>NC_091801.1:36371666-37653333 GCF_041296235.1 Equus asinus | reverse complement strand
AAAGACTACTTACAGGAGTCGTGATTTTAAATCTTCAGATTAACCTCATCAGGTTTGTCCTATTGTCTTAATCTCCAGATGAGGAACCTGAGATTTAGGATTAAATTCTTGCTCAAAGTCACACAGTTGAAGAGCAAAGCAAGGGTTAAATCAGGCCCGTATGCACTTAACCACTGCACTTCACTGAGTGTTCCTACTTTTCATTCTCTTTAGGTGAAAGAAAAAGGGAAGTAGGATATTGTGACAGATACAGAAAAGTCATCTAGAAACAGAAGAAGAGAAGAGAAAGATGATGTGACAGGAAGAAAGATGGACTGAGGACTAAATTGCTTCTCCTAAGAAAAGAGGCCACAGAGGACCAAGAGGTGGGGTGTATGGCAGAAAGGGAAACAGAGGCTGTATGCCTTTGACAGTGCATGTACAGCACGGGCGTGCTGTTGGAACAACAGGGAGGTCTGCATTCAAATTTAGCCCCTCTCTTCAAAGTGTCTGCCTGGGGTATGTTATGTAATATCCTGAGTTTGTTTTCTTGTGACCAGGAAGAGGGGGTCTCATGTGAGAGATGAGGGTTTCACACCCCAGCCTTGTAGCAAGTTGTTTCACCTTTCTCAGTATCTCAGATTTTTCATTTGTAAATTAGTACTCAGCTCACAGGGTCATTGTGAAGATTAAAAGGCCATATGTAAAATGCCCAGAATGTCAATAAATATTCACATTGTTATATGAAAATCGGAGTCTCCTTAACACTGAGCATCACTAGAAGGACCGAGGTGTAAATCTTTCTCTCTCTTTCTCTCTCTCCCCTTCCTCCTGGCCTCCCACTCTCCCTTCTTTCATTCTTGCTTTTAAGAATCTTCTTTCTCCAACTCTTAAATGAAAATGTTTGCAGCCTTTCTGAGTTGAAGACATTAAATATCTGTCTTTACCAGCATTGCTTCTAATCCCTGGACGTGATTCTTCCCAAGGCCCTTGCCCTCAGTAAACCAGTCTGACAATTTAGCTTCAAAAATTCAGCTTGATACAACCAGCCCATTCCTACCACAGAGCAAATATTGAGGGAAACAGCTTGGAGACCTGAGCTGATCTCTGCCAACCTGTGGCAAACTGACCCACACCTCACATTGGGATCTTCTATTTTTATTGAGTATGTCATAGAAGACATAGGTCAAGTTGGGATAGAGTCGAAGTGAGCACTGCCCTAAGACGCATCTGGGAAGAAAAGCTCCAATGGAAAGTGGAAAATAAAGCTACAACAGAGGGAAGGAGACAGCCACAAAATAAACAAAAGCCAGAATAAGAGTAACCATGCGCATAATGAAATCACAAAAGCAATCTTTAGTTAAATTTGAAGTGAACTATAACTTGATATAAATTTTAAGTAGCCATTTATTTGCCAATTAAGTTCACCAGCCACTCTTATAAATGCACATATTGTATGCTATGGCTTGCTTAAAGCTGAGTGAGAACAAACTGCAGTAAACTCTTAAGATAGTCCCAAACATCCAATATTTGATAGTTGTTGAAACAAAGTGCCAGGATTTTCCAGAGTCGTTACTTCTCTAACAGTGTGAGTGGGAGTATAAAGATCGTCATAGATGGGTGCTCTGGGTTTTGTAATGTTTATTGGTGGTAATTACAGCGGGCCATTCTAATTGCTTGGCGTTGAAGGCAGCTTGTTGCTATATTTGGAGAAGGTGTGGGGAGGGAAGTAGTAGTAAATAAAATTTAGAGTAACCATTCTGGCCCTTCAGTCTTTTATAGACATTTTATTTGATAGGTCTGATGAAATGTGAGATCCTAGCTTGAAATTTGTTAATTGCATTTGGACTAAGGCTGAGGCAGAGAATGGAGGACTGAGGTGATAAGAGGTTCTACTCCTCCTTGAGCCAAGAGCTATTCCCAAAGTCTTCCAGATTCTTACCCATTTTCAGTTAAAGGTTAGTGCAATGCTTAGAATATTAAACTCAGATTTTTTTCTATCTGGTCTGATAAGACATTTTCTATTTATTAAAATAGAAAATATTAATCTAATTAAGATCTCACCTTGTCTTTCTTTCTTTCTTTTTTTTTGTGAGGAAGATTGTCCCTGAGCTAATGTCTGTGGCAATCTTCCTCTATTTTGTATTTGGGACGCTGCCACAGCATGGCTTGATGAGCAGCATTGTGTAGGTCTGTGCCCCAGATCCTGGCCTGCAAACCCTGGGCCACTGAAGTGGGGCATGTGAACTTAACCACTACACTGAGGGGCCAGCCCCTCACCTTGTCTTTCTTAGATTCTATTGACTGCAGAAGTATCCACCAAATTTAAAATTAAAACACATCTTCTGTCTAAAGACAACATTGTGTTTTCAGGGAACTAACTCAATGGGAAGTTTCCATTTTAGGATGAAATGAATTTGTAGATCCTTTAGGAGGCTTCCTGTGTTCTTATTTCTTTTTAAAATTACTTCATTCTTGGTCCTAACCACATTTCTGATAGTACTTTGGGATACACATTTGGAAATTCCAAATAAGATGAAGCTGTAGTACTGCACATAACCACAGGATGGCAGGATGCCAACACTCATGAGTCAGTGTTTCACTAAACCTTGCTTTATCTTTGGAAATTGCCTTCACAATCTTTTTTGGGACGATGCCATTGGATGGCAGAGTGTTTAAAAGACTAACTTTCTCTCTCTCTCGATAGATAGACAGATAGATAGATACACATATATGAATATCAGATACACATATACAAGTATCAGACATATACATGTATGTGTATATACAATTTTACTTCTACATATACGATAAATGGATAAGTGTAATGTCAATCAAATTGTTTATTTGAGGAAATACATTCTTAACAGTCAAGATAGCTAATGATAATTTATAAAAGATTTATGCATTTCTAGACCAAATAGATTCTTTTCCTAAAATCCTAAAGGCTGACTTATTGTGAATCATTTGTGTGTCAGTCAATTAGTGGAGGATATAGCTCCATTTATCAGGTAAAGTAGAAGGAGCAAGAAACCTGTTTATTGCCCCTAAATTTTAGTGCTTCCCTAAGGAAGAGAGTGAAATTTGCACTATTTTCATTTCCAAAAGACGTACAGAAAAAATATGGCTAATTCTATGCTACTGAATTGATTGAGACTCAGAAAGTGAGACATTTGGATGTCAGAAATAAGTATCTCAACTGGACTTTCCAAAGCTCAGGATGAAAAAGCTTAGATAAGCTTAAGTTTAAATAGGACATTAGAAAATCCTGGGTAAAACTAGAATTAAGTGTGAATCAATGTCTGTGACTATCTCTTTTACATAATTATTAAGTAGTCACTAATTATGATTAAATACTTGAAAAGAGAAAGCTCAGTTTAGAAAAAAATTTGAATAAAATAGTAGAGTGTGAAAACCTAAATTATGTGGACATGGTAACATTATAAAACTTTCTTTTTGTCATTGAATTTTTCTAAAGTGAACTTTGAAGTTTTATTTTAAATTTGACTTCTTCTATTTAGTGATCTTTAAACAAATAAATAAACGCCAGTTTTTAATTATTGAAATAATTTGTTTTCTTTCTGAAAGACATGTAAACTAACGCAAGTCTAATTTCTTTATTTGTAGGCTTTTAAGTCAGGAAAGTGAAAAAGTAGTATGACTTTTATAATTCTTCCTGGAAATAGTACCCAAAACAACCAAGCAGAGACCAAAAAAAAAGAAAGAAGCTCATTAAGTTCGTGTGAATAAATGAAATCTTTCAAAAATTCGTTAACAGGTTTTATATTTTTACATTTAGTGTACGCTATTTATATTTATGTAGTTATGCAGAGTAAATATATGATTTGATATTGTCATGTATGTATTATAATACGTGTGTTGAGTGTTGAAAGTTTTTGTCACATGTAGTGAATCTGAAGTTTTCTGGTTATGTCTTTTTATGTACCCAAAGAGAACATGTATTTCACTCATCTATTCATTTTAAAAAGAAAGCTAGTGTCTAAAGGGGAAAACAAACTTCTGGAAATGTTTATTTCACATTTTTAAGACATTGCTCTTTAAAAATGCAATGCTCTTCCTTATATTTGTCTTCGATTTTTGAACTATGGAGTAAATTTCATTCTCTTACCCCCATCACATGACTGATGTTATGTATGATGCAATGATTTGAAAATACTAAAAGCCTTTATATTTCCTGATCCTTTCCCTTTACTTTTGAGTATTTTTGTGGCTGTCCTTGGATACGGAGCTATTCTACAAAAGTGGGGGAGGAGTGAGTGTATCTACCTGTTGCTTACTCTTAGACACCCTGCACTTGTTCCTTCAGTCACTTTCCGTATAGACCAATATATTTAACTGTGTGTCCTTCTGTCCCCTTACTTAATTGTAAGATCCATGACGCCAAGACCATATCCGCTTTGTTCACGATTATATCCCCAGGGCCCAATACAGTAACTGGAACTTAGATGTCTCCCAGATATTTTTTTAATGAATGGTTTGCAACCAGTTAGTATTGGATGAGACATTACTTCCTTTTACTGATACAGCACTTTACTTCCAAGACCTAGAGAACTAGGCAGTCCCCATTGCCCAGTACCTACTCTGCCAACTCCATTCAAACATCTCTCCCAGGCACATCCCTCCATTAGAAGATTATGGTGGGTCAGCAGGCTTTTCATTGGGGAAACAAGTATCTCTGGGAAATGAAAATCAGTTGTTCAAACTCAGGGCCCATTGTTTTGATAAGACCTCAAGGTGATGGGCCTGCCCAGGGTCACTCTTCCTTGGAGGAGGAGTGAGCCACATAACAGAAGAGGAAGGAGAAACGAAAGAAAAAGCTGCGTACTTCTGCTTTCATCCTGTCTATTCTATTTCTCTTCTCAGAGGACCCTGCGGACACCCTGCCCTTGTAAATGCCTCATGATAGAGAGGTGCACCCTTGACTCCTCTCTTTGTTTCACACTCCACATTCCATCCATCAGCAAATTCTGTTGGCACCTCCACTACTAAATCCTGGTTGGAACCACCACCTCTCACTTAAATTACTGCAATAATCTCTTGATTGATCCTCCCAATTCTGCCTTTGGTCCTTTCACTCTATTCTCAACACACCAGACAGAGTGAGACTTTGAGACCTAAGCCAAATTCTGTCAATTCTCTGCTCAAAAATTTCCATTGGCTTTCAATTTCAGATAAAAAGCCAAAATCCTTACAACTTCCTATGAGACTTGGTCCCCTTTATTTCTATGTCCTCATCTCCTCCTGGTAATTCACTCCAGCCACCTAGGCCTTCCTGCCATTCCTGAATTCAAAAGACTCAGATCTGCCTCAGGGCCTTTGCATTACCTAGGCTCCCTGGGAAATAATTGTTCCCCAAGATATCCTCATTCCCTTACCTCCTTCAAGTTCTTGCCCAAACATTTCGCTCCAGTGAGACCTTCCCTGAGCACCGTATTTAAAATCACCACTCTCACCTACCCCAACAGTCCCTGTCTTCTCCCCCTGCTTATTTTCCCCCCAGGGCATGTATTACTAGGTGATAACTTATTTATTTGTTCACTAGCTCACTATCTGCCTTGAAATCTCAACAAGTGAATCCTTTTATCAATCAAGTACTATAGGTGCTTACCAATGTCTCCAGCTAGTGGAGATTTTGTTTGCTCTTGTCACTGCTGAATTCTCAGCATCTGTTAGAGTGCCTGGAACATTTAGGTGCTCAATAAGTGCTTTTGAATGAATTACACACTAGAGGAAAAATTTAAATTCTCTGGTAAAGCTTCATGTATCACTGATTCTGCAGCAGCCTTGGCAGGAAGCATTTGATCTCCACTGTGGTCAATATTTTCAAGATCAGAATAAAGATGCTTGCTGCATGAACTTCATCCTTCCCTTTGGCTTCAGGAGGGCAGCCCCTGTCCTCCTAAAGCTCTGTGTGATGGAGTGCCTGTAGGTCATGAGAGTGGGGGCACCGGCAGGAAGCTGGAAATTTGTACCAGATTTCAGAAAGGAGATTGGGGAGTCATGTGCTTTATACCAAATGAAAAGTAACCATATAAGACAGGATGAGCATACAGCTTGGGGATCAGAGGACAGAGAGCATTTCTGGTTGGTGTGGAAACTTTAAGTCTGGGGGGATGGGAGAATTTTGTTAGCAGAGAACAGGAAAAGAAAGTTCCCAAGAGTATGTGTGTTGAGAGTGAATAGTGTGAATCACAGGCTGAGTCAGAAAAGTGTAGGGTATTTTGAGCAGTAGAGCCAACTTTTGTTGTCAAGTAACCCTGCAAGCATCGCACAGGGACAAGGGTTCTTCTAGCTTTGCTAGGTCTCCCAGACAGCATCCTAAAGTTGTATAGAATTCTCAGAATTCTCATTTGGGAATCTGAGGCATTCAACCAGAATAAATAAAAGCAAGTATGCTTTCTAGTCCTTAAAGAGAAACAGAAGACACCAGGATCAGATCCTGGAGAATTTCTGACTCTTTCAAAACGTTCGGGCCCAAAATGTTCTTCTCTAAATTAGCTTGACTTGGAATCTCAACAAGAGAATACACTTGCCAACCAAATACTAGGTGAAAATGATACAGAGAGGAAATCTAAGTAAGAAAGTTAAATAAGTAATCAAGGAATTTATCCCAGGCTTAATCTGACACTGCCACCCTTCTCTAACAGGATCATGTATGGACAGGGACTAACAGCCTGAGATGCCACGACTCACTGTAAGTGGAAGATTTATGTTGAGGAGAAACACACCTAGGTTTCCTGTCAAGACAGGAAGGTGTAGCTAGTTCTTCCCCAGGGAAATCAAAGGGACCTTTGGGAGGAAGGAAAAGATGGCAATATCACCACTGACCCTTCTAAAAACTACCTATAGGTACCTATAGTTTGTCACCTAATCAACAGAAAACATGAATTCTTTCTTATTTGGTCGAAGAGTGTGACCTTAGAGCAAAGGAAAGCCCTGAATATCTAGAGGTGTGTGACACGTCGGGTGGGAGGTAAAATCGCCAGTGACCAGGAAAGAGAAGACAAACTTACACCACTTCCTGACTTAACCACACTGGATCCTACCAGTACATGACACGGATTAAGTCACCAGGTTCATATGGGCTTCATCTGGGGTACCAATTGCAAGTAAGTTTTCGTGGCTTCCTGGAACACAATATGAAAGAAATAAAGAGTTTCAAGAGTTTAGCCATATGTGTGGGAAAGAGGGGGACCACTGGCAGTGTCTGCTTGGAAAGAGGGGAGAGATAATGTTTATGCATTTGCCAACCTTGCCCAGAAGAAGCTCAGCAAAGCTTTTTTGACATGAATGAATTTGAAGCACAATTTGAAAAGTTTGTTTTAAAAGTGTACATGGACAATTTATTTTTTCCTCAGAGATCTTACAGTTCATTGCACATTAAATCCTAAAGTCTCAGCAAAGTAGGTGGAATGCACTTCTTTCCCCCCACGAGTTAGTAAACTCAGGGAGATATGAAACCCTGTAAAAATATCCTGGGTACCAGAGGGGGCTTTGTGTATAGAGTTGAGGTAATGCATGTGCTTTTCTTTTAGCAACCAAGGGAAATTTCACTCTTTGGTGGTAATTTCCCTGAGTGATTGCCCCAGAGGCTATGACGCACTAATGGGGCAATGTGGTTCAGAATCTTCAGCACCAGCAATCCCCCTTATTACGCAAACTCAGTGCTCCGAAGATCACCATCCTGTGCTTTCTCCTAATCCTTGCACTCTAGTTTGGAGGTTTCTATTCAGGCCAGCACTCTCCCTTCAGCATTGGCCTTTCACTTCTTCCCCTCTCCACGCTCCAGGTACCAGGGCCTTATGGGGCCTCCAGATTACCTAAATGTACAGCTTTTCCTTGCACCCATCACCTCACTCTTTACTCCCTCAACATGCGTTGTCCATCTCCTCCCATTCTTGTCATATCCTCTTTTTGAACTACCTCCCCCCCCCCAAAAGACCCATCTGGTAAACATATTCACTCCAAGGCAGCTGAGAACAAATTAATCAACTAAAAGCGTTACTGCTTCATTCTGAAAGGTAAACCAGGAGTTAGTGCCCTACCCAATGTCAAGTGATGGAAAGAGGGATATTTGGGCTGAGGGCATGCTGGCACGGCCTCTGTTACTGCATAAAACCTTCCAGCAGTACACACTGAATGTTAGGGTTCTTACAGCAAAACATTGGTGAGCAAAAATGTTCTGTTTTCCTCTTAGAACTACGTGTCAACATAAGCTGGAAGCAGAAACAAAATCTCTTTGATGTTTTTTATTTTCCTTTTCAGTATAGCAGGAAGCTTTTGTAAACTACTGGAACATAAGTTTTAAAGCTTTCTCTTATATCTTGGTTCTCTTACCATAGGAAAATCTTCAAAAAATTTTAGAAAAAAGGCAAGCTGTCTGTGAGGAAAGAATTTTAAAAACTGAAGAACTATAAAGAAACCATGTTTTAAGGATGAGAAAAGACAAATAATGGAAGAAATGTGAAGATTTAACTTAAAGCAAAGCAAAAAATAGATGTGAACAACTAGAAAAGATAAGAACAAAGAAGTTGAACATTAAAGCTTTTCCTTTTTAGATGTGGAATAAAGTGCAAATCTGGACATTGTGAAAAGAAGTGAAAGGAAGAAAAGAAAGAAGAGGAAGTTAGAAAAGTCTTTAGGGAAAAAAGCCATCAAAATAATATTAAGCTATAAAGATTCTGAATTTTTATTTTGTTTAAAATTTATTTTCTAAAATATATAATGTCATACTTGAGATTTGACTGGATTTATTTTATTGCATCATTTTAAATTTCTGTTGAAAATTTGAGCCAGTACCTGAATAAAAAGCTCTTCACAAAGAGAAAGCAGCCCCAGGAAAGGAAATGACTAGAAGGAAGACAAATAGAAAATAGAGGCAATAATAAAAAACAAAAAGGTCACTATACCACAGTTATAAAGGTTCATTTGCAATATTTGGGAGGAAGTACTGGGTAGCGGCTAACAGTTTTGTAGTTAAATAGATCTGGATTTAAATTCAGACTCTGGAGCCTGGTGGCAGTGTGGCCCTTGGCCAATTTTCTCAATCTTCCCGCCTGGCTCCACTCCAAAGCCTTGTGCCTAGAACAGAGCCTGGCACACAGAAGGAAGGCAAGTAGTGTTTGTTGAATGAATGAATGAATGACACCTATAACATCAATAATAATTTTTATCTAATGGGGTTGTGGTAAGGATCAAATTAGACAATATTTAGTAGCTTATCATTATTAGAATATATCCTGAATTGAAAGTGGACTATATTCTGGGTAATGGGGAATTACACCTGTAAGGTCTAGCTTTTCACAAGTTTTTGACACATAATCTAAGATCCAAAGTTGTACTTAGGCATATGTGGTCCCAGCCACATATCTGCTGTGCCATCACCTTATGGATGGGCCACCTGCATCCTACAACCTCTAACCTCCCTGTGCTATAGGTTATTAGACACTTCACCCCTTAGCACAGTATATAGATAAATAAAATACAGTCCCATGCACAGTGTATATATTAGATGCACATATTAGGTGCTTAGTCAATGATTACTAAATAAATAAATGAGAGGAAGCTAGTAGAGAAGGTGAGAGAGGTGTCAGGCACCCTTGCCAAGAATGCCCTTGCAACTCATGCAACCCTCACTGTCACATCATTCTCTTGCCAGACCTGCACAGTGGAGGTGCTGCAGGTTGCCAGTCGTTGGATTCCTAAGTATGCCCCTCCACACTCAGATCATACTTCAATCAAGGTATAGGGCCCTAGTTTCCTGTATCCAGTCACTATGTCTTGAGGTAAAACCAAAGATTGGGAGAATGTAGAATATGGATAAGTAAAAATACGTAAATTCAGGGAAGTTTGTGATGAAGGGAACAAAAACTGACACAGTACAAGATAATTCAGATAAGGGGTAAAACCAATATAGTTGGCATGGACATGGAGCTAGCACAGCAACTGCACATTCTTCTCAACCTTTAGAACTCTGCCTGATAATTATGGAGAAAACATGGTGGACAGAGCAGATGTGGATAGCATCACCCGACTCCTCTCCCCTTCCCAGGTTTACACATAAAGAAATAAATAAAGAAATGCTGGATAAAGTATTTATTACAAATATTATACCTTAGATAAATTGAAAAGAAAGAACAGGAGCTAATTAGAAGTCTGATACAATGAGAAAATAAAATCATTAGGATGAACAGAGAGTTGGAGCCATGTGATGCTTGGCATCACGTGCTATCTGCTGTTCTTCCAACACTTACAAGGTGGTAGGAATTTGGTGTTGGACTCCCTGAACAATGAAACCATGAAGAAGTTTTCCAGTCTATGAGTTATGAGTAGATTCGCTCTGTCCATCGGCAGCAGTACTTGGGCACATTTGGATGCCCAATCACTGTACTGGCTATAAGACATAGGCACCCACAAGAAATATGAACACCAAGCCTAAAGGTAGCATGTGAACACGCACTACCTTCACAGGGCAAAAATCTAGATGAGATGCTAATGTTAAAACTTGTATGGAACCAATGAAACTCAAGATTTTGGTAGAAGCAAATCCCAAACTGCCCTGGGCAGGAACTCCCCTCCGCACCCACAATCCAAAGCACAGAAAGCATTTCCACAACTTCCACCAGAAATGAGCTCAGTCAAATGTTGTAAAACACGCAAGAAAACTCATCAGCAGAGGTTCAGAACACAAAACAACTGTTGACAATTCACAGGCAGCATCTATACATTGTGGAATTACATGAATATTTAAAATAATTAAAGAGATAAAAGAGTGAATGGAATCTATAAGATAAATTTAAGGCTTTGGGGAAAAGAACAATTGGATTTATTATGAACAAAATAGTAACTCTAGAAATAGAAAATATGATAATTGAAATTTAAAATAATTAATAAATTAATCAGTAGCCTAGATCCAGCTGAAGGAAGTATTTGTGAATTATAAATTAGATCTGAGGCAATCACTCAGAATGAAACATAGTGGGAAAAAGAAATGGAAAATATAAAAGTATAAGACACAGAGAAAGTTATTAAAAACTTCAACGTAAGCATTAGTAGGAAGATTTCCAAAGGTGAATATAAAGAGGAAGGGATACAGGCAATGTTCAAAGTTATAAAGGCTAAATGTATTCCAGAATTGAAGAAAAATGGATAGGAGCAAGGCAAGGCTTCACCTCAGGACTTACTTATTGCAGAGAAGCTTGCCTGATTCCACAAACTGAGCTGACTGGCCTTGGTCTGTGCTCTAATCTCATGTATTTTTATCATTGTCCCTAATATACTGTGATCCTTTTGGGCTCATGAATGATGCCTTATGTATTATGTATATCTAGTGCCCAATATCCTTGGCACAAAATAGGTGCTTGATGAATATTTGTGGAGGAAGCAAAGAAGAAAGAAAGCAAAGAAGAAAGGAGAGAAAGAGGGCAATGGACAAAGGAAAACAGGGAAGGAGGGACAGAGAAAAAGGGAGGGAGGGAGGTGGGCAGAGAGAGAGAAAATGTTACATATAATTACATATCATTAATTGTTACATAAAGGACTTTTTCTATTTCCATAAAGGTGAGAAAACAATTTCCAAAGTTGAAATCGTTCCACATCTTTTCAAGTTTCATCCATGATAAATAGTTGTGAGTAGCCAGTTGCAACAAGCTCAAGTACAAGAGTTAACAAGTACAGTGAATGTTTACTGCTCACATCCTGCCTGAATTTTGAATGTATCTTATAGACTCAGGTGACCGAAGTATTTTTACTTCCTATTCAAAGTTGAACCAAGCTTCATCTGTTTAAAATTTACATATTCTACCACAGAGACTCTGCATTTTCGGCTGTGGTTGATATGATAAATGCTGATGTTCAATTTAAAAAATAATTAAAACTATTAAAATTTGAGGTTATAAAAATCATGAGAAAATGTTTGTGGAGAATTTCAGTATCTCTCATTGGATAAACTTTATACTCTCAAAATAAATTCTAATAAATTTTATAGATGTATTTGAAGAATAAACATCCACCTATTGAAGACTTCTGTGTTGTGATCTCCAGCGGACACTTCACACACATTATATCCTTTAACCTTTCTCCAAACTCCCCACTTAGGGATGATGAAAATGAGGCTAAGATAAGCTATCTATTGAGTAAGGTCACACAGTAGAACAAAGAGTTTGTGTCCAAAGCCCTTATTCTTTCCTCTATCAGATGCTTTTGTAGATTATATGGATTTGTTATAAGAGCCTGTGTGAGTGGTGTTTGCTATATAAACACGATTGAGATGAAGAGTTAATGCAATACATTTTCCCATCCAGCAATGAGGGAGTAGCTGATATCAGGACTCATCCTCCCACTGTAAACAACAATAGAGCCGGACAAAATATATGAAGCAAACTTTTCAGATATTAGACAACAGGCAGCACAGGATCATGATCCCTAAAAAAGGAGGAACACATAAGTGAGCTGGATAATCATCCTAACTGTCTGCCTGGAAGCACTTTTTGGACCCAGGTGCAGAATATGGAGTCCAAGCAGAACATGGAGATCTCACTGAGCTGATGTGGCAGAGATTGCAGTTCAGAAAGGGAAAAAACTAGAACGAATTCTGGAGTGTTGGGTTAGAATTGAGGGATTAATGTGAATTCATGGTTTATAATAAATAAAGATAAAGAAATAAATGCAGATATAAGTATGTGCATGTACACTCACATGTATTTCTTAGCACTATTTCCTGAAAGGTCTTGATTGCAGTAATATCCCAATAGCAATCAGCAGAACTAGAGCCCAAGACTTAGCTTCCAAATACCACTTTCCTCTAAAAAGAACTATTGCTCTCGGAGAAATGGCTAATTGCAGGGCTGAGTCAAGGAAAGTAGAAGACAAGCCCAGGGTATCTCATTACACCAAAAAGTAAAAAAATGCTCAAGGAATGTTGAGATCTGTTAAAGAGAGCAAAATCTCTTACAGGCCAAAGCAAGGATAATTTGAGCATGAAAATAAATATCTATAGTAACAAATTCTAACTCATTGAATAAAATGAGAAATCTTGACACCACAAAGGTATGAATAAATGAATGAGTACATTAAAAATTTGATGAAGGGGGCCAGCCCTGTGGCCTAGAGGTTAAGTTTGCACATTCTACTTTGGCGGCCCAGGGTTTTCCCAGTTTGGATCCTGGGCGTGGACCTAGTACTGCTCATCAAGCCATGCTGAGGTGATATCCTACATAGCAGAACCAGAAGGACCTACAACTAAAATATACAACTATCTACTGGGGGTTTTGGGGAGAAGAAGAATTTAAAAAAAGAAGATTGGCAACAGATGTTAGCTCAGATGCTAATCTTTATAAAAAAATTTTTTTTTGATGAAGAATGGGATATTTACAAAGTTTCAAAGTAGCTTCTCAGGAAATAGTTATAAATGAGACTAATAATTTCATGGCAGACAGGACTCTAATCAAGTGATCAAAGTGCACATGATAAGAGAGAAAAAATTGATATTGTGCACCATCTGATGGAAAGCAATGAGAATGTGGCATCACTTTGGTGATATTCCCACCAAAGATGCATCACCCAAATGTAATCATCAGGAAACATCAGACAACTCCAAATCATGAGGCATTCTACAAAGCAAACGGCCTGTAAACTTCCAAACATCAAGGTAATAAAAGTCAAGGAACTGTTGAGGACCTTGTCTAGAATGAAGGAAATTGAAGAAACATGACCAAAAAATGTAAGGACTATTTCTGCACTGAATCTCATTCTGAAAAGACATTACTGGAACAATTGGAAATTGGGCCTGAGTATTCAATGGTAGTAATACATAAGTATTATTTTCCTGGTTTCGATGGTTGTTTCCTCCTCATAAAAGATTGAAATAATACAAATGTGTTCTTTGGCCACATAAAAGTTAAAACAGAAATCAATAACAAAAAATCTCAGAATATTTAGAAATTAGGACACATTTAAAAATAATCAAGAAGAAAGTATAAGGAAATTATTAAAATTTTTCAAAATGAATAGGAATTAAAACAAAGTTACATGTTAGTAAATTTGACAAAAGAAGTAAAAGAAAATCTTGATCTGTTTAACAGAAAGCCTATATTTATTAAAAAGATTGAATTTATAACTAAAAATCTTCCAACAAAGAAAACTTCAGGCCCAAATTGCTTCACTGGTGAAATTTTATGAAATATCTAAGAAAGAAATAATATAAATCTACACAAACTCTTTTAGAAAAAGAGAAAGAGGGATTATCATGTCATTTTATGGAACCAGCATAATCCTGATAAGTAAACCAGACAAGGATATTACAGGAAAATTAAGGGCTAACAGCTCTCTTGAATATATTAGTTGAATGAAACACTTGATGCCTTAAAGGAATTATTTGCATATAGAAACTGTTGACTCCTTGAAGGCACTTCCAGAAAATCTGCATAGAGCTTTGAGCACAGCATGGTAAAAATAAATCTTGGTATATGGACAAGGACTAGAAAAGAACCCAAAAGCAAACACAGTGTAAGAGTGGTCAGACTAGGTGATTGTTTGCTTTCTTGGAATTATACCCATACCATTTGCAAACAATAATATACTTGATTTCATGTAATTTTTTAAAAAATTGAAATAAAATGTATATAACATAAAATTAATTTTAAAATGTGCCATTCAATGACAGTTAGTACATTCACATATTGTGCAACCATCACCTCTGTTAGTTCTACAACATTTTCATCATCCTGAAAGGAAACCCTATATCCATTATGCAGTTACTCCCCATTTGCCCTCTCTTGAGCCCCTAACAACCACTAATCTGCTTTCTGCCTCTGTGGATTTACCTATTCTGGATGCTTCATATAAGGGGAATCATACAATATGTGACCATTTATGTTTTGCAATTTTGACCAGGATCTTCACCTTCCATGCATCTGATTCCTTAGCCCTGAAGGCAGGAGAAATGATTTATTTTTAAATGTCATCCAGTGAGTTTAAGCCCGAGTTAGGAGCTCGGATTGAGGTCACATCTTGGAGAGTTGGAAGCAAAGCTTTCAGCACCTGTACTAAAATGTGATGAAGTCCAGTTGAGTTAGTGGTGGTGAGAATAGGACTAAAGCCTTTCCTAGGCCATGGTGGAAACTGGCAGTGATGCAGAGAGAGATTAGGGACTCAGAGCAGGAGTTATGACCTTAGAAACCACTTCAGTAAGTATCTCGATAGTGTGGTGGACAGGATACCTGCAGCAGAGATGGCAGCACTGCTTCTAGCCTCTGCTTGACCACTGAACATCAGCGAGCTGATAGGTCACTTCACTCCTCTGGGTCCTTGTATTCTGCTTATTGAGATGAGCAGGTGGGAACACATCAGGTCCAAAGTCCCTTCTATTGGAAATTTCTGGGACCCTCCCAGATGGAATGCCACTAGCATAAATAAATAGAGTGATTATGTGGGAACAGACATTGCAGCCTGGAGGCTGAAGGCCACAAAAGAAAATTTTCAATTTGGGAACATTGCTACATAACAATTTATTACAGATGGAAAAAGAAACAAATACTAGCATAGGTGTTAACTAACATTTAGTACTTTCTATCAGTTACTGCGCTAAACACAGATATATAAATTCATTTGTGTCTCACAGCATCCTGTGAGGTAGGTACTATTTCCATTCTCTTTAATTTCAAAAAATCAAGGCTTAGAGAGAGTGACTTTTTAAGACAGTTAGTAAGTGGGGGAGCAGGCATTTCACCCATTTTTTAAAATTTTGCAATATGAGCACTGAATCACTATATGTTAATATGTATTAACATGCAAAATGATTTTTAGAAACTCATACATCCTGTGTATTATGTAGTGTAAGTAGCGCTGGAAGAAAATCTTAAGGAGAAAAGAAAATCTTAAGGAGAGCTAAACTGACATTGATGGTTCAGTCAGGCAGGGCATGTTAGGGTAGCTATGTAAGTGTTCGATTTCAAGATCTCAAAATTTCAGGCACTCAACCAACAGTATTCAGAAGTTTCATTGGGAGGACTTTGGGCACTGGTTATTGGACTGGAGATTTCAATTCATTGTAGTAGTACCCCTATTAATTACAACATTGTTTACAAGAAGGAATTGAATTGTAAATTGGCATTGTGTACATGGAGAGATCTTCAAAAGAATACTAAAGACATGATACTTTTTGTAATGGTCATAAGTAATTTTGCAAGTATTTGTAGCTTATGAAAGAGATTAAGTCTGTCTGCAGCCTTACACCTGGCTGTTAAATATCAACTGTTTGCTGTTAGTCAGTTGGTTAGTCAGATAGTTACTGCATCAGTCAGAGTTCTGGAGGAAATAAATGGCACTCTCCACAGAAAACTTTAGTATTGGGGTATTTCCAATGGTTAAGGACTATTTACTGGGTTAAGGGAAACCAATGAGAGGGTGGTGAAACACTATAGGACTAGTAACTGTGGGGAACCAACATCAATCCTAGGAAAAGGAGCAATTAATGGAATCCTGAAAGATAGCTATAGCTCTGGAGGTCAACCAACAGGATCTGTGGCCTTGTGTAAAGGGAGGCATCTTAGCTATGGTAATTCATAGCGAGGGAGCCAGGTGGATAAATGCACCAAACTTCCTCTCTTCCACCTTCTCATTCACTGCCCATGCAGTCTATGACAAAACCCAGCCAGAAGAGGACAAGGGAGCTTGTTGGCACAGTCAGTGAAGGTCAGCTCCTAGGGCACAGAACAGGGTAGAAGTTTAAAGAATCAGTGAGGATAAGCAAATGGAAATATTCCAGAAATATATATTTTATGTAGTCACAAGTTCATTTTCTATCTTTCTATGCTCATCACATCCCATAAGACTGTGGAGGAAAATGGGAAAAGACTCCAGAATTCTCTTCCTGATATAAGCCTCTGACCATCTCTCATGCTAATACGTAAAGTAAGAGCCAGATAATTGTGCATTACATATTTACACAATGGTGCACAACAGATTAATGTCAAAGATAATAAAGGTGATTCCCCCTGTAAGAAGATAACTCTGCCTTATACTGCTACTAGGTAGTTGATTAGTTAGCTGATTAGTTCATTGCACTAATTGAGCCCTAATTAAGGCCATCAGGCCTCTGCGTTCACAAGTGTATGATCCCCAGGACTGTGCAAGGGAAAAAATAATAAAAGTTGGGATCTATCTTCCTTGACTGCCCTTACCTATTTATTTGTGTATCCTTGGGCCTCAGTCAAATGTCCTCCTGCTATCCCTGGCTATTCAGGACCCCCAGAGTGTGCACAGTTTAGGTATGCACTCATGAAATAGTCCATGATCTAGATACATTTTTAAATGTTTTATTCTCAGTCCTTACTAAAACTCAATTCTCCTGAGTTTCATTCTCCTGAGCCTACATAACAATTGGATACACAAACTGAGAAACTAATTCAAGAAGAGATATGTTAAATGGTGAACGAATTTTTAATACAGTGCCCCATTGTAATAGAAAAGGGATCTTTGATGGCTCAATACATAGAAGTTTCCGAAGTAGGGGAATTCATGCTCATATATCAAATCACATTGGAAACCATCTTGACTACTCAGTGGTATAAGATTAATGTTGTTCATGATCTTTAAATTGCCATTCATTTATCCAAACAAGCATTTCTTCAAGGTCTGCTATGTACCAGTCATCATGTTAGTGCTAGGAATACTGACATAAAAGCAGTTCAGTCACCTGGAAGATACTAACAATTGAGAGGCTTTGGACAAGTTCAAAGAGGTACAGTGAGATGAGATCTACAAGTGCAGAATTTCCGAGGCTACTGGAACAAAGAGTAGAAGAAATTATTACAAATTGGGAAGCAAAAGGTGATGGAAAGACAAGAAAGTCTTTCTGAAAGCCTTTCTTGAGCTGAGCTCTGAGAAAATACTGGGAAAGAATTAAGTAAAGAATGGAGGAAAGATTTTCCAGGACCCCAAAACAGCAGGTCAGCATGAGACATTTGAGGAACAGTAAACTGGGAGGGAGAAATGACTGTAAGAAGGAACAAGAGCTGAGATTGGGAAACGAGACAGGAACAGATTGTTAAGGTCACTGTAGGCCAAGCATAGGATTTTGGACTTATACATCATCCAATGGACTTTATTTTATCATCCAATGAGGATGAAACCCAAGAGATTACACACAATGCATTTGTGTTTGTGTTATTTTGGTAAGAGATGTGACAAAGACAATGCTATTCACTGTGCCATTTAATTTTCTTTCTAGGAACACAAGAAGACATTCTCCAGATCACTGCCATCTAGCTGAAGTCATAAAACTTGCTCTTGGCCAATGAAATATGTGCACAAGTGATGTACACCACTTTAGGGTCCACACTCTAAAATGTCCTGCATCACACTCCACATTCTCTCAATTCACCTCTCAGTTGATTAGATGTAGGTGATCCAGTAGAGAACTCCAAGGAAGCCCTAGAAGTCAGTGGAGCTACATAATAGGAGGATCTTGTTGTCATCATTTGAAGAAGAACTGTCCAGGAGAGCAGCCATTGGACTATGGCATGAGCAAGGAATAAACTTTGTTGAGGCAAGCTGCTGGGATTTGGTGATTATTTTTTAGAGTAGATAACATGAATTACACTGGCTAATACAAGAGTCCATTGGATCCTCAGCAAGGAGGTATAATCAAGTTTATATTTCAGTAACCTTACTCTAGCAGCTGTGTAGAGGATAAGCTATAGATGGTATGGGAAACTTGGAAGCAGGGAGACCATTGACATGATTAGTGCAATAATCCAAGCAGGAAATGATGTCTTGAATTAACAGCAATGGCAATGAGGATGGCAAGGAGGAGATGCAATCTATCCTCTAGATACAGGATATTAACAGGCCAGATCAAAGAGCTCAGGGATTAGTTTCATGGAAACTAGAGCAGTGGTTCTTAACCTTGCCTGCACCCTAGAATCATCTGGGGATCTTTTAACAAGGTTAATGTCTAGGCTGCACCTGAGATCAACCAGGTCAAAATCAATTTATTCGTTCCCTAGCTTATGCCAATGGGCAGCCAAGGATGAAAAACACTGGTTTAGAGCCATGGTTCTCAGAACATGGTCCTTGGACCAGAGGTATCAGTTGTTAGAAATGCAAATTTTCATGTCCTGCCTACAGTGAAAAATTGCTCCTGTTTACCTGGGACTGAAGGGTTTCTTGAGATAAAGGACTTTTAGAGCTAAAATTTGATAGTCTGGCACATCAGACCTACTAAAATAGAAGTTCTAGGGGTAAGGCCCAGCAATCTGCATTTGTATCACCAACCCATAGCATCATATTTGGCACATAATAAACTCTTGCTGTTTTGTTGAATGAATAAATGAAGAATCTAGAATATCCTGCCTATGCTCTTTGCACAAAATCAGTCTCCTTGAGCTCAGATCACACTGTCCTCAGTACCATACTGGTTGGAGGTACCCAGGTTAGCTCTTCAGTTTCAGAGGACTTGAAATTAATTCCTGTTATGAGCTAAATTAATTCTTTGTTTCTAATTGGCAGTCTTTCTGAGTGTTGGTTTTATCTTATATTTTTAATAGTACTGATTGGGCAGTTAGCCCAGTTGGAATTAAGTTGTGTTTGTTTTTCCTTGCACAATGCTTCCAGTTTAATATAGATGTGGTCAATTTACTTATTATTATTATTACTTACTTCATTTACTAGAATAAAAATGCCCTGAGGTCTAAGCACAGGGTTAAAAGTCAGACCTCTGGGCTTTCCTTCTGCCTCTTAATGAATGACCCTAATACATCTGGATAAACAGTCAGTCAGCCAAGTAGACGCAAACACACTCACTACAACTGGAGGTGGATTAGGGATCAGCTGGTGCAGCCTTATTTTTATAGATAAGTATAGCAGCCATACACGTGGTTTGCCAGAGAACGTTTCCCAGTGTAGTTATTACTATGCCCCCCTTCATTGTTAACAGTGTTAATATTTGGAGAATTAATTATACAGTCACCCAACATATGAGGAATTCGAAATCTAGAGAGTTGATGTGACCCAACCCTGATACATGTAGTAGGTTAGTGAGGGGACTGGATACATGGAAAAAATAGTTGTCTCACCTCTTTCTACTTTAATCTGCCTTTTTAAAAGTTCAGAGTGGGATGGTTTTTAGTTTTAAGTTTTATTATAAATATCATAGCAATAATTTGACCAAACTATAGCGTGCGACCATGTCCAATTTTGATTCCTAGAGGATCCCACCAGGATTAGTTTCAGCATAACGCATTGAAGTCTAAAGTTTCTGATTATATTTTATTTTTGATTTTGCTACATTTTACTGTTATCTACGCATCTACTTATTTATTAAAGTTTCTGATTTTAAAATCCAGCTTACATAAAACAATCTCATGCCAGGCATACTGTGGTAGTGCAGTGTGCAGATCTGTAACCAGGTGCCTGTGTCTGGATCCCAGCTTCATCAATAGTCAGCTCTGTGGCTGTAATTTCTCCATGTCTCAGTTTCCTCATTTGTAAAAGAAGAATGATGATAATAACAATAGCACCTAACTCCTAGGGATTTTAAAGAACCAAATAATTAATTATTTGTATATTATATGTAAAGCACTTCGACATTGCCTTGCACATAGCAAGCACCACATATGTGTTAGCTATGACTATTGCTTTTATCATCATTTCATCTATTATGAACCACCTTCCCATCAACGGCACTATTTAGTTCAGCAGTGATAAACCCTGGCCCAGATCACATTGCTTCATGAACCTGCAAGTCCCCGAAAGTGAGCACAGCAAAGGCAAAGGCAAAGGCAATGGTTTATTGATTACTGCAACCCAAGTGACCAGTATGGAAATGCAACAAGATAGGCTCTTTATCGTCACATCATCTTCTCTTGAATAAATGAACTAAAGGATAAATCAAATAATGGACCTATATGTAAGACAGATGTCCCTGCTCCAACTTTCTCTTGGAACTTCATCTTTTGAAGTCAGTGCTTTTCAAAGAAAATAAATCTCAAAAACCCCTGTATCTTTTAGGTAGTCTCTGATTTGCAAATGGAGGAAGAGAGACTCTGAATGAAGAGGCAGTTAGGGGTGTTGACACTAGGGATAGAATCCCAGAGGGAATTTTCCTGTTTTTGTGGTGGGCTATTATATACATGTCTCTTGAATTTTAAAATTTAATTTTCCTATACTCGCCTATAATTCTATCAGTTGGACAATGACTTAAATTAACAAGTATCTGCTTTGAAAGACTGAAAATACCTATAGGGATGGTACAGTGTTCTTAGTCCAAAGCATTCATAGATTTTTAGTTCAACCCAATTGCGTTTTTACTGATACCACGTAAGATCACTTGCACTGAATTTAATGGAGATTTTGACTGCACAATTGGAGAAGATGGAAGGAGGAATAAATAATTTTGGAACATGGAGTACTTCATGGAAAGGATCAGACCTAGAAGTATGTCCTAGAAAGATTTAGAGCCTGGGGAGTGGGATAGCAAGAGATGAGAAAGAAGTATAAAAGGAGAGGGATGTTGAAATAAATTTTCCCTGGTTTCTGGATTTTTTTTTTCCCAGAGCCATGCCTAAACACAAGAAAGAGAAGAAAATTTTCTTTTTTTGATCTTCTTTTCTCTGATAACTACGGGGACACCGCTCCCCTCATATAGTTTCTAATAGTTGTTAGGAATAGCATTGAAACTATACATACACATAAAGGGAAGAATAGTCATTTATTTAAAAATTCACCTTGATATAATGAAGGAAAGACAAGTAATCTAAATGATTATAGTCAACTTACCTATATTAATCAAAGGAGACAGAGGGATAGCAAGTTCAAAATAACCAATAAGCCACATATTGCTAGACATTAAGCTTCTTGAGCACTTGGGGCTGAGCCTTCCTCAGCACTGGGTCCTCATGACCCAGCCCAGGGACTACCACACAGGCTCTGTGGAAGAGAGGAACAGATCACCAAGGCTTTAGCATCAAGTCAGTGACACATTTATACTTCCTTTCTTCTTTTATTTTCTCTTGCCTTTTTCATCTTTCTCTCAGCCTGCCTCTGGACCCTTTTTGACTTAGCTCCATTTGGTAAGAATTACTTGACAGTTTTCAAGCCAGCTTATGTTAAGGACACAGACTACATGAAATCCAAAGAAGAGGTGAATGACCAGGCCCAGGAAAGGACCCTTAAAGGTGGGATCCACTCTAGGGCTGTGCCATTACACACAGTTTCCTACTTTTCCAGCCTGGTCTTTTGGTTCAGATTTTTGCGAGACTCGTATTGGCTACTGAACAGTCAATGGGTTTGCTCCCTTGGATTAGGTGTACTTCCCTGGTTTTTTCAGTTGTAGGCAAGAAAAGTCAAGTCAAGTCAGCCTAGGTCTTCCCACTTTGGGCTGATGGGAGGGTGCTATATTAGTTTGCTAGGGTTGCTGTGACAAGGCACCACAGACTGATGGCTTAAACAACAGAAATTTATTTTTTCACATTGAAGGCTAGAAGTCTGAGATGAAGTTGTCAATAGGGTTGGCTCCTTCTGAGGGCCATGAGGAAAGGATCTGTTTGAAGCCACTCTCCTTGACTTTGTAGGTGCCCCTTTTCTTCCTCTATCATAACATTGTCTTCTCTCTGTACATATGTGTGTCCAAATTTCCTCTTCTTATAAGTATCCCAGACATATAGGATTAGGGTCCACGCTAATAATCTCATTTTAACTTAATTACCTCTGTAAAGATCCTGTCTCTAAAAACAATCACATTCTGAGGTACTGGGGGATAGGACTTCAACATATGAATTTTCTTTTTTAGGGGGCACAATTCAGCCCATACAGGTACATACTTTTAAATGGTGGTGGGAAAGTGTGAGCATTTCTGGTATTCCTATTATTGAAGGCTCTACTATGTTTGGTTATCTAGGTAAAATAACTACGGATGAATTCTCAGAAAACAAACAGCAGACACTATTGGATATAATACTCGTATTACAACCTACAGGACATAATTATACCTCCCTGTAAAGTGAAAATGTTTATTTTCAAAATATTTAGAAAAGGCTTCTTTTCCAAAAAGAGGGCCATAAAATATTCTTTGTTATGATTCTTGACATTTATTTAAAAATTTAAATTACTCTTAATATGGTATGGAAATTCATCTGTGCTCCCAATTCATTTTTGAGGAATATGTTACATATGGAGTATAGTAATTATTCTTGATGTTGGGACCTGGCCCTTGATGTTTCAGAGCATACTAAACCAAATAAGCATAAAAAGCCTCTTGCAAGGCATACCAAATTAAGCTCATGTTCAGTTTTCAATTATTCATCATCCCCAGGGCAGGGGGAGTTGATGCCAGAGCCAAATCAACGAAAACAAGAAATCTGGGTTAGGACTTAGTGGTATAGAGCTATGTACAATGCAGCAGAGACAAGAAGTTTCAATGGAATGAATATACAATTCCAGCAGTTACTGTTGCTGCCTTTGAATCCTACTGGGCAATAGCAGTCCCCCATCAGTGGAATCATAATTCTCATAAACCATCATACGCATAGCAAGTGAGAGAGAAATATGAAAACAGAATGAGGAAAGGAAGGAGAATGCAAATGAATAATTTTGGAATCCTGCCTATGTATCAATGGAAGGATAAGGAAGGAATGTTATGGGAAACTTACCATGGCCCAAGTAGGATCCAAAAGCCTACTTTCCACTGTACGCTGATGTCCTTATTTTTATCTGGAAGTAAGAAACTAATACAAAAGTTACATTTTGTATATGTGTGTGTATGTGTATATGTACACACACACACATAAATAGAAATTTATTTATATAGGTACTGATTCACAATTCCTATTTCACATTAACTGCTATTTAGTTTAACCCTAAATTAAGAAAAGAGTGGGTCTATGTAATCGTGGAGCCATGAACATAAAGATCAGTTGAGGTAGAGCACCAGAAAATAACAGTACCAGGCATTACTCTTCTTTTCTGGGGCAACAATGACACATATCCACTCATGGAGTTGACAGCACAAGCTCAACTGCCTCACTTGCCCCACAAAGCCTTCCCGCTGAAAAATAAAAGAGGAGTACATCTTTTCCCCTAAAGTGTTAAAATTTAATTAACTGTTCTATTTCTATTGAATTTTGTAAAAACATTGCTGTGGACTGAATTGTGTCCCCCTAAATTGGTATGTTGAAGCCCTAACCCCAGTGTGATGGTATTTGGAGATGGAGTCTTCAGGAGATAATTTGCTTTAGATGAGGTCATGAGGGTGAGGCCCTCATGATGGATTAGTGCCCTTATAAGAAGAAACGCCAGAGACCATGCTCTCTCTCTCTCCACACACACACACACACACAGACACACACACACACACTCTTCCAGGAAAAGCTATGTGAGCACACGGTGAGAAGAAGGCCATCTGTAAGCTAGGAAGAGGGTTCTCACCAGAACCTAATCATGCTGGCACCCTCATCACAGACTTCTAGCCTCTAAAACCATAAGAAAATAAATTTCTGTCATTAAAGCCACCCAGTGTATGGTATTTTGTTATGGCAACTGAACATAATAAAACAAACATCTTAAGTATATGGGTTGGAGTTTGAAAATTCAGAAAAGAAAAGGTTTAAAAAGATCTTGGAATGGAAGAGGCACTCTATGTTTTATCAACACACAGGTAATACTTCATTTCTTAATGAAAGTATAGGAGGGAGAAAGGAGTTTATTTAATGAGTACCTAATGGTCAGAACATATCCAGGAATATGCATTTTCTCATTAGATTCACAGTCATTCGATGAAGTACATTACCTTTGTAGCAGAATGTGAACACAATTACTTAAGTATGAAAACTTAGTGCTGTTTTACTTTTACTTCATTTCTTTGTTATGTTGGAAAAATGAAGTGCAAGTATTCTCTCTTCATCCACCACCTACCCTCCACCTCCTGGGAGGGTTTGAGGATTAAGTCCTTCCAGTCCTTGATGAAAAAGCAATTTTTTAATTGGTTTTCTTTGTAATGGGCCATTAGGGTCAATTAGGAAATAAACAACAAGAAGAGAGTAGAGAGATTTCCCTAAAAAGCAGAGTGACTTGGAAGAAGAGGGAAGAAGATAGGAGCTCACCCACCCATTGCTTCCCATCCTATAAAGAAAAAGATTCCCTGTCTCGGATGGGATGGAGAGAGGTCTGAGGTACTGGACCAGGGTACTAGAGCACTACTCCCTGACAGTCTCCTGGAAGCTGAAAGATCCCAGAGAAGTGGTTGGGTGACATGGCTAGGGCCAAGAATCCTAGCACTTCAAAAAATGCTCCACATTGACAAAGATGGTCTTAACATTGCTTTAAAAAACTTGCAATTTAAAATTCCCTCTGCCCTTTTGAGATGTAAATAATCTCCCAGCCTCTTGCCATTTTTGCATTCCAGAAATGTCTTTCTCCAAGACCTGAGAGACATTCCTTTGAAATGTAATCATCAAGGAAGATAGGACCCCTATCTCCCAATCTCTGTGGGAGGGTAGGAGCTTAAGTTGTATAAGCACCAATTAGCCAAATTACATTGGCAAACTTTTCTAAAGATATCTCCCAGTACTTTTCCACTCTCTCATCCCACACTTAAAAGCGTTCTGGCTTTTTCTTTTAACTAAGTCGAGTTCCCCTCTCTCCACTATTGTAATAATCTTGAATAAAATCTTCCTTGCCTGGTTAACTGCTTCCAGTACAATATTTCTTTGAAAACATCCCAAGGCTTGAAGAAAAGAACAGAGAGAAGGGGCCATTTGGGTATCAACATGAACACCTCAGAAGTAACCTATGTAGAGAGATGACCAATAACAAGAGAGAACCTCTTCTTAACTCTTTGATACAGCATAAAATACAAACTGGGGAACAGACTGGGGGAACTGTTGAATGACTGTGGTTAAATCTCCTACCAGTCCAGCAGAATGGGAGCTCATGGTTAAGATACATAAGTGTTGCTTCTCACCCCCACACATTTGTTCATGCTACTGTGACTGTTCTGATCCCCTATCAGTGTTGAAAGAACAAAAGGAGGCTCAGATTTAGTTTACGGGTCAAGAGACATGAGTACAGGGTGGAGCCTTGGACATCTGAAAAGGAGATGCCATGAAAAGTCAAGGAGGTTAAATCATAAAGTAGTAGATGAGAAATAATAGCCTGGGAAAGTGAAGAAAAGTGTTTATGAGGGATTGCAGGTGAAATAGGAGATGTTACAAGGGATGTGGTACAGGGAATCCTACTTAATTTTGGAAAATGGGAGTGGGTCTGGTTTAGAATCATTTTTAATATATCAAGTTATCTCTGTACCTCAATATAATAATAACCATAATAATAAAGCTAACATCTAACAGTTATTGAAAACTTTCTATAGTCCAAGCGTGTCATTCACACTGCTTTTTTCACAAGAAATTTAGATAACATATGACTGAGAGCATTAAGGGAACCACTATTCACTCAGTAGCTTTGAAGCCTTTCTTTCCCTCATCCTTCTCATTGTTTATTAATAAGTCTTGTCAATCTCAAAAATAGTTGATTCTAATGACTTCTCACCATCTCTGTAGCTGTTATCACCACTCAAGCCACCTTCATCTCTCCTCTTGTCTACTGCGATAGTCTCCCCTCTGGTCTCCGTATTTCTACAGTTGCCTATCTATGACCCATTCTCCAGGGAGGAGTATGAACAATTCTTTTTTAAAAAATGTATATTAGAACATATTACTCAACTCTTTAAAATTCCTTAGTGGCTTCCCATCACCTTTAGACTAAAATTGCAATTCCTCTCCATGTTATGGTCTGCCTCCTGGCCACGTCTAAAACCACATTTAAGATCTCTGCCTCAGAATAGTCTCCCTTGTTTGGTCCTCTACACAGAATGTTTTTTCATCAGCTTTTTGTCTCAATTCTTAGCTTAAATGTCCTCTTCACACCAGCCTTGCAATTCTAGCAATTCTAATTCTGGCCAAATAGCCTAGTCATTCTTTATTCCACTGCCCTTTCATTAATACACTTTTCTCTGTCTGAAATTCTTATTTATTATTTGTTCAATTATTTATTTTCTTCCCGACCAGAATTTAATGAATGCAGGGATTTCCTTTGTCTCTTGTTCCCTGATAAATCCCCAGTACCAGAGCGAAGGTCAGGTTACTCAACTGAGGCTATTCAGTGAGAAAGAAAAAGACATGGAAGTAAAGCAAGGCTCCCGCTGACCGTCACATTTATGCTACTGAAATCATGCTATAATCCTTTATAGTATCTCCCTATTTCATATACTTCACAAATTTTATATGATGTTGCATTCAAATTTGTAGCATAGGATTCAAGGCTAACTCTGACCTTACGCCTGCGTACCCCTGTCCTTTGTTTCTCAACAATTCTCTCTCCTCTCTCCTGCTCCTATATGATAGCAACATGCACACAGAACTTGTAGTTCCTCTAAAGTGCCATGTGCTCTCTGGTTGGGATGACCTCACACTTGTCCTTCTGCCAGAAATACCATTTTTCCTTCTTAACCTCAATAATTCTTTTACACCTTATAATCTCATCTCAAGTGTAATCTCCAGGAAGCCCTCCCTCACTTCTCCCTTTCCCTGCAGGCTTAGTTGTGAATCTGACGCTTCTGTAACTGATGTCCCTATGCCCTCACACCTTACCATAACAGTGCACACCAGCCCAACTTCCAACTGCAAGCATTTATCTCCCTTTGTCAGAAGGCCTTCTTAGGCTCCCTCTCCATTTGCTCACACAGCAGGTGGAAAATGCTGGGAAATTAATGGTCTGGCTCCATTCCTCCAAGGTGTGTGTTCAACAGTTTCCCTGAGTTCCTTATCAGGTGTAACCCCAGGGGCTTACCATGGTACCCCACTTGATGCTGCATCCTTTATATCAGCTTCCTTCCCTTCCTTTCTCACTTCCCCACTTCCCTAATGATGTTCTCTTCACCTCTCCGTATAAGTTATTTTCACTCAAATCCTTGTGTTAGGTCTGTTTTTATTGGGAAATAAAAATAGGAAAATATCCCATAGCACTCATCACAGTGTATTACAATTATCTGTTTGCTTTTGACCTTGCTAGAGCACTTTCAAGAGCTGGGAAAGCATTTTGCACTTTGTATCTGTGTTCTCTGCACTTAGTAGAAAGTATGCACCTAGTAAGTAGGCATGCAGTAAATGGTCATCAAATCAGTGAACAGGGCTTTATAGTACCTGCTGAGCGGAACTGGAAAATAGGATTTCTTAATCTAAGAAGGAAGGAGGTAGATATTTTTCACATGGCTTGGTTTTGGGGGTGCATCTCAGTTTTTTGCAGTTTCTGCAATATGATTCTGCTAGTAGAGATTTGTAAAGCAATTTTTTTCCAACTCTGATTTTGTTCATTCTTAGCACTGATTATTCATAACATGCACTTTAGCAGATCTCAGTGTTCTGGGCTACTCTTCCAAAGTAAACAAATATGCTGAGATTAATGTCAGAAAGTCCCTTTCCTCTACCTTAGAACATAGCCTTCACTTCAGGCTTGTGAATTCTGCATTTCTTTTTAATTCTGGGAAATAATACCTCTGTTCCATTTTTTTTTTTTAACTTTGGTAATTGTCATCTAAAGATGTACAGAGAAAAGTCATAAGGAAAAATATTTTCTTATTTATGGTAACAATTTTGGACTTTACTCTTTCTAGGTATTCCCAGTTGGTAAACACAGAAATTACATTTTTTGCCAGCATCAACATAGCTTCTTTCTTTAAAAAAAACTAAGCTAGGAGGAAGGGGGCGGAGCAAAATGGCGGGGTGAGCTGACCCGGGATTCTCTCCCCTCCAAAATACAACAAAAGATTGGAAGAACTGAATTTCAGAGAATAAACATAATGCCAGCTCATTAGAGACCTACAATACCAAGAAGGCGGAGATCATAAACTTTGCTTACACCCTCGGAGGCGCTGGAACAGTAGGAGAGAACATCACTCCCTCCCCTAGAGTCTGCCATCGCTGGGGCGCCAGTTGGGAAGGAGCGGGGAAGGGGCTGCACGACCACGGGATCATCCAGGACTCCTGCCACTGATTCAGGGGAGACCCGCTGACGGGGGGGAAAGCTTCCATCCACGGGGACCCCATAAATCAAGGGCCTTGGGAGACCAGAGAACAGAACTGATCTGAACCCAGACCAGCGCATGTGAGTAACAGCCCCTCCCCCCCGGCAAAGCCAGTGGGCGCAGCCATCTTGCCCCAAGGCGGAGAGCTCATAACACGTGGCTCTCGACCCCCATCTAGTGGCGACAGGCTGTAACTGCAACTGAATTCTACCACCATGAGAAAAAACCTCTCCTCTACCATCCAGCAATTTATAAAAGCCCCAGACCAGAAGGAAAACAATAAAAACATAGAATTAAGTCCTGAGGACTTGGAAGCAGGTAAACTAAGTGATAATGAGTTCAGAGCAGCTATAATCAAAAAACTCAATGAGGTAGAGAGAAAGATAGAGAAACAAGCCGAGTTCTGGAGTTACTTGACAAAAGAGATTGAAATCATAAAGAAGAATCAAACAGAATTACTTGAGATGAAAAACACAATGGACCAGATAAAACAGAAGACAGATTCCCTGAATGCCCGTGTAGACAACATAGAGGAGAAAATTAGTATAATCGAAGATGGACAGGCTGAATGGCGCCAGACAGAGGAAGAAAGAGAACTAAGAATTTAAAAAAATGAGGAAAGTCTCCGAGAGATAATGGATTCAATGAGGAGTAAGAACATAAGGATCATAGGTATTCCCAAGAATATGGAAAAGGAAAATGGAGCAGAAAGTGTGCTTAACGAAATTATTGAAGAGAGCTTCCCAAATCTAGGGATCAATGGAGAAATGTGTGTAGAGGAGGGTTTTAGATCTCCTAGATTTGTCAATGTAAAAAGACCTACTGCAAGGCACATAGTAGTAAAGTTGGCAAAAAGGAACGATAAGGAAAGAATACTCAGGGAAGTAAGAAAAAAAAAGAGAATTACCTATAAAGGAGCCCCTATCAGACTGTCAGTGGATTTCTCTACAGAAACCCTACAAGCTAGGAGAGAATGGAGTGACATATTCAAAGCTTTAAAGGATAAAAATCTTCAGCCAAGAATACTCTATCCAGCAAGAATTTCCTTCAGATATGAGGGAGAAATTAAATCTTTTCCAGACAAACAAAAGTTAAGGGAATTTGTAACCAAAAGCCCTCCATTACAAGAAATCCTCAAGAAGGCTCTCATACCTGAAAAAAGAAAAAAGGGAGAAAGGGGACAGAAGGCTCTCATACCTGAAAAAAGAGAAAAGGGAGAAAGGGGAGACAATCCACAGACTAGGGAGACCAATGGATAGAACCAGAACAGGATAGCAAATATTCAATTATAGCATTAGGGTAAAGGTAAGGAAACTACCAAAACAAGGACGATCTTAGCACTCTAACTACAAATTAATAAGACGAGATGGAATAAAAAAATGAAAATAATTACTTAGGAAGAGCAAAGGATCTAAATCAATATCGGTCAAGTAAGTAAGAGACCACCAGAGAATAGACTATATTATACACGAGATTCTAAATACAAACTTCAAGGTAGACACTAAAATAAAGTGCAGAACAGAGTCACAAATCATAAATAAGGAAAAATCTAAGAAACCAAGCATAAGAAATTGCAGTATTAAATGGGTAGTCTAAAGCAAACAGGAAAAGAAATGCAGGAAAACAAGATAATGAGCGACAGATTAACAGCACTAAGTCCACATGCATCAGTAATCACTCTCAATGTGAACGGATTGAACTCTCCAATAAAAAGACACAGAGTGGCAAAATGGATTAAAGAACACGATCCAACAATTTGTTGCCTCCAGGAAACACACCTCAGCCCCAAGGACAAAAACAGGCTCAGAGTGAAGGGGTGGAAGACCATACTTCAAGCTAATAGCAAGGAAAAGAAAGCAGGTGTTGCAATTCTTATATCAGACCAAGTGGATTTCAAAATAAGACAGGTAAAGAGAGACACAGAGGGACAATATATAATGATCAAAGGGACACTTCATCAAGAAGAAATAACGCTTATAAATATCTATGCACCCAACACAGGAGCACCAAGATTCATAAAGCAACTATTAACAGACCTAAAGGAAGATGTTAAAAACAACACAATAATAGTAGGGGACCTCAACACCCCACTCACATCAATGGACAGATCATCCAGACAGAAAATCAACAAGGAAATAGTGGAGCTGAATGAAAAACTAAAACAATTGGACTTAATAGACATATATAGATCACTCCACCCTGAAAGAGCTGAATACACATTCTTCTCAAGTGCACATGGAACATTCTCTAGGATAGACCATATGTTGGGAAACAAGGCAAGCCTCTACAAATTTAAAAAAATTGAAATAATAACAAGCATCTTCTCAGATCATAGTGCTATAAAGCTAGAAATTAATTAGAAGAAAAACGCTGAGAAAGGCACAAAAATGTGGAGACTAAACAACACACTACTGAACAAGCAATGGATCATTGAAGAAATTAAAGAAGAAATAAAAAATACCTGGAAACAAATGAAAATGATAGCATGCCATACCAACTCATATGGGATACAGCAAAAGCTGTATTACGAAGAAAATTCATTGCAATACAGGCACATCTTAACAAACAAGAAAAATCCCAAATAAGCAACCTTAAAGCACACCTAGCTGAACTAGAGAAAAAAGAACAAATGAAGCCCAAAGTCAGCAGAAGGAGAGAAATAATAAAAATCAGAGCAGAAATAAATACTATTGAAATGAAAAAGTCAGTAGAAAGGATCAATGAGACAAAGAGCTGGTTTTTTGAGAAGATAAATAAAATTGACAAACCACTATCCAGACTTACAAAGAAAAAAGGGAGAAAGCTCAAATAAACAAAATCAGAAATGAGCAAGGAGAAATAACAACAAACTCTGCAGAAATACAACAGATTATAAGAGAATACTACAAAAAACTATATGCCAACAGAATGGATAACCTAGAGGAAATGGATAAAATCTTGGACTCCTACAATCTCCCAAAGCTCACTCAAGAAGAGGCAGACAATTTGAACAGACCAATCACAAGGAAAGAGATTGAAACAGCAATCAAAAGCATCCCAAAGAATAAAACCCCAGGACCAGATGGCTTTCCTGGGGAATTCTACCAAACTTTCAGAGAGGATTTAATACCTATCATTTTCAAGCTATTCCGAAAAATTAGGGAAGATGGAACACTTCCTAACAAATTCTATGAGGCCGACATCACACTGATACCAAAACCTGACAAGGACACCACGAAAAAAGAGAACTACAGGCCAATACCACTGATGAACATAGATGCAAAAATTCTAAACAAAATTTTGGCAACCAGAATTCAGCAATTTATCAAAAGAATCATACATCATGATCAGGTGGGATTCATACCAGGGACACAGGGATGGTTCAACACCCGGAAATCAATCAACATGATACACCACATCAACAAACTGAGGAATAAAAACCACATGATCATCTCAATAGATGCAGAGAAGGCATTTGACAAGATCCACCAGCCATTTATGATAAAAACTCTGAACAAAATGGGCATAGAAGGAAACTACCTCAACATAATAAAGGCCATATACGACAAACCCATAGCCAACATCATACTCAATGGGCAAAAACTGAACGCCATCCCCCTGAAAACAGGAACGAGACAAGGATTCCCTCTATCACCACTCTTATTTAACATAGTAGTGGAGGTCCTGGCCAGAGCAATCAGGCAAGAAAAAGGAATAAAGGAATCCAAATAGGGAGGGAAGAAGTGAAACTCTCGCTGTTTGCAGACGACATGATCTTATATATAGAAAACCCCAAAGAATCCATTGGAAAACTGTTAGAAGTAATCAACAACTACAGCAAAGTTGCAGGGTATAAAATCAATTTGCATAAATCAGTAACATTTCTATACTCCAGTAATGAACCAACAGAAAAAGAACTCAAGAATACAATACCATTCACAATCGCAACAAAAAGAATAAAATACTTTGGGGTAAATTTAACTAAGGAAGTGAAGGACCTATATAATGAAAATTACAAGGCCTTTCTGAGAGAATTGGATGACGACATAAGGAGATGGAAAGACATTCCATGTACATGGATTGGAAAAATAAACATAGTTAAAATGTCCATTCTACCTAAAGCAATCTACAGATTCAACGCCATCCCAATCAGAATCCCAATGACATTCTTTACAGAATTAGAACAAAGAATCCTAAAATTCATATGGGGCAACAAAAGAATTTCTAAAGCAATCCTGAGAAAAAAGAACAAAACGGGATGCATCACAATCCTTGACTTCAAAACATACTACAAAGCTACAGTAATCAAAACAGCATGGTACTGGTACAAATACAGGTGCACAGATCAATGGAACAGAATTGAAAACCCAGAAATAAAACCACACATCTATGGACAGCTTATCTTTGACAAAGGAGCTGAGGGCATACAATGGAGAAAAGAAAGTCTTTTCAACAAATGGTGCTGGGAAAACTGGAAAGCCACATGTAAAAGAATGAAAATTGACCATTCTTTTTCACCATTCACCAAAATAAACTCAAAATGGATTAAAGACCTAAAGGTGAGACCTGAAACCATAAGGCTTCTGGAAGAAAACGTAGGCAGTACACTCTTTGACATTAGTATTAAAAGGATCTTTTCGGACACCATGCCTTCTCAGAGAAGGGAAACAATAGAAAGAATAAACAAATGGGACTTCATCAGACTAAAGAGCTTCTTCAAGACAAATGAAAACAGGATTGAAACAAAAAAACAACCCACTAACTGGGAAAAAATATTTGCAAGTCATATATCTGACAAGGGCTTAATATCCATAATATATAAAGAACTCTCGCAACTCAACAACAAAACATCAAACAACCCAATCAAAAAATGGGCTGGAGACATGAACAGACATTTCTCCAAAGAAGATATACTGATGGCCAATAGGCACATGAAAAGATGCTCATCATCGCTGATCATCAGGGAAATGCAAATCAAAACTACACTAAGATATCACCTTACACCCGTTAGAATGACAAAAATATCTAAAACTAATAGCAACAAATGTTGGAGAGGTTGCGGAGAAAAAGGAACCCTCATACACTGCTGGTGGGAATGCAAACTGGTGCAGCCACTATGGAAAACAGTATGGAGATTCCTCAAAAAATTAAAAATAGAACTACCATACGATCCAGCCATCCCACTACTGGGTATTTATCCAAAGAGCTTGAAGTCAGCAATCCCAAAAGTCCTATGCACCCCAATGTTTATTGCAGCACTGTTTACAATACCCAAGACGTGGAAGCAACCTAAGTGTCCAGCAACAGACGAATGGATAAAGAAGATGTGGTACATATATACAATGGAATACTACTCAGCTGCAAAACAGAACAAAATCATTCCATTTGCAATAACATGGATGGACCCTGAGAGAATTATGTTGAGTGAAATAAGCCAGCGAGAGAAGGATAATCTGTATGACTCCACTCATATGAGGAATTTAAAATTATGGACTTAGAACAGTTTAGTGGATGCCAGGGGAGAGGTGGGGTGGGGGGTGGGCACAAAGGGTGAAGTGGTGCACCTACAATATGACTGACAAACATTAATGTACAACTGAAATTTCACAAGATTGTAACCTATCAATAACTCAATAAAAAAATATGACATGCTGTAAAATTAAAAAAAAAAACCAAACAACATTGGTGTCCACTCCTGGATATATACCAAAGAGAAATGAAAAATATATGTCCATATATTAACATGGATGTTAGCTAAAGTTACCGCTATAATCATTTCACAATATATGTAAGTCAAACCATCATGCTGCATACCTTAAACGTACACAGTGACGTATGTCAATTACATCTCAATAAAACTGGAAAAAAAACAAGAACTTGTATACAAATATTAATAACAGCATTATTCACAACTAAAAAGTGGAGACAACCCAAATGTCCATTAAGTGATGAATATATAAATAAAATGTGGTACATCCATACATCATGTGTGTATAATTCCATTTATATGAAATGTCCCAAACAGGCAAATCTATATAGACTTGGGGAAGGGAGTGTTGTGGGAGACTGGGAATGCCTGCTAAAGGGTTTTGGACTTCTTTGTGGGGTGATGGAAATCTTCTAAAATTGTGGTGATGGTTGCACAAGTCTGTAAATATACTAAATCACTGAACTGTGTGTTTAAGTCGGTGGGTTGTATGATCCCTGCTTTGTATCTCAATAAAGGTGTTATCTCCTCCTTCAAAAAAAAAAAAAAAAAAACTAAGCTAAAATTAAAAATCCAAGAAAATGCTATCCTCAATTATTGTCCATTAGGGAAGAAATATTTTTAAAATAACCTGTTCACTGTCTTCTGGTGAGAAACTCAAATTGCTTTCTGTAGGAATTAAAACTACCTATGCTGGAACAGACTAGCCTGTCTAATTCCCTCTGTATATCAGCACTCACCTTCCCTTTCTCTGGTGCCCTATCCCTTTGATTATTCCAGAAGTTTATGATTATATAGAGAGAGTATTCTTGAAACTTCTGAATAAAATTTCTCTTTTGTATTCCTAACTCCACTTTAGACTTTGCAACTCTTGTTTAGGAAATATTCACTGTTCCTTTTCCCCCTCCCTTAGCACAAAGAGCAACCATTTTTGTTCCATTGCTGTTGGATTTGACTAAGTGCCTTGCACTGAGATGTCAATGAATATGGTCTACCCCACACTCAAGCAGAAGCTTTCCTTGGGCTCCATGGCTCAGCTCACACAGGCTTTTTCACTACTGCTTCTGTTGTGAGAAGGTGAGAAGGTTGTACCCAAAGAGCGGTTGCTGCCCCTTTGACTAGGGTCCCTGAATGGGAGACAAAGGAGCCAATCCAAACGTGACCTTCAGCCATCACAGCCCACCCACAGGTCAGCGAATGAGACATCAGTTTATGTTGGCAGCCATTGAAATATTTCTGGCATTGTTTATTAAGCATCATTATCACCCCAAAACTGACAAATGTGGCAAATCTCTGTGCAAATAGAGTAAAACAATTAAAATTTTAATATTCAAAAGCTGGTTTAATGTTCAACAACTTTATTATCTATATACATTATGAATAGTAGAATTCAAAAATCAATCTCATAAAACAGTATTTATAACATAAAATGAAGCACTTTGAAAAATGCCTCAATATCAATAGGTTTCCACTTCGTATTTCTTCCTTTTTGAAGTCTGAGCTATTCTATTTGCTCATTACATTCTAATACTTACAAATGGAGCTAAATAATTTTCACCAAAATTTCACAGCTTTAAAAAAATTTCCTTTTTGGCTGTTTTCTCCAGGGTGCTTATGAGACTAATTCGGGCACTTATATTATACAGGCTATACGTGGCAGGAGGGAGCAGAAAATTCACCTTTCCTTTTGCTCATGGTATTTACACTGTGACTAATACCCTGTAGGTGGTTTATATGCATTTGATTAAATTTAACTGCAATGTCTTGATGCTTTTCTACTCTGTGGTTACCCACCAGGGTTGGGAAAGCACCATGGTGGAACAACTCAGCTATAGGGCTTTCAGACAACAGTAGCAGGATTCAGCTGTGCTTTCCTTTTTAAGCATTGAAAATTATCACTCAGGCTTTTATTTACTCATAAAACAAATGTATATTGATAATCAACCTGGCTTGAGCATCTGTGTTCATATCCCCAAGAAGTTCACAGTCCAGTTGAAAAGAAAATGTACATGTGAATCAGGGAGAAAATTAAGAGATATTCTATTGCCTGTCATTGAGGAGAGTGTATTTTGTTTCCTTCCCATGCTAGGAGAGATAATCAATGGCATGGTAATTATGCTCATCATTGGGGAAGAAGAGTTTTTAACACATAGCTTGATTTCACTCAAGCTAATTCTGTTGGTAATTTTCCTTGACCATTCATCACCATTTTAGCTTCTAGCAATGGTGGCAGTAATACTAACATCTGCTTGAAGAAAGGATATGAAATTTTCTATTGAATTATGAAATAGCACATTTTACCAAGAAATTAGATTTTGGAATAGATGCCTGCAGTGCTTATTTCTCCCTGAAGGACACAGCACTCTTCTTGTTTCAGGCCTTACTTACAATTGACTTGATCAGGGAAATAATCCCTTGTAGAGATAATTAATCAAGTCCAATCTTTACATTTTCCTGCAGGCAGAAAGGCTTTAAAGTTGAATTCAAACATTCCTGAGACTGTTAATTTTAAGCAGAGACCCTTATGAGAGTTACTTCTTTACAGAGATCAGCAAACTATGGTCTGCTAATCAAATCCACCCATTCTTTGTTTTTGTTATTGAGGTATAATTGACATATAACATTATATTTGTTCCAGGTGTACAACATAATAATTCAATATTTGTATATATTGCAAAATGATCACCACCATAAGTCTAGTTAACATCCGCCCACTGTCTGTTTTTGTAAATGAAGTTTTATTGGAACATAGCCGTGCTCATTAGTTTATGTATTGCCTGCAACGGAAACAATATGGCCTACAAAACCTAAAATTATTTCCATGTGGCCCTTTACTAAAAAACATTGTGGACTCCTCTATTAACTATATCATGATCAGTGACAGATTATGATATTTTTGCACTATTATCTGAAATTTAACTGAGTTAGGCATTATCTCAATTTCCCTGAATTAGATCTAAGTTGCTAAGCATTTAGACGTAAAATAATACATTATATTTGAAAGCCCCCTATGTTAGGAGATTTAAGGACTTGTCATTTCAGCAGGCCTGAAAGTGTCAGGTCATTTTATTGCTACTTTGTGGACATCTTGATGGAGAACGTGTGGGTATATACTAAAGAAAAATGTTAGTGTGTGTTGGGTGGTAGGAGGATCAGAAAAATTTTCAAATGATGATGAATCTCTGATATTAACTTTAAACATTTTCTGGTTTTCCTTTTTAAATGTATGGTAAATGTGGATAAACAGGGAGGAAAGAGGAAGTAAGAAAATTGAATTTCTTAAACAAATATTCTACAATTCATTCTTTTACTCTTCCAAAATAGTCTTTTCCTGCACCGTCTGAATTTAGTGAGCTTCTATAATATCTACTGATACCTTCTCTCTATCTCTGCACTAAAGCATGTATTATCACTACAGGGACAATTAGTAAATTGTCCAGATCATTTATGTTACTCAATCTGCAAAGAGAATAAGAGTGATTTTTTACTTGCTGTTGACTCACGTTCTTGTACTTATAAGATGCTGTCATGATTACTTGACAAATATACAAAGTGAACCACATCTGTTGGTTTTGAGCTGGCACAGCTGGAAGTTCTTTAGCTTCTGTACTAAACTTTTTATATGGTTATGACTTTTAGCTGCCTATTCTGTCTGTATTTATGCAAATTATAGTGTTATTTATAAGTGAGTAAATAATCATTTCTAAGGCAAAATCTGCGCTATTGTCTGATTATTAGACATGTGCAAAGTCAGCTTGCCCTGAATGGAAGGCCATATAGTGCTTGAATCAGACTATAGCTTGAAATAAATTTCAACCATTTGTGGGCTTATTGATCTCAATCTTAGTTTGAGATATTTACTTATTGGTGATTGGTCTTAGATATGCCTTTCATTTCAAAACACTTTTAAGATCTTCCAAATATAAAAATTTGAAAGGATGAGAACTAAAGAAAGATATAAATGTTAATTCTGGACTACCAAGACATTTACCAAGTGTGTGACCTTGTGACTTAACTTTTAGCTCTTTCTTTATTGGTGAAGTAGGGATCATAGCAATACCTTGGAGCAATTATCTAGGGATTAAATAAGAAAGTGTATGTAAGCATCATGCATTCTGCCTGAGACTTAGGTATGCAATAATTATTGATTATCTGTCTCCACGTTACCTTTCTTTTACCCCTTCCAAAGCATAACCACCCTTTCCTCCAGCCCAACAAAAATGCCAGGAATTGGGTTGTAGGAGGTGTTTGGAAACAGAAAAATGATGCCTGAGGAGGTTTTAGGCTAAATTAAGGACTACTAGAATCAATTATTATTCATACTCATAATAGTTTCTTTTGGAAAACAATGCAAATCAAAAGGAAAATAAACAAATTGGAGGTAATAGTTATATCCTTTCAATGTTTGAATGCCTTGCAAGTAAAGGATGGATTTGTTAATAAATTTTTTTTTAAACCATTTATGCAACAAATATAATGTCATGCAGTAGTATACCATATATCTGAAGATTTTGTCAGACATTAAAACACAATTTAGAAATTATATTGATTTTAGTCTTATCTCTAGCACTAATATTTCTGCCAAACAAAGTCCACAAATATGTTGATAATGGGAAATTGGATTAAAGTTGAGTTTCTAAAACATTAAAAGTTACCTCAATTCAGTATCTTTAGTGTTTGGTGAGATCAATTTTATTTAGTCCATCTCCTGGATTTACTTTTTGAACAACCACCAGCCATTATAGTGAAATCACTAGTACTTGTTTTTCTAACTCCTCTATTGATCATTCCTCTATCAGTTGTGCTCCCACATTTATCCCACTTATTAATTTTTTTCTTTCCAGTTGATGCTGACCTCTATTCATTAGAGGCAACATCTGTGGACTTGGAAGCAAAAAACACTGGGCTCTTATCTCTTCTCTGCCACCAATTAGTCACAAAACTGAAGAAATCTCTCATATTCTCCAAGCCTCCAATTCCCTCTTCTGTTGGGCCTTTATAGATTCACAGCGTCGTGGATTGGCTGAAGAAATACTAGGCCAAAAGTTAGGAGAGTTGACATCTAGCTTTGTGTTAACCTTAGGTAATTTAATTAATCCTGTTCAGTTTCAGTTCCCTCAACTGTAAACTTTCACACAAACATTTCCCACAGTTACTGGTGCCATCTACATCCCTAACAACTGAGCCTTAGGTCTATGAATGATTCATGGGAAACAGGTAGAATGCCCTCACTGGTAAAGTCAGTTTCCTTTATTTAAAGGGTTTTATGGGGGCCGCCCAGTGGTGCAGCGGTTTGCGCGTTCCACTTCTCGGGGGCCCGGGGTTTGCCAGTTCGGATCCCGGGTGCGGACATGGCACTGCTTAGCACACCATGCTGTGGTAGGTGTCCCACATATAAAGCAGAGGAAGATAGGCACGGATGTGAGCTCAGGGCCAGTCTTCCTCAGCAAAAACAGGAGGATTGGCAGCAGTTAGCTCAGGGTTAATCTTCCTCAAAACAAAAAAACAAAAAACAAACAAAAAAGAATAAAGGGTTTTATGTCATTTGGTCTCCCCATTCTGGGCATCTTTAGCAACATACTAATTCTTTATAATGACAAAATAAGAAATCAAGAATAATAGAACACACTTTGAAATGAGAATTATGTCTAGTTGCTATGCAAGGAACAAAAAAGTGAATATCTAAGCAATGAATTACAAGTGAATTTAATGAGATTCTGTCACAAACTTCTTGACTTCCTCCCCAAGGGCATGGTAAAATCCCTGAGCAGGTGGGCCTATGAGATTGTGTTTGCTGCTGGGTCTAGAGCTGCTTTCTCATGCCCTCTTTGTTCACTGATCCATTTTCCTCCCTATGCCACACTGACCTTTTCCCATGCCGGTTCATGCTGTCAAGCTTTTTCTCATGTACTAAATTTCTAAATATCACTTGTAGATAGCTCTTGGTCTCTCTGCTTGCAATTGCTCAATGGTTAGATTTTAGTAAGAAATTGCTTACCAAATGACTCATTAAAGATGTCTGCTTTTGCCTCTATGCTGTAAAAATATTGTCTTTCTGTGAATTCTGCCTGACATCCTCTGTTCTGCCATGTGTATCTCTACCAATTTGTAGCAGGGTTTGGGAAGAATACCTTAACACTCTCCTTTTGGGCACAAGAGAAATTGTAGATCAAAACCCACCTGCAATTACTCCTCCATTGGTAAAGTAATGACCTCATGGTCATTCTTAGGAGATTCTCCTCTGACTGTGACAGCCTGAGGCTTTTCTATTTACTCCCATACTATATCTGCTGTCATATAGGTATAATTTAGTTTTTATAAATGCTGGACACTCAGTTCTTCTTCTTCAGCACTGGATTAAGTCCACATCCCCAGCCACCTGCCATATTGGTCTCTATACACCTGCCAACTTAGACCTATAACTATACATCTAATGGCCCAAGGGCCAGAGAACGAGGGACATCCTCTGTGCCCCAGAACCTGCTGAAATTAACCAAACTACCAATTCTAAATCTGTTTACCCTGCCTCATTTGTTTCTTCTCACAAAAACCACAACAAAGGTGTTTGCACACAGTTTCCCTTTCTCCCTCTGCCTCTTGACCAATCCTGGTCTTTCCCCCAGTGGCCCTGTAAAGCATGCTATGTTCTCCCCAGGGAACTGTGAATATAACAAAACTGTAAAACAATTTCTGGTTTCTCTCTCTTGATCTGTGTCTGACCTCTCCATATCTCACCCAAGGTGTTATGGTTAAAATAAAAGGTCATATATATTTCAAATTTTTCTCAAAGATGATACTTCTTATCAGTAACTCCAACAAATCCTGAGAAGGGAAGAAAAATAAAATGGTACAATAGCAAACAAATTTATCATTTCTTCATAGATCCTCTAAAGTTTTAAGGTAAATATATGAAACTGGAGCAGACTAATAGAGATTATATTGAAGTTCACTGGGCATTTTTAAAATACTTCATTTTTATTTCATCATTTCTAGCATTTGATGATGCACTCTTCTTGACATTATGTAAGGTCCCTAAGCTTATTCACTACCAACAACTCTTTTGAAAAACCACATGAAGGAACTAAATATCTAAATCTTCAATAAATTCCAGAGACGAGATGCTTTGTTTCAGTTAGTTTGAAGTCAACCAAGGTTCCTAACTTAGGAGCCTGTGGCATCTGGTAACTTATTTCAGCTGAATGGTGAGTTCTTTCCGCCCCTGGTATTTGTTTATTCTTTCAGGGGACCCAATTATTTTCTCTACTGTATTATAATCAGTAGTAGAATTGGGCACACTTTTTCTGTAAATACGTTCACATGCACTAGCTATTCTCTACCTCATGAGTGAAGGAAAGTTGGTGAAATTAAAAAGAAGAAAAAGGAGGAAATAAATAGGAAGAAGGCATTTGTGTTTGTTGCAGTTTTTTTTTTTTAAGGAAGATTAGCCCTGAGCTAACATCTGCCTCCAATCCTCCTCTTTTTGCTGAGGAACATTGGCCTTAAGTTAGCATCCTTGCCTTTCTTCCACTATTTTATATGTAGGACGCCTTCCACAACATGGTTTGATAAGTGGTGCTTAGGTCCACACCCGGGATCTGAACCTGTGAACCTCAGGCCACAGAAGCAGAATGTATGAACTTAATGACTAGGCCACCAGGCCAGCCTCTGTTACAGTATGTTTTTAATAGTGATAAGTAGTGGCACCTGGCTATATACTTCTGGATACATAAAAATGGCACTTAATTAGTCTTAGGAAACTCTCTGGGGCCTCCTTTATAAGGCACTAATCCCATTGAGGTTTCCACCCTCATGACTTAAGCACTTCCCAAAGGTCCCACCTACTAATACTTTCACTTTGTGCATTAGAATTTCAACATATGAATTTTAGGAAGACACAAACATTCAGACCATAGCAATGACTTAAAGCTCCCACCATTCTTCTGCAAAATAAGATCCCAATTGCAATTTATGTCATCCAGCTATTTGTACACCATGGTTACCACTGCCACCTTGTTAGACTAAACAGCAGAAGGAAAAGAGAAGAAAATCCATTTTGTTGAGTGACACTCTATGCCAGGTCTATAACATAATAACAGAGTCTATAACACTTTGTTATGTACTTTATTTTTTTACTGAGCTACAATTCACATGCCATAAAATTCACCCTTTTAAAATGTAAAATTTAGTGGTTTCTAGTATGTTCATGAAATTGAGGTTATGTACCTTTTACAAACTTTATTTTATTTAACCCTATCAGTCTCAGTGGTAACTGTCATTAACATCATCCTCGTGATAAGGACACTGAATCAAGCTCACAGAGACTAAGTAACTTGCCCAAAGCCCACGTAGGAAGGATGGATCCTGTATTTGAACCCAAGTCTGTACGTCTTCAAAGTCCAAGCTTTCCCACTGCATCTTGCCACCCAACAATTGATGAATTTGTTTTTTATTATATTCTTGATCATATCCATGAACATTGAGAAGTTATTAGTGCTAATATTCAAATCAATTCCTTCATTCCCATAATGGAAAAAATAATATCATCACACTTTTACATTTGAATTGAACTTTTTCTGAGCTCCTTCACATATATTACATAGTATAATTTAAATAGATATGATGGGAATTTAATATGTAACACTAACCAAATATAATGAAATTCATGTCTATGTAAATTAAATAAAAGATAGCTAAATTTAATGTTAGGTGGCTTCATTGATAATTATGTTTTCATCTCTTTTCCTGGAAGTTCATAGGTCAGAGACCTTGTACTCTTTTCAGAAACTCATCTAAAACCAGGCTGAGAGTAAAGAGTTCTGATTCAGATAAAAAGTTTTCAAAATATAATACTTAATGTAATCTTTTCTTTGATGATAACTTTTACATATTTTACAGATAAGCCACTGATATTGCCCTCTGAGAATTTTATTTCAAAAATCTATGTTCATTGAGGAAGGAGCACATAATTCTGAAGCTTAGGTGAGACATGCCGCTATTCCTTGCACTTACGGCAGCCATACTAACGGGAGTTAGAGGTTCTAATGTGGTACTTCATGTACCTGACCTCTGGTCCTGTTTCTGTTTGGATGGGTGCTTATGCCATCAATGTATCAAAAATGTCTACTGGAGAAAATGAGAAACACTCCCATCCACCTACACACCAAAAGTAATGACTAGATTAAATATTATCATTGAAAACAGACCATTTGCTACTGTAAGTAAGCTTACAGTATAGGAAAGTAAATGATCAATGTAGAGCAGTGGCTTTCAAATATGCTTCTCAGACCAGCAGCAGCAGCAGCATCTCAGAAATTGTTAAAAATAGAAATTCACAGCAAAATCCCAGATCTACTGAATCAAGAGCTGTGGGGGTGTGAGTCTAGCAATCTGATTTGACAAATCCTCCAGGCTAGTGATGCTAATGACTCATAAAGTTTGAGATCTGTGCTGTAGTGTAATGTGAGACTGACAAACAAAAGAATAATAAATCATACAGAGATCCTGATATATTCAAATCGTTTTTCAGCAGTATTATACAGTATAATCATAAGGTAATTGAACCTGAATGGAATTCAAGTACACATTTGGTTCCAGCCTTTGCATGAGGTCAGGCAATGTCTAAGCAAAAGAGAACATTTCTTCTCTCTTGTTGAGGTAGAGGAATAGAGACTCCTCCAGCGCTCTCATTTCCACTTTATACTAAGTATTATGAGGATTAGAAAAATCTAGTAAGATCCAATTTATAATTTAAGAAATGATACACATGAGACAAAAATCAGAGGGAAAACAAAGGTGCTAATTATGAGCAATATTTTATGATATGAGAATCAATAACGTCTTCCTAATGTCTGACTACAGTCCTTATTCTCCTGGAGAACAGTTCGCTAGTAGCCTCATTATGAAAATATCTTAAATGGAAATAGGCTGACTTCCCTTATTTTAATGATTGTTAAATTGAACTACTGGTACCCACAAACTAGAAGTGTTCTGAGAGCTCATGTAAACTGCATATCATATCAGACCTATTTAAGGTATTTGTTTAAATTAAAATGTAACATGTATTCTTTATTGCATCTTTGGAAAACAGAGAAAAGTATATGGAAAATAAGTTACTTGTAAAGCCCCCAAGTTAACCAGTATTAATACTTCATATATAATCCTCCAGTCTTTTATCTATGCATTTCAACGTAATCGAGATTCCATGGTACTTGTAATTTTCTATTCTTTGTTTAATGAACCCAGCTCCCATATCATAAATATTTTCTTACGTCATTAAGAATTCTTCACAATCATTATTTAATATAATCACATAATAGGCCAACATATAGGTATACCATGATTTACTTACATGTTTATAATTTAGGGGTTATAATGAGAGCTATTTCCATTCATTTCTTGTTTTACTATTACATATAAATATTTAATGAACATCTTTGCACATAAGGCTGTGTCTAAACTTCTGGTCATTTCCATTGAATATTTTCCAAAAAGTTGAATTATTAGGCCTAAAAGACCATGAATGTTTTAAAGCTGTTAATATTATTTGCTAGTTTTCCCCCAACAATATTGTGCTAACTTATGTGTCCACCAGCAGATTCTAAGAGCGCCTGTCTCATTTTACCTTTACCAGAAAGATTTTAATTATAGGTAAAAGATGTTATTTCTTTGTTACATTAATTTGCATTTATTCATTACTAATTAAGTTGAACATATATTCCAATGTTTATTTATCATTTATATTTGCTCGTTTAAGAATTCTGTGTTCATATTCTCTACCCATTTATCTATTAGGGTCTGAGTGTTTTTCTTATTTTCTTTCTTTTTTTTTTCTGGTGAGGAAGATTAGCCCTGTCTTCCTCTATTTTGTCTGTGGAATGTCAGCTGATGAGTGGAGCAGGTCCGTGCCGAACGCAGGAACGCAGGCCACCGAAGCAGAGCTCATGGCACTTTAACCGCTTGGCCAGGGGGCTGGCCCCTGAGTGCTTTCTTATCAATTTTATGAAATGTTTTTCAGGGGTTTTTCTCTATTAAGAGTATTGAGTTTTGAATCCCCATGAAATAACACTAATAAGAAATGAGAACAGTCAAATATAAGACCAATATTTCAATGTGAAGGCTTGTTTACAATGAGCGTTTTCCCCAGAGTCCTCATTGGACAGCCCTACTCTGCATTCTGTGCTTCATTCAAAACACCTGGTCACCCACAAGACCTCCCTCTCACTCAGTCTCTGTTACAGTCTTCTTGGATCCATCCACTTTGCTTTTCTCTAGCCATCATCAACTATCACCTGAACTATTGCAAGCATCTCTTGATCTCTGGAATTTTATCTAGTCTCAATTTAATTGATTATATTATAATCTGATTAATTCCCCTCCCGCTGCTCAAGCTGAAAACCTGTCAGTGTCTATCTAGTGTCCTTACTACATGGCCTATCCCTCTTCTCAAGCTTCATTCAGTACCAGGTTTCCCCTTCCTCTATGTGCTCCACCCTCACAGTCTTCTATGAGTTCCTGTAAATCACCATGCTTTCTTTTTTTAATTTTTAATTTTTTTAATTTTTTAATTTTATTCAGGTTATATTGGCTTTTTAACATTGTATAAATTTCAGGTGTGCATTATTATATTTCAGTTTCTGTATAGATTGCATCGTGTTCACCACCAATAGTCTAGTTTTCATCTATCACCATACACATGTGCCCCTTCACCCCTTTTGCCTTCCGGGTGGAGGAGGGGGTGGACCTTTTCCTCTGGTAACCACTAATATGTTCTCCTTATCTATGTGTTTGTTTGTTTATCTTCCACTTGTGAGTGAAATCGTATGGTGTTTGTCTTTCTCTGTCTTACTTATTTCACTTAGCATAATACCCTGAAGGTCCATCCATGTTGTTGCAAATGGCATGATTTTGTGTTTTTCTTATGGCTGAGTAGTATTCCATTGTATAGACACACACACACACACACACACACACACACATATACCACATCTTCTTTATCCATTCATCCATTGATGAGCTTTCTTGACTACAGGATCTTTGCCCACGGTCTTACCTCTCCCAGGAACATTTATTAATGTCTCCCCTCCCCCAACAACCCCCTCACCTAGTTAACTTGCAGTCTTCCACGACCTTCAGGTCTCAGCTCAACCATGCTCCACCCCCAACTATTTAGGTTAGGTTCCTTTGATATGTGCTTTCAGAGATCTGTGTTTCACTGCATTGTAGTACTACTCTTATTGTAATTACACATTAATTGCTATGAATTTGATTAATATCTGTCTTCCTCAATATAGGGCTGACTTTGTGTCTTCATGACAAGAGGTAGTTTCACAATTAAGATCAAGGGGTCTTCTGAAGTTAGGCTCCTACCCTCCTACAGACTGGGAGGTGGGAGTGCTATCTCCTTGGTAATTACATTTCAAAGGGATGATTTCTAGGTCTTTGGGAAAGACCTTCCAGGGTTGTAAAGCTGGCAAGAGGTTTTAGAAGGGTTTACATCTCAAAGGGACAGAGAAAGAATTTATAAGTACAGGTTTTCTAACGTATGGGGGAAGAAAAGAGAAATCAGTGCATCAAGTCAGAAAGAAGCCTGTCTAAACTTTAGTCTAGCTGATGGGAATGTTAAGACCAATCCTTGTTTTCTGAGTGATGACTACTGCTGTACTTTGAGGGCCAGCGATAAGACTTAGTGACTGTATATTGAAGGGAAAAGCCCTAGATCTTCTCTATCCCTCAGAGTGGAGCATCCATAAGATCAATTTCTCCTGCCAGTATTGATTTTAATGCATAGGTTATCTTCAATGAGTTGGTGTGTAAAAAAGACACTTTACTTGTTACACTGTCACATCAAAGATTATCTCCTCATCCAGAGGGAAGGAGATGAGGGAATGCTGAAGAAGAAAGAAAGAAGGAGAAGATGGGATAAGAAAATCCCATTACATTAAAATTACGTATATAAATTTTATGTACTTTTTTCCCCAAGTCACTGAAGTTTACATATAAAACATATAAAAGCAAGTAATTCACATCCTTAGAAATGAGAGATAAGTTTCATGGTCATCAACTCTGTGAAACATATTTGATACATATCTCAGTCATCACCAAGGAAAAGCTACAACAAAGAGTAAAAGCATGCTAATGTGAGAGTTATGATTCCCTTTGACCATGGCTCCCTTCCAAAAGTTGAATATGAATATAATAACTAAATTTTGTTAAAAAATGCTCTTTAAACTATGCTAAATTCATTGTGAGTTACAATTAGAGCATTGAGTTCAGTTCTTTAGCTAAAATTTATAAAACACTGAAAAAATATCTTCTGTGTTTCTGACCCTATAGTAAGCACTGCTCTTGTGAAAAAGTTGTCTCTGCTTTTATAATCTGTAAGCATAAAATATACATAATCGTGCATATAATCCTGACAGATTCCATGGCTGACAGGTAAAGGATATATTTGGAGTACAAAAGATGATTGAGAGAGGAGATTAGACTTCCTATAGAAGGTATCTTTTGAGTTGGTTCTTGAAATAGAATTTTTAAAATAACTTTATTGAGGTATAATTTGCCTACTATAAAATTCATTCATTTTAAGGGTCCAAATCAGTGATTTTTAGTAATATTTCTGAGTTGTGCCACCATCGCCACAATCCCTTGTACTCATTTGGAGTCACTTCCTTTTCCCATCCCCAGTCCAAGGCCACAGTCATCTACTCTCTGTCTATAGATTTGCCTTTTCTGGATATTTCATATAAATGGAATTATAAAATATATAATCTTTAGTGTCTGGTTTCTGTCATTTAGAACAATGTTTTCGAGGTTACTTCATGTTGTAGCATGTATCAGGATTTTGTTTCTCTTTATTCCTGAAAAGCACTCCATGGTGTGGATACACTGTTTTTGTTTGTCCATTCATCAATGAATTGACATTGGGATTGGTTTAGTTTTTTGGATGTTATGAATAACATTGCTTTGAACATTCATTTACAAATTTATGTATTGATATATTGTAGAGGAGTTTAGTTCAACTACGAAGTTTAAAGGGAGCACAGTCCTCCACAAGATGGCTTCACTTGCCTTACACTCCCTGTGAGTCAGGAAAATCTTCACAGAAGAGGGAAATGAGTTTGAGAGGAAAAAAACATGGTATTACTTACCAAATAACTATTTCTTATTTGTTTTGGATTAAAAAAACCAGACTAATTCCGTCTTTATCTAGTCAAACAACCTCCACATACTTTGGAAGAAAATGTTAAGCCTTACCATGGAACAGAAGAGACTTGGGTAAACTGCTATAAAGTCTTATGGAATAGGTTTAAAGTGTAATTGGGTATGAAATTTTAGAGAACCTCATTACATTTATTATGGTATGTGGAGTAGGTAACACCTCCTGTAGTTTAAGCAATTTGTAAAGTTAGCTGCAATACATCAGTGTTTTGGTTTTAGAATACTTCCAGGCCTCAAGGGGGTCATTCAATGAGATAAAGTTAAAATGAAAGAGTATTCTATCATAGTGATGTTACCTTAATGCAATTAAACCTGGGTAAACTTATTTTCATGGTATGTACATTTACCCCTACCAGAGGGCTTACAAATCCACAGGAGTAGCTGATTTTTCTAAAGCATATTTTATATTAAAGCTACCTTGCAAAGGCCATGAATTGGAATGCCCCAAAACCATAAAATCTTAAGGTAAAGAGTGAGGCTCTAAAGATATTTCAGAACGTCAGTGAAAAACTTTAGGACTCTGTTTCTAAGTTGGGAGATACACATTTATTCCCTCTGTTGCTGTTATCAAAGTTTGAGAAGCTCTTTCTGATGAGTCTCCGTTTACCTGTTTTGTCCACACCTTCACATTTAAGTGAACACAGTGGCTCTCCCTCCTCCTCTTGGGTCAACAAAACTTAACTGTTGCAGCACAAAATAGTAGGCTTGTGCCCTGATTAATTTAAGACAATTTTTATAATTCCAAAGAATTAAACCTGGGCAAAGAAGTTCACTATTCCCGCTGGGATTAAAGATCTCATTCATACCTGGAAACATGCTCCTTTTACAATAATGAGTATACCGAAGCCTCCTTTCACTGCCTTCGAAGCTATGCCAAAAAATGCTCCAGCTGCCACCACAACTATGCTCGGCTTTGCAACATCTAAAAAGAGAAAAGAAAAGAAAAAGAAAAAACCCCAAGCAATTAATAGTTCATGATGGGATGTGTGGGAGAGCTAAAGAGTACACTGAGTAGATTACCACAGGTCCCTCTTGCCTCTTTCACAAACCTCCCTAAGAATTCACCTCTTTGTGACAGTGAACACTCTCAGGTGCATGTTCATTCATTTTACTCATCTCCTGTAAGGCTGAAATTCTATTATTTTACGTTGATTATTTGATTATTACAGATTTATTGAGTGCATTATATTTGCCAAGCACTATATTCAGATCTGGAAATGCAAGGTTGTCTTTCCATTCAAGAAAAAACTGACCAGATCATTTGACTTGAGTATTGAAGGTTACTGTTGTCCTTAAAAAGGACAGCACCAGTGGAGTGGTGAAAAGCCAGAGTGTAGCAGGTTGGAGCAGATTGGGGATGCTGACCAGTACTTCCAGAAAGCTAACTGAGAAGCGATGGTAAGAAATCCAACAGTAGCTAGACAATGACATTAAAAAGAGGATGAGATTTTGTAACTCCCCTAAACCCAAAATTAGAGAGACTTAGGCATGTCGTTAGTGTTTAGATGAAGAGGGAGCAAAATCACAGAAAATGTGGGAAAAAATAGAATTACAGTTAGAAATGGAGGGATTGGTTTTGAAATTAGAAGAATAAGCCTCTGGGTATGAAGGATGATGTTTTTGTACATTGCAGTATAGTGTTTTTCTGGAAGATGAGGGTAGATGGAGCAGGGATGGAAGTATTATGTACAAAAAATTCTAAGATTCAGAAAATTGAGTTCTGCTCCCAGAGTTGGCAAGCACACAGGTTTTGTGGAAGAAATAAAAATAAAGAATTAAAACAAAATTAAACAAATAAATGAACAGACAAACAAATCTGTGACCCAGACATATCATGTAAATTATCTGGGCTTTAATTTCTCATCTATAAAATTGGGGGCCAGATTAATTTCTAAGATTGCCTATAATTCCAGAATTCCAGTCAATTAAAAAGAGTGCCACAAGTAAGAGATTAATAAATCACTTCCACCTATGAGAGGTGAGTATATGTCCTGTCTCAGAAAGTTAATGTAAAGAGCAAATAATAAAATAAATATATATATAAATAACAAAATATATATGGCCCAGTGACTTGATAAATATGAAACTCTGTCAGTATTATGTCATATGTTGGGTTATTCTTATCATAATTCTTCCTGTCCAGTAACTTTGCATGTTCAGATTAAAAATAAGCTGGCAGAGTTAATGTGTTTTAATAGCTTTAAGCAAAAGGCAACATGTAAATAATACATAATTGTTAATACAATTAATAATTACAATGCTATTTCTAGATGTTACCCAAGTTTCCAAGTACTTCTTCCAAGAAAATTATGAACACATTATTTAACTGGGATTAACCTTGACAGATAGACCTGGCCTATATTGTTCCCAGAAAGACAAGGAAATTGCCTCAACATGTTAATATTTGATAACTCTTCACACCAACAAAGCTAGTTCAAAATTCTACTCAATTTTCTGGGACTATCTAGAACAAAAGAATAAAATAAAATGTCCCCTTTTCAGATGGGGAGAAAAAAGTGATTAGAAAAGCCATGAAAAAAACAAAACCAATATTTTCTTTGTCCTTATATTTACCCAAATAGTAGCCCAGTGATAGAAGCACTTAACACAGTCTGAAGCCTTGTGAAACCAAGCTCTGGTTTCCTCCCAACCTTTGCCAGCCCTCCTCCTCCTACTCCACTCACCCTCTCTTGCTTTTCTGGATCTATTTGTTTCTTTTTCTTTAATTTCTCTGTGCTGTTTCCCATGTAAATCTCTTGAATACCTCACACTTCTCAATTGTCTCCTCTCACCTCACAGCCCCCAGTTACTTCTTATTGCATCACTTACAGAGAACCAAATGCTACTTCTCAGACCCAAGTCTAAATTGGGACAGAGAATCTTTTTGTCCAAAAACGGGACAGGAATCCCATCAGCTGTCATCATAACTGTCTTAGCGGCAAGATCACCCAGTACATATACAGCTGCCAGATTGTAACCTCCAGGGACTTGGTAGAAGACGTGACAGGAGAACAACTTACAGATGAAGGGAATGAAAAGGACACCCTAGAAAGGCATCATCCGTATCGAATGCAACAAAATAAAGTAGAATATAAAAGTTCATTGTAAACTATCAGATGCTGTGTAGAAGGTAAAACTATTGTTCTAAATGAAAATGTGGCAAAAATAGCTATACTTTTAGGTCTCTTGTCAATTGTATTTCCAAAGATGGTAATTGACTCTTTTTATAAAAATTTACTGTCAGAACAGTTCTTTATTGCTTTTGCTGAAAAATACTTAGGTAAGTTTTCTTTTTAGTATTAAGTTCCGTGTTAGGTTCAGGGGAACTAACAACATGAAATCTGACCTTAAGGACCTTATGGTCTGATTAAAAATAATTATAGGTTATAATGGGAGTATTCAGGAAAGGGTGGCCATATATTCAAGAAATATTTATTAAGCATCACTTAGCACCATCTGACATATATGTATTTTTTTATCTTTAATCTCTCACTAGCATGTAAGCTTCATAAAGTCAGAGATTTTGTCTATATTGTTCACTTTTATGTCATCAGTGCCTAGAAAACTGCCTGGCACAAATTAGACGTGTGGTACATGAATGGATGAATGAACTTTCTGTGAGCTTGGTACTGTGCTATGTGCTGGGGCTATCATCATGAATAAAACAGAAATTTTGCCTTCAGAAAGCTTGCAATATATCAAAACAAAGAGCCATTAAACCAATAAATTTATGAATATATAATGAAAGTAAAGTGATAGGAAGAATTTCACAATTCTACCTGAACTTGGGGGACAGCATATTCAGAAAGGTATAGAGAAGAGATGCAGCTTGAACTGTCTTGAAAGATGACCAAGAATGTGTCAGGCAAAGACAAAATTTCCCCTATTTGAGGAAATGGCTTTAACATAGAAAGGAAACAGCATGTACAAAAGCTTAGGGTTTTAAATATCCTGGTCAGTTAAGGAAACTATAAGAAGTTTGAGTTGGTAGGACATGAGTAAGGGCACATAGAATGAAATGGTTCAGGGAGGCTGGGATGGGAGGAGCTGGATGGGCAAGATCAGATCAAGTCCAGCTTTGGGTTTCATGGTAATGAGTTTGGACTCCTCCCAAAGGCAATGGGACCTCAGTGAAAAGTCTTAAACAAGTGAGCTTTAGAAGGAGCACATCACCTATATTTATATGTAAAATACAATTAAAGGAGAGTTATATAAGCCAGATATGGAAAGTCTAATGTGAAAGTAGAGGAAGAATTACAACCACATTGGTAGAAAAGACAAAAAAGAAAGAAAGAAATGGCTAGGACAGAATGAGGAAACACAAGGTGTTTAGATTTGGCATAGATGAAAATTTGCAAAACCTACTTCACTGAAAATAGACAATTATGTTTCACTATTATTTTTTATGATGAAGAATAAGCCTGTGGAGGATAAAGTGGAGTTATAGTTGGATTTGAAAAGCTTTACCTTTATCTGAGGTGATGCCTGGGTTCTGACTTTTTATTTGGCCAAGATAAGGGCAGTGCTGTTGAAGGGATATACTATTTAAAATCCTAAACTCCCTGGGAACACCTAGGGTCAGTTTACTTACCAATGGTTACAATTGGTATAACCTGGTTTACCTGTATGATCCTAGGAGCATAAAACCACTACTAGGAGTTCTCCCTAAGCCTGGATTCCTTGTACAGATCTGGCTGTTCAATCCTGAGACAGAGTGTGGTCAGATTTCATGTGACTAATGCCTGGTAGCTAGCTTATGGGATGTCAATTTGACCCTCAATGCTTGCCTGGGCTTTCCTTCTCTTGCTGCATTGTATTCATTGCCTTTAAATAAAAGCTCTACTTGAGTAAGCTCTGTGGAGGGTGATGAGTCCTTTCAAATATCTGAACTTGGGAAATTTGTCCAGACTTTATCAGAGAGATGAATACTCTTGTTGTCTTTCCCATTTCTAATATTTTTTTTATGATTTTAGGACTTTCAAAGCAAAGGTAGATCTATTAAAAATAAAACCCTTAAATTTTAGCAGTTGTTTTAAAAGTACACAAAGAAAATCACAGTAAACAAACAATTTAATTATGGAATTTCATATTTGGTCCCTTAAATCAAATATATTACAAAACATATTTAACTACCTAGAATACCTTTCTTTCTCTATTTTAATGCTAAAATTGAACTTTTTTTGAGGTAACAATTCCTACAGCTTAAAGAAGTATAGTGTGGGTGGCTTTGGCAAACAATTTCTATTTTTGATATCCATATTTTTACTTTATAGCAGTTAATTCCTTTTAGGTGTGGCATAATATCTGAAAGGTTGTGAGTCCATGTGCTAATGTACATGGTTAGAGAAAAACAATTCAATGTTGAGGAGTCAAAAGGTCAAAAATTCAGCTAGACATATATATACTTCTGAAAATAGAAGAAGGAAAGTCAGCAGTTCGTTGTGGTGTTTCTGTACTCTGTTTTCTCATAAACATCATCCAAGTATGGGTTCTAGAAACAGGGCCATTCAGACCCAGTTCTCAGAGTCTGCTTAAATTCTTAATGGATGGAGCCTGTGTGAGGATGTTTTTAAAAGGTCACCAGGTAATGCTGATGTGCAGTCAGGGCTGAGAACCATGGATCTGGAGGAATTTATAGTTCTGTTTTTTGCTGAATAGCTCACTCATACTCTGTGTCTCAAGCATGAATTGACACTTGGGATTGCCTACTCCTTCCAGAGTATGCTGCCCCAGGTGTTACAAAGATGTGAGGACTAGCACCAAGCTTGTTTGATAGGAAATAAATAGATTAACTTGACATGACTAGTCTCAAAACCTTTTGAATTGTCCCGTTAGATTTGCCCTCTGTTTTTGTCCGGCATTTATGCAATTTAAATTTACTTTAGGATTCTTAAGGATTACTCTAAAATGGTGGTTTTCAAACCATATTCTGTAGAATCCTGGGACTCCTGGAGGTCTCTCAGCGATCACTTAGGGAATGGGTGGGATGGGTGGAAGTCTAGCAGAAAGTCTGTGGATTGCCTTCCCTTCAACGAGAGCAGTTCTACTCCACTTTGCTGTGTGTGTGTGTGTGTGTGTGTGTGTGTGTGTGTGTTATACTTTTCTTTAGAAAAAAGGATGACTTTCCAACCTCAGAAAATATTTTAAAACATGGTTTCAGAATAATGGTAATAGGTCGACAGACTCATGCTCCCAAATAACTGATATTTACTGTCCTCTTAAAAGACAAATAGTTAACACATTAATTCTTGAGCTGCTGGTAGATAGAAAAAGAAAAATGACACTCTTCCTTTGGCATAGTGATGCCATCAAGATTTAAATGACTCTCAAATTTTTTTCTTTGTTAGAAAGGTGACTACTAGCATGTCCTCAAAAAATATATATATATATCTCAATTGATCTATCTATCCTCTATCTATCCATCTATCTATCTATCTATCTATATCTCTTATACAGCTATCCATATCTGTCTGTCTATCTATCTATCTGTTTTAGAAAAACTCAGTTCTCCTCCTACGTTTCTCCTCTACTTTCAAATTACTACCACACTCACACTTCTGATAACAGGTGTTTGAGTTTTCACCACACCAAGCAATATTGCAACACCAGCTGGTTGTCCTAAAATTTGAACTCAATGCTGACACTCTCTACCTAGAGATAGGATCAGATCCCATAGGTTAAAGGCTCAGTCCCATGGGATTGCCCCTCACATCAGATGCCAATAGAAAGTAGTATGTCCTAAGGTTACCTACAATTTCTGTCCGACTTGGCTACAAATCTGAGGTTCCCATTACTCCCTCCTTGGGTTTGATTAATTTGCTAAAGCAGTTCACAGAACTCAGGGGAGCACTTACTTTAAAGGTACCTTTAGTAAAGGATATGATAAAGGATACAGATGAACAGCCAGATGAAGAGATACATAGGGTGACGTTTGGGAGGGTCCAAGTGCAGGAGCTTCTGTTGGGGTAAGTCACCCTCCCAGTACGCAAATGTGTTCGCCAAGGTTGAAGCTCTCCAAACTCCATACTTTTGAGATTTTATGGAGGCTTCCTCACATAGGTATGATCAATTATTAATTCCATTTCTAGCTCCTGTCCTCTCTCTGGGGAATAGGGGCGAGGCTAAAAATACCAAGCTCCTTTTCAATGACTAGCCCTCGTCCAGGAGTCATCCAGGAGGCTACTCAGAGTTGCCTCATTAGAACAAAAGATGCTCCTAGTGCTCTTATCACTTAGGAACCTTCAAAGGTTTTAGGAGCTCTGTGCTAGGAAAAGGGGGCAGAGACATATATATATTTTCTATTATCTCACACTATCTATCTATCTATCTATCTATCCATTCACACAAATATGTATACATACATATATATCAGAAAATATCAAAAGCATTTGATACATATTTATAATGTCAGAAAATATTAAGAGTGGCTTGTGTGACAAAAGATAAATATATATTCAATAAAAATAGAAATTATTTGTTGTTCTAAGGAAAAACATCAGCAGCTGAGAAAAAACTTAGAATTACTTAAATTCCCACTGTGGAAAGAATGACGACCACTCAAATAGAGTAAGAACCAAAATCATTTGTCACAGGGCAGGAGAATTGAAGTTAGTAAAAGAGAAAACACAAATAGCTGAAAGATCTGGCAAGTCTGCAAATGAGAATTTGGACTGGGAGCTGCTCACAGGCTGATGAGACAGGCACATGCCCTGAAAGGGGACCCTAAGTGGGTTTCTTTGCCTCTAGTGACATTGAGAAGGGTTAAATGGGAAGTGGCAGGAAGTAAGAGGTACATAAATACTAAATTACTGAACTGGTTAAATAGTAAAAATGACATATGTAAAGCATATTTTAACTAGCGGAAATGTACTGAAATGCTGAAAATTGCTGCCACCTCCTGGGCATTGCTTTTGCAACTGCATGTTGCCATGGTCGCTTTTATTCCATAAAATAGACATTGCCATTAAATAGAATGATGAAAAAACAGGGATGAATTTGCTGTGCTTGCAGACTATGCTGCTATTAAAGGAAAAGAAATGAATCTCTTCTAAGATCAGATAATAGATATCTTCCATTTTCAGTGGAACCAGTCAGGAAGCAACATAGCAAATGTCTGATTGATGAAGGAAAACAAAGCATGCTTGTAGGGAGGTTTAAAAAGCTGTCCAAGCCCACACAGGGGTCACTTCTGGATCATTTGGACTGATGATGAGAGGGAAGCACACTTCTGGGTCTCAAAAGGCATCTCTTACATAGGGCCACTTTTCCAAGATCAGGGGACATAGCTGACTCACCTAATACATAGATATAAGCACAGAGAAAGAGGCATAATGAGGAGGCAAAGGAATACATTCCAAACAAGGAAACAGGACAAAACCACAGAAAAAGAACTAAATGAAACAGAAATAAGTGCTCTACCTGATAAAGAGTTCAAACAAAAACTCATAAGGATGCTCACTCTTGTTGGGAGAAGACTGGATGAACACAGTGAGAATGTCAACAAAGAATTGGAAAATATAAAAAAGAACCAATCAGAAATGAAGAATACAATACTGGAAATGGAAAATACCCCAGAGGGATTCAATAGCAGAGTAGAAGATACAGAAGATCAGATCAGCGAGCTGGAAGAAAAACTAGAGGAAATCACCCAAGCTGAACAGATAAAAGAAAAAAGAGTTAGACAGAATTAGAACAGTCTAAGGAAACTCTGGGACAATATCAAGCACACCAACATTCATATGTTAGGTTTCCCAGAAGGAGAAGAGAGAGACAAAAGGGCAGAGAATCTGTTTGAAAAAATAATAGCTGAAACTTTCCTAACCTAAGGAAAGAAACAGACTTCCAAGTACAGGGAGCACAGAGAGCACCAAACGAGATGAACACCAAGAGGCCCACACCAAGAAACATTATAATTAAAATGTCTAAAATTAAAGATAAAGAGAGAATCCTAAAACCAGCAAGAGAAAGGCAACAAGTGACATACAAAGGAAAGAGGTTAAGGCTATCAGTGGACTTCTCAGCCAAAACCTTACGGGTAGAAGAGAGTGGCCTGACATATGTAAAGTGCTGAAAGGGAAAAATCTACAGCCAAGAATACTCTATCCAGCAAGGTTATCATTCAGAATGGAAGGAGAGATAAAGAGCTTCCATGAGAAGCAAAAATAAAAGGAGTTTATCACCAAGAAACCAGTTCTACAAGAAATGCTGAAGAGACTTATTTAAGTGGGAAAGAGAAGACCACAAACAGGGATAAGAAAATTATCCGAACAAAACAAAACAAAACAAACGAGGCAACAAAATCACTGGTAAAGGCAAAAACATAGTAAAGTAGCCGATCAACCACCTGTGAAGATAATACAAAAGTTAAAAGACAAAAGTACTAAAATTACCTATTTCAATGATAAGAGGGTAATGGATAGACACACACAAACCAAGAGATTAGATATGACTTCAAAAACATAAAATGTGGGAGGAAGGGAGTAAAAGAGTAGAGTTTTTAGATAGAGGTCAAGCTAAAGAGCTTATCAACTCAATATAGATTGCTACATATGTAGAATATTATATAATAACCTCATGGTAATCACAAACCTGAAAATTGTATTAAGTAAACAAATCAGAAAAGGAACAAAATCAAACATATTACAAAGAAAGCCATCAAACTACAAGGGAAGAGACCAAGAGAAGAAGAAAGGAACAGAGAAGAACTACTAAAACACCTGGAAAAAAGTAACAAAAAGGCAATAAATCTATATTGATCAATAGCAACTTTAAGTGTCAATGGATTAAAGGCTCCAATCAAAAGGCATAGGGTGGCCGATTGGCTAAAAACCAAGACCCATATATATCCTGCATATAAGAGACACATTTCAAACCTAAAGGCACAAACTGAAAGTCAAAGGTTGGAAAAGGTACTCCATGAAAATGGCAAAGAAAAGAAAGCAGAGATGGCAATACTTGTATCAGACAAAATAAACTTTAAAACAAAACCCATAACAAGAGACAAAGAAGGGCACTACATAATGATAAAGGGAACAACCCAACAAGAAGATATAACACTTGTAAATATCTATGCACCCAACATAGGAGCACCTAAATATGTAAAGTAATTATTAATAGACACAAAAGGAGAAAGAGACAGAAACACAATAATGGCAGGGGATTTTAACACTCCACTTACACCAATGGATAGATCGTCCAAACAGAAGATCAATAAGGAAACACTGGCCTTAAATGACACATTGGACCAGATGGACTTAGTGGATATATATAGAACATTCCATCCAAAAACTGTAGAATACACATTCTTTTCAAATGCACATGGAACATTCTCCAGGATTGATCACATGTTAGGCCACAAAACAAGTCTCAATAAATTTAAGAAGATCGAAATAATACCATGGATCTTTTCTGACCACAAAGGTATGAAACTAGAAATCAGCTACAGGAAGAAAATCAGAAAAGTCACAAAAATGTGGAGAATAAACAAAATGCTACAGAACAATGATTGGGTCAATGAAGAAATCAAAGGAGAAATCAAAAAATACCTGGAGGCAATTGAAAATGAAAATATGACATGCCAAAATCTATGGGATCCAGGAAAAGCAGTTCTAAGAGGGAAGTTTATAGCAATTCAGGCCTACCTCAACAAAGAAGAAAAATCTCAAATAGACAATCTAACCCTGCAGGTAAAGGAATTGGAAAAAGAAGAACAAAGTCCCAAATCAGCAGAAGGAAGGAGATAATAAAAATCAGAGCAGAAATAAACAAAATAGAGACTAAAAAAAAATTAGAAACAATTATGAAAGCAAGAGCTGTTTCTCTGAAAAGATAAACAAAATTGATAAACCTTTAGCTTGACTCACAAAGAATAAAAGATAGAAGACTCAAACAAAATCAGAAATGAAAGAGGAGAAATTACAACGAACACCTCAGAATACAAACAATTATAAGAGAATACTATGAAAAGCTATACCCCAACAAATTGAATAATCTAGAAGAAATGGATAAAGTCTTAGAATCATACAATCTTCCAAAACTGGACCAAGAAGACGTAGAGAATTTGAATACACCAATCATCAGTAAGGAGCTCAAAACAGCAGTCAAATACCTCCCCCAAAAGAAGTCCAGGACCAGATGGCTTCCCTGGTGAATTCTACCAAACATTCAAGGAAGACTTAATACCCATTCTTCTAAAACTGTCCCAAAAATTGAAGAGGAGAGGAGGTTTCCTGACTCATTCTATGAGGCCAAGAATATCCTGAAACCAAAACCAGACAAAAACAACACAAAAGAGGAAAATTACAGGCCAATATCACTGATGAACATTGATGCAAAAATCCTCAACAAAATACTGGCAAATCGAATACAACAATACATTAGAAAGATCATACATCATGATCAAGTGGGTTTTATTCCAGGGATGCAGGGATGGTTCAACATCCACAAAACAATCAACACGATACACATTAACAAAATGAAAAATAAAAAACACATGATCATCTCAAAAGCAAAGAAAGCATTTGAGAAGATACAGCATCCATTTATGATAAAAACTCTAAGTAAAATAAGTATAGGAGGAAAGTACCTCAACATAATAAAGGCCATATATGACAAACCCAAACTTAATATCATTCTCAACAGAGAAAAACTGAAAGCTATCCCTCTATGAACAGGAGCCAGACAAAGTTATTCATGTTCACCAGTCTTATTTAACATAGTATTGAAAGTCCTAGCTAGAGCAATCAGGCAAGATAGAGAAATAAAAGGGATCCAACTTGGAAGAGAAGAGGTGAAACTGTCACTATTGCAGACAACATGATTTTATATACAGAAAACCCTAAAGAATCCACTAAAAAACTTTTAGAAATAATAAATGAATACAGTCAAGTCGCAGGATACAAAATCAAAATACAAAAACTAATTGCATTTCTATACACCAACAATGAAGCAGCAGAAATATAAATTAAGAATACAATCCCCTTTACAATTGCAACAAAAGGAATAAAATACCTAGGAATAAACTCAACCAAAGAGGTGAAAATCTGTACACCAGAAACTATACAACATTGTTGAAAGAAACTGAAGAAGACACAAAGAAATGGAAAGATAGTCCATGCTCTTTGATTGGAAAAATGAATATAGTTAAGATATCTGTATTTCCTAAAACAATCTATGGATTCAGAGCAATCCCTATCAAAGTTTCAAAAACATTTTCACCGAAATAGAACAAAGAATCCTAAAATTTATATGGAACAACAAAAGACCCTAAATAGCTGAAGGAATCCTGAAGAAAAAGAACAAGGCTGGAGGTACCAGGCTCCCTGATTTCAAAACATACTACAAAGCTATAGTAACAAAAACAGCATGGTACTGGCACAAAAACAGACACACAGATCAATGGAACAGAATTGAGAGCCCAGAAATAAACCCACACATATATGGACAGCTAATTTTCGACAAGGGAGCCAAGAGTATATAATGGAGAAAGGAGAATATCTTCAATAAATGGTATTGGGAAATCTGAACAGCCACATGCAAAAGAATGAAAGTAGAGCATTACCTTACACCATGCACAAAAATCAACTCAAAATGGATTAAAGACCTGAATATAAGACCTGAAGCCATGAAACTTCTAGAAGAAAACATAGGCAGTACGCTCTTTGACATCGGTATTAACAGCATATTTTCAAGTATCGTGTCTGACCGTGCAAGGGAAACAAAATAAAAAAATGGGACTACATCAAACTGTAAAGGAAACCATCAACAAAACGAAAAGACAACCTAACAATTGGGAGACGATATTTGCATTGCATATATCAGATATGGCGCTAATATAAAAAATATACAAAGAACTCATGCATCTCAACAACAACAAAAAAACCCAACAACCCAATTAAAAAATGGGCAAAACATCTGAACAGAGATTTCTCCAAAGAAGATATAAGGATGACCAACAGGCACATAAAAAGATGTTCAATATAATTAACTATCAGAGAAATGCAAATCAAAACTACAATGAGATATCACCTCACTCCGGTCAGAGTAGCTATAATTAACAAGACAGGAAACAAGTGTTGGAGAGGATGCTGAGAGAAGGGAACACTTGTGCACTGCTGGTGGGAGCACAAACTGGTGCAGCCACTGTGGAAAACAGTATGGAGTTTCCTCAGAAAATGAAGAATAGATCTACCATATGATCTAGCTATTCCACAACTGAGTTCTTTATCCAATGAACTTGAAAACACAAATACATAAACATACATGCACCGCTATATTCATGGCAGCTTTGTTCACAATAGCCAAGACTTGGAAGCAACCTAGGTGCCCATCAAGGGACGAATCAATAAAGAACATGCAGTATATATACACAAGGGAATACTACTCAGTCATAAGAAAACCTGTCCAGCTGAGGACAGGTTGAAAAGATAATGCAAATAATACTGAAATAAATACTACTGATCAAAATATTTGACATGAGGTTGCAAATAAGTAAAAAGCTTAGCAGCTAAGAAAAATTGGTGGCTGAAAATTTGATGTGATTGTTTCTTGGAACATTTTACTCTAAAAAATAGCAATAATCACCACAACTGAGGCAACGTACTTTTAAGTATTCATGTCATTGCTTACACTATTTTTTCCCAAATCTGTTTATTAAAAATCATCTCTTACACTGAGTTACACAATTTATAATTTATCAAAATTCAGAACACAAAAGCTTTACTAAAGTCTTTGTTGTATTGGCCATAATACATTTGTCAAGGCTTATGGGTTTTCTGTCTAATTGGAGGACCATGCTTAATATAAGGAGGTAAATAGTCTGAAATAAGCAAGGAAAGATTTGCTCCAAGAAAATTCTGCTGGCTATATAGAAATGGGCTGAGAGCTAGCCAACAGACTACAGGGCAGTTTTTCAGATGTGTGTACTCACACTAAAGCAGAAAGAATTCTGCCAGTAGCCACTTTAACATTTGCTAATTCTTAAACATCAGGTATTTGGTATCCAAACATGGAGAGAGAAAGACACACACAGACACAATTTTTCTCCAAGTCATTTGATTCCATCTATATACTGTCATACAGTAAATTGAATTTTCTTCAGTGAAAGGAAACATGAGTCCCGAACTCACTTCTCTTTTGTCTTTCGTCCCTTCCCTTCTATTCAGGCACACCATTGCACGCACAAACTTGACTACGTACTTGACTACTCCTATATCCTTTGGGGAAATGTGCCCTCTGGAAGAAGAAAAGAAAGGCAGTTTTCTCTACAAATTTTCATTTTTTAAAAATGGAGAAATCTTAAATAAGATGGTGTATATGCAGTTTTCTTAAATTTCTTCTTATGCCCAGTTTTCTCTCAATTTTCCAGTTTCCAGGAATGCAAATAGTTAAAAGAAATTCTACTCATCACACTAGTCCCATCAAAGCAATCTATTTGAAAATATAGGAATATTTAATTTGAATGCATTCAAGAGAAGATGAGTGGGAAGGAAATTCTGTCTCTGCTCGGCTTTGCCATCAAGCCTATTTTTACTATTTCTGTTGATTCTTTGTAACGATAAAAAAAAACCATAGGGTAAACATCTATAATCCAACCAAATGCTTTACCCAAATAGATAATAGTATCATGCAAATTATTGCCGTGAAGAATTTTCCCATCTCGTTATTTGTACCGTTGGCATGATTACTGTCTTAATATTGTAAGCTTTACAAATTAAAGCTGTATTGTAATGCCTGTATTAGAAAAGTAGAAAGATCTCAAATTAACGTTCTTTGTACTTCTACCTTACAAAACTAGGGAAAAAAAAGGTACACGGAAATCTTCATATCTTCTGGTCAGTTATTTTGCTGTGAACATAAAAATGCTCTAAAAAACAAAGTTTACTTAAAAAAGCAAATTAATTCCAAAGTAAGCAGGAGGAAAGAATAAAAATAAGAGCAAGAATCAATGAAAGGGAAAACAGCAAAACAGCAGCAATCAAAAGCTGATTCTTTAAGATAAATCTCTAGCCAGAGTGATTAGGAAAAGAAGAGTGAAGTCACAAAGTGCTAATAGCAGACTTTACAGGTTAGCTTCCCACAAAGAAAATCCCAGGCTACAGTGGTAAATTTTACCAAACATTTAAGAAAAAAAGAATAATATCAATTCTAAACACTCTTCCAGAAAATGGAAAGCATCCCAACTTATTCTATGAAGTCAGCATTACTCTGATTCTAAAATGAGACAAAGATATTACAAGAGAAAAACACCACAGGCTAGTATCCCTCGTTAAAACAAATTCTAAACAAAATTTTATCAAATTGAATAGAAAAGAAAAAAGAATGAGAATGAATTGTATTCAGGATTTGTATCCGCTCAGCATGAGACTATGAGCAAGGCATAAAAGACATCATTGTCTGCACACTGTGTTTACCAAGAAATTTGGCCAAGGCACCAAAAATCAAAGATGTGTTCCAGTTGAGGAGGTCACAACTGAAGAAGGCAATGACCTTTAGCAGTAGGACAGCTGGTTAACTGGTGGGACAAGTATCCCCTTGCCTAGAAAACACTGGTCTTTTCTGGGGTGTTTTTAATTGGCTGTGAAACATTGCTGCTGCTATATGGGCTATGAAGAGATTACACTCTGGAAGTATATATGTCCATTGATGGCAGGGCCTCCTAGATATTATCTATGGGGAGAAGGAAAACAGTTAACACCAAGACTGCCTTCCAGGAGGTTAGTCTTACCGACATAACAGAAAATCTTGGAGGCTAAACTGGAGCTTAAAGTTGGAGGTCTTGAATACCAAGTTGGGAAATGGATGTTATGAAGCTACTGTAATTGAGTAGTAATAGAAGCCTCAACCAGGCAGTGGTGGTGGGAATTGAAAAGAAAGAATGAATGGAATTAGAAAGGGCCCTTGGTAGTCTGAATTTGATTGAGAATTGGGTTTTGTCCTCAGTTCTAAACTGTTGGTTGAAACTCCACTGGAAAAAACTTGTGTTTAATAAATTAATGAATTCACCAGGAAATGTGGCTAGAACCAGAGGCTTGACCATATTTTCTCCCCTGATAATCTATATTCTGAATCTCCTTCTGCCATTCTTTTTTTGAAACCCTTTAGTATTTTTCCATTACCGGTAAGATCTTTCAGGGCAAAGATATTAATCACAACAAATAGAAATGTGTTTTGAACAAGGAGATGAGGATGAGTTAAGTACTAAAAGTTTATTTTCAGTTTTAATTTAGAGAAGGATTTGATTCCTAAAAATTGGAAAGAATAGTACTCTCACTTAAACCTGATGAACAGCTGCTGATGGAACCAAAGTGTTATTAACAGACTTGAGGGCCTAATCAGCAAGAGAGTTTTCATTCACCCCTTAATATGTGTGAAGTGTAATTCTGTACTTAGGAGTTACCTGGTAAACGTAACCATACAAGGACATAAAATCCCATTTCCACAGCTTGTCAAAATGAAGAAAAGAAAGCACATTACGGTATTGAAATCTATTTAGCACAATTAGAGCACAGAAAGCCATTTAAGCAGAGAGTAGCCAGGAAGCTCAAGGAACAGACCTATTTCTGACTTTCCCAGTGCTCAGAGAAGTGAAGAATACTTGCTTTCATTCTGCTCATGTGAAGAACACAGTGATGGAACAGAAGACCAGAGAACAAATCCTTACAAACAAAACAAGATTCTTTCCGAAGGTTTTTCTCCCCCCTCATATGAGGCCATTGCCAAGCTATTACTTTCCTGCAAAAGAAACACATGATAAATACCACTGAGGTCCAGATATGTTGTGTGAAGTAACATTGTAGTAAGAAAAGTGATGATTAGAATCTGAAGACATAGGTCCCAGTCTCATTTTTGCCATTAAGTCATTGGGTTATCTTAAGTCAACTCATATAATCATGAGTGATATTCAAAATATTTAACAACTGATAGGGCTTAGGCTAATCAGAACAGTTGCTGGCCACTGTGCTGTAGTAGTGCAAATAGACTGAATATCAGGTCTCCTTACAGGACTGGAAAAGGTTGGATTGATAGGGTTTCTCAATCTCAGCATTATTGACATTTGGAGTAGGATAATTCTTTGTTGTGAGGGCTGTCATGTGCATGGTAGGACATTTATCAGCATCCCACATCCTTCATCTTTGGCTTCAACCTAATAGTTGCCAGATGTGCAACCCCCCTCAACTATGACTACCCAAAACATCTCTAGACAGTGCCAAATATCTCCAGTGTGTGTGTGTGTGTGCGCGTGCGCATGCACAAAACTGCTCCAGTTGAAAATCACTGAAATAGCTTCATTTATTCAATCACTTGATTCATTGAATATATTTTCTTTTCCTTCCTCCTGTAATCTTTCTCCACTCCCTTAAATGAGTTCCTTTCTCCAAAATTAAAGTAGCTTATAACCTACTTTAAAAAACAAAATTAGGGGCTGGCCCCATGGTGTAGTAGTTACATTATGTAGTGATTACATAGCATTCTGCTTCAGTGGCCCGGGTTTGTGGGTTTGGATCCTAGGAGTGGACCAACACCACTTGTCAGTCATGCTGTGGCAGTAACCCACATACCAAATAGTGGAAGATTGGCACAGATGTTAGCTTGGGGCTAATCTTCCTCGGCAAAAAAACTCCCCAAACCCAACCTCCTCCTCAATTAATTGGCATTTACTTGCATGGTTCTATGAAGAAACTACTTTAGATATTTCTGAAAATCTTCTGCTCTATTTTTTTAATAGTAGGTTTCAGTAACTAGGATTTTTGATAATATTTCTATTTATTAGTATAGGGAAGTTAGAACACTTAGTCCTTAATTAGAAAATTAAAATATTATATATACGTACTTGATCTCATGGATAGGATCTCATTTTGAAATAAAAAAATGTACTTTTCTGTTCAGAACAGGATAATGATGAAGGCATAGTACAATGTAATTGTATTTCTGTTATGTACTTCTTAGCCAATTCGCATATATGAAAAAATTGAGTTGTAAAAAAATTCATTAAAAATCTCTGTGGAATTATTCTAATAGCTAAGCAAGGAAGAAACCAGGAAAGCAAGCAGCTGTTACTATGATAGAGATAAACCAGTAACAGCTACCACTTATTGAGCCCTTATATTGTCCCATGCACTGAGTAAGTTACATGCTTTCATTTAATCTCTCAATAACACATTCATTTGACAAACGTTTACTATGTGCTTACTATGCTGCAGAGACTGTTCTAAATGCTGGGGATATGGCAGTAAATAAAACAAATCCTTTCTCTAATTGGAGCTTACTTTCTGTTGGTGGGAACAGGGTTGGAGGTGGGGGGACAGGAAATAAAAAAACCCAAAACATATGTCGGGCTATGATAAGAGCCACAGAGAAGACTAAAGCAGAGTAAGGGAGATAGTCTTGATGGGGGTACGTAGAGGATTGCTGTTTTATATAAAGCAGTAAGGGAAAAGCTCTTTGAAACACTGACATTGGAGCAGAAACCTGAAGATCTTGAAGAAGATGCTCCAAGGAAATAGCATTCCTGATGCAGAAGTAGCAAGTACAAAAGTTTTGAAGCAAGCATTTTCTTGGCACATTCAAAGAAAAGCAGAGTGGCCAGTGTGCCAGAAGTGAGTCAGGCAAGGGAGAGAGTGACGGAAAATAGAACAGATGAGGGAGGCTGTGATCCCGTGGGACCTTTGAGGCTATTATTAGGAACAGCTCTTCCTCTGAATGAGATGGGAAGCCAGTACAGGTATTAGAGTAGAGGAGAGACCATCTGATTTAATGATCAAAAGGAACTTTCTGTAGAGAATAGAGTAATGGAGCAAGAATAGAGACAATTTGGTGAGGTAACCATTAAAACTTCCCCAATTTTGTTCATAAATAACCCGAGGCTTAGTAAATTCACTTCCAGAAAGACACAGTAAATAAGTGGTAGAATTGAGATCGACACTCAGAGCCTATTTTCTCTCCTGGAAAATCAAAAGGAATATAAAATCCAAAAGGAATATAAACTCTGAGAGCTGTGAACTGTTGACACTTCAGTTATCAAAAGAAGGGAATTCAAAATCCTCACTTATACTACAAAGAGAAAAGAAAACATGGACAGTGATCCATAATCATTAAGGATTAATTTATAAGATTTTTGATGTATGTAGGATTTTGTCTTTCTTTAATATTGGCATTTCAAGTATTGTGTTCAAATCTTGTGCTTTTGGTGGCTATATAACTGGGTAGTTTAATATAAAAGTTCCAATTATAAGGAGAAGAGTAATTGAATGAAAAACGTGTTAACCTATGTATTTCTATTAGGCAAAATCTATAGTGAATCTGGTTGTTTAGAATGTCAGGCCACAATCCAGATTTCAAATATTTAGTTGGGAATAGCTTAACCTAAGCTTAATCATGAGTCAATAATAGTTCCTGGGAAATCAAACTTAGAAAAGAATAGCATATGTCATAATTACTTACTTGAAATTTTTTACCCTAAAAAAGGTTTTGCTTTTGCTTTACAGAGCTATTCAAAACAAAGGATCAATCATTTTAGCAGAAGATATGTGTCATCAGAAAAGTTACTTCTCTTAAAACAAATTCTGGTTTGTGATTTATGGCATTTCATTGTGTTTCTTCCAGCCTTGCGAGTCTATAATTCTCTTGAGGGTTTGTTGATTAGAACATAAGGTCAACGAAGTCAGTATCATAGCTTTGATGCTTCTCTAGACCGATGAAATTCATTCGACCTCATGATCATAGTTTCTGCATCCCTGCATTAGTTAGGATACAGACAAAGCTGCTGTAATAGCTATTCAGTGGCTTAAAAGGGATAGAAGTTCATTTCTCTTCCATAAACAATTCAGAAGTCCAGGGCCAGTGCAGCAGATCTTCCAAGTTTACTACACGGTTTTCAGTTTTTCTTCAGTCACTGCAATTCCTTAGCCAGTAGGAAATGGGAAAGAGGAGGTCAGGTAAGCAGAAGCTGCACATTCACTCACATCTTTTGGTTTAAGTTTTTTCATATGGCCACACCAAACTGCAAGGGAGGTTGGGAAACGCAGTTTCTAGCTTGGGGAACCATATTCCCAGCTAAAACCCAAAGAGGTCTACTATTGAAAGGAAAGAGGAGAAGTTGGATATTGATGCAAAATTGGAAATTTTTGCCACAGCTCAAATTCAGGAAGCATATCACAAATGCCATTGAATTAATGTCATGGACAATGAAATGGCAATAAATCAATGGATTAGAGCAGTAACATTTTGTCATTGGAGAGAGATTTCAAAGTTCATCCATTATTCCAGGTCAGCAGTTTTGGTCTTATAAATGAAATACTATATGCTGTCACAATTCTAAAATTATGAAGATTCTCATGTCCCATTCCTCTAGCAGTGTTCCCACTATCTTCAAACGTATTTAGACTTTTTTTCTATACACTACACATTTGAATACTAGCATTTCAATGGTGCTTAAAAAGGGAGATAACACTCATAACAACACTGAACAGATCAGCAATAATGGCCACACAATCACTGTTAGAGAGTTACAGTGTCTTACAGTGCCTATAAAAGTATGCATAATTAAGACACCAATTCCTGAGTTGACCTTTCAGCACTCTGTTATATTGAACCTAAATATTTCCTGTCTGGGTTATTCTTCCTTATATGTTTCACTACAGTCTAGAGCTTATTTTGGCCCTGAAATGACAATTTCCTATATCTCTTACTTTTCACAGCAAGTTTTATCCCACCACTTGCAGTATGCACTGGAGTCAACATTCCATTTGATCGAATGTTACTGAAGCAATCTGAAAACTCAATTAAAGCAACCATAAATGTTACATATTGAATGAAATTTGATGGCAAGCCTGTGAATTGTTCCTGGCACTCAGTGTATTCCCACGGCTATAAAACACCCTCAGCGGCTCAGTCTGCTCTGAATGGCTAACTTGGAAAGGATTTTTCAGTGGTGTTCCACCTTCAACACTGGTATTTCTTGGAAAATAAAAGAGATTTGTAACATTAACAAGTTGAATGCCTTGCTCCAAATGTTGACTTAAAGTTCAAGCGTAAAAGGTCATGCAGAAAGACATCAGCATTTTATGGGGTGCACCTTTAAAGGTTAGTACTTCAAGTATCTTGATTAAAGATATTATTAGTCTTTTAATCTCTTCCATAAGAAAGAGATTGGAGGATCTAGTAAAAACAAGAACAAGTTAAGACAGAAGGAAGGAAAGTGCCAAGGTTCAAAATGAGGGGCAACCATCCTGCCATGAAACAGTGGGTGTTTGCTTTTCTGAAACAGGATGCTTTTACTCTCATCTGTTGTCTTAGGAAACTCATTCAGGATTAACAGTAATGAGAACATTGATTCTTCATCATTCTTTGGGAAATTGAAATTCTTTGTTGATTTCCAAAGTATCAGGCCTTGACACTAGCCCTGGGAATAGCTGCCTGCTAGTGAACACTGATATTCTAAAGATTCTACCTTCTCATTTATGAACTGTAGCAAATATCAGGAGAGCCAACTTACTCTAATGAAGATGAAGATGAGGCTACATACTGAAACATATTTTAAATGATTGAACTATTCAGTTAAGCTAATCATATACAAGTATGCAGTAGGTAAATTTTGTCTTCAGTTTCACATTCTTTTCTTTGGTATCATATTTTTCCCATGTCTTGTAACCAGTTCCCCCTAAGTCTCTGTCTAATGTCCCATTCTTGCTAACTTTTTAGCTTGAGGATGGGAACATTTGGTGTCTGTGCCTTACCTCTTCTTTGGAACCCCTTAGATGGTGGGTACTTAGAAGACTAGTGTCACAAACTCTTAAGTGGATCCAGTGCAAAGTGAAAACGAAGGATGGCGAGGTGATTTATAATTCTTACAAACATTATTAATTGAATGTCATCTTCATAGAAGCATTATTGCATTATTATAATATTATTGTTATATGTGCTATTGCTTTAGGCACATATACGTATACATAGTTTTGAAAAGCATGGAACAATTTTCCTTATCAAGTTAATTTTCAGATATTAAGCATACATCAGCTAGATGAGTGGTACTGAGAAGCAGGTCTGAATAAAATACATGTCACTGATTATAAAAAAATTACTTATAATCTTCATTAAGTTTGCTACGTGATCATGGAATTTTAACTCTGAATTCAATAATACTGTTCCTGATGTGAATATTTTTTGTTCAGTATATATATTGCATCATTCAATTCAACAAACAACTTTCACCTGACTAGTAGTAGAAGATACTTGGCAAGATATTATAGGAAATAAAATGTAAATAAAATTTATTCACTGACCTTAAGATTTTCATACTCTGCTAGGAGATAAAAAGCCACAATGAAAGGGAGACTCTGATTCAAGGAAAGGAGTAAACAAAGTGCTATGGGAGGGAAAGAGTAATTCTGAATATACTATTAATTTATAAAATAATTGATGAAAACTATAAAAGTACAAATAGAATGGGATCCTAAAAAGTAAACCTCCACTAAGATCAGGGAATCAACACTTTACTAGATTTAAGATAAACCCGTATCATTTTTCTTGACCTTGCCACAAAACCAAATTATATATGTATATATACACTTTTTTATTCAAAGAACTGCATTTACTACAAAGAAGGCATTATGAACCAATCCCTGTTCTAAAGGGATTTAAAAGCTTGTTGGTGAGATAATGTAAATAAAATATTTAAATGCATATCAAGATCATGATAGGAGAGAAGTTCCAACACTGCAGATTATTAATGCTGAATGTTCCCTTCAGCCACTAACTAAAGAAGTGCTTGCCTCAGCTGGAGTGACCAGAAAAGACATATGGAGGAGGTACAATTAAAATTGGCACTGAAGTATAGAAGGGATTTGCATAGTTAATTAGGAGATAAGAGGTCATGGAGAGAAGGCATCATGAGGAAAAATAGAGATGGATAAGCGATAGGCTGGTTTGCCATATTCTTTTCTACCGTTTTTACTTCTAAAAGACCACATTGTATTCATCCCTCAAAGTCATCTCCTTTGTTAAGCCTTCCCTAAATCCCTCTACCCTCCAAAAGCCCCATGACTCACACACACACACACACACACACACACACACAGTCAATCTCACTTCTAGTCTATCTCTGTCCTGTGCATAAATGAAAGTACTTAAAAATATTAAAGACAAGTTAATGGAAAAATTACTCTGCTTCCTGTGATGAGGAAATATAGTACAACTGAAATGGAAGCACTTCCAGCATGGATTTGTAGCTAACATGTATTTCTCCTCATTAGAACTCTAAAATTGATACTACCTGACTGGCAAGGCTGAAATCTATATAACAAAACACTTTAATTAAAAAAAATCAAAGTTGCAATGAAAGACAAACACCAGATGATTTCACTCACATGTGAAATACAAAGAAACATATGGACAAAGAAAACAGTTCAGTGGTTACCAGGGGAAGGGGGTTTGGGATGGGCCCAAGGGGTGAAGGGGAGCACTTATGTTGTGACAGACAAGAAATAATGCAAAAGTGAAATTTCATAATGATGTAAACTATTATGAACTCAATTCAAACAATAAAATTGAAAAATTTAAAAAATCAAAGCTAGTGGTCATTTAAAATAGATCTGTTAACGACACTAGAAATATTATTAAATCGGGGCAGGTAACAAAGGGCTCAACATAGAAAAAGTATATAACATACTTACCCTAGATCATTTATTTTTCATTAATCTATTCAAAGCATCTATTTACATATCTTTTCTAGCTATCCATACATCTATCTATCTATCTATCATCTATCTCTATCATTTACCTATCGAGATCTGTGAAATATACGACAGTGTGGGGACATAAATGATTTCAGAGTGCAAGTTTCTTTAGATGAATGGCCTTTATTGAACAAATTAGACATTACTGTCCCAGAATAACTATGAAAAACAAACTACTATCATTGCTATGATAATAAGAACTTAATTGGCTACGGTATAGGTAGAATAATATAAAATAGAAAGAAGCCTGAGCTTCAAAGCCAGATTCTCCCCAGGTATGCTTGGGCAATAGTTTGGACATTTAGGAAGACATTATACCTCTTTTAGCACATCGGCATTGGTTATTTCATTTGTGATATAAAAATAGATTATTACTAGGTAAGACACCACCTAACAAATTACATCTACTGTCAGAGCACATGTCTTTTTCTTTCACATTAACCTTTGCCATATTGTTAAACTACTATTTTGAAAAGTTTAAAAATTCTGCTCTGAATGTATTAGTCATAACAGTTTTCCCTCTTCTCACAGCATGAAGAACAAAAAGCATAATATTTTCCTAGGATGAACTAAGTTTAGCCAAGAGAGGCGCTGCTTTCTGCCCTAAAGATATACGTATAAAGTTATAGAATCTCACCATAAACCCAGAGCAAATAAACAGGAAAGGATGGATAAACTGAACTAAAGGGGAGTTGATCCAATCCACTTTCCCAAAACATGATTTTTTTCCATATTCAATTCTTAAAAGTTGAGAATTTGGTCATTGATTCTGAATATTATAATTCATTATCTCTTTAGATTCCTTTTTGAGTTCCCATTACAATTTTTTTCAGACTAATTAGATGAAAGCCCTTCAAGAATGCTTCGATTTATTTAAAGGGAAGTGTTGTGTTTGATCCATAAAGTCTAGATCCTTGGATATTCATATTATCATCCGCATATGACCACTGACCCATCTATAGAACAAATTGATGTGAAATAAATTTTATCATTTAGAAAATTAAAAGAAACTTCTTACCCAAAATAATTGGAGAAAGATGCAGGAAATACAGGCTTCTACCAAGGAAAGTTCACTTCCCACAGGCCAACTGAAAAGTAGGACTTTTAGTACCTAATTCCTTACCTTTTTCCCCATAATTATTGCAAAAATCTCCTAATATCTTCCTATATCTCCCCACCCAGCACTTCCAACCTATTCTCCACACTACTGAGGGATCTTTTCTAAATGAATCTTACAGAGTCTCCGTGAAAGTCTGACTGAATCACATCATGGTATAAACTCCTTCAAAGGCTGATAGCAGCAGTCTGCAGGACACCTAAATTCCTCAGAATGGTTCACGAAGTTCTTCCTGGTTTAGAACCTGCTTAATTCTCCACCCCATTGCAGTACTGTCGGTCTCTTCTCTGTAGTGCAGCTTTTCTGAATTATTTTTCTTACCTGAATCTTCCGGGCTTATTACTTCAATGTCCTTGCAAATGCTTCTTCCACACTTGAAACAGCAGCCCTTCTCCCTTATTTGCCTACTTAACTCCTGTTCACCATTTACCCCTTTCTCTTGACAGGGTCTGATCCCCTCCTCACTGCTCCTGTAAGATCCCCTGCTCACCACACTCACAGTTCTTACCATGCAGTACTGTACTTATGCATTTAGTACTGTCTCTTTCAATAAAATATAATTTCCTCAAGAGCAGAGATGATGTCTTTTACAGTTTGATGATTAACCTGTTATGGCTCATTGGAGGAAGTATTGACTGGCAGCTAAGTGCCAGACACTGCAGCCAGAGTGCCTGGGTTCAAATCCCAGTGCTGTCACTTTTCAGCTGTGTGACCTACTGCAAGTTACTCAACTTTTCTGGCTCAGTGGCCTCATCCATAAAATGGGGATAATAAGAGTACCTACCTCACTGCGTTGTGAGGATTAAGTGAGTTAACATATGTAAACTGCTAGAACATGCCTGGCACCTATATTAGTATTAGTTGTCATTCTGGCCTTAGCACCAGTGTCTTACACAAAGTAGGTGATTGATACAACTTTGCTTCAAAAATTAATGGATGATGAAATATCAAATATAATGATTTTTCAATGATCTCCTTTTTATTATCTTGTCTTCCACGTTTATTATTAATAATTGGTCCATTCATTCAACAAGTATTTATTTTATTACCTACTCTGATAGAACTAAGAATTATGTTGAAAATACCCACTTCATTTTGTAGAGGAGTTTGAGAAAAAATGCACTTGTCAAAAAAAATGATAGAATTGGGTAAAAACTCATCCTCCTTCTAGAGTGCTCATGATAATAGCCTGCATTTAAGTTTAAACTGGTTGCTCTCCAGGGTCTTTCCAAAGATGAGAAAAAATGACTACAACTTCTGATCTTTTTTCATTTCCAATTTGTGTGAGCTTTTTAACTTCTCTCGCTACCTCACCTAACTCTATGCAATCAAGATCAAAGGCAATTTCTTAAAGAAAAGAAAAGAAGTAAATCTACTGTGAAAGTGGTTATTTCATGAAACTACATATTCTGAAAAGCAAATTACATAAAACAACTGACCAAGAGAAAAGATTCAAAACCTCACAAGACCATGCAGAAACTTCTATTACATTAAAGCTTGTTTTCAAAAAAGACAATTAAAAACAACAATGGACACTAGCAAATGTTCTAGTGCCTCATACTGTACTTTTTAACCTTCTCCCCAAGGAAGGAGCCAAGCTAACCTGTCTTTTTCTAACTCTATTTCCTTTTGCCTTCCATAATCTTTTTTTCCCATTCTGTATACATTTTTCCCAATCTTGAGCCCTGTCTTTGGGGGAATTAAGGTCCTGGCAACATTGAGGATGAATGATCTGTATTCTCTATATGCTGTGCGGGTATGTTGACCTTTCTGGAGAACCATGAGAGAACAGATGGGTAAGTTTGTCTAGCTGTAATTATTCCTTTCTGTGCATCTCTTCTCTCCTCCCATACTTCCTGATCTCCCTTTTATTTCATAAATGTCATATGTCCTATGTCTATGGTGACAATTAGGCAGATCTTGAGTTATCTTTCTGCTTAACAAGATCCAGCCTAGACTCTAGGCACAGGTACGTCATGATAGGTAGGGGCTGAGAGCAAGCACTTTGAGTTCTATTGTATCGCCACCACGTGGTGAAGCCTTGGCACCCAGTTTCTACTGAAGGATCACCTGCTACATGCTGAAAGGCAGTGCAGCCCTGACCCTTTCACTTACTAGCTGAGTGACCTCAGACTGGTTATTTCACTCTCCCAGTCTAAATCTCCTCATTTTAAGAAAGGAATATTGCCCACTTTATAAAGTTGTCATAAGGATTAATTGACTAAAGTTCTAATATAGTGCCTTGTACATTGTAGGTGCTCAAAAATGATAGCCATTATATTTGATGATAAAGAGAAAGAGGAGAATAAGGAGGATGGCAAGTCATCGCAGTGTTGAAAGAGCCTAATACCCAGTGAGATTTGACAAACATAGCCAGTCTCTCAAACCTAATTATTGTGCCTGAAATTTAAAACCCAACACAACGGGCCGGCCTGGTGGCACAGCAAAGTGTGCACCCTCCGCTTCGATGGCCTGGGGTTTGCCAGTTCGGATCCCAGGTGCAGACATGGCACCACTTGGCACACCATGCTGTGGTAGGTGTCCCACATATGAAGTGGAGGGATGGGCATGGATGTTAGCTCAGGGCCAGTCTTCCTCAGCGAAAAAGAGGAGGATTGGCAACAGTTAGCTCGGGACTAATCTTCCTCAAAAATAAATAAGCAAGTAAATAAATAAATAAAACCCAACACAAACCATGATTCTTGTTTGGTTCTTTTTTTCTTCTTCCTAATTTTATATATTAGGTCAATGAAGAAGCTGTGGAAGGATCAGGATTCCCCTTTTAGAATGACAATTTTGATTCCTACAAACAAGGGATTCTTACTGAATGGGGAGAGAACAAACCTCTGCTAGTAAAGAGAATCCTAGGAGAAAAGGAATGTCAGAGAAGACACAAACGTGCCTTCTATGTCGGTTGCCCGTACCTTAAAGATGAAGAAGGCTGAGGCTCTCAGAAATGAAGGCTGCTCGCACAGAGGAGAGGAACTTGCTTACAGACTTCCATTTTGGAAAGAGAAAAACCCCTTGAGAAGGTGCTGAGGCTTCTTCTCCTCACAATTAGCATAAATTGAAGAGTCAGCAGGGAAGCCTAAAGCCATTACTTTTTTTTTTTTGGTGACGATTAGCACTGAGCTAACATCCTCCACCAATCCTACACTTTTTTGCTGAGGAAGGTTGGCATTAAAGTAACATCTGTGCGCCCATCTTCCTCTACTTTACATGTGAGACACCACCTTACCATGACTTGATAAGCAGTGCATATGTCCACGTGCAGGATCCCAACCAGTGAACCCCAGGCCTCCGAATCAGAGTGCATGAACTTAACCTCTGTACCACCGGTGCAGCCCCAGGATTACATTTTTCATTCAGCAACATTGATTGTGCGTTTGAAATTGAGGATGAAGGAGTTAAAGTTTCCCTGGATTAGGATGAAACTGTGCCTGTACCCACAAGGTTAATGTGGGAAAGAAAGTAACCAAAGTTTCTGAGCTTGCCTTGCAGAACAGCAGGAGGACCACTGGTAAGACAGTAGCTTGCTGACAGCCTTCTGCCTGACTAAGGATCATGCAGGAGCATTGAGAACCTACAATAACCAATTATAAGCTTCACAAATCATAAGAAATATGAAAGACAGTCACCCCAGTGCAGAGGACTCTTAGACCTTCAGCCCCCAAGAACACATGCTACCCTCCCCATCTTATTCTCACAACGTGCTTTGGAAAAATGCTTAGAATTGCATGTAGGCAAGCTATTCCGTAACCAGTAGAAAACTTGTTAGCAGAAAATTTATGTTCTCTGCTGAAACTGTTCCTTCTGTCCCAGGTAAAGAAGCAACTGAGGTTTTCTCAGTTTCCTCAGGAATGTGACATTCAGTAGATCTGCTATGGAGAGGCGCCCAACGTTCTATGGTTGACCATCACCTGACATCCTGAGCCCCCTCCCCAGCCCTGTTTGCCTTATCTAAGTCATTTCCAAATCAGTTCCCTTTAAGACAGGTTTTTTAGGACGTTAGCCCACCCTCTTTCAATTTGCTAACATTGCTTATTAAAGTTCTTCCTCTACCACTGTCTGTTTGGCCTTTTATCATGTGGTGAGCGGATGGAGACCTTGCTTGGTATCACACAGATCACATGCCAGGAAACATGCTCAGGGCCTTAGAAGATGCTGGTGAACAAGAATCCAGTTCTCACCTTTGAAGAGCTCATAGTTTGGTTAGGGGAAGGCAAATGAATGCATACAAAATGAATAATCACAAATGGTGACAATAATATGAGGGATATAGCTTGCTTTGTGTAGTAGGTGCTCTCAGTGTCCCATTCCACATTCCCTCAGTCCCATCCAATCTGCAGCAGCTGTGGGGGAGTGTCCACCCTGCTGATGGCGTCCCATCTCAGGACCCATCTCAGGAGCCAGCTCGCCTGGAAATGTAGGGAGCTATAAGGTCCCCAAGGGCAATCTTTAATCAAAAGGGGACCTGGCTGATAGATTAATGCCCCAGCCTCCCATTCTTCAGAAGGACATTTCTGGAACAAATTCTACACGGCTGCTCAGAGCCCTTAGCAGGAAGAAGCCTGGCTGCTCACAGAGGTAACCATTATTGGCTTCATCCTCCTTGTTCTCATTCTCCCTGCTCCTTGTCATTACTTCCTGGAATTGCTTCCTGAATAATCTATCAAAGGCTGCCCATTCTGAGATCTTTAGTAAAGCACCTGGAATTCTGATTTTCCAACTTCTTAAAGTACTCTCTGGTTGATGTTATATCTCTAGTTAAATTTGAGTTACTGACCTTAAGCATTTTTTTAAAGACCTTTAGTAGGGTTAAGATAGATAGCTCCTTGAAATAGAAATTATCAAAATGATAAAGCTGAAGTGAAACTAGATGGATAAGCTACAAATTCACTTGTCTTAAAAAGCCATCATTCCTTTGAATGTCACATATTGTAAGCATCCTATAAGGAAGCACACTGGTGCTTGAGGATGTTACTGTTGAAAAGGCTCTATTTTTATGGTTCATAAATAAATAAATCCTGCAACATTATTAGAAAATATTCATCAACTGCTGCTTTTTCAAAAAAGAAGTAGTCATTTTTTATAGCTGAGTAGTATTCCACTGTATATATATACCAAATCTTCTTTATCCATTCATCTGTAGAAGGGCACTTGGGTTGTTTTCACATCCTGGCTATTGTTATTTGCACTGCAATAAATATAGGGGTACATAAATTTCTTTGGATCATTGATTTCAAGTTCTTAGGATAAATATCCAGTAGTGGAATAGCTAGATCATATGCTATTTCTATTTTTAACTTTTTGAGAAGTCTCCATACTGTTCTCCATAGTGGTTGCACCAGTTTGCATTCCCACCAGCAGTGTATGAGCATTCCCTTTTCTCGTGATGGCTAAAAATTAGATTACTGGGGGTGAGCACAATGAAGTGTACTCAGGAATTGGTAAACAATAATGTATACCCCAAATTAAATAATACTATAAACCATTATAATCCCAATAAAGAGAAAAGAAAAAAAAGTATTCACAGACATTGTGTATGATTTGTGAATAAAATGGAATATTAAAATTACCAGTTAAAACATTAGCATATAAATCATATGTTTACAGTTTATTGCTATTGTGTGCAAAGTTATTTGATTTTAAAATTGTACAAGGACTTTATAAAGACTCAGTAAATCATTGGTTGCCTTAGCAATATTTAGCTATCCTGACCTAAAACTAGGATATATGAAGCAAAGTACGACACCAGCATGCTATATAAATTGAAGCATTTGGTTCTGGTTCAAAGTTTTAGGTATTTTGATTAATAGTAAGAATTTAAATTTCACTGCTGACTAAAAGTTGTAATTAACAGTGGGTTAATGAAAGAATTCCTTTCCTAGAGTCAAGCAATTTACTGAGCAATAATCAGCTATTAAAATTATGTCATGGGTTACTAGACCAAAAACTAAATCAAGTCTTTGCCTGAATTCTACCTTCCCCTTTCCATTCTTGTTTTCAGACTCAATAAATGTCAACTATCTAGGCAGCAGATGACACACTCCTTGACCCTTATTTCCTATGAATGACTTCTGCACGAAGGCATTAGGAAAAATAATAAGAACTTGTATTTATTGATACTCACGGTGTGTCAGGTACTATTCTAAACTCTCAAATGAATAATCTAATTTAATTTTTACAACAAGATAATGAGGAAGATAATATTTTTAGCATCTCTATTCTCTTATTATTTTTTGTATTTCTGAGGGGTAATTTCCCCTCTTTCATTTCTGATTTTATTTATTTGAGCCTTCTCTCTTTTTCTCTTGGTGAGTCTAGCTAAGAGTTTGTGAATTTTGTTTATCTTTTCAAAGAACCACCTCTTGGTTTCATTAATTTTCTCTATTGCTTTTTAGTCTCTATTTCATTTATTTCTGCTCTAATTTTTATTATTTCCTTCCTTCTGCTGATTTTTGGATTTGTTTGTTCTTCTTTTTCCAGTACCCTTAGATGCACTGTTAGATTGTTTATTTGGGATTTTTCTTCTTTGTTGAGGTATGCCTGAATTGCTATAAACTTCCCTCATAAAACTGCTTTTGTTGTAGCCCATAGGTTTTTGGCATGTAGTATTTTCATTTTCATTTGTCTCAAGGAATTTTTTGATTTCTCTTTTGATTTCTTCATTGACCCAATCATTGTTCTGTAGCATTTTGTTTAATTTCCACATTTTTGTGGCCTTTCTGGTTTTCTTCCTGTAGTTGATTTCTAGTTTCCTACCTTTGTGGTCAGAAAAGATCCATGGTATTATTTCGATCTTCTTAAATTTATTGAGACTTGTTTTGTGGCCTAACATGTGATCAATCCTGGAGAATGTTCCATGTGCATTTGAAAAGAATGTATGTTCTGTGGTTCTTGGATGGAATGTTCTATATATATCCACTAAGTCCATCTGGTCTAATGTGTCATTTAAGGCCAGTATTTCCATATTGATCTTCTGTTTGGATGATCTATCTGTTGGTGTAAGTGGAGTATTTAAGTCCCCTACTATTATTGTGTTAGTGTCTATTTCTCCTTTTATGTCTGTTAATAATTGCTTTATCTATTTAGGTGCTCCTATGTGGGGTGCATAGATATTTACAAGTGTTATATCTTGTTGGATTGTTCCCTTTATCATTATGTAGTGCCCTTCTTTGTCTCTTGTTACAGTGTTTGTTGTCAAGTCTATCTTGTCTGATATAAGTATTGCTACCCCTGCTTTCTTTTCTTTGCCATTTGCATGGAGTGTCTTTTTCCATCGTTTCACTTTCAGTTTGTGAGTGTCTTTAGGTCTGAAGTGTGTCTCTTGTATGCAGTATATATATGGGTCTTATATTTGTATCCAATTGTCCACCCTATGCCTTTTGATTGGAGCATTTAGTTCATTGACATTTAAATTAGCTATTGATAAAAAATGTATTTATTGCCATTTTGTTACTTTTTTCTGGGTGTTTTAGTAGTTCTTCTCTCTTCCTTTCTTTTTCGCTTGCTCTCTTCTCTTTTGGTTTGATGGCTTTCTTCAGTAATATGTTTGATTTCTTTTGTCTTGCTTATTTGCTTATTTATTATGGGTTTCTGGTTTGTGATTACCATGAGGAACCTATATAATCTTCTATGCATGTAATAGTCTATATCGAGTCGATAGACTCTTTAGCTTAACCTCTTTCTAATAGCTCTACTTTTTCACTCCCCTCCTCACATATTTTATGTTTTTGAAATCATATACAATCTCTTGTTTTGTGTGTCTCTATCCATTACCCTCTTATCATTGAAATAGGTAATTTTAGCACTTTTGTCTTTTAACCTGCATCTTATCTTCACAGGTAGTTGATCTGCTACCTTTACTATATTTTTGCCTTTTCCAGCGATTTTATTGCCTGGTTGTTTTGGGTGGGTTATTTTTCTTTTTTGATAATTTTTTTAATCCCTATTTGTGGTCATCACTTTCCCACTTAAATAAGTTCCTTCAGGATTTCTTGTAGAACTGGTTTCTTGGTGACAAACTCCTTTAATTTTTGCTTGTCTGGGAAGCTCTTTATCTCTCCTTCCATTCTGAATGACAACCTTGATGGATAGAGTATTCTTAGCTGTAAGTTTTTTCCTTCTAGCACTTTAAGTATGTCATGCCATTCTCCTCTCACCTGTAGAGTTTTGGCGGAGAAGTCTGCTGATAGCCTTATGGGCTTTCCTTTGTATGTTACTTGTTGCCTTTCTCTTGCCACTTTTAGGATTCTGTAGGGGAGGAAGAAATTGTCTCTACCTGCTCTGGGTCCTTCTGGCTGAAAAATGAATTAAATTCACATGAGACAGATTAGCAGGAGAAAATTGAGCAAAGCTTTATAACATCTATATGTGGGAGAGATGCAGGCAAACCTAGCAACTCAGCCAACTGGCCAAGGCTACCTGTTTAAGTATCTCCAGTTCCAGACAAGGAGGACATTTGGGGTAGTGGTTTGGAGTTTCAAAGGGGAGTAAGGCAACCCACATGGAAATGGAAAAGCAAATGTTTGGTAAATAGACCTTTGATAAGAGTGGGCTTAGCAGGGATCCTCCCAGTCTACCAGAACCCAAAGTTATCTATGGTGATGACCTGTCCTGGAGACAGGCCTTTATTTTAAACTTCTTTTAGGCAGTTAGGGGGAAAAGGTAGAATGTTCTTGCTGAGTCTGAGCCTTTATTGTCTTCAGCTCAAAATAGTTTGCATACCAGAGTGGTGCATCTTGAGGCAGCCTGCCTTGAACCCCATCGTTTCCCTCCTTTGAAACTTCCCTGGAAGTTTCACATATAAAAAGCTGAGCTGATGGCCAGTTTGATTCACATAAAAGCAACACTTTTCACCATTATTTGCACAGCCTTCTCCTTGCTGGGCATTCAATGTATCCAGAGCACGTTGATTTTGGAGTATCACAGAGGCTAGGCCGTTAATCTCTGACTGGAATATTTTCAAAGTTCACATGGAGGTGTTGAACTCTTGTTGCATTACCATGGAGAGATTTAAGATTGCCTTTTCCAACTCATAGTCTCCAAAGCTGGGGAATAAGACTCTCAATGACGAAAAGAACTCGGAGTTGTGATATACAAGTGGATTCTCCATGATTTCCAGACTGGCACATTTTGTGTGGCACAATCTTATGAACAAAGGAGCCCAGGTTTGTAATTTGTCCACAATTGAAACTCTTAAGTCTCACAGTCCTTTGAAACTTTAAGAACTTTGATAGTCCAGAAGCTGAATGGTAGATTGTTTCATCTCACTGAACACATTTCTTAGTCCTGATAATAGATCAGTCCCGTTAAATTCATTTTGGAAGGTGGTGATGCAGGTGAGCTCCCAAAGTTGGGCCTATATTGTGGAAGCAAGCAATCAGGTATTTACTAAGTATTTCTATGGAAATAAAAAGAAAAACAAGGTTAATAGTTGGAGCAAATTATAAACCAGTTCCTGAGCCCAGGGGGCAGCTATTCAAGAAGATTTCTAGATGTCAGAGTCAAAGCATCTTTTGCAGCTTGAAATGTCTCTGATGATGTCATCGGGCATTGAGGTATCTCTCTGAGTGGCTTACAGCTTACACAGTAACAGACAGGAATCTCTCTTAAGTTTCTATCAAGCTGTTCAGCTTCAGTTTGCAAGGCTTCAGGAAAAAGGGCAGGTTCAGTTCTCAATGAATCCAAATGAAAATGAGGGAAAAAATTGAAAACGTTAGTTTGAGGATTTCTAGCCAGATATTTCAGGAGACTGGAAGAATTCAGGATCCAGTCCAGTTTACAGGTAGAAAAAAAACACTCAAAGACAATTAACAGAATTAGGATTTAATATCCATAAATGTGTGTTACAATTTTTTATTGAAACATAGTTTTTCTCTCTTAAAATCAGTCTCATTTTACCAAAGATAGCCAAATTAAGACTAACTGGTTTGCAAAATAAGTATAGTTTCAATAAACCTGGCCCAATTATTTACATAAATACAGCAAGAATAGCAATTGGTCATATGGGCTTTTTTAAATCTGCTTTGCTGAAATATATTATAAGGAATCTCAGATTGAACTTTAAAGGCCTCTTGAGGCCAGGAAAGCCAAGCCAAGAATTTGCACCATCAGGCCTCACCTACAATACCTTTAGATTTGGGTGATTTCCTCTCTTCTCTTGAGGTTCCCCAAAATATTTTAAGGTTCCAGGCACCTACCAGATAAGCGACCTTCCTTACTTACTCAGGGTGCTAGAATCCTTGTAAACAAGGTACCAGGCCAATATATCCAAGCAGCTTTATTCCATAAAGTCCAATCCTTGTTTCTCAAAAGCTGTTTGGTCATATCTGAGTCTATGCCTGTTTCTCTCAAATACGACATTCCAGTCAAAGCTTTGGTAAGATGACCAGTGTTTCCAATTGTGTCCTGTTATAAGGAGAGCAGATTCTTATTGAACTTATGCAAATAGCTATATTGCCATGAAAATAATAATACTCACTCACTCACTAAGTTTCCAAATTCTGGAGGGATCAGGTAGGGAGAAAAAGATAAGTGTTTCAGTTCTGCTCACAAAGGTATAATTTCACCAAGTTGCTGTAAGTTATAGTTAGCATAAGAGAAAAGAGAAAAAGATTTCCTTAAATCTGAGAACACAAAATATCAAAAAAAATCAGCGTTATTTCAAACAAAAGTCATAAAACAGTTATAATTATCCTCATTAGTTTATATAGTTCTGTATAATCGATTCTTGATCTTAATCTTCCGTTAGTAGATTTGAGGTCATCAGTTTCTCTGTTAGATTTCTGTAATTTCTTGCCCAGTTCGGTTTTATGATCTGAAAGTTTATCAGAAACCTGCATTCCAGAGTCAGAGTCCTTTTCCATGAATCTCTCTGAAGATGAGACATATTTGCAAAAGCGAAAAGCTTCAGAGTAAAACCATAATTGTCTGTAACTGACAAAAGACTTAAAAATGACAATTGACAAAGAAACGTGGTTATTTCTGTGATATAAAACACCTTAAAATAATAATTAGAATCATGGCTGACAACCAGGACTGATCAGAATTTTAGGAATGTTACCTAATTTCAAAACATTTCTATCAATAACATTTATCCACATAATACCATAGGTCCCTTTGAAACAATGTTTAGTTATCCATTTAACCATAGTGACAATTAGAGATTTTTTAGGCAAATTCGGAAGATTAAATAGGTGTAAGACCTTAGCACCTGTGATTAAAGACTTGCTGCACAATACAGGAAATTTATTTTGATAAAACATAGAATTCCTACCCTTCTGCTAGACTACTTAAAGAAAAATTTTCCATAATCTCTTTAACAAGTGGAGACATTCAGGAAAATTATCCTTTGAGAGAAACCCAAATTTTAATTTCTGCATAAGCTTATTTTTAACATTAAAACTCTTTATTATTAGTCAACTTGACCAGCATAAAACTCCTTTCAGAATTTCTCCTTCACAAACTTCTACAACTTTCTTTTTACTTTCAGAATTTGTCCCATGCTTGTTTTCTTCCTTTCTAGCACTTTAGGACAAATTTATCTTTCTTAACCCAACAAACAAAAATATTTCCATTCTTCATACCTTCTTTACCAAAAAGACACACTTTACTTTCCTTGAATACAGAGCTGTTTTCCTTAGTAATTTCCAGTAGCTTTAATTACAAATATTAATTAGAACTTTTAACTCTTAACAGACCCTAGTAAACACTACAAAGGTAAGCTTTTATGAATTGTCTTTTACATCAGCATTCTAAACACTTTTCATAATTTTTAGAAGCATGCCACTTTACAGTAATAGACCCAAACGCTTTTAACTTTTCTGCAATAAGAAGCCAAAAGTAGATAAACTTAGACTTAATAATTGATGTCTAATATCTTATTTTGAAATAATCTAGGTGCTCAATGAATTTTATCATTTAAATTAACCTAGCAAAACTTCAAAGTTTCAAGGTACCAAAAAGATTTTGGAAGTTATTTTAAATACACATGCCATAAACTATAATTACTGCTCAAAGTTTATCTATAAACTGCTATTTCATTTATATCTAAATCATTTGTTCCCAATAATGATGTTTAGGTTACCCACAAAAACTTCAAAAGACATTAGGCAAAATTAGCTATCATTCTAAGTTATTACGCTGACAAATTTGTAACAGGGATAACATGAGCGTTTTTTCCCTAACTAGTAAAGTCAGGCTGCATGTTCGCATCATTCCAATGCTAACTCTGGAGGACATGTCTATCTTAACCAAGCCAACACACTTAAACTTTCATTAACCAAAGATTAATCTATATCAACTTCACTTAAAAAGACATTGGGTTAAGTTCTATTACATTTAGAATTTTGTAAGTGCTTACTTTAAGCCAATTAAACAGAGTTCTTAATTTTGGCCATACCATCCAGAGGTAAAATATCACACATATATAACATACATATAGACACACATACATAGTCTTCACAGCTATTGTTTTAAAAATTACTGCCATGAATTAGGTACAGTAAGATAAAGCTCACCAGTTATGAATCCAAATTTTGTTTTGAGCCTTTTACTAATATTTGAGGAGAAGACACTCAAGATGCTGGAGTTTTTGGCAAGAGCAGGCTTATGGCCTTTTTTTTTTTTTTGGCCTTTTCCCTTTTGTTTTCAGTCTTAGGAATTAGTGATGAGCTAGATAGTTCCCAGAGGATTTGTAAACTCTTTGAGATAAGGGAAATGGGTGGAACTTGAGCCACCTTTAGAACTGCTTTTCCAGCCGTACAAGGATTTTTTTAAGGACAGGTGCTCTTGATTTCCCAGAAATTGGGTTGTAACTCAAATGGCAGTATAGGTTGATCTACCTGTCCAACTACATCACAAAGGCACAGCGAAACCCCTCAAATTTTCTCCAAGATGGAGTTTCTGGGGCATAATCCTTCCAATAGAAAGTGTTCCCAATTAAAATACAGCCAAGGAGTGAGTCTCTGGGGATGCTTGGGGTGTTCCCCATGGCAGTAAAGCCAGTGTCCAACTGACAGTGGGCCCAGTAAAGGGTGCAGAACCTGACTGTGGGCATCTATATAAGTATAAGATGTAGTCAAGTCCCACTCAGCCCAGGCACTTTGTCCCTGAGCCAGCACAAGGTGAGCCAGGGAAGCAGGAGGCAAAGGCCTGGAGCTGGCTGGAGGCTGGGGATCCCAGTGCCGGGGTTGAGAGTTAAGTCACTGGCAAAAGCGTTTCAAGCTTTGAATTTTACAGACGGTCCAAGTTCTGCTTAGGTCCAGTCTGAACTGAACCTCAACTTGGTGACAACAGAGGAAGTGACAAACAAAACAGACAAAGAAAGGAAAAGAGGAGACCAGGCCTCACCCTCATGGCCTCTTCCTGAGGGTTATCAAGATAAGGGTCACACAACAGTTCCCTGTTCTGGGGCACACAATCCCAGCAGGACAGTTCACAGAATAAACCACAGGTCTTCTATCCTCATAACTGATTCAGTAGGCTCCTAAAATAATGAGTCAACCGCCAAGAGATGGCACCCCACTTGGGGTTGCCAGGGTGATCAGGCCCGGAAACCAGAATGAGGGCTGCCAGGGGTGGAGACTTTGACACTTTAAAGATTTCTTTGTTTCTCAGTTGCAAAGCTCAAAAGGAGTCCAAAATGGCCACCATAACTTTAAGAGAGAGGAAAGAAAAGAGTCCATTACCTTGAAATTCCCCTCTTAACCTAGGGCAGCATCCTATGCATAGTTCTGCCTGTGCATTTCCTCTAGCAAGGGGTGATGGAGGCATCCCCTTGCATTGCATCCCTTGTATATCTTCCCTATTATGCCTGGCAGTAATAGGTTCCTGGTGAATTGTCCCAGAGATAGAAGAATAGAGAAAAACAGTGAAGAATTTTCTGCCAGTCTGGGGGACATTCTACCCAATTGTGTCCTGGAGCCATTCTCCCAAGAGGGCGTTCCCATTCTCAAACAAACGTTAGAGTTTGGTACTTTCCTTGAATCAGAGTCCTGATTCGGACTTTCCCATGGTTCAGACTGTGGTCAGGAGCCACAGGGAGGGACACCAATCTAGGCTTAGGAAAAGAAATCTGCCATGTGAGTCTTGGAGATTGCCTACCATGCTGATGACTTAAGTGGTCTACCCGCGCACATGTAAAATTTATATATGAGAGATAGAGTCAGGAAGGAATGGATTAATTCATTCTTCATCACCCTCAGCCTTAAGGTACTGGTCCTCTTCAGTCTGAATGCCATGGTTTGCCCCATAGAGTAGCCATGGGCAGCATACGTGATTCATACAGCTGTCCCAGAAGGTTCCCTATAAAGAAATGAATTTAGATCCATCCTTGAAAAAGAGAAAGGCACAAGGAAGAAAAGTGCACTTACTAGAACTTCAGCTCACAAGCCAGTGAAGCAAGATGACTGTACGGGCCACCAGAAGAAATGATGCAGGCTTAGCCACCTGAGGAGTCAAAAGAAAGATTTCTTGGACTCTCAAGGTCTGGTGGTAGTGCTTCTTTATTCAGAGAATAGTGTGGGGGCAGGGCCTATGGGCAGTGAAGAGCTGTAGCATGGGGACACGACCCATGGACAGGACACTATTAAACAGGTCTTCGTCTTATAATATTGGATAGGGAAGTATTCCCGGCCAGACATTTTAAAACATACTCAGGCAAAGTTGATATAACCTCTTTACAAAGAAATCAGCCAAACGTTCCAGCCTTTATAATCTTATCAACACTTAGACTTTCACATTTCATCAATTCATTTGTAACCTGAGTCAGGGCTTTAAAGCTAGTCATTATTTTTTTGCGTGTGTTTCCTTTTTAATTTGGCCTTTTCACAGGTACCAATAAGAATTATGATGAGAGTTCTCACAAATTTTTCCCCCAATTTATAAGTTTTCCCAATTTAAATGATCCATCGTCTGGCCACATTGAAGAGAAGGATCTCAACAGCGACTCATACCAGTAAGCTTAACCAAGGAGGCAAGCGGCATCCCCAAAAGAGATCCAGAAATTTCATTCCCAAAAATAGTCTAAGAAAATAAAGACCTTCGTTGTGCAGCAAGCAACAAAGATTCAGACGACAAAGCCCCCTTATGAAAGAAATTGGGACTCCTTAGGACAAACTCCCCTGAGAGCTGACACAGCCGGACAAAGAGAGTGTGTCCCAGAACCCCAGTCTACTTGACTGGCCACCAAGATGCATGCCGGTACCTGCATCCTCCGATGGCAGAGACCAGAAATGTCACAAAGCCAAGCTCTCAAGACATAGAACAAGACAAAAGAACAAATCTCATCTAATACACAAATTAACAGCTTTGGCTAAGCCTTGGATCTCTTGGAACCAGAATAATACCTAGGAGGGAGGTGCCACGGGGTTGGGGGTTGTGTGTGCTTTACAGAGTACCTTGTCATTGCACAGACATTTTCTTGAAGCTGATGGGGGACCTGTGTCATCTACCCCATTCCATGACCAACTCATCCTTTTATGGGAGACTTCTCGAGGTGGCAAGCACCCTAATGGCTCTTAACTGCTCAACCCGCCCATTGGTCTCCAAAGTGGGGAAACAATTCTTTCTCTTTCTCTCCCTTCCATATAACCTTAAAAATCACCTCACTATGAGTTCACAGCTGCATGACATCTGGCCAAAGCGTGTGCTTATGGATGTGGTATGCCTGTGGTAAATTAAGACGACTGGCATTTCATGTTTATGTCACTGTTTTTATATTAATATCTCACTTGGAAAAATATAATGCTCAGCAACTGCTCATTGCATTTCTTATTGAAAGAGAAAGATGATATAGTTATCAATAACCCAGTGGCTCTGCCAATTCAGAGATGATTAGAAGTTGTTTGATTTCACTTTCAAAAAGGCAGGGGCCACATCTGTTTTGCTCTCCTCCAAATATCCAGAAAAAAACCACAGTGCCTGGTGCTTAGCAGACACTAAATAAATATTGTTAAATGAATGAGTGATTATGTCTTCTAATGACAGAGGAGAAACAACTCCCAGAAAGTAACCCACAGCCCTTTTTGAGTAAATCTGTTGGATCAGTGATAACTATTACTTTTTCATATTGCTACTGATTTCTATATTCCTTGTTAGACATAAGCCTCATATCATTGGACATATCTGATTTATTCATTTATTTATCCCCAGAGTTTGCCAAAGTGCTTTTGGAGGAGCATATATAATAGATGCTCAGTAAATAGGCATTGCATGAATGAAGAAGTAAAGAGATTGCTTCCCTTCTGAGATTAGTCCAAGCTGTCTCCCCTCCTATAGGTTAGAGAATTGAACTTCTTTTGAAAATTTCAGGGCAATTAGTAAGGGTTGCTATGTCCAGGCAAATACCTTCTGATAGAGGCCTTTTTTACATCTTAAGGTTAATCAAAATTTTCAGTGTTATTAGCTACAAAATACACCAGCAACTCAATACATTACTGATTCACACTTTGGAAAAACAAGGTTCATATTTTACACTTCCTTCCCTAAGTGAGCATCTACAGAGTGCCTCACGCTGTAACAGAGAAAGAAGGATGAGTACCATAAGGAGGACCTGGTGGCAAATGGACTAATGTCAGATTTTAATTCTAACTCTGTTTATTGATCTTGTTTTACTCCAATATATCATTTCAGATTTTCCCTACCTTCCCAGCCAAATCTGTCACCTAGAAACTGATTTTAGGTTCACTGAGCATGATGGCATTATTTCAGCTGAGGACCAATGATTTATATTACTGAGCTTCTATTCATCATTTGCTTTTCCCATGCAAAGATTATTGTGGGAACACTGGTTTGTATTTATTTTGTCACTTAGGTCCTAACTGTTTCATTCCTTCATTAAGTGGCATTGTGTTTTCTTACTCAGCCAAAAGTGTTGGAGGGGGAAAGTTATTGGAGGAAGGCTGTTACCTGAGGCAAGGTCAAACAACAGCTGTGTATGACTTTGTCCACTATTCTTAGATCAAATCTGCAACTTTGAAAAATCACTGAAGAGTCCCATGCAATCTATGGTAATCCTGCTACAGGCAAGCAGAAAGTGACTTTATTAGTGGGTTTTCAAAGATCTTTGGGAATCAAACTTTGTTATAATCAGAAGTTTAAGGAAGCTTTCTTTAAATAAACTCTCTTTATTACCTGCTCATGAATTATTCACAGAATAAGCAAGAACACAAGAACAGCATAGAAACTCAGCCCTCAGCATAAAGGATGGACAATGAAAGGAATACAACTCATCTGGAATTGCTTATTTCCATATTTAGTGATAGGGCTGTATAATTTGTGGTTAGTCTACACCTAATTACAGCCATAACACAAATATTTGCATCTCTGGCACAGCTCCTCGCCCCTGCCTCCTGCTCCCCCACCCCCATTTCAAGGGTCGAGTTTTCTCTGTCTTGTATGAAGAATGGAGGACAGGGCTTATCCGTGGATTCCTCAGGCATCTTTCCCCACCAGCCTCTGGTCCTCCTGCTCCTGTTCTATGCTCCCTGTGTGCCATGGCTACCTTTGCTGTTGGCCATTCTTTGGCCTACCTAGCATGGCTCCCCTATAGGATGCTTTGCCAGAATCTAAGGGTTTGGAGAGAGGTTGAATTCCAAGGATTAGAAGGAGTTCTTTATCAACTCCTTCATTTATTTTCTAAGCCCCTAATACCACACAAACCTGGGGAGTAGCATTGGGATGGGCTAAAAACTTTGGATCATTTAAAACAAATACAATGTAAAGGGGACAGCTGAAGCTGTGTACTTAAATATGACTTTTCTCACATTCTAGAAGGAAGTGTCCATGCTTTACACCTTTCATGAGGGTGTTGATGTCCTGTTCTTTGGCTTTGTATCTCTACTCTAAACTTTTCTAATTTCTATCATAACTTTCAGGAACCCTAGCCCCCACCCACAGTTTCTGGTCTCATTCCTTACTCTATCTTCCACCCAGTGCCTCATCCCCACTCCAAGACTCCCACCAGCCCCTTCTGCTAAGTCACTCTTGAGAACTTGAGCAGGGTTCTCATTTAGAGCCATGGGCAACCCAAGCTTAGTGGCAGAGTTCAGTGTAGGCACAGGCAGTTTAATTTATATTCCCTTCAAGATCATTTCCCCAGAGTGAATTGTACACAAGCCTACTTAATTTCCTGATTATCAAGAGAAAAACCACTGAACCAAGTGTATACATAAATATAGACACTCTTCTCAAGGACACAGAATTCTCAAAGATGTGTTGGCTCATGTGATTGTAAGGTATAGAGGTCATGTTAATTATGCTACCAGTACTCCTTCTCTTCCTCTCTGTCTTTTAATTCTGTTCACCTCTGTATGTTAACTCATATTCTCCTACATTAGACTTCTCTGTGCAATCAAGAAAGATGACAGCTCATATTCTTATGGCTTCACAATCCCAGTGGAAAGAAAAATTTCTCCCAATCTGTATGTACCAATCTCTGAAAGGATTCTAATCAGCACTGATTGTGTTCAACTCCAGCTTAATTATTGTGAAAGAGCAATGGATGGAATACCATGAATGGCCCTCTGCAGTTCATATGCTCCCCTGTTGGAGAGGCAGAAGACTGTGTGTGTGTGTGTAGTTGTCACCATAGTTAAAAGTTCTTCCAGGACTACATGGAGCAGACATTGTGGCCAGAAGTAAGAACGTGGGAAAACTGACAAGAAGATAAAAAATTCCCACACAGTCTACACACCTGGTAGGACTCCCAACGTCCAAATCCACCCTTTCCTTAGGTGTCATGCTTTTCTTTGGTAGCCTGCTTTTCTTCCTCTCTCCTCAGAATTCTCCAAAGCAAAACCTGGCCTGCAGACTAGTGACCTCAGCAGAAATCACTGCGAAAAAAGTAAACAGAATTCAAATACTATTTTCAAAATTCTGACTGGGATGTTAAGGGTGGGAAATGTACATTGAAGTTTTAAAAGGCTTTCTAGAAGATTCTGGCGAGTAATCAGAGTTGGGAGCCAATGTTCTGAAGGATACAACTCTACACAAACAGCTACAAGACCCCAAATTTCTGTAGTCACATTTTCCTCATCATACTGAGCCACCATCTATGTTTGGCTTCACCTAGACGATGACATCTCTTCAGTGTGCTCAGAAATTTCTGTCTAAATCATGTGTCCACCTTGTCCTCATACTTTTTGTCAAGAAATAATAACTTCTAGACAAAGTCTCCTAGAAAAAATATCTCCCTCAGAAGCAGATGACAGCTTCCTTTATTTCCTTGTTTTGTTTACTCCATGAATGTTCCTACTCTTCTTCTTGTAAGCTTTTTGGTGAGGGGCTTTGGAGTCAGACAGTCCTGAGTAGGTATCCTGGCTCCTCCACTTACAAAGCTAGGAGATCTTCAGCAAGGTACGTAACCTCTTGAGGACTCCATTTCCTGACATGTCAATGGGTCAATAAGAGCTGAGTACTTATTTCATGATGACACTATAAGGAGTAAATGATCCTTAGAAAGCATTTTGCACAGTGTCTGACACACAGCAAACACTCAATAAATGTTCACCATTAGTATTAGCTGTTATTTTTTTCTCCCACAATTGTAAGAAGAGAAGCAAAACAGCTATGCTTAATAGGCAAACACTGGATTTTGCATTTAAACTGTGATTTGCTAACTGAAAAGCTTTTAAACCTTGCCTGTCTCACTATGGGCAGCACATGGATGCTTAAAACCAGTATTTCACACAGGTAAGACAGATAACTTTAGCTTCATAGCATCTTTACTGCTGACAACTGACTGAGAACTTGAGACAAATTTATCCAGGTCATATTGTCATCAGGCTCTCCGACTGAAAGTTTAGCCACCTTGAAAGTTAGATCTCTTCATCCTCTATTGCAAAGCTTGAAAACATGTAACAAATTGCAAAGCCACAATCATTCTCTGAGAGCCAATCTTCTGTAGGATCACTAATGACAATGTAAGCAGATAATGGGCATCCTTTATGACTTGATGTGATATTTCTTTACTTTTTCTGGGAATGTACTTGTATGTTTTTTCACTCATCCAAAAAAAATATTCTTTGACACCTCTCTATTTACAAGATACTATGCTGGATTAGGGATCTCGAGGTGAGAAAAGAAACTGGGCCTTTTCTTTCTTGAATCGTCATGAAGGATGCAGCTGTTAATCAAGTAATTGAACATATGCATAATTATAAACTGTGGAAAAGCTATGAAAGAAAAGTACAGGATGCCAGAAGACCATATAACAGTGCTATCTGATCTAATGAGGCACTCTGAAAATGTGTATTTGGAGCTGAGAGCTCAAGAATGGAAAGGCAAAGAGAGAGGGGTCTTTGGGAGAAGCTTCTGGCAGTAGGAACAGTATGGCAAAGTGCCAGAGGTGGGAAGGATAGAGGCCCATTTAAGGAATGGAAAGAAGAGCAGTATCATAGGATCACAGCAAGGGAGGACTCGAGGGGAATCCAGAGAGGTAAAGACAGGCTAGAATGAAGTTTTCTCCACTTCAGCACTATTGACATTTGGAGTTGGATGATTCTTTGTTGTGAGGAGCTGTCCTGTGTGGGATGTTAGCAGCATCTCTGCCCTCTCCTCACTAGATGCCAGTAGCACTCCTCCCTCTTTAGTTATGACAACCAAAAAGGTTTCCAGATATTGCCAAATGTCCCTTGCAGGGCAAGGAGAGCCAAGTGTCTCCCAGGTAAGAACCGCTCAGTTAGATCACACAGAACTCTCTAGGCCATAAAAGGACTTGTGCCTTTATATGAAGAGCAATGCAAAGCTCCTGAAGAATTTGAGTTAGGAGATTTATGTGACAGATTTATATTTCCCATGTAGATTATGAGGTATTGTGGTACACAAGATAAAGACATCTTCTTTCTCTTGTAAAATAATCATTTTATTTCCTCATACACTCCCTCCAATCTATACCAAGATATAAAATTTTACATGATCCTTATCACCTGCTACTAAAATGCAAATGCTGAGCTAACAATTATGTTCTAAGAGTATCCAAATATTGCTTTTGAGCTTGTTGTTTTGTCATGATAGTAGTTATAATTATGAATCCTGTAGGGTTCATATCCTACTCATATGTTGAGTAGCTTATAACTTTTGCAAATGTGCTTTGGGGAATCAAATACATATTTTGACTCTTATTCTGAAAAGGGGATATTTGGAGAGCTTTATGACTATTTTTTTTCTTGCATTAATCAAATGAGAAATAGCTGGTTTTCAGCTGGGGATGCTCTTCAACCTCTTTTATCTTTTTACTCTTATGACTCTTAAAGTGGCCTTGTTTTTTATATTCAGATTTAGCATTTGGGAAAACCAAATGAAGAACACACTCTGTCTGGCCAAGGGAAAACTGGTCTTGAGTCCAGCCTTAGATATTTAAGTATAGCATCCTTGACAGATGTACTTTTCTCATATAGTTAGAAAAAGGCAGCGAGGTAAGAATCTTGGCTCAAAGGTGATAAGAAGATATTAAGGAGCTATGTTTAAATATGCAAATATTTTGGGACTAATGGTTGATTCTTCTCAAAAGGCAGAAGCTATGGGTAGGAGAGGAAGAGGAAAAGGAAAGAGGGGCTGAAGCTGAAGAGGGGAAGAAGAAGGATGAAGGAATAGCAGAACCTAACACTGTCATGATGGAGAGGAATAGAAGAAGCACAGTACTGCACTTGTTGGGGACCTACCTCATTTCTCCAGGAAACTGGTGCAGAGTTCCAGTGGGAGAAATTGACCCACATGCTCCTGAAAAATGTTGTGAAGGAAAGAAGCAGACAGTGGACCTAATGCCTGACATAGGAGTTGGTGTATGCAGAATCTCCAATGCACTGCCTGAGTGAAGGTTCAGCCAATGTGTAAATGTCCCAGTGACCAACCATCACAGTTGTCCAGGAGTGCAGGATTTCCTGGGACACAGGCCTTTCAGTGCTAAAACTTGGATGGTCCCAGGCAAATGGGGTTGGTTGGTCAGCCTACACACGGTACCACTTTCCACAGAGGATCATGGCAAATATGCAGGGACAGGCATGACACGGTAGACCTATGATGGTGAGACAGGCACAACTTCAGCTGTGACATCACAGCTTCAGCTATGACAACAGCAGCAGCAGCAGCAATGGAACCTATTAGAGGAAGAAGTCCCAGCATGTGGATCAAGAGCTGCTAGGGCCCAAGCATTTTGTGGTGTGAATTCTACTGAAGGTGGCTGCAAGGAAAGTTAACACAAGCTCCTCTGTTTCCTCATAGGGGGTGTCCCATGGAACAGAAAGACCTAGAGAATAAAGATGAGTGAGAAACCAAATAAATGATCAGTATTTGAGATTAAATGTACATCTTTCTGGTCTCATATTTAAAATTTATACAGATCATTAAAACGATTATGTATCTATAAAAATCCAAATTAGTAAAACTACTGTGTACTTACAAGACTGAGCAATTTGAGAGAAAGGCTGGTGTCTTACACAGCCGTGGTAGACAGTGTTGTTTGCTGCACAATAGATGTGCAAAGATTTCCTTGAAGATGAATGCAGTGTATGTCCTGTCTCATGATCTCTTGCCATGCTCTTAAAAATCTGTGCCTTCTTTGATTGCTCTCCAGGATACAAAGCCAAGAGCAAAATCAACTGCAGAAAGCAGCCTCTTAAGCATGAATTCTCTTGTAAACAAACTGATCCCCACATACGGATGGGTAAATAAGGATAAATAAGCAAGCAAAACCCATAGATGCACACATACAATGGGAGTGGTTCAAAGATGAGGTTTGACTTAATGGCACTATACCTTATGTTTATTATCCTCATCCTAATTTCTTTTAAGCCTGGAATCTTTGGGCCTGAGACTATTTTCCTTGTCAAGTTACTATACATATCTTGATGTCACACTGTCTTCAAGATGTTTATGTCTAGTAGTAGAAATAACAGGATACACAAAACAGCAGCAAACCATGTAAGATAGTATATAATTAAATGTGATAACTGTTTAGAAGAGGAGATCGTTGAGAGTTAGAGAAATTGGAGATTGTGATAGAACATTGAAGGATGGCTCAGGTTGAGAGAAATTTCCAGGTAAGGCGAGAGACCAAAGGAAAAAAAAAAAGCAAGAAGCATGGAACAGAACATGAAGAGGCTGAACTGATCAAAAAGAGCTCACAATTATTGTGCACTCACTATGACATAGGCAATCTCCTACATAAATGATGAAAATTTATTCATTTAATCCTCATGGGAAGCCTCTGTGGAAGGTAATTTTATTAACCCATTTTAGAAATGAGGAGAGAGGCTTGGCGAGGTTGAGTAACTTGCCCAGAGCCTCTTAATAATCAGGATTCAACACAAGGAATGTAGCTTCAGAGCCTATGCAATTATGCAGCAGGCCAATGAGTAATTTTGATCTGCACCCAAACCATGCATGTGTGTTGAGAAATAGAGAAGTTATTATGGGGGAAACATGGAAGACCGTGCGTCTGCAGGCCATAGCATATAGATAATGTGCATTACAAAAATGATTCCCTAACCTGGAGAAAACGTAATTCTTGGTAGGTCTCTGTGTATCAGAGCAAGGGCTTTTCACCTGTTTGACGCTCACTATAGACACAGTGTCTATGTCTTTTGCAGTTTTCAAAGGCCTATGAAAATGCATGTGTCGTAAAATAGATGTAGTGTCTTCAAAATATGAAAACAGTACAAAGTGTCTTTGAAATGTAGCTCTGATACCCACCACTTATTTGCAACTCAACTTTCATATATGCTAATATAATGTTGAGCAGGATTTCCATAATTCCTTATGTGCAAGAAAACAAAACAGGATTCAGTACCCATAACGTTCCAATAAAATATAAATCAGTTTACTTGTGATATTTGAAAACTTTTGGGAGGCATCTACTACACAATTCATTACTTTTGTCAAAAGGATTACCCAAAACCTAGAAAAAAGCACAAAATTGGGGTATGTCTCTTCAATATCATATGGGAGCAAAGCCCATTTAAGGATCGTCCAGAAGACTGTAGTTAGTTCATCTCATTGTTTATTACTGATTAGAGGTCCCAAATTTAATAAAGTCACTTAACTCATAGATTTTTGTCCAGTAAAGATGAAAATGATTTCTGTTGAGTGAAATAAATATCAAACACAAAGACGTGTTGGACCATAAGGGAGCCTTTTTTAAAAAAAATAGAAATTAGCAATCTTATCCTAACATTTCTTTATTAAATTTCCTATAAATATCTTAGCATTTTAGAAGTTCTTTGAACTAGTCATAACATCTTACTGGTTTCCCCATGAATTAGTGAGTTAATATTTTTTGCACATATAATATTTATATTTGCCTGAGAATTATTTTACCTTCTCATAATTATATTTTGACTCTTTGAAAATAGATTTTGGTTGCAGTTTCCTCATATCTGCCATTCTGGAAGAGGGAAAAAGGACACCTGCTGACTGGTGACATGGATTTGACATTAGAATTCATGAGTGAGAGTTTCTTTACTCTCCTTTCTTCACTAGGATGTTCATTTTGTTCACTAAGCTCTGGCATAATTGCATAAAATATTCTTAAAATATCTCATCCTAAGAGTGTTGCTCTCTTTACTTAAAATGATCTTTATAATCGGTAGAAAAATTATGAAACATGTAGTGAGTGAGAAGTACACAGTGAAAATGTCTTACAGCGGTGGCAGCATGCCATAGTAGCAACCTACTTTAACATACTGTCTTCTGATTCCCCACTTGCAGTTCAGCAAATTTTCTTCTTAGGATGCAAAGAGAGATCTGACTTGGCCTTATGAAAATAAAATCCTAGGAACTTATTTGGCAACATTTCCACATCCGTAAAAGCACTACAGTCTTTATCTGCAGCCTGTTTGAAAGACAGAAATGTGACTTTGGAATAACCAAGAACTATCTTTTCCAGCATGTGGATAAGATGACTTCATCTATCAGAAAATGCTTTTAATGCAAAGATTTCTAAAGCGTTTGACCTTTGGCTAATGATAGGGTCCAAATTTAAAAAGTGGCTACAAATGAGTACTCGGTTAAAAAACAAATGGCTTTAAGGGCCTGCCTGGTAGCATAGCGGTTAAATTCGCACGTTCTGATTTGGAGGCCTGGGGTTCACTGGTTCAGATCCTGGGTGCATACCTATGCACCGCTTGTCAAGCCATGCTGTGGCAGGCGTCCTACATATACAGTGGAGGAAGATGGGCACAGATGTAAACTCAGGGCCAGTCTTCCTCAGCAAAAAGAGGAGGATTGGCAGCAGATGTTAGCACAGGGTTAATCTTCCTCAAAAAAAAAGGTTTTACTTTAATAGACTTTAAAGCATGCAAAGATATTCAAAACTATTAGAAGGATGAATCCCAATGAGGCAAATCAGGAAAAATAAAAATGGTGCTCAACAATTCAATTAACCTTTCAAAGTTGAAGAGGAAACCCAGTAATGTTATACTGTGCTCCTGTTACCTTAATAAAATGCTATATACATAGAGATGGTACTCAAAATATACTACCAATAGCATTTTCCAGGGTAAATTCTAACATTACTGAAACAATGTAATGATATTTGTTATGCAGAAATATGAAAAGTTCAGGATAAATTCATTCACTCATAATTTTGGGTATTTTACCACAAACACCCCAGTTCTAATTATGTACTTATTTATTTTTCTTGAAAGGAAAAGAGAAAACCATGCAAACGTTGTTTGAAAGCTTCCAATCAGGCCAGTTTTAAGAAAAATGGATATATGATCTAGAGTTAAATAAGAATGTTTTGATTTATAGGTTGAACATATCCATATCATCCCATGAGAAATATTTTCTCTTTGAAAGTTCTCTCTTTGAAAACACTTCTGCCAAAACCCAAGCACTAGATCTTTCTTTTCTTTCTCTGGATCAGGGGAGATCATCAAAAGGAATTGTGGCTCGGTACTTGGCTAAATTTCCTGTCAAAGATAGCTAATTTCATCTCATATGTTACAACCAGATAGCAGCTTTGTATGGTATTTCACAAACTAAGGAGTGGATAAACTATGAACATTTCCAATTACATTCATTGCAATTTTGGGAAAATTTCTGGATATACTTAATTCTTAATGTAAAAATGTCATTGACTTATTTTAAAAAGGAGGGCAATAACATTAATGAACACATTGTGAACCAGACGTGGATATATTTTATGCGCTTTTGGGCTGTTGTTGTTGTCATGTTGAGGGTTAGCAAACTGAGTCATGGAGAAGTGGCATAACCTATCCAAGGACACACTGAACAAATGGCAAAGCTGATGTGCGACCTCAGGATGGTCTAGATGCAAACCTCATGCTCTTGCAACAGCACCATGCTGCACTTGGTTCAATGAGCAACATGTCAATCTCTGTTCACCCCTAACTTCAGTTGAACCAAGGTATCTCTGAAGAATATTGGATAGTTTAGAAACTGTTGTGATCTCCTTTTTGTTGTGATCTATGTTCATTCTCTCCTAGTAGCACTGCAAATGTGATATGTCTAACTGCATTCTGACAGGAGAGGCAAAGAAAGCACTTGTTCAAACACAGATGATTCTCAATGCAGAAAGCCTGTAAAGATTGCCTCCAGATTTGCCTCCATTTACTGTAACCACCCCCTCTACCTCTGTTCTTTCATCTTCTCTTTTGGCTCCTGAGATAGAATTGTACATTTTCCCAAATGAAAGGATATGATTTTATATTAGCAAAAAGTAAAAAGTAAACAAATAGAGTATAGGACCATGACTTAAACAAAATAGAGAGAACAAAACCAAGTAAATCAGGACATTATCTGTTTATTTATTGAACCTAGATAGAAAGATGAATAAAAAATAGATGTAATTCAGTAGAGGATTCAGACATGTAAACGTTAAATAATCATGCTATATATGATTACTATTCTAATAAAGGCATACACAAATTATTGTAGGCCCTCAGAGGCTGGAAAAATTAATTTTGCATAGAAAGAGAGAGAGATTCTTCAGATATACATTACTGAATGGCATCTTGGAGAATAAAGAGTTTTACTCAAGAAGCAGGTCCAGAAGGCATTTCTGGCCAATGGAATCAAGTGAGCAAAGGCACAAGGAATATGAAAATACAAGGAAGATATTGAAACGTTGAAATATTCCTTGGATTTAGAGGGTGCATGGATGAGGGTGAAGAGTAATCACCAAAAGACTCACCATTATGAGAAGTTTTAATTTTTCCTGTAGCCAAAGGAGAGCAAGGAATTGAAACATGGAAGGGCATGCCTCTAACTCAGTGAAGAATATGGATGGAGTTTACCTGTCCAGTCAGATTTATTCCATGGTATTTAGGCTTATTTATGTGATGATGTTAGGAGAACCACTACTTCTATCAGTGCATATATGAGATGTGGAAGGGAAAAGCCTCTTTCTTTCCAATTCTCTTGCATTTTCCAGACCACTCAACTGACAGTTCGAGGGTAATCCCTTCTAGACCTTGCTGTTTGACAGAAGAAGGAGTCAAATCTATGTAGTATGTGTACTTTATGTCCCATGGAGATTAGAGTCAACTACCTAACCATGTTGGCCAGCTCTGCCCCACAGCATTCCTAAGCACCTGGACTGATGTCCTGTAAAATCTACAAAACCCCAAGCCCATACATGAGAAACTATATGCCCTGGCGTTATAAGAGGAAATATGACATTGTGTGGTAATGCTTGAATTTCAATTCTGATTCAACCACTTATTAGCTGCCTTAGGTGTGTTACTTCTTTGAAGCTGAGCTTTCTTTTGTAAAATGGAAGTAATGATATTTATTATCATTTACCATTATCAATTTTTATATTATTATTTTCAGGATTATTGTGAGAATTAAACACAATAGTATGCACAAATAATAGATCGTCAATAAATGGTACCTCTGCCGCAGAGGTTTAATTTTCTTTCCTCCACCATATAAAACATTTGTCTCTGTCAGGGGGAGAATCAGGCAAAAGGGAGAATAAAGTTTAGAACATTATGCATACTAATTGCAATGAGGATAAAGCATATTTTATTTACTTTCTTGAGATTTCCTGAAAACAGATAACATTACTCCACATCCCTTGCTAATTAATCATTCACTATTGAGAGCAGTAGTGTTGCTGTGTGATAAGATGAAAGAGCTAATTGTTTAGTTGGAAGCTAAGAGATTTGTGCCTTAGTGAAGCTGGGATAATTTTCAATTTCCTCCGAGAATTTTTTCATTTTCTTTGATTACAAAGCAGAATATTTTCAACATTAGATGATTTTACACACGTTGACTAGCTTAAATACTGCTACCATTAAGCCTCTTTGGCAGAAGCTGAAATTTGTTTCTCTGCTTTCAATTAGCAATGGTGAGATTTGCCTAGTGATTGTCAACTGACAGTTCACTGGCATCTCAGTTCCAGTTTAAGTCAAACACTATTCTGGCAGAGGTCATAGTTGGGTGCTTTATTCATTTACCTCTCTTTTAGAGATAAAAATCTGTGCACAGAGTGTAGATTCCATTAGCATTTGTTGAGTTAGATACAAAAGGCAAGACCATTGTAAAGAAAGACATCTGTGTAATTGTGTATGCTTGAGACTATGTGGTGGTTGCCTATTTGTATATTTATTAGACTGGCAGTTCCTTGCTGGCTAGGACCATCCCCAGTATTGCTGTAGTGCAGGCAGATACAGAACATTGGTGGAAAATAAGATGGCATAACTTCGACAGCATTGTACATTTGCATTGTTTTCTGGGACTGTTATATCATTTTAGCATTCATTGATGGGTTGCACAGGGATAGACTGTGGTGAAGGAACCAATCCAGAGTGTGATCAGTGGACTAAAGGAAGAGCCACGTTAAGGATGGCTGGTGCCAATGGGACCACATTAAGGTCCCAGTTAAGACTGAGATCCAGAGAACAAGTAAGTATCTGCTCTTCAGGCTCTGCATGTCCCTGACAACAGTGTGACTCTGTGATTCAAATCTGCTTCTTAACTAGACCTTGCCAAGAAGATGGGTAGGAAATAGGTTGGGAAAGAAACCATGGTGCATTCCTTCCTGCCTCCCAATTGCTTCATTCATACTCAGAATAATCAAGGAAAAATCTAGGTCACATAAGGCCTGAAGCTTATATAATTTGGGAGTGGACTCTTTAAGAAAAATAATATAAAGTTATAAATACAAAACAAATAGAAAAGTGATTATTAATAATAAGAAAAAATTATAAAAATGATGAACTTTAGAAAGCTGACCAAAGTAACAAACATCAGATACTTCAGAAAAATAAGGTAATATTTTGATTAATTGGTTAACAATGACTTGCATAGAAATAACTGTAAATTAAACAAATATGTCCCACTAAACCCAAACTGAATTGTATCTAACATTCATCTTCCCCTTACCCAGATTTCAAAAATGCCTGCAGCTACTCCAACATTATCAGATATAAGAAGAAATAATGACAGAAGAGAAGTTGAAAAGAGACAATTGTGGTCAAAGTATCTTACTTTTTCAAATTTTATAAGATCATGTGAGTGTCATCAACTTTCTAGGGTCTCTCTGGGACTTTGGAAGAGCCTGTGCAACCAAAGGGCCCTGCAACTTCACTCCATTAGCTTCAGAGTAAATCTGTCTTGGAGGGAAAGCTAGGAGATAGTTTTTTACCTGCCCATTGACTAAAGTCACCATCCAGGACTTCTCAGCAGCTCAAATAGCATTTCACCAAATGAAAAACTCAAAAGCCTTTTCAGTCTGCTATAAACATTGGTGACTTTAGTTCCATTTAGAAATTCTGAAGTATAAATGCTTTTTAAAATTTAAAGTGCCATGCTGGGAGGCCCCGGGCCAGAAGGAACCTGGGTGGTGCAGCAACCCACCAGCTGCCTCTGACACAGAAATTCCTGCTGTGGCCCCAAGGGGACAAGGGAGATCCAGTGAGTCCGTGTGAGTGGGCAGTGGCAAGTTCGATCCCCAGTGAGTCTGCTCTGCAGTCCAGAGGGAAAATCCATAGTCCCACAGCAGCTGCAGGGAAAGCCTCTATTCAGCATTAGTGAAGAGGCCCTGCCCAGCATTCAGAATACTGGGAGGCCCTGAGGCAGAAGTAGCACAGCTGGGTGAGCTAACCACACATTGCAGTAAATACCCATAGCTCTGCTGTGGCCCATAGTGGACAAGTGAGATCTTGTGGGCCCTGATGATGACAGAGCTGTAAGTCTAGGTGAACCTGCTCCCAGCTGCTGTGAAAGCCTGTAACACTGCTGCAGACCCTAAGGAGGCAGCACATCTAGGTGGTTTGTGACAGTAGGCACCAGTAACCTGAGGACCCCTTGTGATTATTCCCACAGCTGACAAGAGACCCCACAGGGCCACTGTGACCATGAGAAGGGGCCCAGGTCTGGTCAGCAACAGCTGACAGGGATCCTGGTTGGTGCAGATTACACAGCTGCTCCCCACCCCCCACTCCAGTAGAAGCAGTAACTAAGCTCTATCTCTATGCAGAGGCACAAATCCACACCATCAAGAAGTAGGAAAAAATATAGTAAATTTCCAGAACAGAAGGAAAATGACAAGAACCCAGAAAACAATCCCAAAGACATTTACAATGAATTCAAAATAGCCATCATTAAAAAACTCAATGAGTTAAAAGAGAATACAGGTAAACAACTCAACAAGTTCAGGAGCTATGTCACAAAAGAGCTTGATACTATAAAGAAGAACCAATCAGAAATGTTGGAGATGAAGAACATAATGGAGGAGATTAAGAAAAATCTGGACTCTCTGAACAGTAGGGTCAATAATATGGAAGACATAATTCGCAACTTGGAGGATAGGAATATGGAAATGTAGCAGATAGAGGAGAAGAGAGAACTAAGACTAAAAAGACATGCAGAAACTCTCCAAGAAATATCTGACTCAAATAGGAAATGCAACATGAGGATTATAGGTATCCAAGAGGGAGAAGAGATGGAGAAGGGGGCAGAAAGCCTGTTCAAAGAAATAATGGCTGAGAACTTCCCAAGCCTGGGGAGAGAGATGGAACTCCATGTGACAGAAGCTAATAGATCTCCAAACTTTATCAATGTGAAAAGAACAACCCCAAGGCATATAGTAGTGAAGCTTGCAAAAGGCAATGACAAAGAGAAAATACTAAGGGCAGTAAGGCAGAAGAAAATAACCTACAAAGGAACCCCTATGAGCCTGTCAGCAGATTTCTCAACAGATACCTTACAGGCTACAAGAGAGTGGAATGATATATTCAAAACTCTGAAGGACAAAAACTTGCAGCCAAGAATACTCTATCTAGAGAAAATATCCTTCAAATATGACGGAGAAATAAAACTTTCCCTGATAAACAAAAGTTAAGGGAGTTCATTGCCACAAGACCTCCCCTACCAGAAATGCTCAGGAAGAAGCTCATACCTGAAAAATCAAAACAAGGAAAGGGGTTACAAAACCCAGAGCTAAGGAGTTAAGTAGAAAGACAAAATCAGAATGTTTCAGCTCTCCATCAGAACAGGTTAGCAAAGGCTAAGCATAACATTAAAGATAAAAGGAAGGGAAACACCAAGAATAAATATAATCTTGTCATTTTAAACACAAACTCATAACACAAGAAGGAAGGAAAAAAAATCTGACAAATAACAACCTAGAAGAGGAAGAGGAATGGGATGGAACTGCTTAATCTAAGGAAATAAGAGGCTATCAGAAAATGGACTATCTCATCTATGAGATGTTTTATACAAACCACATGGTAACCACTAAACAAATAATAACAATAAACATAAAAATTACAAGCAAGAAGAAAGCCAATATAGAAATCTACCTACCTGAATTGGTAGTCCAAAAATCATGGGACGAGAAACAAAGGAAATGCAAGAGAACTGGAAAACAAGCGATAAATGGCAGCATTAGTCCCTCACATTTCAATAATCACTCTAAATGTAAATGGATTGAACCCTCCAATCAAAAGACATAGAGTGGCAGGAAGGATTAAAGAACAAGACCCAACAATATGCTGCCTCCAGGAAACACACCTCAGCCCCAAAGACAAACGTAGACCCAGAGTGAAGGGATGGAAGATGATACTTCAATCTAATAATGAACATAAGAAAGCAGGTGTCACCATACTTATATCAGACAAAGTAGACTTCAAATCAAAACAGATAAAGAGAGACAAAGAGGGGCAGTTTATAATGATAAAAGGGACAGTCCACGAAGAAGACATAACACATATAAATATTTACGTACCCAACACAGGAGCACCAAAATATGTAAAGCAACTATTAACAAAACTAAAAGGAGACATCAACAACAATACAATAATAGTAGGGGACCTCCACACCCCATTAACACCAATGGATAGATCATCCAGAAAGAAAGTCAACAAGGAAATTATAGAATTAAATGAAAACTTAGACCAGATAGACTTAATAGATATATACAGAACACTCCATCCAAAAACAGCAGGTTACACATTCTTCTCAAGTGTTCATGAAACATTCTCAAGGATAGACCATATCTTGGGAAACAAAGGAAGCCTCAACAAATTCAAGAGGGTTGAAATAATAGCAAGCATCTTTTCCTATCATAATGCTATGAAACTAGAAATCAACTACAAGAAAAAACCTGGGAAAGGGGAAAAACTGTGGAGACTAAAGAACATGCTACTGAACAAACAATGGGTTATTGAAGAAATTAAAGAAGAAATCAAATATTATCTGGAGACAAATGAAAATGAAAACACATCATACCAACTCATTTGGAATGCAACAAAAGCAGTCCTAAGAGGAAAATTCATTGCAATACAGGCTCACCTCAATAAACAAGAAAAATCTCAGATAAGCAATCTCAAATGACACCTAATAGAATTAGAAAAAGAATAACAAAAAAGCCCAAAGTCAGTAGAAGGAGGGAAATAAAAATTAGAGCAGGAAATAAATGAAATTGAAATAAAAAAGACAGCAGAAAGGATCAATGAAACAAAGAGTTGGTTCTTTGAAAAAATAAACAAAATTGACAAATCCTTAGCCAGACTCACCAAGAAAAAAAGAGAGAAGACTCAAAAAAATAAAATTAGAAATGAGAGAACAGAAATCACAACAGATACCACAGAAATACAAAAGATCATAAGAAAATACTATGAAAAACTATATGCCAACAAATTGGACAACCTAGAAGAAATGGATAAATTCTTAGAGTCTTACAACCTTCAAAAACTGAAGCAGGAAGAAATAGAGAATCTGAATAGACCAATCGCAAGTAAAGAAATCAAACCAATAATCAAAAACCTCCCCAAAAACCAAAGTCCAGGACCAGACGGCTTCTCTGGAGAATTCTACCAAACATTCAAAGAAGATTTAATACCTATCCTTCTCAAACTATTCCAGAAAATGGAGGAAAATGGAGCACACCCTAACACATTCTATGAAGCCAACATCACACTGATCCCAAAACCTGACGAGGACAACACAAAGAAGGAAAACTACAGGCCAATATGGCCAATATCACTGATGAACATAGATGCAAAAATCCTCAACAAAATTTTGGCAAACCAAATACAGCAATACATTAAAAAGATTATACACGATGATCAATGGGGCTGGCCCCATGACCGAGTGGTTAAGCTTGCGCTCTCTGCTGCAGGTGGCCCAGTGTTTCATTGGTTCAAATCCTGGGCGTGGACATGGCACTGTTCATCAAACCACGCTGAGGCAGCATCGCACATACCACAACTAGAAGGACCCACAATGAAGAATATACAACTATGTACTGGGGGGCTTTGGGGCGAAAAAGGAAAAAATTAAATCCTAAAAAAAAAAAAAAAAAGATTATACATGATGATCAAGTGGGATTTATACCAGGGACACAAGGATGGTTCAACATCCACAAGTCAATCAACGTGATACTCTACATTAACAAAATGAGAAACAAAAACTACATGATCATCTCAGTAGATGCAGCAAAAGCATTTGACAAGATCCAACATCCATTTATGATAAAAACTCTCAATAAAGTGGGTATAGAAGGAAAGTACCTCAACATAATAAAGGCCATATATGACAAACCCACAGCCAACATCATACTCAACGGACAAAAACTGAACGCCATTCCTTTGAGAACAGGAACAAGACAAGGTTGTCCACTCTCACCGCTCTTATTCAACATAGTACTGGAGGTTTTGGCCAGAGCAATTTGACAGGAAAAAGAAATAAAAGGAATCCAAATAGGCAATGAAGAAGTGAAGCTCTGGCTGTTTGCAGACCACATGATCTTACATATAGAAAACCCCAAAGAATCCATTGGAAAACTATTAGAAATAATCAACAACTACAGCAAAGTTTCAGGGTATAAAACCAACATACACAAATCAGTAGCATTTCTATACTCTAACAATGAGCTAGCAGCAAAAGAACTCAAGATCTCAATCCCATTCACAATCGCAACAAAAAGAATAAAATACCTTGGGGTAAATTTAACCAAGGAACTGAAAGACCTATACAACGAAAACTACAAGACTTTCCTGAAAGAAATTGATGACGACATAAAGAGATGGAAAGACATTCCATGAACATGGATTGGAATAATAAACATAGTTAAAATGTCCATACTACCTAAAGTAATCTACAGATTCAACACTATCCCAATCAGAATCCCAATGACATTCTTTACAGAAATAGAACAAAGAATCCTAAAATTCATATGGGGCAAGAAAAGACCCCAAATTGCTATAGCAATCCTGAGAAAAAAGAACACAGCTGGAGGCATCACAATCCTTGACTTCAAAACATACTACAAAGCTACAGTAATCAAAACAGCATGGTACTGATACAAAAACAGGTGCACAGATCAATGGAACATAATTGAAAGCCCAAAAATAAAACCACACATCTATGGACAGCTAATCTTTGACAAAGGAGCTGAGGGCCTACAATGGAGAAAAGAAAGTCTTTTCAACAAAAGGTGCTGGGAAAACTGGACAGCCACATGCAAAAGAATGAAAATTGATCATTGTTTTTCACCATTCACAAAATAAACTCAAAATGGATCAAAACCCTAAAGATTGGACCTGAAACAATGTCTTATAGAAGAAAATATAGGCAGTACACTCTTTTACATCAGTGTCAAAAGGATCTTTTCAGACACCATATCTCCTCAGAGGAGGGGAACAATAGAAAGAATAAACAAATGGAACTTCATCAGACTAAAGACCTTCTTCAAGGCAAGGGAAAACAGGATTGAAGCAAAAAAACAACCCACTAGTTGGGAAAAAATATTTACAAGTTATATATCTGACAAAGGGTTAATCTCCATAATATATAAAGAACTCACACAGCTCAACAACAAAGAATCAAACAACCTGATCAAAAAATGCGCAGGGGACATGAACAGACATTTCTCCAAAGAAGATATACAATGGCCAATAGACGCATGAAAAGATGCTCATCATCACTAATCATCAGGGAAATGCAAATCAACACTACACTAAAATATCACCTTACACCTGTTAGAATGGCAAAAATAACCAAAACAAAAAGTGACAAATTTTGGAGAGATTGTGGAGAAAAAGGAACCCTCATACACTGTTGGTGGGAATGCAAACTGGTGCAGCCACTACGGAAAACAGTATGGAGAGTTCTCAAAAAATTAAAAATAGAAATACCATATGACCAAGCCATCCCACTACTGGGTATCTATCCAAAGAACTTGAAATCAGCAATTCAAAAAGTCCCATGCACCCCTATGTTCATCGCAGCATTATTTACAATAGCCAACACATGGAAGCAACCTAGGTGCCCATCAACTGATGATTGGATAAAGAGGATATAGTATATATACACAATGGAATACTACTCAGTCATAAAAAACGATAAAATCATCCCACTCACAACAACATGGATGGACCTTGAAGGTGTTATGTTAAGTGAAATGAGCTAGACAGAAAGACGAACTCTGTATGACTTCACTCATAGGTGGAAGTAAACATAGAGACGAAGAGAACAGATTGGTGGTTACCAGGGAAAAGGGGGATGGGGGGAGGGCACAAAGGGTGAAGTAGTGCACCTATAACATGACTGACAATAATGTACAAATGAAATTTCAAAAGAAGAATACCTAATGATGCATTTTGACTGGGCTTTCCTATCAGCAACATAGGATGAATTAGTGAAAATGCCATTTAAAGGTAGGACATTCCCTAAAAGTAAACTCAGCCCTAAATCAGTGCCAACATGATGAAAAGTCACTCTTATAATTAGGTCAAATTCTATTCAGTCTTGACAGTTTTGCATCTTGTTGAGGTTTAAGATGGGATTGTATCTATGGAATACTCCAGAAGGTTATTTCTTACTTCACATGTGGTACAAAAATAAACAAATGGAATAAAAAAAATTAAGTGCGAATAAATAAATACAAAGTGTGTATGTATTCTAAAAATGTATATCAGGCCCCTACTATGTGTAAGGCAATGGTGAAAATAATAGTCTTAGCCCACAAAGAACTTACTGTTAGAGATGGAGGATTGCAAAGAAGTAAATAGTCAATTACCATACAACATGATTAAGTCGTGTTATAGCAAAATGACACATATTATAGAATCATGTTGGAGGGATACAACGCTTAGTGAGGGAAGAAATAAAGTCCAAACCAAGTCTTGAAGGATGATCAGGAGTTTTCCAAATGGAAGTAGGGGAGAAGTTTGGCAGCAATGTAAATTTTCTGGGGCAAGAGGCAATGTGTGCAAAGAACTGGATACAAGAGACTTCATGGCAAGACTGAAAAACTGAAAAAAATTAGATGACCAAATTGTGCCATGTGGTACAGAAATGGTATGAGAAGGCAAAGATGGAGTGGCAGCAGATGAGAATGGAGAGGTTTGTATACAATTAGACAGGGATATATGGGCCATATCAATGAGTAGTCTTTTTCCCAAGAGTGTTGAGGAAATCACTGAAGAGTTAAGAAGGAGTGTCGTGATAAGAGCTGTTTTTGAAAAGATGACTCTTACTATCGTGTGAAGAGTGGTTTGGGTGGGACAAAACTAAAAGGTGAGACAGTGAAGATTACTGTTTCAGTAATCCAGGTGAAACCTAACAGTGGGTAAACTCAAGAGATAGAGTACATCACAACAGAACTTAGAAACTGATAGGGTGAGAGAGGTAAGGACAAGAAAAAAAATACAAAACATAGGCCAGGTTTTTAGCTTGGGTAATACGACGACGTTCATAAAATAAGAAAAACAGGCCAGTTTTTGACATCTTGAGTTTGAGGAGCAAAAGGATATTCAAGAAGAGAGATCCAGAGACAGATGGATGAAAGTGTACCATGCATTCTAGACAGATATATAGCCTGATTTAGAGATGTATAAATCATTGCTGTAGAGCACGTAGTTGAATCAATATTTGCTGATGAAATCATATGGAGTAGGCTGGGAGTGTGCAATCCAAACCTGACATGAGTTCAAGGTGGGTCCTGCTCACCCAGGTCCTTGTTTAGACTCAGTTTCTCAATTCAACTAGCCTGTAAACTCTACAGTGGAAGAAGCCAAATCTGATTTGTTCATGTTCGTATTCCCAGTGCCTAGAACAGTGACAGGACCATGGTGAATGCTGAATGAATATTGTTTAGTGAATGGATAAGTAGTATCAGTTAAAGAACAAGCAGAAAATAGAATACACAAAAGATATCAAGAAGTAGCCAAGCAGTTAGTAGAAATATCAGACTTTTTCAGTCATGAACTCTAGGGAAGAGAGAGTTTAAAGGAAAGAGTGGTCAACTGAGTCACCTGTAAGAGAGACGTCAAATAAGAAAATACCCTAGGTATGTCAGTTGAATTTAAGCTGCAATGACAATTGTTTCTTATCTTGGCATTACTCTCATTCTACATTCCATTATGGTGGCACAAACTTAATCTCAGTTCTTTTGGAGAATGATCCCATCTACAAGATTCGGTCAAGTTTCTGAGAAGCCTTGGCATTTGGGAATGTGGAGGGAGATGGCCCTTACCCTTTGATACATACAAGATGGCTCTTAGACATTCCCTGTTCATACTTACATGGGGTCATAAGTCCTGAGGCTCTCATTCAGCTTCTGTGCCACAGTTTTGACATGAGCCTCATTGGTCTCATTGGCTAGATACACTAGGGAGACATTGCTCTTCTGGGGTCTCCCTCAAAGCTCTGCCTAAAAAGCAAGATGCATTCTACCTCTGTGCTCTAAATCTATAAATCTTTTGGGAAACTGCCATATCTGTGAGGTTTTGCCTTCCTTACCTACCTTTCTTCTCTCTTCCCCTCAACTCAAGGGCAAGAGGGGGAGGGAGTGACAGGGGAAGCAGAGTAATTGTCTCTTTTTCCCACTCATTTTTTCTAGTCCAAACATCTTTTTCCATAATGGAATTGAAGGGAAAACTCGAAGGCACACTCTACCTTCTCTCTGGTCAATCACCCTCTTGAGCAAATGACCAAAAAGCCAACTACCTGCTTAAGTAGGGAGAAAGAGAAGTGGGAAATATTATGAGGAACTATTTGACATTAACAACTTGAAAATAGTTCCACCATATAAGAGAGATAATCATTTTCAGAAACGTGACCATAAAGAAAGGAAAACGGAAGCCGGAGGCAGATGTCAGTTTGAGGGAGGGTTTTATTTTTAATAGAAAGGAGAGACTTAAGCATGTTAAAATAATCATGGGAAGAACTCAAGAGAAAGACAGAAGTAGAAGTAGCAACAAAGGGGGATTTATCAATAAAGTGAGGTCCCTGTGAGGATAGTAGAGGCTGGGACCCAAAGTACTGTGGAGTCTAATAGTTGTATTTTTCCCCCAGCTTTATTGAGATATAATTGACAAAATTGTATATATCTGAAGTGTACAACATGATTATTTTTTATTAAAGACTTTTTTAGAGAAGTTTTAGGTTTACAATAAAACTGAGAGAAAAATACAGAGATTTCCCGTATACCCATGTGCTCACACACATATAACCTACCCCATTGTCAATATCACTCACCAAAACCGTACCTTTTTTTACCAAGGATGAACTTACATTGACACATTATAATCATCCAAAGTCCATAGTTTACCTGAGTTATTCTTGGTGTTGTACATTCTCTGGATTTGGACAAATGTATAATGACTTATACATCAACATAATATCATCCAGAGTATTTTCATTGCCCTAAAAATCCTCTGCTTTCTGCCTATTTATCCCCTTTCTCTACGCCCACCCCTGGCAACTTCTGATCTTTTGATTGTCTGCATAGTTTTGTCTTTTTCAGAATATCATTTTGTTGGAATCATATAGTATGTAGCTTTCTCAGATTAGCTTTTTTCACTTAGGAATATGCATTTAAGTTTCCCCCATGTCTTTTCATGGCTTAATAGTGCATTTCTTTTCAGAGCTCACTACCATTCCCTTGTCTGAATGCACCACAGTTCATGTATCCATTCATCTACTGAAGGGCATCTTAGTTGCTTCCAAGTTTTAGCAATTATGAATAAAGCTGCTTTAAACATCCATGTGCAGGTTTTTATGTGGACATAAGTTTTCAACTCCTTTGAGTAAATACTAAGGAGTACAATTGCTGAATCATATGTTTAGTTTTGTTAGAAATTGCCAAATTGTTTTCCAAAGTGGCTGTACCATTTTGCATTCCCACTAGCAATGTATGAGGATTTCTGTTGCTCCACATACTCACCAGCGTTGTTGTTAACCTATGTCCTAGGTTTGGGCCATTTCCCTCATGACATATGATGTGGAGCATCTTTTCACATGATCATTTGCTGTCTGTATATCTCCTTTGGTGAGGTGTCTGTTAACGTTTTTGGTCTGTTTGGTCATTTTCTGAGTTGTTTGCTTTCTTGTTGTTGAGTTTTAAAACTGTGTATATTTTAGATAACAGTCGTTTATCAGATGTGTCTTTTACAAATACTTTCTCCCAGTCTGTGGTTTGTCTTCTAATTCTCTTGATACTGTCTTTTGTGTAGGAGAAGTTTTTAATTTTAATAAAGTCCAGTTTACCAATTATTTGTTTTCACAGATTGTGTCTTTGGTGTTGTATCTAAAAAGGGATCACCGTACCCAAGGTATCTAAGTTTTCTATTATGTTGTCTTCTAGGAGTTTTATAACTTTGTGTTTACATTTAGGTCTATGATACATTTTAATTTTTATGAAGGATGGAAGGTCTAGACTCATTTATTTGAATGTGAATGTGCAGTCGTTCCAGCGCCATTTGTTGAAGAAACTATCTTTGCTCCATTGTATCACCTTTGCTCCTTTGTCAAAGATAAATTGACAAAATCTATGTGGGTCTATTTTGGGGCTTTCTGTTCTGTTTCATTGATCTATTTGTCTATTCTTTCACCAATACCACTCTGTCTTGATTACTGTAGCTTTATGGTAAGTCTTGATTTGGGTAGTGTCAGTACTTCAACTTTGTTCTTCTTCTTCCATATTGTGTGGGCTGAGTCTTTCACCTCCCCACATAAATTTTAGAATCAGGTTGTTGATATTCATATAATAACTTGCTGTGGTTTTGATTGGAATTGTATTGAATCTATAAATCAAGTTGGGAAGAACTGAAATTTTGACAATATTGAGCCTTCCTATACATAAACATAAAATATCTCTCTATTTATTTAGCTCTTTGGTTTTGCTTATAGACTTTTGTAGTTTTCCTCATACAGACCTTGTATATATTTTGTTAGATTTACACCTAAGTATTCCATTTTGGGGGGGCTAATGTAAATGTAAATGGTATTGTGTTTTTAATTTCAAATTCCACTGGTTCATTATTGATATATAGGAAAACAATTGACATTTATCTATTAACCTTATGTCCTGCAACCTTGCCATTATCACTTATTAGTTCCAGTTTTTTTGTTGATTCTTTCAGATTTTCTACCTAGAAGATCATATCATCTTTCAAAAAACACAGTTTTGTGTCTTCCTTCCCAATCTGTATACTTTTTACTTCCTTAATATGATGATTTGGTATATGTATACATTTTGAAATGATTACCACAATCAAGTTAATTAGCACATCCATCAGTTCACATAGTTACATTTTTGTGAGTGGTGAAAACACTTAAGATCTACTCTCTTAGCAAATTTCAAGTATACAACACAGTATTACTAACTATAGTCACTATGCTCTACATTAGATCCTCAGAACTTACTCATAACTGAAATTTCTACTTTCTGACAAACATCTCCCAATTTTCTCCACCCCCCAGCTCCTGGCAACCACCATCCTACTCTCTGTTTCTATGAATTTGACTTTTTAAAAAGATTTCTATTTATAAGCAACATAATATTGTATTTGTCTGTCTTTGTCTCGTTTACCCACTTAGCATAATGCCCTCAAGGTTTATCTATGTTCTAGCAAATGGTAGATTTTCTTTTTTTTTTTATAGCTGAATATAATAATCTTAGACTGAAAGAAGAATGTCTCTTACAATTCAGAAAAAAGGAGGGAGGGTAACTTATAGGTTCTCCAGTGGAAAATTGAGAGATATACATTGTGACCTAATTTCTCAGTGAAGTAGAAGGCAAGACTGTATAAAGGAGTCTGGGTTTGAGGACAATGAAGTTTTGAAAGAATAAGAGAAATCCTGATGTTTGAGGCCCAATTGGGGTTGCTGACTGTATTTTTAGTGGTACTCATCTCAATGGCTCTATAATTTTCTTTAGCAGTATTTAGTAGTTAAGATTTAGGTAAATAGGAGGAAATCGTTAACGTTGAGCCCTGAGTTTGGCCAAGTAAGAATAATGGATAGACAGCAGAGTTTTCTTAATCTACTTATTAAAAGCAGGAATAATGCATAGACAGTGGTTTTCTTAATTTCCTTATAAATATTTCACTATCTTGCCCAAGTCCAATTTCTCCCTGTTTTGTTTCTGAATTTCACATCACAAAATTATGTATCTAATAGATCCACTTAAGCCTAATGGCCCAAAAGAATTGTGGCAGCAGTAAAGTAAATTTAATTAACTTAAGTCTGATTTAGTGAGGTATATGCAGTAGAAAGAACCAAGGAGTCTTTGAGACTCAACAGAGAGATTGAATTTGTGTTCATTAAAAAAGAAAGAGAAGCATGGTTAAAAAAGTTTTAGTAGCAGCAGAGAGATTGTGAACAAGCTGTGTCCTGTGTTGACATCTTACAAAAGAGAGTACATTTTGATTATTTGAAATCTGACCTATACATGCCAGAGGGACATGTCCTCATTTGACATGAAAGTGAACTACAAGAAATACATTTGGGTTTCAAGACTGGATGTGTTTTCTATTTCTGTAGCCAGATCTAACTCAGGCTAATTATTTTTGAAAATAAATATATAAGTAATACATGAATATATTATCATTCTAAAACATTCAATGATATACAACTATATAGAGTAAAAAGTGTTAATCTTTATTCTCCAATGTCATTCTCCATCCCCTTCTTCAGAAGTAAAATTGGTGTGGCATCTACTTATAGTTTCTGCAACTTGTCTTCCAAAAATGTCATACCAATTTATATAACCATGAAGAGAGTATGAAATTAGCCTAAATCTATTTCAACTCTGAATGTTATCTTTTAATTTTTATGAATCTTTTTACTTTTGTCAATCTGATGCAAGAACACTGCATGTATTAATTTGCCTTTTCCTGAAAACTAGTAACACTAATGATCTTTTCATTTTCTTTCATGAACATTTGTATTTCTTCTGCATATAACCTTTGCCTGTTTATGCTATTTGTCCATTTTTTCAATACTTGTCTTTGTCCCAAAGACTTATAAAAGATTATGCATTGTGAATATGAATTTCTTCTTTCAAATAGATAAGAAATAAACATATGTTACTTAAGTGCTAGCCTTATTAAATGTGTTTCACTCAGTGTGTTGATTATTTTTTAAAAAATTCCAAGAGGATTTTTCCAGAGAACTTAAAATAACATAATTCTAAAAGTCATCTGAAATTTTTTTTATTGCTTCTTTTTATTGTGATAATATTGATTTATAACATTATATAAATTTCAGGTGTACATCATTATACTTTTATTTCTGTGTAGAATACATCACGTTCAACAAGCAAAGACTAATTACAATCCATCACCTATTCACCCCTTTCACCCTCCTCCCTCCTCCCTTCCCCTCTGGTAACCATCAATCCAATCTCTGTTTCTATGGGTTTGTTTGTCATTGTTTTTATATTCTACTTATGAGTGAGATCATATGGTATTTGATTTTCTCCCTCTGAATTATTTCACTTAGCATAATACCCTCAAGGTGCATCCATGTTGTCCTGAATGGCCGGATTCCATCGTCTCTTATGGCTGAATGGTATTCCGTTGTGTATGTATACCACAACTTCTTTATGCATTCGTCCCTTGATGGGCACCTAGATTGCTTCCAAGTCTTGGTTATTGTGAATAATGCTGTGACGAACATAGGGGTGCATGTATCTTTACATATTCCTGTTTTCACATTCTTTGGAAAAATACCCAGCAGTGGTATAGCTGGATCATATGGTAGTTCTATTCTTAATTTTTTGAGGAATTTCCATACTGTTTTCCATAGTGGCTGCACCACTTTGTACTCCCACCAGCAGTGTATGAGAGTTCCCTTATTTCCACATCCTCTCCAACACGTGTTGTTTCCTGTCCTGTAAATTATAGTCATTCAGACGGGAGAGAGGTGACTTCTCATTGTAGTTTTGACTTGCATTTACCTGATAGTTAATGATGTTGAACATCTTTTCAGGTGCTTGTTGGCCTTCTGTATACCATCTTTGAAGAAATATGTTTTCAGATCTTTTGCCCATTTTTTAATTGTGTCGCTAGATTTTTGGTGTTGAGCTGTATGAGTTCTTTGTATATTTTGGATATTAACCCCTTATCTGATATATGATTTGCAAATATCTTCTCCCAATTGTTAGGTTGTCATTTCATTTTGTTGATGGTTTCCTTTGCTGTGCAGAAGCTTTTGAGTTTGATGTAGTTCCATTTGTTTATTTTTTCTTTTGTTTCCCTTACCCAGCCAGACATGGTACTTGAAAATATACTACTAAGACTGATGACAAAAAGGCTACTGTCTATGTTTTCTTCTAGAAGTTTGAAGGTTTCAGGTCTTACATTCAAATCTTTAATCCATTTTGAGTTAATTTCTGTGTATGGTGTAAGATAATGGTCTACTTACTTTTTTTTTTTTTTTTTTGCATGTGGCTGTCCAGTTTTCCCAACAATATTTATTGAAGAAACTTTCCTTTCTCCGTTGTATGTTCTTGGCTTCCATGTCGAAAATTAGCTGTACAAAGATGTGTGGGTTTGTTTCCGGACTCTCATGCTGTTCCATTGATCTGTGTGTCTGTTTTTGTGCCAGTATCATGCTGTTTTGATTAGTCTAGCTTGGTAGTATATTTTGAAATCAGGGGGTGTGATGCATCCTGCTTTGTTCTTTTTCTCAGGATTCTTTTGGCTATTTGGGTTCTTTTGTTGTTCCATATAAATTTTAGGATTCTTTCTTGTATGTCTGTGAAAAATGTTGTTGGAACTTTGATAGGGATTGTATTGAATCTCTAGATTCCTTTAGAAAGTAAGGATATTTTAACTATGTTAATTCTTCTAATCCAAGAGCACAGAGTATTTTCCATTTCTTTGTTTCTTCTTCAATTTCTTTCAACAATGTTTTACAGTTTTCAGCGTACTGATCTTTCACCTGTTTGGTTAAGTTTATTCCTAGATGGTTTTTTTTCCTTGCAATTATAAATGGGTATATATTCTTAATTTCTCTTTTTGCTACTCCACTTTTAGTGTATAGAAATGCAACTATTTGTATGTTGATTTTCTATCCTGAAATTTTACCATATTCATTTATTATTTCTAAAATTTTTTAGTGGATTCTTTAGGGTTTTCTATATATAAAATCATGTCATCTGCAAATAGTGACTGTTTCACTTCTTCCTTTCCAATTTGAATCCCTTTTATTTATTTTTCTTACCTGATCGCTCTGGCTAGGACATCGAATACTATGTTAAATAAAACGGCAAAAGTGGGCATCCTTGTCTGGTTCCTGTTCTTAGAGGAATGTCTTTCAGTTTTCCTCCATTGAGAATGATATTAGCTGTGGGTTTGTCATATATGGCCTTTATTATGCTGAGATACTTTCCTTCTGTACCAATTTTATTCAGAGTTTTATCATAAATGGATGCTGTATCTTATCAAATGCTTACTATTTGTCAAATTCTTTCTATCTTGTCAAATCCCATCTATTGAGAGAATCGTGTGACTTTTATTCTTCATTTTGTTAGTGTAGTGTGTCACAGTGATTGATTTGTGAGTGTTGAACCATCCCTGCATCCCTAGGAATAAATCCCATTTGATCATGGTGTATGATCTTTTTAATGTATTGTTGTATTCAATTTGCTAGTATGTTGTTAAGGATTTTTGCATGGACGTTCATCAGTGATATTGGCCTGTAATTTTCTTATTTTGTGTTGTTCTTGTCTGGTTTTGGTATCAGGGTAATGTTGGCTTCTTAGAATGAGTTAGGAAGCTTCTCTTCATCTTCAATTTTTTGGAAGAGTGTGAAAAAGATATGCATTAAATCTTTGCTTGTTTAGTGGAATTCACCAGGGAAGTCATCTGATCCTGGACTTTTATCTTGGCTGAAGTTTTTGATTACTGTTTTGATCTCATTACTGGTGATTGGTTTATTCAAATTCTCTTCTTCTTCTTGATTCAGTTTTGGAAGGTTGTATGATTCTAAAAATTTATCCATTTCTTCTACATTATCCAATTTGTTGGCACACAGCTTTTCATGGTATTCTCTTATGATCTTTTGTATTTCTGAGGTGTGTGTTGTAATTTCTCCTCTTTCATTTCTGATTTTATTTATTTGAGCCTTCTTTCTTTTTTCTTAGTGAGTCTAGCTAAAGTTTTGTCAATTTTGTTTATCTTTTCAAAGAAGTAGCTCTTGGCTTCATTAATTTTTTCTGTTGTTTTTTTCTTCTTCTCTATTTCCTTTATTTCTGCTCTGATCTTTATTATTTCCTTCCTTCTGCTGATTTGGGGCTTTGTTTGGTCTTCTCTTTCCAGTTCCTTTAGGTGCACTGTTACATTGTTTATTTGGAATTTTTCTTGTTGAGGTTTAGTGTTGAGGTAGGCCTGATTTGCTATAAAGTTCCCTCTTAGAACCACTTTTGCTGGATCCCGTAGATTTTGGCATGTCATATTTTCATTTTCACTTGTCTTCTGGTATTTTTTTATTTCTCCTTTGATTTCTTCATTTACCCAGTCATTGTTCAGTAGCATTTTGTTTAATCTCCACATATTTGTGGCTTATCTGATTTTCTTCCTGTAGTTGATTTCTAGTTTCACAACTTTGTTCTCAGAAAAGATGGTTGGTTTAATTTCAGTCTTCTTAAAGTTATTGAGACTTATTTTGTGGCCTGATAGGCGTTCAATCCTGGAGAATGTTCTATGTGCATTTGAAAAGGATGTGTATGCTGCAGTTTTTGGATGGAATGTTCAGTACATAACTGCTAAGTCCATCTGGCCTAATGTGTCATTTAAGGCCAAGGTTTCCTTATTGATCCTCTGTTTGGATGATCTATCTATTGGGTTAATTGGAGTATTAAAGTCCCATAGAATTATTGTGTTACTGTCTATTTCTCCTTTTATGTCTGTTAATAATTGCTTTATCTATTTAGGATATCCTATATTGGATGCATAGATATTTACAAGTGTTATATCCTCTTGTTGGATGGTTCCGTTTATCATTATGTAGTGCCCTTCCTGATCTCTTGTTACAGTTTTAGTTTTAAAGTCTATTTTGTCTGATATAAGTATTGCTACCCCTACTTTCTTTTTTCTACCCTTTGCATGGAGTATCTTTTTCCATCCCTTCATTTTCAGTTTCTGAATGTCTTTAGGTGTGAAATGTGTCTCCTGCATGCAGCATATATATGGAGATTGTTTTTCTATCCAGTTGGCCACTTTATGGCTTTTGATTGGAATGTTTAACCCATTGATATTTCAATTAGCTATTGAGAAGTAAGTATTTATTGTCATTTCGTTACATTTTTCTGGGTGTTATAGTAGTTCTTCTCTGTTCCTTTCTTCTTCTCTTGCTCTCTTCACTTTCTTTAGTATTATGTTTGGGTTCCTTTCTCTTAATTTTTTGTGTATTTATTATAGGTTTCTGGTTTGTGATTACCATGAGGTTTATATATAATAACCTACATATATAGCAATCAATATTGAGTTGATGGTCTCTTTAGTTTGACCTCTTTCTAAAAGATCTACTTTTTTCTCCCCTCCTTCCACATTTTATGTATTTGATATCATATCTAACCTCTTCGTGTGTGTGTATCTATTACCTTCTTCTCATGGAAATAGGTAATTTTAGTACTTTTATCTTTTGACCTCTGTATTATCTTCATTGGTAGTTGATCTTCTACCTTTACTGTATTTTTGCTTTTACCAGTGATTTTATTGCCTAGGGTTTTTTTGGATAATTTTCTTATTATTTCTTATTATTTGTGATCATCTCTTTCTTTCTTAAATAAATCCCTTTAACATTCTTGTAAAACTGGTTTCTTGGTGATAAACTCCTTTAATTTTTGCTTGTCTGAGAAAATCTTTCTCTCTCCTTCCATTCTGAATGATAACCTTTCTGGGTAGAGATTCTTGGATATAAGTTTTTTCCTTTCAGTACTTTAAATACATCATGCCACTCCCTTCTAGCCTGTAAAGTTTCTGCTGAGAAGTGAGCTGATTCTCCCACAGGGTTTCCTTTTTATTTCTCTTGTTGCCTTTCTCTTGCAACTTTTAGGATTCTCTCTTTATCTTAATTCTTGACATTTTAATTATAATGTGTCAGCTTCTTTCAGTTTATTTTGTTTGATGCTCTCTGTGCTTCCTGTACCTGGATGTATGTTTCCTTCCTTAGGTTAGGAATGTTTTCAGCTATTATTTCTTCAAATGGATTCTCTGCTCCTTTATCTCTCTCTTCTCTTCTGGGTCTCCCATAATATGAATGTTATTGTGCTTGATGTTGTCCCAGAGTTCCCTTAGACAATTCTCATCCCTTTAATTCACTTTTCTTTTATCTGTTCAGATAGGTGATTTCCTCTCCTCTTTTGTCCAGCTTGCTGTTCCCTTCTTCTGTATTACCTACTCTGCTATTGAGTCCCTATAGCGAATTTTTCATTTCCAGTATTGTATTCTTCATTTCTGATTTTTTTTTTTATGTTTTCCAGTTCTTTGTTGACATTCTCACTGAGTTCATCTATTCTTCTCCCAAGATCAGTGAGCATCCTTATGACTTTTTGTTTGAACTCTTTGTCAGGTAGAGTGTTTATTTCTGTCTCATTTAGTCCACTTTCTGGGGTTTTGTCTTGTTCCCTTGATTGGAATGTATTTCTTTCCCTCCTCATTTTGTCTCACTCTCTGTGCTTATATCTATTTGTTAGGGGAGTCAGCTATGTCTCCTGATCTTGGAGAGGTGGCCTTATGTAAGAAATACCATATGATGCCCAGCAGTGTACTTCTGCCTTGTCACCAGTTCCAAATTTTCCAGGAGTGCCCCCTGTGTGGGCTACATGTGTCCTTCTGTTGTGGCAGGGTTGCTCTTGCTGTAGGTGCCTGGGGAGCCTAGGCTGTCCCTCTGGCCAGCTGATTGTAATTCTCAGCTGTGTGTGGCTGCCATGGACCCTTCTGTCACTTTATTGTGTTTGGGGAGCCCCAGCACAGTTGGCCACAATGTCTAATAGCACATTCCTGTTCCAGTATTTCTGTTAAGTGAGTAGGCCCCCAATGTCACTGGTTGCTAGGCTCCAAGGCTTACAATTGTTGTAGGCCTCCAGTCTTCATGGCTGTTGTCAGCTCTCTCAGTATTGCAGCTGAGTGGGGCTGGCCCCAGTCATGGGGCACCCAATTGTTTCAGACTTTAGAAGGTCAATCCAATTCCTTATGTGGAATTTGTGAAGCACAAGTCTTTTGCAGCTCACAAGCGCCATGGCCCACAAGTCCAGACACACTGTCATGACAGTCATGGCCTGTGAGCATGTCCTGACCCCCTAAAGTGGACCTAGTCACCCCACTGCAGAGAACCCCAAACATTTCACCAATACCTCACATACTCCACTCGCTCCTCACACATGCCCTGAACCACAGAGGCAAACCCACTCATCTGCCTGCTGATGGTCCAGGCACCCAGTCTATGAAGGCCCACAAGTTGCCAGAGTGCTTGCTGTTGGGTGGGGCCAGTCCTTAGGGCTGGCTGGCTGCTCTGGCAAAGCTGGATTAAATCAGTGCTCTAGTTTGCAGGGCAGACCCTGGGCCAACAAGCCAGGCAAGGGTTCTAATGGCTTCAGCCCGCGTCTGTGTCAGCACACCTGTACTAGGTCACAATAATGGCCTCCACCAATATCTCAGTCCCTGGAGAGGTCTCACCTCTCACCAAGATGCACCCAGAGCCTATAAGGTGAGTCTCTTTTCAAGAAAGGACTGTGCAGCTTTCTTTCTGGTGATTTTAGGTGGCTTTCTGAAATGGATGAATTTGTGTGTGGGTCCTTTAGGAGCTGGCTGTTCCCTGCTGATTTCTGGTAGCTTTTCTAGGGATATTATCTGTTGTAGTTAATAGCCAGCAAAGCCAGATATTATCAGACTTGTCTCAGTTGTGATGAGTCTGAAGGATGCTTATAGCGGTAACGCTCCCCCATTCATGTACCTCACTCCTCCACAGAAGGTTGTGTACCTTAGGATTCCTCCCAGCTGACCATGAAATTCCTCAGCTTATGAAGGTGGTTTTTTTCTCCAGAAAGGAATTTCTGCCTCTTCCACCTCAGTCAGGACTTTCCCTTGCTGTGGGGGTTCTTTCTATCCAGTTTTTAGTTCTCTCTCAGAGGTAATTTTTCCAAGAATAGTTGTAAATTTGTTGTGTCTGTGGCAGGAGGTGAGATCAGAGTCCACCTATGCTGCCATCTTGACACCAATCTTCTCTGCTTGTTTTATAAACAACAAAAACATTTTAACACCATCTCTGGCACCAAATTCAAGGCTGTAAATGTTGTTCTAAGTTCCTCTTTTGCTACATCAAAAAAGTTTTGATTTTATGGACTATTTCTAAACAACTTAAAATTTTGGTTTCAATTTCCTCTTTAAGCTAAAAATTACCTAGGAGATAACAATAATCATTAATTATTAATTATTCTATTTAAATTTTCACTTTTATTATTGTATGATCAAAGAATATAACCTCTTGGGTTTTATTGAGAAAAATTTTTAGTTAATATAGAATCAATTAATGTTGAATGAGTGAAAATAATGTCTTCTCTAAATTGTGGGTTTCTCAGCTTTTGTGTTTTTTTATTATATGATCAAGTTTGGAGATGTTGATTGAATGAAAATAATGTATATTCTTTGGAAATAATATGTATTCTTACCACAAAGTTATTATTTGTGCTACCTATTTTATATCTACTTTATTTGTTAATTTCTAAGGAATGCATGTTAAATGTTCCCAAGATGATTGTCAATATGTGGATTTCTTGTTTTAATCATAAAAGTTTTTATTTTATCCATTTAAAAGTTATGATTATTAGTATATTCTTGATAAATTACACCCTTGTATCAATATAAAATATCCTTCTTTGTTTCAAAAAATGACTGATGCACTAGAGATTAGCCTGTAATCAAATTCTGCCCAATCTCTGGTGACTTGTCCAAGATTACAGAGCTGGACTTGTCGTTGGACTTCCAACTCTGTTCTTTTAACTCCAATTCCTGAGCTTGCTCCTTTAGATGGCACTCTTTTTTATAGATAGGAGGAAGATTTTCCCAGCAAACATTTTTCTCTCCTTTAGAAAACATGACAATTTTTATTTGTTCATCCTGGTGGGTTGATATTTAAGACATCCTATGAATATCAATTAACTCTGACAACACACAGTAGTTTTCTAAAAAGATAGAATGGAAGCCGAAGAAAATAAGGGAGAAAAAGTATAGCCTAAGAGAATAATAGAAGTAATGTTTTGTCAATGCACTTTTCTTTCATAACCCTTTGTATGCAAGGCCATCACTACACTGAAGAAATCAAAAACAAAAAGACACATTTAGCAAAGAGCCTAAAATGAGACTAATAATACTGCATCCTCTCCTTAATATTCAGACTCAAACTCTTTTAATTAATAATGTGCACTGGAAATCCATACAACCTTTAGATAATAAAGTAAGGAAGAAAGAATTAATAGTTTAAAGTCATGCTTCCTTTTGTTTCTAACTTGTCCCATTATCCCTAGTCTGCCTGGTGACATACATCAGACTCATCCAGAGCTCATTAAAATGAAGATCACTGGATCTCATGCCCAGAGTTTCTGATCAGTGGGTTTGAAATGGGGCCTGAGAATTTGCATGTATAAGAAGATTTCAGGTCATCTTGATGCTGCTGGTCCAGAAACCACACTTTGAGAGTCACTGTTCTAAAGTAAGAACAGTTTCATTTGAGTAAATGACCCCCAGACTTCCTTACCCAGTATCCCTTGCAGCTGAGTGTGCCCACGTGCATGGGTTCCAGTCAACGGGTTGAAAGTGAAACAGAAATTTTTGCAACATCCAGAAGTCCATGTCCTTAAAAACAAAGTAGTACGCCCTTCCTTTCCCTGTCTGCCTTCCTGTAGGTTGGAATGCAGTTGTGGCTGTGACCATTTTTGACTCTGAAAAGGTGTGAAGTATCCTGGGGATAAGAGAACCCGAAACACTGTCAAGTCATTTTACCAATCCTGATTGTGACCTGAACTGCTTTGTGAAAAAAATCATCTTATTCAAGCCACTGCCATTTGGGACCTCTTCCGACTGCGACCTAGACTGATCTTAACAAACACACAAATATTTTGCTATTCTAGAGTCTACTTTCAACATATCAGCCAGAGTGGTCCTTTCAAACCATAAATCAGATCTCTGCACTTCTCCACTCAAAACCTTTAACGGATTCTCATTCCAGAATAAGACGCAAGGTCATTGTATTGGTCCACGACATTACTAACCATCAGTCTCCCTTGTTAACTACTCCTCTCTCCCTGCTCATTCTGCTCCACCTATATGGACTTCCTCCTATTCATGGCATATCTGTCAGACATACTTCTGCACATACTTCTTTCCTCACTCCCTTCAGAGCTCACTACACCTTCTCACTGAGGACTTCCCCAACTACCACTATTTAAAATTGTAACAACATTCTTCTCTCCCTTTTGGCAGTTCCTATACCTGTTCCCTGCTGTATTGGTTTCCACAGCACCTATTGCCCTCTGACAAAATGTATATTTTATTTATATATATTATTCAATATTGATCTCTTTCCACTAGAAGATAGTTCCAGGAGGGCAGAGATTTTGCACATTTTGGTCACTGCTATGTCCCAGAACCTATATCTGACCTAGCACATAAAGTAGTTACTCAACAAATAACTGCTTAATTCATGAATTAACGTATCATTGAATACACGCATGCATGAATGAATTAAAAAATCAACGTGGGAGGCAGCACTGCATCCTGAGAAGAAGGTAAGCATGTTGGTTAATAGCACTGAAGCAGGAACAGACTTATGTCTGAACCTCAGTGCTTCCATCACTAGCTTTGTGACCAAATGACCTTCATCTATGGATGAATTTGTATAATTAGAATAAACATAGTACCTACTTACTATGATTGTTAGGAGTATTAAATGGTGATGATTTTAAAGTGTTTACTACAGGACCTGGCACATAGTATGCATAGTAAATATTCAATGTTATTATCTTAAACAATTTTTCCTCAAAAAATTTATGGGGAGGAAAGTCTACAAAGAATAAATATGTATAAGATGAAAGAGAACAAGTTAAGAAAGAATTATTTCTCAACTCACACCAAATAAAACGTTTGACTCTGTTGTCTTCCCTTTAACACCTCTCCTTTAACCTTTTCTTTTTGATTCACTAATCTGAGGATTTTTAGCATTCCTGACTCCACAAACTAGATTTCTCAGTGTGGGTTTTAAGGACAACCTCTATCAGGGTAACCTGATGTGTTTCTAAAAATTCAGATTCCAGCTCTCCCCAACCTCTGAAGGGGCAAGGCTTAGGAATCTGCATGTAATAAGTTCCTTCAGTTATTATTGTGTATGTTAGTTTTTGAGAATGTTGAAGTTTTATTAATCACTCTTTAGATATTATGGCTAAACAGGCTCACAATGGTATAGGCAAGAGGTATCTCATACAAAGATTTCTCAGGGGCTCACCTGGTTTCCTCGCTAAGAAATAACCACTCAAGACTGAACTCACCTAGGTCTTTATACTACTGTGGAGAATCAGGTACCAGGGATTACATGCTTATTCGTATAAATTATAATATTTGGATAAACATAAAATTAAAATGAGATCATTTAAGGACATATACCTAGAACCAAGCAAGCAAACAAAAAAAAAAACAAAAAAACCCTCCATCTAAGAAGCTATAAATATGAGCAGTTTAAGTTTCTTTTCTCCTCAGCAGTCCCTAAGACTCTTCATCTATCCTTGCTAATTACTGAGACACTCTGATGAACAAAGAGAAGATAGTGAGAGTCTCCACTCCACTACATGGTGTCGTTTTGTTAGTTCTGCTTGCCAGAAGCCTGGTATCCTCTCTGCTCAGTCTTCCCTTGATCATGCTCCATCGTGTGGGCAATTAATATGACCTGTCCTTCTGAATATCTAGTTTCTAATTGGGGTCCTGCATTGAATATTTTGACTGCATTAGCCATAATACTACTAGACCTGCAGAATCACTGCAACCTGGAAACTCCTTGGCCCACAGTGGAAATCTTTGGATACAGACACAGTCACAAGTTCAGGTCAAGAGGAAGATCATGTTTTATTTTGGATATGTTGTCTGATTCTCAGGCTACATTCCCCATAGCATCTGCTCAACCACAAGGTTGGTTTTCTCCAACCATGGTTCCACGTGTTTCTAGTTTCTTCTTCTATCACACTGGACCAAGTCACTGGGATCCCATAGACCTTCAGGCTGAGTCCAGCAGAGTAGGACATTTCACTTAACAAGAGAAAGCTTAAAGTGATTGACAAAGATAGAAGTGCCAGAACCAGACCTCAGGTGAAATGAGTTAGATTGGAGAAGGCAGAACAAGAGAATTTAAGCAAACCAGGAAATTTTGACAAAAGTAGTGTGTATCAGAGTAGTATAGTAAAGGAGAGTTTGTCTTTTTGAGGGATGACTATGGGGAAATGTGAGTCTGAATATAACCCAACAAAACAAAAGTCAACTTATGGGGAAAGAGAGCAACAAGATGCCAGCATCATTACCTAAAAGTCCAAACTGAGGTCAAGAGGCAGAGTGTCCCCTAAGCCAGAGTGGCCTGGTCCTTGGTAGTAATTAGTGGCATCAAGACAGATAATGTCAGGAAGATCTAGTATCAGATATCAGGAATATTGTCTTAAGGATCCTGAAGTCCAAGGATGAAAATATCACAGTGAGTAGAATTTAGGAGAATGATGCAGGGGTTCAACTTTGGAGATCATCGGTAGAAGGGTTCAAGTGGTAATGGTAGTAAAGCAGATAAGATGGAATGCTTCCTACCTCCCTTGAAGGGCCTATTTGGTCCCAAATATTGCAAAACCCAAGGTGAAATTTGAGTGACTCTGATGTGAAGGTTTGGGCTACAAGAAGAAGCTCTTTTTGGGCCAGCCCTGATGGTCTAGTGGTTAAAGTTAGGCACGCTCACTGCTTCGATTCCTGGTCACAGAACCACATCACCCATCTGTCACTTGTTACGTTTTGGCGGTAGCTCACATAGAAGAACTAGAAGGACTTACACCTAGGACATACAACCATGTACTGGTACTTGGGGGAGAAAAAAGAAGGAAGATTGGCAACAGATGTTAGCTCAAGGTGAATCTTTCTCCACAAAAAAAAAAGAGAGAAGCCCTTTTCTAATAACTATATAAAAGGAAGTCCTGTAAAGACAACTGTAGGAATGAAAATTGAGCACTTGACTCAACCAGCTTTATAATAGTCCCAATCCAAAAATCTTTGGATAAATATATAACATTTTATTGGGAATATTGGGATCACATTGGAAGACTTTCAAAATTATCAGTGCTATTTTTCCTAGAGCTTCAGTTTCTCCTCTCTGAAATGGATTCAGTACATCTTCACAAGTTTGCTATGAGTATCAAATGAAACTACATCTATGAAAGTCCTTATCATCCAGAGGTAGGTTATTATAATTATTATTTTCATACATAATGGGTATGGATGAGGGATAAAACATGGGGACAGTGTAGAATGTCCTTTTTGTGAAAAGGTAAGGAAAAGTGAGAGGAGCTAAGTCAACTGGCCTAGATAATTTATCCTGAATAAGCACAGTGTAATTCACAAAGGGGTACTGTTCAATGTTGAAAATGGCAGCCAGGGCTAAGAGTCATGGAAGCTGCCTCAAGCATAAGGACAAGGACTGAGGCAAGTCTATGAACAGGAAAACTGTCCAAGAGGCTGCAGCTGCTATCAGAAATAAATTAGAAAGCAAACACAGCATAGCAACATAGATACAGAGAAGATTTTGAGTGTGTCAGGGACCACTTTTATGTGATGCAACCTCTGGGCTGGCAGTTTTGGGCAGTTCTGCTAGATTTATGATGCCTCATAATATCTATTCAGTATAGTGAACACCACCGTGGTTTTTCCCAGACTGTACTTGTTTACACTTGTTCCAACATAATTATTAATAGGATCCACTTTAACTCTCAAGTGTCTCCTGGAAAGTGGGGAATGAGTGGAAAATTGAGGTCAGCAGTAGACAAGAACACCAGAAATGATTGCAAAGGGAGCAAGGAATACAGGGGTAGCAGGGAAAATCTCTACCCATTGCTTTGGATTTGAGAAATATTGGATGACATTTTAGGCCTTAGTGGCAATATTTGCCATAAAGTGAGTATTTCCTAGGGTGTAACAAATATTTCCTCCTCATTCCCCTCCACGCTCTACCTGCTTTTAGAAATTTCCCAGTCAGCACCAAACAGGGTACTAAAAGGTTTGAGGACAAGCAGTCATTTAATATAATTTTTAAAACCTACAAGAATTTTTTTAAGCAGTCCCATTTCTCTTTTCACATTAGCCATTCAGAGACACCACCCTCCAGTGGTTCTAACTGCTCATTCTTACTGCCTGAGAGCAGAGACAATTTGTTGGCAATGCTACCTTCTTCTTGAGGCATTTAATCAAAAATTTGCCCTGGGAGGAGGTCACAGAATACCAGAACTATAAAATCAAAGGATGAGTTGGGTTAGAAGGCAAGGTTAGGGAAATTACATTTGCAATAGGAGCAAAAGAGTCTAGGATATGAAAACAGGCTGAAGATCTATATGAGGTTGATGCAGAAGGTGATGCAGAAATTGTCAGTGTTGCGATCCAATGTACACACCAGGATAGATGCAGAGAGGGTTGATGGCCACTCTGAGTTTATTATAACCAGAGTTTCAATATATACATAGCTTACATCTGTTAAACATACACAGGTGTTCTGGACAATGTAATTAGCGGCTGCCAAGAATTCTGAGTGATTTCTCAAGGAGCCCTCCCTCAGGCTCTGTTTTGATATTATCACGTTTTTGCTGTGCTCGCATATTCTTATCTCGGAGCATGCAAGGCCTCCCAGGCAATGGCCCCTCCTGCTCCTGATATCGTGTCTCCATCTGTGCCCCTGGGTGACCATGCCTGGCTTAGGTTGCCTCCCTCTGGAGATCTTACCTGTCTTGGCTAACTGGCCTTCTCACCTCCAGGTCACAGTTTGTTGGCAAGCCTTTTCCAGTGATTATTAACCCTTCCTGCATCAGGGGCAGTTACGGAAATGAATAAACATGAATCAAAAGCAAATAGATGCTGTAAGCTACAGTATGTCACATAGGGTGCAGTCCTGCACTCTGCTCAATAATTTATTACTCAGTTGGATGATGGCACAGATATATAAGCCATTTATTTTTTTTCCAATCTTATTTCAATCTTTCGCCTGTTCTTGGCTTTATATAACTCAGACTAACTTTGTTAATGTGGTCCTTGTGGTTCACCTTGTCCATCTCCTGGCCTCCTGTGGAATACACTACCACGGCCTGTCACAACCTCAGAGACTGGAGTTGCTGAGGTCCTCCATCTCGTTCCTTTCCAGGGCTGACGTTATCAATCATATAGCAGAACATCAGAGGTAACTTGTGTGATCTTTGCAGCAATAGGTGAGGATATTTAAAATTGATACTTGGTAGGGGAATTCCTTCATTTCTTCCAGCGACATGATTATTTATTTCATCTTTCATTTAATTTAATGGGTGAGTCATGTATTCTTCATCCAACTGTTTCTTATATTCCCTGAGGGAACGACCTTCAAGCACAGTCTTGGCATCTGAAAAGGCCTGCTGTGTGAAGAGAGGGTACTTGAGTGAAACTCTGGGAAAAAGGATATGAATAGAGTGTACCTAGGGATGGAGCCCCAAAACTCAACTTGGAGAATGCCCTCTTCTACTGTTGTAATTCCTAACGGGTAACATTCCTCATTTGCTGGGCGCTTTATGGGAAATTCAAAGCTGAGGGTGGTTCTCCACTTTGTGGGGGATCTGATGAAAAGCTTTCAGACAGGTAGTAAAAAAGATTGGAGAGATAATGTTCTATTGTAGCACATTACCAGAGAACTTCTTGAATCTAGAAAACTGTTTTTCACCTTTCCTCCAACTGTTTTTCTTTCTTTTACAGAGGAAGATTTGCCCTGAGCTAGCATCTGTACCGATCTTCCTCTACTTTACATGTGGGTTGCTGCCACAACATGGCCACTGATGAGTGTTGTAGTGGACAAGTGGGCCACTGAAGTGGAGTGTGCTGAATTTAACCACTAGGCCATATGGCCAGCCCTCCAATTGTCTTTCTTTGACAACTCTATAAAACAAACAGGGATGATGAGGAAGCTGAAATACAGAAAGTTGTGCCAGAGGCCATGAGACTTAAATAGGTTAAGTCACTTAACTAAGTTATCCATACAGAGAGAAATCTATGATAAGATTGGGCTATTTATTTTTTATTTCATTTATGTTATTTTATTACTTAATTTTAAACTTTTGAACTCTGTAAACTCAGCTCCTAGATCTTCCATGAGCCAGGCTGTTCCAACCAGGGGTGAACATCAGGATTTCCTGAGGGTACTTTTAAAATGAAAATGCTTTGACCTCACTCCACACCTCCTGAATCTGAACTCAAAGGGGGAGGCCTGGACATTTATATATTCAGAGTGCTGCAGATGTCAAGGTTAAGAACCATTAAACTACACCATATTGCCTCTAGCAAGGAGAAATCAGTCAAAATGACTACACGTGGTTACTCTTTTGTCATTTCCTAAGTTTTCAAGTCTTTATGACAAGAATAATTTCCCTTCCTTCAGAATAGCACATTTAACCTTAAATATCTAGAATAATAAATATGAATATATTCTATTCTAGGAATAGAACTCAGAAAAGCTGACTCTTGGGCCTAATTAGGGAAAAGTACTTCTAGAAAATTTAACTCGGACTCACCCACTCTTACAGTAAACACTTAGGAGTGAGCTGGTGCATTACTTGAACATGGTGGGTTTGTTACCAAACCAAAATGGGTTTGCTTCTTGGTGAATTGAAATCAAAGGCTTCCCCAGAATTATTTGTCACACAAAGTAAAATTTATTTGCAGCAAATAAGGAGAACACAGGGATTCACTTCCAAAACTGTGGCTCCCTGAGCAAAGGAAAGCCAAGGTCTTTTATTTCAGAAGGGGAATGAATATTCAAAATGGAAGTTTCCTCATTACATGTAGAGGTAAGTATATGCTCATGCAGGCATAGTTTGAAAACATGCTTTCACAAACATCACGTTATGCCAATAAGGTGTAAGCTACTCCTGGGTCAGAGGTCCTAACATTAAAATGAAGCAAAGGTAACTCTTGGGCACTTCTCACCTGTCTGCACACTAGTCGCTCTGTTGGTGGTGTTTGGACTGGTTCAGGACAGTTGGTGATGGCATCTCTTAAGATAACTAAAAAACAACTCTGAGAAATAGTTAAGTGCTTTTGAAACCACCTTTGAGTTACTCAGGGCAGGTTGGCTGGCTTACAGCCAGGAAGGTGGCTTATGATAGAAATTTATTTTTGCTTAAGGCCTTTTTTGTTTTAACCCACAACAACTGAACCAAATTTTTAAAAATATATCTCATCCTTTATAATTCCTCCACAAGTGAAGGGGAAAATCAGTGATAATACATTAGATGAAATGCAACAGGATGTGAGACTTCCACTTGTTCAATACCCTCTACAACACTAGGTATTGCCAGCCTTAAGTTTAGCCATTCTGGCGAGTGTATGGAGGTTTCTCACTATAATTCTTATTTGAATTTTCCTAACTCATAGAGATATTTTGCACTTTTCAAATGTTTATTGGTTATTTAGATATCCTCTTTTGTAGAGTTCCCATTCAGATGTTTTTACCCACTGTGCTGTTGGGTTGTCTGTCTTACTGATTTGCAAGAATTTTTTCTATATTTTGAACATGAACCTTTTCACTTTTGATGCTGTCTTTTGATTAATAGATTTTCTAATTTTAACTTAGTCCAATACATAAATATTCTCCTGTAAAGTTGGCACTTTTTGTGTCCCATTTAAGAAAGCTTTCTCTCCACAAAGAACATAGATTCTGGAGCTAAAGGGCTAAGGTCTAAGTCCTCATGCTGACACTCACTGTGGTGCAGTTTAAGCATGTTATTTAAATTCTGTATACCTCAAATTTTTCTGATAATAGTAGCTCCTATCTCATAGGGCTGTTATAAGAATTAAATCAGCTGAAATACATAAAGTGCTAAGAAAATGCCTGGAACATAGTAAGTACAACATACAGCACTTGCTAGAACTTGGCTGTCCCACTGCATAATCTCATAAGCTCTCTTTACTTGTTATTTTGTAGATTCCACCATGGAGTTTTGGTTATTCCCATCTGACTAGATGATTATATGCCTATCCTCAATATGAAGACATGTGAACTTGTCACCTTAATTCCAATGATGTCCCCTGACTCAGCTGGAGAAAACCAATCAGAGAAATAAAGATGGTCCCTAAAGTAGCGATGTGGCTGCTACAGACAATGACCACATCAAATTAATTCTCCGTCCCTTAATCCTGGCTATCATCATTAAGTTTAAAGTTTTTATTTCAATTTTCAGGTAATTAAAAGTCACGGTCCCAGCTTCCCTTGAAATGATTACACTCCTAAATTCTCATTAGTGCTCTCGACCTTTGGTAAGAAGAGAGGGGACAGCTTTGTAACTTGCCATGCCAACAATTTCATGCCAGGGCCATTGTATTTACATTACACTAACTTAAGAGTAGCAGATCAAGTTTTATATGTAGTTCACATTCAACATGCTACTAAGGTGAGTTTCTTTAGGGAGGAAACTGGGTCTTATGGCAGGTATGATTTACCTGTCTCTTAGGTCATCGAGTTGGTGATATTGAGTTAAATAATAAATATATATATTCATTACATTACTTTACTGATATGCTTTTAGTTGAATAAGTAAATAAATATCTCACTTTTCTCATATAAATCTTGCTTAGGGCTCAGCTTAACTGTTTGGGGAGAGAGATTTGGAGCCATAGATTACATGTGGCAGGCTTCAAGATTTTTTGATTCTAGTGTGATGCCAGCCCTGATTCATCCATCTAATCATCCAAAAGATATTTGTCAACCACACGATATGTATAATGCACAGTATTAAATGTTATGGGGTGCACAAGAAAATAAGAAGGTGTGTTTTCCAGCACTTAGAGGAATGTTCATCTAGTTGAATGACACCTGTAAACCAGTAGTTATCCAACTTTGGTTGCACAGAAATTTCCCGGAAAATGTGTAAAGTGCTCAGGCTCCACCTACAAAAGTTTTGATATAGTATATCTATATTTCAGACTAGAAAACTGCACTTTAAACAAACCTGGTAATTGTGAGACAGGATGATGTATGTCCCATAGTTGAAGAAACAATGCTGTACGTTGTAGATGCAAATTTCAGAAGCAGGATTCTAATTGCTCCAGACTACTCAAGCCAAGCCAATAGACTCCAGTGGAAAGTGGAAAATATGGAGAGTGGGTCCATCTCTAGATCACCGTGGTCCTTCCAATTTTGCTTTTATCTTAATAATTGTGCTGAAGAACAACTGGGGACTTGGAACTCTGACAACATGATCTACAAGATTATGATGGAAATACTCCCAATGCCTAAATCTATAACTGGTAGATGAAATATAAAAAAGCTTAATGAATAGCTGAGTTTGCCAGAATGTTAATGGAAATCCTCAGTTGCCAGAAATAGAGAAAAAGAGGAAGTTCAAGTAATAAGCAAGCAGTCTGATATTGTTTCAGGCCTAGGAGGTAGAGAGTAACATTTAGGTACTTCCTACGTGAAGCCAAAAGTTGGAGCTGAGACCTTGAACGAAGCAAGATCTTCAGTAATCCCACTGACTCAGGAAAATGATCAGGAATTTTGTCTTTACCCAAGCACTGGGTTAAAAAAAAAATGTCTCTCATAAAAAATTGATGCCAAGACCTCTGAGTCTTATGTGTTTGGAGTCTCTTTTTATATTATTCACACAATTCTGGAGTTCTGAAGCCAAATTTAACAGGAGATTATCAATGACTGTCAGAATAAAACATAAAATCACTCAGGAGGAACACCTGAATAACTCAAGACATAAAGATTTCCCAAAGTGAAAACAAGTACCAATGTACACAAGATCACAATCAAGGTTTACAAAATACATGGGCAACAATAAATCATGAATTAAAAATAAGAAGAAAACAAATATGAGACTAAGTACTTAGGAACTTGAAATAATAAAATGAAAATCATACAGGAAATATGAAATAAATAAGTGTATAACGATTAAAGAATTAAGAATTAAAAGCTTGGAGAATGAAACCAAGTAGAAGCTTAAAAGGAAAGCATATAGAAGAACTTTAAGACTTAATGATGGTTTAAACAACATATTAGCAATAGCAACAGAGCAGCTAGTAAATTGAAAGATATCCTGAGGAAATTACCCGTGATGCAGGACAGAAAAAGTAAAAGACTGAAAAGACTGAATAAGAAGTTAGGAAACAGAAGGATAGAAAAAATAAGTCAGTATTTATATAACATTTGTTCTAGTAAGAGAGAATAATATTTAAAGATATAATAGCCACAAATTTTCCAGATGATGAAATTCACAGATCTTAAGGTTGAAACAGCATAAAAAGCCCAAGCAAGAGAAATTTTTTAAAAATCCAAATCAAGTGATTCCATAGGGAAACTTTAGAACATCAAAGGAAAAAGGGTGTTTTTTTAAAAGCAACCTTAGATAGAAACAATTATAATTGGAGCAGACTTTTCAACAGCAATAAAAGAAGCCAGAAGACAATAAGTAATATCTTCTAAATACTCAGGGAGAATAAATTTCAATTTAGGATATTAAGCCCAGCTAAACTATCACTCAAAAGTGAGAAAGAAATAAAGGCATTTTTCAAACAAATACTGAGAGGATTTACCACTAAGAAAACTACTGAAGGATATATCTCAGAAAGAAAAATGTTAAACTCAGAAGGAAGGAGAAGGAAGTAAGAGGCAATGTTGAAAAATAACAACAACAAAATAGTACATACATGGATCAGTCTAAATAAGAATTGACTGAAGAAAGGAAAAAGAGTTACTAATATGGTAGTGCAGATGTAAATAAGATGGAATCAAATATTGAAAATAATTTGGGATATGGAGAGGATTGGTGATCAGAGGTAAAGAATCCCAAGATCCTTGTATTATTTGTGAGGAGGATGGAGTTTTTATTAATTTCAGACATTGTTAAGTCAAATATTCATGTTAAGAATTTGAGGGTAAACAGTAAAAAAATAGAAACTTCCCCCAAAATGTGAAACTTCCAAACTATAGAGGGCAAAAGAGGAATAACAAAAACTTGTTCTATTTAATAAAAGGTAAGAAAGGATGGGAAAAATTCCAGAAAAGCTAATGGTAAATAGAAAACACAAAAGAATATGGTAAAATAACTCCAAATATATGAATAATTCCTACTAAAGCTAACTAAGAACAACAGTTAAAAGACAGAGCTTCTCAGATTTTAAAAAATTAAACCAACTATAGAAGTGCATCTAAAACAAATGACACAGAAAGCTTGAAAGTAAATAAATAGAAAATGATATAACAAATCAAAAGCATTATTAGGGATAAAGAAAGCCATTAAATAATTTGAAAAATAACAATTCACCATACAAACAAAATAACCTTGAACTTGTAGACTCTTAACAACAGAGCATCAAAATTTATGTAAGCAAAAAATGGTAAAATTACAAGGAAAAAAATGACATCTCCAATTATAATGAACTTTAACCTATATTTTTCAGTAATTGATAATGAAGCTTAGTTAGTGGAAGCATCTGAAAGATTAATGAGTGGTGAGACAACAGCTATCTACCAAACATTTGTGCTCCTCCTTCCATAATGTGGAGTTATCACCTTGAGATGGCTGCCCAGCCCAGGACTTCATTTCCCAGCCCATTTGCTTAAAGGCTATGACCATGTGACTTGTTTTTTTAATCTCAAAAGAACGGGAACAGAAAAGATAAATTAAAACATCATTGAGGTATTATTTCCTGACCATCAGGTTGACCAAATTTTAAGTCTTGTAACAGCAACTACTGGCAAGGATGTGGAAAAATAGAAACTAGCGTGTTGTTGTGCTAGTGTACTCAGAACAACTACTTGGGACTACAATTTGGCAATACCTTGAAAAGCTGAAGATTTTAATATTTAATTATGCAACAAGTCTATTTCTAGGTGTCTGGACAATTGGAAAGTAAGGAGAATTGTAAGACTTGTACAAGGATATTCATTGCATTACTATTTAGTATAGCAAAAAGTGGGAACAGCCTAACTGTGCATACCTAGGAAATAGATAGATACACTGTGGCTTATTATATAAGCAACAGTAAATACCATACAGCAATTATAACGAATTAACTAAGTCTACATATATCATCATTACTAAATTTCAAAAGCAGAATGAGGAGTGAGGAAATCAAATTTGAACAGGATATGCCCTATAGGATTTATGAAACTCTAAAACATATAGTTAATGAATACATGCACATGTAGAGAATGTACAAAATCATATATAAAAATACTACACACCAACTTCAAAATAATAGCCACCTCTGGAGGCCAGGAGAAGTGATGGATAGATGGTATTTTGGCTGCATCTTTAACATTTTTTTTTTTTTGCTAGGACAAACTGAGGCAAATGTAGAAAATACTAACATCTCCTAAATCTGGGTGCTGGGGATATTGTATCTATTGTATTATTTTCTTTGTCTTACCATAAGTTTGAAACATTCCAAAATTAAATGCTACTGAACCTATAGTTGTGAATAAATTTAGAGACAATAAACACATAACTTTTATGCAGGTTGAGGTCAGATGCCACAGGTCCAAGGTATCCCTGATCAGCAGTCTTGAATTCTTAATCAGAAAAATCATATGCATTTTAAAAACCAATAGGCAGGTAAGGCATAATTGGTTTTTACTAATCAATCAAGTTTGTGCTCTTGGTAACTATTCTAGGAAGTCAAACCATCATCCTTTGTATAGGAGATACAAAAATCTCCTACAATTTTTTTAATGTACAGAAAATTTTCCTATTAAAAAATATAAAAATCTTGATAAAACAGAAAAATATTTAAAACTTTGCTGAGACTTATTTAGAATTGAGGTTCCTATTATGAAAACAGAAGAATAATATACCTATTACCATGATGTAATGGTCTCCCTGGCCAGTGGGACTGACAATATCCTGGAGTTTTGTAGAAACACTAGACAAGCCATTGGCAGGGACAATGAGACTCATGTTCAATGTTGTAGATTCTTTATCCATAATCAAGATTGTGATCTACTTGATGGAGAGTACAAAATCTTGTTTCTTTATCTTCCTTTTATTTTTCTCCTTCTCTATTTTTCTCCTCTTTCCTCTCCTTCTTCCTTTTCTCCTCCACCACCTCCTCCTGCTTCTGCTGCTCCTTCTACTTGTGCTTCTACTGCTTCTTGTTGTTATTCTTTTTCTTCTTCATCAGTTATGTAGCACTTACAATGGTAGGTACCATGTTTTATAAAGATTATCTCACTTACTTTCACAGCAATGAGTTAGATGTTTTTATCTTCATTCATCAGATGATAGAATTGAGGCTTCAAGAAATGACAAACAGGCTCAAGTCATGTAGATAAGTAAGTGGAGAAGCCAGGATTTTGGTCTGCCAAATGTTGAACATGCATACTTTAACTGCTGTGCTACAAGACCTCCAGAAAAGTTGGACCACTGGAGGAAACATCTGAACTTAAAATCTTTTCCTAGTATTATTTTTCAAAAAGGGAAGCCTACATCCTGACTAGAACTTCAAGGAGAAATATAGTTGAAATAGCAGTTCTGAATCAGGAAAAAAAAACCCAGAGAATTCTGATACTCTTCAGCAAAACTTTTGGATGTCAGTTATGACTCTTTCTTTAGCATAGTACCAATTGAAAACAGCTCTAGCAGGAGATAATTTACTCTCTCAAGATGGCATCCCCTTTAGTGATCCAGGTAAAGAATTTTATTCAGGCATGGCTGTATTCAGGTTAAAAAAATATTATCTGGAGCCAGTCCTGATGGCCTGGTGGTTAAAGTTTAGTGTGCTCCACTTTGGCTGCCCACATTCAGTTCCTAGGCGTATAACACACCATTGGTCTGTTAGTAGCCATGTTGTGGTGGTGGCTCACATAGAAGAACTAGAAGAACTTACGACTAGAATATACAACCATGTACTGGGGCTTTGGAAGATTGCCCCAGAAGAAGGAAGGAAGAGAGGAAGATTGGCAACAGATGTTAGCTCAGGGTGAGTCTTTCCCAGCAAATAATAATAATAAATTATCTCTACTTGCTTTCTCTTGACTGACACTTGATGGCTTCCAGAAGATCCAAATTCATCCTTTAGGGTAATAGGAGAGCTATAGCAGCCTCTGATTCATATCTTCTCAGTTTCAAGTTCAGAAGAAATGATGAAGAAATTTTTTTTTTTGGTTGGATCCTTGAGTGGAACATTGCTTGGAGTGGCTTGGGTCAGGTGAGCATCCCTAAAATGATTAACATTCTCTGAAAAGTAGTTGGATTTTCTAGACCTTTGTGAAATTCTCTGCCATTGGAGTTAAGAATATAGGCCTATATAGGACAGACAGGCTGGAAAAGTTGGAGAGGATGCTGGAAAGGCAAGCAACTCTATCCACTATACATAATGAAGTCCCGAATTCCAGTTTCATCTCTCCTCCTTCAACCCTCACCTCATATAATCAGTTGCCAAGTATTGCAGATATTACTTCTTAAATAATTCCCTTCCTTTCCATCTCTATTAAAACTACTTTAGTTATATCACAATACATTTCTTAAATCATTTTCTCAACAAGTATTTGTTATCTACAATGTACCAATCTCTGGGCTAGGAGGCAAGGATATAAAGATGAATTCACAGGAACTCACAGTCCATGCAGGAGAAGGCATAGATTTTTATAGTGCAATGTGTTGTGATATAAATATACAGAGTGCCATGGGAACAGAATTAAAGGGCTACAGAAGGATTATTAAAGAAGGTGACACTTCAGCTGAGTTAAGTAAAGGGCATTATTACAAACAGAAGGGACATGTTGGGCAAAAGTACTGAGAAAAACACCACAATCAATTGTCTATTTTCAATAATGCATTATAGTTACATAGGATGTCGCCACTGGGCGAAACAGAGTAATGGGTACACAGGACCTCTCTGTACTAATTTTGTAACTTCTTGTGTGTCTACAATTATTTCCCCAAAAAGTTTTAAAAGAAATTGTCTAACATATGAAGTGTTCTAAACTTCTTCAACACTATCGGAGCTTCTGCTGAGAGGCTGGGTTTGGAAGAAGATTTGGCAGGAGAGGTGGGCAGGTGCCATCTTGAAAAGTAGGCTCATCAGTTTGGACTTTATACCATACTATGGAGAGCCATTGAAGAGTTTTAAGCTCGGGAGTGACTTGGATCCTGTTATTTGCCTCGTGTTTTATTTGTATATCCAAGTGGACACCAGTCCTTATTCTTTGTAAAGGTTTCCCTAAAACTCTATTGCTTGTTTTTCCCAGATCTTTCACCCTTTGAATGTGGTAGTTCATAGCTCAGCTTACTCTTTGACCTGCCTTGGCAAATCCTCCAAGGCCTAGTTTTCTTCCCCATCATTTAAGCCTTGAAGTAAATTTGCTAGCCTACTGTAGGCTCAACTTGACACTGAGGACAGAAGGTCATCACAGCTGTGAAGGAGAAGTCAGACCAGATAAAAGCAACATTACTAAGGAGCTGGGCTACCAAAAGCCCAGTGACAAATAGCCATGAAAAATAGTTGTCAATGTGTTAACAGCAGTTTATTCACTAGTTCGTCCATTTATTTAAAAATATTTATTGTACACTATCTCCCAGGCCTTATAATAAGTGCTGGAAATAGAAATGAGTAGGACATAATTCCTGTCCTCAAGCACTTTCAGTTGAGGGATCAGGGATATAAAGCAATCACAGTAGAGGGTAAAAGCCATGCTCGTGGTTTGTAAAAGGTAGAGTGTTGTCACAAAAGTAGACAACTGAGTTCCTCCCAAGAAGAGGAGATCAGAGTCTAATCAAGGAAATCCTTCCCCCACCCCCATCAGGTTAGAGGACTTCAAAACATCTACTAGAGTAGAGGTTAATACTGCAGCCCATGGGCACATGGCCCATTTTGTAAATAAAGCTTTATTGGAACACAGCCGTGTTTTGTGTATTCTCTATGGCTGCCTCCAAACTACAGTGGCATAATTGAGTAATTGCAGCAGAGACTATATGGCCTGTAAGCCTAAAACATTTACTATTTGACTATTTAACAAAAGTTCACTGATCCCTGATATAGAAGAGCAATAAATCCTATGGATCAATGACTGTTGCATCTTTCATTTTACACTTTTCTGAATGGGAGAGATTATTGAAGCTATTTTGTTCTTGTTTTACCATTGTATATCGAGTACATGAGATTGAGGGGGTGGCACTTGCAGATAACTTGCCTTTCTAATTTATAAAATATGGGACCATGATGGAGAGAAGAGCATCACCCAGAGATCCTAGACTTTGAACTGTGTGAAGTAACTGGATGGCACTTTGGGTCATCTCCCTTGTGAGAGGAAGAATGACCTTTGGTGTCCAGAAATGTAGCTTGTGGTATAAATAATACTATGTATCAACCAAATGTTATTTCCTGTCCTCCTGACCTTGTAGCTAGACTTCATTCCTACCTCCTTTGCAGTTAGGTGGGGACATGGGACTGAGTTCTAAATAAGGGAATGTAAGTGAAAGCCATATACACCTCTTCCAGGCCCAGCACCTAGAAAATATTATACCTCTTCCGCAATTCTTCACGTGCTCTTTCTTTTTCTATCGTCTGGATAAAGCAAAGGAAGATAGAGGACTGGAATACATCAGTTAAATGATGAAAGCAACCTTGGGACCCCAAAAGACTTTGTGGAGCACAGTCTCCAATGACCCACATTGAACTATAATATGAGTGATCAATACATACTTAGTCAATAAATGTTTATTGAGTCAAGCCTTTGAAATTTTGGGATTGTTTGTTAGAGGAGTTATCTACCCTTGACAAATAGAGCACTGTTAGAAACTGTGTTTGGACATTAGGATGAATAATACATGGACCTGTCCTTCAAGGAGCTTACAATACAATGGGAGAGAGACCACACACAAAACAACAACAGTTGTTAAACGTTGTAAGTGCAAAGATAATACACTTGACACTGTGACAAAGACAATTGACCCAGTATTGAGGAGTTAAGGAAGACTTCTTAGTAGAGGTAATGTCCAAGCTTGACCTTGAGAAAGAAAGGCATTAAGGCAAAAAGACAACAAAAGCAAAGATGCAGAGGCAAGAAACAATGATGTGTTTGCTCAGTGGACTTCAAGCAGAAAGGCCTTGATGAGTATCAATTTTAAGGTGGGGAAAGGCAGGGGAGAAGGTCAGAGCAAGGTCATGATGAATGTGTGTGTTGGGGAAAGAGGAGGGTGACAGAACAGCTCCTATAGTTTATAATCCCTTGAACTTCTGGGATTTGTCTCAGATTGTGCAGATGCTGCTGATGCCCCAGAAATGAGTCAGTCTGCTCAAGTCTCCTGACCTCACTAGCTATTGCTCAGGTCCCAACTCACAGCTCTTCCTTTTCTCTCACCCAACAGGCAGATTATGTGAATTGCTGACTACTTTCACGTGTCTAAAGGGATGAAAACTTTAAAAGTCCATTTCTAAGGTTCCCCTGGAGGAGGTTCCTGATGTGAATTAGAGTCTGCCAATCAGAGGCACTCATGCAGGATTTTGATTTGAAACTTAGTTATCTGTGAAGAGAGACAGGTGCACGGCTTCCTGGCAGAGTTGGCATAGTTCTAGAGCAGGCGGCAGGAACTTTCCAATCCTGAACTCTCTGATCTTGATGGAGTCAGCAGCTCAAATATCAGCCCAATTGTGTGGTGTGGTTTCAGATATTCCTGGAAGCTTGGCTAACAGTCCATCTCTTCAGGCCACCTAATAATTTTGAGTTATTTATGTCTCTTAATAAATCCACCTCAGCTTAAACATGCTGAACTAAAGTCCACTCCAGGCAGCAGCTGTGAATTACGACATGCCTGAAACTTCCTCGGGCCTCTTCAGGCCAGGTCTCAGGCTGTTGGGAAAAGTGACAGGGGTTATATTTTCACAGCCAGCTGTTGCTTTATAACTTCTGCAACTAAGAACCTTAGCCAATATATTCACAAAAGAAGTTACCAGCACATATGAAACTGGCACCGTGCTTTTGTGAAAAACAGTTTATTCATTCTACTAACAATTATTGGGGCCTTATTATGTGCTGGGTACTGTGTACCATCTTTAGTACTTTCATAATTTTATTATTCATTTAATAATAGTTATAATGATACTTAAATTATGGAATATACTGTATGAGGGTCAAATAAAAAAGAACATACTAAGCACTTTTAAATGTAAAGCACAATTACAGTCATTCAATTGCTAGCTGTCATATTTATGATACTTAAAGGAGTATATAAAAATGAAAGCTTTCTTAAAAAGGATTGGGTTATCAAGTAGGTTTCCTGTCACCAGAGATGTTCAGAACCGAACAGTAATTTAACACGGATATTACATAAGAGATTCCAGCATTGCAGCGAAATTTAATTAGATAATACTTTAAGAATCTCTGCTTATTGAAGTAGGGAAGCCATATTTCAGACCCTGCATCATAACATCAAAACAAAGCAACAACAATTTGCACATAGACTTTCCCCAAGGTTCTCAATCTCCTTTATATATGCATTTGGAGTTAGTGTGTGGTTCATTTCAGTAAACAGATGTTGCTTAAAGGGTTCCTTTATCCATTTGTTCCTAGTTATTCCTGCCCTAATATGGCATTCCATTTCCTTACACAGCAAGCATTTTCTCCCTGGTGCCACCTCCACCTCCCCCACACCAGAGGACTGTGGGAGAGCAGTCAACAGCTAATTTGATGTACCATGAGTGGTCCTCATTTGGACACTCTGTTCTATATTTTCATCTCCTCCAGATGGCTGAGCCCATCTTCACTGGTAATTATAATACCAGACTATAGCTTTGCAAACCTGCGTCTCAAATCGGACTCCTTATATGCTATGTCATTAGTTACAGCCCATTGATTGTGTTGTGATACAAGAATGGTTTGATGTATCTCCCATTGGAGGAAAAATGAGTATCAGCAAAAAGAGTTACGTGTTCCTAACTTATTTGTATAGTCAGTTTATCTAGTCCTAGGTAGCTACAATTTGAGCATTTTGATGTCCAGGGATCACAAAAGGCAAACAACAGTAAGCTGAATGAAGAAATGTTCCTGGTGAACTATGGGTGCTGTTTGTCTAATGAACCATTCACATAATTATCAAGGTCATTTTTAAAGCTCCTTTCTTTCGGAGCTTGCTGCCCACGTGAGATCAAATCTGGTCCCTTTGGCTGGTACCAGGTATGGAAATGTGCCCCAGAAAAACTAACAGAAGGAGCAGGAAATCACTGATCTGTGCGGTCAGGACCTAGAAGAGTATAGCTTTGTCCTAATGAAAACCAGGCACTGGGCCAACAATTTTTATATTTGGTTTTCATGAGAATTTGTCTGTGGGGGAGCTCTGAGTGTTTTTAGTGCAATAACAAGCTTGTGTTCTCTGAGCCAATTAGTATGTAAGTAGATGTCGGCTAACGAGGAGGATAAAAAGCGGAGCTGACGAAGAGAGCAGGTGTGGGTGTGACTCTTATGTATGCAGGTGGCAAAACGGCATGTTGAGAATTAAACTGAATTTCTAAAACCCAATAATTTGTTCCATGCTATTAGTACATGCAGCACAAGCCTTTCTGCAGCTTTTTCACATCTCTATTGAAATATGTTTTTATCGTTCTTTGCAAAATAAGATTGTGTTCAGCACGTTTATGTTAACACTTTCCCACTGAATCTGTAGAAGTTTAAAATCAAGCTTGATGGTATTTAGCAAGTATTGAGTTTCCTATTAGAAGAATAAAAGGAAATCAGTTGTTTCTTCTTCCACTGAAAGTATATGTAGGCTATTTCTTTAGAGTCTACTCTGTGTCAGGCACCAGCAGACTAAAAACAGATTCTGCCTCATGGAGCTTATATTTCAAAGTGGAGAGACAGGTAATAAACAACATACATATATAGGGAAAGTATACCTTATTTTAGGAGGTGATAAAAAAGGTTTGGGAGAGACAAAGGGTTGAACAGACTCCACAAAATATCGAGGGAGGGTGCACATTTCAAAAGGGAAGTGAGGGTACAATTCATTGAGAAGATAAGATTTGAGCAAAGACTTGAAGGAGCTATGGAAGGAAAAGTTTGGGTAAACGAGGTAGGACCTGACACAAATAAGGAATCTCATGTGCCCAAGAAGACTGATGATTCAGTAAGAGGCCACGTCAGAAAAAAGAAAATCACTATTATTTAGGCTCTTCAGTGAACTTACTCTGCACTGTTTCTTCTGTTAACTTGTTCTGGTCTCTTTAAACCAGATTAGTTTAGGAATTAGGAATTATTAGTTTAGGAATTCGATTAATTAGGAAGATATTTTTCATGGCTACACTGACTTTTTTTACCGTCCTTCAGAGAGATATTTTAAGTGAAAACATCCAATAGAGTGTAAAATTCTTTAAAAAACGTAAGGTGCTACTTTACTGTTAATCTTTAGTGTAAAAAGAATTCTAAATGGATGATGAATGTTGTTGTTCTTTTTCTCCAGGCAAGAAAGGTAATCATTTGATTTTTCAGTTAACCTGATGAGTTTTTGTAGTTGTAAAGAGCTCTATAATTAAGGTAAGCCCCAGATGATGAGCAAATTCTGATATTTTGGGTCTGCTATTCAGCAGAATTAGTGAGGCATTGTCTCCACTTCCCATCAAAGGACCTCTCACATTTGCCTATGTCAAATGATACACCAATGGCAGGAAACAGAACAAAATCAAACCCCTTTATTCATAGGTTCTCTGCATATTACCACCTCTCTGTTATATTCATGCATTATCAAGAAAACCACATTACCAAGAGACGTTTGTTTTTGCTGTCCTGTGTCCCTGGCAACCTGATAATCTTAAATTAATATCCTTTCATTATTTATACAACATTTGGCAAGAGTGGGGTAGGCACCAGTAACGAGTATTTATGTTTTGGTTTTAATTTCTACTCAAGAGTGCTTCTTTATTGGGAAGGGAATCAATTTACACACCTCCAATTATGTAAGGAATTGCATGTGAAAATATGGCTTAATTGACGTCATAGATTCAATTATTCCAATCATGTTTAATCCTTTCTATAAACTAGCTCTGGAGCAGTAGCCCTGCTGAGCTGCTTCTTAAACGTACTTACTGTGAATACCCTTTTCAATCCAACTTTGCTCTTTCATAAGTTTCTGCTAATTTATTGACTTCTCTCAATCATCACAGTTAACCGCAGGTGCACATTTAATTTTTGAGCAGCTGGCCTTAATTTTAATATTGTCCTTTGTGTATGAAGGTGATCCCACTGATCAACCAGCCTTGGGGCAAATATTTTGATTTTTTTCTCCAGTAACAGGTGTAGACTTGTTCTGGTATACATATGCACCTGCTAGGTAAAGCCGAGGCCTTGAATCAGAGTCATGATGATTGGCCTCACTGGGGCATTGGTCACCCCACTCAATCATGCAATTGTTAGCACCGTGGGCTAATCTGCTGCAGTAATGGTTACAGATGTGTTTTGGACTTAAGTTAAAGCTGACCTTCGTAAAGCGTAACAGGCACTGTGCTAAGCACCAGATATAGACCATTTTCTGAACTCTAACAATCCGATGAAACAGATAGTCTTTATCTCTATTTGGAGTGAGAAAATAGAGGCTTAAGGGGATTAAGTAATTTGTCCAAAGTGACAATGAGAGTATGTAGAGGACTCAGGATATGAACCCAATATTACTATAGAGTCCTAATTTTTAACCTCTGCACTAAATTGTCTCTTTTACTGATGGCATACATAAATTTTAGCCCATATTCCATACTCTAGCCCTATAATACTCAGAAATAAGCTAAGCCATCTACACTAGAACTGAAACGTGGGATCGCCTTGGTCAAGTTAAGGAGGTCCATCCTTGATCAGGAGAATCCTCAAAGCATCAGATCAAACTCCCTCCTGAGAGATAGCCATAGAGAACTAGGCCATCATGTAGTAAATTTTCCTAATATTTAAGATATTTTCTATAAAAAAAGATTCACTAAGAATCCGATTTACCAAATGGCCATGAGGGCACCATTCCATCAACTAGTGCTTCAGTGAGCTGACCAACTGAGTTCTTACACCTCAGAAGCAGGTTGCTTGGTGAAATCCAGCTTATTGAGTCTATCAAATCCTGGTTTAGAGTGTGTACCCAATGGAAGCAAAATGACCCCAATTTCAAAGATAAGCTTGTTGTAACTTGGACAACTTAGAGTATAGGTTATACTGATATTCAATAAATAAAAATATATCAGGATAGCCTAGACATTCCTTGCAATTTGGGTGGAAAATTATTTTCCCCAGTTAGAAAAATTTAGAATATATATATAGAACATAATATATTTTAAATGCAAAACAGAAAACAAAATTCAGAAATTCGTTCTTTCTTCAGCTTTGAAGGGTTTAAGCTTCTATCAGAGAAAAATGAAAACTTTCTGAACTTGAGAGGGGAAAATGATCCTTCAAGAGCCATAAAAGTAAAATGCAAATTAATTTTAGTTTTAAAAAAGCAAGGTATGAAACATTTTTCAAAATTTATTTTCATTTGATTTATTTAATTTCTTTTTATTTTGGGGTTTTTTTTTGTTTTTTTACTTTGAGCAGGAAACAAAAATCATCATTAATTAATTACAACAAGTGGTAAGAAATTTTATAGGAAGTAGAAAATATTATCCTTACATTTAGGCCTGCGGTCAGATCTCAAGTTTAACACTTACTGGCTGTGTTACTTTATGCAAGTTAGCTAACTCTCTAGGTCTCAAAAAAAATTTTCCAGTTTTATCGAGATATAATTGACATATAGCATTGTACTAGTTTAAGGTGTACAACATAATGATTTGATATATGTATATATTGTGAAATGATTACCACAATAAATTTAGCTAACATTTAACACCTCACAGTTACACAATTTTTACATATATGTAAAGTAGGATACTCACTCATAGAGTCTTGAGATGACTAAATTATGTTATATTATGTGTGTAAAGGGATCAGCACAGTGTATCATATAGCAAGTGCTCAATAAGTGTTAATTACAATCATTTTTCTATCTCAATTCTCTATTTCAGCCAATGAAAGCGGAAGTCAATAGAAAGAAGGAGAAAGTAGAGGAGACAGAATTAGAGGAAGAGATAAAGGCAATTTTAATCTCAAGGGCTCTTAGAAAAATACAGACAGCAAAAGGAAAACAATGACTTATTTTTATATAAACATTATCTTGGTGTTTTTCAAAGTTTTCTTAAAAAAGAAGGTTAATCCATTTAATAATATAGTACCCCAAATTCACAAAGGGAGCTAAACATTCACAAAAATGAGTAAGAAAAGTATCTCAATTGCTTCTTGAACAATGGAAGCATAAGACGTCCTGAAGTCTTTTTCTCTTAATTTTCAAGAGAAAAACCCTAAATTTTCATTTTCAAGAATATAACAGGGAAAACTTTTTTGCTTTCATTGAACACTATCCACATAATGTAGTCTTTTAAGACGCTATTGTTAAATCATTTTAAGCCGTGTTTTGTTTTCACAACTCTAAGACTAAATAAAGCTGTCACCTCTTGGACTTTTCTTACCATGTCACCATCTGAGTAACAGATAAAGCCATATTTCTAAACATTGCTTCATTACTGAGGAGCTAATATTTGATCGTGGCAAAAGTCACTCCATTTCTTCTCTGTGTTTTAGCTTTCTAGGATCATATTGGGGTTTAATAATGCCTTTGGCTTTGGGGTTGGGGTTTTTTGATGTGATCAGATAGTAATTTATATTCTCAGAAAACTGGAATGGGACTATCCTATGGGGAAAAAAATGGAATAATACGAAAACTTCTAAACCAGAAGAGCTCAGAATAATTGATATTTTCTCTCTACCTCCTGCCTCCACTCCCTATCCACCCATACCCATTTCACCAATAAGTACTGATGTGTTATAAATATCAAAGATAGAAAATCTTCCAAGAACGCTAATTATTTGAACATTGCTTCTGTGATCTCAGCCGCTGAGCCGTTGCCCAACCTTAGTAGGGCAAGAAAGAGCCCCTTGCTCTTGAACTTTTCACGCTAAATACATTCTTCTTTCTCCCTATGTTAGCACACGCAGAAAGATTGAGACTGTAAACATCTGAACCTCTTCCTTCTGTCACTTAGCTGGGCCACAATTGATGGGTGGTAGCTAAGATGAGTAACCTAGAACATTGGAATGGGTCTTGTTGCTCATTTTGTAGTAAGTAGTGCCCAGGATACCCTACAGGTGTGGAAAGACCTAATATGACTAAATTACAAATGCTCACTCTCGATGAGACATTTGCAGGTTAGTGTATTATTTCTACTTCAAAGAGTTACTCTTGACTTACATCATGATTTTCACAATGAGGAAACAGCAACAAATAACTTGAGCTAATGGAAGCAAGGGTATGTTGTGTGTATGCACTCTCTGATCCTAGTTTTTTTCTTGTATTCTTTGAAACTATTATATCATATCATTTTTCTAGTCACAAGTAGTATTGGAATGGGAGAAGAATTCAAGTGAAACGCTGTAAGTCTTTTATAATAATAACTTCATTGGATCATATTCAAAAATCACAGAGGAGAGACATTTAAAATGTCAAATTGAGTGGCAATACCGTCAGGGTCATGGCAGCCAACAGGGCGCTCAGCTGGAGTTTTGAAGAGACTTTAATGGTCTGTGTGCATAGACATGGGTGAGACTAAGGGCATCAACAGGCAGTAGAGCACCAGAGCACCCAGAGACTCAGAACCTACTACCACTCTATGACCTGAGAAGGCACAGAGAGAACATGATGCCTCTATAGCCCAATCAGAGTTGGAGCCCAGCAAGGATCTTATGGCGAGATCAGCCACTGCTAGAGCCCCGAAGTTGAGGAAGGGAGAGAGCAGGGAAAGAAATCTTTTGACCTATCTCTGTCCCACTCTTAGGTCCCCATCCCATGTCTTCCATTGGTAGGTCCAACCAAAGCCAGAGCACAAAGGTGCTCAGTGTAGTTGGTGAGAGTCAAATTCCCAGGGCAAAGAGAAAGGTGGAGAAGGGCTGATAGGATCAAAGATGGATAGTACAAAATCTGGAATAATCTCATAACCCCTCAGTGCTGGCAAGCCATAGTGTTTGCTTTTGGTCCTTCTCAACATTTTTAACCACTTGGGTAAAGAAATAATGCCAGAGTATCAGATCTGTGAATAGCAAAAAGAAGAAATCTGTGATGAATCAACAAGTCTAGAAGCAAAATTGCCTTGACAGACAGAAACAAAGAAAATGAAATTAACCAGGAAAATTGGATAAGTTCCCCCACTTAGGACGATTTTTGCAAGAGAACGAGGAGAGGTGGGAAAAGTGTTTGATGGGAGTTCATGTCCCAAAAGACATCAATATCAATCGATGGTGGCTCATAATTGCTTAGAAAACGAATGCAATCTGAGGTTGCACTTTCAGCTGCTGCTAGACATCTCCAGCTGCTTATCCCATCCATCCCTCAAACCCAGCTTGCCAAAGCCTGATCTTGTTATCTTCCCATTTTCCTCTAATACTGTTTGGAGTCCTGTGTTCTTCCTTTGGTTAATGGAATATTGTCCACAGAGTATCTCAAGCTAGGAGCCTTGGAATTATCTTCTGTTTCTCCTTTACATCCCATGTTTAATGCATTGATAAATCATGTTGATTCTATCTCAAAACATTGCTTGAATACCCTGTTCCGTTCTACTGTTCCTGCCTTTTCCAGGCCCCACTGTTTCCAGTCTCTTTACTTCTACCACAGCCTCTTCATTTTCCTGACTTTAGTCCATTCTCCCTGCAACTGGCAGAGTTACCTTCAAATAAACAAATGGGCATTTGTCAGTCCTTACTTAGAAAAATTCTCTGCTCTCATTGTGACATATAGGATTAAGGGTGGACTCCTTACTTAGTTATATAAGACATGTTCCAGCCTCATTTCCATATAGGACTTCTCTCCTACCACACAGACATACCTTCCAGGCACTAAGAAGTGTTCTTTTGCAAGTACATTAAGCTCTTGTGCTTTTGTGTTTACTTAGTCCTTCTTCCTGCAGTGCTTCTCATCCTCTGCCATTCTTCTCCCAATAAACTTCTACTCAACCTTCAAGATATCTCCCAAACATCTACCTCTGATTTTCTTCTAGAAGGGGTTCACTCACAGTTTTTTGCTCTAACCTCTGCATTAACACTTGCTTAGCCGGTTTTCTGTCTGTGTGTATCCTTCCACCACCACTTCTAATTCATCTTTATTGTTCTAGCACTCTGTAAAATGTCTGTCACATAGAAGATATTCAACTAAATCATCATTAAATTATTAATGCATTAATTAATTAAGGTATATTTTCTAGAGTATAGAATATAATGATCTTACTATACTTTACATTGATCAGGTTATGTATAGAGCATTTTGCTTGCTTTGGCCATTTCATTTTAAGAGATACACAGCCAAACTAGATTACAATCATTAGAGGCCAGATGACACAGAGACTATATCATACATCGTCCTTCAATCGTTATTTCTCTGAAATAGGAACAAGATCATTTATTTTGTAGACACTTCATATTCCTAAGCATATAACAATATCAGGACAAAAATAGTCCTTATGTTACGAAGTTGAAATAGTAGAGAAAATGCATGCAAAGTGTTTACGTGCCTCACAGAATAAATATTCAGTAAATCTATATATTTTTATTATTATTGGGGTTTTATTAGTAAGATATAACAAGATTAAAATAGTATATCTTTGCCTATAATGTCACCTCTACCAACTTACAAAATAGGAGTCCTGCATAAGACACATGTACCTGTGTATATTATTAACTCTTTGGCTAAAAACAGTACTTTTTGCTCAAACGGATCAGGAGCAGACAGGTCTAATGTTATTCATTCTCTCTGCTTTCTGGTTGGACCGCTCCCAAACCACCCCAGAGATTATGGTTTACGTCTATCCTGATCAAACTTCTTTTAATTGCAAGATAGAGAAACACACTCAGCATAGCACTACAATTAATGAAATGTAATTGGGAGGATGTCAGGGCTTTCCTTGAAATGAGAGGTCAAGAAGGACAATGAGGTTTCACAGGAACTGGTAACGCTTTGTTCTCCATAGCGCCATGGTCATTTGTTCTTGTATTTCTGATTGCATCAGTGGATTTTTTCAGACCCCATGGCTCTAGCTACTTTTCATGCCACAAGATGGAAAATGACACCTATCTCCATAGAGTTGGATTGCTTCCCAGCCCAGTGTGCCAGGTAACAGATGGGGCTCTCTGAATTCCAATGGCACATTCCTAGGAATGAAAACTGATTGGTCTTGTTTGAATCAGTTGTCTCTCAATGACCAATCTGCTATGACCAATCTTCTATGGCCAACAAAGAGAACAAAACACTCTGAAGGCACACATCCTTGACATGAGGAGCGTAATTTTCATAGAAAAGATGTATGGGATGGCTAGACTTCTCAGATCTGTGGGCTTCACAATGCAATTGCCCATGATCCCCAAGGCAGGAAAATAAAAGAAGTTTAATCTGATTCTTTAAAAAAAATGCATGCATAAGGCATTCTTACTCAGGGCTAAATTAAACACTTTCTGTTATTGTTCAATAACCTAAATTCTTTTTGTATTCATAGTGCACATAAAATTGCCTGGTCATGTTAACCCTGCATAATAACCTTTCAAATAAGATTACCAGTTTCACTTTAGCAAGAGACTCTGGAAAATTATTTCCATTTCAATTTCCAAATGTTTAAAGATAATGAATTGTAAAGGTGCACAAATTTGGCCATCCTAAGTACCTCTCTCGAGATTTCTGGGCCAGAGAGGTCATTTGTTGATATCTGGGAAGGGAATGGCACTCTGAGAAAATTGCCTTTCCGTGTGGAAGAGGCCATAAGTTATATCCAGAGAGAGTCTAGCTCAGTCACCAAGAAAGGGAAAAGATAAACAGAATTGGACTCTAAACAGGTAGGACAGTGATCTTCTTTCTGGTGATAATTAGATCTGATGCTGTGTGAGAGAAATGCTGATAGTGTATGGCAGGGGATAAAAATGATGTATTTGATCCAAAGTACACTAGAGTGATATAGAGTCAGGGAACCAGATAGGACTAATACATCAAAGAGGTTGTCCTCACATAAAGATGGAAAATGTCTTAATATTCTGGCAATAGGCACGATTAAGACAGTTCCTTCGGAAAATAAAAGTCATTATTTGCTCAGAAAAAAGTACAAGACTTATAGCATGAAAAACAGTAAAGCAAGAAAAGACTCTCCTGGAACAGTGGAAGAGCCAGCTTGCGGTACAGGAGGCATCTGCAAGGTCCAGGAAGGACAGCCTAAAGGCAATAATATACCCACAGGCCAGAGAAGAATGTTTCTTCTATTCACAGTGTTCCAGGAAACAGAATGTATCCTGAGAGAGCAGAACTGGTAGACAGTACAAGCAGTAAGGACTGATCCATGGGGGAAACCTGGAACCATTCCAGATGCCTTGACAATGGTGTGTGCAAGACAAGGGCAGGACATACCAGGAGTGAAGTTGGGGTTCCACATAGACCTAGCTCTATCCAGGCTAAGGCAGATTCATAGGTTTCCATGAGTCAGCCAAGGATGGAAGAGGGATGCCGACACTGAAGACCAGACTAGCTCCAGACTTTGCAGTGGTAACAATCAGATACTAAATGCAAGCTCTTCTGGCTAAAACTTCATGAACTTAAATGTTACTAGATATCCTATGTACCTCATTTTTCTCATTTGTAAAACTTAGACAGTAATAATCCTTATATCATAATGCTGTGAAAAGTAAATGATATATAAAGTATGTATAGTACAGGAAATGCATATAACTATGAAGCAAATACGAGACAAAATTTATAATAAGTATGAGAGAGAAAACTCAAACACTAAGATTTTTTGAAATTGTAAATCTTTTTTTCATACATCCTTTCCAATTTACCCAATATTTAGATGGGACAAAACAGAAATAGGAATCTCAGAAACAATCTCTAAAGAAATAGGATCTCTCAGACATGTTTAGTGGAACAAAAGTTGATAGAAACTCTTGAAAGGCAATTTTATAATGTTCATCAAAATTTTAAATGCATATACATTTTGATTGAGGAATTTAGCATCTCAAATATAATATAGTTATATTTATAATGAGTCAAAGACAATATATAAGGTTTTTTTATAGTAGCTTTTCTCTGCAATAACAGCATACAAAAAATTTTGCCCAAACAGCAATCAATTCAAAATTAGTTAAGTTGCAGTACATCCATAAAATTAAATTCTTTGTAAAAATTAAAATTAACAATGTAAGCTTCTACACCTGGCCAAGAGAGAGTAAAAAGGATTAGATTGTTTTTCCACTTACAACAACCAGAAAACAGACAAATATATGAAACAATGGTTTGTAAGACATTATATACCAGGCAGTGGAGAATAGAGATTCCTGAGAGAAGGGAACAAATGAGATGATCCCTACTATTACTTCAGCTTACTGCCTTGAGAGAGTTTCCAGGCCAAAGCCTAGGGAAGGGGAACCCAGCAAAGCTTGGTGGGCTCTCTGTATTAGGGAGATATTGCTGAGAGTTTGGGGAGACCAAGGCAGTGGGAGTTCACAGGACAAAGTACTGGAGTACAGAGAGATGCACAGAGTTCTGCAAAAGTTTTTCCTCAAGTATTCAGCTAAGTAATGCTCAGTGCAAGCACAGGAGAAAATGATCACTGCATATACCGGGAAGAACCATATGAAAGGATTAGAAATAACAACATCTTGTCCCTATGTAAGGCCAGAATAGTGCCTGTTCCCATCAGCCAGACTGGAAAACCTCAAGATTCACAAGGCACTGGGTAGAGGACACAAAAGCATCTCCTTAGAAGTGTGGAATCATTAGCCCTAGACTTAGCAATGCTCTAGCCTCACTTAACAAAGCTTAACAGCAAGAATTGAAATGATCAAACTGTTTCGAAGTAACTTAAGTACATCACAGAAAAAAGCTCAAAAGTATTTACAGGAACAAAGAAATATCTAGCACCCAACAAGGTAAAATTCACAATGTCTGGAATCCAACCAATAGTTACCAGGCTTGCAAAAAGGCTAGAAAATATGACCCATAATGAGTAGATAAATCAATTACTTGAAAACAACTCATAACTGACAAAGATGTTAGAATTACAACACAAACTGTGAAAATAGTAATTATAACTGTATTCTATATGTTCAAAGGTAAATCATGGACATAGGAAATATTTGAAAATACCAAATTAGGTTTCTTGGAAGATGGCAGCATAGGAGGATCCTGAGCTCTGCTCTTCTACAGATACAACAAACCTACAACTCATGTAGAACAATTTCTTCTGAGAAAAGTCAGGAAACTGGATGAAAAGAACCTCCACAACAAGGGACGACACAAAGAGAGGTGGAAGAGGCAGAGATATAGGCCTGCTGAGGGAAATACCATACCCTACCCAGGGTGCTTCACTGTTGGGAGTGATCTCAAAGATTCAAAGCTTTTCCCAGAGAAGGCGGGATTTGAGGTCCACATTAGGCACCCCAGCCCTTAGATCAAGCACAAGAGAGATAAGACCCTCAAAAAACTGGCTTTGAAAACCCTTGGGGAATATACCTAGGAAAACTATAGAACTTCATGGAAAGAAAAATCTGCTCTAAAAGGGCCCACATGCAGACTCACTCAACCTGGAAACCAGCAGAAGAACACCAGATAGAAAAGTGCATGGTCCATTGATAAAAGAGACTGACTTTCCAAGCTCAGAGCACATCCCAAGAGAGGTGGCTGGGGCCCTCCCCCTGGACTGAGACTCTGGCAGCAGCCATTTATGTGACCTAGCTCAGACGTGCTGACACAGACACTGGAAGGCATAATTTTGGAATCCTTCCTCTAGCTTGTTAGCACAGGGCCCAGCCCCAGTCACTGGAGCACCTGAGGCAATTAAGCACAGCCAGGCAGCACAGCCAGGTGGCACAGGCAGCCTGTCCCAAGTATCAGCTCTACCCACAGTGAGCCTGAAATGGTCATGCACTGCTATACTGGGTGTCTGGCCGGCCTACCAGTGGCCCCAAAGGCAGCTGTGTACCACCCGATCACACAGGCAGCTGTACCACTGTCCTGCCCTGTTCACCAGTGAGCCAGCAACAGTCCCAGGCTGCATAGTTGGCTGTACCTAGGGCATGCCTCTCCCACCAGGGCAACTGAGGCTGTTGCATACCCTTAGGCAACACAGCCAGCCCACACTGGAAGCCTGCCCTGCCAACCAGCACGCCTGAGGTAGTTGTGCACCACTGTGTCCATAGCCAGCTCATGCTGAGGACCTACTCCACCCAAGAGAGAGCTAGCAAGAGCCATGCCACTGGGATGTACAACCAGACACACTGGGGACTGGCCCCACCAGCCAGCAGCAGTCCTTGGCCCCAAATCCAGGTGTATGGGGGGCCTCCCCCTCCCACCAGCACACTTGAGGAAGCTAAACACCACTGGGACACATAGCCACCTGGCTCCAGAGGCCTGCTGTGACCACCAGTGAGCTAAGAACATCTACATACCACTGAGCTCACATGTGCCACACTGGAGGCCTACCTCACCCATGAGTGTACCCAAGGCAGTTGAGCACCACTGGACAGTTACAACCAGCCACACTGAAGGCCTAAAGCAGTTGTGTGCCCCAGGCCTAGCAACCAGCCACACCAGGGGCCTGCCGCATCCACCACTGAGCTCACAACAGTTATGCACCACTGGACTCTACAACCAGCCACACTGGGGGCCAGCCTTGCCTACCCACTCACCTGCAGCAATAGCAGCCTTGCCACAACAGAAGGTCACATGCAGCCCACAGGGGACACCCCTGGAGTATTTGGCATGCATAATGGGAGGGGAGCATGCTGCTGGGTCCCATGAGACATCTCCTACATAAGGCCACATTTCCAAGATCAGGAGATGTAGCTAACATACCTAATACATAGGAATAAGCACAAAGAAGTAGGCAAAATGAGGAGACAGAGGAAAATGCTCCAAATAAAAGAACAGGATAAAGCCTCAGAAAAGAACTAGATAAAACAGAGATAATCTACTTGATAAATAGTCCAAAGTATTGGTCATAAGGATGCTCACTGAACTCAGGAGAATAGATGAACATAGTGAGAACTTGAACAAAGAATTAGAACATATAATAAAGAACCAATCCAAACTGAAGAATACAATAATTGAAATGAAAAATTCACTACAGGGAATCAACAGCAGAATAGATGACACAGAAGAACAGATCACTGATCTAGACAATAGAGTAGAGGAAATCACCCAAGCTGAGCAGAAAAAAATAAAAAACAATTAAAAAGAAAGAGGACAATGTAAGGGACAAGATAAAGCATAACATTACATTATAGGTGTCCAAGAAGGAGAGACAAAGGGCAGAGAACTTATTTGAAAAAACAATAGTTGAAAACTTGCCTACCATGGTGAAGGAAACAGATATCCAGGCACAGAAAGCACAGAGAGTACCAAACAAGATGAACCCAAAGAGACCTACACCAAGACACATTATAGTTAAAATGTCAAGAATTAAAGATAAAGAGAAAATCTTAAAAGCTGCAAGAGAAAAGCAACAAGTTATATATGAGGGAAACTACATAAGACTATTAGCTAACTTCTTAGCAGAAACCTTATAAGTCAGAAGTGAGTGGAATAATATACTGAAAATGCTAAAAGGGAAAAACCTACAACCAAGAATACTCTACCTGGCAAGATTATCATTCAGAATAGAAAGAGAGAGTTTTCCAGGCAAGCAAAAACTAAAGGAGTTTGCCACTTAACTGGCCTTATAAGAAATGTTGAAAGGACTCTGTTAAGTGTAAAAGGAAAGGTCACAAACAGAAACAAGAAAATTCTCAAAGAAAAAAATATCACAGATAAAGGTGAATATACAATCAAATAGTGAATCAACTATCTATAAAGCTAGTAAGAAGGTCAAAAGACAAAAGTACTAAAATCATCTATATCTACAATAAGAGGTTAAGAGATACACAAAATTAAAAGAGGTAGAATATGATATTAAAAACAAAACATGTTGGATGGGGAGTAAAAATTTAGAGCTTTTAGTATGAGGTTGAACTTAAGAGACCATCAACTTAATATAGATTGCTATATACATAGGTTGTTATGTGGAGATTAAACAAAATGTAACTGAACAACTATTGGGTCAAAGGAAAAATAAAACAATGACTGAGACAAATGAAAAGACTACATAAAAAGTCTATGGGATACAGCAAAAGTGGTACTAAGAGGGAAGTTTGTAGCAATATACGCCCACCTTAAGAAACAAGAAAAATCTCAAATAAATGATCTAATATTACACATAAAAGAACTAGAAAAAAAGAACAAATGAAGCCCAAAATCAGTAGAAGGAAGGAAATAATAAAAATCATAGCAAAAATAAATGAAATATGGACTAAAAAAATAATAGGAAAGATCAATGAAACTAAGGGCTGGTTCTTTGAAAACATAAACAAAGGTGACAGATCCTTAGCTAAAGTTACTAAGAAAAAAACAGAGAAGGCTCAAATCAATAAAATCAGAAACCAAATAGGAGAAATTACAATGGATACCACAGAAATACAAAGGATTATAAGAGAATACTATGAAAAGCTATATGCTATCAAATTGGATAACCTAGAAGAAATAGATAAATTCTTAGAATCATACAACCTTCCAAAACTGAATCAAGAAGAAACAGAGAATCTGAACAGGTCAATCATTTGTAAGGAGATGAAACAGTAATCAAAAACCACCCTGCCAAAAACAGTCTAGATCCAGATGGCTTCCCTGGTATATTCAACCAAACATTCAAAGAAGATTTAATACCTATCCTTCCCAAGCTCTTCCAAAAATTGAAGAAGAGGAGTTGCTTCCTAACTCATTGTACCAGGCCAATGTTACCCTCATACCAAAACCAGACAAGGACATCACAAAAACAGAAAATTACAGGCCTATATTGCTGATCAACATAGATGCAAAAATCCTTAAGAAAATAGAGCTAATCGAATACAACAATACATTAAAAAAATCATAAACCATGATCAAATGGGATTTATCCCAGAATTCAAGGATAGTTTAATGTACCACATTAACAAAATGAAGAATAAAATTCACATGATCATCTCAATAGATATGGAGAAAGCATTTGACAAGACACAGCATCCACTTATGATAAAAACTCTGGATAAAATGGGTATAGATGAAAAGTACCTCAACATAATAAAGGCCATTTACAACAAACTAACAGCTAATACCATACTCAGTGGTGAAAAACTGAAAGCTATCCCTTTAAGAACCTGTTCTTAAAACAAGACAAGACATGCCCACTTTCACCACTCTTATTCAACACAGTATTGGAAGTCTTAGCCAGAGAAATAAGGCAAGAAAAAGAAGTAAAATGTATCCAAATTGGAAAGGAAGAAGTAAAACTGTCACTATTTGCAGATGACATGATTTTATATATAAAAAACACTAAAGAATCCACAAAAAAAATCTATTAGAAATAATTAACAAATACAGAAAAGTTGAGGATACAAAATCAACACACAAAAATCACCTGTGTTTCTATATACTAATAATGAACCAGCAGAAAGAGATATCAAGAATACAGTCCCATTTACAATCACAATAAAATACTCAGGAATAAATTAAACCAAGGAGGTGAAAGACACCTACACTGAAAATATAAGACAGCGTTGAAAGAAATCAAAGAAGACACAAAGAAATTGAAAGATATTTCATATTCATGGATTGGAAGAATTAATGTAGTTAAAATGCCCATACTCCCTAAAGCAATATACAGATTCAGTGCAATCCCTATCAAAGTCCCAATGACATTCTTCACAGAAATAGATCAAGGAATGCTGAAATTTAAATGGAACAACAAAAGACTGGAATAGCCAAAGCAATCTTGAGGAAAAAAGAAAGCTGTAAGCATCACATTCTCTGTTTTCAAAGTATACTACAAAGCTACGGTAATCAAAACAGCATGGCAATGGCAGAAAAACAGACATACAGATCAATGGAACAGAATTGAGAGCCCAGAAATGAACACGCATATATACAGACAGATAATTTTCAACAAAGGAACCAAGAATATACAATGGAGAAAAAACATCCTCTTCAATAAAACATGTTGGAAAAACTGGGCAGCCACATGCAAAAGAATAAAAGTAGACCTCTATCTTACACCATACACAAAAATTAACTCAGAATGAATTGAGGACTTGAATGGAAGACCTGAAACCATTAAACTCCTAGAAGAAAACTTAGGAAGTACAATTTTTGACATCCATCTTAGTAGTATCTTTTTGAATATGTCTCCTCAGGCAAGGGAAACAAAAGAAAAAATAAACAAATGAGACCACATCAAAGTAAAAAGCCTTTGTATGGCAAAATAAACAGTCAACAAAATGAAAAGACACATACCAATCTGAAGAAGATACTTGCAATCATATATCTGATAAGGGATTGTTATCCAAAATATATAAAGGATTCATACAACTCAGCAACAAAAAAACCAAACAAATCAATTTAAAAAATGGGCAGAGGATCTGAACAGACATTTTTCCAAAGAACATATGCAGATGGTCAACAGGCACAGGAAAAGCTGTTCAACATCACTAATTATTAGGAAAATGCAAGTCAAAACCACAATGAGATATCACCCCACACCTGTCAGCAAGGCTATTATTAAAAAGATAAGAAATAACAAGTGTTTCGGAGGATGTGGAGAAAATGGAACCCTTGTACACTGTTGGTGGGAATGTAAGTTGGTGCAGCCACTATGGAAAACAGTATGGAGATTCCTCAAAAAACTAAAAATAGAACTACTATATGATCCAGTTATTTCACTTCTGGGTATTTATCCAAAGAACATGAAAATGCTAATTTGAAAAGATACATGCATCCCTATGTTCATTGCAGCATTTCTCATAATAGCCAAGACTTGGAAACAACCTAAATGCCCATCAATGGGTGAAAGGATATGTAAAATTTGGTATATATATATGTATGTATACCATGGAATACTACTCAGCCATTAAAGAAGATGAACCTTGCCATTTGTGACAATGTGCATCCCTGAGGGTATTTTGCTAAGTGAAATAAGTCAGATAAAGAAAGACAATTACCATATGACTTCACTTATATGTGGAAAACAAACAAACAAATACATACATATGTAGAATAGATTGGTGGTTACCAGAGGGGAAGGAGGGTGGGAGGAGGGCAAAAGGTGTAAAGGGGGACATTTCCATGGTGACAGATGGAAACTAGACTTTTGGTGGGGAATACAATGTAGTCTATACATAAGTCAAAATATAGTGATGTACATCTCAAATTTATATAATGTTAATAAATGAACGTTACCTCAATAATAAACAAATAAATAGAAAAAAAGTCCCAAACTGAATTTCTACAAATGAAAACTACATCTGAGATTTTAAAAAAAGAGAGAGAGGAATTACTAGAAGAGATTAAATTCAGTTTATACAATGCAGGAAAAAAAATAGTGAACTTCAAAACAGCAATAGAAACTGTCCATAGTGAAATACAGAGAGAAAAGTGAATTTTTAAAAGATGAATAGATCATCGGTGGGCTGTGGAACAACTTTAAGCGGCCTGATGTACACGCAATTTTAGTCCTTAAGAAAAAGGGAAGGACAAAAAGAACTTTTTAAATTATGGCCAAAATGTTCCCAAATTCGATAAAAAGTATAAATCCACAGATCCAAGAAGCTAATGAACTCCAAGCATTAAAACAAAAAAAAACATAAAGAAAACTACACCATAGAATATCATAATCAAATTGCTCAAAACCAACAAAGAGCAGTTTTGAATGGGGACTCAACCAAGATAGAAACATAGGAGCTCAAGTCTCCTCCCAGGGATGCACCTTATGGAACAATCACCTCTGAAAGTGATCCAGAAACTAGCTGAGCAACTCCTCTGTATCAGATGAATAAGAAAACACCCACATCAAAACAGGTAGGAAAGGGTGAGGCATTCTCTTGCCATAAACTCCACCCCAGACACAGCACCACACAATCAGGATGGAATGCCCAACTCCCAGCTTCTCCCAGAAGAGCAAAGTGTTTGGACTCCACGGGTAGTGTTCCATCCCCCAACCACCTGAGGGCTGTACCTCCAAAACACCCAGCCCTGAAAGCCATTAGGCCTTGGGTCTATGAGACACAGACGACTATAGCAACAGAGAAGAAATTCTTAATAGGTATGCAAGGACTCCACATAGATATCCACTTAGAGAAGACAGGCAAAATCACCCATCTCCCAGTCTTTCCATGAGAGAGGTTTATCTGCATACTTTAAAAACTGCTTCCTGAGGGGCAGGCTTCGAATTTGGCAGGCATCTAGGGGCTGGCTGCAATCCTCTCCAGAGACGGAAGATGCCAGTGGATACTTCTCCCACCTTCTCCCTCCAGCCTGCTCCAATAATAAAACCAAATCACTAGTATCTCCCTGGAAGGAATTGTACACACTTCTGGTGCCTCAGCTTTTATGGATGGGCGCCTGGATCACCTGGCACTAACAGCCAATGGGGCTTGCATTCACAGAACTGTAGCATGGAAAGAAATAGTTGTTAATGGCCAAAGGAATACCCCACTCCACCCCACACAGCTATACACCCAGGCCCAGCACAGAGGTAGTAGACAAAAATTCCCATCTCTCAAATTCTCCTTTGGAGGGGCTTACGTACATACTTTCTCAGTTGCTGCCTAAGGATCCAGCTTCTAATCAGCCTGCATCTAGGTGCTGAGTGCATTCCCCTCCTTTGGGACACTGATGGATCTTGGCATACCCTTAACTATTGGGAACTACTAAGAACAAAGATGGGGGCTTGGACTATCACAGAAGTTTGAGAGACAACTAAGAACTTGGGCTGAACTGATCAGCAAGGATTATCTGCTACATAAGACTGCTCTACCAAGACTGGGAAAGGTGGCTGTTTTATCTAATGCACAGAAGCCAACACAGAGAGTCAAGGAAAATAAAGAAACAGGAATACATCCCAAGCAAAAGAACAAGATGAATCTCCAGAAACAGATCTTAATGAAATAGAGATAAATACTTGAAAGTAAGACTTGAAACCATAAAGCTCCTAGAAGAAAACATAGGGAAGTTAGTCTTGGCAATGATTTTTTTGACTTGGTACTAAAAAGAAAAAGCAACAAAGGCAAAAATGAACAAGTGGAACTACATCAAACTTAAAAGCTTCTGCTCAGTAAAGGAAACCATCAATAAAATGAAAAGGCAACCTTTTTATTTTAAGGCATCCTGGAATGAGAGAAAATATTTGCAAACCACATATCTGATAAGGGGTTAATATCCAAAATATACAAGGAATTCATACAACTCAATAGCAAAAAAGACAAATCACCCAATTAAAAAATTGGAAAAGGATCTCAATAGACATTTTTCCAAAAAAGATGTACAAATGGCCAATAGGTACATGTAAAGATGCTCAACACCACTAATCATCAGAGAAATGCAAGTCAAAACCACCTAGCAACCTAAGTGTGGTTCAAAGGATGAATGGATAAAGAAAATGTGAGATATATATACATATATATATATATATGCAAAAGAATATTATTCAGCCATAGAAAAGAAGGAAATTCTGCCTTTTGCAACAACATGGATGGACATTGAGGGCATTATCCTAAATGAAATGTCAGACAGAGAAAGACAAATACCATATGATCTCAATTATATATGGAAACTAGATGATTTGGGGTTTCATGATGAGTTTTTAGATCCAACACCAAAAGCACAATCCATGAAAATAAACAGATAAATTGGATTTTATTAAAATTTTAACCTTCTGCTCTGTGAAAGACAATGTTGAGAGAATGAAGAAACAAACCACAGACTGGAAGAAAATATTCTCAAACATATATCTGATAAAGAATTTGTATCCAAAATATACGAAGAATCCTTAGAACTCAATGATAAGAAAATAAGCAACCCAATTGAACACTGGGCAAATATCTGAGCAGAAGATATAAGGATGACAAGTAAGCATGGGAAAAGATGCCCATATCATATGTCATTAAGGAATTGTAAATTAAAGCAACAATGAGATATCACTACATACCTGTTAGAATAGCCAAAATCGAAAAACACTGACAACATCAAATGGTGGTGAGGGGTGGAGCAACAGAAACACCCATTCATTGCTTTTAGGAATGCAAAATGGTACAGTCACTTTGGTTGTTTGACAATTTCTTATAAAGCTAAACATACCATACAATCCAGCAATTATACTGCTAGATATTTATTCAAATAAGTTGAAAACATGTCCACACAAAAACCTACACATGAACGTCTATAGCAGCTTTATTCATGATTTCTAAAAACTAGAAACAACCAAGATGATTTTTAAAGATGAATGGGTAAACAAACTGTGATATATGCATCCAGTGGAATTTTATTCATTGATAAAAGGAAATGAGCTATCAAGTCATGAAAAGATGTGGAGAAACGTTAAATGCATATTGTTAAGCAAAAGAAGTCAGTTTGAAAAGGCTATTTACTATATGATTCCAGCTATATGGCATTTGGAAGAGGCAAAACTATAGAGACAGTGAAAAGATCAGTGGTTGCCATGGGTTTGGGAGAAAGCAGGGGAGAGAGGAATAGTTGCAACACGGTATTTTTAGGGCAGTGAAAGTATTCTGTATAAAAACTATAGTGGTGGGCACATTTCATTATACATTTGTCAAAAATCCTCAAAGCTGTAAAGCGCAGAGTGAAACTTAATATAAACTATGGATGATAGTTAATAATAATAATGTATCAATATAAGTTCAGTAATTTTAACAAATGTATTGCACTAATGCAAGATATTAATAATAGGGGAAACTGTATGAGGAAGGGTGGGGGTGAATATATGGAACTTTATACACTATTTGCTCACTTATTCTGTAAATCTAAAACAGTATTTAAAACAGTAAAATCTATTGATTATTTTTAAGACAGAAGTGAGGACATAGATCTATTTGTATATTCCCTAGCCTGTTTCTAGGTACAAGAATGTGAATATAGTGGTTGTCCCTTGAGAAGGGAGAACTAGAATTCTAGCATGGGAAGGATAGGAGCGTACTCTTCACTATAAGCACCTTTTACCACTTGAATTTTTTAATAAAATGTCTGTATCATTTTTTCAATATATATAAAAGGAGCCTATCAGGATCCCCTCCATTGACAATGGATTGACCAAAGATAGTTTTGGGGTTTGGAGGTTTGAAACCCAGTGAAAATGAAAGAGGAGATAATCTGCAGCTGCAGAACATGCAGGCAGGTGGTGACCAGTCAAAGAGGGCCCCTAGTCAGCATCTGTACTCCCCCTCATTTCCTGGGTACAAGTGGATACAGCTTTACTAAGTCACTTCTATTAGAATCAGACTGTGAAACTCTCAGTAGTGGGGCCATGTTTTCCACTTCTTCCCTCCCCTCCTACGATGGCTCTATACCAAGTTGCCACTTGGGGCTGCCTGTGGTCAGTATACTCTCAGCATGCTGGTGCCCAAGAAAAACTTGTTGACTGTTTTTGAAAATGATTGGTACTCTGTTATCAACTCCAAACCTGCTGAGCCTTTAAAATACAGAACGAGAGAATGAATGAATCAGAAATGACGAATGCCGCGTTAAGCTTCCTGGCTCAAGAGAAGTCTAAGAAGCTGAGTTGATTGAACCCAAAGAAAAAGTATGACTCAATGCTTATTTTAGAATAGCAGAGTTACTAGGTGTTCTGTATTGGGATTCATTTGGTAAGGGTGAAAGGGGAAGAACTAGAGGAAAAATGGACCTATTTGGTTTGATAAAATATTTGTTCCATGAACGAACACAGTGTTTCTTGACAGTCCACATTCTCAGTACCATGAATATTATCCTGCATATACATCTTCTTCATCAATGTTCCAATTGTTAGGGCTGGGGCTTTGATTAGCAAGGTATTCACCCTAAGGTGTTCTCTTCCACTCATATTCTTCTAAAACCTGTCTATCTCAGGTTTCCATGACTATTTTTAGTTTTGTAATTCACTATTATTAACATCTTAACAATATTTTCCCACTTAAAAAATTGCAATATCTCTTCCTATCATAAAAAACAGTAGAAAATTTATGCTTCCTTAATGGTCTTATATTAATGTTTTAATTAAACACGATGAGCTATAAGCATCTTAAAAGTACATAACCAATACCTATGAATTGCTATAGCTCAAAGTTGCTATGTACAAGTTATTATTATTCTTATTTTAATATACAGCATGGTATTTTTAAGACATCTCATAGATTTAGACTTTTGTTAGTAATACAGATAATGCAGATGATATTACTTGGTTTTAATAGAATGAAATGCTTCCCTTCACATACATATGTATCTGATTTCATAGAAATACTTTGTAAAGTCATGAGGTCTTCCTTCTTGTAGTCACAAATAACATAGATCACAAGTTGTCTTACAGTTTTGTTGAAAGTGTGAAAGCTCCCTTTTCTACAACTTCTTTTGTACCTTAAGTATCATTCTGGCTTCCTACTGCTGTCTGTTCAAAGGATTATGCCCCAGATTTCTCCCTGGCTAGCTTTCTCCATCAATGTGAATTTTATTTTATTTGTATTCTTACTGGCTATTTGCCATCTTGACAAAATAGTGTGCTCTCATAGAGACACAAAACAACTCCAGAGAGATGAAAAACCACGAATGTATGCTCTATTCAAAAGTGCCCAGGCTAACACAAACCAACCCTCACTGCCTCAGAGAAATGTACAGACATCAGAGCTGACAGGTGCACTGCTCCCTTTGTCCCCTTCTTTTTTCACATAAACCTCCCTATTCCCATTTTGATCTGCTGGTAACTTAGTTTAAATGACCCATTTATTTTCTATTGTAAATGAACACATTGCTCTCTAGCAGTTAATAGTCCACTTGGAACAAACTTGGCTTTATGAATGTTTTCAATATGTGTTTGAGTTTTTGCACAAAACCTAAATCTCTCTTCTGAGACTTGCACACTCTAACATAGAAAGCTGTACCAAGGACTCCCACTGCTACCTTATTCAGATGTCCCTAAAGGGAAGCATGTGACCTACCAACCATAAAATTTCTTTTGCTGAGATTTAAACCTAACTTCCTGTATCTGGTTCTACCTTTGTTCTTTCACTCTGAAGGGCTATAGTTTGGGGAAGATTTGCATTCCCCTTCCAAAATAGTTGAATACTCCTGCATAGTTTTCTACTGGCCTTGTCATTACAGATTTTATGCAAATTCAACTTCTATGATAAATCAATAACTGATTTATTTGATTATCAAATCCTAGGACAAGAAGAGACTTTAACAGGTGAACTGAAGAAGGGAATCCATTTAGTGTTCAAAATCCCTAAAGTGTTATGTCTCTTGTGAAGATTCCTTAAGCTTTTCCAGGTATATCCATAGTGAAAGAAGAGGTCAGAGTTAACTTGTAAACATATGACTTATGATACAGTTTTGACAAAAAAAAACTTCTTAGTAGGTCATAGCTCATTAAAGTCTGAAAAACATCCCAGAATATAAAGCCATTCTTTGCAACCTATAAAATAGCCCACGCCAGTGGGATTTACATGTAATCCTTATTTTAAAAATTCAGCTTCAATTAATGTTATTAATAGAGGATCTATTACCAGAATACATTATAAATAAAAATCAGAAGTTGTTGCTATTCACCTTGATTTTAAACCTGCTGAGACCCATGTTGGACTTCTGAACTACAGAACTGTAAGGTAATAAATTAGTGTTGCGTAAGGGGCTAAGTTTGCTGTGATTGGACAAGTGAATAGGCATGCTGCCAAGCTTTTGGGGGATTTCTGTAGGCACATTTTCTCCACTGATAGAGTACCATTCCAGAATCCTCTGTCATCTTCACACTCCCCCTACTCTCCTACCAGGTGTTCAGCCCTTAAATCCTCTTTGCCTGCCTCCTCCCACCTCTAAATTTCAGCCTCTTCTTGGTTCCTGGGCTGCCTCCCTTCACAACCAACCCCAAGCTCTCTCCTCTCTCTGATACTGGAAATATTTGGCCTGCAGCTATTTCTTCTTGCACCCATTTCGATGGTGGGATTAGAGTCAGGGAGAGACATGAGTTAGAACAGTACTGACCCTGTTGCTTATTCACTGTGTGACTTTGTGAAAACACAGGTGAGGGTGATGATGAAGATTCAAAGACATGATGCTTGTAGAGTGCTTGGCATGCAGTATGTTCCAAGTACTGCTGAGAAAGGTCACTTTTTGAGATGTAGAGAGCATAAATCTGTTAAAATGAATTTCTACAATGTTCATAAATTCTGAATTTTGGGACCCTAGGAGCAAAGCCCCCATTGCTCTTCTAAGCCACTGATTGTACACTAAGGCACTGATTGTTAGTCTGATACATTTATTTAAATAAACCCTGCTAAACCACAGCAAAATCAATCTTGTAACAATTTGCACTAACCATTAAGGTCCTCACAAAGGACAAATAAGGGTTCATTTATTTCAAAATGATAGAGACAGTCCCTGAGTTGCTGTCAGCCCCAAATTATTTTCTATTAACAAGAGGTGCATTAAAAGTTTTTGTGGGTGGTGGGGCTGGCCCAGTGGCATAGTGGTTAACCTTCCATGCTCCACTTTGGTGGCCCAGGCTTCGAGAGTTCAGATCCAGGGTTCAGATCTGTACACACCACTTGTTCAGCAGTGTTGTGGTGGCATCACACATAGAAAATAGAGGAAAATTGGCATGGATGTTAACTCAGGGCCAATCTTCCTCAAGTAAAAAAAGGAAGATTGGCAACAGATGTTATCTCAGGGCCAATCTTCCTCACCCAAAAAAAAAAAATGACCCCGAATAGCCAAAGGATTCCTGAGAAAAAAGAACAAAGCTGGAGGTATCACACTCCCTGATTTCAAATCATACTACAAAGCCATGGTAACCAAAACAGCATGGTACTTGCACAAAAACAAACACACAGATCAATGGAACAGAATCGAGAGACCAGAAATAAACCCACACATTTATGCACAGCTAATATTTGACAAGGGAGCCAAGAGAATACAATGGAGAAAGGAGAGTCTCTTTAATAAATGGTGTTGGGAACACTGGACAGCCACATGCAAAAGAATGAAAGTAGACCATTCCTTTACACCATGCAGAAAAATCAACTCAAAATGGATTAAACAGTTGAATGTAAGACCCGAAACCATGAAACTTCTAGAAGAAAACATAGGCAGCATGCTTTTTGACATCAGTCTTAGCAGGATATTTTCAAGAACCATGTCTGCCTGGGCAAGGGAAACAAAAGAAAAGATGAACAAATGGGACTACATCAAACTAAATCTTTTGCACAGCAAAGGAAACCATCAACAAAAGGAAAAGACAACCTAATAATTGGGAGAAGACATTTGCAAACAATATATCAGATAGGCGGCTAATATCCAAAATATACAAAGAACTCATACAGCTCAACAACAAAAAAACCAACAACCCAATTAAAAAATGGCAAAAGTTCTAAACAGAGATTTCTCCAAAGAAGATATACTGATGGCCAACAGGCATATGAAAAGATGCTCAACATCATTAGTTACCAGGAAAATGCAAATCAAAACTACAATGAGGTATCACCTCATTCGGGCTGTAATTAACAAGACAGGAAACAATAAATGTTGGAGAGGATGTGGCGAGAAGGGAACCCTCGTACACTGCTGATGGGAGTGCAAACTGGTGCAGCCACTATGGAAAGCAGTATGGAGTATCCTCAGAAAATTAAGGATAGATCTACCATATGATCCAGCTATTCCACTGCTAAGTATTTATCCAAAGAACTTGAAAACACAAATGCATAAAGATACTTGCACCCCCATGTTCATTGCAGCATTATACACAATAGCCAAGACTTGGAAGCAACCTAGGTGCCCATCAAGGGACGAATGGATAAAGAAGATGTGGTATTTATACATGATGGACTACTACTCAGCCATAAGTAATGATGAAATCCGGCCATTTGTGACAACATGGATGGTCCTTTAGGGTATTATGCTGAGTGAAATTAGCGAGAGGGAGAAAGTCAAATACTCTATGATCTCACTCATAAGTAGAAGATAAAAACAACTACAAACAAACACATGGCATTGGATATTGGATTGGTGGTTACCATAGGGGAGAGGGGAGGGCAAAAGGGATGATTAAGCTCACATGTGAGGGGATGGACTATAATTAATTTTGGGCTGCTGAACATGATATAATCTACACAGAATTCGAAATATATTACGATGTACATCTGAAAGCTATATAATGTTATAATCCAATGCTACTGCAATTAAAATAATAATAATTAAAAAAAACAGTGATTAAGTTTAATTTTGGAGTTAATGCTGAGCCTAAAACTCCACTTATGACACTTAACAAACTTTTTAACTTTGAGCAAGTTATTTGCCTTCTCTAAGCTGTTCATCTGTAAAATGATGCAACTAAATTTCTAACTCACATGGTCGTTGTGAGAAGTAAATGAAATGATACATATAATGCACTTAGCTGAGTTCCTGGCACATTGTGTGTGCTCAAAAATGTTAGCTATTATTATGGGAAAATTTCACACACATTAGCTTTTTAACCCCCACAGTTATTTATTTTACAAATGTTTCAACGAAAGTTCAGTGATTTGGTAAGCTGGGAAGCTGTGATACTCATCTCAATCACAGACCACTTGACTCCAAGTTTGGGGCCTTTTCTACAACCTGCTTCCTACTCTTCCTCATATCCCCTTTTCCCCCATCCTCTCACACCTCACCCTACTCTTCCCAACAAAATATGAGCAAGAAGCTGTTACAATTGATGCTGTGGATATACATTTATAACACAGACTTGATACTCAAAACTAATCCCACAAGTAAAATTAAACTCATGGAAAATCCCTGCAGGGTTTTAATAACATACAAATATGTCAAACTGTGAAAAGTCACAATATCAGAATGAGCCTCCAGAAATAATTCAAGGATATGTCCAGCTTAAGTATTCAGACAGAATTTTCAAAAGAAAATGAAAGATACCTTTCTGCAAATACAAAGCATAGACTAGAAGAAGCAGAAGAGCCTGGAAGAAAGCTTTTCATTGCAGTTGTTTTAGTTTTGGAAGAATTCACTATGATTTCAACTTCATAGTTTAGGAAAATAGTCTCTTGTTCTCTCATTAATGTCAGTTTTTCTTTCTTTCTTTCCTTTTTTTTTTTTTTTACTAGTTATAGAAGCCTCTTAATATTTAAACCTTTAAAATCCATTTTAATGTTTACATTTACTGGAAGTGGAGTGTATCCTTGAGCAGGGGAAATAAGGTAATGTTGGATGTGCATTGGTTAGATACCTTATATAATTGATCTGTGTCTTTGAACACTGGACTCTAGTGTAACAAGCAGATCCTTAGTGTCATATTCTGAATCATTAAAACCCTGAATTCAGAGTGCTTGCTGCATATCATGTCTGTGGCACAAAGCAAGAATGTACAAATTTAAGGTCGTGTGGTTTTAGTCTACTCAATCTAGCTCATGGTCATTCTCTACTTGGTTTAGATGTTGAATCCTGTTATCCTTTGCATTTAAGACTGCCTGCCCAACATCAACTGCTTCATGAAAGGGAGCCTTTAGGTCCAACAAGATTGACACAATTGTCCCACTTCCTCTTTTTCAATCATTGCCTGTTCTCATTCTGACTCAACCCTTGTCCAATTCCTGGCACTGAGCTGAGTGTCTTCTACTCTTTCCATTGTGTCTGAGGAGGTCCTAACTTTTAGGTCACCCTCAAAAATTTTTACTTAGATGTTCTACTGGTGTTCCCTGCTTTGAATGTCCTCTGGTAATATACTCCACCCTAGTTGGCTTTCCTGCCCCACATTCACTTACCTACCTGCACCCCAGGAAGATAAATACAACCAAAACAGCTGGCTGGCAGCATCAAGTAGCCTTCTCAGATACCAGTTCCTCTTGAGAGATTTCATATATATATGTATATACATACACATATACATATACACACATATATATGTGTATATGTACATATATATATAATTCCTGAATTGCTTTTTCAAGTACCGCTTTTACATAAACTGTTCAAATGCACAGGCACAGTGAGTTATTTGCACAATCTTCCTCCTGGAGATTATAATGATAATTAATACTTATATATCATTTACTATATGCCAGGCACTATTCCAAGCACTTTATACACATCAAAGCAATTTAATCTTCAAAACACGTCTAACAGATACGTAATATTATCTCCATTTTACAGATGAGATAACCGAGCTGCAGAGAAGTTAAGTAATTTGTCAAAGGTTACCTGAAACACTATTAAGTGAAACTTTCACACCATCTACTATCTCGTGTTAGTAAATTAAATCGACTCAATCACTGACAATATTGACTCTGTTTATCCGCAAGTGGTTCTGGGCTACAATATTCAGTAACAATGTAAGACATGTTTGTGCATAGTGTTTCTAATTTCCCTGTTGAAGTATCATCCTTCCTCTCAAGGCCCAGTTCTTTGAATTGCCTTATACAGAGAAAAGCAATCCTGATAGAGGATGTATAGTAAAAAGTAACATGACTCAGAAGAAGAAATGCAAATGCCCACAAACATATGAAAGGATGCTCAACCTTACTAATAATCAGGAACATGCAAATAAAAATAATGATGTTTTCACTTAACACATTGGCAAATTTTAATCATGATAATCATGAAGTTGTGGGGGACCTAGAAGTCTCATTTATGCTCTGTTGCTGGATATATAAATTGGTATAGCCTTTTGGGATGATAATTTGGAAGCGTCTTATAAAGACATATATGTGTAATCTTCAAGGTAGCAATTCCTCTTCCAGGTATCTATCTTAGAGGACTATTCAGATGTGGATATAGTAAGTAGAAAGATGTTTATGTCAGCATTATTAGTCAGGACTAAATCCATCAATTGACAATTGGTTGAATAAATTGTGGTGACTGCATTCATAGGACACCATGCATGTAGCGGTTCCAAAGAATCAGGTAAATATATATGTAGTGGCATTTGAAAAGCTCCAGGATATATTATTATGCAAAAAAAGAAACTTTTAGAAAAATAAATAAATAAAAGCACCAGTTAACCTAAAAATGAAACACAAAATTACATATCTCTAAGTGAACATGTGTGCCACCTGCTTATAAACCTAACAGAGTAGCAGCTATCTTGGGGAAACCATCCAGAAAGTTGAGACACTATTGTCTGAAGTTTTTATACATACGTATACAATACGTCTTTGGCTTTCTTTTTGTGTGTACATTTCAGAATCAAATAAATGTGTATCTTTTTTTTTAAATGTTTTTGTGGGTAGTGATGCTATTCAAATGGAAAAGAAAAATAACTTAAATGACTTAAGGTTTTCAGACAACGGCTAAGTACTTAGAGCAGCTAAATGAAGAGCACTTTTGAGTGGATCTGAATGAGAATTCTCAATTTGTAAGTGGGAAAAGATGAGTTGTGAATTGTCAGTTAAGTGGACCCCATCCCATTGTTGTTGATTCTTCCTCCATATGGAGGCTAAAACTAATGACGTCCATTGCAGCGAAGCGGGCTTGCCCCAACAGCAGAGATCTTAACCCTAAATTGCTAAGTCCAAAGAAGCACTGTTCTTGATGTAAAACAAAAAGATTGGAGATGGTTGGCACTTTACCCCCACCCTCTCAGAGAAAAAGCATTTGATGTTGGGGGGATGGAGTTGGCTGCGGGGCAGGGAAGGGGGCAGTGAAGAATACAAGGACAGATTAGTACAGAGAGAGAAACCGAATGGAGTTTGTGCCCCTTGACCTCTTAGAGCACAATCCTTTGGGGTTCGGGGGGGGTGGGAAGGGAAGGAAGAAAACACAAGAAGATCCCTCATGGAATTGAGGGGCATTTGAGAGCAGAGTCAGACTTGTTTCCTGTCTGCAGCTTGAGAGAAACAGTCCTGCAAGTGGGTCCTGCACAACTAGGTTTGGAAGAAGCAAGATAGATGGCAGCATGACACAAATAGCCATGAGAGAGGCCTCCGACTTTCACTCTCTCTAGTGGGGTGCAGTATGGCTGCCCAAAAATATGTCCACATCTTAAAACCTGGAACGTGTAAACATGACCTTATTTGGGGAAAGTGTCAGTGCAGACGTAATTAAGTTAAGGATCAGAAGATGAGACTATCCTGGATTGTATGAGTGGGCCCTAAATCCGATGGCAACTATCCTTGTAAAACAGAAGAGGAGAAGACACAGACAGAGAGAGAAGAGAAGCCCATGTGAAGGTGAAAGCAGAGAATAAATTTACACAGCCACGAACCAAGGAATGCCTAGAGACAAAAGGAGCTGGAAGAAGCAAGGAAGAATTCTCCTCAGATCTCGGACTTCTAGCCTCCAGAATCATTTTTTCTTTCCGTAGAAGTGTAATTGGCTCCTCATTTTATTTATTTATTTAACTTTGAGGAAGATTGGCCCTGAGCTAACATCTGTCATCAATCTTCCTCTTTTTTCCCCCCCAAAGCCCCAGTACATTATTATATATCCTAGATATAGGTCCTTCTAACTCTTCTATGTGGGATGTCTGCCCAGTATGGATTGATGATCGGTGCATAGGTCTGCACCCAGGATCCAAACTGGCAAACCCCGGGCTGCCAAAGCAGAGGTGCAAACTTGCCCTCTTAGCCATGGGGAAAGCCCCTAGCCTCCAGAATTTTGAGAATAAATTTCTGTTGTTTTAAGCCACCAAGTGTGTGGTAATTTGTTGACATCCATAGGAAACTCTCTAGTGATTGAAGACCTGAGAGAGATGTGGTGGCCATTCATAAGCTTTCTGCGCATCTGGAATGAGGAGGGAAACTATGGCCAACTCCAATAAGGTGTGCTGCTAGGGTGGGTAGAAGGACTTGGACAATCCATTAGGGATGGGAGGAGAAAGCCTGCATCAATGTGAAATTTTCTTTATCCTGGAGCTGTGCTACAACCAAATGTCACACCCACCAAAGTCACCACTGAGTATCACTTGTTCCATGAGCACAGACCACAAGGACATTGATTATCGATGACAGTATGGGAACCAGGAGCAGTGGAGGAGGTCTAAAAAGTGCATAGCACCCCTCCCTTCACTGCTAACTCCAGCATCAGTGGCTGGGTAAGATCCCCAGTGAATTCATTAGTACTAGCAAGAGCAGCAGAGGAACTCAGGTGGGCCTAAATAACCATTATGGATTTGACTAGGAAATCACTGAATTTAGACTGAATTTACTTACAATCCCCAAGTTAAAGTTGAAGCTAAGAGACAGGTTTGGGACTTGAAAACAGAATGGATAGACAGTTCCAGAAATAGAATTCCAACTTTGGAACCTCGAATTTTGTAGACTGTTATGACCAAAAATATACTGCTACTTGTAGCTACAAAACAAATTATTTGAATAATATAATAGCATATAAGTACACTTAATAGTGTATAAATATAGTTACATTTTGTGAAATATTGGAAAAGGTTATCTAGCCACAGGAAAAGTTTCAAATAGGACCAGGATTGTGCTTTAAAACGAAAAAGTGTATAACACTATAAAGTATGTGATTTTTTAACTTCCCAAATATTTCCCATCCTTTGGCTGGCAGAGACCCAGTTTTTCAAGTATTTACCCTCCTTGTCATGGATGTGGGCCCAAGAAAGAGATTCTATCCTCAGACCCCCAGGCATTGGATGGTGATTTGTGAAAGTCGATCGTGGTCATTTGATTTTCCTTTCGTGACTCACATATTAAAGACAGGTGGCCCCGTCCTGGGCAATGAGACATAAGAGGAAGTTTACCAGGAGGTTTCTAGGAGAGGGTCCTTGGTAATAAGTTGATACATGGAAAAACTTCACGTCTTCATTTATTGTATGTCCTAGTGACTGCACATGATATTTGGAACTGTGTCATTTATCTCCTGACCATAAGGAACAAGAATGACAAGCAAATAATGGCAGAAAAGAAAGATGGGGGAAAAGAACTAGGTCCTGAAAATTGTAATTGAATTACTAACTCTGGACCACTCTATCTCCAGACTTCTTGTTTCATTAGATAATCAATCCCCTATTCTGCCCCTAGCAGCTAAGAACATCCTAAGTAATTAAAAATAAAATAAAATTATGAAATCCTGATATAAAACCCTTGATGAAAATTTGAACTAAAGAAAAAGTAAAGGGATTCTCTAAAACTAATTTCCTATTAAATATGGCAAATCAGTGAATACTAGTAATTAAAAAGCAAGCCACAGTATAAAATGGAGTTGAATGAATTCTTATCCAGTAATGTGACAAAGTGAACATATCTGTAAATATTGATGCAAGGCATAAAGTGCAATAAATTTGAATGAATTCTTACACAGGCATCTAGTGTATATGCAAATAAATATTTCCTTAAAGCCTTGAAGGAATGTTAAAGGCATCCTTGTGAATACACTAAAAACAAATATTTCTGTGAATATTTGTACACATCATGCAATAGAAAAGAAAATGGAATGCATTTTAATAGAAATTAGCCTGAACCAAAAAATAGAATAATGCCTGTAGCTTTTGAGTCATGGATTATTGTAGGATACTAATATATTTAAATCTAAAATTCTAAGGTACTAATTCAGTCTATGTGGCTGCTGGATTACAATTTTAATAAAGGAAATCATGCAGGCTAAGAAACTTCATTTAGTTTGAATTTCCATGCTCTATTACTTGGAAATCACATCATGTTTACTGCCTTATCTCATGCTACCTTTCACCTTTGGCATGTGGCAGGTGCAGGAATGTTTTCCAACATTTTGGGGGAGGACTTTGTCATAAATGCCTACAAAAAGTGAAACCTCTCAGGGTTCGTGGAAGTTAGTGGATCTGTAAGTGCTTTAGGAATTGTAAAGTGCTACATAGAAGTGCTTAAGTGTATCCACTTACTTTATTTCAGTAAAGATTCAGACTTTTAATCATGTAGTAACTCAAAAAATGTTACAAGATATGATTTTGCGTACACAACTATTGAGCAATTGCTTAACAAATGATAACAGCTTAATGTTTAATATTTTCAGTGGTTGCATAATAGATAAAGAGCATTAATGGAACGTTCACTGGGAGCTCTGGTTCAGGAAGCTGTAGCCAGCACCGTGGGGATAAGATTCAGTGTTCTGAATAACCTAGGTCTATTCATAAGTGATCAAAAAGAAGCTGAAAAGTCTCAATATGTAGATCTTCAAGAAATTTCCCTGGAAAAGGAAAATCCCATTATGAGGAAGGAATTCAAATACCATTCAAGTCACCTATCCTCCAAGAAACTTTATCCAACTATGTCTTCCAGCTTGACCATTCAGCACGCCTACTGCATTACATCAATACTAAGTCAAAATTAAATCCAGTTAAACTTTGTAGTATGACCTCAATACTTTTATATTTTATACTTAAGTATTCTCATATTTAGACTCTGATTAATATCATATTAAGAATATGATTATAAATATCTTAATCTCCCTTTGCAGTATTTTTAGCACACCATATAGGTCTACTAAGGGCAGGGACCATGTTTTACTATTTCTGTTTGATTTTTTTTCTTTTCCAGATAAATACCTAGACATACTGAATAAATATTTTTTCATTGGTTTGTGTAGTGGTTAAAAGCATAAGCTTAAGAATTTGCCAATTTGGCTTTACTTATTTCCATGTAAATTCGGACAAGCCATTTAACTTTTCCAGGCTTACTTGCTACAGATCACTTAAAATAATTTATGTAAACCTCCTGGCAGGAGTAAGTGCTCAAAGAAGAGAGATTTTTATTATTACTGTTTTACAACGAAGAAGAATGGCATGTGCAGGCAAACAACTCAAGAAAGAAACCACCGTTACTAAAGGTCTAGAAAAGGCAGTCTCTGTGGAGCAAGTACAAGATGTAGACTCATAGAAAAGGACATGGAGGACCAATGACACAATGACCTTGACTACTTCAAAGATGATAGCCTAATCTTAGTGTCTATTTAATGTATGACAATAGGAAAAGCAACCATTGGATAACATGAAAGATTTTGGCCAGATATAGGAAAGGACTTTCAAAAGGGTGTTACAATATTAGAACAGATTATAGACAAAGGTTGTAAAATTCCTTGAGATTACTTGAAGATAGTTCATGGAAAAAAGTAAGGCAGAAAAAAAATGCATGTACAAATTTTTGTGGCTAAAAAAATGTCTAAAGTGGAGTAAAAAGATGTAAACATAAAAAGTTGAGATTCATCAAATATCATGCTATTGTTAGAAATAATATCATAACTGAGAAAATATAAAATATAAAGTAATTTACGGTGTCAATTGAGAAGAAGAAAATGTCACTATGGCACATATAAGGAAGAGTGAGGACCTTGTCAAGATGGCGGTATGAGCAGACGTTGCACTTGACTCCTCCCACAAACACAACCAAGTTACAACAATTTTTGGAAAAATTACCCTGGATTGAAAGCTGGGTAAAAAGAACCCCCACAAAAAGGGACAGTCCTGACGAAGGCAGAAGAGGCAGTAATTGCTGCTAGAGAGGAAAAAAGCCACCTTTGGGAGCAGCGGAGCTTCTCAGCTGGTCTGGCAGGAGACACCATAAAGTACGCAGCCCTCCCTGGAGGAGTGAGGTCTAGAGCAGGGTCGATACTGCTATAAGCTTTCTTCAGACTCAGCCCAACTGAGATGAGGGTCTTACTGTCAGGCTTTGCTGGCTATTAACTGCAGTGAGGATAGCCCCAGAAAAGCTACTGGCAGAAAGCCGAAAAGACCCAGGTCTTAAAGGGCCCATGCACAAACTCACTCATTGCAGCAACCTAAAATCACCAGAGAGAAGGCTGACAGTCCTTTGGTGAAACGAGACTCACCTGGTGGGCTCTGGGGGCATCTTGGTGAGAGGAGGGACCTTCTGGAGACTGAGACATTTGTGGGGGCCATTGTTCTGAGCTGGTCAAGGCATACCGACACGGACCCCAATGGTTACCATTGAGCTTCATCCCTTGGCCTGTTAGCCAGGGGTCTGCCATGCCCACTAGAGTACAGATTTAATCCAGTTCAGCCAGGGCAGCCAACTCACCATAGGGACAAGCCCCACCTAACAGCAAGCCCTCAGCCTACTTTTCAGCCTGCATTGACTGAGTGCCTTGATCCTCTACAGGCAGGCAAGGGTCTCTGCCTCTGTGGGGCAGGGCCTGTGTGAGGACCAGCTGAACTGTGGGGAGCATTGGTGGAGAAGTGGGGGCCTCTGCAGTGCAGAGTCGGGGTACGCTCCAGGGAATTGAGAAGTGTGCAAGGCCTAGGACTCTGTTGACGGTGTATGTGGTCCTGTGGGGGGTGAGGCTTATCAGTGGCAGAAGACCTGTGCTTCACAAATAGCCATAAAAAGAATGAGCTTCACCTTCCAAAGTCTGAAACAATTGAGTGCCCCCGTGCCTAGGGCCAGCCCCACTCTGCAGTACTCCTAAGAGAACTGACAACAGTTTGTAGGCCTGAGGCCTATCACAACTGTATGCCCCTGAGCCTAGTAGCCAGCTACGCTGGGTACCAACCCAAGTAAGAGGAAACCTGCAATAGGAGTGTGCTGATAGACTTTGTAGCAAACAGTGCTGAGGCTCCCCACAAACCGGATTTACAAACAGCTGGCCAGGGAAGGAAAGATTAGACTCCCTGGGTACCTGCAGTGGGAGCAACCCTGCCACAGTAGAAGGACACAAGTGGCTCACAAAGGGGTCACTCCTGGCTCTTATGGACTGGTGACGAGAGGGAAGCACACTGCTGGACCTCATATGGCATCTCATACATAAGACCACTTCTCCAAGATCAGGAGATATAGCCAACTAACCTAATACATAGAAATAAGCACAGAGAAAGAGGCATAAAGAGCAGGCAAAGGACTACCTTCCAAGCAAGGGAACAGTACAAAACCCCAGAAAAAGGACTAAAAGAAACAGAAACTAGATACCTACTCAACAAAGAGTTCAAACAAATTATCATGAGGATGCTCACAGATATGAGGAGAAAAATGGATGAACATAGTGAGCACATCAACAAAGAAGTGGAAGATGTAAAAAGAAAACCAGTAAGAAATGAAGAACACAATACTGGAAATGAGAAATTCACTAGAGGGACTCAATAGCAGAGTACAGGAAGTAGAAGAACGGATCAGCAAGCTAGACGAAAGACTAGGGAAATCACCCAAGCAGAAAAGAAAAGAGAAAAAAGAATTAGAAAGAGAACAGTCTAAGGGAACTCTGGGACAATGTCAAGCATGCTAATATTTGGATTATAGATGTCCCAGAAGGAGAAGAGAGAGACAAAGGGGCAGAAAATTTATTTGTAGAAATAATAGATGAAAATTTTCCTAACCTGAGGAAGGAAACAGACATCCAAGGTCAGGAAGCACAGAGAGCTCCAAACAAGATAAGCCCAAAGAGGCCCACACCAAGACATATTATAATTCAAATTTCCAAAACTAAAGACAGAGAGAATCCTAAAAGCAGCAAGAGAAAGGCCACAAGTGACATATAAAAGGAAGCCCATCAGACTATCAGCGGACTTCTCAGCTGAGACTCTACAGGTGAGAGGAGAATGGCACGATGTATTTAAAGTGCTAAAAGGAAAAAACCTACAGCCAAGAATACTCTATCCATCAAGGTTGTCATTCAGAATGGAAGGAGAGATAAAGAGCTTCCCAGACAAGCAAAAATTAAAGGAGTTCATCACCACCAAGAAACCAGTTCTGCAAGAAATGCTGAAAGGACTTATTTAAGTGGGAAAGCAATGACCACAAATAGAGATAAAAAAATTATCAAAAACCCAAAACAGCAACAAAAAAACAGGCAATAAAATCACTTGTAATGTAAAAATATAGTAAAGGCAGCAGATCAACTACCTGTGAAGATAATATGAAGGTTAAAAGACAAATGTACTAAAATCACCTATTTCAATGATAAGAGGGTAATGGATAGGCACACACTAAACAAGAGACTATATGATTTGAAAAACATATAATGTGGGAGGAGGGGAGTGAAAAACTAGAGCTTTTAGAAAGAGGTCAAGCTAAAGAGTCTATCAGCTCAATATAGACTGTTACATGCATAGTATATTAAATAGGATTCACATAGTAATCACAAATCAGAAACCTGTAACAAGCAAGAAAAAAAGTAAGACAAAAGACATCAAATTACTAAAGATAGCCATCAATACACAAGGGAAGAGAGAAGGAGAAAAAGAAAGGAACAGAGAAGAGCTACTAAAACACTAAGAAAAAGAAATGACAAAATGGCAATAAATACATATTTATCAATAGCTACTTTAAATGTCAATGGACTAAATACTCCAATTAAATGCCATAGGGTGGCCGATTGGATAAAAAAATAACAAGATCCATGTATATGCTGCATACAAGAGACACACTTCAGACCTACAGACACTCACAAACTTCAAGTGAAAGGATGGAAAAAGATCTTCCATGCAAATGGCAAAGAAAAGAAAGAGGGGGTAGCAATACTTATATCAGAAAAAATAGACTTTAAAACAAAAATTGTAATAAGAGACAAAGACAGGCACTACATAATGATAAAACGAAAAATGCAGCAAGAAAATATAACACTTGTGAATATCTATGCACCCAACATGGGAACACCTAAATAGATAAAGCAATTATTAACAGACATAGAAGGTGAATTAGTAACACAATAATAGTAGAGGACTTCAACACTCCACTTACACCAATGGATAGATCATCCAATCAGAAGATCAATAAGGAAACACTGGCCTTAAAGGACACGTTAGACCAGGTGGACTTAGTAGATATATACAAAACATTCAATCCAAAACCCACAGAATACACATTCTTTTTAAATAGCCATGGAACATTCTCCAGGATTGATCACATATTAGGCCACAAAACAAGTCTCAATAAATTTAAGAAGATCGAAATAATACTATGCATCCTTTCTGACAACAAAGGTATGAAACTAGAAATCAACTACAGGAAGAAAACCAGAAAAGCCACAAAAATGTGGACATTAAACAAAATGCTATTGAACAACGATTGTGTCAATGGAGAAATCAAAGAAGAAATAAAAAATTCCTGGAGACAAATGAAAATGAAAACACGACATGCTAAAATCTGTGGGATACAGCAAAAGCGGTTCTAAAACGGAAGTTTATAGTAATTCAGGCTGTTCCAAGTAGAAAGCAGTCCAAAGAATGATTCCCTGAGGAGAAATACTTGGAGCAAAAGCTGTGGGAATTCACAGTGGCTTTTGATGACCAAAAGTCTTAAAGCAAGAATCTGCTAACAAATTAAGAATACAGATGTGCCGGAAAGAAAAATTCTAATTGCAGGCCTACACAACCTGGTTAGATTCAGCCTAAGTCGTAATGTCTAAGGATTAGGAAGAAGCAGATACTTTTGTTTCTAGATGTGCTTTCCTTTTATTTCCCACCCTGCCCCACCGTGGGACTTCTGTTGTTTAATGTTTTAGATTGGTATTAGTAAAAATTTCTAATTTAGTATAAATTCATTTTAAGAATAAAATATTTTTTTTTATTTCCCCAGGCTTTCTAAGATTACATAATATGACTTCTGAATAGTCCAACTCCAGATAAAATTCTGACTAAGTTAAACTACATTAAAATTAAGGACTGTCAAAGGGAAAGCCACAAAATTGGAGAAGATATTTATACTCTTGCTTTAGGCTCTGAAAATATTAAAAATATACTTTTCTCACAAATCAATATGGACAAGACAGACAACTCAATAGGAAAATGAGCAAAAATTTGAAAAGATATTTCACAAAGAGTACAGCTACATGACTCATAAATATATAAAAAGCTGCTGAACCTGATTAGCTATGAGGGAAATGCAAATTAAAAGCACAACCCCATAGTGCCATATATACACCAGAGTGACTGTATTAAAATTTTTTTAAAACTGAAAATACCAAATGATGGTGAGGATGTGGACCAACTAGAACTCTCATTTCCTTCTGGGAATGTAAATAGGGACAACCACTTTGGAAAACTCCTTTGCAATGTCCTGTAAGCTATAATTTTCCTTCAAGTATTTCAGTATAAATGGCTATGTGTATCTGTAGAAATCTACATCCTAGATACACTTAATGAACACTTGAAGGACTCTAAGTAGGAGCTCAGCTCACACTCTAATAGTATTTAGATAGCATTTGAAAAATCCTAATCAGGAGTGCCTTCTCCAAAGGCTAGCAAGCACTTCAAAAAATTAAGTCCTTTCTAGAGGGTTTCAAACTCATGAAAAGGGTATCAGAAATAATTTTTCATTGGTAAAATGAGTGGTGTTAAAGATATGTGGTTGCCTACATATGTTACATAGGTATCTGCACTTTTCCAAGTATAGGGTAAAATAATCTCATGAGCTCAGCAAATTAACATCTTCAAGTTATGCCTTAGAACCATGTTTCAGGTCCTATGTTCTCTCTGCTTAGTGGAGACTGTCATACCTCCCTCAGCTAGAAGGTTAGCTCTTCTTGCCATCAGAATATTGTTATGCTTGCTTCAGCATGCATTTTTTGTTTGGGGTGCTTGTGGAGTACCCAAAAAGGCAGAGAAGGGGGTCTTCAGGAGCCAGCATTACAGGTTAGATGACTGTTTCACTTGTTGACAAGTGTTTGTAGATGCAACAGAGTTCCACTTGAGACCTGCTTTCATTGTAATATACCACCCACCATATGACAACTTTGTGGGAGACAAGACTTATTGCTCCTACTCACCTCTGGTCCTCTGAGGCTGTTGAAATCTACTAAAGATAACAACAATTATAAAAGCCAAATTGGCTTAGTTCAGTTCACAATAAAACTCCTGAAAGTTGAAATTATAAGGATTGTCAGTAGACAATGGCAAATAAATCTATTAAGGGATTTATATTTACAAAGCATCAAGGTCTTCATTTTGGTCTATTAATTAAAATCATAGATATAATCCATCACACGGAAGGGGCGGAGCAAAATGGCGGGGTGAGCTGACCCGGGATTGTCTCCCCTCCAAAATACAACAAAAGAGTGGAAGAACTGAATTTCAGAGAATAAACATAATGCCAGCTCGTTAGAGACCTACAATACCAAGAAGGCGGAGATCATAAACCTAGCTTTACCCCTTCGGAGGCGCTGGAACGGTAGGAGAGAACATCGCTCCCTCCCCTACAGTCTGCGATCGCTGCGGCGCGGGTCAGGAAGGAGTGGGGGACGGGCCGCGCGACCGGGGGATCATCCAGGACGCCTGCCGCTGATTCAGTGGAGACCCGCTGACAGGGGGAAAGCTTCCGTCTGCGGGGACCCTATAAATCAAGGGCCTTGGGCGCATGTGAGTAACAGCCCCGCCCCCCCAGCAAAGCCAGTGGGCGCAGCCATCTTGCCCCGAAGGCGGAGAGCTAACACGCCGCTCTCGACCCCCATCTAGTGGCGACAGGCTGTAACTGCAACTGAATTCTACCACCATGAGAAAAAACCGCTCCTCTACCATCCAGCAATTTATAAAAGCCCCAGACCAGAAGGAAAACAATAAAAACACAGAATTAAATCCTGAGGACTTGGAATTAGGTAAACTAAGTGATAATGAATTCAGAGCAGCTATAATCAACAAACTCAATGAGGTAGAGAGAAAGATAGAGAAACAAGCCGAGTTCTGGAGTTACTTCACAAAAGAGATTGAAATCATAAAGAAGAATCAAACAGAATTACTTGAGATGAAAAACACAATGGACCAGAAAAAACAGAATACGCATTCCCTGAATGCCCGTGTAGACAATCTAGAGGAGCAAGTCAGCATAATCGAGGACAGACAGGCTGAATAGTGCCAGACAGAGGAAGAAAGAGAACTAAGAATTAAAAAAAATGAGGAAAATCTCCGAGAGATAATGGATTCAATGAGGAGTAAGAACATAAGGATCATAGGAATTCCTGAGAATATGGAAAAGGAAAATGGAGCAGAAAGTGTGCTTAATGAAATTATTGAAGAGAATTTCCCAAATCTAGGGATCAATGGAGAAATGTGTGTAGAGGAGGGTTTTAGATCTCCTAGATTTGTCAATGTAAAAAGACCCACCACACGGCACATAATAGTAAAGTTGGCAAATAGGAATGATAAGGAAAGAATACTCAGGGAAGTAAGAAAAAAAAAGAGAATAACCTATAAAGGAGCCCCTATCAGACTGTCAGTGGATTTCTCTACAGAAACCCTACAAGCTAGGAGAGAATGGAGTGTTATATTCAAAGCTTTAAAGGATAAAAACCTTCAGCCAAGAATATTCTATTCAGCAAGAATTTCCTTCAGATATGAGGGAGAAATTAAATCTTTTCCAGACAAACAAAAGTTAAGGGAATTTGTAACTAAAAGCCCTCCATTACAAGAAATCCTCAAGAAGGCTCTCATACTTAAAAAAGAAAAAAGGGAGAAAGGGGACACAAGCCACAGACTAGGGAGACCGATGGATAGAACCAAAACAGGATAGCAAATATTCAACTATAGCATTAGGGTAAAAATAAGGAAACTACCAAAACAATGACGATCTTAGCACTCTAACTACACATTAATAAGACGAGTTGGAATAAAAAATGAAAATAATTATTTAGGAGGGGAAGAGCAAAGGGTCTAAATCAATATTGGTCGAGTAAGTAAGAGACCACCAGAGAATAGACTATATTATACACGAGATTCTAAATACAAACTTCAAGGTAGACACTAAAATAAAGTGCAGAACAGACTCACAAATCATAGATAAGGAAAAATCTAAGAAACCCAGCATAAGAAATTGCAGTATTAAATGGGTAGTCTAAAGCACACAGGAAAAGAAACACAGGAAAACAAGATAATGAGCGACAGATTGACAGCATTAAGTCCACATGCATCAATAATCACTCTCAATGTGAACAGATTGAACTCTCCAATAAAAAGACACAGAGTGTCAAAATGTATTAAAGAACAAGATCCAACAATTTCTTGCCTCCAGGAAACACACCTCAGCCCCAAGGACAAACACAGACTCAGGGTGAAGGGGTGGAGGACAATACTTCAAGCAAATAGCAAGGAAAAAAAGGCAGGTGTTGCAATTCTCATATCAGACCAAGTGGATTTCAAAATAAGACAGGTAAAGAGAGACACAGAGGGACAATATATAATGATCAAAGGGACACTTCATCAAGAAGAAATAACGCTTATAAATATCTATGCACCCAACACAGGAGCACCAAGATTCATAAAGCAACTATTAACAGACCTAAAGGTGGATGTTAATACCAACACAATAATAGTAGGGGACCTCAACACTCCACTCACATCAATGGACAGATCATCCAGACAGAAAATCAACAAGGAAATAGTGGTGTTGAATGAAAAACTAAAACAATTGGACTTAATAGACATATATAGATCACTCCACCCTGAAGGAGCTGAATACACAGTCTTCTCAAGTGCACATGGAACATTCTCTAGGATAGACCATATGTTGGGAAACAAGGCAAGCCTCTACAAATTTAAAAAAATTGAAATAATAACAAGCATCTTCTCAGATCATAGTGCTATAAGGCTAGAAATTAATTACAAGAAAAAAGCTGAGAAAGGCACAAAGATGTGGAGACTAAACAACACACTACTGAACAAGCAGTGGATCATTGAAGAAATTAAAGAAGAAATAAAAAAATACCTGGAAACAAATGAAAATGATAGCATGCCATACCAACTCATATGGGATACAGCAAAAGCTGTATTAAGAGGAAAATTCATCGCAATACAGGCACATCTTAACAAACAAGAAAAATCCCAAATAATCGACCTTAAAGCACTCCTAACTGAACTAGAGAAAAAAGAACAAATGAAGCCCAAAGTCAGCAGAAGGAGAGAAATAATAAAAATCAGAGCAGAAATAAATACTATTGAAACGAAAAAGGCAGTAGAAAGGATCAATGATACAAAGAGCTGGTTTTTTGAGAAGATAAATAAAATTGACAAACCACTAGCCAGACTTACAAAGAAAAAAAGGGAGAAAGCTCAAATAAACAAAATCAGAAATGAGCGAGGAGAAATAACAACAGACTCTGCAGAAATACAACAGATTATAAGAGAATACTACAAAAAACTATATGCCAACAGAATGGATAACCTAGAGGAAATGGACAAATTCCTTGACTCCTGCAATCTCCCAAAGCTCACTCAAGAAGAGGCAGACAATTTGAACAGACCAATCACAAGGAAAGAGATTGAAACAGCAATCAAAAGCATCCCAAAGAATAAAACCCCAGGACCAGGGCCAGATGGCTTTCCTGGGGAATTCTACCAAACTTTCAGAGAGGATTTAATACCTATCCTTTTCAAGCTATTCCAAAAAATTAGGGAAGATGGAACACTTCCTAACACATTCTATGAGGCCAACATCACGCTGATACCAAAACCTGACAAGGACACCACGAAAAAAGAGAACTACAGGCCAATATCACTGATGAAGACAGATGCAAAAATTCTAAACAAAATTTTGGCAACCAGAATTCAGCAATTCATCAAAAGAATCATACATCATGATCAGGTGGGATTCATACCAGGGACACAAGGATGGTTCAACATCCGCAAATCAATCAACGTGATACACCACATCAACAAACTGAGGAATAAAAACCACATGATCATCTCAATAGATGCAGAGAAGGCATTTGACAAGATGCAACAGCCATTTCTGATAAAAACTCTGAACAAAATGGGCATAGAAGGAAACTACCTCAACATAATAAAGGCCATATACGACAAACCCATAGCCAACATCATACTCAATGGGCAAAAACTGAACCCCATCCCCCTGAAAACAGGAACAAGACAAGGATGCCCTCTATCACCACTCTTATTTAACATAGTAGTGGAGGTCCTGGCCAGAGCAATCAGGCAAGAAAAAGGAATAAAAGGAATCCAAATAGGGAAGGAAGAAGTGAAACTCTCGCTGTTTGCAGACGACATGATCTTGTATATAGAAAACCCCATAGATATAATCCATCACAAACATTAAAAGGAATCCAATAAAAGAGTATAATCAGAAGTTAGGGAACTTTTAACAACTATTTATTAACTACCTAATATGTCATAAGCACAGTGCTCAATATTTCAGGAGAATATAATGTTAACTCTGGCCCTGCTAACAGTTCAATGATGGACAGAAATGCCTCAGTTAAAATCAATGTGGGGTCTATGACAAGTGGTACATGCAATGCAACAGGCAACCAGAAAAGGAGAGACTTAATTTGCGTCATAGTGAGTGTGAAATTTTGAAATTTGGTCAAGAGTAGACTAATACTATGTCATGTGCAAACTCTTAAAAAAAAACCCTCGAGAATCATGGTCAAATCAGGAATGCAGAAATCCAGGTGTGTCTAGATCCTAGAATGCAGGAGTGGGTGAGGTAAGGCAGCACAGAGTGCATTCAAACTTCTCAAGGTTAAAATCCCAATTCTTCTGCTTCCTAGCTATTTAACCCCAAAACTTTAACTAATCTCTCCCTACTGCAGCTTCCTTGTCCACATAAAGGAGAAAAAATAGTATTACCTCATAGTTGAAGTGAGGACTAAGTAAGTTAGAATATATACAACTCATACAGAACAAAACGTGGCACACAGTAAGCATTTAAAAACCATACTAGCTATTATTATTTCTTATCTTAATATTGCATTAGTCTGCTAGGGTTGCCATAACAAAGCCCCACAGACTGGGTTGCTTAAACAACAAAAATTTATTTCCTCACAGATCTAGGGGCTAGCAGTTTGAGAGCAAGGTGTTGGCAGGATTGGTTTCTTCAGAGGCCTCTCTCCCTGGTTTGTAGTTGGCCACCTTCTCTCTGTGTCTTCATACGGTCTTCTCCCTGTATGTGTCTGTGTCCTAATCTCCTCTTTTTATAGGGACACCAGTCATGTTGGGTTAGGACCTACTCTAGTGATCTCATTTTACCTTAATTATTTCTTTAAAGACTATCTCCAAATACATCATATTCTGAGATACTGGGGCTTAGTACTTCAATATGTGAGTTTTAGGGGAACACAATTTAGCCCATAACAAATATAGGAGAGATACTAGCAGGGTACGTACGTTGGCAGTCTGAAAGGCTTACCTTTCTTTGTTGTGGTTTGGCTTTATTTGTTTTGTTTTGTTTTTAATAACCACCCCTAAATTCAGGTCCTGATGACTCTTTCTTCTAAGCAGCCTCTCCTCCATGATCAGTGGCTACAAGTCCTCAAGGCTGAATTTTTAAAAAGTGTGTGGGTGGGGAGTGGGAAGGTAGAGAATAGTTTAGGAATTGGATGAGCCAAGACATAATGGAGAAGGTAAGAGAGAGATCCCAAAAGAAAGAAGTCTCTTTCTCTCTCAGCCTCAATTTGCACTTCCAAAGCTACCTTCTTCATCTTGACTCTGTAAATTTGGCTCTTGGATTGCAGGAGCATAGAGAATAGGAGGCAAGTGGCCACAATCATTTTATTACTTTTTTTTTTTTTGTATTTGTAGTGCTATAGATACACAGGAGCTGGGTTTGAAAGAGCTTGCCAGCCATCTTGAATTTGGGTTTTATCCTGTGAATGATAAATAGCTGACAGATGTTTCTGGGTAGAAAATTAATATTGTTAAACTTGTTTTCAAGAATTGTAATCCTGGAAAGAAGGAGGAGGTTGTAACTAGAGGAGAGAGAGACTGACGGCAGAGATGCCAAATATGGCGTGATACACAGCTACAATAAAGCAAAGGTCTCTGGGGGAAAGAAGAACAGCTAGATTAAAGAGATAATCTCTTTGATAGTTAATAACACTGTATTGTATATTTGAAAGTTGCTATGAGAGAAGGTCTTAAAAGTTCTCATCACAAGAAAAAAGTGCTGTAACTGTGTGGTGACAGATGTTAACTAGAATTATTGTGGTAATCATTTCACAATATATACAAATATCAAACCATTATATTGTACACCTAATGCCAATATAATGTTTTGTGTCAATTTTACCTCAATTAAAAAAAGAGATGATCTTTGACCTCAAGTGAACAGAGTTTGGGTGAGTGAAAAGTAGCAATTGCCGATAATAGATTGTAAATTAGGAAATGATGTCATTAACCAAGATACAGGAAGAAAAACAAATCCAAGACAGACCTATCCAATAGGCGATGGAGTCACTTTTAGACAAGTTGAGTTTCAGGAGCCTATGGGACAATCAGGTGCTGACAGAGGTCAACTTGGACATGAGTTTAGAGTTCAAGATAGAGATGTACATTTGGAAGTCAATTACTTATTGATCACTAATCTTGGAATTGATAGTACCAACCAGGGGTAGGAAATAGAGTGAGAAGGAAAGACAGCCATGGGTATTGGTATCTAGAATGAAGTAAAGGCATAAGCAAGATGAGGAACATATGAGAGAAGGGAGGTGGTGGCGAGAAAAAGACTAGTCAGGAAGACAGGAAAAGAAAGAGTTTACGCTAGTAAATAGAAGCAAGTTCTCCATGTACTTGGCTGCCCTTTATTGTCCTTCATTCTCCACCCCAAGATATGTACAAATCCTGTTTTCTTTCATGCTCCTGATGTAGTTCAGATAGTGACAAAACCATGTAGGCGCTGGAACCAGACTACTGAAGTTCAATATCCAGCTCAGCTACTTACTAGTTATGTGACCTTGGACTAATTACATAACCCCTCTTGCTTCAGTTTCTTCATTTACAAAATGAAAGTAACACCTGTGACATAGGGTTGTTCATAGGAAATGAAAGATTGTATGTACAATGCTTAACACTCAGGAAGTGTTAGATGTCATTAATATGGACCAAACGTACCACATTGCAAGATGATTTCAACTTAAAATATGCCTTACAAAGAGATCCCAGAGAGAGTCCACTGAGTTAGTACACAAGTGAATAAATGAATCTTATTCCTTTTGATTTTAAGCCTTTTCTGGAAAGAAATCTGATCCAGGAATTTTAGTCAGTGTCATCCATCACATTGCTGCCATTCAATTAAACCGAGGTAGGAAAATAATGAAGTAAAAAATTTGAGGCAGGATATTCAAATACACAAATCCTTACTTGCATATGTTCTAATAATTAGGAGCAAAGGGACTCTTCCAGATCCCTTGGTTAGACAACTTGAACGACTTCATTTCTGAAGGAATACTTACGTTAAGCAAACTTGGTTCTATATTACCATGAAATGTTCTCATCATTCATCAATTATTGATGCCCACAGTATACTAAGTGTAGAATATTCATTTTTGCATGGACTTTCCATTCATATGCAATAAGCAGGTAGGAATGAAAATCTGCAAAGAAACAGTGGTTTCAGTGCAACACCTCAGGAATACATCTGTACTTCCACACTGACCTACATCCTCCTTCACAGTTTACGCAAGGCTCAGTTTTCTAATTTATTTTTCAGCATTTCCCCACAGACATTTTAAAGACAATAAAAAGCTCATATGTTTTCTCCCCTTCCAGATATATGAGACAAGAACACTGAGAGCTGGATTGATCAAAATCTGGGTACAGCAGGGCAAGACTGGGGCCAAGGCTGGCCTTGGCTGCCATTCTTCCTATTTGAGTATTTCTGCCCAGGGTGTCACTGTGGGGTGCAACAATTGAGTTTTTATTGTCAATTTATTTCCTCATACTCTCTGCAGTGAGAACTCACTGTTCTAGGTCTGTGACATTATCTGCTACTTCCTTTCCTTGCATGTTTCTTTTATCTCTTAATCTCTCCCACTTCAGCAATCAGGATTTTAGGTAAGACTATTCCAGTTCCTTTGTTTTACCTCATCAAACTCTGATATCAATAGACCCCAGGCTTCAAATTTGAGCTGAATTCTTTGGGACATTCAAACTTCCCCAGAATCAGGGAGAGTGGTATAAGGCAAACTAGGCTGCATATGGATCAGCCAGCCTGCAGCCTACTTGTCTCTGTTGTAAGTCTGAGTCAGTTGAGTCTGTTTCCAAGTGTGAATAACTATGTTCCTACATCAGGGTAGGATTAAAGCAGGGTAGAGGAGAGAGTGAGATATATGAGTCTGTGGTAAATACTAGAAGGGGAGTTGGTCATAATGTTCTCTCAGAAACCATTGTGCTAACTCAGCAGGAGGTCACATAGAAAGAGTTTTTCTGGTAAACAGCTGCTTCTGTTTACCTCCAGCTCCCCTTTCCTGATCATTTTTAATATCTTTTGGAGAGGATTGAAATTCATGGACTGAATCTAGGGGATCAAACTGCTAATAGCATATACATTAAATTCAGAGGTCATTATTTGCTCTAGATTGAGGATATTACTTGAACTTGAATATAGAGCTGTTATAAATTCTCCATGGTCCATGGTATAATGATGATCTTTAATTCATGAGCTGGTCTAATTAAAAAGTCATTTTCTCAACTAAAATTGTTAAAGCATTAATTTAGCTTAATAATTAATTTTCATTTTAGCTAGTAGTTTTGAAAAATCTGATTTTTAAAAAGTACTTATGTTACATAGCCTATTAGTTTACCCTTTACATCCAGTGGATGAGAAAAGACAACGAAACTCCAGTAAAATATGTCTGGGGACTTTAACTGTCAACTGTTGTTATTTTGTTACAACTAAATATTGTCAAAAATCCTCAGTGTTAGAAGCCATGTATTTAAAATCCTTCCTCCCCATCCCACAAATGGCCACACCCATAACACGAGACCCAGCAGATACTTTAATATAACAGAAAATTACCATCTGCTAGGATGGGGCTAGCAACAGAAGTATGTACAAGATACAGAAGTAGTAAAAAAATGGAATCAATAATTTGGGGAGGGGCTGGCCCCATGGCTGTGTGGTTAAGTTCCTGCACTCTGCTGCGGTGGCCCAGGGTTTTGCCAGTTTGGATCCTGGATTCGGACATGGCATGGCTCATCAGGCCACGTTGAGGCGGTGTCACACATGCCACAACTAGAAGGACCTGCAACTAACATATACGACTATGTACCAGAGGGATTTGGGGAGACAAAGCAGAAAAAAAATAAAAAATAAAAAAACAATTTGGGAAGAAGGTATGGAGATAGGGAAGGCTCATAGGGAAGGAAGGAACAGATAAAAGTGTTGTCAATCCCTTTCTTTGCTACAGGAAAATCCAACTTTTCATTACCTCTCTAACTCTGTTACTTGGAAGCCAGATAAGATAGTACGTAATAATCATATTGCTAGGCATCTGTACTTATGGTAAAAATGACCCTAGATTGGTACATTGTAGTTAGACTGAGAGAAAAATAAATGAACTACAAATACTAGATGGGGGAACCGCAGCTTTGAGCTTTCCTGAGTACTGTGACTCCCTGGAAACAATGCCTATGGAATTTTCACAAGAAATATTAGCCCTGTGAGATATGTGACTTCTGTGGCAGAGCAGCACCTGCACTTGCCCCACATGAATCTCCTTTCCTTGCCCTGAGCTGCCCTCTGGGGAGATGATGGTTCAAAGAGGGCTATATGGATTGCTGCTTTGGCTGCTGGATGGACAGTTTCGCTGAGACACCTCCTGACATTGCCCTATTGGCAAGCTGTGTTTCCTGTGTGGCAACTTCTGAGTAAATTGGTGCCAACTGTGGCCTAGGCTGGCCTTGTGAGTCTGCATGTTTAATAGAGCCTCAGAAGACCCCTCTGGAGGGAGTAGCAGTAAGGATACCAAATGTGTTGGTAAATCAGACAAGGCAGGGAAAGGGTATTCCAGGATGTAGTATAAAGTGCCTGACAATTAGCTTTTTTGCTTGTAATGTTTAAGTGCCTGCCATAAAGTTGTTGATTGTTGAGGCATCCACTTCAAGCACATTGCCAGCTACACAACTAAATAAACAGCCAGGCTGTCCCACTCATGAAGTTCCCCTTTTAGCAAACCGTGTTTAACCTAGATAACTGACCATTTGAGTGACCCTACTCTTCCCTTACCACACTTTAATTCTTGCTCTTATGTTGTAAATTTGCCAATAAAGAACACACCTGGGAAACCCTAGGCACCCCACCCTCAACCCCAATAAAGGGAGAACCCCAGGTCCACACTCTCTCCCTCTCTCTCTCTCTACCCGTGACCTCATTATGTGGCCTTAGGCATACCGTAGTTTACCCTCCAGGGCTTGTGAGTAATAAACCTAGCTTTTCAAAGTTCCCTGATGGTTGTTGCTGAGGTTCATCTTGCAAGGGCTTGTCCAGCCGCAAATTGGCTCCAGCTGGGGAAATGTCTGTGGGGGCTCCACAGGCAGTATGGGTCCAGGTGAGTGCCCCCAGGCATTTCTAGCCAATAGCATCACTATCAACAGGCTGACACCAACCCAAAACACAGGAATGGAAACAATCTTACAGAAAGGAAAAGAAGTGGAAAACTGTTTGGGAGAACTAATCAGTGTTGCCAGGAAGGGAAGAATGGTGGAAGATGAAGTAAGAGAGGTGGGTAAGAGTCAGCTCAAAGATTTAGAAGCTCTCCTGTCATCAAGGAGGAGCTACAATGGATTCTAAGAAAGAGAATGACATAATTTGCATTTCAGAGAGATTACCCTGGCCATAAAATGAAGGATGGGCAGAAGGAGACAGGGTTGGAGGCAGGGAGACCACAGAACCAGCTATTGCAATAATCCAGGTATGACTTGAACTAGGGCAGTAGGAATAGACTGGGAAAAAAAGGAACTGATTTGAAAGCTACTTTCAAGAGACAGATTTTGGTGACTGATAACTAGAAAATGAGGGAGAGTGAGGAGTCTAGATGATTCTTAGATGGGACACAGGCAACATGTTGAGTAACAATAATAAGCCCATTATCCTAAACTTGCGCAGAGAATTCTTTTACAATGAAATATTAAATAATATTCTTGATGTCTCTATCAATATATTCATGCCATTTTATTTCTGAGAACGGTGCAAATCCTGCTGCCTTGCTATTTCCTAATTAATAAATGGCTATTTTTAATTTGTTCCATTGTATAGGTAAGAATTTATTGAATTGACCGACTCAATTATTCCAGCCAGAAAAATCTTTATTTTTTTCCTCATGAAAGTCCTTCAAACTCACTCTAGCTAATCTTCATTTTAACCTCTCTTCCCTGCTTCTACCAATATCCCTGGAAGATTCCAATTTTAAGCTATAGAACAATCCCATTTTCAGATATTAACATATCAAGTCAGATCTAACTCAGAACATCAACTTCCATCCAATGTAAAGATCTCCCCTGCAGTGGAGGTAGCAGGGAGGTGATTTATTGCTTTCTGCCTCCTGCCAACTAGCTGTGCTGCCTCTGGATCTTCCAAAATGGGGAAGGGGAGAAAGTAAAACCTCACGTGGTTGGGGTTGTTGTTCTCTGGCATCCTTGTCTGGGTGATAGACAGAGCCTTTCTGTGACCCCATAGAAATCCTGAAGTCTATCCACGTTGCCTGTCCCATGACACTGTTTCTCCCTCTGGCTTTGTGGCAACCCTTCAGCAGTTGCTCCAAAGGCACACCCACTGAGGCTCTTGCTTCTGTGGTCACTTTGCTTTGCAGACAGTCCTCTCATACAGCTTACTCCCAAATGGCTCAAGTCCAGCTACTTGTCCACTCTGGCCATTGGAAAGCAAAGCAAATCCTTGCCCTTCCCAACTCTGTCTTCACCCAGCCCCTTACTTTTAGGTCTTTCCAGGTCAGAGTCAAAGACCACAGTCTCTAGGATATACCACCACCCACTCCAGTGGACACAGGACTAGTTTTCTGAAAAACTCCTAGGAGCACCAATTCAATTTCCTTTACCCTATTAATTATTTTCAAGTTTTTATTTATTATATAGGATGAAGCAAGCATCACAAAAGCAGTTTATGTCTCAACTAAGTCTAGATGCTGATGGATCTAGCGTGTCTCCTTAAAACTTGTTGGCATTTGACATCGATTATTCTTAACTTTGGAGCCCTCAGCTAAACACTGAGAGAACAGGAAAGGTACCATTTCATCCAATTACACATATTAATTATATGCCCATGCAAGTAAGCCAAACACTTTTACATTTGCTACCAGAAGTACAAGGGGTAATAATGGTACAATGGGCCCTGAATGGCCTGGCACATGGAAATAAGGGTCCACCTCAAGGAAGGGAGCTCAATGAGTTCTTGTTTTTGCTTTTTGTATTTACCTGGTTAGCTGGCTACAAAGGTATTATTTACACACGTATAGCTAAGTGTGCTAAATGGCACTTTGATGGCCTGTCAGGAAGCTCTGTCAGAATTTCCCACTTTCTTTTAGGACTAACAAATAACTAGCAAAACAACAACTAAAACCAGCTATGCAGTTCATGTGGAGTAGAGCAATTACCCTTACTAATGTGGAATTTTATGTTTGCATTTTGCTTTGAAAAATCATCAATTACCTTTTATTGACAGACAATCAATAAGTAGAATAATAGTCTCTCTTCCTAAATATTTAATTATATACCTTGGCTGTATATTCACTATTACGGAATTCTCTTGCAATGCTTACTTAGTCTGGACACCAGTTCAAAAGGTTAAACAAAGGCATGGGTGTTGAGAGAATCAGGGTGGGTATGGGGAGCCATGAATAGCTATTTTTCTTTTAGGCAAGCAATCAATTCCACATTTGTTAAAGTTTATTGAATTAAATCCTGTAACAATTTATATGCAATAGATTTGTTCTTGTAAAGTTGTGTGTATATGAATTTTTCATAAATTGATTCATACTTTGAATGCATTGAAAGCTTGCTATTTAAAGCAAAATTACTCTAAATTCTCCTGTAATATAAAGAATTCATTTTGTGAAATAGATAATAGAGACAGAGGGAAAGAGAGAGAGGCAGGTTTATTTAAAGAAAGACATGCCTACATAACCATTCTGTATGCCACCATTTGAAAAAAAATATATAGATGTATGATTATTTTTAAAGCAGCCTAGCACTGGGGTCACAGAAACTCTAATACCTAAGAGCTTTGTGACAAAACTGTCTTCCTCAAACCCTGTAAAGAAGTTTTTACACTACAGTGCTTGTCCAGAGGCCTCTTATTCTCATTTCTGCTTTTGTCTGAGCATCTCACACTGGTAGGTTGAAAAGGAATCAATGAGATCATTTTTTTGTTCCCTAGCAGCAGGCATGAAAATGCCCAGAAAGTTAAAACCGTTATTGGAGACACAGGGAAAATCTAATCTCAGTCTTCAGAACAACCCTATGCCCTAGTGACTGTCATTATCCACATTTTACAGATGAAGAAACTAAAGCACTGAGATGTTAAGTAAATTCCCAAGGACATTTCATTAACAATTGGCATAGTTAAAATTTGGACCTCAGCAGTTTGACTCCAGAGCTCAGACTTGAGCAACCACACCTCATTGGTGCATGTGTATTGAGAAATAGATAGATGGATGGATGGAAGGATGGGTGCGTACATGGGCAGACAGTTGAAGATATGAATATAAAATGTTTAAGTACCAATAAATGAAGTAAAGTTGTATGAATCATTTATAACTAATGTTTTTGTGATAAATACAATAGCTGTTGTCAACATGGATCTTGGACATAGTTAATTGGTTTTCATTCTTCAGGAGGCCAAATATTTGCCACATTTACTACAATATAAAAGTTTACAAGGGCTATTAATGGTATCCCTGAAGCCTAGTTCCCCTCACAGCCACGCTTTATAGCATACAACTTCTTCTAATTGGGAAATTTCATATCATATTCTAGTATTCCAGTTTCTTTTACAAAACTGAATATTTGACAATACTAGCCCACAATTTTATAAGAGAAACAATCAATTTGAGACTAGCTATGCTCTTCAGTTTGCTGAAGTTGCCATAATGCCTTACAATCTTCCCCATGGCCTTCCTCACACATTTACTTTACCTCTTGGCCTCTCTAGGTAAAGGAGTTTTTGAATCTTGGACCAAACACAAACAAAAAACAACCAAAAAAGCTCTCATTGTCAAAGAGTTCAAGGAAAATTTCTGTACATCAGATGCCCAGTCTATTGTGTGCAAAAAAGAAAGAGATTCTACTAGTCAGATTTTTATTTAAAAAATCCGACAAAACAAAACTTGTACATAGTATTTTTAATGTAATTAAGTGTTTATTTAATTAATGTTAAAATTTTCCACTGCACAGAAACATTTGATATCTTGGGTTGCAAAATATTTGTTTTAAGTATTCCTGCCCCTGCAGATATATTCAGGAAGGGATGCAGAAGTTGTAGAAGAAAGATCTGATCTTCTAGTAGCCCTTGCACCCAGGAAGAAAGCTTGGGGAGATTAAATCATTTCTGTGTGTTATCCAAGTATGAACAAAGAAGATGGTTACACACACATGGGTAGACCAGAAATCAATGGAAAAGTCTGAAGTAGGAGGAAAAATAATCTTATTTCCAATACATTCCTAAATTTCAAATTCAATGGACATTATCACTTATAAGTAACTTATCCTACTAAATACATATTTAAAACTTCTATCATAGGATAGAACTATTAACTAGCTTAAGTCTTTCATTTTCTTTTACTTACATTCTATCCTATCTGAAATTAGGTGTTGATTGTCTCAGTAGGAGACTAAGGCAATATTTGTATTAATTATACTACTTTGAAGAAGTCTATGAAAACAACTATGTGCTGTTATATTTATTTTCACAGCTCTCCAAACACCATTAACAAGGAATCAAAAGTGCTCTGCAATCAGAACAGTAATATAAATACCCACTCATCGTCCTGTGCAGCTAGCACAAACAATGAATGCAAGTTTCCTGACCAAACAAATATGTTTCCTACTTCCTGTTCTATTGGTAGGAAGATGCCCATTGTGAGAGGCAGCCATGAATTCGGTTCACTGAAACAGCCTCTTTCAATGTGCTGCTAGTCATGTTTCAGAGAACATTTTATAATCATCCTTGACAACTACCTTCCAGAAGGGAACCACCGAAACATTTAAAACCACAAGCATTTGGAAGCAAACTGAAACAGCCAACACTTGTGAAGAGGTTAGCAATCCTTGGATATCTACCACAAAGTGAACAGGGGGAAAAAACAGCTCTTTTGAGGACCAAATATTTTATGAACTCATTCAGGAAAACAAGGACTTGTTTCTGCAAAAGCATGGACAGCACCATATGTTTAAAATGTCCCTCAGACAGCTTTCTAAACACTTGATAATTTCTTCTTCTACATCCAAGATGAATGTTTTTATGAATTAATCCTTTCTGTGAATGCCTTGAATACGTTGGTATATTCAATATTTATTAAACTTCACTTTACATTTGCTCAAGCTGTTCACCCCACCTGAAATTCCCTCCCTTCTCTGCTTAGCTAAATATTACTAGATCCAGAAGCATTCATAGATTGTATTAGCCACCAATGGTCCAGTCTTTGTCACATGTACTCTTACACTAAGATTTCAATATCTAACATATTTATTCTTGTCTTGCTTTTCATTGTATTTTAACTTTAAATGCATATGTGTCTTCCTTGCCCAGCCTGATTTCAGTTTTTTGGGGCAGAGACTATATATTATGCCCCTTAGTATTCTCCATAGCATTCAGTAATACATTCCTAAACTTCAAGTGAAATAGAGAATGACCACTTTTCTAGTTAATACAGGACCTACACAGAGTTACCCATAACATCATTATGAAGCTCCACGATCATCAAATGAATTAACAACTGAGAAATCTAAAACCTCAATATTTTGGGCTTTTATTCTTCTAAAGTTATTTCACTTATGGGGCAAAAAGCAACATATTATATCAACATATGTAGATACATATATCTAAATACATGTTTATAAGCTGCAACTGTACTAGCTGGACAAAATAGTAACAGTTATGTTGATAAGATAATAATTTCTTGCATTGAGCTATTATCTTTTATGTAAACATCTTGAAGTGTGTGTTTTCCCCATATACTATATTATGGAAGTCTCTTGCTGTACCTATGTAGTTTGGAAGGATTTCTAATATTGGAAGCTTATGCGTGTAAATACATTAAGCAAAAGCTTGTAATACGCTCAAGTTTTAACTCCTCACCCAGAGCTTTCTCCATGAGGCCATATTTTATGCCTGATAGTTTAGGTCCGTAAACCTGTGGAAAAGCAAAAGCTTTGGGAACCTAGAGAACAGGCAACCATTATCCCCCTTTGATATATTTTATTCTCTGAGAGCCCAACTCTGGAGTCATAGCACCAGAATCATTCAACCTTTCCAGTTTCTTCCTTCCTCCTCTTGAGTCCACAAAGTCTCTGAAATCTCCATGGCTTTTTCTAATTAGCACTCAAGGACATTGTCATGGGGAGGTGAGATTAGGAGAGCTATTTTACATCTGATAGTTTATACATCAGACTATTATGAGACATTGTTGATCACGCCATTTGTGCATTGTTTTTGAGTATCTCATTTCTTCTACTGGTCAGATGTGTATCTTTGAACAGGTAGCTTAACCCCTTAATGCTTCAGTTTCTTATATATGAAAAGAAGATAATTAATAGCTAGCTCATAAGATTTGGGGGAAGATTAAATGGAAAATTCATGAGAGACACTTTGTAAATACATAGTAAAGATTTGATTCATATTAATTATGATAATGAGGATGTTGATTATCATTGATTCTTCAGAATTAACTGCCCCATTCCTGCATGTACATGTTTACTGTAATCAATTATGTCAACTTTAGAAATACACAATGATCTTCATGCCCAGGAAATCAGAAGCAAGCTAGTGGAAAATCAGTTTAGAGTCTTTAATCTAATCTCTTATATTTTACTTTTTCCTTCTTTCTATTTTCTTTAGAAGAAAATCCAATTTTGGTAGGAATCCTAACACCCTTCCTAAATTACCACAAAAAACTAAATCAAAATACTAGCCAAAGCCATGCTTTGGCATTATGTGAAAAAATATCCTTAATATGATGTGCTTTTAGAAAGCATACGTGTTTATATGTTTTTCTTTCCCTAGTGATAACGGATTAACATTGGGAAATAGTTGAAGAGTCTCGGGAATGGGAAGGAGAATCATTTGTGAATTTGGTGTATCGGTGAGGACTCCAGCAGGAAAACAGGATCTACTCTAGGCAATTTTAAAGCAGAAATGGACATAATATAGGGAATCAGATTCCCATAAAATTGTTTGAAGAGCTGGTGAAGTAAAAAATAGGGAAAACCACTGTTAGCTCTCTGGGTTGATGCCAGGTTTTAGGAAGTTTCAGGAATCACAAGAAGCCACTGCTGACAATCACAGTTGCCTGAAGCATGAGTCAGGTGGTTCATCAGGAAACACTCTGAGGAGCTTCAAAATTCAGGTCTGCCATTTGCCAAGTTCCTATGCCTGTTTGCTTTTACTGAAGGTGCAATAATCTCATATATATGACTCTCACTGGTGGATATGAAGCCCAGTTAAGAGATTTATTTTTTCTGTTGTAATGGTTAATTCTATATTTAATCTATAGATATTTGTTACACAAGAGAGGTATCTATCCTTTTGTTGCAAAATATGTGGTTGCTAATTTTTAAGGTTTTCTTTAGTTTTGTACATTCAAGTTTAAGTGATAGGTATAGATTATATATTACAATTGAGGAATTCGTATCTACCAATAGTTTCATTCATAGTATCATTCAATATTTTCTTAACTCAAAAAGTGTACCTAAGAGATTTTTTTTTTTTTAAGATTTTTATTTTTCCTTTTTCTCCCCAAAGCCTCCCGGTACACAGTTGTATATTCTTCGTTGTGGGTCCTTCTAGTTGTGGCATGTGGGACGCTGCCCCAGCGTGGTCCGATGAGCAGCGCCATGTCCACGCCCAGGATTCGAACCAACGAAACACTGGGCCGCCTGCAGCGGAGCGCGCGAACCCAACCACTCGGCCACGGGGCCAGCCCCCTGTACCTAAGAGATTTTTAAAAGGTACTTTGGAAGCTTCCAGCCCCTGAGGTACAAGAAAGAACATAGGAGGGTAAGTGAATAAATGCTGTTCAAGGAGCCAGCCCCATGGTCGAGTGGTTAAGTTTGCACACTCCACTTTGGCAGCCCAGGGTTTCACTGCTTCAGATCCTGGGCACAGGCCTAGCACCACTCATCAAGCCATGCTGAGGCAGCATCCTACATGGCAGAACTAGAAGGACCTACAGCCAGAATATGCAACTATGTAAGTGGGGCTTTGGGGAGAAGAAAAAGAGATTGGCAACAAAAGTTGGCTCAGGGCAGATCTTTAAAAAATAATGCTATTTGATTAAAAAGAAAAGTCTAGCTAGCACAATCCACTCCTTTGGCTACTTATCATCCACACATACCAAATAAATAAATATTGAAATTTATAAACAACACATGTTTACATCTACTTTGACCCAACTATCCTACAATTTAACAAAGAATGACTTATCCTCTCTCCAAAGAATGAAGACCCAGAGCCCCACCAGTCACTTTTATTTATCTGGAGTTAATGATCATTTCTCTTTAGTACAGTTACAATCCTTTGATATCCTGGAATTTGACAACAAAATTAGAAGGATAACCACCATCAGTATACATCATATAAAACAGTAAGAAAGGGCACAATTTGGTTGGTATCAAGATGGTGGTGTAGGTGGACTCTGAACTCACCTCTCATGGACACAACAAATTTACAACTATTATTGGAACAATTACCCCTGAGAGACAACTGAAAACTGTATAAAAAGGACCCATGCAACAAGGGACAGTGCTGTCTGAGGTGTAGGAGGCAGGAATTCCTTTCTGGAGAGAAAAAAAGCCACCTTTCCAAGCCACTGTGCTTCATGGCTAGCTAGGAGCAATCCTAAGGCACACAGCCTTCCCTGGAGGGGAGGAGTATGTGAGCAGGGGATTATTACTGCTATAAGCATCCTTTGGATTCAGCTCAACTGAGACAAGTGTCAGAATATCAGGCATTGCTAGCTATTAACTACAACAGGGACTACCCCCAGAAAAGCCATTAGACATAAGGGGAAAAACCCAGCTCTTAAAGGGCTCTTTCAGAAAGCAACCTAACATCACCAGAAAGAAAGGTGCAAAGTCCTTTCTTGAAAAGAGACTCACCTGATAGGCTCTGGGTGCATCTTGGTGAGAGGTGAGACCTCTCCAGGGACTGAGACATTGGTGGCAGCCATTATTGTAGCCTAGTACAGACATGCTGATACAGACACTGGCAAACTCCATTGGGGTTCTCCCTCTGGCCAGTTAGCCCAGGGTCTGCTCCACCCACTAGAGCACTGATATAATACAGCTTAGCCAGGGCAGGCAGGCTGCCCTAGGGACAGGTCCCAGCCAATAGCAAGCCTTTGGGGAACTTGTGGCCCTGCATAGGCTGGGTGCCTGTATCCACTGCAGCCAAGTGAGTGGGTCCACCTCTGAGGGGCAGGTGTGCACAAGGAGTGTGTAAGGCATTGGTGAAGTGTGTGGGGCCTCTGGAGTGGCATGGCAGGGTTGGCTTCAGGAGATCAGAGCATGTGCACGAGGCAGGACTGAGTTGATGGTGTGTGTGTGTCCCTGTGGGCAGTGGGGCTTGTCAGCTGCAGAAGACTTGTGCTTCTCAAACATCCACATAAGGGATTGGCCCTACCTTCCAAAGCTGAAACAACTGGGTGCTCCTGTGCCTGGGGCCAGCCCCACTCAGCTCCCATACTGACAGAGCTGATGAGAACTATATAGGCTGGAGGCCTACAGCAATTTTAAGCCCCTGAGACTAGCAATTGGCCATGCTGTGGGCCTACTCACTTAAAAGAAATACTGCAACAGGAATGTGCTATTAGAACTTGCAGCAAACTGTCTGGAGCTCCCATGCCACACTCAGCAGGGAATTACAACCAGCCAGCCAGGGGGACAGCCCAGCCTCCTTGGGCACCCTCAGCAAGAGCAATTCTGCCACAACAGAAGGACACATGTAGCCCACATAGGGGTCACTTCTGGAAAATTTGGAACTGGTGATAAGAGGAAAACACATGGCTGGGCCTCATATGGCATAACTTACATATGGCCATCTCTCCAAGATCAGGAGACATAGCTGACTCACCTAATACATAGATATAAGTGCAGAGAAAGAGGCAAAATAAGGAAGCAAAGGAATAAGTCTCAAGTAAGGAAACAGGATACAATCCCATAGAAAAAATTTAACGAAAGAGAAACAATCAATCTGACAAAGATTTCAAGCAAAAAATCATAAGGATACTCACTGATCTTGGGAGAAGAATGGATAAACTCAGTGAGAATGTCAACAAAGAACTGGAAAATATAAAAAAGATCCAATCAGAAGAGAAGAATACAAAACTGGAAATTAAATATTCATTAGAGGGACTTAATAGCAGAGTAGATGATACAGAAGAACAGATCAGCAAGCTGGATGAAAGACTAGAGGAAATGACCCAAGCTGAACAGATAAAAGAAAAAACAATTAAAAGAACAAGAACAGTCTAAGGGACCTCTGGGAAAACTTCAAGTGCACTAACATTCATATTATGGGGGTCCCAGAAGAATGAGAGAGAGACCAAGTGGCAGAGAATCTATTTGGAGAAGTTATAGCTGAAAACTTTCCTAACATAAGGAAGGAAACAGACATCCAGGGACATAAAGCACAGAGAGCAGCAAACAAGATAAACCCAAAAAGGTCCACACCAAGACACATTATAATTAAAATGTCAAGAATTAAAGATAAAGAGAGAATTCTAAAAGTTGCAAGAGAAAGGCAACAAGTGACATACAAAGGAAAACCCATAAGGCTATCAGCTGACTTCTTAGCAGAAATCTTACAGCCTAGAAGGGAGTGGAATGATGCATTTAAGTACTGAAAAGAAAAAAACCTACTGTCAAGAATACTCTACCTGGCAAGGTTATCATTCAGAATGGAAGGAGAGATAAAGATTTTCTCAGACAAGCACAAATTAAAGGAGTTTATCACCAAGAAAACAGTCTTATAAGAAATACTAAAGGAACTTATTTAAGTGGGAAATAGAAGACCACAAATAAGAATAAGAAAATTATCAAAAAAAAAAAAAGAAAGCAATAAAATCACTGGTAAAGGCAAAAATACTGTAAAGGTAGCAGATCATCACCTATGAAGGTAATATTAAGGTCAAAAGACAAAAGGACTAACATTATTTATTTCCATTATAAGAGGGTAACGGATGCATACAGACAAAATAAGAGATTATATATGATATCTAAAACATAAAATGAGGGAGGAGAGGAGCAAAAGAGTAAAGCTTTTATAAGAAGTCAAAATAAAGAGACTATCAACTCAATGTAGATTGAGTTGATTAATATGTAGATTATCATATATGAACTTCATGGTAATCATAAACCAGAAACCTATAATAAATAGACAAACAATTAAGAGAAAGGAACCCAAACATAATACTAAAGAAAGCCATTTTACCACAAGAGAAGAGAGCAAGAGAAGTAGAAAGGAATAGAGAAGAACTACTAAAACACCCAGAAAATAATAACAAAATGGCAATAAATACATACTTATCTATAGCTACTTTTAATGTCAATGGACTAAATGCTCCAGTCAAAAGCCATAGGCTTACTGAATGGATAAAAACACAAGACTCACATATATGCTGCATACAACAGACACACTTCACACCTAAAGACACACACAAACTGCAAGTGAAGGGATGAAAAAAGACACTTCATGCAAAATGGCAATGAAATGTAAGCTGGGGCAACAATGCTTATCTCAGACAAAATAGACTTTGAAACAAAAACTGTAACAAGAGACAAAGAAGGGCACTACATAATGATAAAGGGAACAATCCAAGAGGATATAACACTTGTAAATATATATGCACCCAATATAGGATCTCCTAAATATATAAAGTAATTATTAACAGATGTAAAAGGAGAAATAGTAACACAATAATATTAGGGGACTTTAACACTCCACTTACACCAATGGATAGACCGTCCAAACAGAAGATGAATAAGGAAACACTGGCCTTAAACAACACATTAGATCAGATGGCGTTAGTAGATATATACAGAACATTCAATCCAAAAACTGCAGAATACATATTCTTTTCAAATGCATATGGAACATTCTCCAGGATTGATCACAAATTAGGCCACAAAACAAGTCTCAATAAATTTAAGAAGATTGAAATAATACCAAGCATCTTTTCTGACTGCAATAATGTAAAACTAGAAACCCATTACAGGAAGAAAGTCAGAAAAGCCACAGATATGTGGAGATTAAATAGAATGGTACTGAATAATGATTGGATCAAAGAATAAGCAATCAAAAAATACCTAGAGACAACTGAAAATGAAAATACAACATGCCAAAATTTATGTGATACAGCAAAAGTGGTGCTATGAGGGAAGTTTATAGCAATTCCGGCCTACATCAACAAACAAGAAAAATCCCAAATAAACAATCTTAAAGTGCATCTAAAGGAACTGGAAAAAGAAGAACAAACAAAGCCCAAAATTAGTAAAGGAAGGAAACAGTAAAAATCATAGAAGAAATAAGGACTAAAAAACAATAGAAAAAGTCAATGGAACCAAGAGCTGGTTATTTGAAAAGACATGCAAAATTGACAAACTTTTAGTTAGACTCACCAAGAAAAATTAGAGAAGGCTCAAATAAATAAAATCAGAAATGAAAGAGGAGAAATTACAACACACATCTCAGATACACCAAAGATTATGAGATCATACTACAAAAAGCTACACACCAACGAATTGGATAATCTAGAAAAAATGGATAAGTTCTTAGAATCATACAACTTTCCAAAGCTGAATCAACAAGAAATAGATAATTAGAATATATCAATCATCAGTAAGGAGATCGAAACAGCAATCAAAAACCCTCCAAAAAATAAAAGTCCAGGACCAGATGGCTTCTCTGGTGAATTCAACCAAACATTCAAAGAAGACTTAGTACCTATCCTTCTCAAACTCTTCCAAAAAATTGAAGAGGTGAAGCTTTCTAACTCATTCTACAAAGCCAACATAACCCTGATACCAAAATCAGGCAAGGAGGACACAAAAAAATGAAAATTATTGACCAATATTACTAAGGAACACTGATGCAAAAACCCTTAACAAAATACTGGCAAATCGAATACAATACATTAAAAAGATCATAAACGTGATCAATTGGGATTCCAGAGATGCAGGGATGGTTCAACATCCACAAATCAATCAACATGGTACACCACATTAACAAAATGAAGAATAAAAATCACATGATCGTCGCAATAGATGCATACTAGATATGGCATCCATTTGTGATAAAAACTCTGAATAAAATGTGTATAGAAGGAAACTACCCTAATATAATAAAGGCTGTGTATGGCAAACTCACAACTAATACCATTCTCAATGGAGAAAAACTGGAAGCTATCCCTCTACCAACAGGAACCAGACAGGGATGCCCACTTTCACCACTCTTATTTAACCTAGTATTGGAAGTCCTAGCCAGAGCAATCAGGCAAGAAAAAGAAAAAAAAGGGATCCAAATTGGAAAGGAAGAAGTGAAACTGTCACTATTTGCCTATGATGTGATTTTATATATACAAAACCCTAAAGATTCCACTAAAAACTTTTAGAAATAATAAATGAATATGGTAAAGTTGCAGGATGCAAAATCAACATACAAAAATCAGTTGTGTTTCTATATACAAAGAGTGAAGTACCTGAAAGAAAAATTAAGAACAATCCCTTTTATAATTGCAACAAAAAGAGTCAAATACCTAGGAATAAACTTAACCAGAGAGATGAAAGATCTGTACACTGAAAACTATAAAACATTGTTGAAACAAATTGAAGACACAAAGCAATAGAAAGATATTCCATGCTCTTGTATTGGAAGAATTAACGTAATTAAAATGTCCTTACTTCCTAAAGCAATCTAAAGAGTCAATGCAATCCCTATCAAAGTTCCAAAAACAGTTTTCACAGAAATAGAACTAAGAATCCTAAAATCTGTATGGACCAACAAAAGACTCCAAATGGCCAAAGGAATCCTGACGAAAAAGAACAAAGCTGGAAGTATAACATTCTTTGATTTCAAAATATACTACAAATCTATAGCAACCAAAATAACATGATACTGGCACAAAACCAGACACACAGATCAATGGAACAGCATCAAGAGCGAAGAAATAAACCCACACATCTATAAACAGCTAATTTTCGATGTGGAAGCCAAGAACATACAATGGAAAAAGGAAAGTCTCTTCAATAAGTGATGGTGAGAAAACTAGACAGCCACATGCAAAAGAATGAAAGTAGACCATTTATCTTACACCATACACAAAAATCAACTCAAAATGGATTAAAGACTTGAATGCAAGACCTGAAACCCTTAAACTTCTAGAAGAAAACATAGGCAGTATGCTCTTTGACATCAGTCTTACCAGCGTATTTTCAAGTCCCATGTCTGGATAGGTGAGGGAAACAATAGAAAAGATAAAAAAAAAAATGGGACTACATCAAAGCAAAAAGCTTCTGCACAGCAAAGAAAATCATCAACAAAACGAACAGACAACCTAAAAATTGGGAGAAGATATTTGCAAACCATATATTAGATAAGAGGTTAATATCCAAAATATGCAAAGAAATCATACATCTCAACAACAAAAAGACCAACAGCCCAAGTAAAAAATGGGCAAAAGATCTGAACAGAGATGTCTGCAAAGAAGATATACAGATGACCATCAAGCACATGAAAAGATGTCAACATCATTAACTATCAGGGAAATGCAAGTCAAAACTACGAGTCAGAATGGCTATAATTTACAAAACAGGGAATAATAAGTGTTGGAGTTGAGAGGATGTGGACAGAGGGGAGTTCTCATACACTGCTGGTGGGAGTGCAAACTGGTGCAGCCACTATGGAAAACAGTATGGAGATTCCTCAAAAAGTGAAGAATAAATAACCATACGATCTAGGTATTCTGCTGCTGGGAATTTATCCAAAGAACATGAAAACAGGAATATGTAAAGATACATGCACCCCTATGTTAATTGCAGCATTATTCACAATAGCAAGACTTGGCAGCAACCTAGGGATGAATGGATAAAGAAAATGTGGTATATATACACAATGAGATACTACTTAGCCACAAGAAACATGGAATCTGGCCATTTGTGGCAACATGGATGGACCTTGAGGGTATTATGCTAAGCGAAATAAGTCAGAGGGAGAAGGTCAAATATCATATCATCTCAGTCATCAGTACGAGATAACAACAACAACAAACAATCACATAGAGATAGAGACTGGATTGGTGGTTACCAGAGAAGAAGGATGGAAGAGGAGGGCAAAAGGGGTGATTAGGTACATGTGCGTGGTGATGGATTTTAATTAGTCTTAGGATGGTGACCATAATGCAATGTTTTTTGAAGAAGAAGAAGATTCATATATTAAGTAAACATTTACTATATTAATATATGCACACATATATAAGAAACCTTTGTATTAAGTATTTGTTGACAGGTGTTGGAGAGTATTATCACATTTTTTTTTTAATTAACCATTTGTTCAGTTATGAACATAGTTATATTACCTGATCCTTTTCCACATTTTTTTTAATTTTTTTTTTCGGATGTAGATCATATTTCGAATTCTGTATACATTACATCATGTTCACCACCAGAACACTAATTATAGTTCATCCCCTCACATGTGAGCCTAATCACCCCTTTTGCCCTCCCCCTCCCCGTTTCCTCAAAGGTAACCACCAGACCAATCTCCAATGCTATCTGTGGGGGGGGGGGGGTTGTCGTTTTTATCTTCTACTTATGAGTGAGATCATGTGGTATTTGACTTTCTCCCTCTGACTTATTTCACTCAGCATAATACCCTCAAAGTCCATCCATGTTGTCACAAATGGCTGGATTTCGTCATTTCTTATGGCTGAGTAGTAGTCCATCATGTATAAATACATCTTCTTTATCCATTCGTCCCTTGATGGGCACCTAGGTTGCTTCCATGTCTTGGTTATTGTGTATAATACCACAATGAACATGGGGGTGCAAGTATCTTTATGCCTTTGTGTTTTCAAGTTCTTTGGATAAATACCCAGCAGTGGAATAGCTGGATCATATGGTAGATCTATCCTTAATTTTCTGAGGATACTCCATACTGCTTTCCATAGTGGCTGCACCAGTTTGCACTGTCACCAGCAGTGAACAAGGGTTCCCTTCTCTCCACACCCTCTCCAACATTTGTCGTTTCCTGTCTTGTTAATTATAGCCATTCTGACCAGAGTGAGGTGATACCTCATTGTAGTTTTGATTTGCATTTCCCTGATAGCTAATGATGTTGAGCACCTTTTCATATGCCTGTTGGCCATCTGTATATCTTCTTTGGAGAAATCTCTGTTCAGATCTTTTGCCCATTTTCTAATTGGATTGTTGTTTTTTTTTGTTGTTGAGCTGTATGAGTTCTTTGTATATTTTGGATATTAACCCCTTATCTGATATATGGTTTGCAAATATCTTCTCCCAATTGTTAGGTTGTCTTTTCGTTTTGTTGATGGTTTCCTTTGCTGCGCAAAAGATTTTAGTTTGATGTAGTCCTATTTGTTCACTTTTTCTTTTGTTTCCCTTGCCCAGTCAGACATAAGACTTGAAAATATGCTGCTAAGACCGATGTCAAAGAGCGTACTGCCTATGTTTCCTTCTAGAAGTCTCATAGATTAGGGTCTTACATTCAAGTCTTGAATCCATTTTGAGTTGGTTTTTGTGCATGGTGTAAGGGAATGGTCTACTTTCATTCTTTTGCATGTGGCTGTCCAGTTTTCCCAACACCATTTATTGAAGACACTCTCCTTTCTCTGTCATATGCTCTTGGCTCCCTTGTCGAATATTAGCTGTCCATAAACGTGTGGGTTTACTTCTAGGCTCTCAATTTTGTTCCACTGATCTCTGTGTCTGTTTTTGTGCCAGTACCATGCTGTTTTGGTTACTATGGCTTTGTAGTATAATTTGAAATTGGGGAGTGTTGATATCTCCAGCTTTGTTCTTTTTTCTCAGGAATCCTTTGGCTATTCGGGGTCTTTTGTTGTTCCATATAAATTTTGGGATTCTTTGTTCTACTTCTGTGAAAAATGTTGTTGGAACTTTGATAGGGATTGCGTTGAATCTATAGATTGCTTTAGGAAGTATGGACATTTTAATAATGTTAATTCTTCCAATCCAAGAGCATGGAATATCTTTCCATTTCTTCGTGTCTTCTTCGATTTCTTTCAACAATGTTTTATAGTTTTCGGGGTACAGATCTTTCACCTCTTTGGTTAAGTTTATTCCTAGGTATTTTATTCTGTTTGTTGCAATTGTAAATGGGATTGTAGTCTTAATTTCTCTTTCTGCTACTTCGTTGTTAGTGTATAGAAATGCAACCGATTTTTGTACATTGATTTTGTATCCCACAATTTGACTGTATTCCTTTATTATTTCTAAAAGTTTTTTAGTGGACTCTTTAGGGTTTTCTAGATATAAAATCATGTCATCTGCAAAGAGTGACAGTTTCACTACTTCTTTTCCAATGTGTATTCCTTTTATTTCTTTTTCTTGCCTGATTGCTCTGGCTAGGACTTCCAATACTATGTTAAATAAGAGTGGTGACAGTGGGCATCCTTGTCTGGTTCCTGTTCTTAGAGGGATAGCTTTCAGTTTGTCTCCATTGAGAATGATATTTGCTGTGGGTTTGTCATATATGGCCTTTATTATGTTGAGGTATTTTCCTTCTATACCCATTTTATTGAGAGTTTTTATCATAAATGGATGCTGTATCTTGTCAAATGCTTTCTCTGCATCTATTGAGATGATCCTGTGATTTTTATTCTTCATTTTGTTAATGTGGTGTATCACGTTGATAGATTTGTGGATGTTGAACCATCCCTGCATCCCCAGAATGAAACCCACCTAATCATGATGTATGATCTTTTTAATGTATTGCTGTATTCGATTTGCTAGTATTTTGTTGAAGATTTTTGCATTGATGTTCATCAGTGACATTGGCCTGTAATTTTATTTTTTGTGTTGTCCTTGTCTGGTTTTGGTATCAGGATAATGTTTGCTTCGTAGAAGGAGTTAGGAAGCCTCCCCTTCTCTTCAATTTTTTGGGAGAGTTTGAGAAGGATAGGTCTTAAGTCTTCTTTGAGTGTTTGGTAGAATTCACTAGGGAATCCATCTGGTTCTGGACTTTTATTTTTTGGGAGGTTTTTGATTGCTGTTTCGATCTCCTTACTGGTGATCGGTCTATTCAAATTTTCTACATCTTCTTGGTCCAGTTTTGGAAGGTTGTATGTTTCTAAGAATTTATCCATTTCTTCTATATTATCCAATTTGTTGGCATATTGCTTTTCATAGTATTCTCTTATTATCTTTTGTATTTCCAGGATGTCCGTTGTAATCTCTCCTCTTTCGTTTCTGATTTTATTTATTTGAGCCTTCTCTCTTTTTTTCTTGGTGAGTCTAGCTAAGGCTTTGTCAATTTTGTTTATCTTTTCAAAGAACCAGCTCTGGGTTTCATTAATTTTTCCTATAGTTTTTTTTAGTCTCTATTTTGTTTATTTCTGCTCTGATTTTTATTATCTCCTTCCTTCTGCTGATTTTGGGCTTTGTTGTTCTTTTTCCAGTATCTTTAGGTGCGCTTTTAGATTGTCTATTTTGGATTTTTCTTCTTTGTTGAGGTAAGCTTGAATTGCTATAAAATTCCCTCGTAAAACCACTTTTGCAGTATCCCACAGATTTTGGCATGTCGTGTTTTCATTTTCATTTGTCTCCAGGAATTTTTTTATTTCTTCTTTGATTTCTTCATTGACACAATCGTTGTTCAGTAGCATTTTGTTCAATCTCCATATTTTTGTGGCTTTTCTGGTTTTCTTTCTGTAGTTGATTTCCAGTTTCATACATTTGTTGTCAGAAAAGATGCATGGTATTATTTCGATCTTCTTAAATTTACTGAGACTTGTTTTGTGGCCTAATTTGTGATCAATCCTGGAGAATGTTCCACATGCATTTGAAAAGAATGTGTATTCTGTGATTTTTGGATGGAATGTTCTGTATATATCTACTAAGTTCACCTGGTCTAATGTGTCCTTTAAGGCAAGTGTTTCCTAATTGATCTTCTGTTTGGATGATCTATCCATTGTGGTAAGTGGAGTGTTAAAGTCCCCTAATATTATTGTGTTACTGTCTATTTCTCCTCTTACGTCTGTTAATAATGCTTTATCTATTTAGGTGCTCCTGTGTTGGGTGCATAGATATTTACAAGTGTTATATTTTCTTGCTGTGTTGTTCCCTTTATCATTATGTAGTGCCCGTCTTTGTCTCTTATTACAGTTTTTGATTTAAAGTCTATTTTGTCTGATATTAGTATTGCTACCCCCTCTTTCTTTTCTTTGCCATTTGCATGGAAGATCTTTTTCCATCCTTTCACTTTCAGTTTGTGAGTGTCTGTAGGTCTGAAGTGTGTCTCTTGTATGCAGCATATACATGGATCTTGTTTTTTTATCCAGTTGGCCACCCTATAGCATTTGATTGGAGCATTTAGTCCATTGACATTTAAAGTAGCTATTGATAAATATGTATTTATTGCCATTTTGTCACTTTTTCTTTTTTGGGGGTGTTTTAGTACTTCTTCTCAGTTCCTTTCTTTTTCTCTTGCTCTCTTCCCTTGTCGTTTGATGGCTATCTTTAGTAATACGTTTGATTTCTTTTGTCTTACTTTTTTTCCTGCTTGTTATAGGTTTCTGGTTTGTGGTTACCATGAGGATCCTATTTAATATACCATGCATGTAACGGTCTATATTGAGCTGATAGACTCTTTAGCTTGACCTCTTTCTAAAAGCTCTAATTTTTCACTCCCCTTCTCCCACATTATGTTTTTCACATCATATATAGTCTTTTGCTTAGTGTGTGCCTATCCATTACCCTCTTATCATTGAAATAGGTGATTTTAGTACATTTGTCTTTTAACCTTCATACTATCTTCACAGGTAGTTGATCTGCTGCCTTTACTATACTTTTACTTTACAAGTGATTTTATTGCCTGTTTTTTTGTTGCTGTTTTGGGGTTTTTTGATAATTTTTTTTATCTCTATTTGTGGTCTTTGCTTTCCCACTTAAATAAGTCCCTTCAGCATTTCTTGCAGAACTGGTTTCTTGGTGATAAACTCCTTTAATTTTTGCTTGTCTGGGAAGCTCTTTATCTCTCCTTCCATTCTGAATGACAACCTTGATGGATAGAGTATTCTTGGCTGTAGGTTTTTTCCTTTTAGCACTTTAAATATGTCGTGCCATGCTCTTCTCGCCTGTAGAGTCTCCGCTCAGAAGTCTGCTGACAGCCTGATGGGCTTCCCTTTATATGTCACTTGTGGCCTTTCTCTTGCTGCTTCTTGGATTCTCTCTTTGTCTTTAATTTTAGACATTTTGATTATAATATGTCCTGGTGTGGGCCTCTTTGGGCTTCTCTTGTTTGGGGCTCTCTGTGCTTCCTGAACTTGGATGTCTGTTTCCTTCCTCAGGTGAGGAAAATTTTCCTCTATTATTTCGACAAATAAATTTTCTGCCCCTTTGTCTCTCTCTTCTCCTTCTGGGACCCCTATAATCTGAATGTTAGCACACTTAATATTATCCCAGAGATCCCTTACACTGTACTCATTCTGTCTAATTCTTTTTTCTCTTTTCTGTTCTGCTTGGGTGATTTCCTCTAGTCTTTGGTCTAGCTCGCTGATCCGTTCTTCTGCTTCCTCTGCTCTGCTATTGAGTCCCCGTAGTGAGTTTCTCATTTCAAGTATTGTATTCTTCATTTCTGATTGGTTTTCTTATATCTTCCAGTTCTTTGCTGATGTGCTCACTGTGTTCATGCATTCTTCTCTGCATATCTGCATATAGTGAGCATCCTCATTATATTTTGTTTGAATTCTTTGTCCAGTAGGTTGCTAGTTCCTGTTTCACTTAGTTCTTTTTCTGGGGTTTTGTACTGTTCCCTTGCTTGGAAAGCATTCCTTTGCCTCCTCATTATGCCTCTTTCTCTGTGCCATTTTCTTTGTACTAGGTGAGTCGGCTATGTCTCCTGATCTTGGAAAAGTGGCCTTATGTATGAGATGCCTTATAAGGCCCAGCCGTGTGCTTCCCTCTTGTCACCAGTCCATAAGAACCAGGAGTGATCCCTTTGTGGGCTACTTGTGTTCTTCTGCTGTGGCAGGGTTGCTCCCACTGCAGGTACCCAGGGAGGCTGATCTTTCCTTCCTGGCCAGCTGTTTGTAAATCCGGTCTCGGGGGGTCTCAGCACTGTTGGCTACAAAATCTATCTGCACACTCTTATTGCAATTGTCCTCTTAATTGGGTTGGTACCCAGTGTAGCTGGCTGCTAGGCTCAGGTGCTACAGTTGTGATAGGCCTGAGGCCAACAACGCTGTTGTCAGTTCTCTTAGGAGTGCAGCTGAATAGGGCTAGCCCTTGGCATAGGGGCACTCAATTGTTTCAGGCTTTGGAAGGTGGGGCTGATCCTTTTTATGGCTATTTGTGAAGCACAAGTCTTCTGCCACTGATAAGCCTCACCCCCCCCCCCACAGGACCACATACACTGTCAACACAGTCCTGGTGGGTGCACACTTCTCAACCCCCTGGAGTGTACCCCAACGCCACACTGCAGAGGACCCCACTTCTCCCCCAAGGTCCCCACAGTTCACCTGGTCCTCACACAGGCCCTGCCCCACAGAGGCAGAGACCCTTGCCTGCCTGTAGAGGATCAAGGCACTCAGTCAATGCAGGCTGAAAAGTAGTCTGAGGGCTTGCTGTTAGGTGGGGCCAGTCCCTAGGGCGGGTTGCCTGCCCTGGCTGAACTGGATTAAATCCATGCTCTAGTGGGTGTGGCAGACCCCTGTGCTAACAGTGCAAGGAATGCACTTCAATGGCCCCCACCTCTGTCCGTATCAGCACGCCTGGACCAGTTCAGAACAATGGCCCCCACCAATGTCTCAGTCTCCAGAGAGGACCCTCCTCTCACCAAGATGCCCCCAGAGCCCACCAGGTGAGTCTCGTTTCACCAAAGGACTGTCAGCCTTCTCTCTGGTGATTTTAGGTTGCTGCAATGAGTGAGTTTGTGCATGGGCCCTTTAAGACCCAGATCTTTTTGGCTTTCGGCCAATAGCTTTTCTGGGGGTGTCCTTGCTGCAGTTAATAGCCAGCAAAGCCAGACAGTAAGACCCCCGTCTCAGTTGGGCTGAGTCCGAATGATGGTTGTAGCAGTATCGCCACCACTCTTGACCTCACTCCTGCAGGAAGGGCTCGTACCTTAGGGTGGCTCCCACCTGGCCATCTGAGAAGCTCCGCTGCTCCCAAAGGTGGCTTTTTTCCTCTCCAGCTGGAGTTACTGCCTCTTCTGCCTTCATCAGGACTGTCCTTTGTCGTGGGTGTTCTTTTTATCCAGTTTTCAGTTTTCAATCCAGGATGATTCTTCCCAAAATTGTCGTAACCTAGTTGTGTTTGTGGGAGGAGGCAAGTTTAATGTCTGCTCATGGCGCCATCTTGACGAGATCTCCTGTAATCTTCATATAAATTGAAATATAATGATGAACACCTGAAATTTATATAATGTTATAAACCAATGTTACCACAATAAAAAATAAATAAGTAAAATTTTTAAAAAATAAAAAAGGGGGACAATTTAAAGAAAAAGCATATACATAACTATGAGATCTTTGGGTTTTGCTATTCGTTACAAGACCGTAGTTGATATTTATGATGCCCCTCTTGCATTACTCATCCATATTCTCATTTTCTTCCATCACCACTCAGCTGGACATACTTGGTTAACTTCATTTCTGAAAGATCTGAACTCATACTGGTCCTGCCTGCATTTAATTGCTATAGTCTTCCATAACTTTTATCATTGGACCTAGGAATAATAAAGAATATAAGAAATACCCAAATAATTTCCTGAGTTCTAGACATAATGCCCTCTGTATCCTATTTCTCCTTGGTCATCAAAATCAATCATCCAATCTAGGACATTGTTAATTTAATGGTATAAAGAGACCAATATGGCGTGGTGGGAACTCTCGAAGTTCAGTTCATTGAGATCCATAAGACTCTCATTATGACCTATGTTAAGGGCATTCCTCCATTGAGAACCAAGATCTCCAACTGGCACAGATCTAAGTTATAGAAACGGAAAGCAGAAATTTTGCTAGCTGATCATCAAGCTAAGGAATCACTCATACTTCTACCCTTTGTTTCCTAGAACAATGTTAGGGGTCCAATATTGGTCTCTGCTGTTCATAGAGCTTTTGGAGCAATATTACCACGTACTGGAGGCTTGTTCAGAGCTTAAATTATTTCCTGAAAGTCCATACTCAAACCCTACAAATTGTGGTCACCCAGCCAGTGCTGTCCTGGGTCTTCAACAGGTCATTTCAGTGTTCTATTAGGCAGCTGTTTTGTGTGAATGAATATATGGTAATGCCAATGAATTATGTGACCATGAAAACACTGTTTCATTTCTTTTGCTGTAAAAAGGAGTTCCTAAGTCAGAAGCAATATTTTGTGATATACCATCAAGGTGAATAAGATTTTCTTTAAGCCTGGGCAAGAGGGTACATGGGGAGTATGTGGGAGATGGAGAATAATCTGTATGACTTCTAATTTTCCTCTAAAAGCTAGGAACTTGAAATCACACCTATTTTATTATGCCCTTAAAAAATATCTGCAGGTATAAATTATAAGAAAATAAATTTTGTAACTCTTTTTTCCTAAGTAAAATCTGATATTGAACAAATTTAGATTACTTCCTTGCAAAGAGAGCCTCCATATATTCTTCTTACTTAGAGATCACTAAAAATGCCCCATGAGTGTGGACCTTATCTGAACTTGAGTAGCTGCAGATCATGCAAAGATGCTGCTATAAAGCAGAGGAATTGAAAGAGAGATTTAGCCTGTGGAGGGAGGGATTGAAAGAGAGAAAGAGACTGAGAAAGGGTTGAGAGTTTAACAGATAGACAATCTGTTACTTTATTGCTGGAATTCTTATGCCAGGGGAATTCTGTGAACTTCTGAAAATAAAGCACAATGATCTGTGTATTCATGAAAATTTATCTGGAGAGAAGATCCATAGATTTGTCAGATTGTCAATAAGTCTGCGACATAGCAAAAAGATAAAAAACAACAATTCCTCTTTGGACAAATAACTAGTTGTGAAATGGCTGCGTAGTTTTATCTCTCTGTTTTCCATAAGGTATAACCCACATATCCTGTTATTCAATTATCAGGTTCAACCAGGCATGTTTTTCTTTTTTCTTTTTCTCCTTTTCCTGCTCTTTTCCCGAATAATTTTCTTCCCCACTCCAATTACTAGTTTGAGGTAGAAAAACTGGTTCTCCTTAGCTCAGTCTGAAGTTTCAATATATTTATGAAAAATTATTGTTTATTACAGTAAACAAAAATATTATGTTTATTACTCATTCTTTTATCAAACAAGTCTTAAATTGTCTAGTTCATGCCAGATATTGTATTAATGTCTAGAGATGTCAGATTAAAGTAACATTTCTTCCTTCAATGAATTTTCAGTCTAGTAAAAGAGACAGAAATATTAGACTAACAGTAGCAAAATGGTAGTAAATGTGGGAACGAGAGTGTGTAGCATTGCATTTTTTTGCTGTTTCTACTTCCTCATCTTCTGTTTCTCACTCACTGCAGTAGATATTTCTTCTGTTCCAACCACTACAGATAAAATGGTATGAAAAAATTCTCTTGGCTACTTATTAAAAGAATTTTTTTCCATCCTTATCTTACTTGATCCTTCTGAAATATTTGACACTTTCATCAGTCAGGGTTCAATCAGGGAAACGACCACTATGAGTATTATGGAATACAGAATTTATCACAAGAATTAGACCTTACACAATTGTGGAATAAGCCAAGGAAGCAAGGTGAGGCAAAAATCAGAAAAATGTCTCTAGTCTGCCCTGGCACAGATGGACAAGTGAGAGCTTGCAGGAGAATCTGGGACATAGGCACATCTAGCTGCTGGAGTGGGAGTTAAGAAATGGAGAACTGCTCAATATGTCCATTAAAAGCTGTTGTCCCAGTGTCCAGTAGGGGATCTGGGATCACTACTTGGGTGGCTGTTGGGGTCACTGAAAAGCTGACAGAAAGAAGAGCTGAGACAGAGCAGGAAGAGCAAGGACAAGCTGGAATTTGCTAGAACCTCTGTATCTGTCCCTTATTGCATTTAATCACTATGACTTTAAAGAGAGCAATGTCTTCATGCATACTGCTGCCTTCCAAATCTTGCACACATTTCTTTGTGGGATAAAACTAACCATACAGGAAAGGGGATTTTGGGAAATGTAGTTCCAACTTAGCCAGGTTGAAACTGCAAAACCACCATACTATTGGCTTCTTTGTCCTTAAATCAATCTCCCACCAAGATTTCAGGGACATCACTCCTTCTGCTTTCTCTTACTGCCTTTCTGACTGCCTTTTCTTAAAGAAAAATAGAGAGATGGGTATAAATATAAATATGCGTATTTATGTAGACATATATGGATATGAAGATTAATTATATTTAGATTTGGATTTACTTAGATATATTTAGATAGGTTACAAAATGTCCAAACCAATTAGACCACTCAGCAAATATTAGGTTCTTTTGCTAAATATTAGTAGACTCTGTAAGTAGTTATGTGAGAACATCCCTTTTCTTACAAACTTACTAATAGATAGCAATCTTATAATGAAAAAAAACTCAGACCAAAATTCTACCGAATTTACTTATTAGCAAAATAGTTATTATTAGCCCCAAATGGTCATGCACCGTGTTACATAGCTTAGAAAACATCTAATCTCTGCCTAGATACACTGATTACTACCTTGCATGAGAGGCTCATTCCAAGGTGAATGCAATGGTGTTCTGATGGTATATCAAGTCAACCTTAAAGTAACATCCAGCATCTGATTTCTCCAGGAAGAAAAGAAACAGGACCAATGAGACCATAGCCTTTGATTATTCCACCAATGGCATTAAACTGCTGGGCTTGTTGGAATTTCATACCTCATTTATTTAGAGTGGCGAGGCTTCTAAAATATTTTAACCATGCATCTGTCTTGGACAACTGTTATTTTATCAATGATAATTAACAAACATTCTGAGACATATTTCAATAAACATACTTTAAGTTTTACATAACTATTTTGAAAATTTAAGTTCCTGGTCAAATGGACTTTAAATGCTAATAACCACACCCAAGGTATACGTTAGAGTTCATTTATACATACACACACACACACACACACACACATAACTGTTTAAACAGAACTGCTGTAAGGTAAATCAACAGACTGGCAATATAATCATAAATAATAAACAATGTAAGTATGGCCATCTATAGCTATATGATCCACTAGTTATGCTATTTATGTTTGGAGGGGCAGAAAGAACAGTCCCTTCTCAATCTTTTACTATTGTTCAAGCAGCATCCTACACACAGAGGACATAAGGTAATGCTCATATGTGCTTGAGACACAATTAGCAATCCATCCCAGCTCTGCCTCAATCAATATCCCTTATAGTCTTCCTAAATTAGAGTTCTGGTTGTGAGACACCTGTTTAAAAGTCTCCTATGTCTCCATTGTCTACTTCCTCTTACTTTTGACCACACCTTTTTAAATTATCAAATTCTCTATGAGTAACCCCCAAAATAGATCTTCTAATTTTACCAACCCCAGATTTAACTAAATTGGAAAGTCCATTCTGATGATTTTATCACCTGACATAAGTAAAGATACGTGTGGCCTAGACAGTCATCTTTTGTGTTGCTTAGTCCCCCTTCAGCTTGACTGAGTTTCTGCATTTCTGGTTCTTTACCTTCCTACCTCCTTTCCCAGACTTAGCCAAATCTATTCTGGCATGTTGTTTGGCATCCCTTACAGTACATACTATCCTAAAGGAAACTTTGAGCAGATATAGTGCACCCAAAGGCTTGTATCAGAGAGTTTTTTAAAGAAGTGCTACAGATAAGAAAAGGCCCTACAATAACACCAAGTATGGGAGGTGAAGGGAGAGGGAGGTCCATGTGTCCAGTTTTTACACAGTATAACTAAAAGCTATGGACAGTACCATGAGGTTGTCTGAGAGAATAACATGTATTTTCTCATGTGTTTATGTTCTACATCCCCCAGAAGATAAAAACACTGAAAGAGTATGAATTTCTTATATGCCCCCATCACAATTAGTTTCTTAGTATTATGCTTACACCAATACTACCAAAATGATCTGCACCTATTAGAAACTCAATATTTTAAATATTTGAGGTAGATAGCTAAATCTCATCTAAATAACATGTTATTTAGATATGTTTACATATTTAGAATGTTATTTAGATGAGATTTAGAACATTAGATATTTTGTGGATTGATTGAAATAATAGGAAGCAAATAAAAAGGAAAATGAGAATAAATTAAAAGGTTATCAACACTAACGGGATTAGTGAAGAAGATTATTCCCTATGACCAAATGTCTAAATAAATTAAAATGTCAAAAACAACTAGATGTATATTTATGGGACATTTATAGCAACCTATAGTGTTGTGCAGATTAGAAGCTGGCAGTACTCCAGTAATTACATTCAAAACAAACACAGTTTGTGAATGTATCTAGATAGGACTGAATACATTACTTAATATGACTTTGCTAAAGATTATTTTTGTAAAAAAAGATGTTCTGATTCAATGAAATTTAGTTTACATTAACTTTCTATTCTCATCCATTCTCATTAGATGTCTTGATAATTGAAAATGTTTGTTGAACATGAGTCATCCTTTCTTCCAAGCCTCCTTTTCTTCAGGCAAATTACAATTTTCAATATTAAAGACCTCAATTTCCATCTGAGCATTTGTATATGACATAATAAATTATTGAAAGTTATTATTTGTATTTGGTAGCTATGTAACATGGACACTTTAGTCTCTGTGGTGTAGATTAAATTGAATGGGATTCTCTCCTTTTGCATTAATGTCTCAAATTCTAAATGTATGATGAATTCACTAAGGTTCACCATGTAAGAGTAGATCACGAAACAATTTACTCTATTTATATGCTTTACTCAAATTGCAGGGACATTTTATCAAACTGGCTTATTACACAATCACAACCACTGTGAATTTCAAAATGAATCTTGAAGAAAACAATTTTTCATTTTACTGTGTAAATGATATTACAGTTGATTAAAATCAGAAATCTTTGAAGATAATGCAGATGCTCTGAGCTGGCCCTGTAAGAATGAACAGTTTTCTTATTTATAGCTATACAATCAAGAAGGACTGAAAGCCTATAAACTATCTCAAATTCTTTTTTCTGCAGCATCTATGGTGTACCACTGGATGAGCTTTACTCTGCATCAATCAAGTAGTGGAAAGATGCAATAAAGGGATTTGCTGATATGCAGACCATCCTATACAGGAATACTAGAGTGCAAAACAGAGCTAGTCTTGGATTTGAAGGCTGGCTCTGCTGTCCACTAGCTGTGAAATCTTGGGAAAATCACTCAACCTCTCTGAGCCTCTATTTCTTCATTTGCCCAACCTAACACTCAAGATTGCTCTGGGACTAATTGAGACAGTGTCTGTGAGAATTCTTTGGAAACTATGAACTATCAAGCAAATGTAAGGTAGGTGTATTAGTTTTCTATTGCTGCTGCAACAAATTACTGGAAACTTAATAGCTTAAACAATACAAATTTGTTATTTTATAGTTCTGTAGGTCAGAAGTCTGACATAAGTCTCACTAGGCTAAAATCAATGCAAGGGTTATGTTTCTTTCTGGAAACTGTAGAGAAGAATCTATTTACTTGCCTTTTTCCAGCTTCTAGAGGTTCTTAGTATTTCTTGGCTCTTTCTCAAACTTCAAAGTCAGCAACATTGAATTTTTCCCTGACCCTTCAGTCATTACATCTCTGACTATAGCTGGGAAAAATTCTCTGCTTTTAAGTGCTCATATGATTAGTTTGGGCTCACCTAAGTAATCAAGCATAACCTCCTCATCTCAAATTCCTTAATCCTAATCATATCTGCAAACTTCCTTTTGCCAAGTAAGGTAACATATTCACAGGTCCTGAGGATTAGCACTTGGATATCATCTTTGGGGGGTGGAAAGCATTATTCAGCTTACCATACTAGGTATTATTCTTCTAAGCTTTTCCCGATAATCCCTCTCCACTCCACTGAGATTTTTCACTATAAGTGCTTATGAAAATAGGTTGATCCATATTATCATATATTTGTTCACAGGTTGCTTTATAATTGTACAAAATCTGCATCAGTCACTTCTCTCCCAATTAGTAATCAAGTTCTTCTAGAACACAAAGTTTACTCTATAGATACCTAAAGAATGTCAATTATTAAGTGTCGATTAATGAATGATAGGAGAGTCTTCAACTGGTCTACTAACTCACATACGTGTTTCAGACGTGTCACAGGCATGGGAACAGTATATCAAGTGGAGACTGGGTAAGTATGGGATCTTTGGCATCAGACTGCCTAGGTTCAAGTCTCAGATTTTTCTCTTAGCAGCTGTGCAACCATGGTCTACTTCATTATCTATTTATGCCTCAGTTTCCTTAAGTATAAAATAGGTATAATAATTGTCAGTAACTTAGATGTTTTTAAGAAGATACAATAAATATAAGTAAAACTCTTAACAGTCTTGGTAAGAGTGTCTGGCATAGAGTAGGCAGTCAGTAAACTTTGCCTATAAGCTACACAGGATGTTTCTCCAGGCCCATAAAACCAGCCATATGTATTTCTGAGGCTTCATCTTACATTTATTTTTCCACAGTGCCTCAATAATAGCCCTTCAAACCAAAAGGCATGATGGTTTTCTCTTTTGATTAGAAAAATATTTGCTAATGTTTTCCAACTTATAATTGCCCATAGATTTGCAATTTCTATTTGTGACTTATCTGGCCCTTTTTCTACTCCTTCTTACTACTACTGTCTGGCTTTGGGGAAATTCTCTGCTATTATCAGCTGCAATCAAGAGTGAGCAGAAGGAGGAGGAGAAACAAATCAGCCAATTTCTGCCTCTACTGAACTATCTAGGTAGAAGTTTAAACTGACTGGCCATCAGAAAATTTTTCAATTATCTATGGATTTAATACTTCTGTGTTTTTCTTGTCCTCAAAGTATGAAAGAGAATTTAAATTTGAGATTTTATCTATTTTTTCCTCTCAAAGGTGTATAACCTAGACATCCACAGCATAGGCATGTTGGTGAGGCATTCTGAAACTTAACTACATGAGTCTGTGATAAACCACTCCTCCATGTCTATCCATACAGCAGAATAAAACTTTGGGCTCTGGAGATTTTAAGTAGAAGTCATCCTCTTGAAAGGAAAGCTGTTATAATGCTTTTTCAGATCCATTTATGTTTAAGGGCTCTACAGACAAGCACACTATAGATTCTTGAGAAGTCCGTGATTATTTCGGTGATTTCAGTCCTTCCTGAGCAGCTTATGTGCTCTCTTCCTTTTCGTGGGAGTAATTTGCAAAGGAGAAGCTCTCTCTGGTAATGTCTGCTTTTTTGCTCTATTGACACCTCCCAGTGCAGAAATATTTCAGGCTCTGTCAGGTTCTCCATTATAAATTCTAGTTTTCAGCAGTTTATAAATCATCTATAAATATTCACTTATGGTAGGGAGAAACTTGACAGGATTTGCACAGTGATCATTTGAGGAATTATGAAAGAAATTATATCTTACCATTAACATGTTAAAGAGAGAAGAAAAGAGATTGTATGGATGGAACAAAATGAACTATTTGGAAATTAACAGGTTTTAAACCTTATTTTCACAATACAAATTAATAGCTCATGATTTTATCAGAATCACAACAAATTCAAAAACATTTTCGGTGTGATACCTACAAAAATAGATAATTGAAAAGGTATTAAATTTTCTGTGTATGCTGTTGAATCCAATCTCTTTTATTTGGGAAGACACCCATTGTTTATCTTGATGTTAGAAACAATTTTTAGGTAAAGCAAGGAGATTCTTTTGTTGCAAATTGGCTGCCACCAGTTTCCTCAATATATTTTGGCAAGTCTTGTGATGGTGTACACACAATGAAACCAAAACATGCATTGGAAGGAGGAAAAATAAATAAGTAAAACACTGAACTTGCAAGAACAAAAAAATAACAAAGATCTCAGGGAAAGTCATTATGATGCCTTGTCCACCAAATATCCATTTTAGTTTTATAATAACATCCTGGACACAGTTATTGCTTTTTGGTTTTTGAAGAAAGAACTAGGCTAAAACAACTCTTTAAATGAATCTCATTTGAAGAAGAAGAAAAAAAATAAAGGATAAGAAAGAGAAAAAGAAGAGAGACAAAAACAACACATACAAACCAGTCAGTGATTACTGATTTAGGTGAGATAGAAGGCTTTTCAGGCTGCAAATACATTTTCCTTAATTAAATCAGTAGGAGGGGCAAGAGAAAAAAAAGCCAGCTATGCTCAGAGAAACTCAGATAAAACAGTATATTTCAAAAGGCAAGACCACATTAAATGGAAACAAGAGGTATAAAATATGGTAGGAGACATGGATTTCTAAATGGACTGAAGCTTAAATTGGATAAAATAACATTAAGACAAAACAAGATTTTTGAAAATGAGCATAATAGTACAACATCTTAGCACCTTGCAATTCTCAGTCTCAGGGGACTGCAGACCACCTGTTTAAGCTTAAAAAAGTAAAAACTCCATAAGCTAGGTCATTGTGATCATTTTCATGCTCCTTGTAGACAACACAAAATGTAGACAATATATATACCAAGACAAAGGTCATACAATATTTAAGGAGAGACTGAACCAAGAATTACTGATTTCAAGATGCTAGCTATTTCATTCATTCTTCTTTCATATGTGCTTTATGAACAATTCTTTTTACCTTGTTACTTATGTACAAGTAGAAAATGTAATCTAGTTTTCATTTTTAAATATCTGGTACAGAATCATTAGCATGTATCAGAGAAGAAATTAAAAGTCAATGGCATGCCAATAAACAGCTTTAAGAATATAAATAAACAAAATTAGACAAATATGGCAATATATAAAAATATAAAAGGTAACAATGAACATCTTTAAAGTAACATTTCCATCTGAAACCTACTCCTTCCTAAAATGCAAATACAAGGATTAGCTTATCTGTAGGAATATTTGATTGTCTCACTTTTTCACTCGTTTATTCAACAAATAAATATTAGCATGTCAAAATAAATATTGAATATGTCTTCACAAGTATTATACTAGACACATTAAATATGAATACAAATATGGCTAAATTTGTGCCTTTAAGGGCCTTACAGCCAAGTGAGGAAGAGAGATAAATAAGCTCATAATTGCAGTGTGGTGATAAGAGCAATAAGTACCTATTAACACTGTTTTTGGTCACTGTTACTGACACAAACAATGAGGTCACCCACTCTCCCTTTTCTACTTCTATGACAGTGGTTCTCAGATTCTACAATTCATAAAGATAATCTCAGAAGCTTATTAAAAGATAAGAAAGTTAAAATCCTGAACCTACATAAACACTATTAGATTCAAGTTCAGCAGATGTGGCCATGTCAAGGTAATTCTGAGTCAGATGGTCCATTTTGAAAGACACTGATATAAAGTTCCGTTCAACCATGAGCAAATGTGCTCCCAAAGGGAGTCTAATTTGCTCCCTAATGGTGTGAGAAGAGAGCCAAGCACGAAAACTGAAGGGTGAGCATTTAAGGCAGGGGTAACCCTGGCAACCAAAAATCCCTTACGTTGCTTTTGTCTCCTAGACTTCAAGAACCAATATATACAATTTTCATTGCAACCCTTCCCAAGTTTTATCTCTTGAGCACCTCTGCTTTTGGTCATGGACATCTTATCCACTGTCTCGGATCTGAGGAAATTCCAGCCAATGGTGGGCAGAGGCTATGATGCCAGAGAGTCTTCACACCATTTTCAAGGAGACAAGTATATTTGGAATCCCAAATTGGAATTTTGACCACTTTCCTATAGAAATATAATATGCTTAGTGGCTAAATTCTGTAAGACTCTTGTTATGTTCTACTTCAACTGTAGTATCAATTTAATGGATTTTGTTAGCCTACCATGAAACCAAGCAAATTGTCCATAATTTTAATTCTATAAGGAAAGGTTTTCTGAGGTGTGAAGGTGCACCCTGTTGGAAAGCAAACTGATTTTGTTTCTCACTCTTGGATGGGAATGATGCTGCTATGACATGGAAAGTATCTCTAATTTATGCAGGCGGCACGTTTGTTATATGTGAAGGGTATGGGTTCCCTGAAGACGATGTATGAACAGGTCTGCAGCATTTGAAATTATTGATTCCCACTGAAGACAATCAACTTTTATTATCCAGAAAAGAGGATGGAATCAAACTTTTGTGTTCTAAGGTCCAAGAGCAGAGGCTGTGGGATCCTAACGGAAGACTGCCTTTCCTAGGCAGACTATCTTTGACCAGTGGATTCTAGCCCATATTAGTTAGCACTAATCTATGTTTGTTGCCTTCCTACTCATAAATTCTTGTCACTTGGAAAGGACAATTCCATAAACACCACTAGACCCTGCAAATAATGGACCTTACTGAACATGTAACAAAGAGAAGTGGTGGAAAGATGCTAAGACCTTCATGCATATACTCTTGGGGTCAGCTGTGGCACACTGAGCGGGTGACAGAGAGATGTGGACATCACTATTACAAGAATATAAACAAACAACTAACTTAAAAATGAGTTTAGACTCCCACTTAACTACCGTATCATTCTATTGTTCCAAAACTCAATTAATTATAGGGTTTTTTTGTTGTTGTTTAAAGGATATTCTTGATTACTTATTCCTTGTTTGAAGCACTTGTATGGTTTTTTAAAAGAGACTCATGAAAAATTAAAGAACATGAACAAGGATATATTTGACAAGGACTTTTCTTGTTAACAGAAACAACTTCAAATTTGAGGTCTTGACCCCTGGTGCATTCAGGTGGCCCTGGCATTCAATCACAGACAGTGGGGATGCCCCATGTCTACTAACCTTTTCCTCTGCTCTGGTTTGGCTGCAAGATAGCATCTGCAAATTAAGGAGCTGACAATATTATGGCAGAGTAAATGTTACTCTAGTTGATTTTTTAAAATCTTGTCATTCATGTGATGAGAGGTTTCCCATCAGTGAGCGAATGTTGAAAGACGTAATTAATAAAATCTTTCATTACTTCAGAATAGTGATTAAGGAAAGCAAATTCCAATGGGATTTCTTGTTCCTTGTGTCTAGGAAGGAGAAAGGTTAACAAGGCTTCAAATAAATAGCATCAGGATGAGAGTTCCACTAAATGACATTGAACCCAAACATGAGCCATCACTTAAATCCATCAATGATCATTTATGTCAACAGGTTGCTTCATAAACCCTGTGGGTTTCTGCTGCTCAGAGAAATAGTTTGCATTCAAACATTAGGTAGTTCAAAACTGCCATTTATTTGCATTCTCAAGAAAATCCAAAATTCCATGATCAGAAACATTTCCCCACAGTCACCTACTATACAAAAGAGCAAAGGAAAACATGTGAATGAAATTTAAAATCACATACAGAAGCACCATAGTTTGTTTTGGGTGGTGATGCAGGAAACAGATCACTCAAGGAGTTCGGTGTTTTGGTATTCCTGTGGAACACATCACCTGTCATTTTTGAATATCATCCTCTTCTAAGACTTGTTTATCTCTTAACAAGTGTGAAATTTTCCCACTTTATTTTTTTTTTAGGTTAAATGCAGTGGAACAGAATATATACTACATGGAAAAGACTTGGGAAAGGAAACGTATTGATCAAAAGTAAGCATTTTTCAACAACTCAGACTGGAGCACAAGGGGTGCTATAAATAACTGAATCTAGAAGATCAAACTCATCATCAACTTTTCCTGCTCCCTTATTCTTGCATTTCCAATTCTTACCTGTTTATTCTACTCTTTAAGTCTCTCTTTAATCTCACCCTCATAATCATTTCTATGGTTTTCACTATCTCTTATCCACCTCTAAAATCCCTTCTTCTTTCTTCACCCTTGTCTTAACTTTATTGTTACATTTTTTGGTAACATCTTTGTTGACATGCAATTCACAAACCATACAATTCAGCCATTAAAAACATACAACCCATTGGTTTTTATCATATTTTAAAGTGCAATCATCACTACAGTCAATTTGAAAACACTCTCGTCGCTCCATAAATGAATCCTGTACCTTTTAGCAGCCCCCCACCCCATTTCTCCCTATTCCCCTCAGCCCTAAGCAACCGCTAATCTATTTTTTGTTTCTATGAATTTGCCTATTCTGGATATTTCCTATAAATGGAATCATATCATATATGGTCCTTTGTGACTGGCTTCCTTCACTTAGTATAATGTTTTCAAAGTTCATTCATGTTATAGAATGTATCCATACTTATTTATTTTTATTGCTGAATAATATTTCCTTGTTTGGATATACCACATTTTGTTTATCCATTCTTCAGTTGATGACTGTTTGGATTATTCTCACTTTTTGGCTATTATGAATAATGTTTCTTTGAAAATCCGTGTACAAGTTTTTGTGAGGACATGCATTTTTATTTCTCTTAAGTGTATACCTAGGAGTAGAATTCCTGGGTTTTATGGTAACTCTACATTCAATTGCTTGAGGAACTGTCAGATTATTGACCAAAATAGCTGTACCATTTCAAATTCCCACCAGGAGTCTATGAGGAATTCCCCACATCCTAGTGAAGACTTGTTCTTATTTTTCTTTTTGATTATTGCTGTTCTAGTGGATATAAAACAAGTATCTAATTATGGTTTGATTTTGCATTTCCCTGATATCTAATTATGTTGAGCATCTTTTTTTTTTTTTAAAGATTTTATTATTTCCTTTTTCTCCCCAAAGACCCCCGGTACATAGTTGTATATTCTTCGTTGTGGGTTCTTCTAGTTGTGGTATGTGGGACGCTGCCTCAGCGTGGTCTGACGAGCAGTGCCATGTCCGCGCCCAGGATTCGAACCAACGAAACACTGGGCCGCCTGCAGCGGAGCACGCGAACTTAACCACTCGGCCACGGGGCCAGCCCTTGAGCATCTTTTTTATATGCTTATTGGACATTTGTATATTTCTTCTTTGTGGAAATGTCTATTCACATATTTTGCCCCTTTTTAGTTGAGTTGTCTTTTTATTATTAAGTTGTGTTCTTTGTATATTCTAGATACAAGTCTCTTAATAGATGTATGATTTGTAAAAATTTTCTCCCATTCTGAAGGTTATTTTTTACTTTCTTAGTAGTATCATTTGAAGGACAAGAATTTTTAATTTTGATGAAGTTCAATTTATCTATGTTTTTGTTGTTGCTTGTGCTTTAGTATCGTATCTAAGAATCCATTGCCTAATCTAAGGTCACAAAGATTTGTGCTTATGTTTTCTTCTAAGAGTTATATAATTTTAGCTCTTATTTTTAGGTCTTTGATCCATTTTGAGTTAATTTTTGATACGGTATGAAGTAGGCGTCCAATTTCATTTTTTGCATGTGGCTAATCCAGTTTCCCAGGAAAAAAGATTATTCTTTCCCTCACTGAATTGACTTGGCATTCTTGATATTTAATTCACCATTATATAGCTACTTTTTTTAAACACAGGTACAACTAAGCCACATATTTGTTTCAGAACCACCAGTGTTTTGTCCTGATCTAACATAGCCCCTCTCAACTATACACACTCATCCTCATAATCTGTAGGCTCAGCCCTGCTTGGTTCCTGAACTAGCCCAAACCACAACGGGAAGTATCATCTCATTCCTTTGAATACAGTGTATTGAACTGTTGGCTCTCAGTTAAGATCCAGCATTACAGCTAGTTAGTTTCTCAAACCCCAGGTCTTTTTAGTCACTGCTGCTCCCCTTTTCCTAGGACCAGTGCTAGTGAGGAAGTAGTATGTCTACTAACTCTTAGTTAGGACTGATGTATCCTCATTGTCAAGGGCAAAGTCTAAACTCCTTAAACCAACACATGATGCTCCTTACCACCTAGTTTCAAGCTATCCTCCAATTTTCTCACCTCTTATTGCAATGCCACACCCATGCTTAGCATAATGTTTCAGTTCACAGGTTCTTGACACAGACTGTCTAGGTTCAAATCCAAGTCTGCTACTTACTAGTAATATGACTTTGAGCAAGTTACTTAACTTATGAACCTTAGCTTACTTATCTACAAATGGAGATATTGAGAAAGACTCTTTCATCCCTACTCTCTCCTGTACTCAGTTGGTTCCTCTACTATTCATCTACTTGACTTGTGGTATATTGGATTTATCTGTTTTCATATCTGCCTCTCCTACTAGACTGAAAGCTCATTAAGAACAAGTCTTATTCTCCTTAGTGTTCATTAAGGCACCTGACATGGTACTTTGTCTATAGTAGATGTCTTATCTGATTCCCAGAAAGATTTGGAGATTCAGGGATGTCAGTTTGACAGTGTGCTAGAGGCTTAGGTGTGCCTCTAGTTTTAGACTGTGAATCTCAAAGATGTCTTACCAGAAGAAGAAACCTATAGGGTTTCTGGTAAGTAACAACATAGTGAGTACAGAGCTGTAGTACCAAGTCCAAATGATACAAAATATAAAGGGATTGCTGTGTGAACACATGAGCAAGTTCAAGATGTTGGCAGGAGAGTGATACCTAAAGTATTTCCAAAGCCAAATATGGAAGACACATCCTGGAGTGACTCCTAATGAATCACACTCTCGTGTGGTCTCCTTCCCTTGAATACAGGCAAAACCTGTAACTTTCTTATAACCAATAGAATATGACAAAAGTAACAGGATAGTCACTCCCTTGAGTAGGGTATATTATATGGCAAACATGAAGGGATTTTGCAGATGTAATTAAGGTCCCTAATCAGTGGATTTATGTTAATCAAAAGGGCTGTTATCCTGGATGGGCCTGACCTAGTTAGGTGAGCCCTTAAAAAGAGAGTCTAGAGGTTAGAGACACTCTCCTACTGTTCTTAAAGAAACAAATAGCCATGTCGTGAACAAGCTGTGGAAAAGGGAAGCTTCTAGGAGCTGAGAGCCTCAGTCCTAAAACCATAAGAAACTGAATTCTGCCAACAATGTAACTGAGCTTAGGAGAGAACACTGAGCTCCAGAGAGGATGCAGCTTAGCTGATGATTTGATCATACCCACAGGACATGCTGAACAGAGGATTCAGTCAAGTCGTACATGGACTCACAAACCATGGGCTCTTTGAGATAATAAATGCATATTGTTTTAAGCAATTAAATTTGTGATAATTTGTTATACAGCCTAGAAAAGTAATACGCCAGAGTTCAAGTGATTAATGCACCTTGTTAATGTAATTCTTATAAGTTGGTATGTGTGGAGGGGAGTCATTGAAAGAAACAAGACCTCATCATACAGTAGGCACTTCATAAATTATTGTTGATCATGGTCTCTGGGAACTGTTATTCAAACAGAATGGATAAGTAAACTTACAGTGCAATCTGAAAAAGCTGTAATATAGTTTATCATGCTATAAATGTTTCAGAGATTATAGCATATGCAAATGGTCACATTTTACATTCATTCTACCAACAGTTAGTCAATATACGTCTATTAATTGCCCTCTTTGTGTGGAGTATAAAGTATTTATTACAAAAACTATTGAAGGATACAAAAGGAATAATACATGTATTTTGTCCTTAAGGAGGTTACAAACAAGTAAGAGAAACACACATAAAAGTGTGAGCAGTTGAAAAACAGTGGATAGTGAATTTTTACATGTAAAAATTGGTGCAAACAATAGAGTTTGACATTAGACTACCATGGTTTCGAATCATCAGAAAGACTTCCAAGAGCATGTGCAATCTCAGCCTGAGGGCTGAGATGAAACAAACAGGGAAGAAAAAGCATTGAGAGACAGTTTCAGGAAGGCAGATACCTTGTACGCTAAGGAAGAGGAAAAGTTTGACAGAAAATAAGAGTGGAAATGAAAGAAGAAGCAAGCAATGGAAGAGATGGGAAAAGTAGCAGAAGCAAAATACTTCCAATTCCACTTATATTATTTAATACTTTTATTAGGTGAAAACTCTTTTCAGACCTATTAGTTAACTGGTGGAAAATCACCTTTTTCAAAACCACCATCAAGATCTCTCCAAACCTTGCCTAGATATCTTTCCTGTAGAACCTATTCAATTGAGTATCATCATGTTACAATGATTGGATTTCGTTTTGGTTTTATTGTTGTTATATACTAAACTTTATCGAGGCAGTCAATCTCAACATGGCCCAAGCTCTGCACTGGAAGCCGAAAGATCTCAGTTCTAATTCTGGTGCTGCCATCAAAATAGTATGACGCTGAGCCATAGTTTTCTCACTATAAGCTCTAAATATAGTCAGAGTTACTTTCCATTCACTCTATGCAGGAGCACTACTGCCAAAATATGATCAATATCTAAAATGTCTCAGTCCACATATTCTCATCTAACAAAAGGAGCAAGACTCTTACCATATTTCTTTTTCATGTGCTGCTATAAAATCAAGGCTTATTTATTTATTTATTATTTATCTTTAAGAATTCTCTTTTGTCACAGATTTCTTGGCTCATTCACAGAATTTTCACAAAAGGTTAAGATAAATTAATAAAATATCTAAGTGTCTAAATCAGAAAATTGCAACAGCAACATTGAAACAGTAGTGGCAATATCAAGGTGTGATTTGAAGACATAACCTGAAAAACTTAGGTTGAAAAGTGAAGAAGTTTTCCTGTTGGTGACAACACAAATAATAACACAAACAATAAGGTAAGCATATTTCATTCAAAAATAAACAAAGTTCAGCTAAGGTTAAATGAAATAAGTTTAAGTAGGAGTTAGTATTTAAGTATTTACTTACTTATATTCCAACTATTTACAAAGTACATTATGGGAACATTCCCATAAGAGCACCCACATAATTAACTCAAAAATACAAGACAAAAGACCAAAAGTAGGAAATAAAAAGGGACAGAAAGAGGAAAGCTATATAAACCATTCTAACTCAGGAAATTATAGCTCAGCTCTCAGCTTCAGATAGTTGGATCAAAAGGAGACCACAAACTAAACTTCTATCCTCTGACAATAGAATGATATATCAGCTTAGTAGGAGAAACTATTTCCTTTCCTCTCATAACTCTCAAAGTAATTCCCATTCTGTCTTTTTTCTTCTTTGTTTTCTATCAAGTTACAGCTTCTTAGTATATGTGAAAAAGTTTTCCTAGGCCTCCACCAATAGAAATCCAAATAAGCCTTAAGCTTGAATTTGCCAGATGTCCATCAATGGATGAATGGATAAGTAAGATGTGGTGTGTATATATATATACAACGGAATATTCTTCTGTCACAAGAGAGAAGGAAATTTTGCTATTTGCAACAACATGGATGGACTGTGAGGGCATTATGCTAAGTGAGATAAGTCAAAGAAATAAAGACAAATACTATAGGATCTCACTTATGTGTAGAATTTTGAAAAGCCAAACTCATAGAAGCAGAAAGTAAAATGGTGGTTACCAGGGGCAGGAGGGGTAGGGGAGTTGGAGTGACGTTGGTCAAAGGGCACAAACTTCCAGTTAAAAGACAGACAAATTCTGGAGATAATTGCACGTTATAGTAATTGTACTCAAATATATATATATTTCACATATATATATTTTATATACTTTACAGTTGCTACAAGACTAGATTTTAAATGTCCTCACCATAAAAAAGAAATGATAATTATGTGACATGATATAGGTGTTAGCTAACACTACAGTGATAATCGTATAGTAATATATAAATGTATCAAATCAATATGATGTACTCCTTAAACTTATACAATGGTATATGTCAATTAATATTTCAAGAAAAAAATATTTTTAAGATGGTTGTCGTCAACCTAAAAGTCAGTTTGAAACCTAAAAGCTTTTGCTAACATTCAAAATGCTCACTGACGGAAAATGTAGATTGCTAATACAGCAGGATGTCACCAAACAGAATGATTTTCTCACAAAACTCCAATGAAAAAAATAAGTGAAAAGTCTCAGAGTCCACATTGTACAGATTGGAAAGCTAATGCCCAGAGTTAACCAATATATCAATAGGCACATAGGAAAAGAATAATAAAATTGGAAACACTCACTCATGACCCAAACCTGTCTTCTTTGCATCAAGCAGTTTATAACATGCTCATCAATGTGAAGAGTTATTAAGAAGATGGAAGCTGGGGCTGGCCTGGTGGTGCAGAGGTTAAGTGAGCACGTTCTGCTTTGGCAGCCCAGGGTTCGCCAGTTCGGATCCCGGATGTGGACATGGCACTGCTTGGAAAAAGCCATGGTGTGGCAGGCGTCCCACATATAAAGTAGAGGAAGATGGACATGAATGTTAGCTCAGGGCCAGTCTTCCTCAGCAAAAAGAGGAGGATTGGCAGTAGTTAGCTCAGGGCTAATCTTCCTCAAAAAAAAGAAGATGGAAGCTGTCCCCTGCCTCCCAGAGGATAGAATGAAAGTTAATGGGATTAACAATCTCCAGCAAAAGGAGTCTGTTTAGATTGGACAGTAAGGACAATTTTTCAGTGGGGAGAGTATCAGAGGATTGAATTTCCTCCCCTAGAAATCTTTTGAAATAAGACCTCTTCTGATCTGTGGGCATTAATGGAGATGGCATTGTGACAGCTGCAGGAAAGGAGTTGGATTATAAGAAACTCTCACAGACCTTCTATCTTCAGACCCTATAATTCAAATGCTATACTTTTATGGTAAAAGTAATAGGGAACAACATTGGCTTTCCATCTTTTCAAGAGCCATCTGAGTGTGCATCTTGACAATCTTCTGACATTAAGAGTTCCATTTTGTCTGCAATGGAGAAGGAAAAACTGCTCAGGTACCCTCCTTAGAGTAAATCGCCCAGTTTATTTGATTTGCCCATGAATGCCTTAATTTGTATTATTTACTTTTGAAAATTTTCTTCTGAACTTATCTATGACTAGAAACTGTTAGCACACAAGTTTTGAATAAATGCAAATTTAACGGATGATCTTTTTTCCCCTTACATTAGCTGAGGCTCCCAAAGAGCAGTGATGAGGTCCTGACGTATAATCAATAAAAAGTTCTCATTGAAAACACTTATTCATGTCTGAAGAGGCAATAAAGGCTATTAAAAGTATTATGGTTCTATGGTTATTGGCTAGAATTAGATTAATGTTGTGATTAGCAACTATAGATGCCTTTGGTGAATAGTGTTCATCAAATAAGAAAATGAATTGCTTATCACTCAATCCTTGTGTGCATGAACCCAGAAAATCTGGCCTCAAAACCTGTGTCCCTACCCACTCTGCTCCATGGTCTCTCAAGCCTGAAAATGATTGTGTATAATATATGGTGCTAAGTGTTACTATAGAGTTATGCATGAGTTCTTTGGGAACTGACTGAGGGATGTCGGGAAAGCCATGGCTCCTACTGGAAACAGAAGTAGTCAGGCATGGAGGTTTGGAGGTGGGGGTGTTCATGGCCATTGGTTCATCTTAGGCCAAAGGAGTTTAGTATATAAAGACAGCAAGGAAAAATAAAGATACATTTGCCAGGAAACCACAAATATTTCTGTAAGTCTTTGCATTGAGAATGCCAGAGATGGGGTATGAAAAAGGAGGCCTATATTGACAATCCTGCAGAGACTGGGATTTTGAATGGGATTGAGATTTTGAATTCAGTTCCTTACTCACACTAGACACATTTCAAGTATTCAATAACCACACATGGCTATTAGCTATCGTATTGGAGAATGCAAATTAATGAACATTTCTATCACTGGAGAAAGTTCTATTGGCCAGTGCTGTTCTAGATGGTACATTAATGTCTCTCTTACTCAAAGTTGAATCTCCAGTATTCAGAACAGGTTCTGACATATTGTGGTGATCATTAAATATTTATTGAATGAACAAAGGAAAAAATGCCAGATGATTATATGAGCTATCTCTTGTCAGCTTTCACGTAGAAACCCAACAGCATTTCTCTGTAATGGGGCCTTTGATGGAAGTTTCTAGAATTTCTCCAAACAGGCATAATATAATGTAGATGTATTTCTTTAAGTTTGAGCTCAGGTGACAGCCCAGCTCCAGAAAAGGACTGTATCCCCATCTGCATCACTAGTACTTACCCCTGCCTAGGAGAGTTGCAGATACATAGACTTCTGCTTTACTGAGGTATAGACACTGAGCTTTTTTATACTCCTTAGACTACAGGAAAAGAGTATTTATCATTCCATTTATTCTACCAATAGTTACTGAGTGTCTACTATGTGTCAAACTCCAGAGGGTGAGAACAGAAAGATGACTAGGATGGATGTGATCCCTGCTCTCTGTAGCACAAACAACACAACATGAGAGGGCTCTAATCAGAGACTTCTAGGGTGCTGTTAGAGCACAGAGGAGGAGCACTCATCCTACCTGAGATAAGGGAAGGCCTCCTTCCCTGAGGAAGTGATGTTTCATTTAAGAACTAAAGGGCTTGTGAGAAGGTATTGAGAAAGAGGAGAATGGTTGCAGAGAGAATGTTCCTGAGAGGAGGAGCAGGAGCCAAGACATTAGAGGAAAGTCCAGTGGAAGAATATAGAGTGTGGAGGGTAGTGAGGAAGTAAATGAAGTCAGATTATGAAGGGCCCTGTAGGCAATTTAAGGAGTTTAGACTCTTCTCAGGCAACTGGAAGCCAATATATTTCAAACAGGGTATTGACATCATGATATTTATGTTTTTAAAAGGTCAACCTGCGTACAGGACACAATTAAGAGGTTATATGGCAATCCAAATATTCCCCAAGAACTTCACCAGTTAAGACCTGGTTGTTGGCCCTCCGATGATTCTGAGCATCTGTGCATTATTCCAGAGGTGACTGCTAACCATCGGGCACCCTTCACCTCCTCTAAGACAAATTTGTTTGGATGTTGTCTTAATTAGATGAGTATCCTCATCCCCAGAGAAATGTTGACAGGCTGTTTATGCTCTTGTGCCAATCAATCCTTTACAGTCTCATTAGAAACCTGAACGGACTTTGTAATCCAGACCCATGCTGCCTCCCACTCCCCTCAATTAAACTTCCAGTTATGGTTCATTCACCCCACAATACCAAAACCAAGCTCCTTTTACTCTGCCTTTACGCTGACTTGTATGTAAAACTTGCTTTTTGAGCAGAGTTCTAACATTACAGGTGCCACCTGTGTACTTAGAGTCCTAAGACCTTGCTGAGAGATGCTTTTCCTGCTGTGCACACCAGCCAATGAGTGTTTCATTTCAGGTTGTCCAGCCATTAAGGCTTCACTAAGAAAGCTGGATCATGAGTAGAAGGGACTTAGATAAAAATGAGGCTTCAAGTATTTTATTTTTTTAAATTTATTTTTAGCTCTGCAAAATATTTCATTATAATACCATGTGTCATCTCAACCTGCATTGCCCCATAGCCATTATGTACAACTTTATGTTTCCCATGTGCCATGGACTTTAGAGCACTGTCTCATTCAACCCCAGAGTCAAGGTCATGGATGTGTAACCTGTAAAGTCACACAGGTCCCTGCACTGAGAAGAGCCCCAGGCTTGTGGTTGAATGTTCTTTAGTAGCCTTCATGAAATGCTTAGTAATGTTAATTTCAAATTTGTGTTTTGCAAGTGAAGTCTATGGGACAGTGAAGCTTGCACAGGGGCCTTGGAGCTTCAGCTCATGTGTGGCCCCACCTCTGGCCACTTCCTTTCCCCCCTGGGATGGGTTCTTAGCAATGCACTCACCCACTGCTGGCATTGGGGCCCTACCCAATGTCCCTCTCCACTCCTGCCCAGCCATTGCTGCCACGCTTCACCCCTAGCTGAGGCCTGCTGATTAGACTATTCTCAGGCAACTGGAGGCCAATATGTTTCAAACACACACAAGAAGGGACAGGGTCAGATACAAGCCTTGTGGTCTCTCCTGGCTGGACATAGCAGCAGCCTTTCCTGTCCTGGGTTGACGGTGTCATGGCACATTCTATGGGCAACTCCTGAGGTTTTCCCAGCCTTGACTCAGATACTGAGCACATCTTACCACATAGGTTGCAATACCTTGGGGGTCTCCAGTCCACCTGGAGTTGGAGCAGGAGGCCACGGGAGGTGAGTTTCCTGAGAGGGGTGAATCCCTGTGCAAGAGAGCACAACTCACATAGCAAGTAAAAAACGCTGTGACCAGTGAAGCAAGAGACCAAGAAAGAAAGGAAAAAGTTTTATATATTTAGTACATTTAACAGCACTTTTGTCTTGCTTCTTGAACAACAGTCTCACATTTTCATTTTGCACTGGGCCCCACAAATTATGCAACCAGCCCTGTTTAACCACAACTCTTTAAGGCTCGCCTTTGGGTGCCCATTTTACCATCAAGGAGACTAAGGCTCAAGAGGCAAATAGATGAGCCTAGTGTCACGGAGCATATAAATAACAGGGCTAAGATGCAAACCCAGAGTGGCAGGCTCGAAGCCCAGGCTCTCGGATTCCCTACCCTTTGTACTGGAGCCTGCCCTTTCAGGCCTGTCAGCACCCAACTGTAGCCTTGATGAGTACCCTTGAATTTTCTGATGTAAAAATTGAAGGTACCATCTCTGAGAGTTTCACATTCTTGCTGTCAGCTGGTGTGGAGGTGTTTCTATGGATAAAGCTCAAGTAAGTACAAAAAAGTCCTAAATACTCTACTTTATCTTAATTATTGAAATATACTCAAATCTTCTCCTTGTGCCTCCATATTAAAGTGGAGTCTTGTATAAAAGATTTCAAGAGATCTTGCTAAATTTAAGCTCTCTTTCGGTCAATAAGCAAACAGCACTTTACAGACTTTTTCTTCCATTATGGACTGGTCTCAGAAAAAAGAGCACATTTGATTTTATTTTCTAAAGATGATGATGAAGCATTACCATTATTTCTTACTTTTATTTGTCCAAATTTTCCCAAAGATTCACCTAATGAAGTCGGAAACACACTAGCATGGGTTCCTACAGTGCTTCAATGAACATCAAATTCCTCTCCAAGTACTGAATTTCAATGCCTCTAATTTCAAGGTGCACAAATCATATGCTTAAATAACAACGTCATCAAAATCGAGGGAAGTGGGGGCTGGCCCCATGGCCGAGTGGTTAAGTTCACGTGCTCTGCTTCAGCGGCTCAGGGTTTTGCCAGTTCAGATCCTGGACATAGACATGACACCACTCATCACGCCATTCTGAGGTGGCGTCCTACCTGCCACAACTAGAAGGACCTACAACTAAAATATACAACTATGTACTGGGGGTATTTGGGAAGAAAAAGAAGAAAAACAAAAGAAGAAGATTCGCAACAGTTGTTAGCTCAGGGGCCAATCCAAAAAATAAAAATATATTGATAGAAGTATTGCTCCCCTTATTTAACATTCCTTTTAAAAGGTATCATAATTAGGGGAAATTGATAAGCAATCACATTGCAGACATACATGTAAATAATTTTTAAAATAATTGACAAATTACCATATAGATAGCACTTGGAATTTAATATTCATCTATACTTATGGGGCTGTCTCTTCTAAATTGAAGAGTAAAAACAAATTTGATAATTTAATGGGCAGGAGTATTATATCATCTTCAAGGATAAAAATTATTGAGTCCAATCCCATGGTGTAGTGGTTAAGTTCCCATGCTCCACTTCAGTGGCCCCAGTTTCACACGTCCGGATCCTCGGCATGGACCTACACCACTCATCAACCATGCCAAGGCAGCAACCCACATACAAAATAGAGGAAGACTGGCACAGCTGTTACCTCAGGGCTAGTCTTCCTCAAGGAAAACAGAAAAAGATTGGCAACAGATGTTAGCTGAGGGAGAAGGTTCCTCACCAAAAAAAAAAAAAAGAATGAAAATTATCTTGGAAGAAATCAACTTGGTCTTATCCTCAGCAAATTCAAAACAAGTTTTCCTCTCCCACTTTCTGTCAGGGTTTCAGATTGAGACTTTGGACAGGTGGGATTGCTGAGATGCATTTTTTAAAAGATCTTGGTAAAGAACAAAACCCAGGATTACTTATACTGGGATCCCACACAAATTTATCAATAGCATAAAAGAAACTGAAGTTAAACTACATGAAACATTGGCCTGAGGCAAAATTGTTAGGTGGAATAATTTTTTTCTTTGTACTTTGTCAATTCTCCTTTCTTCTTTCTGAATTCAGTAATAGCCCTTCTCTGATTAAGGTCTCAGGGTCCTCAAAAACTCCTGAAATCTGAGGGGCCATCTGTTGCTTCTGCCTTTACTGGAGGCTGCAGAGAGAAACAAAGTCATAAGCATTGATCCAGTGGGAATAAAAGTTTATCTGTTCAACTAATATTTACTGAGGTCCTACAATGTCCTTTGGTGCTTTGACCACAATAGAGTGCTTGAATCAATCTTTGCTCCCAATAAATCTACGTCTCTGATAGAGATTGTCAGTTAGTTAAGCAATTAAAATATGGTGTGAAAATTGTAATAGCACCGAGTTGCATGGTGTACACTGTGGGGCACATAATCTAGTCCCCAGAGTGAGTTAAGACATTGCAGAGGGATCAATATCTAAACTAGACCTGAAGAATAGTCAGGAGCAAATCAGGAGAAGGGACAAGTGTGTTTCACACAGAGGTTGCAGCTTGTACAGACCCCAAGGTGACAGGAAATGTGGAGCTTCTGTGGTCTACACGTAATTCAGTAGGGCTGGTGCAGAAACAACCAGGAAAGGAGGGACTGAAGAGGTCATCAGGGGCTACATCTTGAAAAGCCTTGCAAGTCATGCCAGAGAGTTAGGACGTTATCCTGGGCTCAACGGGAAGATACTGAAATGTTTTCAGTAAAATGTGGCAAAACTAGACCTTCAATTTGGAAGAGCTCTTTGGATACAACACGAAGAATAAATTGGAAGGGGCAGAAACTAGAAATCCAATAACCTGATTGAGAGAGCCATAATGAAGGTAATAGCAGACATGTGAACATGTTCAGAAAATATAAGGAGGCAGAGTCAATAGGACTGAGGGATGGATTAGGCTCAGTTATTAGTATGGGAAAACTAAGGAAAAATAAGGAAGCAAGGAAGCACCCAGGCTTCTGTCTTGGACTACTTGATGGGCCCAGGTGCCGTTGCCTGACATGGGGAACTATGGTGGAGAGGTTGTTTTGTGAACATTTTTGCGAGTGACTTAGAGAAACAGAGACGCTTGCTTGTGCTTTGGCCAAATCACGTGACACAAAAATACATGAGGAGATTCAAGATCATACACACTTTATGAAAAATACATTAGGAGACTCTTTTTTAAAGGTAAAGGATCTCTTCAGTACATAGCATTTTAGAATTCTTTCCCACTCCTTCCAAAAAAACTGTCCTTAGAACAGTACCTAATAAGCTCATTCATCCTAGCAAAGGTAGAAGCTGATTAAGACTCTGTGAAGTAACAGGAGAGCCAAGCTAGTCTAATCCTTATGTGTAATGAAGCAGACTCATTTTGTAACTGGCCATCCTTCCTTCATGTATGGTATATCCAAAAAGGAGCAGACCTGATACAGACACCACCATTCAGATTTCTCCTTCTCTGATCTGCCAATTCAGAGTACTTCCTCTAGACTAGGTTTGCTTTTATTATCTTTTAAAATATAAATAACCTAGCAATTTTTACACACCAAAAGATTTAGAGTTCAGTGAATTATTCTGATACTTCTAAAATTCCTTTTCAAAACAAGATTAATCCACTTACAAGGATTAACACATTGGTTTCAGCCCTATTATGTAAGTAATATTTCTTTTCTCTCATGTCCAAGATCATCCAGATGCCAACTTTTCTTAGGGAAAGACCCAACATATTTTCCTTAGTACGAGGGAAGTAGTTCTGACCTCTTGCATCACCATTTTCAGAGCTGAACTGGCTGTTGGTAATCACATCCAATTGTAAATCCATCACTTCATTTGAAATGGCTTAACAGGCAGGCCCTCTCCTATCCTTAGATGAAATAACAAGTAGCCAGCAGGCCCAATTTTTATATAAAGACTTCTGCTAGTAATTTTGAAACATTTTATGTCCTATTTGCGCGAATGATGGGGATTTCATCTTTTGAGAAAAGTGTACATACATCTAGGGGAAACTTACTTTAAAACAACATATTATGTACAACTTACCATGCACACACACGTATACACACCAAGATACAAATAACAAGTAGTGTGGTTTTGGTATTTCCTTTAATCCTCTTATGAAGCACTTAGCCAGGTGTAACTGTCTCGGCTCTGAATCTGTTCTGATCCCTCCTCCTCCTGTCTTCCTCCCACTTCTTCTCCCTCCTCCCTCTCTTACTCCTCACTTCTCCTCCTCCACTCCTCTGACTCCTCTTCCTTTCAGTTTCCTCCTACTCCTCTTCCTCCTTCTTCTCTTTCTCTCATGCTCCTCCACACCCAACAGGATGTGCATCAGCCCATATACCGTAGATATTCTTCAATCTTTTGATGTTCAGTTGCTCCATGGCTAGGCATGAATTGAGTCATTATCAACTATTTTTCTACAGCTCTAACTGCTGTTGATACAAATGTACTGTGGCACAGTGCAGCTCCTTTCTAAAATCTACAGTGCAAAACTGCCTGGCCACAGCTTGTGGTACCCTGAACTTTTCCTTTGTTGCATAGATGGCAACTTGTAATTTTATGCTTCCTTCATCATTTGATTAACTTTTGTTCCCTCTGCTGACTGTAAGCTTAATTTGGGCAGGAAGAGTGTTTATTCGGTTCCCCACAAAAGCTGCCTCAGAGCAGATGCTCAATAGATACTGTGCATGTGTGTGAATGGATGGGGATTGATTTTCTCTCTCTGTCTGCTGCAGTAAGATGGCATGAGGAGCTTTAACAGACTTGTCACACACACACACACACACACACCCTTACATCTCCAAGGGAAAGGACCTCTCCCAGGGTGACTGGCCCTGCACTGTATCTCATACATCCTTTCCTTCTTTGAGGCAACTTGAAGTTGTTTTTTAAATGTTTCATGAATTCAATAAACTTCTCTTCCACCCAATATTTTCCCTTCTTAACAAATTACCTGTTGTTTTTACAACATTTTACTCTAAAGAAATGATCTTAAATATATAAGTATTAGGACTGAGGAAACATTTTCAATATAGGAACATTCTTGAAAGATCTTCAAATAACCCTACGTATAACTGCCTCCTCTGCCCAATACAGAGCCCCACCCTCAAACAGTTGGAAAGTTTTTATGAACTCCTTGTGGTAGATTTAGATTTGTGAAAAGTTTGCACTTTCTGGGAGGAACCAACGTGAATCAAACAATCAAACATTGACAACATGCCGATCATTCTACATAATTTATTTCTTTAATTCTTACAATATCTCATGAAGAAGGTAATATTAACTAAATTTTTGGATGAGGAACTTAATCCTAGAAGTTAAGAATTTACCCAAACTTAACTACTAAGCAGGAGAACTTATATTCAATCTTAATATCATGTGGCTTCCAAACTTGAAGTTTTTCTATCCAGACTGATACCCTCCCTGAAAGGAAGAGAGAAGCTCAGCCTCCAGGTCCTGAAGTCTGAAGGAAGCAAAAAACCATCTCTTCTTAGAAATCCCTGTACAGGAGAGGATGAAAGATCATAAAGAAATGCAATATACCTGAATGCCCTCCCAGCGTCCAATAACTGTGAAGCTAACAGATAACTGTAAATCATTGCCCACCCTTTCCAGAGAGGGAGGGAATACAGACAGAAAGAAACTAGAATAAATGTCAGAATGTCTCACCCATTACCACTATCTACCCATCTTTCTCTCTTTTCTTAGTTCATTTTCCTTAAGGCCTCAATACGTTATATTTCAAATATGAGTTCACCAGACAGACACTTTATTCCCTTCTTCCCTGGTGCTAAACACATTTCTAAGACAGGAAATGCAAGCCAATAATAACAACTCTAATCTTGCATCAGGGGAAATTTCTTTCTTACAAGAGCTCGTGATTGACTTACAACCTGACAGCTATGTTAATCCCTGGTGTTCTTACTTTCATTTGACTATCTGAAAAAACTTTTCTTTCAACACTGTTAATACAGTATCTCCTTATTGGCATGTGCTCTGGTGCTCCTTCCCTTTTTTAGTTGTGAGTTTAATTTAGCTGTGAGTTCAATTTAGATGAAAGGCAGAATTTTCAGAAACCTCTTACCGATTAAAAAATTTTTTAAAAAATCAATGAACATAGATTTGAATAGGCTTCATCATTCCTGATCCTGTGTGCACTGTTTTTAATTAGAAGCCCTAGAGAATGCTCTCAACTGAGGTAATCTGTAGATAGTCTATGACTTTTTTTCAATGTCTCTACAGAGCAAATTGTTGAAAGAAGTCAGGAAAATCTTTAAAAACTTTCCTTTATATCCATGTTAGTGGCTAATTACAGCAAATATAATAGTGGGTAAAAGACTTATTTTAGTAGCTGAAAGTTGACCCTCTCATTGCATGCACTGATTAGAAAAAGTCCTTTTTTGCAGTTAAAAATAGAAGATATATAGATGGCCAACAGGTACATGAAAGGATGTTCAACATCATTAACTATCAGGAAAATGCAAACCAAAACTACAGTGAGATATCACCTCACTCCCATCAGAATGGCTATAATTTACAAGATGGGAAACAAGTGTTGAAGAGGATGTGGCAAGAAAGGAACTCTCATACACTGCTACTGGGAGTGAAAACTGGTACAGCCACTATGGAAAACAGCACGGAGAGCCCTACCTTATGATCCAGCTATTCAATTGCTGGGCATTTATCCAAAGAACATGAAAACACAAATGCATAAAGATACATGCACCCCTATGTTCATTGCAGCATTATTCACAATAGCCAAGACTTGGCAGCAATGTAAGTGCCCATCAAGGGACGAATGGATAAAGAAGATGTGGCATACATACACAATGGAATACTACTCAGCCATAAGAAACGATGAAATCTGGCCATTTGTGACAACATGGATGGACCTTGAGGGTATAATGCTAAGCAAAATAAGTCAAAGGGAGAAAGTCAAATACTGTATGATCTCATTGATAAGTAGAAGATAAAAACAACAGCAAATAGTCCCTTAGAGACAGAGATTGGATTGGTGGTTACCAGAGGGGAAGAGGAGAGGGAGAAGGACAAAAGGGGTGATTAGGCACATGTGTGTGGTGATGGATTGTCATTAGTCTTTGGGTGGTAAACATGATGTAATTTATACAGGAATCAAAATATGGTGATGTACATCTGAAATTTACATATTATAAACCAGGGTTACTGCAATAAAAAACATTGGTCAATTTTTCATATCAAAGATCTTCATTATCTTCTTGTTGAAACACTAAAAGTAAAAGCCCAATCCTTAATTGTGCCTTAGACTTTTTTCTATTTCTCAGCTGCATCACCAGCTGAAAGTATGACTGAAAATAGGCCACCCAGAAAGTGCAGGTGGTACTTAGTGCCATCTGAGGGTGCTCAACACATGGACGGTCAGCTTTTATTGCTAGCCATGCACCACAATCTCTTTAGAGCTCCTACTTGAAGATATAAATAAAAAATTGGTGTACATAAATAAAAGAAAAAAGAGGAAGGCTGAGCCTATTCATTGATGCTATAGAACTTTATTTCAGTTATGAAAATTCAGAATCCAGTTATAAGTGACATATTAGATAGGGTGTCATTCTACAGTTACTATGGTCTTAATTGTCATTATCATCAATTTCAGCTTTGGTAAGATTTTGATAAGATATGCATTGCATACTTTCATCACTGTGTATATATATATTTTTTCTTTTATCCCAAACAGTAAACCAATATGTAAATTTTAATCCAATAAACTATTGACTTGAAAAGCCTCAAAACGAGTATATTCAGGAATAGGCAAAAGAATTGCAATTCGGGATGTGCATGCTATGACAAACCACAGACGAATCAAAGACGAATCAAAGACGAAACAAACAAAGACGGGGAAGCTGCCATTATAGAAAAAAGGGAAGTAGGGAGGGGCTGTTATAAGAGAAAGCCCATTGTGGGAAAGTAACAGTCCAAGGTGGCACAGCTTCTCATTGGCTGGACTCTTACCCAGTGGAGAGAGAAAGCTTCCTTCAGTAGTAATTTTACTTCCTGTCCAAGATGCAAGCTATCTCTTCCTGTTTGGTCTAATTGACATGTGTGATAGGGCATGAGAGCTCCCCCTACAGGCCTTCCCAACTTAGTTAAGGTTTCTTTTATTAATTTCCACAAAACCAAGCTCTCCTTACTTTGATTTTTAGTATTATGCTTCTAATATCTCAAATTTTTACGTTTCCTATGGAGCAGTCTAGTTTTGTCTTAATTAGAGGAAGAGGAAGAAAGGAGGGTGGATAGAAGGGAAATGGCTAAAGCAAAAAACAGAGTTGACAAAGAAGATGAATAACTTAACATTAACTGTGACTCATCTACTAATGGCAGCTCAATTTAATAGCTAAATTCACCTCCATGCTAACTTCTGATGTAGGAAAGATGAAGGGCTTTATTACTGGAAAAGTTTGGGGAAAGGATCTAGGAAGAAAGAAACTGGTGACTGGAAAATTCCTGGTTTCCTAAAACACACCAGAGAATCCACAAATACAAAAGAAGTTTATATTTAGCAATACACTCTGCCTTCTTGTCTTGACAGCTTTTCATCCATGTTTTCGCCCAGGCACTCAATTCCTGTAGTTTTACTCCTTAACCTGACATTCCACGTTAGCCCTAACCACCTATAAAACCTCATTGTCTTTCCCTATTCATCTTTTCAGAGTTAGACTATCATCTCTGCTCATTAGTATCAACTCCAAAACTTCCCTCACTTTATTAAATGAAATATGGCTGTGGACTAAGGAGAGTGGGTTGGAGAGGCTTGATCCTCATTTTTCAGGTTACATAGATCCACTTCAAGAGTGGAATAGTAGGAACGATGCCACAGTTCTTTAAAGAACTATACATATGCCATGGTTGTTATTACTGTAGTTAAAAATAGTGATAACATCAATATTATTTTCCCACAGAACAAACTACTATTGTGGGAATTTCATGCCAGGATGAAGTGAAAGGCAGTGACTTAGAAAGCTATAGCACTTGGAAGAAGATAATTGAGAGCAGACAGAACCTGCCACGGAAGCAGCCATTTATTCTTTTATTGACAAAATTTTTCCTGTTTCCCAAAAACCACTGATGCGTTCAAATCCTCCAGTTGGGATATACTTAATGTACCTTCCTTTAAAGTTCACCTTATGGATACATAGATACCTTGCAAGGACATGCATATATGAGATTACACTTTATGCTTTAGCCATTTCCCTTCTATCCACCCTCCTTTCTTCCTCTTCCTCTAATTAAGACAAAGTTAGACTATTCCATAGAAAACGTAAAAAATACACTGAGATGTTTAAGTAGAAGGACCTTTAATTTAGAAAAATTTCTTATGATGTTTTCCTATAATTTGACACTAGAAAAGTTATGACTCTCAGAATTTTAACCTACTAAAATAGGGTATCAATATTATAAAAACACTTCTGAAGCTTTTAAAGAGAAAATGTATATGAATATATTCCTATTTGTGTATGTACTCATCTCTTTATTTGAAACAGAAACTTACAGATGAAAATAGTTTCATGAAGTGAGGGAAAGGCCAAAGACCTGGGAAGCATTAAAAAGGAAAGATGACTACTCTCTCCATTTTCAAAGGAATTACAAATGAATCCAAGTGAGTCAACTATCAAAGTACTTAGATACCCTAGTGATAAGTACAGAAGAGCCCATCATGGGAAAAAAAGACATGGGTGAGGAAGCCTGTGAGAATGTGCTTTGGAGATTAAGCACAGCTCCTTTGTCACTGAGCCCTGTGGCTTCCTATGTCCTCAGTAAGATGTGGTTCCCAGTTCTTGGAATGGGAAGAGAAGTGAAACCTGTTTTCCACAAGGGAATTTGAAGAATGGAGCACTTGAAAACGTGGTTCTAAACTTTTCTCCATTCCAGAGTCTGTAGCAGTCTCCTTCTTAAACGTTAATATTTGGATCTTGTGTATGCTTGTTTTCTATGGAGACTTGACCTGGGGGTAACATTTTATTTTAAGACCAATTATGATATTTATAATGTTTACAGTCTGTGTTAAGGTCGCAATGCTAATTCTCAGCTTATAGACTGATTTGGAGATGTGACCCATCTCAGCATCAAAAATGGCTGGATCATCTGAGGTCCTGCCTAGATGCCATCATAGAACCACTGGGTGACAAAGGGTAAGTCATGTTTCTTGGCTGTGCTTCCATTCTGTGGATGTAATGATATATTTACTCACTTCAAAAAAGATAACACCCAGAGGGGTGGAGCAAAATGTCGGGGTCAGCTGACCTGGGATTCTCTCCCCTCCAAAATACAACAAAAGATTGGAAGAACTGAATTTCAGAGAATAAACATAATGCCAGTTCGTTAGAGAGCTACAATACCAAGAAGGCGGCGATCATAAACTTTGCTTACACCCTCGGAGGCGCTGGAACGGCAGGAGAGAACATCGCTCCCTCCCCTAGAGTCTGCAATCGCTGCAGCACTGGTCGGGAAGGAGCCGGGAAGGGGCTGCACGACCGGGGGATCATCCAGGACTCCTGCCACTGATTCAGTGGAGACCCGCTGATGGGGGGAAAGCTTGTGTCCACGGGGACCCTATAAATTAAGGGCCTTGGGAGACCAGAGAACAGAACTGATCTGAACCCAGACCAGCACGTGTGAGTAACAGCCCCTCCCCACCAGCAAGGCCAGTGGGTGCAGCCATCTTGCCCCAAGGTGGACAGCTAACACGCCGCTCTCAACCCCCATCTAGTGGTGACAGGCTGTAACTGCAACTGAATTCTACCACCGTGAGAAAAAACCGCTCCTCTACCATCCAGCAATTTGTAAAGGCCCCAGACCAGAAGGAAAACAATAAAAACACAGAATTAAGTCCTGAGGACTTGGAATTAGGTAAACTAAGTGATAATGAATTCAGAGCAGCTATAATCAACAAACTCAATGAGGTAGAGAGAAAGATAGAGAAACAAGCTGAGTTCTGGAGTTACTTCACAAAAGAGATTTAAATCATAAAGAAGAATCAAACAGAATTACTTGAGATGAAAAACACAATGGACCAGATAAAACAGAATACGGATTCCCTGAATGCCCATGTAGACAACATAGAGGAGAAAATTAGCATAATCGAGGACAGACAGGATGAATGGCACCAGACAGAGGAAGAAGGAGAACTAAGAATTAAAAAAAAATGAGAAAAATCTCCGAGAGATAATGGATTCAATGAGGAGTAAGAACATAAGGATCATAGGAATTCCCGAGAATATGGAAAAGGAAAATGGAGCAGAAAGTGTGCTTAACGAAATTATTGAAGAGAACTTCCCAAATCTAGGGATCAATGGAGAAATGTGTGTAGAGGAGGGTTTTAGATCTCCTAGGTTTGTCAATGTAAAAAGACCTACCGCAAGGCACATAGTAGTAAAGTTGGCAAATAGGAATGATAAGGAAAGAATACTCAGGGAAGTAAGAAAAAAAAAGAGAATTACCTATAAAGGAGCCCCTATCAGACTGTCAGTGGATTTCTCTACAGAAACCCTACAAGCTAGGAGAGAATGGAGTGATATATTCAAAGCTTAAAAGGATAAAAACCTTCAGCCAAGAATACTCTATCCAGCAAGAATTTCCTTCAGATACGAGAGAGAAATTAAATCTTTTCCAGACAAACAAAAGTCAAGGGAATTTGTAACTAAAAGCCCTCCATTACAAGAAATCCTCAAGAAGGCTCTCATACTTGAAAAAAGAAAAAAGGGAGAAAGGGGACACAGTCCACAGACTAGGGAGACTGATGGATAGAACCAGAGCAGGATAGCAAATATTCAATTATAGCATTAGGGTAAAAGTAAGGAAACTACCAAAACAAGGATGATCTTAGCACTCTAACTACAAATTAATAAGATGAGTTGGAATAAAAAATGAAAATAATTATTTAGGAGGGGAAGAGCAAAGGGTCTAAATCAGTATTGGTCAAGTAGGTAAAAGACCACCAGAGAATAGACTATATTATACACGAGATTCTAAATACAAACTTCAAGGTAGACACTAAAATAAAGTACAGAACAGAGTCATAAATCATAGATAAGGAAAAATCTAAGAAACCCAGCATAAGAAATTGCAGTATTAAATGGGTAGTCTAAAGCACACAGGAAAAGAAACACAGGAAAACAAGATAATGAGCGACAGATTGACAGCATTAAGTCCACATGCATCAATAATCACTCTCAATGTGAACGGATTGAACTCTCCAATGAAAAGACACAGAGTGGCAAAATGGATTAAAGAACAAGATCCAACAATTTGTTGTCTCCAGGAAACACACCTCAGCCCCAAGGACAAACACAGACTCAGGGTGAAGGGGTGGAGGACAATACTTCAAGCAAATAGCAAGGAAAAAAAGGCAGGTGTTGCAATTCTCATATCAGACCAAGTGGACTTCAAAATAAGACAGGTAAAGAGAGACACAGAGGGACAATATATAATGATCAAAGGGACACTTCATCAAGAAGAAATAACGCTTATAAATATCTATGCACCCAACACAGGAGCACCAAGATTCATAAAGCAACTATTAACAGACCTAAAGGAAGATGTTAAAAACAACACAATAATAGTAGGGGACCTCAACACCCCACTCACATCAATGAACAGATCATCCAGACAGAAAATCAACAAGGAAATAGTGGAGCTAAATGAAAAACTAAAACAATTGGACTTAATAGACATATATAGATCACTCCACCCTGAAAGAGCTGAATACACAGTCTTCTCAAGTGCACATGGAACATTCTCTAGGATAGACCATATGTTGGGAAACAAGGCAAGCCTCTACAAATTTAAAAAAATTGAAATAATAACAAGCATCTTCTCAGATCATAGTGCTATAAGGCTAGAAATTAATTACAAGAAAAAAGCTGAGAAAGGCACAAAGATGTGGAGACTAAACAACACACTACTGAACAAGCAATGGATCATTGAAGAAATTAAAGAAGAAATAAAAAAATACCTGGAAACAAATGAAAATGATAGCATGCCATACCAACTCATATGGGATACAGCAAAAGTTGTATTAAGAGGAAAATTCATCGCAATACAGGCACATCTTAACAAACAAGAAAAATCCCAAATAAGCGACCTTAAAGCACTCCTAACTGAACTAGAGAAAAAAGAACAAATGAAGCCCAAAGTCAGCAGAAGGAGAGAAATAATAAAAATCAGAGCAGAAATAAATACTATTGAAACGAAAAAGGCAGTAGAAAGGATCAATGAGACAAAGAGCTGGTTTTTTGAGAAGATAAATAAAATTGACAAACCACTAGCCAGACTTACAAAGAAAAAAAGGGAGAAAGCTCAAATAAACAAAATCAGAAATGAGCGAGGAGAAATAACAACAGACTCTGCAGAAATACAACAGGTTATAAGAGAATACTACAAAAAACTATATGCCAACAGAATGGATAACCTAGAGGAAATGGACAAATTTTTGGACTCCTGCAATTTCCCAAAGCTCACTCAAGAAGAGGCAGACAATTTGAACAGACCAATCACAAGGAAAGAGATTGAAACAGCAATCAAAAGCATCCCAAAGAATAAAACCCCAGGACCAGGGCCAGATGGCTTTCCTGGGGAATTCTACCAAACTTTCAGAGAAGATTTAATACCTATCCTTTTCAAGCTATTCCAAAAAATTAGGGAAGATGGAACACTTCCTAACACATTCTATGAGGCCAACATCACACTGATACCAAAACCTGACACGGACACCACGAAAAAAGAGAACTACAGGCCAATATCACTGATGAACATAGATGCAAAAATTCTAAACAAAATTTTGGCAACCAGAATTCAGCAATTCATCAAAAGAATCATACATCATGATCAGGTGGGATTCATACCAGGGACACAAGGATGGTTCAACACCCAGAAATCAATCAACGTGATACACCACATCAACAAACTGAGGAATAAAAACCACATGATCATCTCAATAGATGCAGAGAAGGCATTTGACAAGATCCAACAGCCATTTATGATAAAAACTCTGAACAAAATGGGCATAGAAGGGAACTACCTCGACATAATAAAGGCCATATACGACAAACCCATAGCCAACATCATACTCAATGGGCAAAAACTGAACGCCATCCCCCTGAAAACAGGAACGAGACAAGGATGCCCTCTATCACCACTCTTATTTAACATAGTCGTGGAGGTCCTGGCCAGAGCAATCAGGCAAGAAAAAGGAATAAAAGGAATCCAAATAGGGAGGGAAGAAGTGAAACTCTCGCTGTTTGCAGACGACATGATCTTATATATAGAAAACCCCAAAGAATCCATTGGAAAACTGTTAGAAGTAATCAACAACTACAGCAAAGTTGCAGGGTATAAAATCAATTTGCATAAATCAGTAGCATTTCTATACTCCAGTAATGAACCAACAGAAAAAGAACTCAAGAATACAATACCATTCACAATCACAACAAAAAGAATAAAATACCTTGGGGTAAATTTAACCAAGGAAGTGAAGGACCTATATAATGAAAATTACAAGGCCTTTCTGAGAGAATTGGATGATGACATAAGGAGATGGAAAGACATTCCATGTACATGGATTGGAAGAATAAACATAGTTAAAATGTCCGTTCTACCTAAAGCAATCTACAGATTCAACGCCATCCCAATCAGAATCCCAATGACATTCTTTACAGAATTAGAACAAAGAATCCTAAAATTCATATGGGGCAACAAAAGACCCTGAATTTCTAAAGCAATCCTGAGAAAAAAGAACAAAACAGGATGCATCACAATCCCTGACTTCAAAACATACTACAAAGCTACAGTAATCAAAACAGCATGGTACTGGTACAAAAACAGGTGCACAGATCAATGGAACAGAATTGAAAGCCCAGAAATAAAACCACACATCTATGGACAGCTTATCTTTGACAAAGGAGCTGAGGGCATACAATGGAGAAAAGAAAGTCTTTTCAACAAATGGTGCTGGGAAAACTGTAAAGCCACATGTAAAAGAATGAAAATTGACCATTCTTTTTCACCATTCACCAAAATAAACTCAAAATGGATTAAAGACCTAAAGGTGAGACCTGAAACCATAAGCCTTCTGAAAGAAAACGTAGGCAGTACACTCTTTGACATCAGTATTAAAAGGATCTTTTCAGACACCATGCCTTCTCAGAGAAGGGAAACAATAGAAAGAATAAACAAATGGGACTTCATCAGATTAAAGAGCTTCTTCAAGGCAAATGAAAACAGGATTGAAACAAAAAAACAACCCACTAACTGGGAAAAAATATTTGCAAGTCATATATCTGACAAAGGCTTAATATCCATAATATGTAAAGAACTCTCGCAACTCAACCACAAAACATCAAACAACCCAATCAAAAAATGGGCTGGAGACATGAACAGACATTTCTCCAAAGAAGATATACTGATGGCCAATAGGCACATGAAAAGATGCTCATCATCACTGATCATCAGGGGAATGCAAATCAAAACTACACTAAGATATCACCTTGCACCCGTTACAATGACAAAAATATCTAAAACTAATAGCAACAAATGTTGGAGAGGTTGCGGAGAAAAAGGAACCCTCATACACTGCTGGTGGGAATGCAAACTGGTGCAGCCACTATGGAAAACAGTATGGAGATTCCTCAAAAAACTAAAAATAGAACTACCACACGATCCAGCCATCCCACTACTGGGTATTTATCCAAAGAGCTTGAAGTCAGCAATCCCAAAAGTCCTGTGCACCCCAATGTTTATTGCAGCACTGTTTACAATAGCCAAGATGTGGAAGCAACCTAAATGTCCAGCAACAGAAGAATGGATAAAGAAGATGTGGTACATATATACAATGGAATACTACTCAGCTGCAAAACAGAACAAAATCATTCCATTTGCAATAACATAGATGGACCTTGAGAGAATTATGTTAAGTGAAACAAGCCAGCGAGAGAAAGATAATCTGTGTATGACTCCACTCATATGAGGAATTTAAAATTATGGACCAAGAACAGTTTAGTGGATACCAGGGGAAAGGTGGGGTGGGGGGTGGGCACAAAGGGTGAAGTGGTGTACCTACAACATGACTGACAAACATTAATGTACAATTGAAATTTCACAAGATTGTAACCTATCAATAACTCAATAAAAAAATTGAAAAAAAAAGATAACACTTTGTTAAGTTTCTTATATAACATATGGAAAATACACTGAGATGTTTATGTAGAAGGACCTTTAATTTAGAAAAATTTCTTATGATGTTTTCCTATAATTTGACACTAGAAAAGTTATGACTCTAAGAATTTTATCCTACTAAAATAGGGTATCAATATTATAAAAACACTTCTGAAGCTTTTAAAGAGGAAAAAAGCTTTCCTCCTAAGATAAGTTTAAAACACAATTCCAAACAGAGGCTGAGGGATAGACTGGTAACTTTATGTACCCAGCACAACGTGACTAAGGAAGGTTTCTGACTTTTGAATATCTTATTTGAATATTTCTTTGGCCATTTCTCAGTTGAGTGTATTGTTTAGTGTACAATTCTCTTATGTGTGTGGTAAAAAAACAAAAAACTCCAGGTCAGATATGCTAAGACAAGAACCTGCCCATCGACACGGCGGGAGGTGTTTTCTAATGCTTGGCATATTAGAACAAGCTTTTGCTGGCTTGCATATTTACTTATTAAAATGCAGGTTGTTTTTCTAGGGAAAAACTGCTCTGAGCTCATGACTGATCTCATCGCTAAGCACTAAGTAAGGTAAGGGATGCTCAACAAATGCCTGACAACTCAGTCAGAGTTTCATCTGTGGTAGAATACAGCATGACACCTGGATGGCACCATCGGGTAGCACAGTGCAGTCAACATGTGTTCTGGGATCTTTTCACCACAGCTTCTGACAACACCAAAGACACATCCATATCAACTGTCCACATACTAATATAGCACTAGTATTGGTTTCCAACACTAGTCACTGCAAATATCAAACTCTATACCCATCTGAAGAATATTTTGAATATTCTGCTTTGAAATATCTTTTTTATAAGAAGAAATAGAAAATGAGGTTACATAGTCCCAATTTTTGCTAGCCACTCATGTTCTCTAAAGCACAACTTTCAGTCTTCCTGTTCCCCCAACTCAGAAGGCAGAGTTTGAGCTGTCATTGGGCACTGTGGCTCTTCATACACTTAAAAGAGGTGCAGTCATTCTCAGGGCAAGATAAGTGGAAGCATCACTCAGTCATGAAAATCCATCTGAGTTTAAATTAACTACAGAAAACAGAAGAAGCCAACGAGTGTTCATTGTCCTATGTTTATTCTGGGATAGTTTTAAATTTGCTATCCACATTGCTCATCTTTTCTCACTTGCGGGAGTGTAAGGTGAGACTGAGAATTCTTTTGGTATGGTTTTTAACACCCTTAAAGTTCAATCCTTTTCATTCAGTCACTTACTCACAAAAACACATTTGAGCATTTCTGATGTACCAGGCATGACCATGGGGAGGCCAACCTTCATTTATTCATTTAAAAAGTAGCCATACCTGCTTTGTGCCAAACACTGTCTAAGATGCTTGGAATATAGCAGTTAACAGAAATCGCTCTCTCTCTGAATACCTATCCAGTCAGGGGAGACAGAAAATAAAATAAATAAGTAAAACATACAGTATGTTAGATGGTGATGGTTGAAGAAAAGCAAAGCAAGAAAAGGCAGTAAAGAGTTCTAGGGATGAGATTGGAAAATGTGATAAGATAGTCAGGGAAGGTCTCAGTGAAAAGATGATATTTTGAAAAAAGGTCAGAAGGAGGCAGAGATGTGAACCATGTGACTTACTGAGGCATTCCAGGTAAAGAGAACAGCCAGTTCAAAGTCTCTGATTCAGGTGCCTGCATTTTCAAGAAATACTAAGGAGACCGATGTGACTGGACTGGGTGAGAAAGGGAGAGAGCAGGGAAGCACGATGTCAGACAGGTACCAAGTGGCTAGAGAGGTAGGGCTGTGTAGGCAGAAAGGGTAACTGTCATTTCTGAGACAATTTGATAAGAAGAGTGATGTGATTTGACCTGCATGTTAAGGGACCCACTCAGGCATCTGTGTTAAGAATACATTAAAGAGAGACAAAAGGGGAAGCAGAGACATCAGACAAAAGATGATGGTGGTTTAATCAGAGTGGTAGCAATGGGGATGGCAAGAAGTGGTCTATTTATGGACATAGTTTGAAGATTGAACTGACAGGATTTGATGTGGAATTGTTTACAGAGTATGAGAAAAGTTCAAGAGTGAAGAAGAACTCCAGGTGTTGGACCTAAGCACTGGAAGGACTCATTCTTTCATTCACTCGGCAAGTATTTATTGAGCTCTTGTGATCTGCTGAACAGTGTCTGGGCATTTGAAACACATCAGTAAATGAAACAGATTCCCGCCCTCAAGGAGATTATATTATAAATAGGGAAAACAGAAGATAAACTACAGTCATACTAAATATATGAATTACTCAATGTTTTAGAGTACCCAATGTGATATTTTGTATGAAAGAAAAAGAAGAATGGAGTAACAGGAATCAGGAGTGCTGGGAGGTGGAGAAGAGTAATTTAAATACAGTAGTGAGGACAGTTTTTATTAAGTAGTTCATATTTGAACAAGAAACTGAAACATTATCCTTGTGATATGAAGAGAAAGGGTATTCCAAACAGAGTCAAGAGCAGGTGCAAAGGCCTGAAGGCAGGAACATCTTTGATGTGTTCAAAGAACAGTTAGGAAGCCATTGTGACTGGAGTAAAGTACACGAGAGGGAGAGTGGATATAGGTATTAAAGATAATGTGGATTAGATAATATGAGCCACATAGGCTATTGCAAGGGCTTTCATTTTTACTCTGATTGAAATGGGACTATGCTAAGTTTTGAAGACAGGATTGACATGCTCTGACTTAACATCCATTAGGATCACTCGTTGCTGTATTGAAACCAGATTGTAGACTATTATCGGGAGACAATTTAAAAACAGTTATGTGTTAGTAGTGGCTCAGGCAAGAATGTGGGCAGTGGAGTTAGTGCACAAAGTTCAGATTCTGGATATATTTTGAAGGTAAGTGCAATAGGATTTCCTGATGAATTGAATGTGTGATATGAGAAAAAGAGAGTCATTAAAGATGACCTCAAGTTTTTTGATTGTCTGTTTGTTGTCCTGAACGATTGGAAGAACGGAGTTGTCCTTACATGAGCTGGAGAAGGCTGTACACTGAGATATTAGGTTTGAGATGTTTGCTAAATGTTCATGTGAAGATGTTGAGTGGGCAGCTACTTATATTAGTCTGGAGGTAGAAAGAGATATTTAACAGGAAATTATAAATTTGACCATTATTTTTTTAGAAGTAACTTAAGGCCATGAAACTAGATGAGATCACCAAGAGAGTGTTCACATATAGAAAAGAGAATCTTGGACTGACTCCTGGGATATTCCAACATTACAAGATTGAAAGAGAGGATTTGCTCTCAAGAGAGACTGAGAAGGAGCCACCATGGAGGTAAGATGAAAACCAGCTGAGTGTGGTATTTTAGAGGCTAAGGAAAAGAGAGTATAAGAAGGAGTCAACGGTATCAAATAAGGCAGTAAGAAGGAGACTGAAAATTGATTATCAAATTTAGCAAGTCACTGGTGACCTTGACAGGAGAAATTTCTGTGGAGTGGAGGTGAAAAGCTGGTGGGAAAGAATTCATGGGGCAATGAGAGAAGAGGAATCAGAGGCAGCCAGAATTGGAGCAGTTTTGCTGCAAAGTGGGATAATGAAAAGGGGCTGTAGCAACAAAGAAGTAGAAACGGAGTGAAGAGAGGGCTTTTTTTAAGATGGGAAAATGGCATCATGTTCATATGCTAATATGAATAATTAATTCAGTAGACAGTGAAACATTACTAATATAAGAAAGAAAAGGTAGAATTCCTGGAACAATGCCCTTAATTAGGCAAGAGGGGATAGGATCTGGTTTACAAATGGAAGGGTTTGCTTTAGATAGGAGTAAGGACAGTTCATTTCATGTGACTGACAGCAAAGCAAAGGATATTGGTACAAACGCTGATAGGTGGCCAGAGATGGTGGTAGGAGTCTGTGGAAATTATTTCGTAGTTGTTTCCATTTTCTTAGTGAAGCAGGGTCACCAGCTGAGAGTAAGGATAGAGGAGGAGACTGAGGAGAGAGGAATAAGATTTAAAACAGTGATCTAAGAGAGGGTGGGAGTATGTGATTATCTATCAGCGTTTAGGTCCCACTTAGTGTTCATTCATGAATTTATAGTCAGCATGGATGTGTGATGGATAGTTAGATTTAATCAAGGTTGAAGTTTTAACAAGTAAGTGTAGAACAAGAGAGGAACAAGGAAGGAAGTATGCAAGGAATTGTTTGTAATGATTGAATATGGGATTTAAGACAGATAAGGAGTGAGAGAACGCATCAAAGGGAAGAGGGACAGTAAAAAGCGGTTAATAAAAGGTGGACTAAAGGATTGTTATGATTGGGTCATCATATATGGAATGAACTCTAGAGGTTGGAGGATTGGTCAGAGAGAGTGAGGTACATGAAATTGAGGCTGTTGAGGAATTGCAATTATTGATAATGACAAATTCTCAGTTATGCCTTTGAGAGTGAGTGGTTATAGTTGCCATCATCCAAGATGGGAAAGACTATGGAAGGACCAGATGTGGCAAAGATGATCAGGAGTTTTATTTCAGACATATTAATTTTGAGATATCTATTAGAAATCCAAGTGATGACACAAGCCTGGGCTTCAGGGAGAAGTTATAAATTTGGGGGTGATCAACGTGTAGATAGCATTTGAACCCATGAGACTGGATGAGCTAACATAAACTTACTGCAAATGAATTGAATTTCCATCATTACCTACATAGCATGGTGCTATCAAGTGCCCTAGAGTCAGAGGCCCTGAGTTCAAATTACCATGCCCAAGTTATTAACCTTATTGTGAGACAGTGAGATAATATGTATCTTACTAGGGTTTTGGGAGAATTGAACAAGATAATCTGTGTAAGTCACTTAGCGTATTACACAGAGTGAGCTCTTAATAAATATTAGATAACATGATTATGACAAAGATATGGACAAGATTAGAGGAATACAGAATAAGACCACCACTTTTCCTAGGTAAGGTGGAAAGGTTACAACAAATACCATTTGAGTTGAGTCTTGGAGAGTGATCAGGAGCTTTCCAGAAGGGCATAACTGAAGGTGATCGGGAAGGGGTAGGGTCAGAAGGAACAGAGAGAATAACAAGTGTCAACTTCTACAGCAGGGTGAGGAAATGTCTGGAATTCACAGTGCAGATGTAAATTAATGTGTGTCTTGTACACAGGCATAGTTCTCCTTTTGAGGAACCAAAGGTATCTAATGATAAATATGTTCTAAATGCTCCTCTTCTGGGCAAAGAAGTAGTCTCCTGGAAACACAGGATGCTTTGGAACAATAGATTTTAGTAATTTCATAAGTTTATACTTAGATCACTTAATAACACTACAAATAGGGTATTTTCTTCAGATTATGCTGTTGCTTTTGTCACTTTTTAAATCTTTAAATATATATAATTATTATATTATACAATATATATAATTCTATGACATTCAGTAGTACAACTTTCATGGTATGGAACAGATTTTAATAGCAGAAAGCAGAATTCTGGGTCACTAGTGCATCAAAAATCAGAATTATTAAAATGACCTATTTCTCACATCTAAGCCCCTTAATGGGAGACGTTCTGCATAGATATTACACATACCCGTCTCTCTGGTACTTACTGATATTTAATGAATAAAGGAAATTGAACTACAAAAAGTTCAATTAAATTAAATTTTAAAAAATTGTGAGACTCTCCTGAGGCTTCTGGGCATGAAGGTGTATCTAAAGTGTTCATTTACTTATATTTCTCCACAAGCCAGAGATTTGAGCTAAAAATAAAACCTCTGGGATTGGAAAAACAATGGTGCCACTGCAAAAGTCCTCTCTAAGTCACTTTATGCTTAAACCTCAGTCACAAAATGCTTAAAGGGGGCTTTCAGTAATTTCCTTGTTGATAGTGAATGCTACACGTTTTTGGAGAGTTTTTTTCACAACTCTTGCCAATAAAAGGAGTATGTGATAAACACAGAGGTTGTGTCACCCAAAGGTTGGAAGACCAGCCAAGGAATCAGTCAGGTAGTCAGATCTGGTCTTACACTGAGAAGCCATGAGGCAGGCATTCTAGAAGGGCTCCTGCCACAGATATTTCCTGTCCCCACTGGCCTTGAGGTTATTGCAGGCAGATGCAAGTATGTCATATAGTGGAGTCAAACATAAAGCTATTCACAGCCTTTGGCTCTGTAGATTGAACCTGAATGTTTAGAAAAGCCCTGAAAGCTCAACAATGAGCAGACTTTTGATGTGGGATTTGGGATTCGAGGGTGAGGGAACAGGTTGGGAAGAAGGGATGGTTCCATGGCAAGACAACATCTAGGAGGGCACACCTGAGTGAAGAGCCCCAGAAGGGGGTCCTAAGCCCCTGGGGAGATGTGATAGCACAGGATACCTGTAGGAGGACCACGTCCCTACTCTGCTGTGTTAACTAGGGCAACCTTGACTGACTAATCAACTCTAGGCATCTTATCTGACCTTATTGTGAATTGTTTTTCCATTCGTAAAATGGAAGTGGTAAAATCTGCCTGACCCACATTCTGAGGAACATCGTGGGGATAAAGGTGTTAATGTAAACTTGGATTCTTTCTCAGGAAGTATGCTACATAAATTCGAGGAATGAATAGAGTTAATTATTATTGTAAATTGAATTACAGTTACCAAGAAGATTTCAATCATTCAGCTGTTAATCTTTATCTTATGTAAAGTGTCAAGAAGCTCTCTTATTTCTAGGGGAAAAACTGCCTTTGCTGAATGGCATAACATTTTTTATTTAATTTGATGTATTAAGAGAAGCTTAAGAACAATATTTGTGTGAGTTATGTAATCAAATAAAGTTATTCAAAAACGTTTTATAAGCTAAAAAGTACTGTGCACAAATAAGATATTATTGTTTAATACTATTTAATCATTTATCTTGCCCCTGGTATAATTTTATTTAAGTACACAAAAGCAAACTTTCAAAATCTAAGAGTTATACTCACCACATGTCTGTTTAAGAAATGATATAATAGATAAATGTGTGTGCCTTTAAAAATTCTGTTGTATCTGAATATATTTTCAAAACATTCATTTAGGGTCCAGCCCAGTGGTGTAGTGGTTAAGTTCACATACTCCACTTCAGCAGCCTGGGGCTTGCGGGTTTGGATCCCAGGCACAGACCTACATACCGCTCATCAAGCCATGCTGTGGCAGCATCCCACATACAAATTAGAGGATGTTTGACACAGATGTTAGCTCAGCAACAATCTTCCTCAAGTAAAAAGAGGAAGATTGACAACAGATGTTAGCTCAGGCCAATCTTCCTCACCAAAAAAAAAAAAAAATCAATTTAAACAAATATAACATAATATTAACCTATTCTTTGTATTTTATTTTCATTCACCTTTAAAGATATTCCACATCTTGATTCTAAAAACATTTCATTTGCCAGAAAAGTTCATTTATATCCTGAGGTCACAGGCGAGAAATGGCCAGGTGAGACTTGCCATCTCCTATCATCACAAAACAAAGGAAAGCTCCATTTCCTTCAGCCCATTTAACCTAGGCAACGATGGAAACTCAAAAGCAAGCCTGAAAGATAGTAACAGAATAAATTTTCAGCCATCTCAGAGACTACTTGACTTTAATAGGCTGTGAAAGTCATTCCAAGTCCTTAAAAGAGTTACTGTGACTTGGTTCCAGAAGCATACTCCTGAACCAATAATCCAGAGATCGTGGGCCCTTGTCACCAAGCCTCTATTCCCTGAAGTAAGCCAAACTTATTTCCCTGCAGGCTCCAAGGTAAACCTCCCTGCAGCCTAAAATCTTTGCCTAAGTGCAAAGATCTTGGCAGTGGAGCAAGGCGAACTTCCCAAAGTCAGAGAAACACAAAGAAATCAAAAGGATGAGACTGTTGTTGGGAAAACATGTGGCTTGGGCACATTGTATAGTATTAGATGATTTCCATTATGCAACCAGGACAAAATCTCAGGGAGCCAGAAGCCTCCAGGTCAGAAGGGTGCTGCTGAAATCACTCTCCTATGAAAACCAGCCAGGGCACTTGGATGGGTTAGCCCACAGGTCACTGAGCCAATGCTCAGATGTTTTGGTCTAGCCTAACCCTGGTGACATTTTGGAAGAATCAAGACCTTGAAAAGGAATGGAGAATTTCCACCCTGAATCCCAGTCAGATCCTAGTAATATTGCTGCGGTTCCCACTGATTCAGATGGGTGCTGGGGTTCCTCTAGTAGCACTCCCTGAAGGACCAAGATGAACTGCAAAATTCTGAACAGGGATGAGTTAATTCCATTTCAGTTTGGCATAGCATTCTACCTTTAGCAAGGTGAATGTCCAAACCTGCTAAGGACCTGGAAGACTCTAGGGACTCAAATTCCATAATCTTCTTTAGAGGTCCAATAGGATATTTTTCCTTCTGGTGGTCAGGAAGATCCAGGTTATATCTAAAGGAAAATCACATGCTCGCGAAAGTCTATTTGTCCTTATTTTATTTGCCGCTGACAAGAAAAGCTGTTTAGGATTTTTTTTTTTAATTGAAAGTCTTCATATATTAAAAAGTAACCTCTCACCCCTTTCTTCCCTTTGAAAAACAAAATTAAACAGAACAAAACAAAATTAATAAATGAATAACTAACTTCACCTTTCTTTATGGGAGCTAGTTTCCATGCCTCCAATCCTTGTCAAAAAAGAAAAGAATTATATAGTCAACCATGTTTTTGAAACACTGTTTGACACTATAGCCCTTTCTTGGAAACTCTTGGTGCATGTTAGCAAATTAAAAGTTCTAAGGAAACCAGGGAGACATGTTAATTTCTGTGCAAATGAACACCACTAATAGAAAAACAAGAACAAGCCCTCAAAACATACATTTTAATAACGATTAACAGTATCATTTAATATATAAAGAATAGTGAAATGTGCATAGAAGTTAAAGATTAGTAAAGCAATATGCCAGGACACAGTATCTGCTCAAAACCTGCTGATCAAAAGGCAAAATTGATGGGAGAGTTCAGAATCAATCTGCCCAGAATCTTGACAATATTTTTAAATATTGGGTATCTTTCTCTCGGGCAGCAAATGAACTTGATAATATTGTACAGAAATTCTTCTGAGAGCAGGAACCTTCATTTATTATTTCAGAATTGATTTTTGTTAAGATATAGCTTTGTTTAAGCATGGTAGCCATTATTTATTATTATTAACTTTGTGCACACATGGAGCTTGGCTGGTGTTTTGAAACTGAAACCAGTGTGAGGTTTTTTGGGTTCTCCTAAGATGTTCTGCCATTATAGCCCAATGGAACGGGGAAGATAGACACCATCTCATTTAAGAGGACATTAGGAAGTCTGGGAAGGTCCATAAAAGCAAGAGAAAAAGGTAGAAAGTTCATTTCTACCACACACACTTACTCTGATCCTACAGAAGGAAAAAAGAGGGAGGTAGTTTTAGGCGTAGTCCCACGCTTCTAGCCTTGAGAGAGAAGATGCGGGGTGAGGGTGGGGGAGGAATGGAAGGGGACTCAAATCAGAGGGGCTTTGCAGGGCCTCTGGAAGGAGACTCCTCACAGGGCACCCCTGCAGTAACCTGGGGTGGGCTCAGCAGTGGACAAGTGGAACACAATGGGTTGAGGTAGAGGGAGCACTGCCAACAGCCTCTCAGCCTGCCCCTTCCTCCTCTGTAGGTTAGAAGGATTCCTGGATTTCCCTAGTAGCCCCAGCAGCACACAGAAATCACTGGGATCTAAGCGGGGAGCTTGACGGAGGGGATTGCTGCAGTTGGTGTGAAGTGACTCTATAGCCAAGGGTCCCTCCTCTAGCCAGGGACCAGATAAAAGTCACACCAGATCTGAGCAATTCTGCTGTGAAGGCAAGGGGCAAAGTAAACAAAGTACGCAGAGGAGACGCCGGAGTTGGGAGAACTAACTGCATGCTCACCAGCCTTACCACCAGCATAGGATAACCACCAGCATCAGCCCAAGAACAGGCAGACAAGGGACCCAGTGAGGAAACCAGATGAGACAGGGAAAAGTACAAGGGCTGCAAAAATGTCTCTGAGCGCCCCCCCCCATCCCCACCCTCTCTTTCTCACAACAATGACGTCACCCTGAGTTCTCACCAAAAGCCATCTCAGGGAGTGAAAAAGGACAGGAGCAAATCTGAAAACTGAGCTTTAAGAAACAACTATGTCACCTAGAGGGTATGTTTGCCTTATTTAGACCAGCTGAGTTTAGTAAGTCAAATTAATTTAGTGTGTCCCTCCACGTCTGTCGCTCACTGCTGCCTACCGGAGTATAGTTTATTAGGAGGTTCAATGAGCTACGGGAAATAAAGAAGCTATATTTTCTTTGCCCATTTGTATATAAAGCGCTTAGATTTATCAGTCCACTACACATATAGATGCTCATGTGCTAAAATGGAAAGTGAAACCATAGGCCTAAAACTCTGCTTCAGGGGTCCAGCCTGGTGGCTCAGTGGTTAAGTTTGCACGTTCCGCTTGGGTGGCCTGGGGTTTGCCGGTTAGGATCCCGGGCGCAGACATGGCACTGCATATCAATTCATGCTGTGGCAGGCGTCCCACATATAAAGTAGAGGAAGATGGGCACGGATATTAGCTCAGGGCCAGTCTTCCTCAGCCAAAAAGAGGAGTATTGGCAGCAGATGTTAGCTCAGGGCTGATCTTCCTCAAAAAAAAAAAAAAAACTAGATAAAAAATCTGCTTCAGTGACGAGGCACAAAGACCCATCTAACTGTGAACCTTCTCATTAAAGTTGGCAGGTGAAGCTCAAGGCTGTGGGCTGGTGAAGTAAGCAGGGTTTTAGACCCAGGCAGATGTGGGTTTGAGCCCAGCCCACCACATGTCTAGCCTCCCTGAGACTCAGCCTACTCCTGTCAGTTTACTATACTGAAATTCGGCTTACTATAAAGTGGGGATAGTAATTTGCTTTCAGAATTAACTGACATTATGTGAAGCACTTGGCCCTTTGAAAACCCTCAAAACATAAACTAAAAGCATAGAGCTCACAGGTTGGATTTCCAATGCCAGGGATGTTAGAATGTCCCCTGAGACCTTGATGTGGGTTACATTGACAATTACCTCTCCCTTTTGGTGGGCGGGAGTTACTGTTTTAGAAAGGCAATGTTTTTGCCTCTTTCTTTTTCCATGCATATGGGTTCCTTTAAAATCACTTTTAATTTTCCAAACCAATATAGGTATTTGGGCATTAAATGATTTAGTTGGATGCTTTTTATGCTATAGTGAAAGGAACAGGGTCTTAAAACCTCAGTAGGACCATCGGAGAAAAATTTCACAGTATTTGTGGGCTATAGATATATAGACATATATTTTAATGTATCGTCTATCCCAGCTTAAACTGAAAACAGGTTTTTTTTAACTGGCAAATCACAGTTCAGGAGATTTGGAACTTCAAAAATGCCCAGATGCATTTAGGATTTACTTTACATTTGTCTTTCATGGGAAGCAACACACTGATGTTCTTCAGGAGCCCCAATGCTGATGGGAAATTGAGGTCACGGAGTCAGGCTGTGAAGATAAAGGGAAGAGAACTTAACCTTTAGGGTTCTCAAAAAAATTCAGAATGTGCAAAGTCTAGCCTTTGGAATGAAAAAATATTCTCCAAGCTCAGGCTATCTGTAAGGATCCGTAGCCTCCTTTTCCACTGAGCCAGCTCTCCCCACCTTCCTTGAGGGCATCCCCGTTCATCTTGCTTTTTTTTCTTTACCAAGTTCTATTTCCTTTATTTCCCTTAATCAAGTAACAATATGTAGTTCACTATCATTCATCAATGGTTGCTGATGAAAAGATTCATAGATCTATTGAAGAAAGACATCAATGGGAATTCATACATTTTTTATAGAAAATATTTCTAATCACTTTATCTATGATTTTTGAAAAAGATGTTTAGATTCTTATAACCATCAATTAAAAAGACATTTTTTACATCATATGCATTGACTAGCACAAAATATGTGATTTCTGATGAAGACCGTGCTGAAAATTTTGTGTTGCAAGTTATCCCATAGGGAAATAAGAAATAAGACATGGAGTGTTTTCCTTACGGGAAGTGCTTCTCTGAAACCCAGGCCTCTTTAAGTCAAAATGACCTCTAGTTACTATGTAGTGGCATCCTTCAGGGTATCTTGATATAACCTATTTTGTTGTCATAAATTGTATGCTATTTTAATGTTGCTTATTATTCTCTTTTTATAACTGTAAACCAACATTATTATTTCTCTTACATAGTTTGATATTTAAATGAGCATGTTTTATTTGAACTTAGTCCTTGTAGCTAGTTACTGATTATCACCTTTTTTTAAAAAAATCATAAGCCAGAAGGAAAATAATTAATTATCTAATTTTTACCACAATAAATTTTTCCATTGCATTCATAAAATTATTGGGTAAAATCAAGCGACCAGGATCACCAGCAGTTTATTGATTTTGAGTTTAATAGCATGGCCCCCGGAATCTCATAAAATTTTCTGGAATCTCGGGTGCAAGAACTCTGAGAGATAATCAAATATAACTCCAAGTGCTATACTAATTTTAATTTTAATTGAATGAAAACTCACAGTTGTTTGAAGTAGCAGAATAGCTGGGCATTTCACTAATTATAATCAAGTAATGACCTTCAATTCAGGGAGTTAACTAAGGAATATTCAGACCATATTTCAGGTTATATGACTCTTCTAGACCTTTCCCTCTGCTAGTCCTTCCTTCTTGGGTTCATCTCCACAGTGATGATGTCCATAGGTCCCCTTATTGAGCAATCCCACATGAGAAACAGTCGATCCCTTTCTTTCTTTAAAACATATTTTTCTTAATAATGTGGCCAAAAACTCAAGTAGCCAGAAAACCCAGTGCTTTAAAACCATTTCAAAATGCCTAGAAAACTGAAACTACTGTTACTTCAAAACAGTTTAATTTGTAAAAATAGAAATACCATATGACCCAGCCATCCCGCTACTGGGTATCTATCCAAAGAGGTTGAAATCAGGAATTCCAGAAGTCGCATGCACCCCTAAGTTCATTGCAGTGTTATCTACAATAGCCAAGACACGGAAGCAACCTAAGTGCTCATCAACTGATGATTGGATAAAGAAGACATGGTGTGTATACACACACACACACACACACACACACACACACACACACACACAATGGAATACTACTCAGCCATAAAAAAGGAGAAAATTGTCCCATTCACAGCAACATGGGTGAAACATGAGAGTATTATGTTAAGTGAAATAAGCCAGATAGAGAAAGAAAATCTCTGTATGACTCCACTCATATGTGGAAGTTAAACATGTAGACAAAGAGAACAGATTAGTGGTCACCAGGGGAAAGGGAGTTGGGGGGTGGGCACAAAGGGTGAAGTGGTGCACCTAAAATACGACTGATGAATAATAATGTACAAGTGAAATTTCACAAGGTAGTAAACTATCATAATCTTAATAAAAAGTTTTAAAAAAGCTTAATTTGGATATTCTTGTATTTCATTACAGATGTTTCTTATGCATCATTTTAAACCTGGGCATTTATATTTTTAAATATAATTCCTGGAAATTGAAGAGCAACCAGAAATCTTAAAATAATTTAAAAGCAAATAGTTTTCCTTATGGAATACTTCTCCTAATCCAAGTTACTCAGTTTGGTTTTCTGTTTTGCTTTGTTTTTCTTTCTGTCTGTCGCTCAGTGTATTTATACTGGGCAAATCTGGTTTTCCAGCTTGTTACATGCTATTTAATTTCATAATCATTTTGAATTGATGGACATGTGCAACAATCCTAGTGCTAACGAGCCTAAGATATTGGGGTTAACCATTCCCATTCTGACAATTTAATTTGATTTTCTGCCTAGGATTCCAAATTTAGCCCTATATATTTTTAAATTTAGACCAAAACAGGCAGAAATTACATGAAGTCAAATCTGTAAATGTACCTGAATAATTAAACTACTTACTATCCATTTTAAAGGAGACCACTACCACCTACTGGTTAAAAGAATGGAAATCTATGACTTTGTCAAGCCCTCGTCATTCAGTGGGAGGCCATAGAGGGTGGCTTTTAAGATCTGGAATTCAGAAACAGATGCCTGGTTTAAATTCCAGTTCTATTGCTTGCTAGCTAGCTGACCTTGGGAGAATCACTTATCATTGAAGGGTCACTGACCATCCATAAAATAGGAATAGCACTAGTGCCTACCTTCAAAGAGCTGTAATAAGAGTTAAATGAGATGATGTGTGTAAAGTACTTTAGTCAGCATTTAGCAAGTAGCAAGTCCTCGATAAATACACATTCTCTTACAGTACAATTACTAGCATTCTCCCTTAGCCCTAAAATAGGCCACATCTGTGGATTTAGGATGTTTCACTTTCATTGGACTCCAACACTAGAGAAGTCTTTCCATACCACCAACAATCACTTAGCCAAACAATATTATTAAAAGCCCTTCCATTTGCCAATCTTATAGGAGAAAGGTACAAAAATTTATTAGCCTAAGATCTTACTTTCAAGCAATTTACTCTCTAATAAGAAGTATGACATGGGCATAAATCACTGAAATGCAAAGTAAATTGTAGTAAATGCCGTGAGCTAGCATGCTCTATGAAAGCGGTATCAAATTGGGGTTCCTGAACTCACATCATCAGCCCCACCTGGGAAATTCTTAGGAATACAGATCCTCAGGCCCCACCCTATTATATGAATCAGAAACTCTGGAGTTGGGTGCAGTAATGTGTGCATAACAAGCCCTCCAGGTGATTCTGATGCACAGTAAATTCTGAAAAGTAGTTTTATAAGAGAAAATACTTCCAGCTGAGGGGATCAGGAAGGATGTGGAGGGGATGGCATTTGATCCAAGCCTAGAAGTAGATGTGATTTGGACATGTGGAATATGTGGGAGGGAACAAAGGGTAAAGAAAATAATTTATATTGGGAATATCAAGTGATTCACTTTGCCTTATACCTTGGTTATATGAAGTGAAGTAGTAGAAAGAGTGGGAAAAGTATGCTGAGGTTAAATTATAGAAGATCTGGTTGTCACACTAAAGAGGTTCATCTTGGACTTCTTTTGTCTTGGTCTTCTGCAAGGAAGGAGGAGATTTTTAGGCAAGGAGACTCATGATAAGATTAATTTAGCAACAAATTATAGTCGAGAGAAGGTTTGAAGACTGAAGAGAGTTGCAATAATTTTATGAGCTTTTACAAATACATGAATTCATGTACATCTCTGTTCATGACTTCTCAAAGTTCAGACTCTCGAAATACCTGAGGTCTCATGCCCAAATTATTTCAAAAGAGTTCTCACTCTAGAATAATATTATTGAACACTTATAATGAGTCAGGCAAAAGCTAAATGCTCTCCATGCTTCATCTCATCTACTTCACAACCACCCAGTATCACCAGGCAGGTCATACTATCATCCTACATTATAAATAAGGAAATGGAAGGCTTGGCAAGGTTATTCAAAGTGAGCATAGTCTCACTGTTAGTATATGGTAGACTCTGAACTTGAATCCAGGCAGTCTGACACTAGAGCCACACTCATAATTCATATGCTATACTAAATATAGCCACACCCCACAGGAAGTGTTACTTAATCTTTTAAAAATGTAAGTGGACTTGCCTAAAGAGAGAATGTATTAATAAGAGTGTAAGATGCCTGGAGTCTAGGGAAGTAAGATGCCTGGAGTCTAGGGAAAAACCCTCAGACACCCATGGGGAAGGGGTTAAGAGCACAAGCTTTGGGCACGGGAGGCAGACCTGGATTTAAGTTCCAACAAATCTTCTTACCTCTGTAATTGTGTACAAGGTCCTTAAGATCTCTCAAAACCTTGGTTTCTTCATCTGCAAAAAAGTCATTGTGATGAGATATTTTATGTAAAATGTATAGTACAGACTATACACATATGTATATATAGTAAGTGCTCAATAAACAAAAAAAAAAACAGAAAGGAGGAAGATATTCTAATTTTACCATAACTATCTCTGAAATTTTATGAGTAGATTGCCTAAGCAAAACAGGTGCTTTCTGAATATCCATGCTTAAGTGTAAATTCATCTAAATAAAATCAAACAATTAAACTGGAAACAGTGTTTCATAACGAGGAAAAGACTAGAGATGCCAAGTTTTAACCTGCTGCTGTTAACCAACCCTGGGACTTTACTTATCATGTTACTTAATAGTTACAGTGTAGCGTAAGCAACTTCTTACTGAGCCCTATGTTCCAGATTCATGCGGTGCCCTGTGAATGCAATAGGAGTTAGACATGGCCTCTGCCCCAACTTCACCAGATCAAGATTTTTTCATTGATAAAATAGGTAAGTGGAAGGTGAGAAAGATGTTAAAAAGCTGATCTAAATTACTTTGATTTTAAAATTAAAAGTATTTTAACTTTAATTCTTTTGCCAAATGTGTCTGCTAGCCTATTAACGTAATGAGTCAAAATAAAAAGTCTTCCCGGTTAGCTTCTATTTTTCTTAAGTCTATTCAGATTTAGATCAAAACGATAGGAGGAGCTGTTATACTTACCCAGTCGTGAGGTTTCTATTAGTAGCTCATAGCTCAGGCTGTATCATTTTGCACTATCATCTCATTGACTATAAACAAACGTCAGCCTTTGTTCTAATGTTGAAGTTTTAGGAATGAGACAGGGCTGTCTGAGAATCAGCCTAAGTGAACAGTTTTATTTTCTCATCAGTAGATCTTTTAAACATGGTTATTTTTTTCTTGTTTTCATTTTTTTTAAGATTATTCTTTTGGGCTCCTATATCTTTGTGGATATTCCAGGACTCCCCTTTCCTCCTCTTTTTTGATTTTAGCACTGAAATGAGCTATTAAGCAAATAGAAAGCTGTAACTGTTGATGCAGAGGCAATAAGCAGCAGGGTTGAGAGTGCAACCAGGTGGGTCAACAACATGGTACCCAGTAGCTTGGGTTTTAGAATTGGAGCTGGATAGATCTTGGTTTCAAACCCCTCTCTGCCCCTAATTGACTATGACTTTGGGAAAGTTGTTGATCTGTCTGGGGCTCAGTTTTTTCCTTTACAAAATGGAGACAATAAAGTTGTTTTGAAGAATAACAAGATGCTCTATGTACAGCACTCAGCACTTTTTCTTAGCACAGAGTCAGCGTGAAATAGTGAAAGTTACTAGTATGAATTCCAGATGAGTCTAAAGTTTAGTCATTTATTTCTTTCCCTATAGGACTCAAAAAAGTGATGTCATGCTGTGTGCTCAGTCAGGGCTCATTAATAAGTCAAACTCCAATACAAACTATACTATATGGCTGCCATGGCAAAGAAGTGGTCTGATAAGGTCTCTGTCCAGTTTAGTACTTTAAAACAAAAACTATACTTCCCTCTCATCCTTAATCAATATTGTGATATAAAGGATAGAAAAAGAATGTAGCTGGTTAATAGGGATGGTACTGATTTTCTGTTGATAAAATACAAGCTTTGAGCTTTTCCTGTGGTGGTAATGCATCAACACTCCAACCCTCTGCGCACTACCCGCTACTGTAAGTCCCACTGGGATCAAAAATGCTATTGTACTCTTAATATGCCCCACATATGGTAAGTATATATATAACTTTAAAAGAAATTTCCAGACTATTTTCCAAAATGGCAGCAAAATCTTTTATTCTCATGAATAACATATGAGAGTTCCACTTGCTCCACAATATTGCAAGCACTGAGGATTATCAGGTTTTTAATTTTAGCCATTCCAGTAGGTGTGTTATGATCTCTCACTGTGGTTTTAATATGCATTTCCCTAATGACTAATGACGTTGAACATCCTTTCATGGTTTTGGTTTTGGGGTTTGTTTTTTTTTTTTTTTTTGCCATCTAAATATTTTCCTTGGTGAAGAGTCTGTTCAAATCTCTTACCCATTTTTAAAAATCAGGTTGTTTTCTTATTATTGAGCTGTGAGAGTTTTAACATATTCTGGATGCCAGTCCTTTATTAGGTAGGTGTTTAAGGTATATTTTCTTTCAAAATGCAGCTTGCTTTTTGTTTCGTTAAAATGTCTTTTGACAAAGTAAAAGATGTTCACTGTAACAAAATCCAAATTACCAATTTTTTCTTTTGCAATTCAGATTTTCGTATGTTGCCTAATAAATCTTCATTGTTAAATTTAAAGATCAAGGTTAAGACAAATGAGGGGCTCTACTGCACACACAAGGAACTAAGGTACAGGGCTTTGGTATAAAGAACAGTACAACTTTGCGTGTGCTTTTCTCCCCCAAAAAGGAGAGAAGTTCCCGAGCATCCTACTACCAGCTGAAATTTGGCTGCTGCTGTTATATTATGACTTGCTTCAGAAACCGAAATTCTACATTGCTCCTTCATTAAGATAAGCAAGGAAAGAGGTTTGAGCCACATGGGATTATCTCTGGGATCTCACAGTCATTTTTCAGAAGACTGGATTTCTCAGCAAGAAATGCTCATCCTATTAACTAGATGAAAGTTTTCCTTCCTGGCATTATAAGTTCAGATGGTGTGAGAAAGGACTGGCAGTACTTTTTAACTAGAAACTTCCTTGCTTTTTATCAGCTCCGTCACATCTGCAGAGAGTTTTAATTTTTGTTCTTAAGAGGGCTCCCAAGTAGTAGACTGTGTATGTAGCTGCTTCAATGAGTCAACTTACTGAATAAATCAAGCGGGATGCACAGCCAGATGGACGGCACCCAGCCTGGTTGAATCAGGGCCCAAACACCCTTTCTTGGGGAGTCAGTTGATACAAGTCTGTCTTATCCTTTGGGGGTAATGCACACTTCTTGAGAAACTTAACCTTCTTTCTGTAATGTGCATGACCTAGAAAATCTTCTAAATTTATCCTTTTAAAGAAAAACCAAAAGTGTAGCCAGTATTAAGATTGATGAAATTATATAATCACACCACAAAGATTGCAAAGTGGGAGAGCAGAGCATGGTGGTTGAACAAGAAGTCTCTGAAGTCAGAAGGCCCATGTTCAAATTCCAGCCTACCTCTTACCAGCTATGCAACCTGACACTAGGCCTTACTCTCCTATCTGTAAAGTAAGGATAAGAAGACACCTACTCCGTAGATGATTGTGAGGATTAAATGAAATACTGTAGTGATTTAGCACCATGCCCAGCACATAGGTACCCAGGAGTCACTAGCAATTATTTCTACTACCTTTGTTATTATCACCATATACATGTGTTCTCCTAATAGAACCCTTATTCCCCCAGGTTTCAGTGACTATTCTCTACTTCCAAAAGGCTGGTTCTAACCCTACCATTTTATGTAAACAGGTCAGGGAAATCCCATCCAACCTCTTTGTATTCAGATTTCAGGAGATGGACGCTGCTGCTTTTCCTGTGCCAGCCTTGATACTGTCCTCTCTGCTATGACCGAGCCTGTCTAAGCATGAACCGCTAATGTCTCCACCGCCTTCATCTTTCACTCCTTGGCTACCAAGACTGCAGCCTGGCTCCATTTCGCGCCTACTGACTCCGCTATAGTGGTCTTCCCTGCTGCTCCTCTCCTGCTGCCCCTTCTAGAAGGGGCAAAATTCCAGTTTTAAAACTGACCTCCAACTGCTCCTTAAAGAACCACATTTTTTTTTTTGGCCCTAAGTTTAAGAAGAATCTCCCTTTATTTTCCACTCTTTGAAACAAGCTTAGTCCTGTGGCTGATACCTTTTGGTAGCTGAGAAGTTAACCTTGATCTTTCAGGTGTAAGTCTTTCTTGTGGATAAACTTTAAACAGTATCCAAAGTCTAGCCTGGGAACTGTTGGTGTAATACCACCCACAGCCACAATGAGTTGGTCATCTCTCTGTTTGCCCTCTGTTCTCCTCCTTGCCCCTCCCCTGCTCTGATTCCTGCAACTTACATTTTCCAAGCTCCTTTACTGGCTGGTTTTCTGTTATGTTTGGGCAGTAGGAGGTACCTGCAAAAGACGAGAGTGGAAAGAGGTGAAGCAACGATGATTTCTTCCCCACTATTTGCTTCAGGCAGCATCTTTGTAGAGGCCTGTCTCCTTGGTGGTTTCAGCACAGGCCAGGCCAGCCTTCCCTCTGGGACCCAGCTCCTCCCAGGCTGCTCTATGTGGCTTCCAGTTCCAGGGTTTGAGTAACTCCACTTTCTCCCTTGGCCCTCCAGCCCAGAGAAAGTGGTGACTTCTTGCAGTTTATGATATCTGGATTATACCTTCCTCTGCCTTTTAGTTCTTCTAATGCCTTTGTAACAAATTCCTCATACTAAATTGCTCTTTGAGCCACCTGTTCCTGACTAGATGTTGACTGACAGACATACCGTACCCTCCTTTATTGATACTAATTCCAAATGCTGTTAGAGGACATGGAGCCTTTGATTCTTCTAACGTACATCAAAGTCCTTGCCCTCCTGGAATGCTCATCCCAGGTGGAAGAGACTTCACATCCCTCCATGTTCAAAAAGAGTACTGAGGAACAGATCCTATCATCTGAGGAACTGATCATCAGTCCTCAAATTGTCCTCGTTACTACAGCAAGTCAAGGCTCCTCTGAGCAAGTAGAACTCAGGTCAGAGGTACCAACACAGACAGATGTCAAGCTGATCCTGGCAAGAGTAATAGTAATGTTATTGCACCATATAATTTTTTTTTAAATGTACAGTAATCAGGAGCTGAACTCACAACCAAACCTCAAGAATATTTCTCAAAAACAGATTCCTAGTGTTACTCTTTGGAGAGGTTATTGTATTGCTAGAAGGTCTGAATTTTAAAGTAAAACGTGGTATTTTAAAAACCTGTTTAAATACACCAGTTCCCCATCTACATTGGTTCTGGTAACACTGACCAACAATTCAAAGAAGCAAGAGATGACTTTAATTGTCTTCTTTTTATTTAATCCTGACTAAAACACCATCACTAAAATAGGGAGGTTCTGATGCTGTGGATCCCAAGTCACCTGCACTTGACAGATGCTCCTCTCTGCAGCAAAATTCCAGTTTTAAAACGAGAGATGGATTTGTTTTCATATTTAATGTACAATTCTGTTCTAGGCTCTTCTTAATATTGTCATTTCTATGTCTATTTTGTCCCTGTAACTTTTCTTTAAGCATTCATTAATTAAAAAAATCTTTTTTTATTGTAGTTGCTGACTTTCAAGGTAGTATGTAAGACTTGTCTCTTTGATTTCCCATTTTATTACAAGGTGATGCCACTGACTTTTTCTTTTTGAAGGTCATGAAGTGAATCATTGCATAGGTGAGGTCTCTGTCTGTCCTCAAAGGCAAAGGTAGATGTTGCTTTGATTTAGCAGTAAAATGGAATTCTTTCAACAGTGTGCAGTGATTCCCATTTCTAATGCATCTTTACTCATAAAAGCCAAGATAAAAATTACATGTTCATAAGGAAAACCAGAGTTTTCAGTAAAAGGAAAAGATTTATATCTTTTTGTACCTATGTCCAGCTCTCTTTTGTCTAGAAATTCTACTTTTTTGTGGAGTTAATACTTTTGAAAAGAAATAGTGGAGTTTTCAATGATTCTACAGCGTGAAAGCGAAAAGTTTTAAGAACTGTAGAGCAAGTTCTATAGCTGCAAGAGAGGCAAGGAAAAGAGAATCAGGAGATTCCAAGGAATAAAAAGACAAAAAGGGAAAAAATAAGGAGAGGGAGCTCCATTTAAAAAACAAACTAGAATTAGAAAGGAATGAAAACACTTTATCCCAAAAATTCCGATTTAAATAGAAAACACTTCTCTTATGGATGCGATTAGTCACCTTGAAGGCAGGAAGGTTGCTAACATTAACGCCTTCTTATTTCCAATCCTAGATATAACAGACTAAAGGGGAGAGAAATTGAAAAGGAGCTCAGTAAACCTGGGAAATTTAGCAAACTGATGGAAAAACAAAATAAGTGAAAGGAAAGGGCACATGGTCTTACGTGTTTCTAGTTCATTGACTATTTCTAGTAAGAAAAGGGTGTGATAAGAAGAGATTTTCAGGTTCCAAATACCCTGAGTAGCAGAGTAGACAGTGGAATAGAGCAGCATTTTTATTCTACTGATGTGAGTACTACAGAGAAGATGCAAATGTGGAACAGTTTGAAAATGTGTGTTAGTAGTTATGCATAGAGAGAAATACCCAAAGAAAATACTCCCAAATACTAATAGCAGCTTGTTCCGGAGTAATAACAATTTGGGGGACAGATAGATAGATAAGATGATAAATAGATAGATATAGACATGTAGAGATATAGATTTATCTGCATTTTCCAATTTTTCTAGATTCTTATTGTGACATATTCATAACAGTAAAGACAGCTTTAAAATAATCCTATGCATTTCCTAACATCTCTGTGAACTCTATTTAGTATAGCGTGAGAAAAAAACAGCTTGATGTGTGAATGGCCCACACATATTACACAAAATACAACCTAGGTCTTATGCGAATTTTTTAATTGCATGTAAGTATGTGTATATATTTGAACATAAAACAGACCATATTTCACACAGATTGTGTACATTATGGGTGAAGACATATTCTGTACAAGTCAGACATAGGTACCACTTTTAACACAGCCTTCTTGAAGTACCCATTTCTGTTGCAAAGCTGCTCAGTGACCAACATCTGTTAGTCCCTTAGGAAGCAACCTAAATTAGGTAGGTGGCTGCAAGAAAGTGAGTGTGTGTGTGTGTAGCTCTAGAAAGTCAGATATCTTCAAAGAGTAATCTTAAGGTAATTTTGAGTATTGTTATATTTTAATGTTTTTCTGATTATAAAAATAATACATGATAATTATTATTGTTAGAAAATATAAAAATATATAAAGAATAAAATACTCCAAGCCTGTAATCTTATCTCCAGAAAGAACAGCTACTACTAACATTTTTTAGATTTCTTTCCAGTGAAGTGATCTTTAAAAGCCAGAGAAAGAAAGATAGGAAAAATAAAGATAAATCCAGGAAGATACTTACTTTCAGTCTGTATTTAAGTGTACATCACTGAAGAATCCATAAAAACTCCAGGAAATTTATAATAAACGTAAACAGAAGTTATACGTGCCAACGTATCAATGATTCATTTTTCGAAATAAGGAAAGTTGTTTTTTTTTTTTTTTTTGAGGAGGATTAACCCTGAGCTAACTACTGCCAATCCTCCTCTTTTTGCTGAGGAAGACTGGCCCTGAGCTAACATCCATGTCCATCTTCCTCTACTTTATACGTGGGATGCCTACCACAGCATGGCTTTTTGCCAAGCGGTGCCACGTCCGCACCTGGGTTCTGAACCTGTGTACCCCGGGCTGCCGAAGCAGAATGTGTGAACTTAACTGCTGTGCCACTGGGCCAACCCCATGGAAATTTCAGTCTTAAGAATGATCTTCCTACCTTTAGCATATTTCTAGTTAAGATTATTGAGATATAACTACGCATTGTGAAACTGACATTTTTAGGTGTACAGTTCTATGAATTCTGACAAACGCATACAGTTGTGTTTATAACACCACAAACAAGAGAGAGAATATTTCATCATTCCAAAATGTTTCTTTGTGCCTCTTTGTAGTCAATTTCCTTCTTTCACGGCCGGAGCCTGGCAACTACTGATCCAATCTCTGTCTTCATAGTTTTGCCTTTTCCAGAAGGATATCTAAATGGAATCAAACAGTATATAGTCGTTTGAGACCGACTTCTTTCTCTTAATACATTTGAGATTCACGCATCAGTGCTTTACTCTTTCTATTGCTAAAGAGTATTCCATTGAATGGTTTTACTGCAGTTGATTTATTCATTCACCAGCTAATGTCCATTTCAGTTGTTTTCAGATTTGAGTCATTATGAATAAAGCCAATATACACATTTGCGTACAATTTTTTGTGTGGACATAGGTTTTTATTTCTTTAGGGTAAATTCCTAGTAAGTAGTGAGGTTGTTGGGTCACACATAAGTGTGTGCATAACTTTAAAGGAAATTGTCAAACTGTTTTCCAAAATGGTAGTAAAATTCTGCATGCTCACTGACAATGCTTGATAGTTCCACTTGCTCCGCATTATTATAAGCACTTAGGATTATCAGACTTTTTATTTTAGCCATTTGGATAGAAGGGCTGTGGTTATAATTTACATTTCCCTAATGACCAATGATGGTGAGCATCTTTTCACTTTTTTTGCAATCTATATATCTTCTTTGGTGAAGCGTAGGTTCAAATCTTTTGCCCATTTCTTAAATTGGGCTGTTTCTTTTCTTATTGAGTTGTGAGAGTTATTTATATACTCTGGATACTAGAGCATCCAGAGTCTTTTATCAGGTAGATGTTGAATAAATATTTTCTTCCAATGTATGACTGACTTTTTCATTTTATTAACATGTTTTATAAAGAGAAAAAGATATAACTGTGACGAAATGTGATGAAGTCAAATTTATCAATTTTTTCTATTATGATTCGTGTTTTTGTATCCTAGCTAATAAATAAGTTCTGGCCTAACACAATGTCCCAAAGATTTTCATCTCTGTTTTTCATAGAAGTTTTATGGTTTTAGGTTTTACATTTTAGTCCACATTTCATTTTTCCTTCATTTTTGTGTACAGGAAGAGATAGGAATCTAAGTTTTTTTTATTTTTTTCCACATGGATAGCTAATTAATCCAGTATTATTTGTTGGAAAGATTATTTTTCTACATTGAATTGCCTTGGCCCCTTTGATGCTAATAAGTTGTGTGGGTCTATTTCTCAACTTTCTATTCTATTTCATTTATCTATGTTTATTCTTTCACCAATATCACATTTTCCTGATTACTGTAGATTTATAGTGAGTCTTAAATCAAATAGTTTGAATGTTCCAAATTTGTTCTTTTTCAAAATTGGTTTAGCTATTCTAATTCCTTTGTTTTCCCATACACACTTTAGAATTGGCTTGAAAATCTCTATAAAATGTCTGAATATAGATTAATTTGGGAAGAATTGATGTCTAAATAATATTGAATATTCCAAACCATGATCATAGTAAATCTATTTATTTAGATGTCCTTTGATGACTCAGTGTTTTGAAGTTTTCTGCATACACATCTTGCACATATTTTGTTTTGTTATATTTATATATAAGTACTTTACGTTTTTGATACTATTATAAATGGCAGTGTTGTTATGATATAACTTCAATTTTTCATTGCCAGTATGTAGTAAAACAGTTGATTTTGTGTCCTAAAATCTGCTAAACTCACTTACTAGTTTTAGTAGCCTTTTTTATAGACTTTTTGGAATTTTCTACTTAGACAATCATATCATCTGGGAATAAAGACAACTTTAATTCTTTTACAATCTGTATATATTCTATTTAATTTTCTTGCCTTATTACACTGGATAAGAGTACAATGTTGAATAAGAGAGGCGAGAGCAGATATCTGGGCATTATCTCCAATCTTAAGGAGAATGAATTCAGTTTTTGACCATTGAATATGATGCTAACTGTAGGATTTTCATAGATGCCTTTTATCAGCTTGAAGAATTTCTCTTCCATTCTTAGTTTTTTTAAATCATGAATGTATGTTGAATTTGTCAAAAGGCTTTTCTTATCTACTGAGATGGTCATATAATTTTTCTTCTTTTGTTTATTGATATGGTAAATTGCACTGATAGATTTTCAAATGTCAAATCAACCCTAGAATCCCAGAATAAACCCTAACTTTCATGATATCTATCTTTTTAATGTACTGCTGGTTTCAGTTAGCTAATATTTTATTGATGATTTTTGTGTCTATGTTCATGATGGATATTGGTTTGTAGTTTTATTTTCTTGCAGTGTATTTAACTGGTTTTTCTATCAGGGTCATGCTGGTCTCATAAAAATGAATTGGGAAGTGTTTCCTACTCTTCTATTTTCTGGAAGAGTGTATGTAGAATTGGTATTACTTCCTTAAATGTTTGATAGAATTTGCCAGTGAAGTCGCCTGGGTCAAGAATTTTCTCTAGTAGAAATAAAACTATTCAGATAATCTGTTTCTTATTTAGCAAATTTGGTAGCTGTGTCTTTCAAAGAATTTGTCTATTTCATGTAAGATATTGAGTTTCTTGTCATAAATTGTTTTCATATTCCCTTATTTTCTTTTTAATATCAGTAAGATCTGTAGTGATGATCCATCTTTTATTCCTGGTATTGGTCATTTGTGTCTTCTTTACCTTTTTTCTGATCAATCTCTCTAGAGCAATGGCTCTGAACAAGGGGTGATATGGCCTTCCAGGAATATTTGACAATGTCTGGAGACATTTTTATTAGTCACAAATTGAGTGGAGGTGATAAAAGAACCTAGTAGTTAGATGCCAGGGATGCTGCTGCACATCCTATATAAGACAGCCTCTTACAACAACAAAAAATTATCCAGCTCCAAATTTCAATTATGCTGAGGTTGAGAAACTGTGTTGTAGAGGTTTATAAATTTTATTAATTTCCTCAAAGAACCAGCTTTTGATTTCAGTGATTTTCTCTATTGTTTTTACTGCTTTCAATTTAATTTATTTCTGCTCCTGTCTTTATTACTTCCTTCTTTCTGCTTTTGGAGGAAGTTATTTTACTCTTCTTTTTCTAGTTCTTAATGTGAAAGCTTAAATAATTTATTTGAGACCTTTCTTCATTTCTAATACAGGCATAAGCATTTAATGCTATCTATGTACCTCTTTAGATATTTTTCCCAAGTTTTATGTTGTGTATTCATTTCCATAAAATTCAAAACATTTCCTTTTTCTTGTAACTTTCTCTTTGACTAGTGAATTATTTAGAAGTACGTTGTTTAGTTTCCAAATATTTTGGAATTATCCAGATAGCTCTCTCAATAACTTTTTATTTAATTCTAACGTGATTGGAGAACATACTTTGCATGATTTCAATTCTTTTAAATTTATTGAGGTTTTTCACGGTCCAGGATATGGCCTATTCTGGTCACTGTTGCATGTGTACTAGAAAATGTGTGCTCTGTTGATGTTGGGTTGAGTGTTCTACAAATGTGAATTTGCTGAAGTTGGTTGTTTGGGTCTTCCATTTCATTACTGATATTTTGTCTACTTGCTCTATTGATTATTGAAAAAAGAGTGTTGAAATATTTAAAGATAATTGTGTTTTTGTTATTTCTCCTTTCAGTCTATCAGTTTTGGCTTTATGTATTTTGAAGCTATCTTATAAGTACATGAACGTTTAAGATTTTTATGCATTTTTGGTGAATTGGCCCTTTTATCACTAAGTGCTATCCCTTCTATCTCTGGAAATATTTCTTTTTCTGAAATATAACTTATTTGACAACAATATAGCCTCTCTTGCTTTGTTTTAATTAGTGTTTGTATGGTTTATCTTTTTAAATGCTTTTAGTTTTAACCTATGTTGTTATAATTTAAATGAATTTATTGAAGTGAGTCCTGCCTACCCTCTTCCCAAAATCTGGCAATCTCTGCCTTTTAATTTGAGTCCTTGGGATCACTTAATGTAATCATCAACACATTCAAATTTAAGTTTATCATCTTGCTAGTTGTTTTCTGTTTTTTCATGTGTTCATTGTTCTTTTTCTGCCCACTGTTGGATTGAGTGTTGATTTTTTGTTTTTGTTTTTCTGCTGAGGAAGATTCACTCTGAGCTAACACCCACTGCCAATCTCCCTCTTTTTGTATATGAGTCACCACTACAGCATGGCCACTGACAGACGAGTGGTGTAGGTCCACACCCAAGAACCAAAACCAGGCCACCGAAGCTGATATGCCAAACTTAGCCACTAGGACACTGAGGCTCACCTGGATTGAGTGGTTTTTAATGATTCCATTTTATCTTCACTACCGTCTTATTTGTGCATCCATTTCTAATTGCTTCAGTGGTTGCCCTAGGCAATATACATCTTTAGCTTATCACAGTCTTCCATTAAATAATATTACACCACTTCAAGTATAGTATAAAAAGCTTACAACAGTATGCTTCCAATTCCCTTCTCCCATCCTTTGTGTTGTTGTTGCCATACATTTTAATTTTGCATATGTTATAAATGCCACAATCTATTACTATTTTTCTTTAGAAAATCACTTTTCTTTTACAACAACTAAAGAGAAGAAAAATATCTTGTATATTTACCTTCAATTTTTACGGTATCTATAGTTCTTCATTTCTTTTTGTAGATACATGTTTCTGACTGGTATCTGCCTGAAGAAATTTCTTTAATATTTCCTCTAGTACAAATCTGATGGCAATAAATTCGCTCAACTTGAGATTGTCTTAGAATTCTTTACTTCACCTTCACATTTGAAAGATATTGTCATTGGTATAAAACTCTGATTTGGCAGGGGTCTTCTTTCAGAACTTTAAGAATCTCACTCAATTTTCTTCTGGCTTGCGTAGTTTCTGATGAAAAGTTTACAGTCATTATTATCGTTGTATCTCCATTGTAATGTGTTTACCTCCCTCTGGCTGTCTTCAAGATTTTAATTTTATCTTTGGTTTTCAGCGGTTTGAATATGATGTGTCTAGTTTGTGTGCGTGTGTTAAATTCTTTTTTTGTGATTCTTGTCACCTCTCAAATTTGTGGCTTAATGTCTTTATTTTGGGAAATAATCTAGACTATTGTTTCTTCAAATATTTTTTCTGTTCTGTCTTCTTTCTCCTACTTCTGGGATTATAAGTACACATATGTTAGTTGTCTCATAGCTCTTAGAGGATCTCTTCTATTTTGTTGTTGTGTTGTTTTTGCTTGTTTGTTTTACTTTCCTTTGGGTTTCAAACTAGGCTATTTCTATCCTTTTCATGTTCACTGATTTCTTCTTGTCTGTGTCAAGTCAACTTATAAGCAGGCCAAAGATATTATCTCTAATATCATAGGGTTGTTAAAATGGCATTTCCTTTGACTATTTCTGATAGTTCTATCTATCTCTGCTGAAATTTGCCATCACTTTTACTACATCCATTAATATATTTGTGACAACATGGGTGGACCTTGAGGGTATTATGCTGAGTGAAATAAGTCAGAGGGAGAAAGTCAAATACCATATGATCTCACCCAAAAGTAGAAGATAAAAACAAAGACAAACAAACACATAGCATTGGAGATTGGATTGGTGATTACCAGAGGGGAAGGGGGGAGGAGGGAGGGCAAAAAGGGTGATTAAGCTCACACATGAGGGGATGAACTATAATTAGTTGTTGGGTGGTGAACATGATGTAATCTACATGGAATTCGAAATATATTATGATGTATATCCGAAAATAAACAAATACATGGGAAAAAAAGAAGAAAAAATACATTAATCATAATTATTTTAACGTTTCCGTCTCAATTTTCTTATCTGGATCAATAGAACCAGACTTGGTTGTATTGTCTCTTGACAATGGATTTTTTTATTGTGGCTTATAACCTTTTATTGAATGCTAGACATCTTGTTTAGAAAAGAAAAGACTGGAGTAAATAGTATATATGTCCACAAGTGGGCCGTGCTCTTTTTAGGCAGTTAATGAAAGGGATTGTGTCAATCTAATCAGGATTTTAATTGAGTTTGGGTTTTGTTATTGCTGTGATTATCTTCAGTGCTCCAAACATCAAATTTCTCCAGAATGCCCTGAGTGTAGACTGGGAGGTAGGATTGATGTAGGGTTTTTCTCAATGTTTGTTATCTACCTTCATCTTCAACCATACATTTGCCACAGGGTTAGAGGTGGCCTTTCTCCAATCTCTTGCCCTCTCTTCAGTGGTAGGCATCAGTGGTAGGCTGCAGTAGCTTGTTATTGCTTGTTATATTGACAGAGAGGGGGTTCTGTTGTCCTGGTTGAGTCCCAGTCTTAGGGAAATCCTGTGTGTCTGACTCTTGAGGTGGGGTTTCTCAAGGTTCTCGTTCCTCCTCTCCATGGCATTCAAACTCTGCTTTGTATCTGTCATGGTTCTTTGTGTGTGGTTCTTTGAGTGTGTTATCTACCCTTCCCATAGAGGCAGGAAACCTCTATTGGTAGCAATAGAGGCTCAGCCCTCTTTCCTGCCCCTCAGGCAGGAATAAAGGGGTTTTTTTCTACCTTTTCCCAGTAACACTGGTTCTTTACTTGTGTCCTGGGCATGACAGAGTTTTCTGACACTCTCTCATGTCTACAAATCTTTTTCATGAATACCTGGTGGTAGTCCTTGGAAAAGAGCCTGTGAGAGGGCTGCAAACTCCTCTTGTGTCTGAGGCTTCCAGGGATTCTACACTGTCACACTAGCTAAAACTCAGCCTTTAACAGTTCATTAAAATTTTAGCTGATTCACTCTTACCTCCTGTGTAGTGAGTGGTCTTTCTTCCTACTATGCCCTGGCACAGGTGAGATAGTCCATATGTCCCATCTATCCTTAGAGGGTGTTGGTTGTGGGCCTATCCTCCTTGGATTTGAGACTACTTCATTCACCTAAAATACCTCAGCTCTTGATAGTTTCAGAAAAATGGAATTTGTAGTTTATTTGGATTTTTCTTATTGTTAATGAGGGAGAAACACTCTTTCCAACTACATCCTATGCAAAAAACTACCTTATATTTTTATTATATAGTCTATTAGAGGTAAACATATCTTTTAAAAATTTGATAACTAAAACTCTCTGCTTTTTAAAAATTTAGGTCTCTTGCATAAAGACTAGAAGCAATACTTTTAGAGATTATCATGTTCCTTTTGTGTTTTCCTTAGGTGATAGCTAGACTTCTTAGTTCCCCTCAAGTGTAACCCTACTGATTCCCAATTCTGTTCTTTCCCCCTGACCAATTCTATGCAGTACAAAGGGATCCTTCTCCTTTAAAAAAGGCCATGACGTGATTTTTAACTTAGAAGTAAAACTCCCTAGCACATAAAAAATATAATTCAATTTACTAAAATTCAAGATACTAACAATCAATCAGGAACAATGCTATCAGGTAAAGGAAGGGACGCTTGTTCAGTACATTAACAAAAATGATCATATGTACGCTATCTTTCTGCCACCATAGGCATTCTCAGCACCATAGACAGCCACTGATAATATAATGAATAACAAAGGAAACAGAAAAGCAAGGAACTGTCATTTGTCAATTAAATGTGTGGTTTCATTACTGACACGATAAAGCAGGATTGTCACAGAGGAGCCTGTCTGATTTTTTTATCAGAAAATGGGAACAATTAATTTGAAATATGTTCCCCTTTGGCTTACCACACTGCTGAAGCCTCACGGGAATTTTTAAAACACATTCCTGATAGAAGCTGGTTCATCAGCATACGGTTGCTACAGTTACAGTTATCACTGCAACAGCAATCCACATGGTTATGCCTTGACATCCTTTCATTTAGAAAGACCAGATGGAAGATTATTTTTAAGTGTCAGATAACCTTTAAATTTATAAAAATGGGGAAAGAGGAAGATTATTAAAATGGCCCAAAATTTTCTCAAGTCTCATTGTATTGTTAACTATATCATATATGAATTAGGTTGAATTGCTCTCTCTCTCTAATGGATAGTTTTTAACTGAAAATTTTCATTACAAATTAGCTAGAATTATGGTAGGTAATTATGCAAGTGATATTTCTGTTGACTTTTAAAATATTTCTGATTTAAAATTTTGAAGTCAATCCTTTATCTTTTCCTAAAAGATAGATTAATATACTTAATCTTGATTCAATTAATAGAAATCACATTCGTTGCTCTTGTTAAAAAAAAATTTCTTTATTTTACATGACTCTAGTTAACAGCATAAAATTACCACTTAAAGAACATAGATTAAAGTGAAGGAGCTCTGTTTGGTTTTGGGTTTTATATTTTATTTTTGTTTTTTAATTAGCTCCTACCTTTTGTCACTATTCTCAAGTTAGTACCCACAGAAGTTCTAACTAAACTTCTCAAGCCTCAAAATGAGCATCTGACAAAAAAGGTGAATTTGGGACAACCATGAAGACTTTTCAAATTGGAATGAATCAAAACATGTCATTCTTATATTTCCACAGTATTTCAACAAAACCAGAGACTTAACTATACGAAATAAAGCAGTGGAATACGCTCATCAACTGGGCTGGCATTTGGGAAGGACTTACTACAATAAAACTCACTGCCAAAGGGGAAAAAAAACGTCTCATCGTAGTGTTAACTATATCATATATGAATTAGGTTGAATTGCTCCCTCTCTCTAATGGATAGTTTTTAACTGAACATTTTCATTACAAATGAAAATTTGTAAAAAAAGAAAAAAGATCAGATACAGAGAGGAAGTGAATTACTGTGTCTTCCCAATGAGGAACGATATTTTTTGAAGAGTGTACTCTTCAAAGAATATTTTATTTCAGTAAAAGTAGAATTTTTACTTCAGTAAAAGTAGTAAAAGAAGAGTATTTTATTTCAGATGAAGTTAAGATATATCTGCTGAAAAAGATTCTAGCCAAACTGTGTGACACACCATCTCTAATTCTTTCAGAAATGTAGTTCCTTAACAATTAGAATCAGCAGGCATGAACAACATGTTGTCCCTACTACTCAGTGTGAGAAACATAGAAGGAGACAACTGTAAGTTCCCTGACATTCAAGAATTTTTAACTTGATTAAGGTAGAGAAGATTAAAATATAAAACAAACAAAACAATAAGAATGTATATAATTGAATACTAAATTGTCTAGCAAAATCTGTAATTGTTGATGAAAAGGACATCAGCAAACACTGAAAATAATCTAAGAAGGCTTCACTAGGGAGGTTGGGCTTCACCTGTATCTTAAAAGGCAGACATTCATTCACACATTCAACATTCATTTACTAAGAACTGACTCTCTATCAAGTACTGTATAATTTTCTGAGGATATAAAGTTGATATTTTTCCTTGACTTCATGGCACACACAGTTATTCTGAGAAAGATAACTGCATAAACAAGTGATATTAATGCAGTATTAGGACAATAATAGAAATAAGTGACGATTGTTGAAGAACAGGAGTCAGGAAAAGCTTTCCAAATCTGATAATGCATGAACTAAGTTTTAAAAAATGAGAGGGCATTTGCTAGATGTATGCTTGTTAGAGCATGGAGCTTTATCAGGCCAAAGGTGTAGAATTAGCAAGTAGGACCTGAACAGATGGAGGAGATAATGGGACAACATTACAAATGAAGGCAATATTGTTATTTAAGGCTCGGAATGAGGAATTAACATGGCATTTCTGAGACAAAGCAGCCTAAGTGGAGAGTTTTTATTGCTAAAAGGGAGAAATCGATTAGACATGTAAAGCAGAATCTATATTTTTTAAGCAATAAAAACCAGGAAGAAGAGCTTTGATTTTTCTAACTTTTAGAGGGGCACTTCTAGAGGGTTTGATTTTTTAACAGGAGTCTGATATATTTACTTATGAATATTAATCTAGCAGATGTAAGCAAGAATGATTTAAATCCCTAGATATTAGCTTTAATGATGGAACTAAGAAGCTATGATTAATGTACACGTGACTGGAAGGTCTGGATAAAGACATGTTTGTTCACAAGAACAAAACCTCAATCCAGTTAGCCTAAGTAAAGAGAGACTTATTGCAAGAAAACAAGCTGCATGGGGCTGGCCAGGTGGCACAACAGTTAAGTGCACATGTTCCACTTCGGCAGCCCGGGGTTCACTGGTTTGGATCCCGGATGCGGACATGGCACCACTTGGCAAGCCATGCTGTAGTAGGCGTCCCACATATGAAGTAGAGGAAGATGGGCATGGATGTTAGCTCAGGGCCAGGCTTCCTCAGCAAACAAAGGAGGATTAGCAGCAGATGTTCGCTCAGGGCTAATATTCTTGAAAAGAAAAAAAGAAGAAAGAATATAGCTGCAAGTTCACTAACATCTCAGGACAAGAAAGAAAGAATGTCAAGCCACCTGGAGGATGGACTGGAAGGTCAGTAAGTGAAGCTCCTCTCTCCATCTCTCAGGGAGTCATGCTGACTCAGCCCAACATCTCCATGATAGGTGGCTTAATATTCTTGCTTCTTTTGGAACCCTTTAGCCCTGACTGTCACCAATATTCATGTGGACAAAACTCAGCTATCCCAATACAACATGACCTTTTGTTCATCTAACTATCATTTGAAGTTCCAACTCCAAATTCTTGGCTTCAGTAAGCTGCCTAACCATGCGCCCATCAGTTGTGCACAGGATGTGGTGAGGTGTCGCTATGGATTTGGGGGATAGATTGGCTGCACTCAAGGGAAACAATGAGGCAATAATTGAGATATCCAGCAAGGAGAGCATGGGCTTGGGCAGTAACCATGAGAATTGAAAGGAAAGAGGTAATCTTTGAAATAAACACTGATAGGATTTAGATGAAAAAATAGAATATTTCAAAGTTGATGTAAAAGTTTAAATTTAAGTGATTGTAAGAATCATAGTGTTTTGATACAGCCAGAGAATTTAAGAAAATCTGATTGGAACAGAAAGACAGTGTATACCACTTGAAAAAACAATAAAGTTTGAGGTGCTGACAGGACATTCATGTAGAACTAAGAAGACAGCTAAAAGTACGGAATTGAATCTGAGGTGACGAATAGAATTGGGTATTATACATTAGAATTAGCTATAAAATAGTGAGAGTTAAAGTCATAAAAAAGTACAAATATGAAAAGATTCTTTCTGAAGGAAACTATAGAAAGGGAAAAACTGAGAGCCAAGAACTGAGACTGAGAATAACTACAAGGAGGGGAGAATTGTAGCCCATAAATAAATTTCCAGCAAACAAAATAGAGAATGAGTCAGCGAAATATAAGAAAAATAGGAACAGAATTATGTCATGAAAGAGAAAAGAGTGTCAACTTCTCTCTAGCATATGTTTTAATCATCCCAATCTAAATTCAGAAAGGGAGCAGTCAATATACTAGATTTTTTCCTCTTTTTATTCCAAATTTTTGCCTGAAACTAAAAACTTTTTCTTCAATTTTAAATGTCTGTTACTTTTAAATTTAATATTTCCTAAAAAGTTTATCAGGTTTTTCTTTTCCTAATAGAAAATTAGTTAGCTCTATATGGATAGCTGGAAAAAAATGAATGGTTTTCATTTAAACCATTCTTTATCTCAGCATTTCTCTTACCCGGGCTAAGAATAAATTTATAAACTTTAAATTCAAAAGAGATATATTTGAAAACATTAGGAGTCAGCAAAAAGAGGCATGAACAAAGCAAGTCAAGTTTCAATAGTGAATACTACAATAAAAAATTGGCCACAGCTTCCTCCTGGTTAGACAAAGAAAAGGGAACCTACAGTTAAAAGTTTGAAGCTCTTAAATTTAAAAAAAGTCAATGATATCTTTTTGAAGTAAAATTTGAATAAGACCAGACAAAAAATACATAATCATGTATGGCTTAACAACATGGATACGTTTTAAGAAATGTGTTGTTAGGCAATTTCGTGGTTTGTGAACATTATAGAGTATATTTAACAAAGCGAAATGAGATGGTATAGCTTACTACACACCTAGGCTATATGGTACTAGTTTTATGGGACCACTGTTGTATATGCAGTCCATCACTGACTGAAGCATTGTTATGTGGCACGTAATTGTACTTTACAGACTATCTGGCTTCAGTGTAATAAAGAGGTACTAGGAATTTAAGCCCATTTTCCTACTAGCCTCTTATCTTTGAAACATTGCTATTGCCTTTAAACTAAAAAGTAGCAAATAATATGACTGTATTAAATATAAATATTCTACTCTATAAATAAGCCTCAAGTTTTATTAATTGTTCTGGCAGCTACTTCATACTATTGATTCATATTGAACTGAGATTTAACTAAAGCCCCTAAGACTTTCACATCAACTTCAACGAAGACTATGAAAATGCCTTTTGAATCTGAATTCAAAATTTTGCATTTTCTTTATGATGTTTTATCTCTTTCATTTCAGCCCACACCTTTCAAATCTTTTTTGGATTTTTATGTTGTCAAAGACATCCCAGCTATTTTCATAGCTTTCTCATACCTACAAACGTAATTACTATGCCATATTTATTCCATCATTCATTTTAAAATTATTGAGTTTCTGCTGAATGTCAGACACTTCACTAGATATCAGGGGTACAGAGAAATAAGGTAGCCTCTGCCCTCAAGTGCTCCCCAATCTAGTAGGAGGAAAGGAGAAAATATTGTTTACATATACTGTGATAACTGCAATAATACAGATAAGCACGGTGGATTACGGAATTAGAAGGGTGGCACGTTATGCAGGGGGAGGGGAAGTTGGAGGGTGGTGTACAGGGCAGATGCGGAATTACTACCTCTAGATAGGCTTCTTGGAGAAGGCAGTGCTTTCTATTGTTACCCTATACTCACCAGAGTATTACTCTGATTACAGAGTCCTGCAGGCAAGCACTGGGGAATTCTCTAACTCAGAAGTTTTCAAAGTGTGGTCCACAGACCAGCAGCAGCAGCAGCATCTGGGGACTTTTAGAAAAGAAAATTCTTAGGCCTCACCCAAACATACTGAGTCTGAAGCTCTGCGGAGTCATAAATCTGTGTTTTAAAATACCTTTCAGACGATTCTGGTATCCATTAAAGTTTGAGCACCGCTGGTCTAACAACATCAATCCTTTAATCAGTATCTTATGGATTATGATCCACTCTTATGGTAGCTATGAAGAAGTGGAGACACCTGAAGATGAAGTCAAAAGCTCTGTTTGGAAACCCAGCTTTACCACTCACTACTCTGCAATTTTTGGAAAATTACTTAACCTTGTCATTCATATGCCTAGTTCACAATGTCTACCTCAAAAGATTCCTGAGAAAATGATATCAAATATGTACCTACCACAATGCCTAAAGTAGGCCCTTTGTTTTACCAGAGGGTAATGAATCTATCTAGTAGTAATGAATCTACTGTGAAAAAGCAATAGAACAGTCTAAAAGACATTATATGGAGAGTGGCTGAAAAATATAGAAATGTTTTCCTCTGGATAAGTAAACTTTTGAATTGTCTTCAAACATTTGAAAGGTTGGCAGTTCCTTAATCCATCCTAAGATAGATTTTTACTTATAGATCTACACAGAAATAATGGACGAGAAGATTTGGATTCAGACCAAAGAGGATGTTCCAACAATGGAAAGAACTGGGGGAATGGGAAGGGTGTTTTGTGATGTAGTGAAATGTGAAATTCCAGTCACTGCAATTTTCCAAGCAGATTAGAAGACAGTTTTACTTTGGTGGGAGAAACCACCACATACCCTCCCAAGTAAGCTCCAGTATCTCACTCTGTATTACTATACCCTTTAGCAGGTTATTCTACGTCGTCTCTGAAGATTCCCAAATACCCCACAGAAATGGTCACACCAGCTCTCCAGCTGAAGATGCTCCTGCACTATGCAAATAGATTTCTACAAATGGGCCATTATATTCATATCATCTATGTCATGAATATAAACCCAGGAATATAAATGCTATCTATATATTCTGAAAATTTTCATGACCCATTTTATTTATGGCACCTTAGTAACTACTGCTCCAAGTTTACACAAACATGCTTTGTGCTCCATCTTCTTATCAATCTATAAAAGAAGTAGATGTGCAAATACACAAACTTTAACATTTATTCACTTATCTATTTCATGTTTTAGATGTTGAAACATGCATCATTTCAAAATATTTCCTGTTATTATTCTTTTGTGTGATGGAGTACTTGTTCTTTGTTAAAATGAGGTAAATGCATTTTTTTAAAAGCCTGAGAAAGGCCTGGGATCTATAAAAAGAGAAACATTCCTATGAGATTAAATTTCAGTGCTCATAGAACTACGTCAAAGCAATTAAAAAAGAGTGAATTAAATATAGCTTTCCCCTGACAGAGAAGCTGCCCTTAGTAGGACACATCACTATATTCCGTAACCAAATACACTGCCCCAGTTTACTTTAATTCTGGCTAAATCTGTATACCCTCCAGAGCAGTATCCTTGAGAAGCCAAGCACCATGGTTATTCAAATCAATGGTAATGTGAACAGTAGTAATGGGGCTTACCAGGAGCAAGTGATTGGCAGATTCGCATACCAGATTCAAAGGGACAATGAACATACATGGGCCACATGAAAAGTAGGCAACACCCACTGGGAAAAAATGTGATAGGAAATATTGTAATATGCCTTCAAGCAGAGACCAACTCTTCCAAGAATTAAATACTGTGCCAGCACCCTGCATGCCCCAAAAGTTAAAAAGTAGCATTAAAATTCTGGTGAAGTTATTTCTCCTATTATGTGAGTTCCTTAAGAGCAAGGACCTTGTCTTACTCATTGAATGCTCAATGAGTTATTAACAAACAAATAAATGAGTTAATTCATAGAAGTTGATAGCTCCAGGTTCTACTACAGTTTTCCTTTGATGCATTGCTTATGATATGGACTCCCTCTACTTTAAAATAGCCACCAGAGGTTGCTATTTTATATTTTTAAACTTGCAATGTCTTTACTATGATGCTTATTAAACTATAACACACTGCTGAAAATTGTATTTTCCAAATAAAGCCAGAATAATATGTTCTATCTCACATGTTCTTCTTATAAGTAACATTGACATCCTCCCATCAAGCGTGGGACCTATGCCCATCCTCTTTTACCTAGATAGACTTTTATAATTGTTTTGACCATTGGAATATGGTGGAAGTGATGTTATGTCAGTAGGTCATTAAAATGTCATGCATATCTGCCTTATTCTATTAGTATGCTTACTCTTGGAACCTGCCACCAAGCTATGAGAAAGCCATGCAGCCATATGGAAAGATCACTTGTAGGTGTTCCATCATGCAGCCCCAGGTGAGGTCCAAACCAATTGCCAGCATTAACTGCTAGATGTGTGAGTGAAAGAGTCCTCAGATAATTTCAAGTCACCCTCACTCTTCAAGCCAGCCCACAGCAAGCAACAGAGACAAGTTGCCCATGCTAAACCTTGCCCAAATTGTGGATTCATGGGAAAAGTAAATGATTGTGGAGCCACTAAGTTTGACATGGTTGGTTATGTAGCAATAGACAACTGAAACACATACATACAGAGAAGTAGATAAATTATGGACATCACATTTATTACTAAATGTGCTAATTTAGTAACATATAATCATCACCTAGATCAAGAAATAAAACATTACTATTATTCCATAAGTCCATCCAGACATTTCCAAGTTGCAACCCCTCAAAGGTAACCATTATCCTAATTTCTAACACCAGAAATGAGTTTGGATGTTTGAACTCTATATTAATAGAATCACACAATAGCTACTCTTTTGTAACTAATTTCTTTCTCTCAATATTGTTTGTTCAATTAATCCATATTGTTGCATATAGCTGTGGTTCATTGATTTTCATTGCTATGTATTATTCTATTATATAAACACACAATAATTCCTCTGTTCTGTCATTGATGTATATTTGGGGTTGTAGCAAATAATACTGCTCTTAATATTCTTGTGCATGTCTTTTAGTGTAAAGATTCATCATTTCTTTCAGGTTTATACTTAGGAGTGGAAATTCTGAATTTTAGAATATACAAATAGCCGTTTTTTATTTATAATCCCAAACTATCTTCCAATGTGGTTGTGCCAATTTACACTCCCATCAACAGTGTATAAATGCTCTTCCCCAACACTTTTTAATTTGAGCCATTCTTTTGGATGGTCTTTATATGCATTTTCCTGATGTCTAATGAAGTGGATCCCTTTTTATGTTAGTTATCTATTTGCTTATTTTTCTCTTGTAAATTTCTTGTTCAAGTTTTTACCAATTATTTTATTGGATGGTCTTACATTTTTCTTATATTTGTAGGAGTTCATTGTATATCCCATAAGAGATATGTCAACTGCGAACTCTTCTAAAAGACTGATAGAATAATCTGATGATCAAGAAAAGCTAAGTTTATTAACCTACCACAGTAACAGAGAGTATCACTTTGACAGTCATAAGTTTCAGAAAGGGAAAATCAGATATAGATATCCATAGGGTTTTCATATCTGAGATCAAGTAACTTAAGAAGAATCTTTCAATACAAATATCTGATTGAGACTGAAAAAAATTCATGACAGAATACTTTAGGATTGACAGACACAACAAGGCAAGGGTCTTGAAGCGAGCCTTCATAAATAAACACTTGATTCATTTGAGCTTTTTGGTCAGGTCAGCAACCTATTGTCCTGAGAAAGGCTGTTTTTCCAGATGAGCAATCTATTGTTTGAACAAACTAGTTTTTGTGAATTTCCTGAAGCAAGCAGTGAAATTATTTGTTGGTTTACAGTCCTATCCTTATTTCTTAGCAAAAGTTTCCAGGAGGAAATTCTAAGTGGTCTGTTTTCAATCCTGAGAATTAAACTATGTGAATACAAGTGTTCTCAGTTGTCAAGCCTTTTGTCAGAGAGACATGTGGCAAATATTGTCACATCTTTCGTTGCTCACCTTTGGCATGACTATCCTGGTTTGCCTAGGATTCTCCCAGTTTTAGCACTGAAAATCTCACATTCCTGGAAACCCCTCAGTCCTTGGCAAACCAAAATGATTGGTTACGCTTCTTGTCTTATTTCTCTTGAAGGTGTCTTCACAGGCAGAAGTTCTTAAATTTAACAACTTTTCCTTAGGGTTAGTGCTTTTTTGAGCCCTGTTAAGAAATCTTTCTCTGGACAAGTTTTCACACATAGCCCAATTTTAATAAGGAAATAATGAAAACTTTTTATGAGAATTTAATTGTTCAAATGGATTTCCTGTTATTAAAATTCCTTGTGTATATTGATTTAGAAAAGAATTCTTAAGTACCAAAAGCTAAAGAATTCATTACATCATTTTTATATTGTTATTTGATGCCATGAAACAATGAGCAAAATTTGATAACAGAAAGTGGCAATTCATGAAAAGACCAAACTATTAATGCTGGACCTTTATGATTCATAGCAAATGGAGAAAAAAAGAATTTCAGTATTTCTATTCATCACTCTAAATACTGCTGAAATCAGCGCCTAACATTACCAATATCACAAGCAGCTAGTAGCATTACTTTCTTTTAACCAAATTTTGGTTATTTGGATCTGTTGCTGTACTTTGCTAGTCACCTTCATTCTCTCTCTCCTTTTTCAAAGTTAGTCTTCAAGTGCATTCTGTCTCCATCTATTCCAGTCAATATCCCACAAAATGCTCATCATCTGTCTAAAATAGTTTATGACAGGAGTCACTCTTGATTTTTTTCATACTAGCTCTATCACTTCATCTCAACCAATATCAGTTGAACTTTTTCTTTTTTTGAAGAAGAAGATTAGCCCTGAGCTAACTACTGCCAGTCCTCCTCTTTTTGCTAAGGAAGCCTGGCCCATCTTCCTCTACTTTATACGTGGGATGCCTACCACAGCATGGCGTGCCAAGCAGTGCCATGTCGGCACCCGGCCCCCGAACAGGCAAACCCTGGGCTGCTGAGAAGTGGAACGTGCGCACCTAACTGCTGCGCCACCGGGCCGGTCCCTCAGTTGAACTTTTGAGCATTAAAGGCATTTCTGTTATGCCTGACACTGTAGTAAACAGTCTTTAGGAGACAAACATATATAGACAGTAACCTTTGCATGACAATTCTCCTCCTTAATATTCTAAAGTCTACACTTGAGAAGCTTATAATTTTTCTGAGTCTTCCCAAGCCCCTGCCACCTTTGCTCCCTCCACCTTCATCCTAATGTCAAGGTTTATATATCCTCATTAATGTTCTTTTATATGAGTTTGTTACTCCCCAAAGTAAAGTGTCATACCCGTACACTAGGTGGAACCTAAATCATTGTTGACTTAATTAATTAACACTTCCACATATAATCTTATACCTTTTTCTCTAGTCTAATATTTCTTACATTTGCTGGACCTTTCTTCTTATATTTAAGTTGTTTAAACATTCAAAACCTGATTTAGACTTCCATAGCCAGCCAAGATGGAATAAGCCCACTAGTGCTTATCTATCCCACTGATTATGCCTAAAACTTCTGGTGAAAATACAAAAAGCAAAATCTGAGAACTCTGAAAAAATGAATTAGAGAGGAATGCCAAAACCTGAAGAAGGAACAAAAACAGGCATGATTTTTCTGTTTTTATTTTTCCTTCTTTTATCTTCTGGCTTGAACCCAAGGGTGGTTCCAATGCAGAACTATGCAGCAGATGTGGGAAGCAAAAATGCAGACAGCAATCTTGTCTTTCTCAACTTGGAAAACCAGCATCTGTGTTCCAGAAAGTGTGTACATTTGGCTTTTTGTTTTGTTTTTCCTTTCCCTTTTTTTCTCCCCAGCCCTGCCTGTAAGAAAGCCTCAGTCACAGAGCTGCATTTCAGCAGTGGGAGCAGTAGTACAGATACCCAAAACTGGTTTTCTGGCCAAAAGAACTAGGAGAAGTTGGCCCTGTGGTCCCATGAGTATGAGGCAATCCACAATATTTTTCTCTCTCTCTTTTCTCATAACTGTACCCCAAAGGCAGCCCTAGTCCTGCAGAAGTGTGTTGCAATATGGGCATATAAAACTCTAAGAGACATTTTGTCTTTCTACCCACGTGACTGGGAGAGGGGGTAAATTATATGGCTGTATTTATCCTTTTAATCTAGAGACATGTATCCTTCATGACTTTGAAAAAGATTTTGTATTATTTCTTTCAAAATTTTTTTCCTTCTATTTTTCTCTGTTTCATTTTCTGAAATATTTTTTAACTGGATTTTGAGCTTCCTGTCTTGGTCTTCTATGTCCGTTATATTTCCTCAGATATTTTCTAATGATATGCATTTTTTTCAACTTTGTAGAAGATTTTCTTAATTTTCTCCCCAACCCTTAAATTATTTTTTCCTTTCAACCATCTATTTTGCTTTCCTAAGTGTTATTTTTATGTTTTCTAAGGGTTATATTATTTATTTTGTTTTGTTTAGTATTATGTTCTTGCATCATCAATGCAATCTTCTAAAGTAACTCTCAAATACAAATTAGTATTCTCTCATTAGATTTTTTTTAATCTTTAAAAAGTTCTTTCCTGTTTCCTGAATATTTTCTGCATTATCTGTGGTCATTTTTTTTTCTCTTTCTTGTTTGCCTTTGCCTCCATGACATCATAAGAAATACATATTTGATCTTTGTCCCCATTGCTGACACAGAGCTTCTAAAACCATGAAATTTCCTAAGTAATAGCAGTGATAGGAGTGTCTTTTGTTACCTATAGGAAGCCCCTTTCCACTATCCCTGAGTTTATGCTAATGATGTGGCTCTTGGTGGGCTCCTAGATAGCTTCAGGATGAGGGCTGGTTGCTAAAGGAAACAACTACATGATTAGAAAGTTGGAACTTTCATCCTCACCCACAACTATTAAAGGAGAGAGGGATTGGAGATTGAGTTCAATCGCCAATGGCCAATGATCTAATTAATCATGCCTATGTAATGGAACCTCCCTAAAAACCATTAAACAACAGGGTTCATACCATGCCTAACCGGGCAAGGGAAACAAAAGAAAAAAATGAATAAATGGGACTACATCAAACTAAAAAGCTTCTGCACAGCAAAGGAAACCATCAACAAAATGAAAAGACAACCTAACAATTGGGAGAAGATATTTGCAAACCATATATCAGGTAAATGGTTAATATCTAAAATATACAAAGAAATCATACATCTCAACAACAAAAAAAACCAACAACCCAATTAAAAAAATGGGCAAAAGATCTGAACAGAGATTTCTCCAAAGAAGATATATGGATGGCCAACAGGCATATGAAAAGATGCTCAACATCATTAGCTATCAGGGGAAAGGCAAATCAAAACTACAATGAGGTATCACCTCACTCCAGTCAGAATGGCTATAATTAACAAGACAAGAAACAACATGTGATGGAGAGGATGTGGAGAGAAGGGAACCCTCGTACACTGCTAGCGGGAGTGCAAACTTGTGCAACCAGATTGGAAATGCATATGGAAAGCAGTATGGAGTATCCTCAGAAAATTAAGCATACATCTACCATATGATCCAGCTATTCCACTGCTGAGTATTTATCCAAAGAACTTGAAAACGCAAAAGCATAAAGATACATGCACCCCTATGTCCACTGCAGCATTATACACAATAGCCAAGACTTGGAAGCAACCTAGGTGCCATCAAGGAACGAATGGATAAAGAAGATGTGGTATATACACAATGGAATACTATTCAGCCATAAGAAATGATGAAACCCAGCCATTTGTGACAACATGGATGGTCCTTGAGAGTATTATGCTAAGTGAAATAAGTCAGAGGGAGAAAGTCAAATACCATATGGTCTCACTCATAAGTAGAAGATAAAAACAATGACAAACAAACACATAGCAATGGAGATTGGATTGGTGGTTACCAATGGGGAAGGAGGAAGGGAGGGCAAAAGGGGTGATTAGGCTCACATGTGAGGGGTTGGACTATAATTAGTTTTTGGGTGGTGAACATGATGTAATCTACACAAAATTGGAAATATATTATGATGTACATCTGAAAGCTATATGTTGTTATAATCCAATGTTACTGTAATTAAAAAAATAATAATAAAGTCATAGAACTGTACACCAAAATAAAACAGGGTTCAGAGAGATTCCCAGTTGATGAACACATCCAGGTGTCAGGAGAATAACTCACCCCAAGTCCACAGCGACAGAAGCTTCTGAAATTGGGACCCTTCCGGACCTCCTTCTAGAACCTATGTACTTCTTCATCTGACTTTTCATTGGTACACTTTATAATAAACCAGTAATATTAAGTAGTGTCTTCTGAAGTTTTATGAGCTGTTCTGGCAAATTATCAAACATGAAGGGAAGGGTTCTGGGAACCCCTCAAATTTGTAACCAAGTTGGACAGAAGTGTGGGTAACCTAGGGACTTGATACTTGCACTGGCATCTGAAGTGAGGGCAGTCTTGTGGGACTGAGCCCTTCAACCTGTAGAGTCTGACACTAACTCCAGGCAGTTAGTGTCAGAGTTGAATTGCATTATAAGACACCCAGTTAGTGTCCAGAGAGTTGGAGAAGTGTTAATTGGAAAAGACACCATATATCTTGTATCAGGAGAAAAAAAACCTCCCACATTTGGCATCAGAAGTTTTGTGAGTAAGAACAGCTCAGCCCCTCTCTTTCACATTTTAAACTTTCTTTAGTCTAGAAAAGATCACTTTTATCTTTGGAATTGTCACCTGGCAGATTTTACTTTATGACATGAGAGTAGAAAACTGGCCATCATGCTGGGGGGTCCCTAAACCATCAATATGGAGATCTGAAACATCAAAGCTCCTAAAAGCTGTCCTACTTCTCAGGAGTGCAGATGGTTACATTTTTTCAGAGAAGGTACTTGTGTATTTTTTTGGCTTGAGCTGGCGAGTAATCCTGCTGACAGATATTCTACATTTAGAGTGTTGGAAAAAAGAATAGGACCATTAATTTTTTATACATATTTCAATTAATGACCTTCTGTATAGTTACCTATTGACACCATAACAAATCTTCAAAAACTTAGTGACTTAAAACAGCAAAAATTTATGATCTCACAGTTTCTTTAGATCAGAAGTCCAGGCTGGCCCAGCTGGATCCTTTGCTTAGGGACTCACTACATTGAAATGAAGGTGTTAGCAGTGCTGCATTCCTTACTGGATGCTTTGGGGAAAATATGCTTCCAACCTAATTGAATTTGTTGGTTAAATTCAATTCCTTGTGAGAGTAGGGATGAAGTCCCTGTTTCCTTGTTGGCTATCAGCTTGGGGAAGATCTTCATTCCTAGAAGCTATTTGCATTCCTTCTCATTCTTTCCATGTGTACTCCTTCAGCCACAACAGATCGAGTCTCTTCCATGCTTCACATCTCTCTGACTTTTCTTTGTGCTGCATCTCTCTGATTCCAGCCAGAGAAAGTTCTTTGCTTTTAGGGGCTCCTGTGATTATATTGGGTCCACCCAGATAATCCAGGATAATTTTCCTATATTAAGGTCCACAAACTTAGGCACATATGCCAAGTCCATTTTGCCATATAACATAATATACTCACAGATTCCACAGATTCAGGTATGGACATTTTTGAAGGGCCATTCTGCCTACCACATCTTCCTTTACTCCCATCTCTTGTTCTCACATTCTATTATAATTGCAATTTGATAGTCCCAGGCATCTATAGAATTTTTCGAGGTGAATCAGCTGGCCTCAAGTTCAACCCACTCAAATATATTCTAGGTGATAGGTACAAAAGAATAAGAAGTGACTGGAATTAGACTATTTATCAGTAATACTTCGTGTTAAAAGTTATGGAAAAATGCCTTCAGAATTCTGATGGAAAATTATTTTCTATACAGAATTCTATACTACACAAAAAAATCAACCAAAAGTGGTTACAGGATAAAAATATTTTTAAACAATCAAGGACTGAAAACTTTATGTCTCATCTACCCTCATTTAGGACATTACTTGAAAATGTGCCCCAGAAAAATAAACAAGTAAACCAAGAAAAGAGTAAGACATGAGCTTCAGGACACAATTTGGCCAATGCAGTATATTAATGAAAAGAATTCCAGAAAATTGGCTTTGCAACAGGCCTAGAGAGTAGGGGGTACTGGGCACAGAGAGAATCATCACTCTTCATACAAGATCTTCTCACTATTTGGTCTTTTATAAGTGAGTTGATCTAGACATTCCAGCCCAGTTGAGAGTTCAGTTAACTTCGGCCCCTACCAGCTATTCATGAAGCAAAAGAACTGCATGATCTGGGGGGCCAGCCCGGTGGCGCAGCAGTTAAGTTCACACGTTCCGCTTCTCGGCAGCCTGGGGTTCACCGGTTTAGATCCCAGGTGCGGACATGGCACCACTTGGCATAAGCCATGCTGTGGTAGGTGTCCCATGTATAAAGTAGAGGAAGATGGGCATGGATGTTAGCTCAGGTGCGTCTTCCTCAGCAAAAAGAGGAGGGTTGGCAGGGGCTGGCCCCGTGGCCGAGTGGTTAAGTTCACGCGCTCCACTGCAGGCAGGCCAGCATTTCGTTGGTTCGAATCCTGGGCGCGGACATGGCACTGCTCATCAAACCACACTGAGGCAGCGTCCCACATGCCACAACTAGAAGGACCCACAACGAAGAATATACAACCATGTACCGGGGGGCTTTGGGGAGAAAAAGGAAAAAATAAAAAAATATTAAAAAAAAAAAAAAGGAGAGTTGGCAATAGTTAGCTCAGGGCTAATCTTCCTCAAAAAAAAAAAAAAAAAAAAGAACTGCACAATGGAGTCCAGTCAATCCGCAGAATCATGAGAGAGAATAAATAATTGTTGTTGTAAGCTACTATGTTTTGGAGTGTTTTATTAGGCAACAAAAGATAACCAAAGCAATACTTAATATACTTAATTCAGTTAATAGATCATAGGTAGCTGAATTCACATGTTATCCCTTGGATTGCCCATTTATTCAAATATCTTACTTCTAACCTTTTATACCTTCTGGTTTATGTGAATATGATTTTCCCTTACTAATAATCATTAGTGAGGCATATGTCTTGTCTCTGTTCAAAACAATTTATTGCGTTTCTGTAAATAGATCTACCACGTAGGTAACACTATTGGAAAACTTGTTTTTGAGGGACAAAAATAACTACTTACAGTTTACCCTAATGTGACTTCTTAGAAACGTGTGTTTCACCATCATCTTACCAAGAACTGTCACACAAGCTATTTTCATCCTAATTATTTTGGTTCATTTTTGAATACAGACACACTCAAAATTTTTTGAAACTTCTATCCTCTGCGAATAATACATATTTAGTTACACAACAAATGCTCTGGAGGTATACTCCATGTCAGTCAACGACGTTTATTGTTTTGTTTTGTTTTGATTTGTTTTGTTTTTGTTGTTGTTTTTTGATGAAGATTAGCCCTCAGCTAACTACTGCCAGTCCTCCTCTTTTTGCTGAGGAAGCCTGACTCTGAGCTAACATCCGTGCCTATCTTCCTCTATATGTGGGACGCCTACCACAGCATGGCTGCCAAGCGGTGCCATGTCCGCACCCAGGATCTGAACCAGCGAACCCCCGGCCACCGAAAAGCGGAACATGCGAACTTAACCGCTGCGCCACCGGGCCGGCCCCGTCAGTCAGTGACCTTTAAAGTTGTACTTTGACCTCCTCATTCATATGAAATTCACTAATTTTATGAGTTAAACCCTTGTACTTTCTTTGTAATCATGGCCCCAAGTCTTTCACCTCTAAACAGCCTTACTTCCACTAAGCCTACTCTTTACTCTCATTGTTTTTACAGCCTCATTTCTCCTGCATGTTCTGCCAACCCATGAATCCCTCTGATTATACTTACATTACTTTCCTCCATCTGTCCTCCATTATCAGCCATTTCAGTGGATCTACACATGCATTCTAGTGTCACCAGGACTTTTGACCCTGCACTGCATTAATGCCTATGTCATCTGAGCATGACTGAAGAAAATCACAGTGTAATTTGTTCCATTGTGATCCATTCCAGCCTCAGCTGAGATCTCTCTGCAATTGAGCAATAATTTCTCATCTTGTCTCAGGTCCTTTACACATTTCCCTCAATAGCTGTTTTAAGTTTTTAGCACTCTTCTTAAGTCTCTGCCTTATCTGTAGCCCACCTTATTCTCAGTTCATGATCTCAACTCATGTTATCCAGGCTCTATTCATTACTTTTGCTAATATTTGGAAGAAGTGTCTATTCTCCTTCTTAAGACTAAATTCTAAAGGCTAATCCCTATTTATTTCCTCTTTTATAAGAACCTCTCCATTAGCTCCTTCTATCAGATTTACCAACATGTTAGATGGCTTTTCAGAGACTTACAGCCTTGTAATGGTTCTCATGGACTTCCTGCTATCAAAACTCATGTTCCCTAGGCCTCACCAGGCATATATTAATAATAAGCACTCAAGTACTGTAGCTTGTGATCCTACAGCTCTGCTTCATTATTCACCAGTGATCTCTGTGTTTCCTGCTAGACTCCAGAAACCTAGTCTAATCTCATATTTTCTAGTGGACATCTCTCACTGTTTTCATGTCGATTTATGCCTTTTTATAATCTTTTACTATCATTTTTTACAGATTCAAGAGAAAGAAGTGATAAACGCATGTGATGTGTGTCATCTTGAATTGAAATTTGTTGTTCATTTTTCACAGCATGCTGATCTTATTTTACACACACATGGGATCTTCATAGATATCTCTGAGGCTACTAATTTAAGTTTTCACTCTTTTTTAATTCCTGGAAATTTCCCTGTTTCCTTCGATGTAATTTTTTTCATCTAGTCTTTCCTGAAGATTTTGTGATCCTTTGTTGCTTGTTCATATACAAGAATGTGGCAACGGAGAGGCTTACTAGGTGCCCTATCTGAGTTTCTGGGCTTATTGACTGACTGTTTAAAATTGAGTGAGAAAAAAGCTAACCATTGTGCTGGGAAACTCTTCTCCAACTCTGCAATGCCTCTGGGATCCTACCAAATAGATCAGACGTTCCTTTGATTGTAGCTGCCTTCAAGGATATTCTAGACTATGGTTTCCTTCACTTAAATCATAAGTCACCACTTCTTCTTTTACTCTCTGAACTCCACAGATGTTTTTAAATGCTATGAACACTAACGATCCCTTCTCCAGTTCACTGTTTCTGTTGAATACCTGTTTAATGTCATTACTGTTTCCGTTAATTAGATCATGGAAAGAAAACTTGATAAACATGTCTTTATTCTGACATTTGAAACTAGAATTCATTTTTTTATTTTTGTGATTGACTTTTTGAAATGTGGATTTCACAGTTCCTCTGATTCTTTCCCCAGCTGACAATCATTGACACTAGAATTTCACTGATTTATGATCATTAGAATATTACAGAGCAGTGGAATCAGTAATCTTAGTATTAACATATTGATCTAGTTCAGTCTTACCATACTGTGCACAGTGATCTATTCTCAGAGTGTTGAGAATATAGGAAGATTTCCTATTCTTTAATATCTATCCACAAAGAATTCTAGATCTTGGCTCCCAGAAACAGCAATCTGAGCCTGGGTTGATCATTCCTGGCCATTGACTTATTTCTACCTCCCCTGAAGCACTATGTAAGCCCTTGTTCCCATCAGATCTTGGTGATCCCAGTATCTTGAACAGTGTTCTGACCCTTCTTATTCTTTCTGTAAGTCCCAAGTGGTTATGCTCTACTTTAACATCTCCCATGTATGTCTAAATAGAAAAAAAGGGTAAAGTCTTTATTAATTTTCTAACGATGACAGACAATAGTTAGAGAACTAAGTGGGACAAGTAATTCTGCCTCTTCTCTCTCTTCCCTCCGGGGGATCTAATGAAAAGCTGAAGAAGTAACACAAAAAGAAACATAGTTGGAAAAAAAATTAGACAGTTGTGGATATAAATCACTTTATTGTTTAAAAGTTCAATATATATGGTAATAGAAAAATCCTTCAGAGTGGATCTAATGTAGGCCCTACAAATTTGTCTTGACACTTAATTCTAGATTGCACACAATTCAAATATGTAGAGAATACTACCCCAAATTGACATATAGTATAGTTTGAGTCTTTCCTTCGGTTTTCAGATCAATGAGCATATAAATTACTCTAAGATAGGTTGCTGAAGTAAGGAGGTTTTCTATTACTCTGTTCATTTAAGTCTCACTATCCTCTTTAAATAAGAAAAAAAATCTTGCCAATTTTATTACTGTCACCTCATTAAAAATGACATTGTTAGAATATTCAGTCTTTCTACCTGCTTATCATGAAAAATTTTATAAAAGTCTGAGTACTTTATTTTAAAAAAACAAAGACCTTAATGCAATTTTTGGTTTCATGATTTGTTACAGGTGACAATTCATTTTTGTTCCTTGGACTTATCCCATCAAAATAAGGGGAAATATTGGATTCACTAAGAATTGCAGAAATGCATCTTGGTGCAAAAGCAACTAACTTAGTTGTACAACTTCAAAAAATAAAGTAAAATGAACTAATTGCAAGAGGGATTTATTTTCATATAATTCAATCCTAGGTCAGAAGTCCTCCAGGAAATCATAAATCAATTATTTTTACATCTTAACTTTCCATACATAATGTCTTTATCATTTGTTATACCTGGACATATTTATTCATAAGCATTGATGCCACCAAAACACCTAAGCTGCTGCTCCAAGTCTTAAGAGACTGAAAACTAAAATAATCTCATAAGATCCATAAGGAAAACTAAGTATGGAAGTCTTAGGTAAGACCAGCAAGTGAAGGAGTTCTTGCTAGAGTGTCCTGGGTTATGGCTTTTATTAGCAGTCAGATTCTCCTTGTCTGCAATAAATCAGCACTTAAGCTTCATTCAAAACCAAGGGGATGTACTCCTTAAGATGGAAAGTGGGAACACCTCAATTAGTCCTGCAATTAATCTCTGAATAAAGGTAACAGGTAGAAAACTCCAGAGATCTTCAACCAGGGAAATGGGAGGTTAGGCCGTATCAACTGTTTAATATGATTGTGGCCTCCAAACTCAGAGATAAATGCTGAGGGTCCAGAAAGACAAAATGGCTATTAGAGAAAGCATGAAAATGAATTATGTGCTCTTGACAAGGGGTGTGGAATATCTACCACAAATTGTTCTAGAGAGATAAATACTTATGGGAACCAGAAAAGAAAATTCTTTCCAGTGTTAAAAGATAATTTTTCCAAAAGGTGAAGTCATGACTTATAAAAATATAAAACAAACATATGTTAAAGATTTTCTTTAAGTCAATAATTAATGAGAAAACAAGATGTCATAACCGGTTCAAAGAAGAATTTTAACTACCACACTTACATAGGTAAACCAGGAATGCTGAAATAAATTTACAAATAAATGCAAAATTTTATTTTTGCGGGGGTAGGTGGATCAATTTTCCCTCCATTTGACAGAATTCATTTACATATTAGAAAATAATCATTCTTATTGCTATCAGTCATCTACAATTTACACAGTTTAAAAATAGCTCAAAGACAATGAAACGCTGAGAGAATCTGGATGGATGAGCTAGCTGGGACATCTACTAATCTTTCTATCATTTTAGTCATTCAAAGTCTTGCACAAGTTCTCCTGATGCTAGTCATTACTGATATTGGGCCTGCTTTTCACAATGGTGTTATTGCTATCCTTGCACAATCATCATCCTGAAAAATGGAGAACCCTTGGTTTAGATCTTCTCCTCTTCCCTGGCTTCTGAGATCAACCACTTTCAGGTGCATATATGTAAGAAATTAAGTAGACTTTGAGAAGTCACATGCTTGAACCATCAGGATTCCCAAAATTTATTTGTAACTCTTTCAGTACTTACTGATTGAAATAAAAATAATCCAATTTCAGTTTAAGCCATTGTTCTCACTGAACCTCAAACCTAGAACAGCGTTTGCAGTCTTGCCTCGTTCCCATAATTCATCTACTTCCCCCATTGCATCTTGCACTACTAGTCTCTTCTTCCCCACTATGTTGCAGCTTCACTGGCCCTATTTCAAAACCTTGGAAACACTAAGCTTTTGCCTACTTCTGAGAATTCAACATGCTCTTCTATCTTCCTGAAATGTTTTCTTTCATTCTTCAATTTCAGGCTCAGTTCAAAGTCACCTCCTCAATGAAGAGACTCTTTTTCCCCTCTAATAAAACCCAGTTGGGAATTTAAAAAGCTCAAAAACCTACAAAGTATCATCTCTAAGCACAAGAGAATGAAATTAGATATCAATAACAAAAGCAAATTTGGGAAATCAATAAATATGTGAAATTAAATAACACACTTGTAGATAACCAATGGATCAAAGAACTCACAAGGAAATTAGAAAATATATTTAGATGAATGGAAATCAAACACACATACAAAATCTATGGGATGCAGTTAAACTAGTGCTTAGAAGGAAATTAATAGCTATAAATGTCTATGATAATAATATCTCAAATTAATAACCTAATCTTCCACCTTAAGAAACAAGAAAAAGAAGAGCAAACTAAACTAAAGCAAGAAGAAGGAAGAAAATAATAAGGATTAAAGTGGAAATATATGAAATAGTAAACAATAGACAAAATGAATAAAAACAAAGTTGATCCTTTTAAATATCAACAAAATACAATAAACTTTAGCTAGACTGACTAAGAAAAAAGAAGATTCAAATCATGAAAATCAAGAGTGAAATAGGGGGCAGCAATACTGGCCTTATAGAACTAAAAAGAATTATAGTACATGTATATGGTATATGTACAATCATATACCAAAAAATTAGATAACCTGGATGGACAAATTCCTGGAAATACACAAATTATCAAAAACTGACTCAAGAAGAAATAGAAAATCTGAGTAGACCTTTACAACAAGTAAAAACAAAAATTGAATTAGTAATCAAAAAGCTTCGCACAAAGAAAAACTTAGGCCCAGGTGACTTCACTAATGAATCTACCAAATGCTTAAAGAGGAGCGAATAGCAACCCTTCAAAAACACTTTCCCAAAGTAAAAACTAAAGACAAGGAAGAAATATTTCACAATTCATTCTATGAAGCCAGTATTAGCCTGATTCCAAAACAGGACAAAGGCACCACAAGAAAAGAAAGCTGCAAACCAATCCCTCATGGCTATAGACGCAAAAATCTTCAGCAAAATACTTGCAAATGAATTACAGCAACATATAAAAAGAAATGCAACATTAGTCTGACATAAAATCGTTCATGTAACATACCATATTAGTAAAGAAAAAAAGCATACTATCATATCAATGGATGCAGGAAAAGCATTTGACAAAATCCAACATATTTTCATGATAAACATCACTCAATAAACTAGAAAGAGAAAGGAAGTTCCTTATCCTAATGAAAGGCAGTTGTGAGAAATTAATATTAACACCATATTTAAAAGTGAAAGATGGAATGCTTTCCCCTTAAGATCAGGAACAAGAAAAGGCTAATTACTCTTGTACTTTTATTTAGCTTTGCACTACAAGTTCTAGTCGGGGAAATTAGGCAAGAAAACAAAATAAAAGTCTCCTAGATTGCAAAGGAAGAAGTAAAATGATCTCTACTTACACATTATGTGATCTTGTATATAAAAATGTCTTAGGGAGTCCACTAAAAACCTATTAGAACTAATAAATGAGTTCGGCAACATTGCAGGATACAAGATCAGTATATAAGTCTAATTGTATTTCTATGCCTTAACATGAACAATCCAAAAATTAAAGAAAACAATTTCATTTGGAATGACATTAGGACCAAGTCCACTCCCACCACTTTCCCACTGGAATCTTCCGGGCAAAAGTAAGCCTCGACTGAGAGGGGAGATTTGCAGTGAAATAACATTTAGAAATTTGATTAATATTTTCCACTGATGAGCCTAATTCCTGAACTGAAAATGTTTTCAATGTAAAATGACCATAAGACTGTTTGTTACCTAAGTGTGGCAGAAACGTTATAAAACTAATTTGTTCTTAAAGGAGTAGTACAGGTTTTCCTGCCATCCAAAAGTTGCTCAAAAAGTTTTCCCATATAAATTAGTGGTAATTGCTTCTTCATTTTACGCCATTTGGCCTCATGAAAGTTTCGTAGGAATGCTCTACTTTCAGACAGCAGGGGAAACCTGTATTTGGGGGGAAAAAGTTGTGCTTTAATTGTGTTATATGCAGGACTAGTCCAACATAATGGTGACAACTGGCAGGCTCATGAAGCACATTGTCTGATTTGTTCATTATTTATTGTTCAACACCTAATCCAATGGCTGGCTCATAGTAAGAACTCAAACAATATCAATTAAAATTGAACAAATGAAAGAAAGAATAAACTTACTCTTCTAGTGAGAAGAGACTCTAGATTCTACTTACTTGCATGTGGCAATCTTTTCTAGATTGTGCATCCTGCTCTCTGTTTCTGTGCTCGTTAACAAAAGATTACTGAAGAAAATCATCCCAAAAAATCTTACATCCTCAGAAGTATCCTAATTTCCTGTGTATAGCAAATATGACCTGGCCAAATTTTCTCCAGGTAGCACTGTCAAACAATAATAGGGTAAACAGTTGAACCAATAATTTTTTCAATATTGAATAAAAAATAATGGTATAGACAATCCAAGAGACAGAAAAGACTTTAAAGTTCAGTCTTATCCATCCCTCTTCATTTATGGATAAGGCATTGTGTTAGTCAGCTCAGGCTATCGTAACAAATTACCATAATCTAAATGGCTTAAACAACGAGCATTTATTTCTCACCGTTTTGGAGGCTGAGAAGTCCATGATCAAGATGCCAGCCGATTAGGTTTCTGGTGAGAACCCTCTTTCTGGTTTGCAGACGTATCTTCTGACTGTATCCTCACAAGGTGGAGCGAGAGATTATCTCTCTCCTGTCTCTTCTTACAAGGGCACTAATCCCACTTATGAGAGCTTCACCTTCATGACCTAATTATCTCCCAAAGGCCCCCCCTCCAAATGCGGTCATGTTGGGGATTCACACTTTAACATATAAATTTGGAGGAGATACAAACATTCAACCCATAGCTGCATTTAAGGTCTCAAAGGAAGGAAAAAGAAAAGAATATACATCACCTACTATATGACACAAGAATCTCAGAGTTGGATGATTCGTTTCTAGTCACAATTCTGGTTTGTGAGGCTGTTTTTTGGGGAAATTTAGCTTTATGGCTTATTGAAATATAATTCACGTGAATTAAATTCACTTTTTTAAAGTGTACAATTCAGTGGTTTTTACATATTCACAAAGTTGTACAATCAACACACTATGTGATTCGAGTACTTTCATCGCCGCAATAAAAAAGCCTATATTTGTTAGCACACATTCTCCTCTCAGCTGCTGGAAACCACTAATCTACTTTCTGTCTCTATAGATTTGCCTATTTTGGACAATTCATGTAATTCATATCAATGGAATCCTACAGCATATGGACTTTTTCACTCAGCATAATGTTTTCGAGGTTCATCCATGTTGTATCATGTTTAAGTATGTCATTCCTTTCTACGGACAAATAATATGCCACTATATGGCTACACCACAATTTATTTATACATTCTTCAGGGATAGACATTTTGATTCTTTTCACTTTGGAGTTATCCTGAGTAATGCGGCTATGAACAATTGTGTGCAAATTTTTGCATGAATGTATATTTTCATTTCCTTTGGATATATGCCTAGGAACAGAACTGCTGATTATACTGGCCTGAATAATGCCCCCCAAATACATCCCTTTATTTCCGTATAAATTTTAGGATCAATTTCTGCAAAAAAGCCAGTTGGCGTTTTGATAGAGATTGCATTGCATGAGTACAATAAATTGAGAAGATTTCCATTTTAACCATATTAAGTCTTCCAACCCATTAACACAGGATATCTTTTCATTTTGTCGGGTCTTTTTAATTTATTTCAATTACATTTTATGGTTTTTAGTGATAAAGTCCTGCATGTCTTTTGTTAAATATATTCCTAAGTATTTTAATTTTTCATGCTATGATAAATGGAGTTTTCTTAATTTTTTAAATTTTTCCACAAAGCAATTTTAATTACCTATCTTTAAAAACCATTGTTGAGAAATTTTTACTCTTTTGCCATTTCTTTGTCCCTTCTTTTATTGTACAATTCTTGTTATATGTCTTGCTCTAAAATACAAAACTACTTTTATATTTTAATGTAAAAAGACTCTCTTCTACAATGTATGGCTGTACGATATCGTTAAGACTCTTAGAACTAAAAACATATAATATGGGAGGAGGGGAGTGAAAAAGTAGAGCTTTTAGAAAGAGGCCAAGCTAAAGAGTCTATCTACTTAATATAGACTGTTATATGCATAGCATATTAAATAGGATCCTCATGGTAACCACAAACCAGAAACCTATAACAAGCAGGAAAAAAAGTAAGACAAAAGAAATCAAACATATTACTAAAGATAGCCATCAAACCACAAGTGAAGAGAGCAAGAGAAAAAGAAAGGAACAGAGAAGAGCTACTAAAACACCCCCCAAAAAAAGAAAAAGTGACAAAATGGCAATAAATACATATTCATCAATAGCTACTTTAAATGTCAATGGATTAAATGCTCCAATCAAATGCCATAGGGTGGCCAATTGGATAAAAAAAACAAGATCCATGTATATGCTGCATACAAGAGACACACTTCAGACCTACAGACACTCACAAACTTCAAGTGAAAGGATGGAAAAAGATCTTCGATGCAAATGGCAAAGAAAAGAAGCGGGGATAGCAATACTTATATCAGACAAAATAGACTTTAAATCAAAAACTGTAACAAGAGACAAAGACGGGCACTCCATAATGATAAAGGGAACAATCCAACAAGAAAATATAACACTTGTAAATATCTATGCACCCAACATAGGAGCACCTAAATATATAAAGCAGTTATTAACAGTCATAAGAGGAGAAATAGACAGTAACACAATAATAGTAGGGGACTTTAACACTCCACTTACACCAATGGATAGATCATCCAAACAGAAGATCAATTAGGAAACACTCACCTTAAAGGACACATTAGACCAGGTGGACTTAGTAGATATATACAGAACATTCCATCCAAAAACCACAGAATACAAATTCTTTTCAAATGCCCATGGAACATTCTCCAGGATTGATCACATATTAGGCCACAAAACAAGTCTCAATAAATTTAAGAAGATTGAAATAATATCATGCATCTTTTCTGACCACAAAGGTATGAAACTGGAAATCAACTACAGAAAGAAAACCAGAGAAGCCACAAAAATGTGGAGATTGAACAAAATGCTACTTAACAATGATTGGGTCAATGAAGAAATCAAAGAAGAAAATTCCTGGAGACAAATGAAAATGAAAACACAACATGCCAAAATCTGTGGAATACAGCAAAAGCGGTTTTACGAGGGAATTTTATAGCAATTCAGGCCTACCTCAACAAAGAAGAAAAATCCCAAATAGACAATCTGAAAGTGCACCTAAAGGTACTGGAAAAAGAACAACAAACAAAGCCCAAAATCAGCAGAAGAAGGAAATAATAAAAATCAGAGCAGAAATAGACAAAATAGAGACTAAAAAACCAACAGAAAAAATTAATGAACCCAAGAGCTGGTTCTTTGAAAAGATAAACAAAATTGACAAACCCTTAGCTAGACTCACCAAGAAAAAAAGAGAGAAGGCTCAAGTAAATAAAATCAGAAACAAAAGAGGAGAGATTACAATGGACACCTCAGAAATAGAAAAGATAATAAAAGAATACTATGAAAAGCTATACCCCAACAAATCGGATAATCTAAAAGAAATGGATAAATTCTTAGAAACATACAACCTTCTAAAATTGGGTCAAGAAGTAGAAAATTTGAATAGACCGATCACAAGTAAGGAGATCAAAACAGCAATTAAAAACCTCCCAAAAAATAAAAGTTCAGGACCGGATGGCTTCCCTGGTCAATTCTACCAAACATTAAAAGAAGACTTAATACCTATCCTTCTCAAACTCTCCCAAAAATTTGAAGAGAAGGGGAGGCTTCCTAACTCTTTCTATGAAGCAAACATTATGCTGATACCAAAACCAAACAGGGCAACACAAAAAAAGGAAACTACAGGCCAATATCACAGATGAACATCAATGCAAAAATCCTCAACAAAATACTAGCAAATCGAATACAACAATACATTAAAAAGATCATACATCATGATCAAGTGGGTTTCATTCTGGGGATGCAGGGATGGTTCAACATCCACAAATCTATCAACGTGATACACCACATTAACAAAATGAAGAATAAAAATCACAGGATCATCTCAATAGATGCAGAGAAAGCATTTGACAAGATACAGCATCCATTTATGATAAAAACTCTCAATAAAATGGGTATAGAAGGAAAATACCTCAACATAATAAAGGCCATATATGACAAACCCACAGCAAATATCATTCTCAATGGAGAAAAACTGAAAGCTATCCCTCTAAGAACACAGACAAGGATGCCCACTGTCACCACTCTTATTTAACATAATATTGGAAGTCCTAGCCAGAGCAATCAGGCAAGAAAAAGAAATAAAAGGATCCACATTGGAAAAGAAGAAGTGAACTGTCACTCTTTGCAGATGACATGATTTTATATATAGAAAACCCTAAAGAGTCCACTAAAAAACTTTTAGAAATAATAAAGGAATACAGTCAAGTTGTGGGATACAAAATCAATGCACAAAAATTGGTTGCGTTTCTATACACTAACAAAGAAGTAGCAGAAAGAGAAATTAAGACTACAATCCCATTTACAATTGCAACAAACAGAATAAAATACCTAGGAATAAACTTAACCAAAGAGGTGAAAGATCTGTACACCGAAAACTATAAAACATTGTTGAAAGAAATCAAAGAAGACACAAAGAAATGGAAAGATATTCCATGCTCTTGGATTGGAAGAATTAACATGGTTAAAATGTCCCTACTTCCTAAAGCAATCTATAGATTCAACGCAATCCCTATCAACGTTCCAACGACATTTTTTACAGAAATAGAACAACGAATCCTAAAATTTATATGGAATAACAAAAGACCCCGAATAGCCAAAGGATTCCTGAGAAAAAAGAACAAAGCTGGAGGTATCACACTCCCCAATTTCAAATTATACTACAAAGTCACAGTAATGGTACTGGCAAAACAGCATGGTACTGGCACAAAAACAGACACACAGATCAATGGAACAAAATTGAGAGCCCAGAAGTAAACCCACACATTTATGGACAGCTAATATTCGACAAGGGAGCCAAGAGCATACAATGGAGAAAGGAGAGTCTCTTCAATAAATGGTGTTGGGAAAACTGGACAGCCACATGCAAAAGAATGAAAGTAGACCATTCCCTTACACCATGCACAAAAACCAACTCAAAATGGATTAAAGACTTGAATGTAAGACCCAAAACCATGAGACTTCTAGAAGAAAACAAAAGCAGTACGCTCTATGACATTGGTCTGATCAGCATATTTTCAAGGCCCATATCTGACCGGGCAAAGGAAACAAAAGAAAAAATGAACAAATGGGACTACATCAAACTAAAGAGCTTCTGCACAGCGAAGGAAACCATCAACAAAACGAAAAGACAACCTAACAATTGGGAGAATATATTTGCAAACCACATATCAGATAAGTGGTTAATATCCAAAATATACAAAGAACTCATACAGCTCAACAACAAAAAAACCAACAATCCAATTAGAAAATGGGCAAAAGATCTGAACAGAGATTTCTCCAAAGAAGATATACAGATGGCCAACAGGCATATGAAAAGATGCTCAACATCATTAGCTATCAGGGAAATGCAAATCAAATCTACAATGAGGTATCACCTCACTCCGGTCAGAATGGCTATAATTAACAAGACAGGAAACAACATGTGTTGGAGAGGGTGTGGAGAGAAGGGAACACTTGTTCACTGATGGTGGCAGTGCAAACTGGTGCAGCCACTATGGAAAGCAGTATGGACTATCCTGAGAAAATTAAGGATAGATCTACCATATGATCCAGCTATTCCACTGCTGGGTATTTATCCAAAGAACTTGAAAACACAAAGGCATAAAGATATTTGCACCTCTATGTTCATTGCGGCATTATACACAATAGCCAAGGCTTGGAAGCAACCTAGGTGCCCATCAAGGGACGAATGGATAAAGAAGATGTGGTATTTATACATGATGGACTACTACTCAGCCATAAGAAATGACGAAATCCAGCCATTTGTGACAACATGGATGGACCTTGAGGGTATTATGCTGAGTGAAATAAGTCAGAGGGAGAAAGTCAAATACCATACAATCTCACTCATAAATAGAAGATAAAAACGACAAAAAAAAAAACACTTAGCATTGGAGATTGGACTGGTGGTTACCATTGGGGAAGGCTGGAAAGTGAAGGGCAAAAGGGGTGATTAGGGTCACATGTAAGGGGATGCACTATAATTAGTGTTCGGGTGGTGAACATGATGTATCCAGAATTTGAAATATGATGTACATCCGAAAAAAATAAAAATTAAAAAAAAAAGACTCAGAACTGAAACGCATATGGGTGATCATATATCCCAGTCTGTTCACAACACACTTTAGGACCATGGGTCCAAGAGGTAGAATAGTTGCTTGGTGTGTGCCATACATTCATTCTACATATGGAAGGGATGATTCTTCTGACTCCCAACTTAGGACTCTCTCCATACAAGACTATGATTTTAACTTTAAATTCTGTCTCTGATTTTAAATTCTCATAGAATAAGAAGCATGCCAATTTAATTTGCTTTGTGGGGCACCTAACACAACACAATAGAAGTTTTAAATTGATTTATTTCTTTATGACAATTACATCCATGGTCCTGTGGATGGATGGACTCCATTTTATGAAACTTGTATATTTTAAGACTTTCTCACATTAATTTCTGCCTACCATGCTTGTGAAACATTTTCCTTTTTTTACATAATAATTACATAGTGCAGTATGACTGGGAAAGGAGAAAACACCAGCTTGGTAGTCAAAGTTTTTAGGATGATAACATTCAGAGTTATGGATGTTCCTAGTTCCTTCTAATTGCAGAGTTCAAAAAGTTTCATACACTTTGTCTTGGTGATAAGAGCCATAAATTATCTTTGACTTAATGACTGCCTACAACTGCAATGATAGTACCTTATGCTAGCAATTGACTGTGTTCACCTCAGTCATTCAAATTCAGGACTATATCTGCAGATTAAATTGGATAAGATGCCCGGGCGGCTGGACTAGTTTGTACCAAATGTAATTTTACTATGGGGAGGGGATTGATTCAGACTTATGGGAGAAAAGTGGGAAGAGGACAACTGTTTTTTTAAAATGTGCAGATAATCTTAGCTTATGTGAAAGCCAGCCCTCAGAACAGTCTCTTAGTGTGCTAAGTATCAAACTTTTCCCTGATTCAATGTGTAAAATGAGAAAGTATAAGATGGTAACCAGTGGGTCAGTGTTTATATAACATGATAGTGTGTTCCAGCAATAGACAGAGAAACACAAATAAATGGCCTCTATAAACCCAAATATATTGAGTTATGAAATAACCAGAAAAATACATAAAAGCTCTTTGCCTATAGAAACAAACCCTTCTGTCACAGCAATAACATTTGCCAGCCACTGCTGAATCACCAGAAGGCTTTCACATCCATTTTCTAGGTTTACTTAAAAAGCCAGACAGGTGCCAACAATTTTGCCATTGGGAGAACATACATGGGCAAACTGAGTCATCAGTTACCAATCCTTAAGAGTAACTTGTAAGTACTGACAGTCTTCTAAACCAGTGAGTGACCTCAACACAGAGAGAGAGAGAGATTTTAGGGTGCCCAGACTGAAACTCCCAATCCTGTGCCTCTTGAGTCTACCCGGACAGCTGAGCAATTTCAGAACCTTCTTCCCTTCCACTCTTTCTACCAGAGAGCATACTTGTTAGGTGATTTAAGAGCTGATAATGGCCTGAGTTGTCCATTTGGAGACTTCAGTAGGAAATGTGTACATTCGTCTCATTTTGTTGACTCAGTATATATGTATGTGCAGGTTAAGATGGGGGAAAGATGAATTTAAGAGGTGTGATGTGAATTGCTGAACCACTGCCTCTTTATCCCTGGCCTGGCTATGTAAAGCATCTCTTTAACACTTTCCATAAAGGGAGTATTTTCTAGCTCCAAAGAAATTTTGTGAAAGGGATCTTCAACTATGGGATTCTAAGAAAGTTTCTCAATTCATTGCTGCAGAATTTCAGACAGATTGGTCACAGACTTGGAACATGAACTTTTCATGCCCCCAGTGCCTATTGCCAGGTAATACTTAGTACATCAGCATCTGAAACAGAAACTGCAGCTGAAGTAACAGTCATTTCTGGCCTTTTTTCCTATTTCTCACTCAAACTGCAAGGTTATTGACTTCGGTTGTGGTTTCTGATGAAAATTCTTGTCTCTGATGGCCATGGGGGTGAGTTTGCTACAAGCAGATCATATGAAAATAACCTAGCCATTCTTCTACTGGATTGATTAGGACATGTTGACGGGTGTAATAATTAATCATTCCCCTCACCACATATGCATACTCACTCTTTTCAAAATTTTTTGTTAGGATATGATAGGGATATAACTTAGTTTTATTTATTTTCATTTGTGGGTGACCATCGCCAGATGCAAAGGTGGAATTTTTCCACCTACAAATCAGTGCATTGCCATGGCATGTTTTAAATAATTGAGCTCGAGTGCTCCTCTAAGATTCCACATTCTTCTCCTTTCCAAGCTACAGGGACACATTGTACAGTAAAATATCTCCTGACTACGAGAAGAGTTCAATGCTTTGAAGAGATGGAAATAAGGACATTTTGTTTTTGCTTTTGTTTTATAGCACATTCCTTCAAAGTGCTAACCAACTACTATTTCAGTAATATTTGTAGAATGCTAGCAAGGTAGATAGTATCACCATCACCACTTACAGATGAGGAAGCCAACAAAGCATGACTAGATGACTCACCCAAGGTCAGGCATGCTATTGGATCTTTGCATCCTGGGAGTATTAATACACACTGTTCTGCACTCTGTTACTGACTTACTCGATTTTCCATAAGCTTTGTTAATGCCAAGCAAATATTCTAAGGAGTATTTTCTTGTTTACAGGTGAGAAACTTATGGAGGTAGAGAGTAGGGAAGCAGAAAGAGAAAAGTTGAGATAAGGTTTATCTCTGAAATCTGAGCTTATATATTCCACACAAAGTGGCATTTCTAAGGCAACTTGTTTTGCTAAGATATCTTTATCGGTTTGTGGAATGTGCCAAAGTTTCATTTTCCCTTTTCTCCTCAAGAGAAATCATTACCTTTGTTCTCATTTATAATGTTTTTTCCATAATCACACAAGCAAGTGCCTCATTTTTCTCCTTCTACCTTGGAGCCATTAATGTTCCCAAAAGAAATGATTTGGTTCAAAACAGCCAAAAAAATTAAATATTTTTTCATTTAGATTAATTTTAAATAACAATTTTTAAAAGCTTCTACCAATCTGGATCAGCTCTCAGTAAGAATAATCAGGTTTTGTACAGTACGTCTAGTTCTTTAGGAATTCAGTTCTGCTTTATGCTGGTTCACAAATACAAAAACTTTGAGAAACGCTGAAATAACAATGGCAAGCTTTCAGGATGAGTCTCAAGAATGAATTTGGGTGCCTTGTGAGTGTTGCAAATAAGAATATCTATACTAATGGGTACTCTTAAAACCAGAAGACTAAAATCCTATCACAGACACGAATCATGGTATCCTCCCATTATTTCTAAGATGTATATACAATGATGGTATAAATACCATTTTGTAAAGGAATAACTGGCTGGTAATAATTCTCCTAAGTAAAAGAATGATGTCACCAATTGATTGTCAACCCTGTGATTCAAACAAAAGAAAACCTGAAGCTGATTTAAGAGTTTCTCATCCACCTTCATTAATACCACATTATCAAAGGTGTTTCATTTTTATTCTGTGAGCACATTCCCTGTTATGGCTTCTTTAATCAGTCTTTATCAGTCTAAGGAGTTTTAATTTAACAAGAGAAATGATGACTCCAAAAGTGAGGTTTAAAAACAATTGCCTCAGTGAAGATCCTATTTAGAAATAGAGAAAATTTTTCATTTGCTATAAAATATTTTTTCTCTCTCATTTCACCTGGGCAATAGCTGACTTTCACTAGAGTACTTCTGTGTTGTCCTGAGCAGCAGTAGAGGGTGATTGAGAAAGAACACAAAGTTCTGCCTCTCCCCCAGAGACCAGCTTCTCAGATTCTATAGAATGCCTGCCTGGGACTTGTAGGAGCATCAGGATTCATGTTCCTGCCTGACCTTTGCTGCTTGACTTCTTTTGATATAGAGTTGAGTTATTTCCAAAGTGCAGGTGCTTCTAACTGTTATCAGTTCACCAACAAGTGCTGACCTACAGATTCCCAAAATGTCTCATTTCAGAAAAAGTAAAAAAGAAGGGAAAACATTTTTTGCCAAGTTTAAGGCTAGCCATCACTGTTACAAATTGTACTGCAAAAGTCAAAACTTTAAGTTCAATTAACATTGGGAAAAGAGGGAAAGGAGGGTGGTTTCCTAGTCTTCAAAATAAATATGAGGTTATCAAATGGTGGAAGAAAACTATGTTATGCCCCAGTTTCTTTGACTCATTGACCTTTGAATTCTGATAGCAATCTTAATGTCCCAGAACGACGGAAATTTAAAATTAAATGGAAAAGTGTGCAGAGCAGTAATGTTAATCCAATAATGCCCCCAGCATAAATACTGCATAACTGGAGTAAAAGAGGATTTGAGTGAAAGACAGTGGAAAGTTACAGGAAATTTAGAAATTATGAGAAGAAAGGACCTTTATTTTGGGTTCTTTCATCAATATCCAAACCATTTTTCTTCTCTTTATAAAAAGGCAAATCTATCTACAGATATTTATCATTTTCCCCAATTATGAAGCTTTAAAAATATGATTATGACAATCATTTTACACCATTTAATCCTCACAATATGAACATTACTGTCCACTATTTCACATTAAAAAAAGAGCAGACTCTTGAGAGGGTAAGCAATTTACTCAACATTATACAACAAATCAATTCTTATCTAACAGATATGTACCCAGATTCCAAAACCTATTCTCTTCATCAGGTGACTTAACTGTCTCATTAGACAAGTATATGTAAAAGACCACTCAGAGAAATTGATTCAAGCATTTTAAGATCACTTAATTATCTTAAGAATTGATTTAAAACTTGATCTGTTGTTTAAGTCCCCCAGTGGACTTCCCCATTGCATCAGATCAATTTACACAATCTTTTGGTAGCTTCACTTTTCAGACGAAGGTAAGATAAGATAATAGATATTTTTAACAGTCCTCTCTAGTACCCACCATTGGAAAAGTTGCTATAAATGAGGACAAAACAAAAATAAGATGTGTTACTCTGGCAAGATTTCCAATAGAGAGTGAAACCTATTTGATGTTAATCAGTATTTGTTGAATTTTTGCCACAGTAAGTAAGATGAGAGGACAAATGAACACAGACTGGGTCATGAGTCATTAATGCTTAATTTATTTTAAGCTGAAGCAGTTTAGAGGAGATAAATTTCTTATCAAATAGTTTTGATGACTATGGAAAATTTGGATTCAACTTAAGTGTCTCGTTTATCGACTCCTGTATAGATAGCTTTGTCATTTTGAATCTCCCCAATAAATTTTCTCTGTGTTAAAATAAAGAATAACCTAGAGGCTAAGAAAATCTTGCCTTTAATACCAAATACAAATCTAGTCATCAAATTAGTTGAATCTTGGAATCTCCTTCCTTTCGTGAATTGAAGACGTATAGCTCTGAGAAGACCAAGATATCAATAGTGAAAATAATCAAAGGATGCAAGTTAAGGATGAAGGAAAAAAGTTAATCCCAACTGATGTAAAGGTGCACAAAGAAGTCTAGCTTAATAAAGTCAATGCTTGCTTTAAGCAACATAAAATCTTTATAATGGATGACAGTAATGGAGAATATAGAATGAGGCTTTTCAATACACTTCAAGAACTAAAATAAAGTCTGAAAAACATGATATTTTAGACACACATATCTTCCAGGCAATGGTAAAATTAAGATTAGAATTGTGAAGTGACATATCAAGTATTTCTTTCTTGTTTAATACCACAGATTTTTTTTTTTAAATCTCAGAGGGATGAGGACACAAGCTATTATTCCTCGGGTCTAAAAAAAAGTATTCTGCCTATCTCAGCTAAGAAAAATGGTAGACAATACTTTGATATGAGTGAGTACAGCAATGATCAAGAAATTTCTATTATTTGAGATGTGGCAATGATCATAAACAAAATGTGACTAATATCCATGAGCAGGGTAAATTATTAATATATTCACTAATTGGCGACTTATTGTTCTATATAGTAGAAAAGAAAATCAGTATTTTAAATTGTGTCCTGTGCTCTCAGAAGAACTATTTCTCTGTTAAAAAAAAAAAAGAATGACAATAAGCATCAGCTAGGGCATTCAAGACCTACACAATGTACAACTCCATGTTGAATTCAAACACACCAACACTTACCAACAGACAGTAATGGCACTAATATATTGACTAGACTTCAGTTTGAATAGATTGTTTTAATTAATTGAAGAAAAAGAAAAGTAGAGACACAATACTCTGTATCTCTCATAGTCACTTGCAAAATACCTTGAAGGTAGTAAAAACTTAATACAGATATTGATTAATCCAGTATGCTAATGGGATAGCCTAGCCACAGAATTTATCTCTAAGGTTATATAATTCTCACTGGCCTCTCAGCCTTCAGTCTCACTGACTCTTCCATCATCTCAACCACCGCCAAAACAATCTTTCTAAAAATGAAATTTCTGTCATGATACTCTATTTTAAAAATATGTAATGGCCCACAAAATGAATGTCAACTTCCTTAGTATATCTTCCTCACTAGGCCCTTTATGATTTTCCTCCTTTATCTAGGCAGCCTTGGATCCTGATATTTGTACATCACTTCCTGCACTCTCAGAATGCTGAATAAACAGCAATTCCTTGAGTATACCCTGTAGTGTTGTTTCATGCCTTGATCCCTGTAGTAGCCATTAGCGGCTGATGCGGGATCGGTGAGCTGAGGAGTCGAAAGAAAGATTTCTTAGACTCTCAAGATCTGGCAGTAGTGCTCTTTTATTTAGAGAATAGTGTGGAATAGCATGTGGACAGGACCCATGGGCAGGCAGCGCTTCTGCTGCTGCCCCCGCTGGCATGGGGACAGGACCCATGGGCAGGCAGAGCTCCTGCTGCCCCCGCTGGCATGGGGACAGGACCCATGGGCAGGCAGAGCTGGTGCGTGGGGACAAGACCCACGGGCAGTCAGAGCTCCTGCTGCTGCCTCTGCATGGGGACAGGACCCATGGGCAGTCAGAGCTGGTGCGTGGGGACAGGACCCACTGGCAGTCAGAGCTCCTGCTGCTGCCGCATGGGGACAGGACCCATGGGCAGTCAGAGCTGGTGCGTGGGGACAGGACCCACGGGCAGTCAGAGCTCCTGCTGCTGCCACATGGGGACAGGACCCATGGGCAGTCAGAGCTGGTGCGTGGGGACAGGACCCACGGGCAGTCAGAGCTCCTGCTGCTGCTCCGAGTTGAGGGTTAGGGCTAATTTTATAAGGCAAGGGTACGTGACTTATTTTTACTGGAGAAAAGAAAAGATGATGTAAAAAGTCATTAAATGATTTCAGTGCAGATGGGGTCTGGTTATTGTGCGGTCATATAACTTTAGATACGAATCTGGCCATATAGATCGGCATGTAGATGAGGATGCCCTGGGCTTCTCTCCCTGGGGCGGTCCTAATTCATACCATAAAAAAAGTCCACTGGGTCATATAGTTTGGCATGTAGGCCAGGTCACCTTGGGCTTCTCTAGCTGGGGCAGCCTTAATCCACATCAGCGGCCACTATAGTTCCTCAGCACTCACCATTTCTGTGAACACCAAACTGTTGACTTCTACCTGCAACTCTTTGCCTGAAGGATTTCCCTGGTGGACAGAGGCCATAGGGTCCACACCAGTGGAAAGCTTAAAATTCTGGAGAATTAACGTCACCTGGGAGCAGCTCTCAACCAGAGTACATAACTGGAGTTTGCAAATAACTCCAAGTCATATTCGACACTGTTTCTCAGGGTTCTCCTAAGGGACTGAGTCTCAGTTTCTCACAGAGGTAACTTGCTAGGAAAATACTTTTTATGTGGTATTGTCCTACTTTCCTTGTCTCATTTCCCACTCCCCTACCAGTGCTTCCTCCCAAATAAACTGCCTGTACTCCAATCCTTGTCTCAGATCTGGTACTGAGGGAGTCCCACCCAAGACATCCCATTTACACATACTGTTCCCAGCTCCAGAGGATATTCTTCCCTTCCTCCATATTCACCTGAGAATTCCTAAGAGACTTTTAAGGCGAAACTTCTCAAATTTTAATGTCATACAGATCACCAGGAGATCTTACTAAAATGCAAATTCTCGTTTGGTAAGTCCAGAGCAGAACCTGAGGTTCTGCATAATAGGCTTCCAGGCAATGCAAATACCCCCAATCTGCAAACCACACTTTGAGCAGCAAATACTCAAGACACAATTCAAGCACTTTCTCCCTCAGAAATCTTTCCTGAAACTGCCCCATTCCTGCCCTAATGATTAATTTATCTTTTTTTCTACATTTATTATATTGTGTAGTAATTCTTTGTTTACAGATCCATCTCTTCAATGAATCTGTCCCTTTAGGATGATCATCTTTTTCTTATCTGTGTATCCTAGCATGTTACCTGATATATTACTGATACCTAAGAAGTGCTGTGAACTGACAAAATTAATGTACAAATTATAATTTTATGGCATGCTTCACCAAAATTTTTATATGAACATCTATTGTACTCTGGAACATTCAAATAATTCAGTCAAGTGTATTTTAAATATGTTATATAAATTTTTCAGCTTTCTAGTTTATTTTCCACGTTAAATCATAGCCTTCAAGACTTCTGAACAATGGAACAAGTTTTAGAATTTCTTCCCTAAGGATATTTCATAAGATATGCAAACATCTACCTGAAATGATTTAGTTTTCTTCTATCTGAAGGACAGAAGGAAAGGAATCCTTCTATCAGCAATCCCAGGAATCCCTTCTTTTTATTCATATTTAAAATCAGTAGATGAATGTTGTACAAGTTAGTCATTCATTGGGTTGTGGGAAGCGGTGTTAGTTGGAAGAGGGGGGAGGGATACAATAAAGTAGAAATTATAAGAATATCATAGGAGGAAGTGTTTTAGAGATTGCTCTCTTTTACCTGCTATAAATTGCTTGCAAATGCCAGTGTCCTCAGAATCTCAGAATTCAACTCTGTTTGTTCCAGCTGCTTCCTCCTTAAGAAACAGTGCAAGGTGGTGAAACTTGAATCTATCAAGGGAATAGCCTATATGATACCCTTAGATGGACAACTAATGGAAATAGTATCTGATCTTTCTACCTTAAGATGCAAGAACAGAAACTAGAGGTTTTTTCAGCATATCAAGTTCTGAACTAGATAATAGCCCTGATAATAGGCTAAAGTAAAGTGAAATGTGAAGCCCACAGTAGCATTTGCTGGAAGTCAGCTCCTAACTCATTCCAACCTAATTCCCTTACCATTAGAAATCAACCTTGAGCATGTGTGAAAGATGTTCTCATGACAAGGAAAATGGCCACTAAAAGGCCTTGACATAGTAAGATTAACTAGACCAGAATTTGAATAATGTTTTATACTTGATTTGCATCTATTACATTGCATTGTAACTCTTACTGTCTAGGTCCATATTCCCAATTAGCTTAGTCAAGTCCTTGAGAACAAGAATCATGTTAATTCATCTTTTTATCCCAGAACATTGCCTAACCTATTTTAGGTATTCAATTAATCATTGTTGAATTAATGAATCAATCAATGAATGAATTACGGCTACACCATAGTTTTTGAAATAACACTAAGCAGTAGATTAATGCTTTGGGAGTCCAGAGAGCTAGGGAGAAGTCATAGTCAGTTTCTCAAAGATTTTACCAGTTAAAAGGGGCCTATTTAAAATAAAATTAAAACCACAATGAGATATAACTTCAAACCCACCAGGATGGCTCTAAACAAAAAGACAGACAAGGGGCAGCCTTGTGGCATGGTGGTTAAGTTGGCAAGCTCTGCTTCAGCAGCCTGGGGTTTGCAGGTTCAGATCCCAGGCGCAGACCTGCACACTGCTTATCAGGCCACGCTATAGCAGCACCCCACATGAAAAATAGAGGGAGACTGGCACAGATATTGGCTCAGAGACAATCTTCCTCCGGCAAAAAGAGGAGGATTGGCAACAGATGTTAGCTCAGGGCCAATCTTCCTCATCAAAAAAATTAAAAAATAAATGAATAAATAAATAAGTGACCAAAAAGCAAGACAGACAATAACAAGGGCTGGTGGGAATTCAAAGAACTGGAACTCTCATGCATGACTAGGGGGAATGTAAAATGGTCCATCCATTTTGGAAAACAGTTCAGCAGTTTCTTAAAAATTAAACATAAATTTACCATAAGCTAGCAATTCCACTCTTAGGTCTATACTCAAGAGAAATGAGACCATATGTCCACAGGAAGACTTATGCATAAATGTTAATAGCAGCATTATTCATAATAGCCAAAAGTTGGGAACAACTCAAATACCTATCAACTGGTGACTGGTATATGGTATATATCAAAGGTATACGCATATAATGAGATACTAACCAGCGACAAAGAGAAGACACTGCTGATAGGTACCACAACATTACAAAATTTACAAAACATAAATTTTTCTAACAGAACTGCTGTTATTCAGTATTTCTTTTCTCATCCTGAGAATTTCCTTAGAATGCTTTAACCACCCTTGGAACACCTTCTCCAACACAATCTTGCTGTTTATAGTTTTCATTTTATCCTTTAAAAATCAAAAATTACTTATATTTTTATGATTAATATCTGAGTAAATTTACCATTACACGTTATTAAATTGGAGTTCAACTCAGAAATTTTTATACCTCACTTTCACTCTGAGTTCACCGTTTGTGATGGTTAATTTTATGTGTCAACTTGACTGGGCTAAGGATGCTCAGATAGCTGGTAAAACATTACTACCAGATGTGCCTGTGAGGGTGCTTCTGGAAGAGATTAGCATTGAATCTGTTGACTGAGTAAAGATCACCCTCACCAATATGAGTGGGCATCACCCCTCTAGAGGTCCTGAATAGAACAAAAAGATGGACGAAGGGTGAATTTGCTCTCCATTTGTGCTAAGAAATCCATCTTCTCCTGCCATCAGATATTGGCTCTTCTGGTTCTCAAGCTTTTGGACTCAGACTGAGATTTACACCAATGGCTCCTCTGGGTCTTAGGCCTCCAGGTTTTGACTGGTGCTACATCACCAGCTTTCTTGGGCCTCTAGCCTGCAGACAGCAGACGATGGCACTTCTCAGCATTGATAGTCTTGTAAGCCAATCCCTCATAATAAATCTCTCTCTCTTTATGTACGTGTATATATATATGTGTGTACATATATATATATGGCATTATATTTAACATATATTATATTATATATATGTAAATATATATATATAGGTTCTGTTTCTCTGGAGAGCCCTGACTAATACATCATCTTATTGTCAAAGCACAAATTTTAATAGTTGTTTTATTGCAGTTCTGAGAACAATAAATTCTATTAATCTTTTCATGCGTGAAAAAGTCTTTATTTTGCCATCAGACTTGAATAATAATATGACAGTCTAGCTGGGTACTGCATTTTAGATTGGGAATTATTTTTCCTCAGCACTTTAAACATATTCCATTATTATCTGGGACCTATTATTGCCAGTGAAAAGTCTGTTGCAAATGTATAGTCATATTTTGGTAGTAATGTCTTTTTCTAGTAGCTTTTAGAATTATTTACCTCTGAAGCTGTTAAAGCATAATGTGTCTAGATTTTTTTATTTTTATTTATTTTTATTTTTATTTTTTTATTTTTTTATTTATTTATTTTTTTTTAATTTTTACTTACACTCTTGGGTGCACAGAGTGTTCTCTTCAGCTACAAACTCATGCTTTTTTTCTCAGCTGTTCTTTTCAATCACTCTTTTTGGTACTTCTCTTCGAAAAATATTGGCACCTTTCCATCTGTCCTTCTCTTAATTTCTCTTTTACACTTTTTGACTCTTTGTTTCTCTTTGCAGGATTCTGGACAAGTCCTCTATAGTAGTCCACTAGTGACTCTGAATTCATTATTTCATTCTTTGACTATTTATAGTTTACTGTTTATATCTTCAATTGCATCTTTTATTTTAACGACCAAATACTTTTTCATTTCCAGTATTTCTAAGTGAGTCATTTTTGTAATCAAGGATTCTTGTTGCCAGTTTTTGTTTCCTACTATCTTCTTCTCATTTAAATGGAAGTTATGTCTTCAGCTCATTTTTTGAGCATCCTAAATATGTATATAGTTGTTGTATAAATTTATTTGAAGTAACATTTTTGATGTGACCATTAATTGTTGTTGGCTGCTTTCCTTAATGTTAGATTTCCCCATGTACTCTGAAATTTAGTTTTTCAACTCAGTTTGAGTGGGAGTTTATTATTTTTATTTTTTTCTGTCTCCCTCTTTGCTCACCCCTACCTGTCTAGCAGTTTTACGTTTTCCACCATCCAGTACTCTATGCCCTAATTCAGAACCAGGTTGTATATTGGCTGTTTAGAGTTACTGCCTTGAATGAACTAGAGGTTCTTTAAACTTGTCCACAGAACCAGCAGGTGATTAGCTCAGTTCGTATTCTTGAGGTTGTGTCTCTTCCCTAGATCTGCAACTTTTCATGTTTCCTAAGTCTAGGTATCCTTTCACTCTAGAGGGGGGCCACAACCCTGTTTCAAGCTTCAATTAATGAGTTCCCTGCTTTGAAGAGGTGTAATTTTAGTTCCCTTTCCCCCATAGAAACCCAATTCCCAGGCACCACTCCTTCATTTTGACTCAGATCCCAACAAGCCAGAGTCATCAACTTCTGTCTCCATGTTAAATTTCTTTTTCATTTCTGGTCCACAGTGATATTTCTCCTGTTTTTGAGTTCAGTTCTAAGCAAAAAGCTTCAGGAAGATCAAGGTTGTAAAAATATATGCAGGTTGTCTTAGTAAGATCACTTAGGGTGTAAAGTAGTAGGGTAAAGAACATCAATGATTTAGAACTTCTTAGAAGAAGTGTTGTCCATGAAGGAAATGTAAAGAAAACAGTCAGGAGCACAAGATGAAAAACCAAGAGATTCATTCTAAGGAAATTAAACTAAGAGAATAGAGAATTTCAAGAGTGAGCATGTATTAACTAGTGTCATATTTCAAAATGTAATAAGATAAAACTGAAAAGTGTCCACTGGACATATTAACAATGAAGTCATTGTTGACTCTTATGAGAGCAGTTTCAAAAGTATGGAAGGACAAGTGTTGGCAAAGATATAGAGAAATTGGAAAACTTATGCACTGTTGGTGAGAATGTAAAATGGTACAGCTCCTATGAAAAACAGCATGTCAATTCCTAAAACAATAAAATAGAATAGAATTACCATATAATCCAGCAATTTCACTCCTGGGTGTATAACCAAAATAATTGAAAATAGGGTCTCAAAAAGATATGCATACATCCACACCCATAACAGCATTATTCACAATAGCCAAAAGGTGGAAGCAACCCAAGCATACACCCATGGATGAGTAGATAAACAAAATGCAGTATACACATACAATGGAATATCATTCAGCCTTAAAAAGGAAGGAAATTCTGACACAAGCTCTGATATGGATGAGCCTTGAGGATATTATGCTAAGCAAAATGTGCCAGACACAAAAAGACAAATACTGTGTGATTCCACTTATATGAGGTACATAGAGTAATCAAATTCATGGAGACAAAAAGTAGAACAGCAGTTGACAATGGGCATGGGAGTAGGGAGGAATGGAGAGTTGTCTAATGGGTAGAATTTAAGCTTTGTATGACACAGAGTTCTGGAGTTTGATTGCATGACAATGTGAATGTACTTACTACTATTGCACTGTACACTTAAACGTGATTAATATGGTAAACTTTACGACAAAAATAAAAATAAATGAGAATAAAAAAGAATAGTGAAGACTGAAGCCAGACAACAATAGAATGAGGAGTAGTAAAGGGAAGATGAAAATTAGAGATAGTATGTGAAAATCTATTCTTTTAAAAACTGTGGTTGAGGGAAACTTTCTGAGCATAAAAGCATTGCTTGGTGTCCCATAGCAAGTGGCAGAGTCTGTGTGAGGCTCAGGAAATTGACTCTAGAGAGCCTATGATCTTAACCACTGAGCTGTTAAGAAAAATAGGAACAATCTAATAGGACAAAAAAGACAAAGGATGTGAGTAGGTAATACTGTAGGAAAGAAAGAAATTGTCAAAAATATAAACATGTTCAACTTACAAGTCATCAAAGAAATACAAATTAATGTAGTACCGTGATTTATCTTTCAAGCTGGCAGATGTCTTCTAGCTATGATTCTCAGAGAGCACAAGGTTACAATGAGACAGATTGTTGAATAAATTGAGAAATGTTGGAAAATTGATGATGCAAGGGTCCAAGGAAAATAGACTCCACAATAAAAGGAAACAAGTAAGCAAATAAGAGTTCAAGCAAAAGAAAAAAACCTACCATTTCTCTCCTTTTCCTGTTTTCATCTTCATAGGAGCATATATGCCTTCAAAATAATCGGTGTAACCTATCATTGCAGGGAAAACACTGCTTTTTGTGGAGCTGACCAAAAGTAAGGGCCCTCTAAGATGTTTGATTGGGGTCTGTCCAGGAAGGCCACTTGCCATCATCATGGCAAAAAGAAGCATTTTTCTTCCTTGTGACTCTGTCTTAATCAACTGCCAGTCAACCTAGAGCCAGAGCTGGCTAGCACAGCCTCTCTGCTATGTCTGCCATGGGTTTTTGTTTCTGCTCACATGCTTGTGTCATTTAGCATAATCAAGCCTCTACTCCATACTCCATACTCTGCTGGTTTCCAGGGACTTGGAGGATCAAGAAGGAAATATTGTGTGGATTCACTAGAATAGATCTCCTGGCAGTGACTCATTTCCATTCAGTTTCATTCCTGTGGTGATCATTTATGACTGATTTCCTAGTTACACTAAAATCCACTGCACACTCTTCTTCCCAACAGATGAAATTAGCTCTTCATAATTTGTAGACAGTCTCTCATTCTTCCCTTAAGAACTGAAGATATTCAAAGAGCAGAGTGTTCACATTTCATCCTATTTTAAGAGGATTTGGAGTGTGATAAAGTATTAATTGCTTCTATAATCTAGGGTCAGGTTGCCTGTAGGGAAACAACCATTTTAAGTGTTTTCTTTTTTTCTTAACCAGAACTTAAATTCGGCACATAGTAGTTATGATTTTTCAATCGACATTCTGTTATCAAAGATTTATTGAGAATCAACAATTTGTCCAGAATCGTTCTGGACTCTCAAAATGTAACAGTCATGAGATAAAGTCTCAGCCCTCAAGAGATTCCAATGGTAGAAAACAAACAATAAATAGAGAAACAATGAGCTTGAGTATTCCAGAAAATGAAAATGCCACAAACAAAATACAATAGAGGAGATGGGAAAGAATTTGTTTAGATAGGATTGCCTTTGAAGCCCTCTCTGCGAAGGTGGTATCTGATAGGGGACTTGAGCACTGGGAAGGTGCCAGCCTTAAGAATTTCTGGACTCTCCAGGTCAGGAATGAGCTTGAGGTGGGATAGTTGAGGGACTAAAAAATGTCAGAGAGGCTTTGTCTTAATATATGAGGGAGAGAGTAGAAAAAGATGAGATCAGAGTGGTGGGCAGAAGTAAAATTTAAGGGCACAATGAAGACTTTAGACTTTATTTTGATTGTGATAAACTATTGGGGATCCAGAAGAGGGTAATACAATTATTTTCCTGGAACTTTGAGGACTTATGAAATGTTTCCCTAAATTGTCTCCCACTCCAATCCTTGATATGGATCTCCCATTATGATGAGAATAAAACTAGTCTGAATGTAATAATTCAGGCCCCTGACAAGGCTTCCCACCCTGAAAGATCTCTCCCAGGCATCCACATGATGTTTTAAGCTTCAATAATAGAAACTGATTCATTTCTCTTTCAGAAATCCCTACTATGATGCAAATACAAGTACATTATAATCAATTATTTAAGTCATTAACACATTAGAGTGGACTAACTTGTCAGTTTGCATCACCTGAAGGAATAGATGAATTTAGGAGTAAAGGAGAAGGTTTGGAAGGTTAAACTTCTTCAGAATGGCAAGCATTACCAGAATAGTCCAGTGGGGAGCTCAGGCAAAAGAAGTATTGGTACTGGGGCAAGGAAACACCTTCTGCAGGAGAAGATGGACCAGATGGCAAACAGAAAAGCATTGAGGACAAATCTCAAAGACTTGCATGAAAAAAATGGTCTTCCATAAAATCAGGACCAAGCCTTCAGTAGGAACTACTCACATACTAAGCAGTCATATAGCTCTTACTGGTGGCCCTTATTGGCAATAGCCCAAAAATCAGGCTTTGAGGAAACCAGGAACTTTTATCTCACCTATCTGATGGATGCAGGGGAAAAAACATCAGAAAAGTATCACTTATAACTTCTAATATGCTATTTAGTCAATAGCTAACTGCTAACATCAAAATTGTGAAAACAGAAGTATCAGCACATTTAAAGTAGGGATACTGTCCCAACATCCAGGACCAACTTCAAGAACCTAAGCCAAGATTTCCTCTCTATGAGTGGGTAATTATACATATGCTGCTTAAGAATGTAACAGTAGGGGCCGGTCCCATGGCCGAGTGGTTAAGTTCGCACGCTCTGCTGTGGCGGCCCAGGGTTCGGATCCTGGGCGCGGACATGGCACTGCTCATCAGGTCACGTTGAGGCAGCGTCCCACATGCCACAACTAGAAGGACCTGCAACTAAGATATACAACTATGTACCAGGGGGGATTTGGGGAGATAAAGCAGAAAAAAAAAAAAAAAGAATGCAACAGTACTAAACTCCTATTGACTTACAATTCCAAGGAATTTTCCTAAAATGCTTAAAATAAATCCTCATATTTTTTTGGGTAGTCCTCTAGAAAACCCAGAAAATAAGTGACATTTTCCTCTGAACTTTCAAACAGAAGAAATTCAAAAGCTTAAATGTCTTGGGGTTTTTTTAATTATTATTATTAGAAAGCTACCCTAGACTCTGTGACAACTATTGTGCGTTTTCTCATTTGTTTACCTTATCTCTCCCATTTCACTGTAATTTTCTCAAGGACAAGAGCTGTTTCTTTTTATAGCTCCCTGGAGTACACAGTGGACATTCATTAAATGCTGTTAACTGACTATCTAACACCACACAAACACAGGACAAAAATAATTGACACCGTCTCTACAGAAAAGGATTAAGGAGACATAAAACTGACAGTTCACATTGATGATACTCACCCTGTATCATTCACAGGTGAAGTAGAATTTCTGTCTTTAGGGTGGCTCCAAAAATCCCAGATAACATTCTGACTTTGTTGTAGAACTTCAAAAAAAATTTTATCTGCTTATCATGACCAGCAAGTACTGTATTGACCTAGATAATATATGGCTAAATTTAGACCTGATAGATGGATCTGAATGTTGTTAAAGACTTGATGTTTTGTTTCCAAATTTCAATGGCAGACCCTTTCTATGAAGTCTTTTGTAGGTGCCTTCCTCTGCTTAACTGTGTGAGTTAACAGGAACGTTTCTGTGGGTTTATCTTCTCTTGGGTATTCCAGTTCTTCAAAAAGACATCCTATCAGAAAGCAGAAGTCTGATTCAGATGTGGGAGCTGGTTGCCAGAGGCAACCTCAACTGAAAAGATGAGAGATTGTATTTAAACTACCTGCAAATCTCTAAGAAGGTACGGCAAACTGTAACTTTCCTGTTCAGAAAAAGTTTCCTTTCTCCTTTGAGAGTGACTAAATGACTCCTTATGCTGGCAAGAGACCCTCGTGGGAGTTCATACTATTGATCTCAAGCAGGACTGTAATCTCTTTGCCTGTCTATGGCAAGGAGAAATCAACAAGGATTTAGAAGAATGCAGCTCTTCCTGGAAATTGAGAAGGCCAGAAAAGAAACCAAAAACTCTCTTTTATTCACATCTATCTGCCTGCCACTGAATAGTCCATGTGCCATTGAGTAAGAGGATTTTAAGGAATTGGAGAAGGAATGGCTTCTCCAACAGACACGCCCAGGCATATTGCTTGGAGCTAAGGTTTCGTCCATGAACAAGACAGTCCAATCCTTGCTTTCATGGAGCTTACTGGTTAGAAGAGAAAATAATCTTCAAGGATGCTATTATCATCTAATCTCCTCTATGAGATCCAAGCAGGTTTGATGAAGAAAATTATGTTTAAGCTCAGACCTAAAGGACAAGAAGCAAAGGGAGAAGACAGGAGAGAGGTGTTTTTAAGACAGAGCTTACAACACTTGTGAAGTGAATATAAAGTCAAAAAAAAATTAAAGGCACTAACATCAAACTAACTTAACTCTTCTTTGGAGATATCTCCTTTTCCCCCAACACACCCTCCCAAAATATTCTAAGCATTTTAAAAAGATTAACTCACTTAATCTTCAAAACAAATTCTATAAAATAAGAACTGTCTATCATTTTTCAGATGAGGAAACCAACGTATAGAGAGCTTAAGCAATTTGCAAAGGTCACAAATCTACAAATGTAAAAACAAGCATTCAAACCTATGCAGTATACTCCAAATTTTGTGTTCTTAACCGCTATGGTAAACAGTCTTTCCATCTACTGCCAAGTTAAGAAAGTATAGTAAGTTTGAGCCTAAACCTGAAACTCACTATTTGATTGAGTAGTGACTGAAAATGATTAAGGATTATGAATAAATTATCTATTACACTTATTTTTTTAAAGAAAGTTCTACCAGTGAATTCACTTTTAGATGTTCTGGGTCCAAACACCTAATAATGTGTTCATTCCCATGTTAGCTTATTGAATTCTCAAGAAAACAACACTGTGACTGAGACATTATTATCCTCACTTTACAGATTTTAAAATTTGAGGTTCAAAGAAATTAAGAAGTCTACCAATGACTATGCATTTGTAAATAGTAGAACTGGGAATCAAACCAGATTGGCTTTGATATTAAAATGTGTATTTCTTTTTCCATTACTGCCAGTTATAAACTATCCCAATAAATTTATATGATATTTAGAACTATAAGAGTAAGCATTGTATTTTATAGATTCTGAAAAATAGAGGTCATTTAAAACTATCTACCTTGCTCAGATTTTTAAGTTATAGGAATGATGTAATTATGAGGAAATAGCAGTAGGATAAATTTCCTACCAGTCTAACCTCAATTCATGTAAGAGTTCAGACTTTGGCAATTGAGAGTTGCCAAGAAAAAGAAAATCTGCACAAGTAAGGGTGAAAGAGCTATCTAAGGAAATAAGAGAAATAAATAAAAGGGTTTAAAGGAGAAGAATCTGAAAATGGATATAAGAACTGTAGACAGTGATATGAGCTTATGGGAAGAAAGTAAATCCAGAAGGAGAGAAACTCTGAAGGCTGAATCAATATCCCTATATCAATCAGAAGTAAAGAAGTATGTTTAAAACCCTTAGAAATGAGAAAACACATTATCTGGCTAATCCTTCTATAAAAATTTCAGGATATTTGGCCTATATAGACTATGGGAAAAAATAGAAAATAAAAATCTTGTAGAAAAAATTATTTTAATATTTATTTTTATTTATGGAAATTTAAAAATGTACTAACCTGGATTTTAAAGCTGACAAAAAACCTATCTAGTTTTCAAAAAGACTTCCATACATTTCCAAGAGATGAGAAAGTATTCACAATTAACAAGTTTTCTAAGGTAAGTGACTTAAGAAAAAGGAGAGGAGGAAAATCTCTTCCCTTATTTTCAAATGGGAGAATTAAGCCTCTTATTTTCAAATTGTATTTGTCTTTGCAGTGCACAAGAGTGTGACCAACAATTGAAGAATAACCCATACTTTTCAAGAAACATTGGCTAATTTTTTAAAAATTTATTTTGCACCAGGTCATGAAGCAAACTTAAGCAAATTTCAAAGATTATTATCATCCAGTCCACAACCTCTGATAAAACTGCAATTAAGATAGAAATCAATAATTCACACTTTAAAGTTTTTCAAGTTTTTCACATCTAATGTGTAAACAACCAATGGATCAAAAAAGAAATCATAGTGAAAGTTTTAAAATAGTAGAGTGACATCAGCAAGATGGCAGAATAAGAAACCCTGTATCCTCCTTACCTCCACAAACACACTAATTTATCCCCAATTCACAAATTTCCTTTGTAAGAAAAGCAGAATTTCTAATTGAAAGGCTACCGCATCCAGGCAAACAAGAAACCAGACTTATAAAAGTTGGAGGGGAGATAAAAGATACCCTCTCATCAAAATCCCTACCTCTAACACCATACCATATCATCAGAAAGAGATCCCCTAGCTCCCAGATTCTCCCAAGGGATGGAAAGTGTTAGTTCATGCATCCAGCACCTCAACTTTTTCAAAGGGGCTTCCCAGGGGACTGACTTCAGCATTACCAATCTTGGACCTCTTACAGGGCTGGCACACTCTAGCTGTCTGGGGTATAACAGAGAGAGAGGGGCTTGGGCTGGTAGAATTCATAACTCCTCCTCCTCCCTAGCAAAGAAGCAGAGGTTGAAAAATCCCATCTTTCAGTTTACCCAAGGGGAGAGATCAATTTGATTTATGCATCCAAGGCTGCAACTTCTCTGGGGCTGCCCAAAGAAATGACATCTGGCTTGTCAGTATTGGAGCACTGATGGGTCCAGTGTAGTTTAGCTGCATGGAGGAGAACAAAGATCATGTTTTGGAGTGATAGACACCATAACTCCTCCCCACAACTCAGCAGACATTGGGCTCACAATAACCACAGCTGCCTACTTCTCCTTGGGGAGAGAAAAAGTTGGTCTAGGCATCCAATGCCACGATTTTTCTAGGCACTGCTCAAAGAATAGGCTTTTTACTTGCATGTGTCTGAGTGCTGACAGGACCTGGCATTATTTAGCCACTGGGGCAAGTAAGAACAGAGATGGATTTTTGGTCTGGCAATTGCCAGCACAGAGTAAGCAATTGAAAAACCTCAGCACAGCTCCCATTTTCTGGAGACTGAAAGAGTTGGACAGAGCATCCAACAGTCCACTTTTCTGGGGGTGGCCCAAGGAACTGGCTTCTGTCTCATTTGTCCTGGTGCATTGACAGGATCCAGTAGATCCTAGAGAGCTGAGGGATGTAAAGAACAAAGAAAACAGGTTATAGTAACATGAAGGTTTAAGAGTCTCCTAGAATCTGTTAGTGAGGGTCTTTTCTTATACAAAGCCAGTCCATGAAGAATAGGTGAGGTGGCCACTTTGTCAAGTGTGCAGTCACCAACAATGAGAGTCAAATAAAATGAGGAATCATGCAAAGATGTTCCAAAAAGGGAAGAAAATAAATCTCAAGAAACTGTAATGAAACAGAGTTTTACGATTTACCTGATAGAGAACTCAAAATAACAATCATAAAGATGCTTACCAAGGTCCAGAGAGAAATGCATGAACAAAGTGAGAATTTCAACAAAGAGATAGAAAATATTAAAAAGTGCCAAACAGAAATCATGGAACTGAAGAATACAATAATTGAACTGAAAAATTCACTAGAAAACTTCATCAACAATTAGACCAAGCAGAAGAAAGTATCAGTGAACTCAAAGAGAAGTTTTTGGAACTAATTTAGAGGCACAAAAAGAAAAAAAGAATGAAAAAGAGTGAAGAAAGCTTAAAGGATTTATGAGACACCTTCAAATGAGCCAATAGGCACATTATGGGGGTCCCAAAAGGGAAGAGAGAAAGGACTAGAAAGCTTAAAAGAAATAATGTCAGAAAACTTCCCAAGTCTAAGGAAGTAAACGCATATCCACATCTAACAATCCCAAGAGATGTAACGTATGATGAACTCAAAGGAATCTACATAGAGACACATTATAATCAAAGAGTCAAAAGTCAAAGACAAAGAGAATTTTGAAAGCAGCAAGAGAAAAGCAATTTGTCATGTACAAGGGAAACTCCATAAGAATATAAGCTAACTCTGCAGCAGAAAGGTTGCAGGCCAGAAGGTAGTGGGATGATATATTTAAAGTGCCAAAAAAAACTGCCAACCAAGAATACTATACCCACAAAAATCTCTAAAAATGAAGGAATGATAAAGACTTTCCCAGACAAATCAAAGCTGAGGAGGTTCATCACCACTAGACAATCCTAACAAGAAATGTTAAAGGGAGTTCTTCAATATTTAAACAAAAGAATGCTAAACAGCAACATGATAGCATGAGAGACTATGAAACTCATAGGTAAAGGCAAAAATGTATACAAACATAGATTACTGTATTACTGTAATGGTGGTGAGGAAATCACTTTTAAGGCTAGCATAAAAGTTAAAAGATGAAAGTATTTAAAATAACTATACCTAAAAAATATATTAAAAGATACACAATATGAATAAGTGTAAATTATTACCACAATGACATAAAGTGTGGATAGGGGAATATAAAGTGTAAAGTTATTGCATTTAATTCAACTTAAGTTGTGATCAGCCAGAAATAGATTGCTATAACTATAAAACATTTTATGGATCACGTCAAGATGGTGGCATAGGCAGACTCTGAATTCATCTCCTCACATGAACACAACCAGGTTACAACAATTTTTGGAAAAATTACCATGGATAGAAAACTGAAAACTGGATAAAAAGAACCACCACAACAAGGGACAGTGCTGACAAAGGTGGAAGAGGAGAGAAAAAAAGCCACCTTCAGGAGGAGTGGAGTTTCTCAGCTGGCCAGGCGGGAGCCACCCTACAGTAAGCAGCCCTCCCTGGAGAAGGGAGGTCCTGAGTGGGGTCTGATACTACTATTAGTGTCCTTCAGACTCAGCACAACTGAGACAAGAGTCTTACTATCTGGCTTTGCTGGCTATTAACTGCAGTGGGGAATACCCCTAGAAAAGATATTGGACAAAGACTCAGGTCTTAAAGGGCCCATACACAAAGTCACCTGTCTCAGCAAAACTAAAATCACTAGAAAGTGGGCTGACAGTTCTTTGGTGAAAATAGACTCACCTGGTAGGCTCTGGGTGCATCTTGGTGAGAGGAAAGACTTCTCCAGAGACTGAGACATTGGTGGTGGCCATTGTCAACTACTTCAGGTGTGCTGACACAGACAGGCAGATGCCATTGAAGTTCTTAGCCCAGGGGTCTGCCACACCTATTAGAGTGCAGATTTAATCTAGTTCAGCCAGGGAAGGCAGCCAACCCTAAGGATTGGCCCCACCCAACAGTAAGCCTTCAGGCTACTTGTTGGCCTGCATTGACTGGATGCCTTGATCCTTTACAGGCAGGCCACTGTGTCTGCCTCTGTGGGGCAGGATCTGTGGGAGGACCAGGTGAACTGTGGGGGGCATTGGTGGAGAGGTTGGGGCCTCTGCAGTGGGGCATTAGGGTATGCTCTAGGGGGTTGGGAAGTGTGCACTGACAAGGATTGTGTCGACAGTGTGTGTGGTCCTGTGGGGGGTGAGGCTTATCAGTGGCAGAAGACCTGTGCTTCACAAATAGCCATAAAAAGGAGCAGCCCCACCTTCCAAAGCCTGAAACAATTGAGTGCTCCATGCCTAAGGCCAGCCCCACTCAGCTGCACTCCTAATAGAACTGACAAAAGCCTTGTAGGCCTGAGGCCTATCACAACTGTACGCCCCTGAGCCTAGCAACCAGCTACACTGGGTACCTATCAAATTACCAGGAAAACTGCAACAGGAGTGTGCTGTTAGACCTTGTAGCTGACAATGCTGAGGCTCCCCAAACCAGATTTACAAACAGCTGGCCAGGGAAGGAAAGACTAGACTCCCTGGGTACCTTCATTAAGACAACCCTGTCACAGCAAATGGACACAAGTAGGCCACAAAGGGATCACTCCTGGATCATTTGGACTGGTGACAAGCAGGAAGCACACTGTGGAACCTCAAAAGGCATCTCTCACATAAGGCCACTTCTCCAAGATCAAGAGACATAGCTAACTCAACTGATACATATATAAGCACAGAGAAAGAGGCATAATGAGGGGACAAAGGAATACATTCCAAACAAGGGAACAGGACAAAACCCCAGAAAAGGACTAAACTACCCAACAAAGAGTTAAAAAAAAACTCATAATGATGTTCACAGATATGGGGAGAAGACTGGATGAACACAGTGAGCTCATCAACAAAGAACTGGAAAATATAAAAATAAACCAATCAGAAATGAAGACTACAATACTGGAAATGAAAAACTGACTAGACAGACTCAATAGCAGAGTAGAGGAAGCAGAAGAATGGATCAGTGAGCTAGACAAAAGATTAGAGGAAATCGCCCAACCAGAAAAGAAAAGAGAAAAAAGAATTAGATAGAATGACAAGTGTCTAAGGGGACTCTGGGGCAATATCAAGCACAGTAAAATTCGCATTATAGGTGTCCCAAAAAGAGAAGAGAGAGACAAAGGGGTAGAAAATTTATTTCAAGAAATAATAGCTGAAAATTTTCCTAACCTAAAGAAGGAAACAGACATCCAAGTACAGGAAGCACAGAGAGCTCCAAACAAGATAAGCCCAAAGACACCCACACCAAGATACATTATAATTAAAATGTCCAAAATTAAAGGAAAAGGAAGAATCTTAAAAGCAGCAAGAGAGAGGGGCCAGCTCCGTGGCCGAGCGGTTAAGTTCACGCGCTCTGCTGCGATGGCCCAGGGTTTGGATCCTGGGTGCAGACATGGCACCACTCATCAGGCCACATTGAGGTGGTGTCCCATATCCCACAACTGGAAGGACCTGCAACTAAGATATACAACTGTGTACAGGGGGTGTTTGGGGAAATAAAGCTGAAAAATAAAAAAGATTGGCAACAGTTGTTAGCCCAGGTGCCAATCTTTAAAAAAAAAAAAAGCAGCAAGAGAAAGGAATAAGTAACATTAAAGGAAAGCCCATCAGGCTATTGGTGGACTTCTCAGTTGAGACCCTATAGGCTATAAGAGAGTGGCATTACTTATTTAAAGTGCTAAAAGGAAAAAACCTAGAGCCAAGAATACTCTATCCATCAAGGTCATCATTCAGAATGGAAGAAGAGATAGAGTGCTTCCCAGACAAGCAAAATTAAAGGAGTTTATCGCCAAGAAACCAGTTCTACAAGAAACGTTATGGGGACTTATTTAAGTGGTAAAGCAAAGACCACAAATAGAGATAAAAAAATCAAAAAAAGCAGGCGATAAAATCACTGATAAAGGTAAAAATATAGTAAAGGTAGCAGATCAACCACCTGTGAAGATAATATCATGGTTAAAAGACAAATGTACTAAAATCACCTATTTCAATGATAAGAGGGTAATGGATAGACACACACAAAACAAGAGATTAGATATGATTAGAAGAACATAAAATGTGGGAGGAGGGGAGTGAAAAAGTAGAGCTTTTAGAAAGAGGTCAAGCTAAAGAGTCTATCAACTCAATAGACTGCTATATACATAGAATATTATATAGGATCCTCATGGTAATCACAAATCAGAAACCTATAATAAGTAAGCAAAAAGGTAAGACAAAATAAATCAAAAAAATTACTAAAGAAAGCCATCAAACCACAAGGGAAGAGATCAAGAGAAAAACAAAGGAACAGAGAAGAACTACTAAAACACCCAGGAAAAAAAGTAACAAAATGGCAATAAATACATATTTATCAATAGCTACTTTAAATGTCAATGGGCTAAATGCTCCAGTCAAAAGGCATAGGGTGGCCAATTGGATAAAAAGCAAGATCCATGTATATGCTGCATACAAGAGACACAGTTGAGAACTAAAGACACTTACAAACTGAAAGTGAAAGGATGGAAAAAGATATTCCATGCAAGTGTCAAAGAAAAGAAAGCAGGGGTAGCAATACTTATGTCCAAGAAAACAGACTTTAAAACAAAAACTGTAACAAGAGACAAAGAAGGGCACTACATAATGATAAAGGGAATAATCCAACAAGAAGATATAACACTTGTAAATATCTATGCACCCAATATAGACGAACCTAAATATATAAAGCAATTATTCACAGACATAAAAGGAGAAATAAACAGTAACATAAGAATAGTAGGGGACTGTAACACTCTACACCAATGGACGGATCATCCAAACAGAAAATCAATAAGGTAATACTGGCCTTAAATGGCACATTAGACCAGATGGACTTAGTAGATATATATATAACATTCTATCCAAAACCACAGAATACACATTCTTTTCAAAGGCACATGGAACATTCTCCAGGATTGATCACATATTAGGCCACAAAACAAGTCTAAATAGATTTAAGAAGATTGAAATAATACCATGTATCTTTTCTGACCACAAAAGTATGAAACTAGAAATCAATTACAGGAAGAAAATCAGAAAAGCCACAAAAACGTGGAGACTAAACAACGACTGGGTCAATGAAGAAATCGAAGAAAAAATCAAAAAATTCCTGGAGACAAATGAACAAGAAAACACAGCATGCCAAAATCTATGGGATACAACAAAAGCAGTTCTAAAAGGGAAGTTCATGGCAATTCAGGCCTACCTAAAAAAGGAAGAAAAACCCCAAATAAACAATCTAACAGGGACTGGAAAAAGAAGAACAAATAATCACAAAATCAGCAGAAGGAAGGAAATAATAAAAATCAGAGCAGAAATAAATGAAATAGAGACTCAAAAACAATAGAAAAAATTAATGAAACCAAGAGGTTGTTCTCTGAAAAGATAAACAAAATTGACAAACCTAAGCTAGACTCACCAAGAAAGAAAGAGAGAAGGCTCAAATAAATAAAATCAGAAGTGAAAGAGGAGAAGTTACAATGGACACCTCAGAAATACAAAAGATAATAAGAGAATACTATGAAAAGCTATAAGCCAACAAATTGGATAATCTAGAAGAAACGGATAAATTCTTAGAAACATACAACCTTCCAAAACTGGACCAAGAAGAAGTAGAGAATTTGAAAAGACCAATCACCAGTAAGGAGATCAAAACAGCAATCAAAAACCTCCCAAAAAGTAAAACTCCAGGACCAGATGGATTCCCTGATGAATTCTACCAAACATTCAAAGAAGACTTAAAACCATCCTTCTCAAACTCTTCCAAAAAATTGAAGAGGAGGGGAGGCTTCCTAACTCATTCTACAAAGCCAACAATATCCTGATAGCAAAGTCAGACAAGGACAACACAAAAAAAGAAAATTACAGGCCAATATCACTGATGAACATTGTTGCAAAAATCTTCAACAAAATACTGGTAAATCGAATACAACAATACATTAAAAAGACCATACATCATGATCAAGAGGGTTTCGTTCCAGGGATGCAGGGATAGTTGAACATCAGCAAATCTATCGATGTCATACACCACCTTGACAAAATGAAGAATAAAAATCAGATGATCATCTCAATAGATGCAGAGAAAACACTTGACAAGATACAGCATCCATTTATGACAAAAACTCTAAATAAAATGGTTATAAAAGTATAAAACGTCAACATAACAAAGGCAATATATGACAAACGCACAGCAAATATCATTCTCAATGGAGAAAACCTGAAAAGCTCTTTCTAAGAACAGAAACCAGACAAGGATGCACACTTTAGCCACTCTTATTAAATATAGTTTTGGAAGTCCTAGCCAGAGAAATCAGGCAAAAAAAGTAAAAGGGATCCAAACTGGAAAAGAAGTCAAACAGTCACTCTTTGCAGATGACATGGTTTTATATATAGAAAACCCTAAAGAATCCAATAAAGAAAACTTTCAAAAATAATAAACGAAAACAGTCAAGTCACAGGATACAAAATCAACATACAAAAATTGGTTGCGTTTCTATACACTAACAACAAAGTAGCAGAAAGAGAAATTAAGAATACAATCCCATTTACAACTGCAACAAAAAGAATAAAATACCTAGGAATAAACTTATCCAAACAGATGAAAGATCTGTACACCGAAAACTATAAAACATTGTTGAAAGAAATGGAATAAGACACAAAGAAATTGAAAGATAGTCTGTGCTCTGGAACTGGAAGAATTAACATAGTTAAAATGTCCATACTTCCTAAAGCAATCTATAGATTCAACGCAATCCCTATCAAAGTTCCAACAACATTTTTCACAGATATAGAACAAAGAATTCTAAAATTTATATGGAACAACAAAAAACCCCTAATAACCAAAGGATTCCTGAGAAAAAAGGACAAAGCTGGAGATAGGAAACTCCCTGATTTCAAAATGTACTACAAAGCCACAGTAAATGAAACAGCATGGTACTGGCACAAAAACAGACATACACATCAATGGAACAGAATTGAGAGCCCAGAAATAAACCTACACATTGATGGGCAGCTAGTATTCGATAAGGGAGCCAAGAGCATACAATGGAGAAAGGAGAGTCTCTTCAATAAATGGTGTTGGGAAAACTGGACAGTCACATGCAAAAGAATGAAAGTAGGCCATTATCTTACATCATGCAGAAAAATCAACTCAAAATGGATTAAAAACTTGAATGTAAGACCCCAAACCATAAAACTTCTAGAAGAAAACATCAGCAGAATGCTCTTTGACTTCGGCCTTAGCAGCATATTTTCAAGTACCATGTCTGACTGGGCAAGGGAAACAAAAGAAAAAAGGGAACAAATGGGACTACATCAAACTAAAAACTTCTGCACAGCAAAGGAAACCATCAACAAAATGAAAAGATAACCTAACAATTGGGAGAAGATATTTTCAAACCATATATCAGATAAGAGGTTAATATCCAAAGTATACAAAGAACGCATACATCTCAACAACAAAAAAAACCAACAATCCAATTAAAAAATGGGCAAAAGATCCGAAAAGAGATTTCTCCAAAGAAGATATATGGATGGCCAACAGCACATGAAAAGATGTTCAACATCATTAGCTATCAGGGAAAGGCAAATCAAAACTACAATGAGGTATCACCTTACTCTGAAAAAAATGGCTATAATTAACAAGACAGGAAACAATAAGTGTTGGAGAGGATGTGGAGAGAAGGGAATCCTGTACACTGGTGGTAGGAGTGCAAACTGGTGCACTCACTATGGAAAGCAGTATGGACTATCCTCAGAAAATTAAGAATCTATGTTCCATATGATCCAGCTATCCCACTGCTGGATATTTATCCAAAGAACTTGAAAACACAAATGCATAAAGATACATGTACCCCTATGTTCATTGCAGCATTATTCACAATAGCCAAGACTTGGAAGCAACCTAGGTGCCCATCAAGGGATGAATGGATAAACAAGTTGTGGTATATATACACAATGGAATACTACTCAGCCATAAGAAATGACAAAATCTGGCCATTTGTGACAACATGGATGGACCTTGAGGGTATTATGAGAAGTGAAATAAGTCAGAGGGAGAAAGTCAAATACCATACGATCTCACTCATAAGTAGAAGATAAAAACAACAACAAACAAACACATAGCAACGGAGATTGCATTGGTGGTTACCATAGGCAAAGGTGGGAGGAGGGAGGGCAAAAGGGATGATTAGGCTAACATGATAGGTGATGGACTATAATTAGTTTTTGGGTGGTGAACATGATGTAATCTACACAGAATTCAAAATATATTATGATATGCATCTGAAAGCTATATGATGTTATAATCCAAGGTTACTGCAATAAAAAAAGAAAGAAATAAACCATTTTATGTAAGCTCCAAGGTAACCATAAAAACATACCTAGAGAAATTACACAAAAGAAAAAGAAAATGGAATTAAAACATACAAATACCAAAAATCAACAAAACATAAATGAAGATAGCAAGAGAGGAAGAGAGGAAAAGACAGACAAAAGAACTACAAGACTTGGGGCCAGCCCTGTGGCCGAGTGATTAAGTTCACGCACTCGGCTGCAGCGGCCCAGGGTTTTGCTGGTTCGGATCCTGGGCACAGACATGGCACTGCTCACCAGGCCACATTGAGGAGGCATCCCACGTGCCACAAGTAGAGGCACTCACAACTAGAATATACAACTATATACTGGGGGGATTTGGGGGAGAAGAATCAGGAAAAAAAAAGAGATTGGCAACAGTTGTTAGCTCAGGTGCCAATCTTATAAAAAAAAAGAACTACAAGACTAAGAGAAAACAATGAAATAACAATAGTAAATCTTCTCCCATTAATAATTACTTTCAGGGGGCTGGCCCCGTGGCCGAGTGGTTAAGTTCACGCGCTCCGCTGCAGGCGGCCCAGTGTTTCGTTGGTTCGAATCCTGGGCGTGGACATGGCACTGCTCATCAAGCCACATTGAGGCAGCGTCCCATATGCCACAACTAGGTGGACCCACAACGAAGAATATACAACTATGTACCTGGGGGCTTTGGGGAGAAAAAGGAAAAAAAATAAAATCTTAAACATACCTTAAAAAAATAATAATAATTACTTTCAAGGTAAATGAATTAAATTCCTCAATTATAAGACATAGATTAGCCAAATAAAAAAAAAGAAAACAAGACCCAGCTTTATGCTGTCTACAAGAAACTCACTTTATATTTAAGAATGCACATAAGCTGAAAATGAAGAGATGGAAAAAGATATTACATTCAAAAGGTTATGAAAAGAAAGCAAAGGTAGCTATACTTATATTAAACAAAATAGGCTGTAAGTCAAAACCTGTCATAAGAGACAGAGAAGGGCAATATATAATGATAAAAGGGTCAATCCACCAGGAAAGTGCAACAGTTATAAATATATATGCACTAAACCGCAGAGAACCTAAATACATAAATCAAACGTTGAAGAACTGAAGGGAGAAATACACAGCAGTACAATAATTGTAGAAGACTTCAGTGCCCCACTTTTGATAAAGGATAGAACATCTCGACAAAAGATCAATAAGAAAATAGAGAATTTGAATAATACCATGGACCACATGGACCTAACAGACATATACAGAACATTTCATGCAACAGCAGCAAAATACACATTCTTCTCAAATGTACACAGAACTTGCTCGAGGATATATGACAGGATAAGTGAGAAAACAAGTCTTAACAAATTTAAGAAGATTGAAATCATCTCACGTATCCTTTGTGACCACAAAGGAATGAAATTGGAAAACAACAGCAGAAGGAAAACTGGAAAATACACTAATATGTGGAAATTAAAAAACACATTCTAAGCAACCATTGAATCAAAGAAAAAATCAAAAAGGAAATTAGAAAATAGCTCAAGAAAAATGAAAATCAAAACAAAACATGTCAAAACTTATGGAATGCAGTAAAAGTAGAAGTAATGGCAAGTTTATTGTAATAAATACCTACATTAAAAAAGAATAAAGATCTCAAAAATCCAACCTAACTTTACACACTGAATAGCTGGAAAAAGAAGAAAAAATGAAGCCCAAGCTTAACATAAGAAAAGAAACAACAAAGATAAACATAGAAATAAACAAAATAGAGGATAGAAAAAACTTAACAAAACTAAAAGTTGCTTTTTTGAAAAACTAAACAAAATTGACAAACTCTTAGCTAGAATAAGAAAAAAGAGAGAAGACTCAAATAAATGAAATCAGAAATTAAGAGGAAATATTACAAGTGGATGACCTGGAATAAATAGATAAATTCCTAGCAATATACAAACTACCAAGACTGAATCATGAAGAAATAGAATGTCTGAACAGATGTATAACTAGTATAGAGATTGAATCAGTAATCAAAAATATCTCAACCAAGAAAAATCCCAAATCAGATGGATTCACTGGTGACTTCTATCAAACATTTAAAAAAGAATTAATCCCAATTTTTCTCAAACTCTTCCAAAAAATTAAAGTTGAGAGATGTTTCCAAACTCATTCTATGAGGTCAGAATTACCCTATTACTAAAGCCAGACAAAGACACCACAAGGAAAGCAAACTATAGGCCAATATCCCTGATGAATTTAGATGCAAAAATCTTTAAAAAATAATAGCAAACCAAATCTAACAGCACATTAACAGGATCATACACCATGACCAATTGGGATTTATCCTTGGGACACAAGGACGGTTCAACATAAGAAAACCAAATAATATGATACACCACATTAACAGAATAAAGAATAAAAATAACGTGATCATCTCAATAGATGCACAAAAAGCATTTGACAAAATTCAACACCCTTTCATGATAAAAACTCTCAAGAAAATAGGAATAGGAGGAAAGTACCTCAACACAGGCATATATTAGTAAAACTGGCAAAAGTGAATGGCAAAGAAAAAATATGAAGGGCAGCAAGGCAGAAGAAAATAACCTACAAAGGAACACATATCAGGCTTTCAGCATATTTCTCAGCAGAAACCTTACAGGCTAGGAGAGAGTGGGATGATACATTCAAAATTCTGAAAGACAGCAACTTTCATCCAAGAATACTCTATCCAGAGGAACTATCCTTCAGATATGAGGGAGAAATAAAAACTGTCCCAGATAAGCAAAAGCTGAAGGAGTTCATTACCACAGGAGCCCGTCTACAAGAAATGATCAAGAGGGGCTTCATAACCGAAAAAAAGAAAGAGTTTACAAAGCCTTGAGCAGGATATATATAGACAGACAAAATCAGAAAATTGCAGCTCTCTATCAGAACAGGTTAGCAGTTAATTATAATATTAAAGATAAAGGGAAAGAAAGCATCAAAAACAAGTATAATCAATTCATTTTAATTGCAAACTCACAACACAAAATTGAATAAGTTGGGACAACAACTTAGATGGGGAAGTGGAAAGAAATGGAACCTGCTTAGACTAAGGAAATAACAGGCTATCAGAAAATGGATTATCTCATCTATGAGATCTTTTATACAACCCTCGTGGTAACAATTAAACAAAAAATAAGAAAAGAGACACAAATGATAAATAAAGAGAAAACCATCACAGAAAAACATCAAAATGAAATGACAATCAGAAATACATGGGATGAGAAAAAGGGAAATACACAACAATCAGAAAACAAGTGATAAAATGGCAATATTAAGCCCTCACATATCAAAAATCACTCTGAATGTAAATGGATTGAATTCTCCCATCAAAAGACACAGAGTGGCTGGATGGATTAAAAACCAAGACCCAACAATGTGCTGCCTCCAGGAAACAAATCTCAGCTCTAAAGACAAACATAGACTCAGAGTGAAGGGTTGAAAGGCAATACTGCAAGCTAATGTCAAGCAGAAGAAAGCAGGTGTTGCCATAGTTATATCAGACAAAGTAGACTTAAAGATAAAAAAGACAATAAGAGGCAAAGAGGGGTAGTATATAATGATAAAAGGAACACTTCACCAACAGGACATAACACATAAACATATATACACCTAACAAAGGAGCACCAAAGTACATAAAGCAATGATTAACAGACCTAAAAGGAGAAATTAAGAGCAAGACAATAATAGTAGGGGACCTCAACACCCCAGTTACATCACAGGATAGATCTTCCAGACAGAAAACCAACAAGGAAATAGTGGAATTAAATAAAAACTGGACCAGATGGACTTAATAGATATATATAGAACATTCCATCCAAAATCAGCGGAATACACATTCTTTTCAAGTGCACATGGAACATTCTAAAGATAGACTGTATCTTGGGAACCAAGGCAAGTCTCAATAAATTTAAGAAGACCAAATTCATATCAAGCATCTTTTCTGACCATACTGCTATTAAACTAGAAATCAACTACAACAAAAAAGTTGGGAAAGTGACAAGTATCTGGAGACTAAACAACATGCTACTGAACAACCAATGGATCAATGAAGAAATTAAAGGATAAATCAACAAATATCTGGAGACAAATGAAAATGAAAATACACCATACCAACTTATATGGGATGCAGCAAAAGTGGTCCTAAGAGGGAAATTCACTGCAACACAGGTTCACCTTAACAAACAAGAAAATTCTCAAATAAGTAATCTCAAACTACACCTAACAAAACAAAATAAAGAAGAAAAGACAAAGCCTAAAGTCAGCAGAAGGAGGGAAGCAATAAAAATTAGAGCAGAAACAAATGAAATAAAAAACAAATAGAAAAAAACAGTGGAAAGGATCAATGAAACTAAGAGCTGATTCTTTGAGAAGATAAACAAAATTGACAATCTCTTAGCCAGACTCACTAAGAAAAAAAGAGAGAAGGCTCAAATAAATAAAATCAGAAATGAAAGAGGAGTAATTATAACAGATACCACAAAAATGCAAAGGATTATAAGAGAATACTATGAAAATTTCTATGCCCAAAACTTGGACTATCTAGAAGAAATGGATAAATTCTTAGACTCATACAACCTCCCAAAACTGAATCAAGAAGAAATAGAGAATCTGAATAGACTAATCACAAGTAAAGAGATTGAAACAGTAACCAAAAACCTCCCAAAACCAAAACTCCAGGACCAGAAGACTTCTTGGTAGAATTCTATCAAACATTCATAGAAGATTTAATTCCTATCCTTCTCAAACTATTCCAAAAAATTGAAAAAGACAGAAGACTTCCTAACCCATTCTATGAGGCCAACATCACCCCGATCCCAAAGCCAGACAAGGACAACACAAAGAAGGAAAATTACAGGCCAATATCACCGATGAACATAGATGCAAAATTCCCCCACAAAATACTGGGAAACTGAATACAGAAATACATTAAAAGGATCATACATCATGACCAAGTGGGACTTATACAAGGAACACAAGGATGGTTTGACATCCTCAAATCAATCAATATGATATACCACGTTAACAAAATGAGGAATAAAACCCACATGATCATCTCAATAGACATAGAAAAAACATTTGACAAGATCCAACATCCATTAATGACAAAAATTCTCAGTGAAATGGATATAGAAGAAAAGTACCTCAACATAATAAAGACCATGTGTGACAAACCCACAGCCAACATCATACTCAATGGGGAGAAACTGAAAGCCATCTCTCTGAGGACAGGAACAAGACAAGGGTGCCCATCTAGGCCCTCTCATGCAAACCTCTTATGGCAGTTTTGGCCAGAGTAGTCAGGCAAGAAAAAGAAATAAAATGTATCCAAATTGTCAACGAAGAAGTGAAACTCTCACTGTTTGCAGACGACATGATTCTATATATAGAAAACTCTAAAGAATCCATCAGAAAACTATTAGAAATAATCAACAACTACAGTAAAGTTTCAGGGTACAATTTCAACTTACAAAAATCAGTTTCTTTTCTGTACTCCAATAATGAACTAACAAAAAGAGAACTCCAGAATACAATCCCATTTACAACCATAACAAAAAGAATAAAATGTCTAGAAATAAATTAACCAAGGAGGTGAAAGATCTATACAATGAAAACTATGACATTATTGAAAGAAGTCAATGATGACATAAGGAAATGGAATGATATTCCATACATATGAATTGGAAGAAAAAAACATAGATAAAACGCCCATACTACCTAAAGCAATCTACAGATTCTACACAATCCCAATCAGAATCCCAATGACATTCTTCACGGAAATAGAACAAAGAATCCTAAAATTCATATGGGGCAACAAAAGATCTCAAATAGCTGAAGCATTCCTGAGAAAAAAGAACAAAGCTGGAGACATTACAATCCCTGACTTCAAAATATACAACAAAGCTATAGTAATCAAAATAACATGGTACTGGTACAAAAATAGACACACAGTTTAATGGAACAGAATTGAAATCCCCAAAATAAAACCACACATCTACAGACAGCTAATCTTCAACAAATGAACCAAAAACATACAATGAAGAAAGGAAAATCTCTTCAATAAATGGTGTTAGGAAAACTGGACAGCCACATACAAAAGAATGAAAGTACACCATTATCTTTCACCATACACAAAAATCAACTCAAAATGGAATAAGCCTTGAAGGTAAGATGTGAAACCATAAAACTCCTAGAAGAAAATATAGGCAGTATGCTCTTTGACATCGGTGTCAGAAGAATCTTTTTGAATACCATGTCTATTCAGGCAAAGGAAACAAAAGGAAAAATAAACAAATGAGATGTCATCAGACTAACGAGCTCCTTCAAGGTAAAGGAAACCATGAACAAAATGAAAAGACAACCCACCAACTAGGAGAAAATATTTGCAAATCACATACCCAACAAGGAGTTAATCTCTAAAAAATATAAAGAACTCTCACAACTCAACAACAAAAAAAACAAACAACCTGATCAAAAAATGGGCATAGGATATGAACAGACACTTTTATAAAGAAGATATACAGGTGGACGATAGGCACATGAAAAGATCTTTAACGTCACTAATCATTAGGGAAATGCAAATCCAAACCACAACAAGACAGGGGCAGCCCAGTGGCACAGTGGTTAAAGTTTGCTCGCTCCACTTTGGTGGCCCAGAGTTAGCAGGTTTGGATCCTTGGTGCAGACCTATGCACCGCTCAGCAAGCCATGTTGTGGTGGTGTCCCACATACAAAAAATAGTGGAATATTGGCATAACTGTTAGCTCAGGGCCAATCTTCCTCACCAAAAAAAAAAAATTACAATGAGATATTACCTTACCCCCCTTTGAATGGCTAAAATCACCAATATAAAAGATAGCAAATGGAGAGAATGTGGAGAAAATGGAACCCTCATACACTACTGGTAGTAATGCAAACTGGTGCAGCCACTGTGGAAAACAGTATGGAGATTTCTCAAAAAATTAAAAATAGGAATGTCATAGGACCCAGCTATCCCACTACTGGCTATTTATCCAAAGAACTTGACATCAACAATTCAAAGAAACTCATGCACTCCTATGTTCATTGCAGCATTATTCACAATGTCCAAGATGTGGAAACAACCCAAGTGCCCACTGAATGATGAATGGATAAAGAAGATGTGGGATATATCTACAAGGGAATACTACTCAGCCATAAAAAAGACAGTATGATCCCATTTGCAACAACATGGAAGGACCTTGAGGGTATCATGTTAAGTGAAATAAGCCAGACAGAGAAAGACAAGTACCGAATGATTTCACTCAAACATGGAAGACAAACAAACACATGGACAAAGAGAACAGATTAGTGATTACTGGAGGGGAAGGCAGTTGGGGGTGGGCATAAGGGATAAAGGGGTACATATATATGGTGACTGACAAACAATAATGCACAATTGAAATTTCACAATGTTATAAACTATTATGACCTCAATAAAATAATAATTTTTAAAAATCTGTTAGAACTAATAAATGAATTCAATAGAGTTTCAGGTTAAAAAAATCAGTACTTAAAAATCAGTTGCATTTCTATACACTAACAACAAACTCTCTGAAAAGGAAATTAGTAAAACAACCCCATTTACTATAGCATGATAAAGAATAAAATACCTGGGAATAAACTTAAGTAAGGAGGTGAAATATTTGTGTACTGACAACAAAACCTTAATGAAAGATGTTAAAGAAGATGCAAATAAATGGAAAAGTATCCTATGCAGATATACTGGAATATTTAATATTGTTAAAATGTCCATACTACTCAAAGAGATCTACAGATTCAACTCAAACTCTATCAAAACCCAAATGACTTTTTTACAGAAATAGAAAAAACAATTTTAAAATTTATGCTGTACCACAAAATTTCCTGAATAACAAAATCAATCTTGAGAAAGAAGAATAAAGTTAGATACATCACATTTCCTAATTTCAAAATACATTACAAAGCTATGATAATCAGAACAGTATGGCATTGGCATGAAGACAAGACATATAGACCAATGGAACAGAATAGAGATCCTAGAAATAAATCCCTGTATATACAGTCAACTGATCTTTGACAGGGGTGCTAAGAATACTCAATGGGGAAAGGACAGTCTCTTCAATAAATGGTGTTGGAAAAACTGGATATCCACACGCAAAAAAATAAAATTGTACCCTTATTTACACTATACATAAAAATCAACTCCAAAGGGATTGAGTACTTAAACATAAAGACTTGAAATCATAAAACTCCTAGAATAGGAGTTTTCACATAAGTGAAAATCTTCATAACATTTTTCTTGGCAATGAGTTCATGGATATGACACCAAAATCACAGGCAACAACAGCTAAAATAAACAAGCAAAAATAGATAAAAAAAAAACCCCATCAAACTAAAAAGCCTCTACACAGCAAAGGAAACAAGGAACAAGGTGAAAAGGCACTCTACAGAATGAGAGAAAATATTTGCAAACCATACGTCTGATAAGAGATTCATATCCGCAATATATAAAGAATTCCTACAACTCAGAAGCAAAACAATCCACTAATACAATTTTTAAATGTTCTAAAGGCTTGGATAGACATTTCTCCAGAGAAGACATACAAATCGCTAATATCACTAATCATCAGGGAAATCCAAATCAAAACCACAACGATCTGTCACCTCACACCTGTCAGGATGACTACAATGAAAAAAAGCAAAAAACAACAAGTTTTGGTGAGGATATGGAGAAATATGCACTCTTGTACACATTGATGAAAATGCAAAGTGGTGCAGCTGCTATTAAAAAGATTATGGAGGTTCCTCAAAAAATTAAAAATAGAACTACCACATCATCTAGCAATCCCAATTCTGGGTATTTTCCAAAAGTATTGAAATCAGGATCTCGAAGAGATATTAGGACTCCCATGTTCATTGCAGCACTATTGACTATAGCCAAGAGATGAAACAACCTAACTGTCCATTGACAGATGAATGGTTAAAGAAATTGTGATATATACATGCAATGTAATGTTATTCCACCTTTAAAAAGAAGGAAATTCTGAAACATATGACAACATGGATGAACCCTGAAAACATTATGCTAAGTGAAGTAAGCCAGTTACAGAAGGATAAATATTGCATGATTCCACTTACAGGAAATAGCTAAAATGATCAAATTCATAAATCAAAGAGTGGTGTGATTGTTTCCAGGGGCTGGGGGAAGGGGAGAATAGGGGAGTTACTAATCAAGGGACGTAAAGCTTCAATTAATCAAGATGAATAAATTCTAGAGATCTGCTAGGTTATAGGTTGTATTGTACCTATATCAATACCAATAATCAATATTGTACCAATAATCAATAGATACAACATTGTACCTATAATCAACCATACTGTATTGTACCCTTAAAAATGTGTTACAAGGATAGATCTCATGTTATGTGTTTTTACCACAGCAAACCAAAATTTAAAAAAATAAAATATTACGTATCAAAATTTGTGTGGTGAAGCTCAACAACTTCTTGGATGGATATTTATAGACTTAGAAATGCTTACATATAAAGAAATAGTCCTGAAAATAAATAAGCTAAATAGCCAACTTAAGAAATTAGAAAAAGAACTGAATAAAGCTAAAAGGAATGTCCAAAAGAGTAATAAACAGAAAAATAGAAAATAATGAGCTATAAGACAAAGATACAATAGAGAATATGAGTAAAGCAAAAAAAATTATTTGATAACACTAATACACCTGACAAAATTCTAGGAAGAATTTTTTTTTTTAAAGATTGGCACCTGGGCTAACAACTGTTGCCAATCTTTTTTTTTCTGCTTTATCTCCCCAAGCCCCCCCGTACATAGTTGTGTATCTTAGTTGCAGGTCCTTCTGGTTGTGGGATGTGGGACGCCGCCTCAACGTGGCCTGACGAGCGGTGCCATGTCGGCGCCCCGGATCCAAACCCTGGGCCACCACAGCAGAGGGCGCGAACTTAACCACTAGGCCACGGAGCCAGCCCCTCTAGGAAGATTTTTAAAAGGGAAGGTGCAAATAATGAAAAGTATACATAATTTCAGATATTACAGAAATTAAATACATAAGACAATAACTTTATACCAATAATTTTTAAAACTGAAATGAAATGAGATAAATTCCTAGAAACTCATAACTGACCAAAAATTGGCGCAAAAATAAATACATAGTTTGAATAATCCTATTACCGTTAAATAAATACAATCAGATGTCAAAACCTTTCCTATAAAGGAAACACCAACCTGAGATCATTTAACTTACACATTCTATGGCAATACATAATTTTCATCTTATAAAGCCATTACAGAAATACAACAAAAAAGAGATTGACCAAACGAACTTTATGAAACTAGCATAACTTGGACACACAAACTCGTTAAAGAGAATACAACAGAGAAAAAGTACAGCCCTGACCAAGTGTTGGGAAGGATATAAAGTTACAAAAATAAAGTTACAAAACAAAGCATTAGCAAACTGATTCTAACAATATATAAAAAGGATAATACATCATGATCAAATTGGGTTTCTCTTAGAAATGTAACATGAGAAAATCGATTAATGTAATTCACTATGTGAATGGATTATGGCGAATAATATCAAATGATTATTTCAGTTGATGCAGAAATAGCCTTCAGAGAAATTCAGCATCTATCCATTAAAAGAAAATGATTTTGATCGGGGAAGTTAAAATTAAGCCAATCATTTTACTCTCTAGATTGCAGAAAATTTAAAGCCAGAGAATATTAATGGTAAGCAATGATATGGAGCAGTTGTAAATTGCAAGCAGGAGTGAAGTTTGAAATCATGTCATCATGTTAAAGACGCACCTACCTTACCACTTAGCAATCCCACTCCCGGGTACATATCATAGAAAAACTCTGAACAAATCCACCAGAAGATAAGTAAATATTTGTAGAAGTATATTTTGTAATAACAACAAAAAAATGAAACTCATCTATATATTCATCAACTGTCAAATAAATAATTAAATTTTTGCATAATCCTACATGAAATAACCTACAGCAGTAAAAATAAATGAATTTGAGCCACATACATCAAAATAGATAGTTTCAGGGACACAATGATGTACAAAAAAGCAAATCACAGAAGAATTTTATCTCAAAAATTAACCTTGTACTACCTCCAAACTTGAAGGTAAAGTGTAAAATAAGCCTAAATGATTTCTCATTTTACTTTTCTACTTGGATCACTTTCATATCACAATCATGTTTTGAAAAAGTATTTCACATTAGCATTTATTCTGTTCAAGAGCATTAGGCATTATGTGAGAGGAAAAAATAAGACATTTTCCTTGCCCTAAAATGAATCAAAACTTATTAAATTAAGATGTCACTGAGAGTAGATCTTAAGGGTTCTTACCACACACACTCAAAACAAGTTATCTGTGTTAGGTGATGGATGTGTGAATTATCTTGAGATTAGTAATCATTCCACAATGAATATGTATATCAAATCATCATGACGCACACTTTAAATATATATATTTGTCAATTATTTCTCAATAAACTTAGGGGGAAAAAGATGTAACTTGAGGATATATTCAGATACATTTACACTATTTTATAATTTAGAGCTATCAATTGGAGTTATGCTTATTGTTTAGAGTGATTTTTATTATTTTAAAGAAAATGCAATCTCCTACTACTGAGGTAACAGCTGCCGCAAAGATTTTACAATTAAAACCCTTTTTATAACAATTCACATTTTCCATCACATTTTGGTCTAATGAGACTGTAATTTTATTTTAAATTCTGTCTTTTTTTAGCAAATGTATTCTTCCTATTTCTTGGTGCTGGCCCTGTGGCCAAGTGGTTAAGTTCGCGAGCTCCGCTGCAGGCGGCCCAGTGTTTCGTTGGTTCGAATCCTGGGCGCGGACATGGCACTGCTCATCAAACCACGCTGAGGCATCAAACCACATGCCACAACTAGAAGGACCCACAACGAAGAATATACAACTATGTACCGGGGGGCTTTGGGGAGAAAAAGGAAAAAATAAAATCTTTAAAAAGAAATGTATTCTTCCTATTTCTTTAACAATTGCCTGCAAGTGTCTACAGGCATACCTCATTGTATTTCACTTTGCTTTATTGCACTTGGCAGATATTGCATTTTTTACAAACGGAAGGTTTGTGGCAACCCTGCATGAAGCAAGTCTATCGGCATGATTTTTCCAACACCATTTGCTCACTTCGTGTCTCTGTGACATGTGTCACATGTTGGTAATTGTCATAATATTTCAGACTTTATTATTATTCTTATATTTATTATGGTGATCTGTGATCAGTGATCTTTGATGTTATTATTGTAATTGTTTTGGGGCACCACAAATGGCGCCCATATAAGATGGCAAACTTAATTGATAAATGTTGTGTGTGTTCTGACTGCTCCACTGACTCTATTCCCTGTCTCTCTATCCCTCTCCTCTGGCCTTCCTATTCCCTGAGATGCAACAATATTGAAATAATGCCAATTAATAACCCTACAATGGCCTTTAAGTGTTCAAGTGAAAGGAAGAGTCATAGGTTTCTCACTTTCAATCAAAAGCTAGAAATGGTTAAGCTTAGTGAGGAAGGTATGTCAATAGCTGAGATAGGCCAAAAGCTAGGCCTCTTTTACCAAACAGTTAGCCTCATTGTGAATGCAAAGGAAAAGTTTTTGAAGGAAATTAAAAGTGCTACTCTGGGGAACACATGAATGATAAGAAAGCAAAACAACTTATTGCTAATATGAAGAAAGTTTTAGTGGTCTAGATAGAAGCTCAAACCAGCCACAACATTCCCTTAAGACAAAGCTTAATCCAAAGCAAGACCCCAACTCTCTTCAATTCTGTGAAGTCTGAGAGAGGGAAAGAAGCTACAGAAGAAAAGTTTGAAGCTAGCAGAAGTTGGTTCATGAGGTTTAAGGAAAGAAGCCATCTCCATAAAATAAAAGTACAAGATGAAGCAGCAAGTGCTGATGTAGAAGCTGCAAGTTACCCAGAATATCCAGCTAAGATAATTAATGAATGTGGCTACACGAAACAACGTATTTTCAATATAGATGAAATAGCCTTATATAGGAAGAAGATGCCATCTAGGACATTAATAGCTAGAAAGGAGAGGTCAATGCCTGGCTTCGAAGCTTCAAAGGACAGGCTGACTCTCTTGCTAGGGGCTAATGCAACTAGTGACTTTAAGTTTAAGTCAATGCTCATTTACCATTCTGAAAACTGTAGGGCCCTTAAGAATTCTGTTAAATCTACTCTTCCTATGCTCTATACATGAAACAATAAAGCCTGGATGACAGCACATCTGTTTACAACATGGTTTACTGGATATTCTAAGCCTACTGTTGAGACCTACTGCTCAGAAGAAAAGATTCCTTTAAAAATCTTACTGCTCATTGAAATGCCCCTGGTCACCCAAGAGCTCTGATGGAGATGTACAATGAGATTAATATTGTTTTCATGCCTGCTAACACAGTATCTATTCTGCTGCCCATGGATCAAGGAGCTATTTCAACCTTCAAGTTTTATTATTTAAGAAATATATTTCTTAAGTCTATAGCTGCCATAGGCAGTGATTCCTCTGATGGATCTGAGTAAAGTAAATTGGAAACCTTCTGGAAAGGATTCACCATTCTAGATGCCATTAAGAACATTTGTGATTCATGGGAAGAGGTCAAAATACCAACATCAACAAGACTTTGGCAGAAGTAACTGCAATGGAGGTAGTAACTGGAGGAAGTAACTGCAGACATGGTAGAAATAGCAAGAGAACTAGAATTAGAAGTGAAGCCTGAAGATGTGACTGAACTGCTGCAACCTCGTGATAAAACTTCAACCGATGAGGAGTTGCTACTTATGGATGAGCAAAGAAAGTGGTTTCTTGAGATGGGATCTACTCCTGGTGAAGGTGCTCTGAAGATTGTTGAAATGACAATAAACAGTTTAGAATATTACATAAACTTAGTTGATAAAGCAGTGGAAGGGTTTGAATGATTGACTCCAATTTTGAAAGAAGTTCTACTGTGGGTAATGCTATCAAACAGCATCACATGCTACAGAGAAATTGTTCATGAAAGGAAGAGTTAATTGATGCAGCAAACTTCATTGTTGTCTTATTTTAAGAAAGTGCCACAGCCACCCCAACCTTCAGCAAGCACCACCCTGATAAGTCATCAGTTAATATCAAGGCAAGACCAGCAAAAAGATTATGACTTGCCAAAGGCTCAGAAAATGGTTAGCATTTTTTAGCAATAAAGTATTTTTTAGTTAAGGTATATACACTGGTTTTCTTAGACCATGCTATTGCACGTTTAATAGACGACAGTATAGTGTAAGCATAACTTCTATATGCACTGGGAAACCAAAAAGTTTGTGTGACACTTTCTTGTTGTATTTGCTTTATTGCAGTAGTCTGGAACTGACCTGCAATATCTCTGAGGTATGCCTGTACTTCATTCTTATGTTAATCCAAAACAAAGTCTGTCCATAAGCTTTATGAAACTACACATATAATAAAATGTACTATCTACACCTTGTCAAATATATTCACAGAATTTCAAACCTAATATTGTTAATGGTTAATAAGCAAATTCACTAATCATGTTTTTACTTATATTTCCATCATCAACACTAATTTGTTTTGCTAAAGTCAGAGATTTTGGCTTAATTAGGGATATTAGTGGTAATGAGTAAATTAAAATGTGTTTGAAATTCCACAGTGCCTATGTTAGACTTCAAGTCAGATATGAACAGCATTTTCACATGGTATTATCAGGTATCTTGGAACATAAGGACTGACCTTTAAAAAAGTCAAAAAGTTTACTTTCCCAATACCTGCTGTGTGTTTGAGTGTGTGTGTGTGTTTGTGTATGAAGACTCTGTTAGTAAAGCAAATATATTGACAATATTGTAAATATTTAGGGATGCTCAGTTTCCACAAACCTAGAACATTGTGGCTTACAGCATTTTATTGTGCTTCGTTATTTGACTCAGACATTTAGGGCTGCTCTATTGATTTTTAGTTCAGTCCAAAAGTGGATTCTGAACACTGAGAAATTACAAATTCAAAAATGACTGTTTTCAAGATTTTATGTCTAATGGAATGATTAACATTTGTTTGGATTTTGATTAGATTTCAACAGGAAACAACATATGGGTCCTAAGGACAGTTTTCTCCCATTTAGCTGCCTAAGATTTCAGCATGTCATCTGTAGTCACTGAACATACAGGAACCAAGGAAACAAGTCCCAGCCAAGTTAGGTAGACAGTGAAAATAAAAAGCCCAGGAAAACAAATAACAACATCATATCTAAAGAGCCAAAGTGCACATCAGAATCTAGCCCAAGCAGTGGAAGTCTGGAAATCTCCATACTAGAGTAAAAGCTGGTAAGAAAAGAAAAGAAGATTCTTGGGCAGTTTCCAGAAACAGCTCGGTGGTATCTGTTCCTCAACTGCATTAGTAGGTGGGAATGTGATGAGGGGGTATGTCAGCCTGTCTTAAAGGTAAGGTGACTATCTTTTTTCCCCCAGCTTTATTGAGATATAATGACAAATAACATTGTCTAAATTTAAAGTATACAACATAATAATTTGGTGTATATATATATATAGAGAGAGAGAGAGAGATAGTAAAATAATTACCACAATCAGGTTAATTAACACATCCATAGCTTCACATAGTTACCATTTTTTTATGTGTATGTGGTGAGGACATTCGAGATCTACTCTCATCAGATTTCAAGTATACAATACAGTATTGTTAGTTATCATCACCATGCTGTACATTAGGTCCCCAAAATGTATTCATTTTATAATTGAAAGTTTGTACCCTTTGACCACCATCTCCTCATTTCCCCTACTCCCCAGCCACCAGCAGCAGCCAATCTACTCTCTGTTTCTATGAGTTTGACTTTTTTAGATTCTACATATAAGAGAAATCGTGCAGTATTTGTCTTTCTCTGTCTGATTTGTTTAGTTATAATGATTAATTAAACAAATAATACAGGTGCCAAACATAATATTTTTATAGTATTTCTGTATTTTGAAGAGCAATTTATTTTAACTCTTTTCTAAACTTTACTGGATAGTTAAATTTTGAAGGCTGTATTATTGTATACTCTTAAGAAATATAAATGAAAGACTTTAAAAGAAGAATGTAAATACGATAGGACTAATTAAACATATAAATTGCCTATAGTTAATTAAAAATGATATTAATATGTTTCTTTTTTGTCCTAGGATATTTTTACTCTTTCTATTTCATTTTCCATTAATACTTCTCTGAACTGACTGCAGTCTCTAGGACAGCCTTCTTTTCTTTGACGTAGTGGCCAAATAACACAGTCAAACATAAAATTCACTTTGAGTTGTGGCTCTACTCTTATCAAGCAAACGTTACACTGATTCTTGCTGTCAGTCCAATGTGATGGTATCAAGTTAAATATCTTTGCAACATAAGTGTTTGACCAAAGAATACTTAGGATTTTACTTACTAGATTTATAGGAATTAGTTTCCAGCTCTCCAAAAATTGCCATCCACTTTGTATCTACAGGCTTCTTTTGGTATAACAGTAGTTCATCAATCAGGTCTTTTTGCACCTATAAATTCATTATAATTATTATCCATGTTTAAAATGTCCATCATTTTTAAATTCTTCAAAGCACATTAGATGTCATCATACATTATACTTCTCTTTCTCAGGACACAGAGGTAATTTGTACTTGAGAAATAAAAGTTAGATTCCAAATAAGTTAGTTTTAATAAAACAAACCATTGAGGAAGTCCTTCTCTAACTGGTTTCCCTGTTCTGGTGACATTTTTTGAGTTTTGAAGCAGTTTATTTCTCAAAATTAGTCATGTTTTTGCTGTATGAGTATTTGTTGCAACCTAAATATAACATAAAACACCTGAAGTGTAGTTAGTCCACGCTTTTCTAGGCTACTTGTGCCCTCCTGTAAAATCATCAAATAGTTTCTTTTTTAGCATAATCGTTTCTCCATTTCCATCCTCAACATATTTCCAAATGATAAAAAATCATTCTTCTTGTCTCAATTTTTGACAATATGATTTTATAGCAAACCAGCATTTAAAAATATTTTCTATGGCAGCAACAATGATCTCCATCTTGTAGGCACATATGTAAGGAACCTATCTCCTTTCATTTCTATAAAGTTGAATATCTCATTAAGCGCCTCTATGCGTTTTGAGGAAACTGAAAGATAATCAAAAACTTTTATTGTGAATGTTTCAATATCACAGTTAAGCATATCATACCCTTTTTTTTATCAGTGTTGTGTACAAAGTCTTCAGGACACTCAGCTGATAAAATCTTTTTCATTATGTTTGGGAATAAGTTTACAGACTGAATGGAATGTTCCAAAATTTACATTTGTACTGCCTATGAAATATGAAGATATGGGAGCAAAGTCTATTTTGTATTTGAACAAAATATCAACCATCTTTTGTTTTATGTTTTCTGAGGTTTTACTAAAATCTTCAGAAAATCAAGAAGATGTTTTGAAACTCCATTCTTCAAACAATGTGTCTAAGAGCTAGGAGGAATATTGTTTTGTCGTGATTTGAGGCATCACTTGATATACTGTAGAAAGCATGATCATCAGTAAGATTTGACAGATTCAGCTCAACATATTTGTTATCAAAATTTCTCTTTTTTTCACCCACAGAACGTTCTGAGGTTAGTTGTAACCTCAGAATCTGAATAGTTTGGTAAAATGATCAAAGGAATGATACAAAAATGTGTTTTCCTTCCTGTGGTATGCCCAAGCTAATTCAGGAGCTACTGTTTTTGCCTGAGCATTGGTTTCTTTTGGGGAGACAAAAAAACTTTTGATTGACTTAGTAGTATCTGCTTGTGTCATCCCCACTTGTGAGATCCATTCCCCATAAAATCTTGAACATTCCGTTCTCTACCACGCCCAACCACAAATCCTTTTCAGTATATTGTTCAGTTATGTTTTGGGCATTTGGCTTCCTAATCCAGTTACTTGTGTCCTTCCACCTATCATTAAAATAACACAATCATTTAGACTTTTTTTTTTTTTGAATCATGTGGCTATATTATTTATTGAAAAATAAAAATCATAGAAGTAGTATAACTCTAAATTTTTTTTTTCCATTTTTTTTTTTTTTGAGATTTCAGTTGTACATTTTTGTTAGTCATATTGTGGGTACACCACTTCCCCCTCCGTACCCTCCCCCCACCCTCATTTAGACTTTTTTACGATGTCTTGGTCATGCTGGAACTGGTATTATAATCATTCCCAATTTCATTTTCTGAACTCAAGAGAATATGGTCACTCAGGTTATTGTGAAAAATGATGACATTTCACAATTTTAAAAGTTAAAATAGCACTACCTTAATACAAAGCACAACAGTTAATCTACAGGCAAAGTTAAAGACAGACTAACACTCAACACTCAGTTACACATTTTAATTGCATCCATTGCTGTGGATTGCAAATCACAGTTGCTAACATCAGTGATCAAAGGAAAAGGAGCAAAGAAAGAACTGACAGGACCATAAAAAGGAGTTTCCAACTCCTAGTTTTGGGGTCATCATGTGCATTTTGTACTTTTTCCCCATTCTTCCTCTTTTTTCCCTGAAAACCGGGAGTTTTTATGTTCCAGGAAGGTGCTTCCTAGGATGTAAGATTTTTGTATCCAGGCTGAAACCTGGATAGTACTGAGAAGACTGGGACAATTGATCACCTACTTAAAGATCCAGAGACAGATACAGTAGCCATCAGCCATATCTATGCAACAAAACCATTTGAATGAGCTGATCAGGAAGTAACTACCTGGTTGTTTGAGCAGAGCAGACATTTAATCAGAGTGGTTGAAATGTGTGGATATAAACTGAATAATCATCTTTGGAAAAATGTAGCATCTTCATGGGGGCCTGATTCACTCATGGCAGCAGTTAACCTGCATTTTGCTAATATGTAGAATAGGATTTTCTCATAGACATCAGTAGAACTTAAAGTGTTTGAAAAGTTACGTCAATGACCAAACGTGCAAGTTGGGCTTTTTATGCTATCATACGTATCAACTCCAGGAAGCTCAACACATGTCAATGGAGCTTCTTTACTCTAAGTTAGCTATCTGTCCTCAGATCATAGGGACCAAGTTTAGTTACCCTGTTTGCTGTTTACACAAGTTTAATAAAGCCTCTAGGAAAATGACTGGACCAACTCTTCTATGATTTTGCATATTCACCAAATATTATACACACCTACACATTTGGAAAGCAGCTTTGCAGGTAGGATTTCCCCACAGGCTTAGAGTTTCTACTTAAACCTTTTTTACAGATCTATAAATAAGAAGCTAATAAGCTAGAAAACTTGGCTGTTAGACATTTGTGCAGTTCGAATTTTTAACGCTTACTGAGAGCTCTTCTTTTGGGGATCCTGCTGAACTAAGAGAACTTTAGAGCACCAAGTAATGAATGCTCTTATCTTCTTATAATATGTAACTTGAACAAAGTATTCCTTAACCAAGACCAGGATAAAGAGTTATCATCTTTACTCTGAAAGACAGCTGGGTACCTAGTTTCAAGTAGAAATTCAATTTTACAGAATATGGAATCCCAAGCTTCTAGAAGGAAATGAGCTCAATCACTGAACATAAGCAGGTAAGTTCACTATTTCATTTCCTTTCTTCCATCTACTGTGAATAAGAAATACAATAATGAAAGCTATATATTTAAGGTATGGCTATTTTTGAAATCTATGAATCAAGTTCATTGGGTGAAATGCCTCTTTTTCAACTATTTGTTAAAGAATTCTTTTCCCTTATAAGAAAAATGGAAGAAAAAAACTAAGAGTCAGGGAAATTAGAAGTTAATCTCATCCCAGCTACCCTGTCTCTGACCTTGAGTGGGTCAGTGGCCTCTCTCCATAAAAAAGGTCCATTTTTCACCAAGCCAATGGAACAAAATCTAAACAATCAATGTCTCTTATGTGAATGTCCCCTTCCAATCAAGGATAGGTGTTCAGTAATCTATTTTAAAGAGTTCCTCAGAAATATGTTTCCTTTCTATACTTACAGTGCTGTGCTGAAGATATTGCCTAGGAGACTTGGTATAGATTTTGTAAATAGATATATCATGATGATTATAGAGAATATACTAATTAAAATTAAATATATATAAATATAAATTAATATATAAATATATATTAAATATAAATATAAATTAAATATATATAAATATATTAATTAAAATTAAAACTTGGATGAGAAAAGATATTACATAAATAAATATTATAATGGAGTTTTATTTAATATTTCTAAACTTTGAACCTAAATAGACTAGTGGTTTATAATAAATATGATGATTAAAGTCTTGGCTTTCAAATATTTAGAAAATCTCCAAAAACAATCATACCCAATATTTATTGAATCTTTAATATGCGCAAATTACTGTTCCTAGTTCATTATGTGTATTGATTCATTTATTCACCTTAACAATCTTTTTAAATAACTACCATTATTATCCTCATTTGCAGATGAGAAAACTGAAACACACAGAGGTTCAAGTAGCATGACCCAAGTCATAAAATTAGTAAGTAGATGAATTAGGATTAAACCTTCTTTGATAATATAAGAACATACAGTACTAAGCCATTCCCAGTGGGCAATGCCTGTAAATATTTATGTTCCTTAAAAGAACACTTAACTTCAGTGGCATTTCATTATGGTTTGCCAAACAGCTGGTTTGCCAAACAGCTGGTCTTGGCCAATATGGAGAAGACATTAAAATCATTTAAGCCCCACAAGTTTAAACAGACTGCTCTTCAATATGTTCATGCCTGCCCCAATGAATTACTTACTTCTCCATTCAGCTGTCTTGAGTTCAAAAGCCTCTTTAACTTTTATAAGTCATCTGGCAAAGAAGCTCCAGTTTTAGGGCCTAATTATCTTGCAGAGTGTTATTGGCCAGCCAGTGCTTCTCTATAATTTCTAGAAATACATGTCTTATGTGGAATCACAGGAGGCAAGCTGGATCAGAGATTTTTCAGTTAGGTGTGTAACTGTACATTATTTCATCTTGCAGCTCTCTAACAATATTCAGAATGCAAGAGGAGTCTAACAATGTCCCACAGCCTCCTCAAAGCCATCACTGAGATCATTCTTTGACTCTTTGTTTTATATGTGAGGAAGTACAAGCAAAAAGAGATACACAGTTTCTCTGACCACTTTCAAACTCTCCAGTCACAGCATGAAAATTTTCTCAGCTGATTATTAAAATATACTTTGATTATGCAGTTCACTAGTCCTTCCAGCTTCTAGATGTCTTAATCTTAGATACTAGGAGTCAAGAATTCAATGAGTAGGGAGCAGAGGCAAATTGGAAACCTTAGGCCTCAACTTTAGGGGGCAGTGCTTCCAGCTCTAGCTGATTGTTTCCTTAAGGGAAGGAAGGCACAAAAGGCAAAAATCTGAATTGTTACTTACAATCTCCCAATTTTTTAATGTTGCCAAGTACACTTCTGTGCCAGCCAAAATCAAATGCATGAATGGGCCAACAAGTCCCAAGTTCGAATGCTCTCATAATGACTGAAATTTGTTTTTGTTTTTGGTCTATTTTTAAATGGGTGCCTTTACTAGAGGATTTGTACCTCAATATTTTTGCATAGGGGGACCAAAAAAAGAAAAAATACTGGTAGAATAAAGACTAGAACTCACAACAGTCTGTCTTCTTTCATTCCCTAAACATATTGATTTTAGGAATTATGTGATCCTGGGGAAATGTGTTATCTCCAGTTTACAAAAGAGGCAAATGAGAAATTCTCCCCAAAGGAACTCCCAGATCTATATTGGGAGTTTTCAAAATTTATGTAGATATAGTTCTTGAGGTTCAAGGAATTAGGAGATAGTTTCAGTTCTATAGCCACTTGCTTAGCGACCTAAGCTCTCTGTGTCTTTTAACCATCAAATAAGATTAATATATGTCCTAAGTCATATCTCTAAAAGGCTGTGAAGAATTCTCCAGAAAAGGCTTGCTGCATCAGTTAATGAAGTCCACAATGCAAAACTGAGATTTCAAATAGTCAACACACAACTGATGATGTAACAGCCGAGGGTGAGATTCGTGAGGCAAGAAGCAGCCTGTCCACTAGGTTTAGTATTATTTGGAAGTGCTGTAGCTCATATCCACACTGTGAGAGAGATCTAGCAAGATTGGACAGAACCCAAAGAAGAACACAAAAATTATTAAAGGGTTAGAAAAATAGAACTAAGAGGAGAGATCAAAGGAGCCAGGATTATTAGTCCAGAAACAGAAAACTCTTCAGTAACTTAGTGACTGTCTTCAAGACTTATTTTAAAGGCGCTCCTAACCAACTATTTTCCATCCATCACAATAGAGACTACAACTGAAGTAACCATATTTAAAGCGCCTTAGAAATTTCATATAAGCAAATAGAGGACCTTTTCAAGAAGCGAGAGTAGCTGTCAATAGTTGTTGTTATTAGTGTATTTCCTTCTGAAGAGTTTTTTTAAAGCAGCTGTCTCTTCTAGATGGATTTTATTTAGTTTCGTCTTTTTCTAAGTCTAGGTTTTAGAATAAATTAGAAGTTCTGATTTTTTGAAAGGGTCATAGACCACTTTGAGAATCTTATGAAAGCTACAGATCATCTCAGAATTGTGCATTTGTTCACGCATATCCTGAAGCTGTTTAAGAATCCCTGGATAGGATGACACCTGAGATTCCTTCCTGCTGTCTTCAGCAGGGTGCTCTGAGATACTTTTAAGAAATGAACTCTCTGTGTTCTGAGTATCACACTATTTTCTCTGACTTCTGGCATCAGGCTGGAATCCCTAAGCTGTCATTCTTCCTGCTCTACATCTCAGCTAGACAGTGGAAGTTCACAGCTGAAATGAAGCATACTACTTGGGCAGGAAATGAGTGGATAAAAGTAAACTCTTGTTAAAGGAAATATAAATCTTTACTATTTCAAAAATACCTTCCCTAGCTCTCTGATGTTCTAAGTCTCAAGGTCCACTCTTGGGAAAGCAAGGAACCATGGCCACATCCATACTCCATATGCCCTTCATCAGAAATCAGCCAGAGCTAACACACTGAACAAACACTTCAGCACTAGAGAGAAGGCCATTCATTAGACCCTCCCTAAATTAGCTTAGCCAAGCACATTAAGGTTGACATGGCTAAAGTGGTTCTTCAATTATGATTTAGCTTGAGACCAATTTGCCTTAATTATTGTGTATGGAACATCAAGTCTGAGAACAAGTGAAACTAGCAGACTTTCTGCTTAAATTTTATGTCTCCTCTTGTACTACCTAAGATTCCCCAAGCTGGTGTTCCCAAGCATTCCTTATAATCATCACCCTAAAAAAAAACCCACAAATTTTAACTTCTCCATCTTCAGAATATCTCCATCAACTATTTATTCATAAACTAGTTCATGTTTGAATGACATTTTACAAGACATTTATACTGTCTTTAGAGAGGCATTAGAGTATTGCAGCAAAGAGCCTACACTCAGGATTCAGACTGCATAGTTTCAAGTTCCACTGGTATTACTTACTCACTATATACTTTAAGCAAATTGCGTGATTACTCTGTACTTCAATTTCCTTATGCATAAGACAGAGAAAGTAATAATTCTCATTTCATAAAGTTGTAAATATCAAATGAGGTAAAGTAGATGAAGTTCTTAAAAATGTGCCTGACATATAGTAAGTGCTCTCCGTAGTGGCATTAGCTATTAATATTTTCACACACATAATCTCATTTGATCCCATAGCTGCACTGGTTGAGAATGCAGGACAGAGTTAACTTCACAAATATTGGCAACAAAGTTCATAGAGTGACTGGCCGAGGTCACACAAAGCGTGTTAGAGCTGAATGGTGCCATTTCCTTTATAACTGTGGTTCATAAACTTTGTTGAGTCATAGACCCTCTGCGAATTTTATAAAAGCTGTACAGCATTTCCTCTCTCCCCTCCAAAATATGTATTTCTAAAAACCACGCAAAATTTTGCCTATAATGTTGAGGGCTCAAAGACAACATAAAGCCCATCTGTAAATCCTCTGTGGATCCAAATTTCAGAATTCCCTGTTCTTTCCCAAGAAAATCATTCTTTTTATTTTGTTTCCTTCAAATTTCAAAACTCTTTTCCATCAATGATTCTCACACAATGTGACAAATGGAGTACTTGAAATTCAGCTTGAATTATGGATCCCCAGATTCTCCTGTTTCTACATTTAAGTCAACAAATTCATTCTCTCTTTGTTTGGATCATTAATACCCATTACCTCAGTCTCTGGGTCACATCCCATTTACTTCCTGATTGCCTTCTGCTTCTACAAACAAAAGTGAAGGTAATTACCTCCCAGTTGCATTTCTACTCTGCCCACTCTTAGCCTACACCAAAATTAGATAAAACTGGCCTGACCAAAAATAGCAAGAATTCAAGCAACTGTCAACCTTTTTGAGGCTTATCAGTCCATCTTCTTCTTTTATTTATTTACTGGAAAATTAGAGACTATATTACATATAAACTCATTTTAAACAAATCTTTAGGATTTTTTTTGTTCTCTTATAATGCCTCTCTAAAGGCCACTATTTTTCTTCCTAAAATATCTTTGTGGAAAGTCAGTCAGTATCACCATTAAGTTTAGGTTATGTCTCTTTGCTGTTTATTCAAATGCCTATGGGAGTAGAGGCTGGGGAGAAATTCACCAGGAATTTGACAAGACAATCTTACTTATCTCAATTACTCATGTTAATGAGTCATCTTCTTGGAAGATAGGCAGTTATATGCATTTGCACAGCTGATGTCAGCTGAATTTTAAGCAATCCAAGAGCACAGAAATAGCAAAATTGGCACACACCCATAGATGACCCATAGTAAATATTCCTTAAAAAAAAAAGTACAATTACACACTGAGCCAGAGCAGCATAAGTTCAGCCTGAAAATCCAAACTTCCTAGGAGGGAAGAAGTAAGTTATCAAACTATGGAAATAAATTTGGTATTAACACAGTCTGTTAACTTTTCAGTCTCAATTAAGACAGTTTTTATTTTGGTAACATTACCTTGGAATTCTAAAAACCAGAGTAGGCAATACCTCCTGATTCATCTATTCTAAAAAAAGATTGTACTTCATATGCTGAAATAATGCCAACCTTTTTGTTAATTTAGAAGCTATGGAATGATAACTCCATGAAGAATAAAAAGAATTTTTCAAACTATTGTAAAGTAAATAAGTATATCATCAGCTTCATTGCCATCCAAGAGAGAAAATATAAATAAACCTTTTGAATGGTGCAAGATGGTCTCAAAAAAGAATAAAAAAGAAATTAACTGAAAGGAAGAACACATCTCCCAGTGGTACCAAACTATTCTTTTGACTTGTTTCTTTTCTCCATGAATTACTTTGAAAAGGAAAAATAGGTCTGCACTGAAGGCAGCAGATGGCATGGAGCTCATCTGGAAGCATATACACTTCCCAGTCACTTCCAATAGTTCTACAGTATGCGACAATACCCCACAAGGATTACCATGTGGCCAAATAATCATTGTTTCAACAAATAGTTGCTGAGCACCTACTGGGGGTCACATATTGTACCAGGCAGAGGATATACAAAGATACATCCAGCCCTCATGGAGACACAAATAATTACAGGAAGTATAATAAGTGCTGTAAGATATATACCAACTGCTAGGGCAGTCACTGTCTACCACCATAAAGCATATTAAGCTAGCAAAGTGCCCCAAGACCACAATGTCTATGCCAAAAAGAACCCCCAGTCTACAGGTGATGCCAGCCTGCAAACTCAATTGTATGGGTGGTCTTCCAGATCCTTTGAGAATATGGGTCTAAGCATCAGAGTCTAAGAAGTCAGTACCATTCTCAAGCTAGGGCTTAAAATATCGCACACAGAGAACCTTGAAATTAAATCCAGCACTACCCTCATAACCTTGTGAATGAATAAATGTGATTTGCTTTTACAGAGCACATTGTATTTTTCAAAAGACTTTTAGAAATTTTGATTGGTATGCCATTTGTGATGTTTAGAAGAAAGGCTTTATTATTCTTTTTTCATTATGATATCGAACCTGAAGTGAGTTCACTCGCCCATTGTGCAGCAAGCCAATCTCTGACACTGGGTGTAGTGGAAGAAAGTAGGAATTTTATTATTGCACAGCGCTGAGCAAGGAGAGAGGGCAGCTAATGCTGAAATCCCAAACTCCCTGAAAAGCTAAAAGGAAGGGTTTTTATTTGGTGTTTTAGGTAGGGCAGGCAGGAGCTTAAGGCTTTGCTGGTCAGAGCTTTCCCACCAGCCCATCTTTGGCCTTGAGACTACTTGCAGAGAGGAGGGAGCCTGTGACCTTGCTGGTCAGCAGCTTTCCCACCAGCCTGTATCTCTTTGCGGGGAGGAGATAATGAATCCAGGTGCTTGTACTTGGCAGTGTCTGTCTCCATGGATGATAGTGGATTCTGGAGCCAGGAAGCCAGGGAGTAAGCAGGGAATGAGTGTTTTGGTTTTAACCCCATCTATGCTGGGTTTAATGTAGGGAAACTGATATCAGGGTCAGCATCAATTATATATTTATTATTGCAATAAATCACTTATAGAACAGCTTTATATATCTTATAATTACTTAGAATGTGTATTAACATATATCAAATATAATACAAATACATAAAGCACACATTTATTATATATAAACGTTAATGTATTGTAAATCAATACCATATGTTTGCATTTTAATTGTTTAATATTTGCCTATCCCATTAAAGTCCCTGAGGACTTGTCTGTTTTATATGTTGTTACACGCCCATGCTTAAGACACCTAAGGTCTTTTGTGGGGATATCACAATAAAGCATCATAAGCAAAAGAAACTTTTGGTCAAATAAAAACATCAGAAAAGCTAAAGTCATGTGACAGTACTCTCAAAGAATTGGGTACAAAACAGAGACATTTATAAGGAGGAGGAACAATTACAAATGGTCCCTCTCCTGTTCTGTTCCCAGTCCCACTGTCCTGGTTTAAGCTCTTGTCATCTTTTATCTCAATTATTAATTAGCTCCCTGGCTCTAGTCTCTTTAAGTTTCCAAGATGCCAATTTATCCCTCGACTCCCAACAGTGAGATAAATGTAAAACATAAATCTGATCATGTCATTCACATACTTAAAATTCATCTGGAGTTCTCCATCCCTAAAGCTGAAATCCAAACTCCTGAACATGTAAATGAAATGACTGGTTTCTTGGCTACATTTCAAGTTACACCTCCTACTCTCCCATGAATACTCAGATATTTTGTAACCCATTTCCAAGTGAAGAGGTCTTCCACTGAAGTCCTTATTAGGGCTTTCAGGTTTTTACAGCTCAGCTGACCGTATTAATAATTAAAAGTTTTGGGGCTGGCTCAGTGCCACAGTGGTTAAGTTCACACGTTCTGCTTCGGTGGCCCAGGGTTCACCAGGTCGGATCCCAGGTGTGGACATGGCATGGCTTGGGAAGCCATGCTGTGGCAGGCGTCCCACATATAAAGTAGAGGAAGCTGGGCATGGATGTTAACTCAAGACCAGTCTTCCACAGAAAAAAAGAGAATTGGCATCAGATTTTAGCTCAGGGCTAATCTTCCTCAAAACAAACAAACAAACAAACAAACAAATAATTACAAGTTTCTAATCCCTTACAAAATTCCACACTCCGTGCCAAATGCTTTAAATAGTGACATTAGGGGCTGGCCCCGTGGCCGAGTAGTTAAGTTCGCGCGCTCTGCTGCAGGTGGCCCAGTGTTTCGTTGGTTCAAATCCCGGGCACAGACATAGCACTGCTCATCAAGCCACGCTGAGGTGGCGTCCCACATGCCACAACTAGAAGGACCCACAACGAAGAATATACAACTATGTACTGGGGGACTTTGGGGAGAAAAAGGAAAAACATAAAATCTTAAAAAAAAATAGCAACATTATTTCAGTTAATTCTCCCCAAACCGATACATGCATCCTTGTAACATACCCATATATTGTGTGTGTGTGTGTGTGTGTGTGTTTGTGTGTATGTGAGGAAACTGAAGCTTTCACTGGTTAAGTAACTTGTCCAAGTTGGTGGTAAGTGGTTCTAGCTAAACCTCAAACTTGGATCTCTTGAGACCAAAGTGTAGGCTGTTAACAACCTATGACCTAATGATGGCTAACCATAAAAACATATTAAAATGTAAACTTTACATCGCTGCACTCTAGGTTCTGGAAAGGAAATGCAATTCAAACTCACCATTACCCTCATTGTTCTCAAAGTTTGGCTGAAAGAAGAAGTATTTTGGAAATGTGATATTCATTATATAAGGCATAATATCTTTTTTCTTTTTAAAGATTGGGACGTGAGCTAACAACTGTTGCAATCTTCTTTTTTTTCTGCTTTTTTTCTCCCCAAATCCCCCCAGTACATAGTTGTATGTTTTAGTTGTGGGTCCCTCTGGTTGTGCTATGTGGGATGCCGCCTCAGCATGGCCTGATGAGCAGTGCCATGTCCACACCCAGGATCCAAACCACTGAAACCCTGGGCCACTGAAGCAGAGTGCACGAACTTAATCACTTGGCCATGGGGCCGGCCCTGGGATAATATATTTTTAATACACTACTGTGTATGAAGTGCTGAGATCAGTTAATGGTTCTTTGTAGATAACAAATATTTGTGGAATGAATAAGTGGAAGATCAATTCCCTAAAAAATCTGCAGTCTGCCTTTTCCTCTAGATTCTTAAAATATATCAAGCTAAGCAACATTGAGAGAGCACTAGGCACCTAAGTAATGTATTAGATCCTCTGAGAATTGCTAATATAGAATTATGCTGTGGGATGATGCCATTGGACTGATGAGAGACACTCTAAAGAGTTAGTGAAGACACTCCTTTGCATTCCACTGTGTTTTTTCTTTTTAGAATTTTTGGGAGCAATAATTTCACTTTGCCTGAGACATTGTTGTGCCTTAATTTTGGATTTTTAAATCATGGAACCACTATTCTTCTCTTTTCATATTGTCTGCCCAAAGCCTTGGAGTTAAACCTCTGGTCTACTCTAAGCAAAAGTATTGAACTTCATGGTGCATCATTTATGTAGTAGTCTAAACCTTGACTTAATTTTATTACTGTATCTTTGGTTTTGATTTGCCTAATTTTTCTCAACTGCATTCATTTTATACTTTGTTCCATTTAGTTATTATTCTACAAATCTTGTATAAGACCATCTATGTGCCTGAACCACTCTTGTAAAGCCTTTTTGTTGTTGTTCATTCATTCAACATGTAACCGTAGATCTCATATTCTGTGCCAAGAACTGTTCTAGGTTTGGGGAATAATACAGAAGTGAACAATAACCACAACAACAAAATAGATAATTAAAAGCCCTGGGAGGATTATGTTGTAGTTGTGGAGGAAGACAATAAATAAGGTAAATAATTAAAATACTGAGTATACTAGGTAATAACAATTGTGAAGGAGAAAAGTTATACTAAAAGAGAAGATAGGAAGTTAGAGGGGCTGCAAGGGTGAGGAGCAGGAATAATATAAAGGGAAGGACTCATCTAGAAAGTGAGATTAGATTAAAGGTTTGAAGTAAGTGAGACAATGATCCATGAGGATATCTGGTGAATGAAAATTCAGAGAGCTAATGGAAGCCAGAGTATGCAGAGCCTACAAGATGATTTTGAGAATGTTAGTTTCTACTCTGAGGGGGATAGAAAGTCAACGAAAACTTTTGAGCAGAAAACTAATGTCATCTAACTCATGTTTTAACAAGATCCCTCTGGCTTCTCTTTTGATATAGATTTAGGACATAAGGATGCACTCAAGGTGACCTGTGAAGAGATAGTTGTGTAAGTCAGGCATAAGACCGTGGTTGCTTAGATCAAGAAGGTTGCAGTGGAAGTGAAATCACCAAATTCTGCAGGCATTTTCAAGGTACATCTTATGTTATTTTCTGATGGATTGAATGTCAGTTGTCAGATAAAGAGAGGAATAAGAATAATGTTAAAGGTTTTGGTGTGAAAACTGGAAAAATGGAATTGCCATTAACTGTGAAAGAAGCAGATTATGGGAGTTTGGAGATAATAGGAGTTCGATTTTGCCCACATTAAGGTTGAACATATATTATGTATCCAAGTGAAGATGTCAAATAGGCAATTGAATATACTTCATAGGAGAGGACTAGCATGGATATATTTATTAGTAGTCATGTTAAAAACTCTAAGAAATTACCAAGGAAGTAAGCATAGATAGAAAAGAGAAGAGATCCATGGACTTTAAGCATTGAATGCCCAGGGAGAAGTAGGTACTAAAAGAGTATCTGTTGAATCATGGATAAATGAATGAATGAATGGTGTCAAGAAAGATGAGGATTGAAAAACAGACCATCTGATTTATTAAGATGGAGGTTTATTGTTATCTTTGATAAGTGTCATTTTAGTAAAGACATAGGAGCAAAATTCCAACTGCAAAAGAGGCAATGGGAGATGTGGATTTGGGAACAATGAGTATAGATAACTCTTTGAGGAGTTTTGCCTAAAAGGAAGAAGATAAATAGCTGGAGGGAAAAGTGATTGTCCTTTTAAGATAGGAGAAATAAAAGCAAATTTCATCCTTTAGAGAGAGAAAAATTGGTGATGCAAGAGGGGATAAAATCTAGTGTAAAGTGTAGATGATGGCTTTTGCTAGGAGCAGAGACAGATCCTACAGAGTAACCCAGGAGAAAAGGCAGTGTGCCTGGGACTGATGCAAGTGGGAGGATTATGCAGTGTTGAGAACTTGTGGAAGTTCTCTTTTGTTGGCTTCTATTTTCTTCACAAAATAGGAAGCAAAGTTATGAGCTGCAGGTGAGAATCTAGGTGCAAGGAAGCCTAGGCGGTTTAAGAAGAGTGGAGAAGTTATGAAATATTTGGTGCAGAAAGAGGGAAAATGAATGGACCAAGGAAATACAATGCATGTGCTGAGTAGCATTAAGGGTTCACCTGATCTTAATGACCATGCATGTGAGGTACGTGTTTCTCTCTCAGTGTCTTCCACTGCGCAGGGTCAGATGCAGAGTAGACAGAGGGTTGGAGTCAACCTGGTTTAGGAATTCAGCAAGGGAGATGGGGGACAATGAAAAGATGGTAAAATAAATGGATTGAAGTTCTCAATTAAAAGATTGTTAGTTGAGACTGGCCCGGTGGCGCAGTGGTTAAGTGCGCGTGTTCTGCTTCGGCAGCCTGGGGTTCGCTGGTTCGGATCCCGGGTGCAAACATGGCACCGCTCGGCAAACGCCATGCTGTGGTAGGCGTTCCATGTATAAAGTAGAGGAAAGTGGGCACAGATGTTAGCTCAGGGCCAGGCTTCCTCAGCAAAAAGAGGAGGATTAGTGGCAGATTTTAGCTCAGGGCTAATCTTCCTCAAAAAAAGAGAAAGATTGTTGGCATTTCAAAGATGTTATAGCCCCTGCATCTTTGAAAGTTCTCTTAAATAAATCCTTTTTACAAGTGGGCATAGCATAGAAAATTAATAAAACTAGGGGCCGGCCCCGTGGTGTACTGGTTATGTTCCCGGCCTCCGCTTCAGCAGCGCAGAGTTCGCAGGTTCGGATCCTGGGAGCTGACATGGCACTGCTCATCAAGCCATGCTATAGCAGCGTCCCACATAAAGTGAAGGAAGACTGGCACAGTGTTAGCTCAGCAACAATTTTTCTCAAGCAAAAAAAAAAAAGAGGAGGATTGGCAACAGGTATTAGCTCAGGGCCAATCTTTAAAAAAGAAAAAAAAGTAGTACAATGCAAGAACATGGATTTTTTTTTTACTTAGTTAATATACATACATATTGCTAGATCGGTACATATGGATAGATGAATAAAATCTGTCTTTACACACAGCGCAGTGGTAACCATGATGGCTCTGCTAGGTTCAAACTTGTCTTTACCACTTATTAATTGCTAGTGTTTGACAACTTAACCTCACCACTCCCCAGTGGATACATTAGTAAATTGGCAATAATACTACCAAGAATAATACAGTTGTTGCAAGGATGAAATGAGTTTAAAATATGCAAAACCCTTAGAAAAGCAGCCAACCCATAAGTGCTCCATAAATGTTAACTCTATAACTGATATAAATTTTCCCCTCCTCCCACATTCTCAACCTGTGAAGACTTCCTAATTTTCCCCAGTATTCATATCAATAGAATAATATATACCCATTCTGAGTGATTTTAGAGTGATGTATGTGTGTGTATGTGTGTCCCACTAAATTATGGAGACTCCTTTTAAGCGTGAATTGTGTTTTATTCAGTGTTGAATTCCCTGGGCCTAGGACAGTTCCTGGCATGCAGAACGCACTCAATATGTGTTTGTTGAATTAAATTGAACAGGACCAGGTAGAGTAGTATATTTGGTGGAGACCTGGGCTACTCAAAGGGAGTAATGAAGGCCCTCAGTGTCTGAAGGTGGGGAAAATCATGGGGAAAAAAACTACAGGGGCTGACCCAGTGGCATAGTGGTTAAGTTTGCATGCACTGCTTTAGCAGCCCAGGGTTCACAAGTTCAGATCCCAGGAACAGACCTAGCACCGCTCATCAAGCCACACTGTGGCAGCATCTCACATAAAATAGAGGAAGATTGGCACACATGTTACCTCAGCAACAATATTCCTCAAGCAAAAAGAGGAAGATGGGCAATAGATGTTAGCTCATGGCCAATCCTTCTCACTAAAGAAAAAAAAGCCCACTACAGAAAGAGAGATAGAAAGGCAAGAAATTTAAACTTTTCCTACTCCACAATTTGTCTTGGCATGGACTTGCAGCTCTTCCTCCCATCCCTTTGGTAACATCCCTGCTTTTCTAAACCTGGCCATTTATAACAGAATTTTTGCTAGCTGTCAAGTTGAATCAAAATCAATATCACCTAGATGAAAGAGAGACATTAGAATAATTTACCATTAGCATGTCAAAATTCCATCCAGAGGGTGTTTGAGGGTGAAGAAAATCAACAGAGTAAGAAATATCTTCTTAACTCCACACCTTTTCCTTCTCACTATTGCCTTCTCTTTTTTCCACAAAATACCATAATTCCAAGTAAAATACCACCCATTCCTACTTTCTTTTTCTGACAAATGCAGTTTGGTACACATATACCAAAGAAGTCTCTTTTGATTCCAAATCTGAGGAAGTCACTTTGAACAAAGATGCTTAAGAAATCATTAAACGTAATAGCTGCATTAATGAAGGCAAGAGCGTAAAGAAAACAACTATGACTCTTAGAGCCAATTATTCAAAATGAGAGGGAAGATGTAGATGCTTGGAAAAGTTTCCACTAACCACACAAGTGAACAATCCAGGGGAAAGCTTTGACTAACAGGACACTGAAAAGATAGCTGCCACCAGCCATTTTCTTACCCAAATTACACTCATGATGCCTGATCTTTGTCCATATCTCCTCAGAAATTTAATAACGATGAGGGCTGCTGTCACTTACAGCAAATATTGCATTTGCTGCTGTTCTCAGGAACAAAATACTAAAAGTGCGTAAACAAATATCCTCACTGTCAATTTAGCAAGATTTCTCACACATTCACATGGACAAAGTGAGATGAAGGCCAATCTCTACTGTGAATATTACAAGACATCTGAGATTTATCCAATGGTATGCAAGTAAAACTGTTCTCTGGAAAAAAAAAAAAAAAAGCCCTGATTTGTAGCATTTGCCAGTTTCCTTGGTATAAATACTCCTACCGTGGCCAAGCTACCAACAAGATGCCACTAAATGTGAAGTTGCAAGCCAGTGTCAGCTGACTCCACCACATCACTGGTATTTTTCTATAAACCAACTAATTGCCTCCCTCTCCAGAATTAGAGCTAAAATGGATACTAGCTGTTATCTAGTCTAAGGCCTCCCCCAACCAATTGAAATAGAAGGGATATATATAACAAAGTACTCAACTTCCCCATCTCCAGGTGATCTTTGGGATAGAACAGGTCTTTGAAACAAGATGAGTTTGCAAGTATGAGAAAGGACATGGAATGCCCCATCAGAAAAGAGAACACTTCATGTTGGCTACCGTCATTTCACTGCACACTCAGCTGCACGCACCCTAGCTGTAACAGTGAAACAAGTTGCTGAGGAGGAGATGCAGATTCTCTTAGTTTGCCACCACCTCTTTGTTCCCATTGGCCATACTGCCACATACAGAGCTGTCATTCCACTGGTCTATCATTGGGAGAAAGAGGTGTTTGAAAAGATCAGTAAAATAATTTCACAGTTGTGCCTAGATCTGAGGTCAAAATTGGTCAATAGGGTCAAGGAGAATTTAATTAATGAGATCCTTACAGACAATATTTCAAGGAGGTCTATTTTACTTCTTCATAGGATTTTGCTGCCACAACTAAGCATCATTTTACTTTTCAAAAGAAGGCATGCTACTGATACGTACCATTTCATGGTTTCCTGGGCAAGGATTAGCTAATATTATCTCAGTTGTGACAAACTTTCTATTCGTGGCTGCAAACAGATGGACTCAGTTCTGTGTGTGCCTCCATTGCAACCACTCTGCTCTAAAATTCTTTTAATTGTGAAAAACAAATCCTGAGCAGGGCTCATCCGAGGGTGTATATCTCCAACCTGCTTCATTTATACCCAATAAGGAAATTCTGTCATATATTCTCAGGCACGTCACTGGGAACTTAAGAAATCATGTTTCTTCCCATTCTGTTGTTTTTCTGAGTCTGGATAAATCTGTAGAAATCTGCTTCTATTAACATTCTGTTTTAATAAATATCATGTAGCAAGCCACAAGTTCGTGTTGTTAAGTTTGTTCAGAAAATCAAGTTGTTTTTTAGAGTTCCAGAGCTTAAGAGACTGTACAGTGTATCCTATTTTCACAAGATAATTTTTAATGCTTATGGTCATCTCTTTGGAAGTGATTCTAGTTCTGGTGAGAAATAGTCACAGAGAAGAAGGGAGGTGAGATTCTTCTCTCTGTTCTTAAGACAAGCTATAGCCTGAGCACACAAAAATAGTTTTTTGTTTTTCAATTCTCTCAACTTCCATTAAAGCCTCTTGCTAGCTTTCTTCATGTAACTTTATCAGGTTTTATAAACATTTCATTTAGTTGTCAGTTTACACATGTTTTACTTTCCCCTCACTAAAATGCCTACTCCATGAGGGCACTGACTATAGAAGCCTTCAGACTGTTGTATCCTCCGTTGCCAGAACAGAGCCTGGCACATAGTGGGTACCCAGTAAATATGTTGGTATTATTACACATCATCTGCGAGAACAGGGTATCTGCTAGTTCCTTTATCTCTTCTTTACTACTTTTTCCTGCATCAGAGCATTACCTCTAAATGACTAACTACAATATGAGACAGATGGTGAAGAATCCAGACTTAGAACTAGATCCTCCAACACCAACAAGGGAATAGACCCTGCTGCAGATTCTAGTGCGGAATCCTACTGCCCACTGAAGAAGTCACCATCAGGGAAGTTCATTGCAGGGCAGTGAAGGACAGAAACACCTGGAGAAGAAGATGGCTAAGAGCTCCAGACAGGCAAGGAGGGCCAGGAAGTTCTGGGAATTGAGCATTTCCATAGATTCTCACCCAGACACAGGAGCAAGGTAGGGATCCAGTTATTAGAACTATGGAGAATGACAGGGCTCAGGAGTGGAAAAGAAATCCAGTTATTATAATTTACGGCCAAAGTCAGAGTCAGATTAGCCGCCAGGGAGATGATGCTGACCTCAAGAGAATGTATCCGTAACATTTTAAATCGCTTATTTGTCAAAGCTGGACCTGAGCCTAAAGTAGGGCTTGACTTGTGTTCAGAAGTCAAGTGATTCAAGCGGCACAGTAGCTTATTACAACACAAAACATCTGTTAAACATCCCAAATGGCCACCTCTATTGAAAGATAAAAATATGCAGGTGTGTCTCCATGCATACACACACGTATACCACACACACACATTTTCCTCCAGAACCCCAGGTCAACTTTCTCAAATCAGTTTGACCCTAGTATTCTGGAAGAAATAGTTCTCCTCTGATCATCCCCAATTTACAGGAAGGACAGTGAGGCCATGTGAAAGCTCAGACAACGGGTTTGTGGACGCAAGAACTTAGGTCACCTGATTTATCTGGCTTATCAGCATTCAAAAGATGCTGCTGTTTGCCTTTTGTGATGTGAATGTTGATATCAGGATTGTCTTATCAATTTCCTGCCTCATTTGACAGCCATATCTGCAGGCACCAAAGCCTGGATTTGAAGAACTAATCCCGAGAGGGAAAGATTTCAAAAGCGTGCATGATAACACTTATTAATTGGTTTCTGTTTAATTTAATTTTTATTTTTTTGTTTTTCTTCAGAGGAAAAAGTGAAAAGTAACAAAGTTTAGTAGGTGAACTAAGAGCACAAGGGACTGAGATCTGGTTTCTTCATGATTCACCTTTACTAAGCACACACAATGTGTTCAACAAAACCATAAAAAAACAAGCCTCCTTCTTTAGGACTAGTACCCCTATTTGGAAACACAGGGCCTCAGGCAATCATAAAGGCTGGAGATCAGAAAAAAGAATGCCTCTGACCAAGCTGACTCCTCCTAGGTTCAATCTATTCCTGTATCCAGGAGAGGGTCACTGACTTGGAGCTTGGGTCTTACAGAGGTGGTGCTGCTGGAAGAGAAAAGAGAGGTATTCTTGGCCCTTGGAAATGTACTACCCCTCCTCTCTTGATTCCTTTCAGGGGACAAGACATCCTTCTCTCAAGATCTCCTCTGAACCTTTCTGGGTCTCAGTGTTCCCATCTCTTGGGCACATGGCCACCCCACATATTTGCAGACTGGGAAAGATTCTAAATCTAAGCATTTAAAATAAAAGTCATGGGAAAACCCTATGGATAATGACAAAAGAAGTTTATGGGAATGCTGAGAACATAAAATGCATATAATTGTTGCATTTTGCCTAAAATTTGAACCTCTAGGTACTAGGTAAATCAACGTTTGAGATTACGTGCATTTGGTGATGCCCCAAAAATAAGCCATCAGAAACATATTGTTTCTATGTAATCAAATTTGTCAGTACAGTTACTCCTTACAGTACCTCTCATGACCAGCTATTAATTGCCCCAGAATGGAGCTCTGAAACCTGTGGAGATGTTTATGGCTCCAGGAGCTCATAAAGTAGAACTGTAAAAATATTCCTGCTGACTATACAGCAGGGACCCTGGAAAATAATCAGCTCTAATAGCCCTGTCCAGACATGCTATACTCCCCAGTTAAAAAGCAAACTCTGACAAATAACATATAATGTATAAGTACCAGGAAATAGAGGTACACACATGCGTGCACACTCAAGACAGCAGGACACTGCTGCTTTCCAGGGATTTGATTTCACAGGTCTTTAATTCAACAGAAATTTTTGATAAATATCCTGCTCCTTGTTTCAATACCAAATTGTGTGTGTATATTATTTACCCTCCTTTCTCACTGAATTTTTTTTGGTTTAATTTTAAAGAATAGACCCTTGCCTTAGCAGCTGAAGGAACCTTAGCATTAGTCATGGCGACTGCTCCATCAGGATTTCCAGCTTCAAGCAATAATATACCCTTTATATTAAGAACTTTATATTTTACAAAGGGATTTCCTGGATACAATTTTACTTACCCTTCACAGTACCCTGTAAGGAAGGTACCATCCCCATTTCAGACACAAGCTTTGTCACTTGCAGCCACTCTTCAAAGCATTGGGGTTGCACAGAGGACGAAGACTGAAAAGCCCTAAAGGAGCTGACATTTTAATGGAGAGAAGGAGATGACAAATGCAAATAAGTAAATGAGATACATTCAGGTAGTTAGAGAATGGATGGGGAGGTCTCTTGGAACTGGTGACAATTGAAGTGAAATTTAAACGATGGGAAGGAGGTAACGATACGAAGATCTGGTAAGGTACATTCCAAGAAGAATGAGCAAATCCAAAGGCCTAAAACAGGAATGGTCTTGACAGTTCTGGGCAGTAAATTGGAGGCCAGTGTGGCTGGGGTGTAGTGAATGAGGAGGAGAGGAGAGAGGGAAGTAGGATGGATGATTACATCAAAGAGGTAGGCAAAGGTCAGACCAAACAGGGCCTTGAAGCCCTGGTAAGGAGTTGGATTCAGTCCTGTTCCAATGAGAAGCCTTTAGGACATTTTAACCAGAGGAGTGACATGAAAATAATAAAGTACAGTGTTTAAGAGCTCAAGTAATAGGACTAGATTGCCCACATTCAAATTCTGCTTCTGTCAATTATTAGCAATATATTCTTGGATAAGCTTCTTATCTTCCCTGTGCCTCAGTTTCCTCATCTGTAAAATAGAAATAGATATAACACTTGTATCAAAGGGTTTAAAGGAACAAATATATTCAAACAGCTCAGAATGGGACTTGGTAAATTTAAGTTCTCAATAAATGTTAGTTTCCATTGAGGCATCACTCTGCTCTTTGGAGGATGAACTGTGATGGACAAGAGTGAAAGCAGAGAATCCAGTCAGGAGACTGTTGCCATAGTCTAGGTGACAAATGATAGAGGTTTACATTAGGTTTGTAGCAGTGGAGACATAGTTGAATTCTGGATATATTTTGAATATTTTGTTCAGAGGACTTAGTAACAGAGAGAAAGTATGGTATAACAGAGAGTTCAGTTTGACTCCCATGTTATTGTTGATTTTTCTGATAACAATATGGATGGTGGTGCTCTGAAGCCTGAGAGCATAGCAAGATGAGGAAACCAATGGTTCTGTTACTTGGAAGTATCTATCAGATATTCAAATGGAGATGAACACACAAGTTTAGAGCCCAGGAGAGAGGTATAAATTTTTGATTTTAAGCTATGAGGTTAGATGGAAACAACTAACAAGAGAATGTCAATAGAGGAAAGAAGAGGGCCAAGGACCGAGTGCTGAGAATCTCCAGCATTTAGAAGTATGATCAAGGGGAAGGAGAAATTGGAAAGAGAGACTGCGAAGGAGAGGAAGAAGTATGTTACAGAAGTCGAGAGAATACATCATTTCAAAGACTAGAGAATATCTGTGTCAAATACATCTGAGAGATCAGGAAAATGAAGGCAGAGATTTGACCATTGACATTGGTTAAGTATAGATCACTGGAGACCTCAACACTGAGAAATTTGTCAGTCTCAGTGAAGTTGTAGAAATGGTAGAATAGAATTAGTACAGTGAGAGAACTAGAAGAATAAGAGAGTTGACTGGCTGAGAGATTTTTGGAAGTGGGTAATTAATGATATTGGTCTGAAATATGACTGTGTGAAGGAGACTATTGTCAGAGCTGAGGAGATCCAGCTGAGAGAGCAGGAACTCAGACTTAGGGAGAGAAAATGACTTGTCTAAAGGAGTAGGTGTAGCAATGGCAGCATTTACCAGGAATCCTGTGTTCTTCACGTGAAGGTACTGCAACTCGAAATATTAGCAAGAATGGAGGTGGCATGTTATCAGATGAAATGCTGAGAGTATGATCTATTTTGGTCATGTTTCAACTCTGCAATATAACTTGGATGCTAGTTAAAATGCATCCTTTTGGGCCAGCCCCAGTGGCCTAGTGGTTAAGTTAGACATGCTCCACTTCCGTGGCCCGGGTTTGGTTCCCAGGGATGGACCCACACCACTCCTCAGTGGCCATGCTGTGGTGGCAGCTCACATACAAAAAGTAGAGGAAGATTGGCCACAGATATTAGCTCAAGGAAAATTTTCCTCAGCAAAAAAAAAAAAAAAAAGGATCCTTTTACCATGAGAAAATGGAAGGAAGTATTTCGAAAGAAGAAAAGACTAAATATCCAAACTGTACATTGCATCATTTCCTGTAATCAAGAAAACAGAAATGAGATGCGATGGAAAATCATTCAGCGTTCTGGTATACTAGAAGAGATTGTCAAAAGGCACCTGAGGCACCCACAAAATCTAGAAAAGTTCAAGTGTTCAAAGTATAAAACACACTGTTTTCTTAAAATACTTAAGAATTCCAGGACATAAAATATCTCATAAAAAAGAACAATGTGTTCCAACTTTTTAATTCAAAATAGGAAGTGATAATTTCCAGAAAGTTTAACTTTGGTACTAGTGACATCCTTTTACTAATTACTTACAGCATAGTTATAATCAAAGTAAGCTTATATTTCACTTTTGGAAAAAGAAAATTATTTTGTCCTTAGTTTTTAAAAAGTATTTAATGAGATACCATTGTAATTAATTTTAAATTGTCTTTATTTTCAGATCTATCTTTAAATAGATATTGGTGAAATAGATATTCTCAAAATCTTCCTGCCAGAATATTTTTGAAAAGTAAATTATTATGTAAATAGATAGAATTTTATAATCTTTCTAAAGTAAAAAATAATAAGAAAATAAAATAATTTTTTAAATAGCATAAAAGCCTATGATATAAATTGCTTTTGCAGTTCTAATAATTTGCTTAGAAGTGATTTCCAAGAATACTCCCAAAGATATCTAACTTTCATTTGAGTTCAAAAAAAATTTCCCTTAAAATAAAAGCTGTCCCTCTTGGAATTAAAAAATCAAAAATTGTAAGTATGTATGAATGTGGAGAAAGAGAAAGGGCTGCAGCATTTCATGATGTGTGACCAACTGAAGACTTGGAGAGAAACTTATGGCTAGACATCTCAGAGGCTCCATTTAGAAAACTTCAAAGTGCCAAGGAAACAGAAAGCCAGCACTGACCTAACTGAAGCTGGTTTTTCATGTTTCTAGCACTCTTTTATAATACTTTCATTTTGCAACTTCATGATAACTTGTGGTGGACATATCAACACTTTGCTACCAGATTGTAAGCTCTTTGAGAATAAGATGTTCTATTGTATCACCCACAGAAATGCACAGTGGCCTGGAGAAAACTAAATATTCTATAAATACTGGTGTTTTAATAAGGCGTGTAAGGTACATGCCTCTTCTGACTGCTTCCTATTGAAATTTCTGGTATTTATAAAATAAAAAATAAAAATAAAAACATTATGTGATCTGTAAAGGCTTACCCAAAGATTTATAGGGACATTTTGACACTAATCTGTTAAGATGTTAAGGTTTTAAAATTAAAGAAACATTTAATCTTATAAATGAATCAACATTGAGCTTGTTGCTCCAAAAAGGGTATTTTTAGTGGACAGTATTAGCTGTCTACCAAAATATGCCCTCCCCAAAATACTTACATTTCCCAATCCCCATTGCAGTTGAGTATGGCCATGCAACTAAGTTCTCTCTGATGTAATGGAGAGAAAGTAGTGTCGCTTTCAGACTGGACCCATAAAATCCTCCCAGGAGGTTGCTTTCCTGCTCTTTCTGTACTCCACTCCAGCTGGCAGGAAAAGTGACACCAAGAGCATCATAAGTTGAAGATGGCACCACCATGTTCACCTTGGGACACTGAATGATTCTGTGGAGAAGAGTCTCCTTTGCTAAATTGGCACATCTACCTTGAACTGCTATGTAAGGGGAAAATGAACTTATATTTTATTTGATCACCTGTATCTTGACCCAATTTGTAATAGTCCTTTAGCTTATCCTAATTAATATGAGTAGCATTTACTGAATGCATACTCTCTGCTAGGCAGTACGTTAGAAAAGTATTCCCATGAACTTTCTAAGACATTAGTAAATACTATATTTTCAATCTAGTATTTATTGAGCCCTAAGGTGTCAGGTACTACTAGGCATTTTATGTTTATTACGTCATTTATCCTCACAATAGCCCTATGAAATAGGTACTACTGTTTTTCCCATTTTACAGATGAGAAAAATGAGGCTTGGAGAGGTTAAGAAATTGGCCTAAGGTCACAGCTAATAAGTATTGGAGTAGGAACCAAATATAAATCACACAAGGTCCATGGGGCTAACCTCTAGGCAATACTGCTTTAGACAGATACTATATCCATAGTACTAGACAAGGAACACTTCCAAATGCAATTGATACATCAAGAACTGTCGAAAGACACACCTTTGTGTAAAAAACTCTGATTTGTATGGCAGTGTGAATTCTAACATATATGTTTCAACATGACTGAAAATGATGTTCTCTCTGTCTAGGACAAGTTGTCAAGCCCCAATAGAACACTTTCATACTCACTTGTATGTTATGAAGCCCCATCAATCAACAGGCCCTGTGTCCTATCCTCTGCACATCAGGATACTGGATACAAGAGTTGGGGGATACAGAGAGGTCAGTGGTACAGATCCTGACCTTGAAGGGAGACAATACATAATAGGTACATAGAGGAAGCAAGTAGAAGGGGCAGTTTTCTTTGACTTAAACATTTCCAGTGGTAAGTGATTATAGAGACTAAATAACCTTGAATATAATTCAGGGTTAGACATTTCCAAACTTGACCTCTATTGTGGAAGGTACTTTTATAAATAGTAATTTCCTCAGCAGATAATTGCATTTTTTGACACTCTTTAGAGAATGATCTGAGTATAAATTACTGGATACAAGCTATTGAAAGGGGCACTAACTGTCGTCTGGAGTTGAGTGTCCTTGTATAATGCTCTTAGAATTCAGGCTATTAAAAATAATATTTTAGGGGCCAGCCCCATGCCATAGTGGTTAAGTTCACACACTCTGTTTCAGCAGCCTGGATTCATGGGTTTGGATCCCAGGCATGAACCTATACTACTTGTCAGCCATGCTGTGATGGTGACCCACATATAAAGTAGAGGAAGATTGACACAGATGTTAGCTCAGGACTAATTTTCCTCAAGCAAAAAAAAGACGAAGATTGGCAAGAGAAGTTAGCTCAGAGCAAATCTTCATCAGCAAAAAAAGAGAAGAAGAAGAAGATTTGAATTTGCTGAACTTGGCAAAATCAATGCCTTCATCAGCAGATACGTCATCAGGTAAACACACACATAAGTAATTCCTTTAAATCACTCTTCAGTTATAGCTTAGATTGAAATTTGTCTATTTTTATTTAAGGCAGCTACATGTTTTGCTATGATATGAACTTTTTCACTAGCATTGAAGCGTATAATATAACTGGCTTTCAAATAACAGAGTTCCTTTGAAACTCGAATTCTCATATCTGAATTTATGTTTGCTTGGCTTGAGATTCTGTCTTTTGCAGGGTAGGGGAGGAAGACATTTCCTCTACCCACTCTGGGTCCTTCTGGCCAGACAATGAATTAAATTACATGAGATAGAATAACAGGAGAAAATTAAACAAAGTTTTATAACATGTATACATGGGAGAGACCCAGAAAAACTGAGTAACACCCCGAAATGGCAGAAGCTCTCACCTTAAATACCATCCTCAGCTAAAGGCAAAGGAGGATGTTGGGGGTGGGGGAGTCAGTTATGAGAGGTTACCAGAAAAGCATAGCAAACAAGGGCAGGGTTATTATGCAGATTTAAGTCCTTGCCTTCTGCATTGATTAAGAGTTTCTAGAGATAAGGTCATCCCCCCTTCTTCCTGGTACAGAGAGGGAGACACCTTTATAGACGGAGATTTCCTTTACAAATGTAAATGTCTCTTAACAAAGGGTAGGTAAATTCTACTGTTCAGCGTTTTTCTCATGTCTGCAGTTTTTAAAAGTAACCAGCCCAAAATAACCCTCATGCCAAAGAGACACATCTTATGGTGGCCAATTCCACTCCCCCACAGCAGCATCAGCATTTGGCTCAGACTTGCCCTATGAGTGAGGACTTCCGCTGCATCTCCTGCCCCCTAAAGAAGCAGGGCTACATGGCTAATTTTCCTAGGAGGAATTTCTTGGCCAGCCATGCATCATCTTTGTGTGGACACTGTACAATAAAATATCATCCTGCTACAGCCTCGTTCACTTTTTCCTAAACTTTTATGTTTTTTACAGCCTTACATGATCCCACAGCTAAACCATGGTGGAAGTCAGGCCGCTGAAGAAACAGACAAAAAAACAGAAGGTTTTACTTTTGTTTCTTGATTCCCCAGCTGAGTGCCCTCAACACTCACAAGCTTATCCTTCCTACTTCCTGTGGAACTGTTCAGAGTTGTTAGATTCCATAACACTCTTTGGACCATAGTTTTTAGTGGGTAGTGTCGTTATGCCTTAACAGACATGTAGCTATGTCTCCACTTCCTGTCTTACATATCTGATTTTACTTCAATGTGGAGAGTTGATCTAGGTGACCTCTGCCTTCTTAGATAAATGCCAGCATTTGCTTTCGGTTGGTTTGTCAGTTAGAACCTTGAGGAAGCAGATGCCAAAATGGAATTCAAACTGCAAGGGATTTATTGGGATTAATGCCTGTGAAAGATAAAGGGGAGCTAGAGTAGACAAAGGCAGGCTTCAGACAGCAATAGAGGCCTGACATCTGTGAAGAGGGAAGGGAAAGGAAGAATGAGTGGGTAGGAAAAGCCTCATGTTGTGGTATAGCTCTAACAAGCCTCAGACAGCACAATGGGATGCCAGCACAAAGATTGCCTGCGGAAGTGTCCTGTTCCCCCAAGCCTGATTGTTGGCCAGGAGCTCCCAAGGAGAGCATGTTCTCAGCTCCAATATGGCAGATTCCAAAGGCCTGAGGCTGGAGACTTGTCAGATGCCTGCATTCCTCATGGCAGGCTCTCTCTTAAAGGGAGAACTGAGTGGGGTACCTCCATGATGGTATCATGGGGGCTCAAATTGGGATTTGAGTGCAAATGGTTTATTTGGGAGGGGATTCCAGGAAACAGCAGTAGGGCAATGAGAAGGTAAAATTGGGAAAGGGACCAGACCAAGAAAATGTGCCTTATTGGTTTCATTTTCTATTGCTGTCATAAATGACCACAAACTTAGTGACTTTCATCAGCATGAATTTAGTATCTTCCAGTTTCGTAGGTCAGAAGTCCCAGTACGGTGGGCTTGAGCTTGTTGTCTGCTGAGCATTTCCTAGGACCAACATCAAGATGTCGGCACGTCTGGGCTCTTATCCAGATGCTCTGGGGGAGACTTTGCTTCTAGGCTCATTCAGGTTGCTGGCAGAATCCAGGTCCTTGTTGTTGCAGGTCCTGTTTCCTTGCTGGCTGTCTACTGGGGGCCAAGCTTGGCTCCTGAGGCCTCTCTCTGGTCCTTAAACATTGGTCCTTATGTCTCAAAGCCAGCAACAATGCATCAATCCCTCTCATGCTTCAAATCTCTCTGACTTCTTGTGCTGTATCCCTTCTGTCTCCAGTGGGAGAAAATTCTCTGCTTTTAGGGCACATGTGACCAGACTGGGCCCACCTGGATAATCTATGATAATTTCCCTATCTTAAGATCTACAACTTTAATTATATCTGCAGTCTCTTTTCCTATGTACCATAATAATTTCACAGGTGCCAGGGATTAGGGCGTGACATCTTGGGGACCATCATTCTACCTATTGCAATTATTAAGCAGGTTACCACTGGAGGAAACTGAGTCTCAATTCTGCTGGGGAACTCTGGGAGAAAGTGTAGAATATGTCCCAGTCTTGTCCTACCTGAGTAGTGAAGAAACTGGAGTATTTATCCTTCAGCTCTCATCAAGTTGGGAGGGCTGTTCCAGGGACATTAACTTCCAGTCTGCCCAGCTGAGATTATGCCCTAAATTAGAGAGTCCTGGGTGTATGCTGTAGGATGCTTTCCACAGATGCTAAGACAGTGGGTGCTGAGAGGGTATGGGTGGGATAATGATGGCCCCTGTGAAAGTGTGTTGATATAAGTCAACTCAAAGTGGACCCTAGCCACCTCTATTTTTTTGCAAGTATATCTTGGCCTGTTGGCCTCAAACTTTCCATTTTGAAAGGAGGGGAATAGATAATAAAGGCTTGCTTAAGCCTCAGTTCTAAACTTCAGGCTCCAGGTCAGTCTTTTGTCAGAGCTCCAGCATGGGTTATGAGGTTCATGCTCAACTCATACTAAAGTGGAACTTTGCTTCATTTGCTACTAGATTTCTTATTTGTAAGACTTCCACTGAAACCCCATAAAGAGGAGATGTGATTAACAAGGTAAAATCCAGGTATCACAATGTCATGAAAACTCCACCTCTATTCCTTATAATCATCTGACAACAAAAAAGGGGGACACACCTTTATGAAGAATAGAAATAGCTGCCTCTGAAAGTCTGAAGTGCAAAGTAGTGGCATTGAGGAATAGGTGCCCCCACCCCCCTTATCTACAAACCCTGGATTACCTCGGATGCACACTCCACTACTCAATACATTTTGGAATAGTTTGGTGAGTGAATTTCCCTACTTGTGAAAAATTCATGACTGCATTTGTCTGGCTGAACTTTCAGCCCATACAATATCACAACGGCATCCTCAACAGATGGTCTAAGGCTGTTTGAGATGCTAAGAATACCCTTCATTTTGAGCACATTCTGAAACACCTGTCCAAAAGCATAAGACTGAAGAGCATAGGCTTGGGGTCAGACAAACCTAGGTTAGCCTGAGATTCCCCATCTACTTAATGTAGAACCTTGCTCACTTCATGTTACTAAATAGAAGATGGCTGAAAGGACTAAATGAAATAATGCATGTAAAGCAAATAGCCACAATACTTGACATGTTAACATTATTTCAATTAATGGGTCACATTTTTTCAAATAATGTTAGTGCAGGCACCCTCTAACAACTAAAGAGCACCTTTGTTTTGTTTTGTTTGTAATGTTCCTTGGAGTTTGGGGCATTGAAAAGGACATTTCTTGGGAACTTGTAAAGTTCCCTGCTTGGGTGTTGGAAGCTGCTCTGGGTCTGCACTCCCTGCTTCAAGGCCAGGTCAGACGAGCTGCTCTCCACCTCACAGGGAAAGAAACGTGCTCAGAGCCCTGTAGACAGAAGATTCTTTATGTACATAGTGCAGGTTCTTATTTATCCAACAGAAATATTATCCTCTCAAGTGTTAATAAGGACCAAGACCTCCTCATCATGTTCAGGAAATGAAGGAACATTCTGTACTAATTCACAACCTAATGAGGAAGGAAATGGTACTACAGTGCCATTTTTATCCATCAGGAAATAAGTTTGGGATCACATTTTGGATTTTTGTGCCCCTGCTTTCAGGTACTAGGATGGTTTACTGAGAACTGATTGTATCACTTTCATTTTCTGGATTTTTAAGGTGCGTTTTCTTTGATCCCCTCATCTCCCTCATAGACCCTTCTAATTTCCTACATTCAGCTTCTATAACAAATTCTCCAAAATTTAGGTTCTCAAGATGTGAATTAAAAGGCCACTTCCTGTGTAGCAAGATACCTTAGTTAAGTTTTGTGTCAGTTATTTTTGAGTGGTACTAGAGATGGCCTCCAGCAGTATGTCATTGGGAAATTGAGAACCCTTGCATTTAATTATCCTCTAAGGCACACTCTTGCTTTGTTAAAAACAAATTTAGTGACAATGTTGATAGCATACAGAAATAACTGCAGCTCTAAAAGGTCTGATAGAATAGGGAGGTACAATGCTGATGCCTAAATTAATATAACATTTTAGATAAAGAGTAAACATATGTTTAATGAATAGTCACTTACAGATGATTATGCCAAATACTACACATTATTTTTATAAAGTACAACCAAATCACTATCTTCAGGGAGTTTATAATCTAATATAAAAAATAAGATTATATTAGATATACTAAACATTGAAGAGTACATCATAGTATATGACAAAGTGCCAGTTGGAACACCTGAAAGCATCTTTGATAAAATTAATGGAGAGAACCTCAAGATTGCAAAGGAAGGGAGAATATCCTTATGGTGAACTTGTGTCCTCAACTTTACTTTCTCTTTGGGACTTATTACTAATGACCTATTGGGAGGGAGAAGGGTCCAAGTAGGGGGTTTAAGTGGTGTATAACCCCAATAAAGATCAAATTTAAATTGGGGAAATGCCAATTTCCTTCGTGACTCATGGCAAATCTGAGATGAGGTGAAAAATTAAACTAGACTGAAAAAAGACTAGAGAAACAAAATGGAAATGACCTATAATTTGATAATCTGATCCACTAGCCATACTTCATACTATATACCTTCAGAGAGAGTCCCTGCAAAGCAGCCTCTCAACCTAGGTTTCTGTATGGCTGCCCAGCTAGCTTTTTCTTCCCAACTGAAACCTCATCCAGATGCTTCTAAGTCCAGATCCCAAGAGAGTCAGGAATGACTTTTCCTGCCTATGACCCAGATCTCCTGAATTCTGGTTTCCTATCTGAGGGTCTTGCCTCCTCCCCAGGTGATTGACATAACTTCACCCTGTTGAGGATGGACCCTATCACCATTCCTATATCACTGTTATTATTTGTTGTGTTACTGCAACTACTGCTAGCGATAATAATGGCTACCACCATTTATTGAGCACTGATGCTAGGCACTGTGTTAAGCCCTTTATATGTTATTTTATTTTATTCTCGCTACTAACTAACTCTAACTCTATCAATAACTACAGGGATACTATGGTTTAAAGAGGTTAGGTAACTAGCCTAAGGCCAGGAAGCATGAGAGCTGGAATTTTCACCTAGGTCTGTCTGATTCCATAGGTAATGCTCCTAACCACTACACAATGCTATCCCCTTGAGGCCCAGTCTATAACCCGAAGACAATCATATCAAACTCTCTCCATTAAGGGATACAAACATACATAGATGGCTTGGGTTGGGTGCGGATTTACTACCAGGAAAAGATAAGACAATAATTATGCTGGGAAGATAGTAATTGCTACCTAATTACCACGTTTTTCTTTATCCCAGTGATGGGATGATGGAGTGCCACTATTGGTAAGGTAACTAGTGTTCTGTTAATATGCCCAGACATTTTTAAATAAATATACCTGAGACAGGTGGGATTCAGACATTGGGAAAGATGAGTCTCTGTAACCTCTTATTGCTCTTGATTTTCTTGTAAAGAGGTATAATTATTCTCAAGCTCAGCTTCTGACACCAAACTTTGGTTTTCAATGACTCTCATTAAATTCCTCTGATTACAGGGTTCTTACCCTGTCTTAGTCCTCTCAACTATGCTTGGCTTACTGCCACATAACCTGCCATTGTCACCACAAGGATTTAAATAATACCTCTTTAGACACACTGAACAATGAGAAACTTTCATATTGACAAATATGACAAAAATTGTCATATTGACAAAAGATATAATCGGTTCACACAATGACAGCCAGCTTTGTATTCTTTTCACAAATACAAAGATTGTCCCACCAAACTATTCAAATAGCAGGTTGGATATTTGGACACATTTCAACAAATATTGAGAACTATGGGGCCATGTACTATGCTAGGTTCAGAGGATGGAAAAATAAATAAGCTTTATGCCCAGGAGTTGTCTGGCTAGTTGTAGAGATCATTATACATCACATAGTGTCCACAGAATAACCTCAGTTATAATATAGAGGGTCAGAGGTGCTCCGCCAGCACAGGGAAGTAGCATGTACAACAACTCACAGGTTCAGGGCTTCTTGCTCTATACAATATCAGAGATCTGCAGCACACAGTTAAAATAGCAGCCATACTTCACCACAGGACCCTGTATTCACCAACAGCTGGAACGATGATACCTATAATTGTAAATGGTCCTGAAATGAAAGACAGTGTTCACAGATACAATAATATTGTATTCCACACATACATACTTACAGGATGATCATTCTCTATGTAAGCTTTGCCATTGTCCCCATACAGGCTAACAGTATGCTTTGGCAAAATAGAAGTCTCTCCAAGATAAAATCAGAGAGCCCTTGTTTCCACTACGCCTCTCCAGCCTGCCTTCACAAAATGAAACCTCTTTACAGTGTCTTACAGTACACAATTAGAGATAGAAAATTTAATTGTAAGCCCTCCTGAGAGTAAAGGAAAAAATATGTAAAACAAGGATCTACTCCATGGCAGGCACTGTGCTAAATATTTTTGTGTAATCATTCATTTAATCCCCACAATGGTATGAAATAGGCACTGGCATTCTCCCCATTGACAAATGAGGAAACAAAACAGACTCAGAGAGGTGGAAGGATTTCCCTGCGTCTCACAGCCTGAGTCAGGATGCAAATACAAGACTATTCAACTTCACAGCAACCAGCTCCAGCTGGCAAGAGTAAAGATTAGGTGGAAATGACTAATACCAGAAAATTTCCTAAGAAAGAAGTAAAAAGAGAACATTGAAGAAGAGAGTGCGAGAATATGGGAGGGGGAGGGGCTCAATAAAATTATATTTTTGGGGGGGATTTTGGTGAAAGAATCTTACTCACATCCTATTACAGCCTTCCAGACACTTCTTCCAACCCAAACACACACACACACACACACTCACATAAACTTTGAAGAAGCCTGAAGTTCAAGTTAATCTTCCACTTGAGAAATTCCACGACCAGTGCACATTAAACTTATACTGGGCAAAGGCCCAATTCTCCCTCTTCATATAGCAGGCACATTTGGGGCACTAAATTGCAGGAAGCAATTATCTTTATCATTTCCATCAAAGGAATTTAAAAGCTAGTCTTACTATTACAATTACTTAAGCAGCTGCCAAGCATGGACCTTCTGCCAAGTTCTTGCCCACAGAGCAGGTTTCTATGATGTTAGAACAATGGTGCTGGGAACCTACAGTAATCATCCAATAGGTATATTTATATATCCTCAAGGCCCCCATCACCCTGTCCAGGAACTAATATACTTTTCATACAAAGCAAGAGCTTTCAACATACTCTAGAAACTGGATCAGATAACCTACATTCTAGTGTATATTCTTTAACTGATTAGCACATGATCTTCAGAAATTCATTCGTTCTAAAATTCCATTGTTTGTGTGAGGGGAGGAGAATTACATGATTGCCAAGGTTTTTCCTACTTTAAATGTATGATTCTATGAGATGTCATTTTAACTCACACATAGGCATAAATCCACACAGAGTGCAAGGACCCTATGAGATGCAGGAACAAAAACAAATAAACTATGCCCCAAGTCCCCAAAGAGTTGCTTTATCTTAAGAACTGTTAGGAATACTAAAGTCATAAAATTATTACCATGATTTTAACATTTCAACCATGACCTCTTTATATCATCATAAACTTTATAAAAATATTAAGATAGTGTATGTGTCTCTAATCATATCTACCTCATGATATGGTTGTCAGGATTAAGCCAATAAATACACAAAAAGTGCCTAGAACATGGTAAACATTGACTAATAACAATAACCATCATATATTAAGGATTTTCTATGTGCCAGATATTTTCAATATGTTTTCCTTCGTAAGTTACCTGATGTTCATGGCAGTCCTTAGAGATATGTATTCTTATACCCATTTTATGGATGAGAAATATAAGGCTTAAAGTACCTTGCAGAGTTCACACCATACAATAATTTGAATTCATTTCTGTCTGATTACAAACTCATATATTTAACCAGCTCATGATTTTTCCTCTTTGGTCACCCTTTCTCCACCTACTTGGCTGTTCTGCACATCTAACACCACGGTCTCTGCTTTCAAATTCAGTTTTCCATGGAATTTCTGTGCATACATATTGAGTGACCAGTGTTGGTAATGGTAGAATCTCTAAGCTTTAAATCTTTCCTGTTCCCTTTTTAAAATATACTTAACATCACTTGATCCATTCTGTGGACCATCTCACTTTGTCTTACTGTATTAGGGGAAAAAAATAGTTGAAGTTTGCACAGGATGCTCAAAAGTCATTAGAGAGATCAGCAGAGCTGTTCATAGCCATGGGCAAGCCTCCATCTCTTTTGTTTGTTAATGCCATCTAGTCAATTCTGACTCCTAGGGACCCTGTGTACAGCAGAGCAGAACCCTACTCAGTCATTTTGTACCATCCTCCCACCTTCCAGCGCTATATCAGACAATGCTCCATTGCTATTCATAGGATTTTCACAGCCAATTTTGGGAGAAATTGTGTAACCAGGTCCTTCTTCCTGGTCTGTCTTAGTCTGGAAGCTCTGCTAGAACCTGTTTACCATGGGTGACCCCGCAGGTATTTGAAATAGCAGTGGCATAACTTTCAGCATCACAGCAACACACAACCGCCACAGAATGACAACCAATAGATGAGTGGTGTGGTTCCTTGACCAGGAAATGAACCCAGGCCATTGTGTGAGAATGCCAAAAGTGGCTCCACTTCTACAATAACTTTAATTCTTCTCAGTCCTTGGACTGTGATATCTGTTAGGAAACCCTCCCTTTCTGGGCTATAACCCTGGCACCAAGGCATATACTTTTCCCTCATTTATGAGTCTGTTCTCACTTTTGAAATAATTCTGAAAACATCTCCACTCATCATCATCAACAACAACTGGTTATGGAGCAATTGTCTATGGCAATGAGCACACATTGCCTGTACAGTTGTTTGCAAAACACCTCCCCTCTAGTGTATTCTAAGAGCTAATTTCCTCCCTGTCTCCCAGGTTCACTTAAAATTTATTTTTATGTCCCAAGTCCACTACCATCCACTTTTATCTTTGCTTGTCCTCAACTGAACACTCCCCTCCTCCCTTTTGTCCCTCTTGACATGTTTTCTGTTTCTTACTGTTCTAATAGGATTCTGTCATAGTCACTCTCCTTTACAGCTGCACCAAACTAGTGCCAAAATGTTCATTCCAGCCTTTACTACTTTAGGGTTAGAAGAGTGGCACCTTTTACTTTCCCATGTCAACCTCAATTCTGCCTTTCACATAGAACTTGTCAGCCCTCTGCCCACCTCCTTGGTTGTAAATAAATTCCAGGCTGTTGACATGCTTATCAGGAAGTTTTAAACTAAGACTTATAAATGAGTTTCAAGGGCTCTAGAAACACATGAGCCTGGAAAAATGCTACATGTATGTGGATATGTGCACTTTTCTAATGAGAATATCTATGGTTTTCACGAGATCATAGAGGAAAAAAACAAAAAATCTTAAATCTTAAATGTAGGCATTAATAGGACTGGAAAATGTTGAACCTAGAAGAGATTTTAAACAGCGTCTAATTTGTTGCTCCATTATGGAGTTGATGGACACTTAGAATTTTGTGGACATAGCAATGGGAGTACACAGCTATTTCAAATTTTCAAGAAATGCAATGGGAATTATATTTTTATCTGTAATAAGGCTGTGTAATATAATGGAAACTTCTGGTTACTTTGTGCTGAGTACTTTCTGTCTTTATTACATTTAAACTTTTTTAATAATTTTTTATTTTATTACAGTAACATTGGATTATAACATTATATAGCTGTTGGATGCACATCATAAAATATTTTGAATTCTGTGTAGATTGCACCATGTTCACCATGCAAAGCTAATTATAGTCCATCACCTCACATGTGAACCTAATCACCCCTTTTGCCCTCCCCCTTCCCCCCTTCCCCTATGGTAACCACCAATCCAATCTCCGTTGCTATGTGTTTGTTTGTTGTTGTTTTTATCTTCTACTTATGAGTGAGACCATATGGTATTTGACTTTCTCCCTCTGACTTATTTCACTTCACATAATACCCTCAGGGTCCATCCATGTTGTCACAAATGGCCAGATTTCATCATTTCTTATGGCTGAATAGTATTCCATTGTGTATATATATCACATCTTCTTTATCCATTCGTCCCTTCATGGGCTCCTAGGTGGCTTCCAAGTCTTGCCTATTGTGTGTAATGCTGCAACAAACATAGGGGTACATGTATCTTTATGCATTTGTGTTTTCAAGTTCTTTGGCTAAATAGTCAGCAGTGAAATAGCTGGATCATATGGTAGATCTATTCTTAATTTTCTGAGGCTGCTCCATACTGCTTTCCACAGTGGCTGTACCAGTTTGTCCTCCCACCAGCAGTGTACAAGTGTTCCCTTCTCTCCACATCCTCTCCAACACTTGTTTCCTGTCTTGTTAATTACAGCCATTCTGACCCAAGTGAGGTGATACCTCATTGTAGTTTTGATTTGCATTTCCCTGATAGCTAATGATGTTGAGCAACTTTTCATATGCCTGCTGGCCATCCATATATCTTCTTTGGAGAAACCTCTGTTCAGATCTTTTGCCCATTTTTTAATTGGATTGTTGGGTTTTTTTGTTGCAGCGATGTATGAGTTCTTTATATTTTGGATATTAACCCCTTATCTGATATATGGTTTGAAAATATCTTCTCCCAATTGTTAGGTTGTCTTTTCATTTTGTTGATGGTTTCCTTTGCTGTGCATAAGCTTTTTAGTTTGATGTAGTCCCATTTGTTCAGTTTTCCTCTTGTTTCTCTTGCCCGGTCAGACATGGTACTTGAAAATATGCTGCGAAGACCAATGTCAAAGAGCATGCTGCCTATGTTTTCTTCTAGAAGTTTCATGGTTTCAGGTCTTACATTCTAGTCTTTAATCCATTTTGAGTTGATTTTTCTGCATGGTGTAAGGGAATGGTCTACGTTCATTCTTTTGCACGTGGTTGTCCAATTTTCCCAACACCGTTTATTGAAGAGACTCTCCTTTCTCCATTGTATGCTTTTGGCTCTCTTGTCGAATATTAGCTGTGCACAAATGTGTGGGTTTACTTCTGGGCTTTCACTTCTGTTCTGTTGATCTGTGTGTGTTTTTGTGCCAGTACCATGCTGTTTTGGTTACTATGGCTTTGTAGTACATTTTGAAATCAGGGAGTGTGATACCTCCAGCTTTGTTCTTTTTTCTCAGGATCCTTTGGCTATTAGGGGTCTTTTGTTGTTCCATATAAATTTTAGAATTCTTTGTTCTATTTCTGTGAAAATGTTGTTGGAACTTTGATATGGATTGCGTTGAATCTATAGATTGCTTTAGAAAGTATGGACATTTTAACCATGTTAATTCTTCCAATCCAAGAGCACGGAATATCTTTCCATTTCTTTGTGTCTTCTTCAATTTCTTTCAACAGTGATTTATAGTTTTTGGTGTACAGACTTTCACCTCTTTGATTAAGTTTATTCCTAGGTATTTTATTCTTTTTGTTGCAATTGTAAATGGGATTGTAGTCTTAATTCTTCTTTCTGCTACTTTGCTGTTAGTGTATAGAAATGCAATAGATTTTTGTACTTTGATTTTGTATCCCGCGACTTGGCTGTATTCCTCTATTGTTTCTAAAAGTTTTTAGTGGAATCTTTAGGGTTTTCTAGATATAAAATCATGTCATCTGCAAAGAGTGACAGTTTCACTTCTTCTTTTCCAATGTGGCTCGCTTTTATTTCTTTTTCTTGTCTGATTGCTCTGGTTAGGACTTCCAGTATTACGTTAAATAAGAGTGTTGATAGTGGGCATCCTTGTCTAGTTCCTGTTCTTAGAGGGATAGCTTTCAGTTTTTCTCCATTGAGAATGATATTTGCTGTGGGTTTGTCATATATGGCCTTTATTATGTTGAGGTATTTTCCTTCAATACCCATTTTATTTAGAGTTTTTATCATAAATCACTGCTGTATCTTGTCAAATGCTTTCTCTGCATCTATTGAGATGATCACGTGATTTTAATTCTTCATTTTGTTAATGTGGTGTATCACATTGATAGATTTGTGGATGTTGAGCCATCCCTGTATCCCAGGAATGACACCCACTTGATCATGATGTATGATCTTTTTAATGTATTGTTGTATTCGATTGGCTAGTATTTTGTTGAGGATTTTTGCATCGATGTTCATCAGTGATATTGGCCTGTAATTTTCTTTTTTTTGTTGTCCTTCTCTGGTTTCAGTATCACGATAATTTTGGCTTCGTAGAACGAGTTAGGAAGTCTCCCCTCCTCTTCAATTTTTGGAAGAGTTTGAGGATAGGTATTAAGTCTTCTTTGAATGTTTGGTAGAATTCACCAGGGAAGACTGGTCCTGGGCTTTTATTTTTTGGGAGGTTTTTGATTGTTGTTTCAATCTCCTTGCTGGTGATCGGTCTATTCAAATTTTCTACTTCTTCTTGGTCCAGTTTTGGAAGGTTGTATGTTTCCAAGAATGTATCCATTTCTGCTAGATTATCCAATTTGTTGGCTTATAGCTTTTCATAGTATTCTCTTATTATCTTTTGTATTCCTGAGGTGTCCATTGTAATCTCTCCTCTTTCACTTCTGATTTTGTTTATTTGAGCCTTCTCTCTTTTTTTCTTGGTGAGTCTAGCTAAGGGTTTGTCAATTTTCTTTATCTTTTCAAAGAACCAGCTCTTGGTTTATTCAATTTTTTCTATTTTTTTTTAGTCTCCATTTCATTTATTTCTGCTTTGATTTTTATTATTTCCTTCCTTATGCTGACTTTGAGCTTTTTTTGTTTTTCTTTTCCCAGTAACTTTAGATGTGCTTTTAGATTCTGTATTTAGGATTTTTCTTCTTTGTTGACATAGGCCCGAATTGCTAAGAACTTCCCTCTTAGAACCGCTTTTGCTGTATCCCACAGCTTTTGGCATGTTGTGTTTTCATTTTCTTTTGTCTCCAGGAATTTTTTGATTTCTTCTTTGATTTCTTCATTGATCCAATCGTTGTTCCATAGCATTTTGTTTAATCTCCACATTTCTGTGGCTTTTCTGGTTTTCTTCCTGTAGTTTATTTCTAGTTTCATACCTTTGTGGTCAGAAAAGATGCATGGTATTATTTTGATCTTCTTAAATTTATTGAGACTTGTTTTGTGGCATAATATGTGATAAATCCTGGAGAATGTTCCATGTGACTTTGAAAAGAATGTGTATTCTGTGGTTTTGGGATTGAATGTTTTGCATATATCTACTAAGTCCATCTGGTCTAATGTGTCCTTTAAGGCCAGTGTTTCCTTATTGATCTTCTGACTGGATCTATCCATTGGTGTAAGTGGAGTGTTGAAGTCCCCTACTATTATTGTGTTACTAATTCACCTTTTATGTCTGTTAATAACTGCTTTATCTATTTAGGTGTTCCTATGTTGGGTGCATAGATATTTACAAGTGTTATATTTTCTTGTTGCATTGTTCCCTTTATCATTATGTACTACCCATCTTTGTCTCTTGTTATAGTTTTTGTTTTAAAGTCTATTTTGTCTGATATAAGTATTGCTACCCTGCTTTCTTTTCTGTCCCATTTGCATGGAATATCTTTTTCTGTCCTTTTACTTTCAGTTTGTGAGTGTCTTTAGGTATGAAGTGTGTCTCTTGTATGCAGTATATACATGGGTCTTGCTTTTTACCCATTTGGCCACCCTATGGCATTTGGTTGGAGCATTTAGTCCACCGATATTTAAAGCAGCTATTGAAAACTATGTATTTATTGCCATTTTGTTACTTTTTTTCTGGGTATTTTAGTAGTTCTTCTCTGTTCCTTTCTTTTTCTCTTGCTCTCTTCCCTTGTCGTTTGATGGCTATCTTTAGTAATACGTTTGATTTCTTTTGTCTTACTTTTTTTCTTGCTTGTTACAGGTTTCTGATTTGTGATTACCACGAGAATCCTATTTAATGTACTATGAATATAACAGTCTATATTGAGTTGATAGATTCTTCAGCTTGACCTCTTTCTAAAGGCTCTACTTTTTCACTCCCCTCCTCCCACATTATATGTTTTTCAAATCATATATAGTCTCTTGCTTAGTATGTGTCTATCCATTACCCTCTTATCATTGAAATAGGTAATTTTAGTACATTTGTCTTTTACCTTCATATTATCTTCACAGGTAGTTGATCTGCTGCCTTTACTATATTATTACGTTACAAGTGATTTTATTGCCTGTTTTTTTGTTGTTGTTGTTTTGGTTTTTTGATAATTTTTTTATCTTTATTTGAGGTCATTGTTTTCCTACTTAAATAAGTCCCTTTAGTGTTTCATGCAGAACTGATTTCTTAGTGATAAACTCCTTTAATTTTTGCTTGTCTGGGAAGCACTTTATCTCTTCCTCCATTCTGAATGACAACCTTGATGGATAGAGTATTCTTGGCTGTAGGTTTTTTCCTTTTAGCACTTTAAATACATCCTGTTATTCTCTTCTCACCTGTAGGGTCTCAGTTGAGAAGTCCGCTGATAGCCTGATGGGCTTCCCCTTATATGTCACTTGTGGCCTCTCTCTTGCTGCTTTTAGGATTCTCTTTTTGTCTTTAATTTTGGACATTTTAATTATGATATGTCTTGGTGTGGGCATCTTTGGGCTTATCTTGTTTGGAGCTCTCTGTGCTTCCTGAACTGGGATGTCTGTTTCCTTCATCAGCTTAGGAAAATTTTCATCTATTATTTCTACAAATAAATTTTCTGCCCCTTTGTCTCTCTCTTCTCCCTCTGGGACATCTACAAGCAGAATGTTAGCATGCTTGATATTATCCCAGAGTTCCTTTCAACTGTTCTCATTCTATCTAATTCTTTTTTCTCTTTTTTTTCCTGCTTGGTGATTTCCTCTAGTCTTTTGGCTAGCTTGCTGATCCATTCTTCTGCTTCCTCTACTCTGCTATTGAGTCCCTCTAGTGAATTTCTCATTTCCAGTATTGTATTCTTCATTTCTGATTGGTTTTGTTTTTACGTCTTCCAGTTCTTTGCTGATGTGCTCACTGTGTTCATCTGTTTTTCTCCCCATATCTGTGAGCATCCTCGCGATATTCTGTTTGAACTCTTCGTTGAGTAGGTCACTAGTTTCTCTTTCATTTAGTACTTTTTCTAGGGTTTTGTACTGTTCCCTTGCTTGGAAAGTATTCTTTTGCCTGCTCATTATGCCTCTTTCTCTGTGCTTATTTCTATGTATTAGGTAAGTCAGCTATGTCTCCTGATCTTGGAGAAGTGGCTTCATGTATGAGATTTCTTATGATGCCCAGCAGTGTGCTTCCCTCTCATCACCAGTCCATAAGAACCAGGAGTGACCCCTTTGTGAGCTACTTGTGTCCTTCTGCTATGGCAGGGTTGCTCCCACTGCAGGTACCCAGGGAGTCTAATCTTTCCTTCCCTGGCCAGCTCTTTGCAAATCCGGTTTGGGGGGGGGGGCCTCAGAACTGTTTGCTACAAAATCTATCAGCTCACTGCTATTGCAGTTTTCCTCTTACTTGGGTTGGTACCCAGTGTAGCTGGCTGCTAGGCTCAGGGGCATAGAGTTGTGATAGGCCTCAGGCCTACAAGGCTGTTGTCAGTTCTCTTAAGCATGTAGCTGAGTGGGGCTGGCTCTAGGCATGGGTTCACTCAATTGTTTCAGGCTTTGGAAGGTGGGGCTGATCCTTTTTATGGCTATTTGTAAAGCACAGGTCTTCTGCCACTGATAGGCCTCACCTCCCATTGGACCACATACACCATCAACACAGTCCTGGGCTGTGCACACTTCTCAACCCCCTGGAGCATACCCCGACTCTGCACTGCAGGGGCCCCCACTTCTCCACCAATGTTCCCCACATTTCACCTGGTCCTCACACAGGTCCTGCTCCACAGAGGCAGAGACCCTTACCTGCCTGTAGAGGATCAAGGCACCCAGTCAATGCAGGCTGAAAAGTAGCCTGAGGGCTTGGTGATAGGTGGGGTTGGTCCCTAGGGTGAGTTGCCTGCCCTGGCTGAACTGGATTAAACCTGTGCTCTAGAGGGTGTGGTAGATGCCTGGGCTAACATGCCAAGGGATGAACCCCAATGGCACCCACCAGGGACCATGTCAGCACACCTGGACCAGCTCATAACAATGGCCCCCACCAATGTTTCAGTCTCCAGAGAGGTCCCACTTCTCACCAAGATGCCCCCAGAGCCCACCAGGTGAGTCTCATTTCACCAAAGGACTGTCAGCCTTCTCTGTGGTGATTTTAGGTTGCTGCAATGAGTGAGTTTGTGTGTGGGCCCTTTAAGACCCAGGTCTTTTTGGCTTTCTGCCGATAGCTTTGCTGGGGGTATCCTCGCTGCAGTTAATAGCCAGCAAAGCCAGACAGTAAGACCCCCGTCTCAGTTGGGCTGAGTCTGAAGGATGCTTATAGCAGTATCGACCCCGATCCAGACCTCACTCCTCCAGGGAGGGCTGTGTACCTTAGGGTGTCTCCTGCCTGGCCATCTGAGAAGCTCCACTGCTCCCAAAGTGGCTTTTTTCCTCTAGCAGGAATTACTGCCTCTTCTGCCTTCATCAGGACTGTCCCTTGTTGTGGGGGTTGTTTTTATCCAGTTTTCAGTTTTCAATCCGGGGTAATTTTTCCAAAAATTATTGTAACTTGATTGTGTTCATGGGAGGAGGCGAGTTGAACATCTGCTCACACTACCATCTTGACAAGATCTCTCTGATAATTTTTAACTTAGATAAAAGAATAAATCCTTGAAAAACACAACTAACTCAATAAGAAATAGGAAACACAATGACTACTGTATCTATTGAACAAATTGTATTGGTAATTAAAAAACCTTCCCCAAAAGAAAACTTTAGGCCTAGATGGCTTCACTAGTAAGTTCTTTCAAACACTTAAGAAAGAAATAATATCACTCTTACAAACATTGACTCCAAAGAAAAGGAAAACAGGAAAGACTTCTCAGTGTGTTTTAAAAGGCTAGCATAAACTTCATACCATAACATGATAAAGATATAAGAAAGTAAAATTAGAGGCCAATATTTCTCATATAAACATAAAAATTTACATAAAATATTAGATATTTTATCCAATAATATATTTCAAAAGATAACATGTAATAACTAATTCGGATTTATCCCAGGAATACAAAGTTGGTTTAATACTCAAAATCAATACTATTCGTAACATTTATAACATTAGCAGAATGAATGGAAGAATCTTATGATAAATATATAGATGCAGACAAAATTTAATAAATTCAACATCCATTCATGTTTAAAACTCTAAGCATGGTAGAAATAAAAGGGAATTTCTAAACTCTGATATAAACAAGCACTTACAAAAAAAGAAGTTGATAGCAAATATCAACCTTAATTGTAAAATAGTGAAAAATTTTCTGCTGAGATTAAACAAGAATGGCAGCTAGCACCATTTCTCTTCAACATTACACTAGAGGACCTAGTCAGGGCAATAAAAGAAGGAAAGGTAATACAAATTCTTTAGCAATAGTAAAGGAATAAAGAAAATCCTCATTATTTGTGAATGACACAATCATGTACCTAGAAGAATTACTAAAATCTACTGATAAACTATTAGAACTAAGTGAATTTAGCAAGATCCCTGGATACGAGGCCAAAAATATATAAAGATACATTTCTAGGGCCAGCCCAGTGGCATAGTGATTAAGTTCATGTGCTCTGCTTCAGCAACCTGGGGTTCACGGGTTCAGATCCTGGGCACAGACCTACACACCACTCATCAAGCCATCCTGTGGCAGGCACCCCACATACAAAAGATAGAGGAAGATTGGTGCAGGTGTTAGCTCAGCGACAATGTTCCTCAAGCAAAAAGAGGAAGATTGGCAACAGATGTTGGAAGATTGGTGCAGTTGTTAGCTCAGGGCCAATCTTCCTCACCAAAAAAAATAATAATAATAAAATAAAGTCTATTTTAAAAAAGACACATTTCTATCTACCAGCAATGAGTAGTTGAAAAATCATTTTTAAATACTACTTATACTAACACCAAAAAAGAAATAAGATGTACCATATTCATGGACTGGAAGACTCAATATTGTAAGGATGCCACTTCTCCCCAAATTGATCTCTAGATTCAGTGCAATTCCAATTGAAATCTCAATGGGTTTTTATGGAAATTGACAAGCTGATTCTAAAACGTGTGAAAATTCAAAGGACCAAAAATAGCAAAGAAATTGAAGAAGAACTAAGTTAAAGGATGTGTACTACTAAATGTCAAGACTAATTATAATGTTACAGTAATCAAAACAGAGTGGTATAGGTGCAAGATAGGCAAAGATACCAGTGGAACAGGAGAAAGTGTCTAGACTTAGATCCATACATACATAATCATCTAATTTAAGGCAAAATTACTACTGCAGTGAAACAGAGTGCAAAATAATTGATGCTTAATCAAGGTTATCCATTTAGAAATAAATGAATAAATAAATGTTAAACACTGTCTCACACCATACACAAAAATCAAATCAGATGGATAATAGACCTAAATGTGAAAGGTCAAGCAGTAAAGATTATCAAAGATAACATACATAAAATATCTTCATGACATTAGAGTTGGTAAATATTTCTTAAATAGAACACTAACTATGAAAAGCACTAACCCTAAAGGAAAAGCATGATAAATTGAACTGCTTTAAGATTAAGATACTGTTTTCACTTTTAAAAAAAGAGAAAATGAAAATGCAAGGTACAGAGTGAGAAAACGTTTTTGCAATACATATACATGAGATAAGACTTGTATCCAATACCTAAAGAACTCCTACAGTAGGAAAAGACAGACAACTCTATAAAAATAGACAAAAAACGTGAAAAAGCGCATCGCAAAAGCAGATATGTGAATTGCCAGTACACATATGAGAAGGTGATCAACTTCATTACTTCTCAGTAAAGCACATATTAACACCAGTGAACCACCACTACACATCCACAAGAATGACTAAAATGAAATGCACTGACAATTCTGAGTGTTGCTAAGGACATAGAACAACTGGGAGTCTCACACAATGCTGGTAGAAATGTAAATAGGTATGAACACTTTAGAAAATTTGAGAGTATCTACTAAAGCAAGTCAAATATGGGTTACACTTGAGGGAGGGTAATAACAAGGAGGAAGAACAAAGAAAGCTCTAGAGTGCTGGGAGTGTTTTGTTTCTTATTCTAGGTGGTGGTTGCAAGACTGTGTTTACCTTGGAAAAGTTCATAGATCTTATTTGGGAGCTTTTCTGTACTTATGCTTTAATAAAGAAATACAAAAAAAGAGAAACGGAAACAAAACAAAAAAAAAGAAGAGCTTTATGTATTCTTTTCTGGTCAGCTATTCTCTTTCTCACTTGCTTACCTTTGTTCCCTATCTTTCCTCTTCCTTTAGGTCTATTTTTCTTTTCCTAGAAGTCTTTTAAATATCCAAATGGACATTTAAGGGACATACCAGATACACCTACATTCTCTTCCTTCTTACCATTGATAGCACTTTTTCACTTTTTTTACATAGAACTCAGAGTAAGGAGTCACAAGCTTAAAAGATGCTGAAAAACAGTAACTTTTTTTTATCCCAGAACTTACTGTATACTTGACCAAGCTATTAATAAAGTAGGACTGTAATTATATGTCTGTGTTTTTATTCTCACTTGACAATAAACTCCTTCAGATAAAGGGATCGATCTAATTAACCTTTTTTGATCCTGCTCATATCTTAGTCTTTGCCACATAGTAGGAACTCAACAAATCGTTGTTCACCTGAAAAACCGGGTAATCTACTTTGAAGTCTTTAAGAGCAGCCAGAGGGCCAGAATTGAAAGAGGCTGAGATATCCTATTTCTCCGAGGCAAAGAACTAGATTATACGACCTCTTGAGAGCACTTCTGTTGCCCAGAGTCTATGATTGAATGACTTACTGGTAACTTTTTAAGCCTTCCTCAGTTAGTCATTGTACCAGTTGATATACCACTGAGATTTACCACTGAGATTTATGTTCTTGCACTTTTTATTTGTTATTTTCCTTTTCTTAAAAAAAGTCATAATTTGATTTCTATTTTTTGGTCCTTTCTAAATTATTGCTATGTAAACTAAATAGATTAAATATACAATTTTTGGTTTTACACCTATGTTTGAAATTGACAGTTCTGAATTTTATAGCCATGATCTAAATTCATTTCCAGATATAAAGTTAATATCCTGAACAATAAATTTGCTAACATAAAGGAATTCATTTATTTTATATCTGATTTTTTTTCTTGCTCCAAACAAAACTAGTGCTTAGTTTGTAGTATCACATGTTGGAACAACAGAAATTATTAATCATGAAACAGACTAACCTGATCCACTGGAGTTCAATCAAGAAGCCTTGAGGGTGGAAGTCTCTTGTCACAGGAAAAAAGTTTAAAATGAAAGCAAAAGAAGATAGAAATTGGAAAGTGGTTGTTTCTCTCTAGGCATTTGATAAATATTAATTACTTTTCTTTCCTTTTATGTCCAAGGTAACAATAATGACACTCCAAAAATAATTGTTATTATTAAGTAGACAGAATTTGAATACAGTTAAATTCTCTTGATAGCTTTTCATACTTCAATCTTACTGAAATTCAGGGTATGCACAGATGTTGACTTTCTTAAAATGTATCAAGGTCACTGTAAAATTTAATTTCCCAAAGATTTTACATTATAGATTTTACATTAAAGATTTTACATTAATATCCCAAAGATTTTATATATTAAGAAAGAAATGCAATCTATGTACTTATAGACCAATTATACTTATGTTGAAAGGCCTAATTGTATTTTATCAAAATAAGTACTAAAAATTATTATGTATCATCTCTGTCCTTTGATTTCCTTTGTTTACAACATGTTGACAAAAATACATTTAAATTAAATCTTTTTTATTATTCAAACTATTTCAAAGTTAAAGAAATACCTTTGGTTTCAAGTTTATTTCAGCTCTCATTTCTCATTACAACACAGATATGTAGTTTTCTTTCACTTACTTTCTTGTCCAAAGGCATAAAATGCTCATGCTGTCTCTCCCTCTCTCATTTCTAAGTAAAGGAGGCAGATTTCCATCTTCTACTACTGATTAAGGACAACCAATTTACCAAGTCTCCCTTCTCAGCCTCGAAGCAAAAGTAGTTGTAAAATCATATGTAATTCAACCATGAACCCAACTCTAACTCTGTAAGATTGTGACATCCAGGTAGATGGGAATTATTTCAACAAATGTAACAATGATGGATAGAAGATCAACTAACATTCTTCCTAATTGTGGTTCTTCTTGGGATATTATAGCTAAGGTTACAGGGAAGGAATAGTTATTCTTTATGCAGCTCCATGTAGGTGGGGAAGTCGCAAAGCCAGCATTTGGCATAAGCTAAGGAGGCAGTTGACTATGGCGGTTTGAAGCGTTGTATGCTGTTCTTCCAAGGCAACTGTAGCTCCCACATTATTCACTCTTTTGAGTTAAAATGGAAATGTAATATGGGAAATATAACACTCTCATCTAAACTAGTTTCTAAACTAAATTACCTGAGAAAATGAGAGTTGGACAAAGAAGGGTGGGCAGGGAACAGGGAAGAAATAAGGAAATGTTCAGAAAATTAGGACAGAACGGTCAGCCTAAGGATAGAAAGGGAGAAGGAAATCACAAAGTATGGTCAAGGGAAAGACAGTAAACTGACTAAAGTAGAAGATTTTAAAAAGTAGGTAAAGATAGGTCTGAAAAATGACATAATATTGGATGTTTTCACTGACGCAGCAATTGCTATAGAAAAGAAACCTAAAACAAGGTATCCCACCAAAACGTAAATTTTCAAAGAAATCACCAAGAACTTATTTCATAATTCTAAACATCTCTCAGCCACACAGAGGATATAGTAGTGTCTAGGGCATGGAGATGAAAGTATTTGTGAGGAGGCTATTTTTGGAGAGAGCCAGTTGGTGTGCTGGGAGGGGTGAAGTGCAGAACTCTCACTGCAGCACTAGTGGGAAAAACTTCAACAGGAGCACTCAGAATCTTATATGTCTCTAGAAGGCAAAGGCATTTGGCATTTGACTCCTGCCTAGAAATGCTAAGAGGCAGAGATGGGTCCACTGGCTGCTTGAGTAGCAAAGAAAGATAGAAGTAGCATCTTCATTGAGATCAATCTGTAGTCCTAAACTTTTTAAGGGCAAAGACTGTTAGTATTTAACACAAGAGAAATAACCTAAAGCCTTTTTAAACTCCTCCATAGAAGACCTCCTGGAAAACAGAATAAAAAACAAGAACAGTGTGGAGAGAAACAGTTGGAGTAAAAATATTACTCTTATTTCTGGGATGTAAACTCAAATGTTCTCAGCGAGAGCTTTTGAAAGAGCACACAAGAAGAAAAGAGTTGGGTTAGACCTTGGTCAAGTGGGATGTGGAAAGTCATCTTACAATAATACCGTCATACAAGGCCTTCTCTGCTCTTTTCCCACCTTCAACCAAGAGGGATAAAAAGCCTTGACTGCAAAGATAGGGGAGGAGAGGAAGAAGAATGGACTCATGATTTTTCTGTAATGAATTCTTTCTTAGATTCTAAAAGTGGATTGATTAGCAATAAGAGAATATTTTTCATATGCCTATATTTGATGTATGCCAGCTCTCTTTGTCTAGTGGTTAAGATTCGGCACTCTCACCACCAGGGGTTCACTTCCCGGGCAGGGCACCACAGCACAAGTCGGTTGTCATAGAGTGGTGGCTGTGTGTTGCTGTGATGCTGAAAGCTATGCTGCCAGTATTTCAAATAGCAGCAAGGTGACCCAGGGTGGACAAGTTGCAGCAGAACTTCCAGACTAATACAGACTAGGCCACCCACTTCCAAAAAAATTGATGAAACCCTATGAATAGCAGGGGAGCATTGTCTGATATAGCACCGGAAGGTGAGAGGATGGCACAAAAAGATTGGACAGGGTTCTGCTCTGTTGTACACAGGGTCACTAGGAATTAGAATCGATTCAATGACACTAACAAAAAATAAAATTTGATGTAAAATTTCTAAGTGAAGTGTTCTTCCACTTGCCCCCTTCTCAAACCAAAGACTTTTCTCCTGCAGCTCATCCTATCTGGGAGGAAATATATTTAACTTTAAATCAAGTTCAAAATTTTATTACTTCATGGCCTTACACATTTTTAAATACCAACCTAATATTACGCTTTGTGACTTAGAGTGAATCTAATACCTTGTATTTACTCAGAGTGAGTGACCAGAAAATGCATGGTACTAAGTTTTCAAAAAGGGGCTGGAGGAGTTCCATCACTGAATAAATTTTAAAGGGACAATGGAAAGCAAGAATATAAAGATATTTTCTGATTAAATCTCATGAGCTTTGCTTGTTGAACATCCCTGTTAAGACACTAATAGTAATAGCAATGGTAATGCCAAATAAAATGGCTACTGTTTATTAAAGACCTATTATATACCAGACTGTATGATATGTGCTTGGCACATATTATCTCATTTAATCTTTATGACAATCCTATCTGTTTATATTATAGCTTCCATTTTAATCATGAGAAAAATGAGCTGCAGAGAGTTAAGCAATTATCCAAGATCACTCAGATATGATCAAATGACTTCTATGACCACCAGAAGAACTTCAATGTTATATACTCTCATTTAACTATAATGCATTGTCTCAATGCCAGGTTATGGAATTTTCATTTCATCCAGCAAGCGCTGAAGGGCCATTATAGATGTAAAAGAAAGAATGAGAGGACAAAAGTGATGTTTTAAGAAGAATAACCTGACAGCCCTATATGTTGTCGCTCTACAGCATACATGTCCACCACTCTGGCCACCATAACATAATAATAGATAGAGGAATCCGTTACTCCTAAACCCAACTGCCAATCCACAAGCCATCTAAATCAATCATCAGACACACTGCTGTAGAAGAGGGTGGTATTAGAACCCACTCCTGTGTCTTATTGTTCCTATAATACATCTAGGGCACACCACCTAGAAATTTCTCATCATAAATAGGCGCATGAGGAGCTGGCCTGGTGGCATAGTGGTTAAGTTTGCGTCCTCTGCTTCAGCAGCCCAGGGTTCACAGGTTTGGATCGAAGGCGCAGACCTACCACCACTTGTCAAGCCACGCTGTGGCAGCATCCCACATAAAAAAATAGAGGAACATTGGCACAGATGTTAGCTCAGGGCCAATCTTCCTCACAAAAAAATAAATAAATAAATAGGCAAGTGAATAATAATATCCTTTGATTCTTAATCAATCCACATTTAGAACATAAGCTGAGACTATTATCGAAAGCCAAGAGCCCATCTCAAGAAACTTGCCATCTTGTTTTGTTCTTCTTATTCTCCTCAAGGACGCTAGAACCACATGCTAGTGAGAGAAAAATTCTTGAGCAACTCTAGCCAGTCATTTGGAGTAAATAATTTAGATGTTAAAAGTCTAACCTCTATTCAGAGTCAGATAACTGCCAAAAGTTTAGGAACCAGAGTGCAAACTATAAAAAAGCTATTTAATGCTTCCCTCCTTGCTAAGATTAGAAGTCTGCACCAAATATATGAAAACCACAAATTATCACTTAAGATATTTTAAATATCACAGTGAATATAATGCTTCACAAAATCCTTTAAAGAAAGCTTACGTTTTTAACATTGCAGACTAAGGGATTTTAAGTCACTAAAATAATCAAGGTTTTTATTTTCTATTTCATATTTTTCATATTGCTTACCCACAATGACCTATTCAAAGACCCAAAATGCAACTTCTACATCAAGTAGAATTGTCCTCGGCCAGAACCACTGCTTCCTACATTAAGGTTGTTGTAGTTCATTAAATGCCTTAGGGTTCCTTTTGCCATTTTATTTTAACCCAAAAGGATATATTTCTCTTGAAACAAAGCCACATCATTAAACAAACTTACAGAAGTAGAACTAGGCATTTTTCCTATTCAATTTTCTAAAACAATCTCATAGCTCTTTTTTTAAAAATATATCTACCTGGGGCTGGCCCCGTGGCCGAGTGGTTAAGTTCGCGCGCTCCGCTGCAGGCGTCCCAGTGTTTCGTTGGTTCGAATCCTGGGCGCGGACATGGCACTGCTCGTCAGACCACGCTGAGGCAGCGTCCCACATACCACAACTAGAAGAACCCACAACGAGAAATATACAACTATGTACTGGGGGGCTTTGGGGAGAAAAAGGAAAAAATTAAAAAATCTTTAAAAAAAAATATATCTACCTATAATTACATAGACAACATCTCAGATACTTAAATTCATTATGTAGGCAATTTGGTCTTCTGGATAAAGCTCCAGGAACATTAAACCGAAGGTGAATTCCAAAACAACTGTGTCACATTGAAACTAAAACTTCATTGATGATATCAGCCAACTACAAGATATACATTCCGCTGAGTGCCTCCACGATGGAATCTGCCTCCTGGCTCATATTACCTATTGGCAGCAGCATAAGATCATTGCACCTAGGAATGTTTTACTTTATTGGAAACTCAAGTAAACAAAAAAAATAAAACCACTAAAAAATCTTATGGTCTACCACAAAGGAAGCATAATAATTTTTAACAAAGGCCTTAGAAGCTCTGAGCATAAAGAGTTAAGAGGAAATGAGGCTTCTATGCCTTCCTAATCCCAGATGTGGTAGGTAATAAACTCCATGGTGTACAATAAGAAAGATGAAGGCATAAGAAGACCCTGTGTACACTAGACTAGCGTACAAGGAGATGTACACAAGCATGAGTTGAACATGGAGACTCTGAGCCATCTCAATGTTCTTCTTGGAATCACTCAGCAAACAAAAAAAGATACAGTTTGGGGAGTTCTAGTTAGCAACCAAAAACGGAGAATTAAAAATAGAGATCAGATGGATTGTTGTATTCACTGGGGGTGTTCACTGGTTGACTTCCAAGTACAGTTATGCACGGCATAGAGACATTTTAGTCAATGACAGACCAAATATACAACAGTGGTCCTGTAAGATTAGTACCATATGGCCTAGGTGTGTAGTAGGCTATACCATCTAGGTTTGTGTAAGTATACTCTATGATGTCCAGACAACAACAAAATCACCTAACGACGCATTTCTCAGAACACATCCTCATTATTGTATTTATTAAATATTCCCTAAATGATAAGTCTGAATTTATGGATGTTGAGGGTTCGAATCAAGAGATTTAGTGAACTCTTGGCTGTTTTACTGTTACATGATTATGAAAAGTGACCCTCCCTCCCTGCTTCACCTTTCTTCACCTATACAATGAGGAGAATAATAAATCCCATTTATCTCAGGTGGATGTAATGAAGAGGATTCCAAGTTAATAATTCATAAGACTTTCTGGGTGAATGATTCTATATAAATTCAAGCATGAGCAGAGAATTCAGTAATAAACCACAAGTCATTTGACACCAAGTTTAGTATTTGATCCATAATACTGTTGCTTTAAATATATATTTGAAAGAGTCTCTCAGAGTTGTCTTTCCTGTCTCATCTCACCTGAATGTTGCATGGCTTTTTGATTATATCCTGTGTTGAATGAAGGAGAGTGATTTCCACCACAAAATACGTGAAAGTTTTCAACTGCCCCCTTTTTCTCTTTAAAATTTTTAAGAGTCTTGTTCATTGGATAATTGATCACTTCCTCAGCTACAGAATAGCACCTTAGGCTTCTAAGTAAATGTAGTGTCTTCAGATTTCTGATTATATACGACCACAAATGCAATCCAGCCAAGGAGTTCATACTATGTAAATAGCAACTTACCCAATTGACATTAATAGTGTGTATCTGTTACCTGGACTATAATCTCTAGTTTGCTTACTAAACTAGTGCCTGCCATAATTTAAAAGTAGATGGTGGAAATTACAAACCACATAAATCAAAACTTCATTTTGTTTCATATGTTATTATATACTACCTTTACCTGCCATAATTTAAAAGTAGATGGTGGAAATTACAAACCACATAAATCAAAACTTCATTTTGTTTCATATGTTATTATATACTACCTTTATAATTGTTATATACTAGGAACATTTATTACTCAAAGGAAAGTTTACATTTTTAATCACTTTTTCAATTTTTTTAGGGCTCAGTTGATAACTTAAACAAAAATATTTTTAAATACCATAATCATCAGTAACGATATTATATAAAAAAGCCATTTTTTCAGCATAAAAGAAATAATTCTGCTCTGCTATTCAGAACATATCTGACACACAGGTAACCAAAGAATACCTAAGCAGCTCTTATCTGATAACAACATGGAAGAGTAAGGCAGAAAGTGTAGGAAACACTAGTAAGAACATACTAAATCAAAACTTTATAACAAGAGACATAACCACTAAGAGGTTCTTACAAACACCCTCAGCAGGCAGACAAACTTTCCATACAAAAATCAATAGAATAGATTGAATCAAGAAAACTAGTTCTATCAATAAAGCATGGGATAAACAAGTTGAAACAGATTCCTAAAATAGTAGCCATGGGCACAACTCAACAGTATTCGTGGGTATAATTAGAAAAACATTCACAGGGCTTTTCTGTTACAATCAACCATGGATAGCAACACAGTTTGATTAAAACAATCTATATACAAGTAGAAATAAAGTAAATGATCAAAAAGAAAGAAGGAGTATTCAAGTCAACCCATGGAATTTGTTTTACACCTGCCCAAGAAAGCACGTCTCTAAGTTCTACAATAAAATCATGGAAAATTTGTTCAGTTGCTTTAACTGAAACAGCAGGTCATTTCAAGCCCGAAATTGAATGCATCCTGATAAGCATGGAGCACAATTAAAGTTCATTTCAAAATTTTAAAGTAATGATAACTCTTTAGTAGTTAAATAATTGATAGAGTCTGTTATTTTGGAGAAGACAAAAGCTCATTGCAAGCAACAATCATTTCGACATAAGCAACTTATTTCAATTGCAGCAGTCATTACTGTAATTGTCTATCTATGGCTGCTCAACAAATTACCCATAAACTTAATCACTTAAAACAATTTTTTTGGAATTCTATGAGTTGATTCCATGAGTTGAAAGGGCTGAGATACATAGTTCTTGCTGAGTTTCTCAAGCAGTTGCTGTCAGAGAGTGGCTGAGGCTGAAGGTTCAACTGGGGCAGATGTTCAATACACCTCCTTCTCTCATATATCTGGCACCCCAGATGATATGCCTGGAACATTTGGGGACTAGTCAGGCCCACACATCTCCTCTCTCCTCCTCTCTCTCTCCCTCACTCTTGCTCTCTCTCTCTCTCTCTCCCCCTCCCTCCCTCCCTTCCTCTCTCTCTGTCCCTCTCTCTGTCTCTTTCTCTCTCTCTGTATCTACCTATCTCTAAATCTATTTTTATATATAAATATATATAAATATATATTTAAATATATATAATAAATATAATAAATAGAGATAAATAGATATAGATAGTTATCCATGCAGCCTCTTTACATGACAGCTTGAAAATCCTCACGACATGCTGGCCTCAGAATAGTGTACTTCTTATGTGGTGGATGCCTTTCCCAAAAGCACATGTTCTAAGAAAATGTGGAAGTTGCAAATCCTCTTATGATCCAACCTCAGAACAGCATTGTATTGGTTACATATGGCAAGCCCTTATTCAATAAGAGATGACAACAGACGGGTATGAATGCCGGGAGGCCTGGTTTATTGAGAAGCCATTTGTAGAGACCAGTCACCACAGTAACAAGAATCAATAAGATGAATCAAATCCTTCTTGTTCTTGTTGTTGTTATTACTATTAGTAATAATAGAATGATAACTATTAATTATTATAGAAAGAACTGAACTGATTTCCAAATTCAAGATTTTACTTTTGGGGCTGGCCCCGTGGCCGAGTGGTTAAGTTCACATGTTCTGCTTTCGTGGCCCAGGATTTCACTGGTTCAGATCCTGGGTGCAGACATGGCACAGGTCATCAGGACATGCTGAGGCAACATCCCACATAGCACAACCAGAGGCACTCACAACTAGAATTTACCACTACGTACTGGGGGTGCTTTGAGGAGGAGAAGGAAAAAAAAAGATTGACAACAGTTGTTAGCTCAGGAGCCAATCCAAAAAAAAGAGAGAGAGATTTCACTTTCTAATAATCAGCAACTGGGAAAAAAATGGGAAATGAAATGGTAAACTCTGAAAGCACTGGTAAGTCCAATTTTGCTACTGATTTGCTTTGTGGTCTCAGAAAATTGAAAGTTCTTAAGTTTGGATTCTATGATTGGTGTCATCACCTGATATAGGTTCTCTCTTTATGTACCATGAAATACTCTTCAAACAGTAAAAAAAAATCCAATAAGTTGTTTTTAAATAATGTTAAATTTGTAAGTATTTAGTATAAGGCTTTTTAAAAGGTAAAGTGCAAAGTCTCTATTAGAATTAAAAGGGGGAAAAGTGTCTTTTAAATAAGTGATGCTGGGTTAATTGGATATGTATGGGAAAAAATAAAACTTGTTGTCTATCTCACAACATACAAAAAAAATGTAAGAATAGATCACTGGCCTAAATTTGAAAGTTAAAACAATCCAGTGTGACTTCCATCTCCAGCCACAATGGATTAACTTATACCAAAATAATACAACCACTGTAAACAGCACTGGGAATAAACAAATAGATAAATTAACACTTTCCAGTTTTTGAACAACAGAGAGTACAAGACTATGATCCTTGAGCAAAGGAAAAATATAAGGTAAGCCCCAAGATTAATTCAACTTTCTGCCCAAGAACACTTTCTAGACAATAAAGTGAAGAGATAGAGTCCAAATAGAAAAAAATATCCTGAGGTAGGAAAGATAAGAGTTTAGGGTTGCTGAGATGGCAGAATCTTGAAGAGCAGAATACTAGAGAGAAGAAAACTGCACTAGAAGGGGCTCTGGAAATCTGCATGAGATCTTCAGCCTTTCATTATTAAGCTGTTAAGATGAGACTCTCAAGTTATGCTGGTGAGCTATGAGTTGAATAGAGATTTTCATGGTCTCCCAGTGATAGGGTATGTAGAATACAGACAGAGCATACCTTAGGAGCATGGCTACTCTCTTATTGGTGTAGAGAGTGCTTTCGAGTTGACTGAACTGGGCTTAAAAACAGCTCTCAAAAGGAGCAGACAGATCTGCCAGTAAACTTACTGTGTGCAAGAACAAAAAGCAATATCCATTAAAGAAAGATAAACCAACGAAAACCCACGCTCTCAAAAATGTAGCTATCACCATATTGATTAGTCAATTACTAGCCATGTGTAAAGATGCTAGAAATTATGATGCTTGACTTCAGGAAAAACAAAAAAAGAATAGTCAGTATAAATCAAACTTGAAATGACCAAGATGTTGAATTTCTAGATAGGGACTTCAAATCATCTAAAATAAATATGGTCCAGGATTTAAATGAAAACATGGTCATAACGAATAAACACATGGAGAATCTCAACAAAGAAATGGAAATGATAAAAAAAGGAAATGTTAAAATTGAAAATTACAATCCTTGACATGAAATATATACTAGATGAGCACACTGCAACATTGGATTGGAAATAGAAGAGAAAGAATCACTAAACTTAAATAGATCAATACAATTATCCAAACTGGAAAGAGAGAGAGAGAGAGAGAGAGAGAGAGAGAATACCTGAAAAAAAAAAAACAGAGCCTCAGAGATCTGTGGGACAATAGAAAATAGCCATAGTGTAATTGAAGTTCCAGAAGGAGAGAAGAGAGAATATGGGGCTAAAATATATTTGAAGAAATAATGGCCACATATTGCCCAAATTTGAAAAAAACTGAAACAGAAATTTATATATACAAAAAGCTCAGTGGACCCTTAGGAGGATAAATTCAAAGAAAACTATGTCCCGGTCAAACTGCTGAAAACTAAAGATATTTTCGCTGGTTATAGTAATCTAGTTTGGTCTTTTATCTTTTGAGTACTTTAAAGATGCTACTCCACTGCCTTCTCACTTGCATTGTTTCTGATAGGAAATATGCTACCATCTTTAGTTTGGGTCCACTGTATGTAATATGTCATTTTTGTCTCTGGATCCTATTGAGATTTTCTCTTTATCACCGATTTAAGCAATTTTATTATGATGTGCCTTAGGTAGAGATTTTTCATGTTTGTTGAACTTGAGATTTGTTGTACTTCTTGGATCTATGGGCTTATACTTTTCATTAAAGTTGGAAAAATTTTCGCCATTATTTTTTCAGATTTTTCTGTCCCCACTTTCATCGCTCCTTTCAGGATTCAAATTACACAGATATTAGGCCATTTGGAGTTGTTCCACACCTCACTGATGCTCTCTTAATATTTATTTAATTCTCTTTCCTCTGTATTCTTTATTTTGGATAGTGTTTATTGTTCTGCCTTCAAGTTTACTAATCTTTTCTTGTGCAATGTCTAATTCACTATTAATCCTATCCAGTGTATCTTTCACTTCACATTTTGTGGTTTTTATCTCTACAAGTTCCATTTGGGTCTTTTCATATTTTCCATGTCTCAACTTAAATTTTTGAGCAAATGTAATACAGTTATAACAAATGTTTTAATGTCCCTGTTTACTAATCCTAATATCTGTTTCAGTTCCAGGTTGATTTTGATTGATTATCTCTTCGTTATGGCTGATATTTTCTTGCTTCCTTACATGACTGGTGAATTTTGATTGGATAACAGACATTGGAAATTTTACCTTGGTTAGGTCCTGGATATTTTTATATTCTTGTGCATATTGTTAAGCTTTTTTCTAGGACATAATATGCAAATTATTGTAAGCAATTTGATCCTTTCACATTTTGTGTTTAAGATTTGTTAGGTAAGACTGGAGCTCAATCTGGGGCTAATTATTCATTACCAAAGCCCCTCTGTGTAGACTACCCAATATCTCATGAATCACAAGGTTTTTCATTCTGGCTGGTATGAGCACTGAACACCATTACCTCTAATATTTTCAGGCAGTTCTTTCCCTAGACTCAGTTAGTTTCCTAACACACATATGCTGATCAGTCTTCATCTGACTACTCAAGGAAAACCATCTGAATATGTTCAGAGTTCTCTTTTTGTGCAGATCTCTCCTTTATGTAGTCTGTCTTGTGAATTCTAGCCTTCTTGATCTCCCTGGACTCTCAGTTCTGGATCTTTAGCACAGGAAGTCTGCCATGCTCTGCCTGAGTTCCTCACTCCTGTACCATGGCCTAGAAACTCTCTCAAGGCCAAAAACTGGGGCAATCATTGGATTAATCTCATTTTTTCATCTCTCATGGATCGCTATCCTTCATTTCCTCTTGTCAAATGTCCTGAAATTTGTTGCTCCTTATAATTTGCCCATTTCGGGTTGTTTTAGGAAAGATGGTAAATCTAGTCCCTATTATTCAATTTTGGCTGAAAGCATAAGTGCTCCATTTATGTAAAGCTAAGTAAAATTCAATGTGAAAAATAATAGGGTACAAATTAAAAATTGAAAATTAATAAATGTAATAGTCCACATTAATTCCAGAAGAACCAATGAATTAAGTTTGAGGAGAAAATTAAAGAGAATATTGTAACACAGACTGAGTCAGTTTGGAGACCTATCAACTTTGACAGAAATGTTTGTTAAAAACTTTCCTCTCACCACCCTAATATTGTAGCTCAGTACATTTGTGTATGGATACAGACGGTATCGAGGGCCTGAAAAGCCATTGCTAGAAAACACTTAGGAGAGTAAAGCAAGATGGCCAAAGAAAAGTCTGAGCCCAGGAGAAAATGTTTATTACTTGTGAAGGTATAAATATAGATTGGTAAGGACTAGTGAGAGTTTTAAACTCCAGGACAACCCATAGTCCCTTTCACATATCATGTTTTGATACAGTACACCTACATGCTATCTGCTATTTAAAATGGCAAAATACCTATCCTAAGGTCGCAAAGAGGCGGGTCCATAAAATACACTTTTCAGTTTATTTTTTATGCCAGTAATATTTTCTTCTTTCTCTTCTCTCACAAAAGAAGTAGCACCCTTTTGATTTCATCCTCGTCCTCTAGTCTAAGGCATTGTCCATCAATTTTTCCCACCTCTTACATTTCAACTTGTCCTTTCCTCTAGATCCTTCCCCTCAGCCTGCAAGCATTTCAGTTCTTCACCAGTGCTAAACAAATTTTCCATCAACCTTCTCTTCAAGCTCTCACCTCATGTCTCCCGTCCTCTTTCACCACAAAATTTAAATTCCATTCCCTTCTGAACTGAAACCTCCTTTCAGAAGGTTGCCTCCAACCTTCTCATTTAAAAAATTCAAAAATTTCTTCACCATACTCTTTCTTCCTGAACTCTCTATTAGATTTAATATTTCAATAAACTACCTTTTTCCTTGGTTTCTGAAACTCTATTTTCTATGATATTTCTCTCCCAACAGATCAATACAGATCATCAATGAGATTTTGTTTTCAGCTGTTGTCTCATACCCTAGTCTTTCTTTGGACAATATCATCCATTCCATCAGCTAGTGACCCCAGCACTATATCTCTAGGCTTGAGCTCAGACCTAAGCTTTGCATTTTATACTGTTCACATTGAATTAATCCTAGAATGTGTTATGCCTTTACCCAAGCTATTTCTAGCCTATCATGCCCTTCTATCTCCACTATTTTACTTTTTTTAAAAAGTATTAATTTCTCCAGACCCTACCTTCTATGTGAAGCACTTATGGGTCTACACACACACACACACACACACATACATAAAGCATGCACACACAAAATCACTTTCCTTTCCATTAGCCCCACCCACATTGGACTTTCTCACTAATGGTGGAAGTCATACAGGGTTTAATTGCTCAAGAAGACTTATAGGACCCAAAATGGCAAGCCTTACAAATCTACAGTTTATTACAGGAAAAGCAAACAATATAGCCACAGCATTAAAGGAAGAATATGCATCCCAGCCAAAGGCTGTCTCACAGCAGGAGATCTGGAGAGTCCAAGTGCGAAATTCTATTGTCCTCCCTCTGTAAGGACCATGGCAGGATGCACCTTCTCTCTTGAATCAGGAACCACCAACATGACACTGAACACTCTGGAATCCTCTGGAATCAAAGATCTCAAAATGAACTCATCACTAGGGTTTTTTTGTCTTTTGCTGGTCATGCAGGTATATTCCTTCTATGTAATTGGCCCAAACAGTAGATTCCTCTAGGGGTCTCACCAAGTCCAGGCACAATTTATCAATCTCACTGTTATCAATAAACAATGATAAAAACCACCTGAAACTCTTCTGATTCGTGGTTACAGACCAACACTCTTACTGACTAGGGGTCAGTGCCATACAAAAACAAGCAGAATAGCTCAGGCTAATTCCAGCCCTACTGCAATTAACCCTCATGGAATAACCTTTACTAAAATACTTATTAAAGGCTGATTTCTGGCATACATCTGTATTCAAAAATAGACTATAAGCCTCCTGAAAGTAAGAACTACATTTTACCTATTTTGATCTTAAATATCCAAGTTAGTACCATGCACTCCTTAAATATGTTCTCCTTTCTTCCTTAAATATATTAAAGACAATTAACTAAAGAACTAAATCAGTGACAAATGGATAGGCAAGTAGAAAAACAATGAAAAGTGCATACCCACCCAGAGATTTCATTATACATAAAATTGTAGTTTCAAATTTGCAAATTTGCATTTTCAACAGCATAAGGCCATTGCTTATTGAAAAATCTGGCTAAAAGATATATTTTGTTTTCAATATTTTATTCACACACAAAAATAAAATTCACAAAAGCAGAAAGAATAGAAAAATGAACCCCTCTTCAAACTATTCTAATGATCATGTCATGGCTACTCTTGGAAAATATATGTTTACACTTAGTCAACTAAGTTTTAAAAACAAAATTAAACCAGCAAAAACATGAAGTTATATTAGTGGCTAAAATCAAATAAAAAATATTTCACGGGCATCGACTATGTTAAGGGTTTTGTGCTCTTTGCCATTTTCTGGAAACATAGCGTCCATATTTATCACAGGTCCCCTTAACAAAAGCAATTCTTTTAAGGAATGTTTCTGTCTTGATTTATCTTACTGGCAATTGCACAGGCAGGACTACTCACTTTGCAACTGAACTCAGCTTCACAAGAAACTGACACAGTACATGCACTGCCTAAAGAATTTAATTTTACTCTCACCTACCTTATCACTAGCCTCCAAGATAGTGCTACCCAAGTTACATTGAAAATGGATGTTATATATGCCTGAGTTACCACAATCATCAGCTGAGGCTCCAGTTACAGGATCTGCTCCATGTTACTGACACAGTACAGGGAGATTGTGGTGTACAATATCCCGAGTGCAGTCTCTGCAGTAACGGGGCGGGCAGATGCATTTTAGTTAAGGCACAAGCTTCCAGGTACATCAGGGTTATACATTGGTACTGTGTAAGTGCTTTGTTTGGGTAATGATATTTGTGTCCTCTGAGATCTAACTTGCTTGGCCTCCAGAATTCACTGGAGCATTAACCCATCATAGGAATCAGAAGAATTTCATGAGCTGTTTCTTTGGAGTAGTGACTAGAAGAGGGAGAATAAATCCACTGTGAATCTCAGCTGTCACTTGACTTCTTACACTTGAAGCAAAACAATGAGAGAGAGAAAGAGACCACAATTAACAGTTACCAACATATTACTCCTTCTTGATATGTTTATCATGAAAGTCTACCTCGAATCTCCTTTTAGTTCATAGATACAATTGGGAGTCTTGGTAAAATCTAGACTCCAAGTTTGGTCTTCAGGCTTTTGGATTTTTGTTTTGATTCCCTCTGGTTGCCCCAATTTTTCCTTTGCAGATACATCAAGTGTTTCTTTGCTGTACTAATTATCACAAAACTCAAGGCTTTGAAGTATTGGATTAATGTTATTTTTTGATATCCCACAAACCCTGATTTGGTTTGACTTTGTCTCTTCTTTATATTAAGGAATAATCTAAAGAAATAATATATGGTTTCATTTCTCAACTCCCTTCTCTAGTAAGCATATTTCTCATTATTACCTCAATTTATCTCTGAGAAAAATCAAAAGAGGAAGGCCAATTTGCCCAGGGCAACTAGCATGATGGGAGAGTGTTGTCATAGTCAATATGTTATTTGAAACTCTTCATCTATGACCCTGATGATGTAAGAAACATAGAACTGAAGTCCCATCTGGAAGGTTAAGACTCCTAGTCAGAGGAAAAGGGTACCAGTTTGGTATTGTAATTGTTGGACAATAAATGATTGAAGAAGAATCAAAGAGAAGACTATGCTGCAATCTTGTAATACATGGATAAAATCTCTGGAGAATCATTTCTATCATGCCATTGCTGTGGTAGAAGCTGCCAACTTCATTCCCAAGTAAGTCAGTAACCACTGATATTCTGTGTGATAATGATTACCTCAGTCATAGCATCACTAAAATGGGACTAATACTGTCAAAGTATAAACATACAATAAATTTTTTAAAGAATAAATTTTCTTAAATTGCAATTGTAGTCTGTGCCACAAAACCCAGCTGTTTATTTGACTGTGTATCACATTCAGCCTGGAAGAAATTTAAAGGTTATTCATCATATAATTTACTGATCTTGTTCATTTTCCTTTAACATGAGTTCCTGAGGACTAGTCCAACCAGATCATCTTTCACAAGGGTTTTCTAGTGCCACAGTGATGTCTAGCCTTCTGCTAATAGAGCTACCTTTATTACAATTAACACTTCCCTTACCAGAGAGAGCTGCCAAATCCTTGAAATTCACTCTGAATAGGCAGGCTGATGACAATTATCTACTTCTTACTCCTTCCTCCTCTCTAAACCTGCTTCTCTTCTGGTATTTTCTATCTCAGTTAAAGGCACTGCCATCTACTCATTTGTGCAAACTAGACATCACAAAATCTTTTTCAATTACTCCCTCTTCCTCCTCCTCCACATTTAGGAGGTTTCTGCCATGTCATGTCCGTTCTACCTCTGATAGGTCTTTTAAGTAGATCCCCTCCTCCATATTCCTACTGGCTTAGTTTTGACAATCTTCACGTTTCACCTTGACCATGGAAGTAGTTAAATAGTTAAATGGTTTAAGTAAACAGTAAACTTGCTTTTGTTTTTCCTCTTTCATACTGATGCCCGAATTAATTTTCTAAAAATTCCTTCCCATAAAATAGTCAGTGATTTCTAATAGCTTACAAGATAAAGACATTGCTCAAGAAGCATCTATAGAGTATCTATTGTATATCAGGCGTTAAGTGCTGACTATACAAAGGTAAGAAAGATAGAATCACTTGCCCTCACAGAGCTAAGAATCTAGAAGAAAAAAGAGCACGTCAATATAGTGTGACAAGTGCTGTGATACTAAGGTAATGTGCAATGATCAGTGGCAGTGTAAAATGCAAGAGAGTGATCAATTCCACCTGGAGCTATTGAAGAAGAATGTGTATATTTGACTATGTCTTGAAGTATACAAAGCTTTTTCCAGGCAAACAAATGAGAGAAGGCCTTCCAGGCCAAAACAACATCTACAAAGTTTCCAGGACCTGAGTAAGCATTGCTTCTTTAGGGAACCACAAGTTAATGGACATTGGGTAAGAGGGTATAAACGGCGTTAGACAAATGCACACAAAGGAGCCTAAAATTTGACCTGAAGATTATAACAAGCTGTTCAAGAGATTTAAACAGTAGAATAACGTGAATCAGTTTGTGTTTTAGGAAAAGATTCAGAAGGAAAGAGGGAACAATTGGAACATTATTACAATAGGTAAGATATGCTGAAGCCCTCAATTAAAACAATATCAATGGCACTTGTAATGACTGGAGTTAGGGCAAGAAAAGATGTCTCCTTGCCAAGAAATTTAAGGCTCTGCAAAATATGATCTCAATCTAGCAGAGTTCCTGGAACATAATAAATACTCAATAAACTCAATAAATGTGTGTTGAATGAATAAAGTTACCCTCTTTATCTGTAATCTACTGCTTCATAAAAACCATCCCAAAACATAATAGCTTAAACCTACCATCTTTATTACTTCTTCCAATCCTGTGGGTGGGCTAAGTGGTGCTTCTGCTGATCTTGCCTGGAGTCACTCATATGACTGCATTCAGTCTGCTCGTCAACTGGAGATTTATTCCTCTCACAGACATATCTTCACATAGTCTCTCTCTTTTCATGGGCTCTCTCTCCACATGGTGTGTGTGGGCATGTGGGTGTGTGGGTTTGTCTCTCTCTTTTTCTGTCTCTCTGAAATCTCTCTACATGTCGTCTCTCTATCTCCATGAATCTCCCTCCGTGTGGTCTCTTTCTCCATGAGAGCTCTCTCCACATTGTGTCTCTCTCTCTTTCCTTGAGATCTCTCTCCATGTTGTTTTTCCTTTTCCATGAGATCTCTTACCTCCAAGGAGGATATCCTGGGCTTCGTCAGCCATGACAGTCTCAGGGCTTCAATCAGGCAAGTCACAGACACAAATGCTTATCAAGCCTCTGTATATATCACATGGCCAAGTCTTGTCAATCTGAGAGAAGATCATATAAGCTGAGTCTTCCAGAAGGCATGATTCCTTGGAAGCAATTTTTGTAGCAACCACATATCTCTATACTTATTTTACACCACTTCTCTCTCAAGAACCCAATATTCCAGCCCACTGTTTTTCTCGTAGGCCCCCAGACATGTAATAAACTTTTATGCCTTCTTAACTTTAGCTAGGCTTCTCCTCTTATACTTCACAGTGTTCTCCTCTGCCTTGGATATTCTTTGCCTCAAATAGAAAGTATCTACTTTCAAAAGTCAGCTGCACTGTCTGAGAAGCCTCTCCTGAAAAACATACAGAAGGAACAATCTCTTTTTCCCCTCATTCACTTTGTTCATAAATTACAGTAATAATCTCAATGGGCCAGAATTATCCATTGACATATCTTTCTCTAACCAACACTCAAGAATATCAAAGGTAGTCACTGGGTCTCATTCATCTTTGTGTATCCAATAGTTCTTATCAGTTATCCTCATTCTTGATGCAGAGTTGCTTCTCAATAAACATTTATTGGGTGAATGATTCTGTTCCTAACTTATATGCAAAGGGCTATGAATCATTTTGTAGAGCCTGCACATCATTATGGAAAGAATAGTCTAAAAATAACTTAACCTGTAAACATTCAACAGATTTTATTCAGAAACAGAGATCTGAAAGTTTTATAACTTTACATGCCTTCATGTAAACATGTAGAGAGGTGACAACATTCTCTTAGAGGCTATCGCCAGATTTCTCTTTAGAGAAGAAAATCCCTTGATAAGTCAATGCAAGATATATCAGTTCCAGGAATGAAATCTGACTACCTCTGGAAAAAGACAAAACAGAGTCCCAAGACTATCATCAGAATTGAGGGTAACCCTAGCATCCTTGGCAGAACCAGAAAAATTATCTAAAACTAGGAATGGTTTCTACAATGTTTACTTCTGAGATCCCTCTTTCAGGGAAGAAAGACAAGCCTTCCTTGAAAAGGGTGAGATAATCCATCAGAATTCACTTCTGGATCCACTTTGGAGACCCTCCATCCTAGCCTCCAATGGAATCCACTTCCCCGGGTCAATCTGTCCATGTGGTACTGTCAATCAAATGTGGTTCAAAGAGCACTCTAAACAATGTGACACAACTGTTAATCTTCAGGAGACCATAATGAGTGACATAGCAGCCTGCCTTATGGTCCCCCAGGGGATGAAGTTCTTTTCATTTCTGTAAATTTGTACCAAAGTGTCTAACAACAGTCCTAGGAGCTACATGCAGCAATTTCAGGTAACAATTTAGTCGCTGGTTTATTTACCATGTTGTGGCAGACAGCAACACACATCAAATATTTTATTTGCTCCCCAACACTACCCAGCCTCTTTGCACTTTGCTGAAGGCATGTACTACTTGTGGCCAAAGAGATGAATAGAAAAGAGCTGGTGCATAATTCTCCAGTTTCTCTCTTCCCCTGCCATCATGTCTGAATGGAGACCTCTATTCTAATGGTGCTATTACAAGATTGTGGAGCCGGCACCAGCCAAGGTGCAGAGCCATCTGTCAACCACAATGACACATTGCAGGAGCAAGAAATAAACTTTCGTATGCTAAATCACTGAGATTTGGAGGTTCTTTATTATCAACAATGCTACTTAGCCTATTCTGGCTAATACATGTCACTCAAATGTTGGATTTTTTTTTAGTTCTCTTTGAATAATATTTCAACAGACATTTATTGAGTGGCTGCTATGTGCCAAGCACTCTACTGGGAATTTAGAATATATCTGTTAACGTTTTTTAAATGCTGTCCTTGTGGAGTTTATATTCCAATCAAGAAATCACAATTACTATCAATAATTGTGACCATTATGTGTAAAGAACATTGACAAATACAGGGGATACTGTCATAAGACTATTAAGGACATTACTATTTATTTGTGAGTTTTTTTCTATATCATAAAATTAGAATACATCAGCTGAGAAAATAATACATTATTTACATTTGATTCAAGACTTGTTTCAAATTCCTTAAAAGGGCAGCATTTTGAAAGGAACACAAACAATCTTAGCAGTTTTGAGGAAAGATAAATGAAGTTGTAAGCAGTCCACTACCTAGCCAAAGGCCATTGTCATGCCAAATATAGTGATCGGGTTGGGCCCATTGAGGGAAGTCAGTCATCATCAGATTTCGGTCATTATTTGAAAGAAATTTAGAGGGCAAGGCCAGATTTCTTCTTGTCATTTGTTAAGATAAAACACTGAGCCACGGGTCTCAAATTCAAGTGCCTTTGGTTTCAGGAAGGCAGTGAAAGAGTAGAGTATACCAGAAGGCTATTTTTTTTAAAGAAAATCATCAACTGCTAAAAATATAACGATTTTTTATTTTTGTTAAATTTTGTTTGAATATATAAAATAACGCAAACATGTATTATAGTGGAGATTATATTTTAAATTGGACCTTAAATATACACTTAAAAAAACATAAGCCATGGGGCTGGCCCTGTGGCCGAGTGGTTAAGTTCACGCGTTCCGCTGCAGGCGCCCAATGTTTTGCTGGTTCAAATCCTGGGCGCAGACATGGCACTGCACATCAAACCATGCTGAGGCAGCATCCCACATGCCACAACTAGAAGGACCCACAACGAAGAATATACAACTATGTACCAGGGGGCTTTGGGGAGAAAAAGGAAAAAAATAAAATCTTTAAAAAACATAGGCCATTATTAAATTTCTCTTTCCTAATTCATTCCTCCTTTGATTTAGAACTAGAAAATTCACCCCTTTTCTTCCACAGCAAAATGGCCACATTTAGTTGTGTATTTTACATTGCTACTTGCAGTACAGAATTCAGCCTTTAATCCCTTAATGAGGAGTTTTATTTAGTTTTATTCAGAAAAGAAAATAGCTGTTCACAAACATTAAGTATGTCTGGTGTACATGTATAAAATCTTCACACAATAATTTTTAGAATTAAGAAAACTACTGCACAGAATTATTTGTAAAATTCTAGAACTTTTTAGTTTTCAGAAACATTTCTGCAATTCAGAAACTTCCATTTGAAGTTCTTTGTTCATATGATTAAAGTTAATTGAGAGATCTTAATTCAACTAAAACTGAATATTAGCACATCTTTATAAACTTTGAAATCAGAAATATTTTCTGGAATTCAGTTCATATTTGGGGAATGTAATTTAAGCCCTAATTGTCACTTGTGGTGCCACTTACATCAGAGGAATGTAAACCACAATATTCCTTGTCAGATGAGTTTCCCAAATATACAATTTTGTTTGAAATGGGCACATAAAATCATTGATAACCACTTGTGAAGTTCCTTTCAAGGTGTATAGATGAGTTGTAATATCAACCAAAAACACCAATATTTATCCCTTAGCCTCTGGTGAGCTGAAGCAGAAATTTTCCCAAGATGAGATGGGCAAGTCAATTTATTTCAACTCTTAAAAATAAGAAACTTTTCAATACAACTAAAATGGCACAACTAAGTCACCTAGCCCCTGCATACTACAGCAGACAACTTGTTCAATTGTGCTTCCAGTGCATCAAGTTAAACTTGAGTTATCTACATTTCATGCCACAGGACCACTTCCAATTTGCAGTATCACTTATTTCAACTAAGACAGGCTCATTTTAAACCGTTGGCACAAAGTAATTCCTGGCAAATTGCAATATGTCCCTCCAAATTTTACCACCTGAGATTTTTGTCTCAGGAGTTTGATGTTAACGTAGACTTGCACAGAGGCACCATCTGACATTAGAGTTACACCCTAAAATTTCTTGGCCAGTCTTCATTAAGCATTTCAACACTTTCTTCAACACAGTTTATTTCCTGATGTTGTGTTTGTCATGGGCTTTATGTCCAAATATCTTCAGTCTCATTTATATTCTCATTTGTAAAATACAAATATAGTTAACTACATAGTCTTTGTTAAATCTGGGCTTTCATCAGGAGCAATAGAACATGACATAAGTATTTTAACTTCTCACTCCAACTTATCCTTAAGATTATCAGTCATTTCTTCAACACTCTGAGCTCACATATCTTGTTGGAATTAAATCTTGTTGCCAATTTAAATTTTTTCTGTCTTTAATACATAATCTTTTATAGTTTTGTACTCACCATCTGTAAAAAAAGTGTCTGAAGCCAAGGCAATTTTTATAGGTTAATAGTTAACTGAATTTTACAGGAGCATTATTCATATTTTTTTAAATTCAAAAACAAGCCTGGTAAAAAATTTAGAACCTTTTCTCAGATTATTAAATTTCTCATCAAACAACTTTCCCATATATCAGTCATATTTCTTATAATGGTTGCTTACAAAATGATGTTTTATGTTGTACTGTTTGGAGAAAAACACATTTTTCATATTAAAGACATGGGAATAATCTTCACTTTTGGAAAGAAATATGCTGTCTCCCATAAGCTACCCTTTCAGCCTATCTTTTGTTTTCCCTCTTTTGATAATGATACAAGTACAAGGAATCATCTCCAAGAGAAAATAATAATAGAAATGTGACCATATATGGCAAATGAAATTCAGTCTCTTGAATCAGGGAGGCAAAAAAGAAGCTATGTTTCACTCTGCTGCTAATACTCAGCACGAGAATCTGGGCCAGTGATGTCAGATCTTCTGATTTTTCAATGGAAGGCAAAAATGGGGTTTTCCATAAAACTGCCCTATTTTTACATGTTAAGAGCTAATTCAAAACGTGTTTAAATCATTCTTGAGTCCAAACAAAATAAGCTGAGGCTGCAATCAGCCCATGGCTTTTTTGTGGTCTCTGTGGTGAGGAAAGTTTCATATCACATGAATTCAGACCCTTGTCCAACTACCCTACATCTTCCTAACCTCAGATTTGGCTGCAGAGCTTCATCCCATATATTCTTAAGCAAATCAATTACGCATGGTCATTGTCCATCAAAAGCACTATTTGGCATTCAAAGAAATAGCGAAACAATAGATTCATCCAGTAACTTATGTATATTACATTAATGCACCACCATCAATAGACACTGAAATATTTCACTATATAAAGGAATTTTAATAAAGAACAGTATTTCAATCATAGCCTATATAAGCTGCCTCACAAGTGGATAGAAGAAAGATCAACAAATTATTCTTTCCCCATTAAAACCAATAATAATAATAAATTTTTTTGTATCACATGCAGTCAAAAACAGCTTCAAGAGAGTTTTCATGGCTATTCCTGCCTGGTAGTTCTTACAAATCCAGATACATGCACAAAGAATATCAGACTTTTGTAGCCCATGAGAAATCAGTGCGTAAGGATTAAGTCACCTGAAATTCTCTTCCAAATAGAAAGCCAAACTAGCAAACTCAACTGTATTTTAACATTTAAACATCTAGGACGAGTGTGGCCCAGAAGAGAAAATCTTAAGGAAAGGTAATTGAACTTGGAGAACTAAAAGGCAAGGAGTAAAAAACAGTTGATAATATATATTACATATACATATTAACTGTCTCAGAAAGACAGAGCATATTATGTAGTATATAAAAAATGTCTTGAAAAGTTTATTTCCCATTAACTACCAGGATCCAAGAATATTATCTCTTAAATTCAGAGAGAGCCTTATGTATCACTAAATGTTTAGTCTCAAGGAAGACAGTGTCATACAAAAAGAACTGATCAATCTGATAATTACTTTATTCTAAGATAAGACTTTATCTTGGGTTCCATGGACAGTCAATGAGAGATTCATAAACCCTTGAAATTATGTATAAAATTTTGAGCATATGTAAATTTTTCTAAAGAAAGAGCTTATAGTTTCCATAAAATGTTTAAAAGAATAACACTAATTTGTTTAAAATTATTATTATGCTAGGAGCTGGAATCAAAGAAAGAATATGATCAGTATTTCTGATTAAGAGTCTAAGATAACCAAGCCCTATTTTAAAAAAATAACTTTCAGGGCTGGCCCGGTGGCATAATGGTTAAGTTTGTGTTCTCTGCTTTGGCAGTCCAGGGTTCCTGGGTTCAGATCCTGGGCATGGACCTACACCACTCATCAAAGCCATGCTATGGCAGCATCCCACATACAAAATAGAGGAAGATTGGCACAGATGTTAGTTCAGGGACAATCTTCCTCAACCAAAAAGTGGAAGATTAGCAACAGATGTCAGCTCAGGGCCAATTTTCCTCACCAAAAAAAAAAAATAATAATTTCAAGTAAGTCATTAGTAATTATTTGGCTAGGTCCTCATTAACTATGCAGTAAAGAATTATGGCTATTCAATAAATTCATCAGAAAAAGCAATGGAATATTGAAAAATAATATGGATTGAGGACTCAGACAGACCTATGTTCTACCCAAGTTCTGCCACTAACTAGCTACATGACAAAGAACAAAGTACTTAACCTTTCTAAGCCCCTGTTCCTTCTGTCAAGGGTAATAAAATTTTTACCTCAAAATTACTACCTTAAGAGAGAAATTTAGAGAAATTCAAAGAATCTAGCACTTTCTAATACCTAGTATGAACTCAATGACAATAAGTTTCCCTCCTCTTCTCTTTCCTATTGAATAAATGCTCTTCATAATCACCTAAAATATCCAGACCATTCGTTCCTGGTAATTGAGAAGGCCACAGGTGGGTGACATTTAAACATATCCATAGGATACAAAAACACCTCAACAATATCCACCAAAATGAATAAAAAAGAGCCAAATATACTTTGAACCATGTGTAAGCCAAGAAAAGCCCCAATTGCATATGACAGCTTTAAAAAACATCAACAAAGAACAATAAAAATTTGACCAAACCTAGGGAGTAAACTCCAGTTCACAAGCACAAGGCTGAGCCACAGAGGTAAATGGAGAACATTCTGAAGGATGGTACTAATTTCCCCTAGCTGGTTGATGAGGCTGGGAAAAAATCATGAAGACAAGAGAGTATCTTTTCTGACCAAAATTAGCTTGAGGAGCACTAGAGAAAGTATACTGAAAGATTTTGGGAAACCCAACAGAAATGGAGCTCTGCCACATGAAAACATCCACTATGACTCATGGAGTGGACAGGTGTAAGGTGAGGTCTGAGGGTAAAACTATGACCACAGTAGCTCCCAGTGCCCACTAGAGAGGAAGTTTCCATTAACCTATGAAGTGAGAAAATAAAGATCAATGTTGTAAGTAGGTATACAGCCAAATTTGCACCATTTAAGAGACTATATTTTTTCTATTTCAGAGGATTAAAATGTTCTTTCTTTTATAAATCTGTGATAATAGTAGATAGTAGCTTTTCACTTACCTTATACAGGAAATCTAAAAATTAAGGATACTATGTCTTTCTCCAATTTAAAAAAAATTTATTCTCCATGAAAAGGTCTAGAACTACTAATCTGCATAACTGCTAAGGGAGATCTTACCTGCTAACATTAATTATCAAATAATCTAACTTAATCATTTTAACCATTATTGATATGACTAGACAACAGAAAATCCTCAGAAATAGAAAGAAAAATCAAAATCCAAAAAAGAAAGTGGCCAAGCTGAGTGATTAGAACAAATAACCACCAGTGAATGAGTAATTCTGGAAACAAGAACTTTTTTCAAATTCTAAGTAGAATTCTCAATGAGGTATGAGAAAATAATACTGTATTGTGTGTGTTTTTAAGTGTAAAGATCTATTTTTTAAAAAGAGCACAAGAGAAGAGCAGACTTTTTAGTAACTGAAAAAAATTATTGACAACATGGATAAATCAATAGAAAATGATTTTCAGAAAGAGTATTGCTCTGATACCCAAGTCTGTGAAGCAGAACTTGAGAAATTCTTCCAGAAAAGGGTTATGATCCTAGAATTATGTGCCAGTAAACTATCATTCTTGTGTGAAAGCAAATATTTGTTCAGTAAATGAATATAAGAATGAATGAATTATAGGGACAAAGTATCACAAACCTATAACTATTATGAACCCTTGTAGCAGATGCTGTTGCTCCTCACTCTTATGCAGGCCTGACTTCCACCTGCCAGGACCTGAAATTTTTTTTTAAATTCTGGTTTTCTCTGGATGCCTGGGCTTACTCTGACTGCAGATGAAGCAGGCCAGAAATGCTGGAGAATTAATGCCTCCTACCACTGGAGTAGCCCTCAACCAATAGCTGATGAGAGTACATGGGTAAATATCCCAGCTTCCTCACTAACTTAGCAAGGATAACTCTGAAGTGTATTTTCTACACTGGCTTCCAGGAGTTTCCCAGAGGGATTAAGCTCCAGTTGCTCACAACAGTAAATTGCTTGCTAATACACCTTTTAGTGGTTTCCCCAATTTCTCTGTTCCAATTCCCCACTCCCTTGCCTATACTTCCTAGAAACTACGTGCTCTAGAATTCCGGCTAAAATAACACTTCTGCTCCAAATAACTAGTCAAAATTTATAAGGACAGCCCGGCCTCAAGGCCTAATGGTTAAGCTTGATGCACTCCCCTTCAGTGGCCGGGGTTCTGTTCCCAGGTGCAGACCTACACCACTCATTGACGGCCATGCTGTGGTGGCAACCCACATACAAAATAGTGGAAAATTGGCACAGATCTTAGCTTAGGGCAAATCTTTTTCAAAAAAAATTTTATAAAGAAAACTATTGTAAATGCACAAAAGTAGACCACAAACATAATTGGAAATTGAAAACTCCCTCAGAACTTAGTAGAACAAGTAGGCGTAAAATAACAAACCAGGAGACTTGAATAACAAATTTCAGATTTGATATAATGAATTATACAGATGAGAACATTATCAAAGGGAATGAGTTAGGAAGCTTCCCCTCCTCTTCAATTATTTGAAACGTTTTGAGAAGGATAGATGTTAATTCTTCTTTGAAGGTTGGGTGGAATTCATCAGGGAAGTCATTCCTGTACTTTTATTTTATTTTATCTTTTTCTGATTACTGTTTCAATCTCCTTACTGGTGATTGGTCTATTCAAACTCTCTACTTCTTGATTCAGTTTTGGAAGGTTGTGAGATTCTAAGAATTTTTCCATTTCTTCTAGATTATCTAATTTGTTGGCATATAGTGTTTTGTATTTGTGAGGTGTCCATTGCAATCTCTCCTCTTTCATTTCTGACTTTATTTATTTGAGCCTCCTCTCTTTTTTTCTTCGTGAGTCTAGCTGAGGGTTTGTCAATTTTGTTTATCTTTTCAAAGAACCAGCTCTTGGTTTCATTGATTTTTTTCAATTGTTTTTTTAGTCTCTATTTCATTTATTTCTACTCTGATTTTTATTATTTCCTTCCTTCTGCTGGTTTGGGGCTTTGTTTGTTCTTTTTCCTGTTCCTTTAGGTGTACTGTTAGATGGTTTATTTGGGATTTTTCTTGTTTGTTAAAATAGGCCTGAATTGCTCTAAACTTCCCTCTTAGAACCACTTTGCTATATCCCATAGATTTTGGTATGTCGTATTTTCATTTGTTTCCTTTTCTCCATATCCTCTGCAACATTTGTTGTTTTTTGTCTTGGTAACTAAAGCCATTCTGACTGGTATAAGGCACTATCTCATTGTAGTTTTCATTTGCATTTCCCTAATAATTAGTGATGTTGAGCATCTTTTCATTTGGCTCTTGGCCATCTGTATATCTTCCTTGGAAAAATGTCTGTTCATATCCTCTGTCCATATTTTCATTGGGTTGTTTGGTTGTTTTGTTGTTGTTGAGTTGTGTGAGTTCTTTATATACTTTGGAGATCAACCCCTCGTCTGATAAATGATTTGCAAATATTTTCTCCAAGTTAGTGGGTTGTCTTTCCATTTTGTTCATGGTTTCCTTTGCTTTGCAGAAGCTTTTTAGTCTGATATAGTCCCATTTGTTAACTTTTTCTTTTGTTTCCCTTACCCTAGTAGACATGGTATTCAAAAAGATGTGGCTAAGACCAATGTCGAAGAGTGTACTGCCTATAATTTCTTCTAGGGTTTTTATAGTTTCAATTCTTACTTCAAATCTTTAATCCATTTAGAGCTAGTTTTTGTGTATGGTACAAGATAATGGTCTGCTTACATTCTTTTGCATGTCACTATCTCCAGGTATTTTTTTATTTCTCCTTTGATTTCTTCATTGACCCAATCATTGTTCAGTAGCATTTTGTTTAACCCCCACATTTTTGTGACTTTTCTGATTTTCTTCCTGTAGTTGATTTCTAATTTCATACCTCTGTGGTCAGAAAAGATGCTTGGTATTATTTCGATCTTCTTAAATTTATTGAAACTTGTTTTGTGGCCCAATATGTGATCAACCCTAGATAATGTTCCATGTGCATTTGAAAAGAATGTATATTCTGCTGTTTGGGGATAGAGTGTTCTATATATATGTACTAAGTCCATCTGGTCTTATGTGTCATTTTAAGCCATTGTTTCCTTATTGATCTTCTGTTTGGATATCTGTCCACTGGTGTAAGTGGAGTGTTAACATCTCCTACTATTATAGTGTTACTGTCCACTTGTCCTTTTACGTCTGTTGATAATTGCTTTATATATTTTGGTGCTCCTATGTTGGGTGCATAGATATTTACAAGTGTTATACCCTCTTGTTGGATTGTTCCCTTTATCATTATGTATTGCCCTTCTTTGTCTCTTGTTACAGTTTTTGTTTTAAAGTCTATTTTCTTGGACATAAGTATTGCTACCCCTGCTTTTCTTTGCCATTTACATGGAGTATCGCTTTCAGTTTTTGAGTGTCTTTAGGTCTGAAGTGTGTCTCTTGTATGCAGCATATATTTGGGTCTTGTTTTTTTATCCAATTGGCACCCTATGCCTTTTGATTGGAGCATTTAATCATTGACATTTAAAGTAGCTACTGACAAATATGTATTTATTGCCATTTTGTTACTATTTTCTGGGTGTTTTAGTAGTTCTCTGTTTCTTTCTTCTTCTCTTGCTCTCTTCACTTGTAGTTTGATGACTTTCTTTAGTAATATGTTCAATTTTTTTCCTCTTATTTATTTGTTTATTTATTATAGGTTTCTGCTTTGTGATTACCATAAGGTTCTTTGTATATAGCAATCTATATTGAGTTGATAGTCTCTTTAGCTTGGCCTCTTTCTAAAAGCTCTATTCTTTCACTCCCCTCCTCCCACATTTTACGTTTTTGAAATCATATCTAATCTCTTATTTTGTGTGTGTCTATCCATTACCCTCTTATCATTGAAATAGGTAATTTTAGTACTTTTGTCTTTTAACCTTCGTATTATCTTCATAGGTGGCTGATCTGCTACCTTTGCTGTATTTTTGCCTTTACCAGTGATTTTATTGCGTGTTTTGGGGGTTTTTCAAATAATTTTCTTATCCCCATTTGTAATCTTCTCTTTCCCACTTGAATAAGTCCCTTCAGCATTTCTTGTAGAACTGGTTTCTTGGTGATAAACTCCTTTAACTTTTGCTTGTCTCAGAAACCCCTTATCTCTCCTTCCATTCTGACTAGCCTTGCCAGATAGAGTATTCTTGGCTGTAGGCTTTATCCTTTCAGCACTTTAAATAAGTAATGCCACTCTCTTATAGCCTATAAGGTTTCAACTGAGAAGTCCACCAATAGGCTTATGATCTTTCCTTTGTACAACACTTGTTGCCTTTTTCTTGCTGCTTTTAGGATTCTCTCTTTATCTTTAATTTTGGACATTTTAATTATAATGTGTCTTGGTGTGGGCCTCTTTGTATTTATCTTGTTTGGTGCTATCTGTGCTTCCTTTACTTTGATGTCTGTTTTCTTTCTTAGGTTAAGAAAGCTTTCAGCTATTAGTTCTTCAAATGCATTCTCTGCCCCTTTGTCTCTCTCTTCTCCTTCTGGGACACCTATAATATGAATGTTAGTGAGCTTGATATTGCCCCAGAGTTCCCTTAGACTGTTCTCATTCTTTTTAATTCTTTTTTCTTTTATCTGTTCAGTTTGGGTGATTTCCTCTAGTCTTTCATCCAGCTCACTGATCCGTTCTTCTGTATCATCAACTTTGCTATTGAGTTACTCTATTGCGTTCTTCATTTCTGATTGATTATTTTTTATATTTTCCACTTCTTTGTTGACATTCTCACTGTGTTCATCTATTCTTCTCCCAAGATCAGTGAGCATCCTTATGAGGTTTTTTTTTTTTTTGAAATCTTTGTCAGGTTGATTGCTTATTTCTGTTTCATTTAGTTCTTTTTATGGGGTTTTGTCCTCTTTCCTTATTTGGAACATATTCCTTTACCTCCTCATTATGCCTCTTTCTCTGTGGTTATATCTATGTATTAGGTGAGTCAGCTATTTCTCCTGATCTTGGAACAGTGGCCGTATGTAAGAAAAGCCTTTTGAGACCTGGCAGTATGCTTCCCTCTTGTTACCAGTCCAAATGATCCAGGAGTGACCCCTGTGTGGGCTACTTGTGTCCTGCTGCAGTAGGTTTGCTGTTACTGTAGGTACCCAGGGAGTCTAGTTTTCCCTCCCTGCTTAGCTGTTTATAAATAGGGTTAGGGGAGCCCCAGCATGGTTGGCTATGAGATATAATAGCACACTCCTGTTTCAGTCTTCCTGTTAATTGAGTAGGCACCCAGTGTAGCTGGTTGCTAAGCTCAGAGGCTTACAGTCGCTGTAGACCTCAGACCTGCAAGGCTGCTGTCAGCTCTCTTAAGAGTGCAGCTGAGTGGGGTTGGCCCTAGGCATGGGAGCACACAATTGTTTCAGGCTTTGGAAGGTGGGTCCAATACCCTTTGTGGCTGTTTGTGAAACAGTTCTTTTGCCACTAATAAGCCCCACCCCCCACAGGACCACACATCATCAACACAGTCCTGGCCATACACACTTCCTGACCCACTGGAGTGTACCCAGTCGCCCCACTGCAGAGGCCCCTACCTCTCCACCAATGCCCCCCACAGTTCACCTGGTCCTCCCACAGGTCCTGCCCCATGGAGGCAGACACACTTGCCTGCCTGTAGAGGATCAAGGCACCCAGTCTATGCAAGCAACAAGCAGCCTGAGGGCTTGCTGTTGGGTGAGGTCAGTCCCTAGGGTGGGCTGCCTGCCCTGGCTGAACTTGATTAAATCTGCTCTCTAGTGGGTGTGGCAGACTCCTGGGCTAACAGGCCAGAGGAAGAACTCCAATGGCATCTGCCATCCTCTGTGTCAGCATGCCTGTACTAGGTCACAATGATGGCCACCACCAACATCTGTCTCCGGAGAGGTCTCACCCCTCACCAAGATACACCCAGAGCCTACCAGGTGAGTCTCTTTACACCAAAGAACTATGCACCTCTCTGGTGATTTGGGGTTCTTTCTGAGACAAGTGAATTTGTGCGTGGGCCCTTTAAGAGCTGGCTTTATTCCACTTATGTCCATAGCTTTCTGGGAGTATTCCCCCACTGCAGTTAATAGCCAGCAAAGCCAGATAGTAGGACACTTGTCTCAGTTGTGCTGAGTCTGAAGGATGCTTATAGCAGTAATGTGCCCCCACTAAGGTCCCCACTTCTCTAGGGAGGGCTGTGTACCTTAGAGTTGCTCCCGCCTGGGTGGCTGTCTAGCTCTGCTGCTCACAAAGGTGGCATTTTGTCTCTCCAGAAGGAATTTTTGCCTCTTCCACCTCAGTCAGGACTGTCTCTTGTTGTGGGTATTCTTTTAATCCAGTTTTCAGTTCTCTCTCTGGGGTAATTTTTCCGAGAATAGTTGTAACCTGATTGTGTTCATGAGTGGAGGTGAGTTCAGTGGCCACCTATGCTGCCATCTTGACAAGATCCTCCAAAAGCAGCTAATTTGACTTTTAAAAAATCAGCTAAACAGATTTTAATTTTAAAATTTAAATTAAATTATAAATCTTAAATTTAATTTTGATTTTAAAAGCCAAAGCAATGGAGTTCTTGAGTAAATTTCCACTTTCAAATTTCTCCAGCATTGGTCAACTGTGTCTAATTGTCTCAGGACAAAGTTGTTACATTGGATTATTGAGAAGTATTGCTAGGGGTAGAAGCATACAATAAATGTTAGTTAATTGATTATGACAAGAAAGAAAGGAGGAGAAGCAAGAGAACAGCAAGAGGAGAACACACACCTTCCCACTTAAATCTTTCAACAGCTTAGATACGTCTTATCATCCTTGTATTACAAACGAGGAAACAAGGATAAGAGAAGTGGAATAATTTTTCCAAAGTCAAAAAAGTGATAAATATTGGATCCAAGTTTTAGACCCAAGTTTCTGACTCCAAACCAGGGCTTTCCCCTTTTTACCAGGCTGCCTCCATGAGGCTCAAACCAGTCAGTACAGTGTAGACATTTTTGGCAATATGGATTTATTTCATCTTTAGATCTATTTGAATGTTACATATCAATCACTCTAGTTAAGAAACTAGTACAAGTAGGTGGAGCCCAAGCCTCCTTGATTAACAAGAAACAGAGCTCAGACTGGAATCTAAGATCTGGAAAGAATAACCCACCTCTCCCAGGCACTTGGCTAATAATCCTTTAAATTCTCTATAGCAACAAAAAATAAAAAAAATATTAAGAATTAAATTTCCTAGGTCTGGTATCACAGAGTTAATTCAACTTCAGATTAGCCTGGGGAAAATTGCTTTGTCTGTCTCAGACTCAGTTTCCTCAACAGGAAAGGATTCAAGATACTGGGCATTTTATTGCTACCTCTATTTTTCCTGAGAAGACAAGAGAGAATTCAGTCAGATACTGGGATAAATATAGCATCCTAAATAATCTCTCTCCTTCTCAAAGGTTTTTGAAAAGGAAAAATAACTGATGTTTTGTTCCAAAGTAACCATAACTTAGTGGAAGAAAATGAAGAAGGTAAAATGACTGGCTTAACTTACCTGATTCTCTGCTGGAATTAACAACTCTTCTAAAATTCCAGTCAGTTGCTTCTTTCAGGGCACTGTTAATACACTAGTGGCATAAAGGAGTTATTGCATCTTGTTATAGGGAAACATTTTCCATCACCCTTATTACTCCTAGTACATTGGTTTGTTTTGAACTCATTGAGTAAAAGTACTGTATCCTGTCTTATTCTAGGTTCCATCGGCTGCAGTACTCTCCCTTTTTCCCACTAAACAGTATAACCTTAACTTTTTCTCAGAGATAAGAAACCACAGATTGGAGAAACTCACTTGCTAATTGCACTAATAATGATAGGGACCATTGAAAATTACCACATTTTGTAAATTAGAAGCTATATAAACAAACATGATTAAAACTCAAAGATACTATTCAACTAAACAGACTTTCTCTTGGCATTTTCTTGCCTTGAATTATTTACACAAATGTCCTTTGCTCTAACTGTGCCATGACAGAGAAATATCACCAAGTAATAGTAACACTTTAAACCATTTAATCTTTTCTAAGCAATGGAGTGAGACTCTGATTTTAAAATCTGTGTATTTCTTTTCTCCAGCAGAGCAGGAACAGGAGGAAAACACTTTAAACTCTATTGATAAGGAAAATTTAATTTTAAATGAAGGTCATTAAATGCTAGAATAAGGATAGAGAAAGGTCAAATTAGGACAAAGATGTGTTTTAACTAGAAAATAGACTTTCTATCTCCTGGAAAGATTCACTTATGGTTCAAGGACCATCAATTCCTATAAATTTAAAAGGTCTTAGTCTACAACAACACATTAAAAAATGGACCATTCTTACCACTTCAATTTATAGGCAAGGAAACAGAGACACAGGGATGAAATGACTGCTCAAGACCATACCATTAATTTGGGAATCACCAAAATTAGATTCATAGGTCAGACTTAAATTTTTCTACCTTCGAAAACACATTTCCACAGCTATAGTTGACAAAAAAATATAATGAACAAAACCATGTTACTTGTGATTTGAGGAACATGGGTTGGAAAGTTGATGAAAACTCAAATCACAATGCTGTATTATTCTAGAAAATATTGAAGCTACATTTCCATTTTTACCCCTTCTCTTTACATAATTATTACTCCTCTTGTATCACTCTATGAACCTTTATACTTCAGAGACCTGATTATATAGCCAGGGGCATAGCTTGCTTGGATTTGGGAGTTTGCATTAAATAAAAAGGAGTTTGAACTCCAAACTTAAAGATAAATGAAAGAAGTACAAGTTTCAAATTTGTACCTCATCAAGTTTTGAAATTAACTTTTAGAATTAAGCCAAAGGAGTTGGTTTTGTCTCCAATTTGACAGATGGGTCCCTAGAAAAGTTAGCAATAAAATTCACCTAATCTAAATTTGAATTCATGCTATTATTTGGAATAGAGATAATTCAGACTGCTATCAAGGGATTCATCTAATAAGGGCTTTTTAAGTGAAATTCACAACAACGAAAATGGGAAAACATAGAGAAAAAAATCTAAAAGTATGCACTTATTTTATGGCAAAACTTTACAAGAAGAAACATAAAAATATTTTAACATATAGGATTAAAATAATAATAATAACAGCAAGATAAGAAATAACGCTTTCACTACAAAAGTAAGAAATTAACAGGAAGAAAACTTTGGGTCAAAGCTTTATAGACACACAAAGTTTTATATATATACTGTTAAAAACAAGACAACAGACCCAAAATGGAGTTGCTCATGCTAAGCCCCAAGTCACCAAACTGAGACTTAATTACAGTTTTGGCTTCCCTAGAAATGGAATCTTAAACCAGTCAATCAGGAATTACCTAATCAGTGCTAGTTAGGTAATCTGCCTGATGGACCCGTGTCACCCCCTAAACGAAAGTAACCTTACAATAACCAACCTCCTTTTTTGTCCAGTATAATGTCCTTGTTCCTGCTCCCTTTTGCCTATAAAAGTCTTTGATTTTCTACAGCTGCTCAGAGCTCCTTTCTATCTGCTAGATTGGATGCTGCCTGATTATAGTTAATTTTTGCTCAAATAAACTCTTAAAGTTTTTAACATGCTTCAGTTTCTCTTTTAACAGTTCTGATATCAGAAGAGGGAACAAGGGAGACACTTGAAGGCCCTCAGGAGCAACGAGCAACCAGATGTAGGTACCTGTTGAGCCCCTTGAGCTCACTGCTTTCTCGTTGCCTCTGGAGGTCATGGGTAAGTGCCTCTCGGATCCCAGCTCTGCAGCTTTTGTGTTACAAGTTTTCAGACTTTATCTGGGCATTTCTTTTTCCAGATTGGGTCCAGAAAACAACCAGTGTTGGACTGGGTCCGACCTAGAAACCAGACTGGGTCCAGGATTGGACTGGCTCTGACTTAAGCTGAATTGGGTCCAATGTGAGGGTGAATAAACTTTTGTTTTAAGGCTGAACAAGCAAGTTAATCTTACCAAAGATGATCTTGAATTACAGGGCCACAGGGAAGAACTTATAACCAATTTATATAAGCTTATCCATTTATGATGTTGCCTGGAGAAAAAGGGGTCTCAGCAAGACACTCACTATAAAGGGTAGAGGGAAAATTCTTTTCCATCCTCTACAGTTTCTGGTGACCAGAATGAGACCTGCTGGGACACTCCACTCACTCTAGAGCCTGGAGACAGGATCCTGGAAAATTGACAGAAGCCAGAAAAAGGTTAGCATTCTTATCAAAGTTAGCTCTCCAAGATCTCTGTCTGTGGTGCCTCATCAAGAGAGGAAGGCAAAATTTTACTTTGTCCCTTCCTTGTCAAATTCAGATTGGCAGGCTGTTTGAGGAGGTCATTGAGAGGATATGACCCACAAGCTGGACCTAGGCAATCAGAGGCTCCTCACCTTCTCCCCTGTCGTTGGAATGTATGTTCTGCCCACTGTTCTCACAGTGGGAGACATTTTCAAGGACACAGCCATGTGTTGTTGGGACCACCTGGACGATATACGTAACTGAACCCAGGTAAGACCTCTACATAAACTTTTAAGATTCTGGCAGGCAGGAGATGAGATCTACTTATCTTATAGCCACCAAAGACAAGCCTCATGTAAGTTCCCTTGCTTATTAAACCTGCCACCTACCAATCTGGAGCAGTCTGCCTCTTTCTTGCATCTCTGCTTGCCCTCCACGTATGGGGACAAGATTTGGATTTCACCCGGAAGTTTCTGAGATTTCCAACCAACAGTTGGTGAGCCAAGCAGAGGAAATGGGTCCTGAGAAAGAGGCATCCATGGGAGAAATCCCGAGTTGGCCATCGATCTCTATGTGGGGAGGAGTGGCCCATATGTTAGATGCTGTGGACCACTATGTGAGTTATGAGAACACCCTGAAAATGCTGACTGGTCTAATGTGCTTGTTTGAGGAACTGCTCATAGTGCACTGCAGCAAAGAAGGAAAATGAATGGCTGCTGCAGTGGACTGGCTTCTACAATGGGCAGTTCAGCTGGCCACTGATGCCCAACTAGAAGCTAAAGCTCAAATTAGAAAGTTGGAGGAACAGCTGAGGTTAGGGAAAGACATGCAGTTGTTCACTACTCTGTTAGCTTTCGTTTCAGGCTAAGACAAGATGGGAGAGCAGCATAATAAAATAGAGACCTCAGTGTGCCATTGTACAAAGCTGGGAGGGCACAAACTGCCACAGATTAAGGTCCGAGTGCTTGTGACAAAGTCTGATTGGGACACTAAGGGGTGAGATCTCTGGGAAAGTGAGTCGAGCCAAGAGGAGGGTGTGGAGATTGACAGTGAAACAGATGAAATGCCCCATGCCATCTGTCCCCTCATACAAAGCAAAGCAAAAGCATGGTAACAACAGGCCCAGCCAGCAGGGCAGCCCCAGACTCAGGAAGTATTCATGATAAGAGACTATACTCCCATTGAACTTATTGATATAGCTGCCAACTTCCAGCAAAGGCCAGGGAAGGCATCCAGACCTGGTTAGTATGGCTATCGGATACAAGAATGATGGCATTTCTCTAACTGGGCAGGAGACAGAGAAAAGGAACAACATCTCCACACACCCTGCCCTCTGGCAGCACCTGCATGGTGCTTGTAGGGTTCAAGGTACTCGCTCCCTTGTAGATTGGAACATTCTAACCTGCAGGGAGGCTTGGCCCAATAAGAGGGATCTCCCTGGGCATGTGGGACTTTGGAAATCTATAGAGGAAGGCAACAGCTTCTTAGGGAGTTGGGAATGAGACAGGCCATCTATGGCCCTGTATTTGAAGGCCCTGATCTGGCCACATTCACTGCAAAAATGAAAGCCAGATCAGTCTAGTCTGCCACCCAGCACCTGGTATGGGACACTGATATACATGCTGAACCCCACCATAGGACAAGATATTTATGACATTGGGCAACCCATTGCTGATCTGGGGGAAACTGACAAATCCCAGGAACAGGTATGGGCTATGGGAAAGACTCAAGACAAAGAAGGAGATTAAAAAAACAAAAGACTATCCCAATCAGTTATAAAGGCTCTGGCCAACTCCTAAAATTTTTAATACTCCTCAGTTTATCTTTTAATAGTTCACACACACACATCTTTATGCACATATATGGATATATGTATATGCATAGACTATATATAGAGAGAGAGAGATTTGTATACACAAACACACATAGTTTATGTGTGTATGTGTACAGATTAAATACGTAGATAAATCCTGTTCATTCTAATTGTCACCACATGTCAATCCTCTCTCACTGAATCTTAAATTTTATATTATTAGGACAATCTTATTAACCAACAAAGTTCCTAACAAGGCTATGACTTCTGGTCACTTAATCTTTGACTGCATAAAACATTACTAATAATTGTATAAGGCTCACAGTTTGACTATAGAGGAATATTGAAAAATCTAGTCTTCTAACCATTAACAAACAAACAAAAAAACCTCCAAAGACATTGCTCAGCAAATACAAAGTAAAGAAACATATTTCCATTGTTTTTCAATGTCTCTCTTTTTGAAATTTTTGGTAACTGCAAAGGGAAATAATTTTTCCTTCACTATTTACACTTCACACCCACTAATGTTAATGAAAATGACACTTGGGAAACAAATACCAAACTTGTCTTTAGTGTTGCTGGAGCCCCCAAAGTGGCTAGCTGAAAATATGCATAGATGATGACATGGTAAATAAGTCTCTTTGGGGTAATTCCAGAGTTGAGTAACAAGTTTGCACCAGCAAATTCTAATTATGCTAACTACCTTCCTTATCATCCTCCACAGCCATATAGACATACTTCAAGTTCATAGCAGTCAAGTGATAAACTAGTTAACCTTTTCAAGCTGTGTACTTTAGTTACTGTTTTTTTCCATATAACACTTTATTTAGATTCCTGGTTTTTGTTGGTTTCTTTTTTTTTTTCTTTTTTTTTGCTTTTGAATCACTTGCAATTGACCTATCTCCATTATAAAAGCATTTGGAATTACAGAGTTCAGAATTTCCAGTATTCATTTGAGGGCTGCTACTACTTATTAAGAATCCCCCTAGCTCTAACATATTACTAAAATGAATGTTTCTCAAGGGATAATTACAACTTCTTGGATACCAACAAGTACATAATGGAATTATATTAAATACGTGTATGCAAAAATTTATATTTCATTAGTTGAGATCTAAATGTTCTTAAAGAACTCCGAATACTTTTTTTTAAATTAACCAACACAGTTATTTTACATAAAGGCCAATATCTTATTTTTTCTTGAGGATTATCCAGTATATACAAAAATTATTTGGGCTAAATATTAGAAATGTTTTCATTTATAACTGGTCATGGAGATTTCAGTATGCTCCGAGTTCGCAATATAAACATGCTGAAAACATAGCCCAGGCTCTTGGGCTCTTACAAGCTACTTAAAAATATGCATTCCATGTCTATGGTGAATGTTCTTCTCTTCCCATCCCCCACCCACCCCTCCATCCTCCCTCTGCTATTCTTACAGGGCAGGGACTGTGTAGATAAGAAAACTCCATATAGAAGGATCTTGGGATGAATGTTCACCTTGTGGTGCCTCAATGTCACAATCCTCCTTACTGGGGAAAACTTTTTGAAGATGCTGGTTTCAGAATATCATAGAACTTTAGAGTTGGAAGGACCCTTAAATGTCAGTTAGTCCAACCCTCTTTCAGGTTCCTGAATTTCATCGTTGACAGCCCATGATACAGGATATCCCACCTACCAAGATTCCATTTCTGGTTAGTTTTGACTTTCAGTCTTTTTCTCAACTTTTGAAATTAAAATCCCTAAACTTTCTATCCATTGACCTTCTAAGATAACTTTTTAATTAATATAAGGCAAGAAGACAGGCAGATAGTGTAGGACATTTTAAGTGATGAAGAAGCCAACAAACCAGAAACATCAATTGGAGGAGAAAAAAGCCCCAAGAAAAGCCAGCTCTCTCCAGTCAAAGGGTCCGAAAAAGGGACTGTCTATTAAAACAGCAAATTTTTAGACAGTAACCATCTTACCCCAATCAAATGTCACAAACAAGATAAACTCAAAATAATCCATGTCAAGACATAGAATACTCAAATTTCTGACAACTCTTTAGTTGGAAAACAACTGGAAAACAGTCAAAGACGATGTCTTACCAATAGTGGAAAAACTACTGGAATGACAGTTCATTTCTCATCAGAAACCATGAAAACCAGAAGAAGTAGGACAACATATTTCAAGCACTGAATGAAAAGGACTATCAATCTCAAATTCTATGTCCAGTGAAAATATTCTTGAGGAAGGAATAAGAAATCATGACATTCCCAGATGAAGGAAAACTAAGATAATTTGTCACCTGCAGATCTACTCTAAAAGAATACTAAGTGAAGTTTTTGAAACAGAAAGAAAACGGAACATCAGGAAGGAAGATACAACAACAACAAAAGTAAAATATCGGTACATACAATAGACTTTCTCCTTTTGAGTTTTCTAAATTGTGTTTAACAGTTAAAAACAAGACATCTAACATTGTTTTAAGAATTACTAATGGAACTGAATATGGATATTTATTGAAATCTGCACACACAAAAAAATCTAGTTTTAAAAAATCAATTCAAACTTAGGAAAACAGCTTAACTTGAAAAACCTAAAATGTTGAATTAAGAAAACCCTCAGTCACTAGTAAAGTACGGTATTGCAGTTCAGTTGAATCATAAATATTTAGAAAAAGAGTAAAGAGCTAAAATTTATTGATTGATAGTGTGGAGAAAATGTAGGGCTTGGAGGATGCTGAAGATGGCCAATGGCTGGAGAGGCTGAAAAAGATGTACAGGCTATACACCTGGCTCTGAACCTATTAGCTGTAACCTGAGATTCAGTTTCCTGAACTCTAAAAGAGCTGTGCCAAACAATTTCAAAAATCTCTTCAAATTCTAAGATTCTAAGTTTTATCCCCCACAGAAGAAAAAGTGTCACATCATAAAATGAGATGCTGATTTTGTGAATATAAAGGTATACGTTGGGGCTGGGGAGGTAGGATTCAGTTACAACCTCCAAAAAGATTGGTTACGGGGCCGGCCCGGTGGCACAGCAGTTGAGTGCACATGTTCCACTTCGGCGGCCCAGGGTTTGCTGGTTCAGATCCCGGGTGTGGACATGGCATTGTTTGGCAAGCCATGCTGTGGTCGGCGTCCCACATATAAAGTAGAGGATCATGGGCATTGACTTTAGGTCAGGGCCAGTCTTCCTCAGCAAAAAAGAGGAGGATTGGCAGCAGATGTTAGCTCAGGACTAATCTTCCTCAAAAAAAAAAAGGAAAGGTTATTAAAACTACTGATGGATGACAATAGCCAGTGCATTTGCCTCCCTCTCTCTACAGGCTCCATCCTAATATCAGATCACTAATCATGATCTAGTTGCAAGCAGTTGTGTGGGGGATGAAGATAGCTCAAACCAATGATCAAGAACCAATTGTTAAATATTGAGGAATTTTGCAAAGCAACTGTTAAACTATTGGTAGCATGAAATTGGCCATGGTGGGAGTATTTACACTGTAGAAGTGGGCAAACACCACAAACAGGGCATTTTATTAAGAGAACAGTGTACTAGCATACCACCAAACAGCAATTCGCCTTCCATAGGCTATAGATTTATTCATATTCTGCCCTCTGCCTACCTCTCCAGCTTCATCTCTCACCATGATAGATTTATTCATATTCTGCCCTCTGCCTACCTCTCCAGCTTCATCTCTCACCATGAACATTATCCATTCTCCCACATTAAACCCTTCAGCATACTTAAAACGTGCAGGCCCACAAGCATTCTATGCTCCCTCTTGCCTCTATGCTTCTGTAAATGTTGTTCTTTCTGCCTAGAACGCCGTCTACCACCACCAACACCACCTTCCCTAACTCCCGACATCCACCATCATCACTAGGCCCCTTACATCTACCTTTCACTCTACTGTTGACTAGATAATTTCTTCTTGTGCTTAGATACCATCTCTTCCAGGAACCATTCCTTGCCCCAGTTGATTGGGTTAGGTACCCTTTGTATTCTCCCATAGTACTTGGCATTATCTTTTTATAGCACATATCATATTGTGTGGAAATTCCTTGTTTACTTCTCTGTGTCTCTAACTAAAGGATAAACCCCTTGAAAATCGAGAGCTTCTGATTTAGCATTGCACTCCCAGTTGCTATACAGAGGAGGGCACATAGTGATTGTTGAAAAATTGTTGTTGAATAAAAACTTTATTGACAAATTTCAGACCAGTAATTGCTTCTCAGTTTGATTATCTTCCATGGAAAAATATTTTCAGTTATGTGAATGGGATAGGTTGGAAAATAGGATTTGCTTTATGCAAAATTACTTTAAATTCAACTTCACTAGCACAAATACATTTCATAAAGTGAAAAACGGCTCAAACTACATATGCTTGCATATGTACATATATACTTTGTGCATATTTATAGGTAAAGCTCTGTCTACTTATCTTCAAATAATTTTTAAACAATGCTCATCATCACTAACATTATGATTATTGGTGCTTTAGTTAATTTGTATTTCCTTGGCACCAAACACCACAGTACTGGGTACAGTACCTCTAAGCACATTCTAATTGCTTTCCATCTATCTGTCTACATATTTGTTTACTACTCATCAATGCTTTCCCTGGGCACATACATGATGTTTCAAGGAAAAGAAAATTTTTAAATAGCATTTTCCTAGAGGAAATTAAGAGTATAATGTAAAATCTTTCAGTCTGATTTAGCCCTGACTATACCAAAGCTTTATTATTCCAAGAAACAAAATAGAAAAGAATTCAACTTTCAAATTTTCCCTAATGTCAGAGAACATTCTTAACATTCATTTCCAGAAGACATACTCACAAAAGGGCTAGAATAAAATTTGTTTAGTATCAAGTAGATTCTCTTTGCTTGCTTTTGTTTTGTTTTATTTGTTACTGATTATCTTCTTTTACCTTCATTTTTGTGGGTGCCTTAAAAATACCCCTTTTTTTCATCTTTCATGAAAGCATTTTTCGCAAAAGATTTTTTGATTTTGTGTCATGGATAATTGAAAGGGGATATCCTAAGAGTCACTGAGACTGCACTCAGCTTTAATAATCACAAAGTACCTCAAAACATGAAGAGCTGTCATAATGACCAACAGACCTCACCTTCATGCTTTACTTCATTCTGGCATTGTTTACCATGCAGAATCAAAAGATCATGCAAAAAAGCACCTCTAGTTAATGAATTATGACCCATGAATGGAAATTAATAATAACCACCCAATAATCACACACCAATAGAATGGCCATGGAATTTTGCTATCATAAAGGGCATGGGAATGGTTTCCTCAGTCAATTATAATAGAGGAGGGCAGATACATCTTAAGATAAGAATCTTGAATCTAATTGAATACTTTAATATGCTAACCTTAATGAACGCTTATTATAACTGCCTTCGTCACTAACTACTTGACCTGGTTAACACCATACCAGGCACTTTACCTATGGTTCCCTTTTTAATCTTACAATTACATGAGATAGATATCACATTTTACACATTTTAGAACTACTCTTGACCAAGGTCACAAAATTAGCAAATAGCAAAATCAGGATTTTAAACAGTTCTTCCTAACCACAAAGCTTGTGTTTTTCCTGTTATCCCATGGTTCCTAATCAGGGATATCTGTTTTCATTTGATGAATAATAGAATAACAGTAAAGAGATGTTGATTTTTTTTAAAAAAAACTCCCCATACATTCCAAAAAAGATTGTCAGACTGGATAAAAAAGCAAAATCCAACAATATGCTATCCAAAAGAGACATACCTTAGATTCAACAACTAGAAATAAGTTGAAAGTAAAAGGATAGAAAGTAAAAGGATAGAAAAAGGATTGCATAAAATGCAATCAGTAACCATTGGAGAGCTGGAGTGGTTATATTGACATCAGACAAACAGATTTTAAAATAAGAAATATTGCAAGAGACAAAGTATATTTTATAATGATAAAAGCATCAATACACCAGGAATATATAACAATCATAAATGTACACAACTTAAGAACAGATTGTCTAAACACATGAAGCAAAAACTGACAAAATTGAAAGGAGAAATAGATAATTAAACAATAGTTGAATATTTCAATAACCCACTCAATAACTGAAAGAACATCTACATAGAAATTCAGCAAGTATATAGAAGATGTGAACAACAATAGCTACCAACTTGAGCAAACTTAAAATATTAAAACAGACTATCCAATGACTGCTGATAATATATTATTTTCAAATGCACATGAAATGTTACCCAAGATAAACAATATGATGAGCCATCAAACAAGTCTCAATAAGTGTAAAAAGAATGAAATTATATGTTACATGTTTTACATCCATAACAGAAGTAAATTAGATATCAAAAACAGAAAGAAATAAAGTAAAACTGAAAATATTTGTAAATCAAATGATACACAGTATGCATGGGATAAAAGAGAAATCACAAATGAAATTTTAAAATACTTTGAACTGAATGAAAACAAAAGCACAACATGTCAAAACTTTTGGGGTGCAGCTAAAGCAATGCTTAGAGGGATATTTATAGCTTTAAACACCTGTATTAGAAAAGAGAAAAAGTCTCAAAGAATAACCTAAACTTCCACTATAATAACCAGAAAAAAAAGAGCAAAATAAACTGAAAGCAAGCTGAAAGAAGGAAATACAAAGATTAAATTAGAAACAAATGAGCTAGAAAATGGAAAATCAATAGAAAAAAATCAATGAATTCCAAAGTTGGTCCTCTGAAAATATCAACAAAATTGGCAAGCCCTTGCTTAGATTAATCTACAAAATAAGAGAGAGGATCCAAATTACCAAAAATTAGGAATAAAAACAGGACATTACTACCATTCCTACCTAAAATAAAAGCATTAAAATAGAATATTATGAACAATTTTATGCCAAAACATTAAACTTAGATGAAATGAACAAATCTTAGAAAGACATAAATTACAAAAAGTGATCAAGGGGCCAGCCCAGTGGTGCAGTGGTTAAGTTCACACGTTCTGCTTCTTGGCAGCCCAGGGTTCACCAGTTCAGATCCCGGGTGCAGACATGGCACCACTTGGCAAAAGCCATGCTGTGGTAGGCGTCCCAAGTATAAAGTAAAGGAAGATGGGCATGGATGTTAGCTTAGGGTCAGTCTTCCTCAGCAAAAAGAGAAGGATTGGCAGTAGTTAGCTCAGGGATAATCTTCCTCAAAAAAAAAAAAAATCAAGAAGAAGTAGAAAACCTGAATAGACTTGTAATAAGTAATGAAATTGCATTAGTAATTTAAAATCTTCCCAAAAGAAAATCTCAGTCTTAGATGCTTTTACTGATGGATTCTAACAAGTATTTAAGTGAAAAATAATACCAATCCTTCAAAAACTCTTTCAGAAAACACTTCTCAACTCATCCTATAAGGCTAGTATTACTCTGATACCTAAACCAAAGACATCATAAGAAGAGAAAATTGCAGAGCAATATTTCCCATGGATGTTGATTCAAAAATATCAAATAAATAAATATTAAATTTTTTAAATTAACAAAATATTAGAAAACTGAATTCAGCAATATACTAAAAGATTATAAAATCATCCGATTTGCAACAACATGGATGGACCTTGAGGGTATTATGTTAAGTGAAATGAGAAAGACAAACACTATATGATTTCACTCATATGTGGAAATAATACAACACATGGATAAAGAGAACCTATTAGTGGTTACCAGAGGGGAAGGGGATTGAGGGGTGAGTGAAAGGGGTAAAGGGGCACATATGTATGGTGATGGATATAAATTAGGCTATTGGGGGGCTGGCCCCATGGCCAAGTGGTTAAAGTTCCACATTCCATTTTGGTGGCCCAGATTCACAGGTTCAGATCCTGGGCATGGACCTACTCCACTCATTAGCCATGCTGTGGAAGCATCCCACATACAAAATAGAGGAGGATTGGCACAAATGTTAGCTCAGAGCTAATATTCCTCAAGTAAAAAAAGAGGAAGATTGGCCATGGGTGTTAGCTCAGGGAGAATCTCCCTCACCAAAATGAAAACTTAGACCATTGGTGGTGAGCTTGATGTAGTCTACACAGAAACTGATAAATAATAATGTACACCTGAAATTACACAATGTTATAAACCATTATGACCTCAATAAAATAATTGGAAAAAAATAAGATTATGCAACATGACCAAGTGAGTTTGATCCTAGGAATGTAAGGTTGGCTTAACATCCAAAAATCAAATAATGTAATATATCATATTAATAGAATAAAGGATTAAGAACCATATGTGTGATTTGTGTGTCTATGTGTGTCATCTCAATTGACACACAAAAAAGTATTTGATGAAATACAAAACCAATTCATGATTTTAACAGCTCTTAACAAAACAGCAATAGCAAGAAACTCACCTAAACTGATAAATTATATCTGTGAAAAAAAAATGTATAACTAATATCATAATTAGTGGAGATTCCTCCACTGAATGTTTTCCCCTTAAGAGGAACAAAGCAAAGATGTCTGCTCTCACCACTTATATTCAAATTTTTCTGGAGGTTCTAAGGTGTGCAATTAAACCAGAGAGAGCAGAAGGAGAAGTAGGAGGGGAGAGGGAGGAGAGGAAGAAGAACAAGAAGAAAGAGGAGAGGGAGGAGAAGAGGAAGAAGAAAGATACGGAGAAGGAGGAAGAGAGGAGGGGGTGGGGGAAAGAGAAGAAGAAGGAGGAAGGGGAGGAAGAAAAGGAGTAGAGGGAGGAAGAGGGGAACCGGGGGAGGAGGAGGAGGAGGGAGAAGAGGAGGAGGGGGAGAAGGAAAAAAAATAAAGAAAATCAGATTAGAAATGAAGAAGTAAAAATGTCTTTATTCACAGGTGAATTATCCAATATGAAAAAAACCCTAAGGAATTCACAAAAGTACTGGAATTAATTAATGAGTTTTGCAAGGTCACAGGATACAAGAACAACATACAAAAATTAACTGTATATCTATATACTACCAATATATAATCTGAAAGTGAAATTAAAAATAATTTTATTTTGCAATAGCATCAAAATGAACAAAATATTTAGGAATAAATTTGATAAAAGAATGCAAGATTTATAGATGGAAAACTATAAAACATTCCTGAGAGAAATTAAATAAGATCTAAATAAATGAAGAGATATTCCATGTCTATGTATTAGGTGGTTCAATATTATTAAATGTCAATTCTTTCTCCTGTTGGTTTATAGGTACAACCCAATTCTTGTTACGTTATAGCAAGCTTTTATGTAGAAATTGCCATGCTGACCCAAAATTTTATGGAAATGCAAAGGACCTATAAATGTAACAGCAATTTTGAAAAAGAAGAAAAAAATTGGAAAATTTAAACTGCCCAATATCAAAACTCACAATAAAGTTAAAAGTAATCAGAACAGTATATTATTAGTATAAGGATAGGCATTAACATCACTTGAACAGAAATGAATGTCCAGTAATAAATCCTTGTATTTATGAGCAATTTATTTTCAACAAATGTGTCAATTAAATAGGACAAGAACAGTCTTTTCCTATGATGCTGGGAAATTTTCATATCCATATGTAAATTAATAAATTTAGACCCTTACATTACACCATACATAAAAATTAACTAGAAAAAGTGTTCATCAATGGATGAATGGACAAATAAAATGTGAGACATATAAATGTATATATATATATTTTTTTTACATACAGGGGAATATTATTCAGCCATAAAAAAGAAGGAAGTTTTGCCATTTGTGACAATGTGGATGGACCTTGAGAGCATTCTGTTAAGTGAAATAAGTCAGACAGAGAAAGACAGGTATCATATGATCTCACTTAAATGCGGAATCTAAAAAAAAAGCCAAGCTCTTAGATACAAAGAACAGATTGGTAGTTGCCAGAGGCAGGGGTTGTACACAGTATAAAAAAAGAATTCAACACTTAAGAGAAAGACAAACAACCCAACTTACAAAAGGACCAAGGCTTGAGTGGACATTTCACATAGACATATGCTTGACTAATAAGAGCATAAAAGATGCACAAAATTATTAACCATAAGGGAAATGCAAATTAAAATCATGGTGAGATACTGTACACACCAACTAGAATGGCTATAATCAAAAAAATATACAATAACAATTGTTGGTGAGAGTGTGGAAAAACCAAAACCCAGATGATTGCTAATGGGAATGTAAATGTAAATGATACAGTCATTTGGAAAACTGTTTGAAAGTTTCTTAAAAAGTTAAATCTAAATTTATCATATGGTTTTGCAATTCCATTCCCAAGAATCCACCCAAGAGAAATTAGAACATGTGCCCACACAGAGTCTTGTATGTGAAGTTTCATAGCTGCATTATTCATAATAACCAATAATAGAAACAATTCAAATGTCCCCTAACTGGTAAATAAATAAGAAAAGTGTGCTGTATCCATACTATGGAATACTATTCAGCAATAAAAAGGAAGGAAATATTGACACATGCCACAACAGGAATGAATCTCAAGAACATTAGAAGCAGATGCTGAAGACTACACATTCCATTTATATGAAATATCAAGAAAAGCTAAATTTATAGAGACAGCAGCAGATCAGTGGTTACCTGGGGGTGGTAGAATCTAAAGATTTACAACAGTCTTAAGATAAATTCAAGAGGTGAGGGGAAATGTTCTTAAACTGTATTGTGGTGATAGTCTCACACTCTAAAAATGTATTAAATATCACTGAATTATACACTAACAATGGGTGAACTTTATCATATATTTAAATAAAGCCATTAAAAAATATGAAATAAACAGGATTCCTCAACTTTGGTTGCTTATTTGAATCACCTGGGTAATTTTAAGATATACTCAGATCTGGAGCCTATTGTCTGATATTCTGATTTAGTATCCTCAGGAGCTGGGCATCAGATAGTTTTTAAAGCTTTCCAGGTGATTCAAATGTTCAATCATGGTTGGGACTCACTGCAATAAAGATTTGTCCTTCCTTCAAGCCCTTAATATATGGTGTGCTAATCTCGCCATTCCAACTCCCTATTAATTTATTCAATAATTTATTGAACATTCATGATGTCCCAGACACAGTGTTTGACACTGAGGACACACAAAATAAGGAAGACCTCATCTCTGGCTCCATAGATTAAGGACAAGGGAGAGGTACAATTCAATAATTATAACAGTATAATAAATTTTATAACAAAAGTAAGTACAAGGTTAGTGGAAGTGCAAATAAAAGAATGGTCAATTCTGAGCAACAAACAAAAAGGTCAAGAAAAGCTTAAGGGATAATGATTCTTAATGCTGGAAGATTAGGAGGAGAGGAAATGGCAGACAAAAATATACAAAGGACAGAGTATGGGAGGTAAAGCAAGTAATTCAGTACAGCCAAAAAATTGGGGAAATAAAAAAGAACATTGAGAGAACCTATGAATGAGGGTAAAGTGAAATTACAGAGGATTCCATATGCCATACAATGGAAATCCACTGAATGAAAGTGACATGGTCATATTTGTCCTTTAGAAAGAGCACCCCTGGGGCCGGCCCAGTGGCACAGCGGTTAAGTGCACACGTTCTGCTTTGGTGGCCCAGGGTTCACCGGTTGGGATCCCGGGTGCGGACATGGCACTTCTTGGCAAGCCATACTGTGGTAGGTGTCCCACATAGAAAGTAGAGGAGGATGGGCACAGACGTTAGCTCAGGGCCAGTCTTCCTCAGCAAAAAGAGGAGGATTGGCAGCAGATGTTAGCTCAGGGCTAATCTTCCAAAAAAAAAAAAAAAAGAAAGAAAGATGGAGCACCCTAGCAGCTTTGTAAATAATGAATTAGAGGATTTCCACTTCTGGCCAAAATGGAGCAACAAGCACCAAATTTACGTGCACACACAGACCTGTAAAAAACAGAAAAACTGTACAAATTATATATGAAACAATAGTTTTCAAGATAACAGAGATCAGGCAACAAAAAACAAGTTTCCTTGAGAGGCTGAAAACAAATAAGGTAAGCTCAATCATTGCTCTAGCTTACTGCCTTGAGAAAGTTCCAGACCCTGATGCAAGGAAGAGGAATCCAGGTGGAATAAAGTAGACTTCTGAGCTGAGGAGACAATACTGAGAGTCTGAGGAGAACAAGGTGGCTCAAGTTTACAGGCCAAGTTTACTATAAAGGAGAACGCTGCACAGAGAGAGAACTCTGGAAATCTATAGAGGGTCCTTTCAGAATCTTCAGCTAAAAACTAACCAGAAAGGATGAGAGAAAAGACTATTCAGTGCTCACATATGGCTGAGAATAATAGCTGTTCCCACCAGGCAGACTGGAAACCTCATAATTCATGGGGCATTGGGTAGAGTACAACAGGAAGACCTTATCTTGGTGGGGAATAATTAGCCTTAGACTAAACACTGCTTTTGCCTCACCTAACAAATCTTTAAAGCAGGACCCACACTGTATACCATAATATAAACTCTGTCCCACAATAGTGTTCAAGAATATATATAGGAATACAAAAATATGCTCCACCCAACAAGGTAAAATGTACAATGTCTGGAATTCAATAAAAATTACCAGGCATGCAAAGAACCATGCAAATATGATCCATACCAAGGACATAAATCAATTGATCAAAACTGACCAAGAACTGACACAGATATTAGAATTTGCAGATGAGGACATTAAAACAGTTATAACTGTACTGTAGATATTCCAGAAATTAAGTAGAGACATTGAAGATATAAAAAATACTCAAATTGGGGTCAGCCCAGTGGCATAGTGATTAAGTTCGTGTGCTCTGCTTCAGCAGCCCGGGGTTCACAAGTTTGGATCCCAGGTGCAGACCTATATGCCACTCATCAAGCCATGCTGTGGCAGCATCCCACATACAAAATAGAGGAAGATAGGCACAGATGTTAGCTCAGGGCCAAGCTTCCTCACCAAAAGAAATAGATAAGTAAATTTTAAAAATAAAAGAGACTCAAATTGAGCTAATAGAGATGAAAACTACAATGTTTGAGATGAAAAATATACTGGATAAACTTAACGTTAACTTAGAGATTGCAGAGAAAATATTAGTGGACTTGCAAACAGAGCAACAGAAGCTCCAAAATGAAACACACAGAGAAAGAATAATTTTAAAAATTGACAATAGCATCAGTGAACTGTGGTACAAATTCTAGTGACCTAATATATGTATAATTGGAGTTTTCGAAAGGATGGAGGGCCAAAAAAAAAAAAGAAAGGTCAAAAATTTTCCAAATTGTGAGAAAAAAAACCCCTACAAATCCAAGAAGGAAAATAAAAACTAAGCACAAGAGGAGGTAAGAAAGGGCTTAAAGGAGTATGAGGACATTTTTGAGGTGGCAGATGAGTTCACTTTCTTGATTGTGGTGATGGTCTCACAAGAGTTACTCATTTGTCAAAACCTGTCAAATTGTACTCTATAAATATGTGCAGTTTGTTGTATATATATATATGTATTATACCTCTATAAAGCTGTTTCTCAAAAGAAGAATGGATTAGAGAAGTCATCCAGAGGATAGGCAGGGAACCATCTAAGAGGCTATTGCAATAGTCTAGGAACTGAATGGGCTGAATGGGCAAAGTAAAGAGTGGCCATTGGGATGAAGAAGAGGATTTTATCATTATTTTGGAATAAACCAGTTGGAGGTGGCAAGCAGGATAGTCCAGACATCTAGACCACTGGCTTGGAAAACTAAATAACCATTAACCAAAATGTGAAATATAGAATGGGAGCACATCGGCTGAGGTGAGAGTTGGAATACAATGAATTCAATTTTGGGTGTGAATTCTGTGGATTTAATATCCCTGAGTACTTTCAGCCATACTTCCATACAGCTATTTAATCAGTTTTTAAATTTGCCTTCAGAAATTTAGTATGCTTTTTCCCATGACCCTCTCCCCCATTGTCCATCCTCACTATCCATTTGAATTTAGATCTCAGAAAGGCAGACTATAAGAAATATATAATGTATTGAAGCTTCAGATCCTTACTTAAGAATCCATATATCTTTATCTGTACTTAACTCATTTTAAAAAATATTTATTGATGATATATTATGTCAGGCACTTATGAAACAATGAAGGAAAAGATAGACTTGGTCCCTGTCCTCATAGAACTTAGAATCTGGTGAGAAAAAGAGATGTTAAAAGTTACAGTGATGGGGAGGTTGACATGAGCAACATGGCAGAGTGAACTGTTCCCATTGTCTCTCCTCCTTTTGAACTACAACTGAATGGACATCCACTGACCAACAGAGGAAGCCCACACAGCACAACAGGATGCCTGAGACACATGCAGCAATACACCAGGGTTGAACGGACTGGCACCCTGGGGAGTGGCAGAGGTAGGTGAGCATTCCCTGCTCTCCCCTGGTAGACCTGTGCACCCACACGAACGCTTTCCAGCCTGGTACAAGTACCCTGAAAGTGGGAACATGCACCAGGGCAACGGTAGGAGGAGCTGGTGGTAACGCTCAGCCCATGCTCATGATTGCTTTCCCAGCAGGGAGGAGGAGCCCATTGTGCCCACGTGCCAACAAGGAGTGGCCCTAGCTCAGTCCAGCAAGGAAGTCTCACCCACCAAGCACAGTGGCCCCACAGACCATAAACAGAGACCACAGCTGATCTATGTGCTGGAGCAAGCACACCCCAGGCCGAAGTGAGCACTCAGAATGCAGCTGAGCCCACAAAGAGGGAATGTGTCCTGGCAGCTGTGGGAAGAGGCAGTAGCAGCTTTTAGCCCACTGGTGATCACATTCCTGGTGGGGAGGGGAAGTTCATAGTGCCTCTGAGGTGCCAAAGAGTGGTCCTAGCTCGGTCCAGCAAGGAAGGCCCACCCACCAAACACATTCCACCCAAGCACCTGAGTGCACCCCAGGCTGAGGCAAGCACTCATAATAAACCCACAACTTCCAGCAGATGGAGTGGGGCCAGAAACTCTGCTCCTGCTTCCCCCTAGTGGTAACAGATGGAATCTGTGTCCTAAGAATACCACAAATACCCCAACAAAAGATTAGTTCATCGAACACCATGAAAAACTGCAGCAACAATTCAGACCAGAAGAAAAATGACAATTATCCAGAAACAACACTGAAGACACAGAAATTTACAACCTAAATGACAGAGAATTCAAAATAGCTATCATAAGGAAACTTAACAACTTACAAGAAAACACGGAAAGACACTTCAAGGAGCTCAGCAATAAAACGAATCTCTTCACCAAAGAGATTGAAACTATAAAAAAAATCAAGCAGAAATTACAGATATAGAAAACACGATGATATAAAAAATAATCTAGAACCCTTAAGAAATAGAACTGCTGTTATGGAGGAAAGAATTAGTGTTATAGAAATTCTACAGGTGGAGGAGGAGACAGAACTAAGATTTTTTAAAAATGAAGGCATTCTTTGAGAAATATCTGACTCAATTAGGAAAAGCAACATAAGGATTATAGCTATTCAAGCAGGAGAATAGAAGAAGAAAGCAGAGAGTTTGTTCAAAGAAATAATTGCTGAGAACTTCTCAAACCTGGGGATGGTTCTGGATTTACAAATAAATGAAGCTAATAGAATGCCTAATTTCATCAATGCTAAAAGACCTTTTCCAAGGCATATAATAGTAAAAATTGCAAAAGTCAACAATAAAGAAAAAATATTAGGAGAAGCAAGGAAGAAGAAAATAACCTACAAAGGAAACCCTATCATGCTTTCAGCAAATTTCTCAGCACAAACCCTTCAGGCTAGGAGAGAATGGAATGATATATTAAAAATATTGAGAGACAAAAACTTCCAGCCAAGAATATCCTATCCAGCAAAACTGTCTTTCAGATACGATGGAGAAATAGAAATTTTCCCAGACAAACAAAAGCTGAGGCAGTTCATCGCCACTAAACCTCCCCTACAAGAAATAGTAAAAGTTGCCCTCACACCTGCAAAAAAATGGCAAAGTTCTACAAAGCTCTGAGCAAGGAGATAAATAGACATAATCAGAAACGTGCAGCTCTCTACCAGAATAGGGAGGCAAAGACTCAATTACAACTTAAAAGATAAAAGGAAAGAAAGCATCAAAAGTAATAATAAAGAATTCAACTTAGTCACAAACTCACAACATTAAACACAGAACAATTTGTAACAACAATTACTCAGAAGGGGAGAGGAAAGGGAAGGAACCTGCTTAGGTTAATGGAGATATGAGGCTATAAGAAACTGGACTATCTCATCTCCAATATTTTTCACACAATCCTCACAGTAACCACTAAACAAAAAATTCAGAGCAGAGCCACGATTCACAATAAGAGAGAAAACTGAGAAATTCCCCTTAGAAAACTGCCAAAATGAAATAGCAGTCAGAAATACAAAAGAAGAGAAAAAATGGAAACAAAGATCAACCAGAAAACTAGAGATAAAATGACAGTGTTAAGCCTTCATATATCAATAATCACTCTAAATGTAAATGGATTAAATTCTCCACTCAAAAGACACAGAGTAGCTGGATGGATTAAAAACCAAGACCCAACAATATGCTGGCCCCAGGAAATGCACCTCAGTTCTAAAGACAAACATAGGCTTAGAGTGAAGGGGTGGAAGACAATGCTCCATGCTAATGGCAAACAAGAGAAAACAAATGTTGCCATGTTTTTATCAGACAAAGCAGACTTCAAGTTAAAAAAGACAATGAGAGGCAAAGAGGAGCAGTATATAATGATAAAAGGGACATTCCACCAAGAGGACATAATACTTATTAATATTTATGCATCTAACACAGGGGCACCAAAGTACATAAAGCAATCATTAACAGACCTAAAAGGAGAAATTAACAGCAACACAATAATAGTAGGGGACCTAAACACCCTACTTACATCAATGGACAGATCACCCACACAAAAAGTCAACAAGGAAACAGTAGATTTAAATGAAACACTTGATCAGATGGACTTAATAGATATATAGAGAGTATTCCATCCAAAAACAGCAGAATATACATTCTTCTCAAATGCACATGGATCATTCTCAAAGATAGATCATATGTTTAGAAACAAGGCAAGCCTCAATAAACTTAAGAAGATTGAAATCATCCCAACCATCTTTTCCAACCACAATGCTATGAAGCCAGAAATCAATCACAAGAAAACAACTGGGAAAGTCAGAAATATGTGGAGACTAAATAACATACACTTGAACAACCATTGGATCATTGAGGAAATTAAAAAACACGTGGAGACAAACAAAAATGAAAATACAACATAACAATTCTTATGAGATGCAGCAAAAGTGGTAATAGGAGGGAAATTCATAGCAACACAGGCAGACCTCAACAAGTAAGAAAAAGCTCAAATAAGTAATCTTAAAATTCACCTAACAGAGTTAGAAAAAGAAGAACAAACAAAGCCCCTAGTCAGCAGAAGAAGGGAAATAATAAAATTCAGAGCAGAAATAAATGAAATATACTAAAAAAAAAAAAACAGTAGAAAGAATTAATGAAACTAAGAGTCGGTTCTTTGAGAAGATAAACAAAATTGATAAAGCCTTACCCAGACTGACCAAGAAAGAAAAAGAGAAGTCTCAAATAAATAAAATTAGAAATGAAAAAGGAGAAATTACAACAGATACTGCAGAAATACAAAGGATTATAAGAGAATACTATGAAAAACTATATGCCTACAAATTTGATAACCTAGAAGAAATGGATGAATTCCTAGACTCATACAACCTCCCAAAACTGAATCAAGAAGAAATAGAGAATATTAATAGACCAATCACAAGTAAAGAGATTGAAACAGTAATCAAAAACCTCCTACAAAACAAAAGTCCAGGATCAGATGGCTTCTCTGGAGAATTCCACCAAACATTCAAAGAAGATTTAATACCTATTCTTCTCAAACTATTCCAAAAATTTGAAGAAGACAGAATGCTTCCTAACACATTCTATGAGGCCAACATCACCCTGATCCCAAAACCAGACAAGGACAACACAAAGAAGGAAAACTACAGGCCAGTATCACTGATGAACTTAGATGCAAAAATCCTCAACAAAATATTGGCAAACCAGAACAGCAATACATTAAAAAGATCATACACCACAATCAAGTTGGATTTATTCTAGGGATGCAGGAATGGTTCAACATCCACAAATCAATCAGTGTGATACACCACATTAACAAAATGAGGAATAAGAATCACATGATCATCTCAATAGATGCAGAGAAAACATTTGACAAGATCCAACATCCATTTATGATTAAAACTCTCAATAAAATGGGTTCAGAAGGAAAGTGCTTCAACATAATAAAGGCCACATATGACAAACCCACAGCCAACACCATACTTAATGGTGAAAAACTGAAAGCCATCCCTCTAAGAACAGGAACAAGATAAGTTTTCCCACTCTCATAACTCCTATTCAATTTAGTACTGGAGGTTTTGGCCAGAGCAATTAGGCAAGAAAAAGAAATAAAAGGAATCCAAATCGGAAAGAAAGAAGTGAAACTTTCAGTATTTGCAGATGACATGATTCTATATATGGAAAACCCTAAAGAATCCACCAGAAAACTATTAGAAATCATCAACAACTACAACAAAGTTGCAGGGTACAAAATCAATTTTGAAAAATCTGTTGCATACCTATACACTAACAATGAACTAGCAGAAAGAGAAATCAAGAATACAATCCCATTTACAATCACAGAAGAAAGAATAAAATACCTAGGAATAAACTTAACCAAAGAGATGAAAGATCTGTATGCTGAAAACTATAAGATACTATTGAAAGAAATTGAAGAAGATATAAAGAAATGGAATGATATTCCATGATCATGGGTTGGAAGAATAAACATAGTTAAAATGTCCATATTACCTAAAGCAATCTACAGATTCAATGCAATCACAATCAGAATCCCAGTGACATTCTTCACAGAACTAGAACAAAGAATGCAAAAATTTATATGGAACAACAAAAGACCCCAATCAGCCAAAGGAATCCTGAGAAAAAAGAACAAAGCTGGAGGCTCCACAACCCTGGACTTCAAAACATACTACAAAGCTATAATAATCAAAACAGCACAGTACGGGCACAAAAATAGACAAACAGATCAATGGATCAGAATTGAAATCCCAGAAATAAAACCACACATCTATGGACAGTTAATCTTTGACATGGGATCCAAGAACATACAGTGGAGAAAGGAAAATCTTCTTGATAAATGGTGTTGGGAAAACTGGACAGCCACATGCAAAAGAATGAAAGTATACTATTATCTTGCACCATATACAAAAATTAGCTCTAAATGGATTAAAGATTTGAATGTAAGACCTGAAACCATAGAACTTATAGAAGAAGATGTAGGCAGTACACTCTTTGACATCTGTCTTAGTAACATCTTTTCAAATACCATGTCTGCTCAGGCAAGGGAAACAAGAGAAAAAGTTAACAAATGGGACTACATCAGACTAAAAAGCTTCTGCAAAGCAGAGGAAACCATGAACAAAATGGAAAGGTAACCCACCAACTTGGAGAAAATATTTGCAAATCATTTGTAAGATGAGGGATTGATCTTCAAAATATATAAATAACTCATAAAACTCAACAACAACAACAAAAACCAAACAACCCAATCAAAAAACGGGTAGAGGCCATGAACAGACATTTTTCCAAGGAAGATATACAGAAGGCCAACAGACACATGAAATGATGCTCAAAAGCACTAATTTTTAGGGAAATGCAAATCAAAACTACACTGAGATATCACCCTATACCAGTCAGAATAGCTATAATTACCAAGACAAAAAACAACAAATGTTGGAGAGGATGTGGAGAAAAAGGAACATTCATACACTGCTGCTAGGAATGTAAACTGGTGCAGCCACTGTGGAAAACAGTACGAAGATTTCTCAAAAAATTAAAAATATAAATACCGTATGACCCAGCTATCCCATTACTGGGTATTTATCCAAAGAACATGAAATGAATAATCCAAAGAGATTTATGCACCCATGTGTTCATTGCAGCATTATTTACAATGTCTAAGCTGTGGAAGCAACGCAAGTGCACTTCTACAGATGAATGGATAAAGAAGATGTGGTGTATAGATATACAATGGAATACTACTCAGCCATAAAAAAAGACAAAATTGTCCCATTTACAACAATAAGATGGACCTTCAGGGTGTGATGTCACGTGACATAAGGCAGACAAAGACAAATACTGCATGATTTCAATCATATTGGAAGATAACTAATACATGGATAAAAAGAACACTTTAGTGGTCACCAGAGGGGAAGAGGGTTGGAGGTTGGGTGAAAGAGATAAAGGGGCACATATGTATGGTGATGGATAAAAATTAGACTACTAGGGATGAGCACAATGAAGTGTATTCGGAAATTGATAAACAATAACATACACCCAAAATTACACAATGTTATAAACCATTATAATCCCACTAAAATTACTTGGGGAAAAAAAACTTAGAGTTATAAGTGTTATGATAGAGGAAGTATACATGGTGTTCTCTGGCCATATAGCAGGATTATATAACCTGGCAGAAAATTTAGAAAAGGACTTCTTCAAAAAGTAATACTTAATCTTAGTCCCAAACGGTGATTAGGATTCGGCCCAGTGAGGAGAGTACATGAAGAGGCTCCAGGAAGAGGGAAGTACATGTGCAAATGCCCTGGAGAAAAACGAGAGTCTTGAAGAACTAAAAAAATCAGTACAAATGGGGCACAGAATACAAGAGGGCAAGTGTTCTGGAAAGAGACGATTCTAAAAAGAAGTCAGGCACCAGACTTCGTTAATGACTTTGAAATTCTTGAAGGATACATACTAATTTCATTGATTAACTAGTTATCCATTTTCATTTTCCTATTGCATTTTTTTAAAGACTAACTTTTTAATTCATTGAGTGTGTTGATGAGAACTTCACACGTTTTGTACTTTTAAATGTTAACAAAAGTCTATTGGGAAAAAATACAATTATAAATTCAAAGATATTAATATATGACTTTCTTCTAGTCAAGTATTAATTCAGATTATAATCAAGATGTGATAAATTTCCTGTCTGTTATTAGCCAGATGAAGTTCCTGAATATAGTTCCTTTTATCTGGGCTTTTAAAACCACTTTATAAATAACTGCATAATCCAGTTGAGAGGCCAGGCAGAGAAGATAGACAACAGTAAGCTACTCAAAGTTACTTTACAGACGGAAGTATTATCTCTTGGTGAGAGACCAAGAGATAGCAACCTGGCAAGATCCAAACCTGAATGAAGCTGCTGATTGGCAGCACTCCAACCAGGAAATACTGAATAAGGAAAAAGGTGAATTTCCCCAAAAGAGAGAATAACATGAGCAAATGCATACTCCAAATATTCAAGTGGTTTTTTGTGGCTGGAGAGTTGGATATTATGGGAATGGTGTTGGAAAAAAGGCTGAAAATATATTGTATAGGTCTTTGGATTCTAGGCTGAGAGGTTCAAATTCTGTTTCATGTAAATGGGTATCGACTGAAATTATTTTAAGGAAATTAATCTCATCAAATTTAAAATACCATTGACTTAAGATATATGATTATCAAGTATCAACTTGCCAATTGTAGAACACTAATTGTAAAATAAATGCAATATCAGAGGTAGTAAAATGTGAAAATATATGGAGTTTGGAACTTATGCAAATTTGTATCAATTGAAGAAGTCTGAATACTTTAGATATCTACTGTAAAGGAAAAAAGTTGATAAAATCTGCCTTTGGTGTTTCATATCCTTTTCTCTTCATATGTCAAGAGATTCTATGTCTTTGCAAAAGTGAAAATACAGTTAAAGTAAATGAAAATATATGTAACAGTATTACTGGTGTTTGTAACTCAAGAGGTTAGATAAAGGGTTTAATGAGGCCAAGGATTTCAGAATTATCCTAAGTAGCCAGTTAGTCACCAAGAAAATCATTTTTGCTCAAGGCCACAGTCTATATTCCTGACTAGATATCTATTTTGCAAATGCCTACTACCTATCACAAAACACCAGACCAAGCAGAGTCACAAAATTATAGAATTGAACAGTTGAGAAGGATCACAGAAGTTACAAAGTCAAAATGCCCCCAGCTAGTGTATCCCCTTGATAACCCTCCTCACAGCCTGCCATTCAGCCTTCCACATTCTTTCCTGCTAAACTATAGCCCCCATGAGGATGAGACTCTCTTTTTTATCATTGTAGTCACCTAAATAATGTACTGTGGTCAGTAAATATTTTTGAGCAAGTGAATGAGTGTTGTACCACTCATGCAGCGGTGCCCATCTTTGTAGAAGAGCTCAGATCAAAAGAGAAGATGCTTATGAGGTATCTTGCAGAGAACACAAGTAGGTAAAACCATGAACTCCTCCCAGAAGACTTAATGAGTCTATTAAGGACACCTCTGTGAGGAACTAGGTTGTGGACCCATAGTAAGAGATTTCTGGGAGTGTTCTGAATGGAGGCTAAGTCAGCATTCATTAAACCTGGGACGTTCGGAATCTTCTAATCTGTATAGCAAATTGTATAGCCTGAATATGAATGGAGATGTAATAATTCAGTAAAATGAAATGCAAAATGAAGTTTAATTACCCTGGAGGTTTTTTTTTTCTGCAAATAAATTTCTTCTACTTTTATGACAATATTGGACCATGAACCCATTCACCTTAATGTTGGGTAATGAGGCCTATAAAGTAAGTCATAAAAATGCTTTGCTTGCAATGCTGTTTTTAGAAACTCCAATATTATGGAAAAAATCTTTTTCACCATTTGTAGTTCTTCAAGAATCCTAGAAATGAAAGGATTCCTGTGCACTTAAGATCCTTCCAACCTTAATTAAGGAATCAAAGGATTTGGGGACAGTAGTGAGAAGTAATTCTCAAGTTACTTCAAATCTATATAGAACATACACTTCTTTACTGGCACCATAAAGTAGAATTTAATCTAGAAATGGCTGAAAATAGTCTGAAAAGAGATATTGTTTTGAGGCGACAGTCTGGGATAATAAACCAATAATAGTTTCAAAGAAAAACATTTTCTATGGAATTATTTTTCTGCTATTAAAAATATATATACGGATAATAATTCCACCTTAAAAAACCAAAAGACAAGTGTTAAGAACTAATAGCAAATGCAAATTAAGGGATAATAATCTGTTTTTACCCATTAGATTAGCATAAAGTTTAAAAGGCAATAGCATTCATTGCTAATGGGGATAAGTCATCCTCAGACTTTGCTCATTTGAGTATGAGTTGCTACAAATTGGGGAAAATAATCTGGAAGTGTGTATTAAAATTTAAAATATGCATACTTCTAAACTAGCAATACTACCTTCTGGGACTCTGTCCTGTTGTAATAAAGAGCACATGTACCTAAGATAAATGGATAAAGGTTTTTCTTGTATCATTATTTGTCGCAGTAAAAAACTAGAAATAACTTGAATGTCTATAATTATTGTTAATCAGCAAAAAATATTAACTATACAAAACTATGAATTAGATGTTGGTGTTTCTATTAGAGGGATGCCTTTGAATTGATAATAAAACAAATTACAGAGCAATATACAGAATATAATCTCTTTTCTGTGAAACCAAATAACAAAAACCCCATTTGCATGTTTGTATATGCATGGAGCTTTTAATATTGATTACCTCAGGATAGTACCAGCACTAAGAGGTGATTTAAAAAGGGTTTTAGTTCTCCAATCTACATTAGTTCCCTCAAAAGCCACTCCACATAAACATACAAAGAAGTAAAAAGAATATGCTTGCTATTTGCAAACAGCCCCAAGAAAGGCACCTATTCCTCTCCACCCTCCCTCCTATCAAATCATCACATCTAAACATTCTAAACATTGCTACATGGAAATTCTCAAGTTGTCGTGGCTTCAGAGAAGTAAAATGGAAAAGAGATGGCTTTTTCATGTACATCTTTTAAAAATTTTTAAAATAGTCATGTAATATTTTGGGGACTTAAAAAGAAACTTTAGAAAAAGTTGTGGAATTATTTAAGAATTTATACGTGTTTGTGTGTATGTGTGTGTGTGTGTGTGCGGGTGTGCTGAAGCAGGGGTTTCAGGAAGGAAATTAGTTGTAATTACCAAAAAGAATAGAAATATTAGTTTTCTTTTGCTCAATTTGTTTGATTCATGTTCCTTCATTTTTTCCTGGCATTTTTCTTTGTCTCAGAACTGTACCCAAAGTCTAGACATTGTTAACTGTTAGGACTAGAAAGGGTCAGTCTTTGGGCCCTTTAGTCAATGGAATGATTTCTCACCCTCTCTTCAAAGTTTATCCTCTAGCATTTGCTTCCAAGTTCACATACCACATTTTTCATACAAATGTCCTGTTGCTAATTTAGTGGCAAACAGGACCTTTCTTAGAACTAGTTTTCCAGGAGTTATGATGAGCTTGCACAAGCTATTGCTCTTTCACTCCCATGACGATTTCTCCTTAGAACTAAAAGTGCTCACCATGGAACAAAGTGTTTTCAGTGCTTGTTATCTAAGCAAAGGTAGATAACTTAAGCTTCAACTACTGCACATGCGGAAAAATTAGGAGGTTTATGGACACATACTAGCTGGTGAAAACTGCCATTATATCAATATAAACTGTCATGTGTATGCATGTGACTGTATCCCCCTAAGACTAAGCTTAAAGAAGGCAAGCACCATGCATTTCATTTTATTGTTTTCCAGTGTCCAGAAGAGTGCTTGACATAATAAGTACTAATAAATGTTCATTGGACGAATGAAAGTATAAATGACTAAACACTTAGTGAATGCCTATTTAGTCCAAGAATACCTCCAATGTGAAATAAGAAAAATGGCATTGCTCTGCATAACAGCCTCAGAGACTAAAAGTAAGAATCAGATAAGGAAACGGAAGTGAAGTAATTTGTGTACCGCAAGCACTATGGAAGTGAGAACTCCATTGAAAAGATTGTTCAAATAGGCCAGCTTTGAAATCATGGGTCTCTGAAAATGATACACATAAAAGGCTCCACAAATCCACTACTGGGTAGAGTTATAGTTTCAGAAACATAAAATTGGGAGTTTTCATACTCAATTACAAAAGGTTAAAAAAATAGAGCTTGGTGAATTCACTTTAAGTCTATATTGGCTGTATTTGTATTTTCTCGTTACTTCATTTTGTTTATACCATTGTAATCAGACACTTAAGATATATCTTCAGTGGACCTCAAGGTCTCAAAAAATTCAAAACCAAATACTTTAGAAGTATTTATTTAAATAATAAATTATCTAAATGTATCATTTATTACATTAAAACACATAACATGTATTCAGTTAGGTAGTTTTTTCTAACTCTGATGGTAACTTCCAGTTTCTGAAAAATTCTTTAACAGGGATTGCTTGGCATAAAAAAAAGGAGAGGTATGTGTGTTAAAGCCACTAAATGGGACCTTGGCTGGGTCACTAACTCACCTAGGTATGAACTTGGACCAGATCCTTAGTTTCTCTTTGCTTTAGTTTACTCGTTCTTTCTAAACTCAAAGGAGGGAAAACATAGTATCTCTAAGATCACTTCTTTCTCTAACATTTTAAGATTTTATAATTTAGTTCTATCACTTTCCAATTATAATTCTACTTCAAGCTGGAAGAAAAAAAAACATAATCTTGCTTTCTCATGTTGCAAGGCTTGTTCAGATAAACCATCTTAAGAAACATTCATATGATGGTTCTCACAAACACAAAATAGAGTAGTTAATATCAGTAGATTCATTGTATACATTAATCAAATTAATACTTGCCAAGCTTGCACCTGACTTTGTTAAAACAAATACTAAAATGTCTTGGAGAAATCACACACACACAACATAAAAGCGTCATTTACGTGATTCTACTCTTCATCGACTTTCCTCTTCCATCTGAAAATCAAAACCTCTCCACTTGTTTTATTTTACTATAATATTCAGGAATGATATTCTCTATGGACTAGGACAATATGGGAGGAAATGAGTCTCTGTTTCCAGCATCCAGTCTCTGAGCTAAGGATCTCTCACCACCTGCTGCTTCTTATGCTCCAAAACTCCTGCTCCAGCTAGCTTTCCTGGGAGGAGAAGAGAAAACTGGAAGGGAGGGGAAGAAGATTAACGTGAGCAAGAGGCGGGAGTGGGGAATGGGAGGCAGGAGGAGGCGTGGCCCGGCTCAGGCAGTCAGGATAAATACTGAGAACTGGATGCGGAGTGAGGAGAGAGAACTCCGGAGGAACGCCTGAGCTGAGCAGCACCGAGGACAGCGCCCGGCAGCGCCCGCGGCTTGGTCTTCCTTGACAGCCCAGAATCTTTCTTACGCAGACATACACACACAGGCACACACACTCCTAGGTTCTCGCTCACTCCACAGTCGCACTGACACACTCACTCACACATACACACACACGCAGACACACATTCCGCTGTAAAATGGCAGAATCCCACCTGCAATCATCTCTGATCACAGCCTCACAGTTTTTCGAGATCTGGCTTCATTTCGACGCTGACGGTATTATCCTCTCTCTTTTCAACTGTGTGAACACCCTTGCCGGTGCCCTAGCTCACCTTTTCCCTTCCCCTGAGCCTCCTGATCCCATTAACCCTCTTTTCTTTTCTTTATTTCTTCCCCCATCTCCCTAATCTTATCTCTCCGGCTGGCTTTCAAACCATCGACTTGAAAGTTTATGTTTTGTTTCTATGTTATCTCAAAACCTTAAACTCTTTTCTCTCCAAGAATGGTAATAGTAGAAGGGAAGAGTGAGAGATATCAGGGATTGGGGGACACTGCACCCCAAAGTTTCTATGGCTACGCTCAGTATCCCTATCATACTCCTTTGCCCTTTAGTGGGTGTAAAGTGTGATACCCCGAGAGGGGTACACTGCCCTATCCTTTCCGGGCTAAACAACGTGGAGGCAAGAGAGAGCCTCTCGGGTGGCCAGAAAGATAGCTATCCCGAAATTGAACAGGGAAGAAACTCAGAATGAGATGTCTGACACCTGGGTGCCTCTTTGTCTTTGCAGGAAGTGGTTACTTGGAAGGAAAGGAGCTGCAGAACTTGATTCAGGAGCTCCAGCAGGCGCGGAAGAAGGCTGGATTGGTATGTTCAACTTTGCAAAGGAGGAAAAGGACCTTTGACCTTAAAATAAAAATATTCTAGCGTTTTTGTAAAGAGTCAGCGGGATCCAGTGGTTTCCAGGGAATGGAAACATTTATTGAATGAGAAAGTGGAGAAAGAGCGCCTTTCCAAATTGTGTAGGAGAAAACAGAAGGAGAGAGACAGGAAAAGAAAGAGATTCCCTAAAGGGAAAAACCTTGCAATCTGAAATCGGAGCTTTTAAAATATAAATTCTATACTTGTACTTGGTTTAATAGTGCTTAAAAGGAAAGTGTGGGTGCCTGAGATCTTTTAACAGATCACCACCTCTACGATTGAGTTCACTTAGGTAATTTTTAACTTCTCTTTAACTGTGTGAGAAGGAAGGGGGTAGAAATACATTTCTGCCCCTTGGTGGTCAGGAAACAGATCTGCACGTTATGGATCTCTTATTTTACTGCCAATTAGTATTGATGTGATGTTGATGCGGTTGAAGAGATGAGAAAATATCTTGTCTTGACCTTCCTCACGGAGGGAAGGGTAGACAACTTGCAACATAATAGTGAGCAAGAATTTAGTAAGAAAGGTGTTTATTTCTATTGAGAAGTAAAAACCCAAAAGATAGAGATGTAAAAAGTAAAGTAATTTTAAGAATTTCATGTATTTTTAAAAAGCAAAGTGATACTCTGATGGGCAGCAATTAACAGTGTTTTGAAAATAAGCAATATTTCTGATTTAAGCCATTAGTTAATTAAACAAATGACAATTCTTACTAACAATGAATGATGCCCTTTGGGCATAAATTAACCTGTTAAGAAAAGATGTTGTCAGCATAAAAATACACCCAGCTTTAATACATAGATGAGATGATTATATAAAGGAAAATAGGCTAAGAATTTTACTAATCTATTGGGTTTATGTAAGACTGCATTTCAGAAGGCAGTGTTGGATTTAGGCTAGTTAGGTGACAAAGATCTTTGGTATTTTTGACTGCCTTATAAAGAGATTTTACATTACAGATTAAATATCTTTAGAGGAAAATATAGGTGTGTGTGATCCTTTAGCAGATCACCACCTCCAGCACTGATGCATATATCAGTAATATATATATCAAGAATCTATATCAATGCTATATATCTCAAGAATCACATTTTTATTCTGTGTAAGTTAAAAATTGTATCATATACAGTTCTGTACAACATATTCAAAAGAATCTCAAAGGACTCTAAAATGTATTATAATACATTAGAGAACTATCATTACTAAAACTATTGACTAAATTGATTTAAAATCAGATAATGCTCTGGGAATTGTTTTACCCAGATTGAATATTATATAAATCTGAAAGTATAAACAAAATGGAATCAAAAACACAAAATATTTTATAGTCTCTTTCCACATCGTCCTCCTACCTTATACACGTGAATAAATTCATGTAACACTATCATTATAGCTCTATGTATCTTTAATAAAACAAAAACAATTCTCTTCTTCATTCAAAAATAAATATTTAACATATCTGATTGGAAGAATCTTACTTACCATAAAATTTAGAATTCAAACCTTGGAAGATGCTTCCAGCAGCTAAATGATTATATTTTAATTTTTCTAGAAGTAATTTTAATATTGAGATTTATTTTCATCTTAGAAATTCAAATATCTAGAAACTCTGTACATTTTTCAGATTTTTATTTTCCTTTTTCCATTTTAATATTTGTACCTATTTGTAAACAATGACTTCATGTCAGAGTTTTAAAATTTTTAGAGCTTAATTATTTTTTCCTACTCCCTACACCCCAATTTTAGACTATTTGAAGTTCTAATTATTAGATTATGATTCAATAATACCAAACTTGAGCATAGGTACAGGATATCATGTTGCTTAGTACCTCGATAATTGAAGATTTTTCTGGCTTATGCATATAGACTTTGGATAGTTAAAATCTACATCAAGATCTGGATTGAGAGCTTCATGTACTAGACAAATATTTCACTATACTACTGGCCCCATTGTAGTAAACCTACTTTTACATATTTCATCTCTTCTTTTAGAACATAAAAATTGACCTTGTAAACCAGATTTCTCTGCATTTCTGGCCATAGGACAACAGATTTCACTGCATTAATGAAAACATTGTTGGCATGTCATATTAATAATGTGAAATTTCAAAAATTTCACTAATATTAACTATAAGTGAATATAACGTTAATGAAATATAACAACCCAATATATTTTCAGATCTACCATTTTACACTAAAGATGGTATTTAGTCTTTGAATTTGCATTCATTTTTATAAAGCTTAATTTATTGTCATTATTATGTTATTGTTATTCTTATCATTATGTTTTTACACTGTTGAAAACATAGATTTTGACATAATTGTCACCCAAAAAGCTCACAAACCAAATGTTGTCTGCTAGTTAAACTAATGGCATTATATGGTTTTAAGATTTAAAAACAAATGCTTCATTTTTTGTTTATTTTAAGGTATGTGCAAAAAACATAACAACTGACCCTCCCACTATTGTCATGGGGTGGACTCTTTCATTTTCTTACAATTGCTGCTGTAATAAAACTTAATAAGTGCAAATTGCACTTAACCCACAGTAGAAGAGTTTTATTTTAAAGACTACATTATAATTAAATTGCTTAATTACTATTTTTTACCTCAGTGATACTAAAGATATTTACTTTGGTTCAAAAAGGATGTTGTAACACTAGTGGTAATGATATACAGCCTCTATATAACCCTTAAATTATATTAAGGTAAATACATCTATTCCTAAAGCAAACCGTGTGATAGATAATCCACCATCTTGTTGGTTATGATAAAACTGAGACCTTAATTTACTTTCCCAAGGACATAGACTAGTACATGAGTAAAGATTGACCCAGTTTAAATAGGTTTCAGTTAATGCAGCAGGGCCGTTTTAAATGGACAATGTTGGAGACCCCAGGGTATAAATTCAACTTCCTGAATACTAGTTCTATATTCAGATAACTAGTTTACAGTTCATAGCTCTCTAATCTGTCAGCATGTGAAGAGATTATATTAAAAAAAATAGAACAGATTGAAAAAAATAAAAAATCAAATGAGATGAAAGCATTCACTTTGTCATTCTTAAACATGTCTTATCGTACTAAAATACATGGGGGAGAAACATTATCTTGGAAAAAATGGAAACAGTAAAATAGTGGAAAACTGCTCCCTAAGTTACTCTTGGAGGCAAAGCATACACAACCCGTGGCCTAAAATAAGGTCATCAATATTGTCTGCCTCTAATGAAAGTACAAATTGGTCAAGACATTTTTTTATCTGACACATATTTTTCTGATATTTAATTTTTTAATATTTAACCAATAAACACTACTTCCATGCTAGAAACATTCTTTGTTTACAAAGTGAGTCGCTCTTCAACATTCACATTTTTTGCTTGTCCAAACTAAAAACATATATTATTACTTTCCATGGATAAAACATGTTAGGATAAAGAAAATATTTTGGGACAATTAGTGAAGCAATATAAAAGAATCTTTCCTGAAGCAAGCAATGGGTAAGGTATATTAACAGTGATCATTATATTTGAATTCACTAAAGGTTATGAACTGAATAATTCTGACTATATTTTCCAAGGATAGCATATTCTGAAAACTAATAATAGAAGATAAATCGTAGTGATTGATTCAGAAATGATAATCATAACTCTCATTTGAAACCAGTAAATACTGTGTGCCAGTTGTGTCTTTGATTTTCATGAGAATACATAGTTTATCACTATCCATAATTCCAAAAGGTTCCAATTCAGGTTTTTCTTTGCAATAAGTTTTTAACACCGTCACGAGCATAATTGAGTTGTTATTTTACAAAATTATTATCTGCTTTTATGTAATTTTAGGAGTTATCACCTGAGATGAAAACTTTTGTGGATCACTATGGGCAGAAAGATGATGGGAAAATAGGAATTGTAGAGGTAAGTAACTTATGCATTTTTCTGATGTAGTTTTAATAAATGATCTTCCTTTTGTAGTGATATCCAACTAGAACATAATATGTCAAGACCTATTCAGAGAGGCTTATTTTGCTTAAGGAAGATGTTATCTTCTGTTCAAAAATATAAATTCAAAACTGTTCAGAAATGAAAGAAACCTAAGAGTCTGCCTAATCTAGAGCCTAAATTTAATACATTATGATGCTGAGACCTGGAGAAGTGAAATGATTTGCCTTTTGTCATGCAGCTGTTTGCTGGCACAGGTACAGTTAGAGGCTCACGTCCTCAACTTCCGGATGGGTACCCAAGCCATTACACTACCCACAATCACTTCATTAAAATTCCAGCCAAGTACATGGAGTTCATTGGTATTTCTTATCATTTAACAGTATAGACTTTTCTGTTAAAATATAAAATGAAATATTTGCAATCTCTATGATGAAATCATGGCAAAAAGCTGCATCCTCGTTTCTGAAATTCTATTTTAGCTTGGCAGTTGGCTCAAGTAGAAACATAAGAACTCAGCAAAAGTGAGAGAATATTTTATGATGTGTTATAAGTAAAGACTTCTTTTGGGCCTTTAAAAGTTAAAAACTGTAGGTGTCAAGTCTTATCTTTTGACAATGCCTTTTCCTACTGAGAACATTTCTTTTGTCTATGAATGAAGGAAGCAAAAATCTAATTATGCATCAATTCTTTGGGATTCTCATCTTTGTGAAAGAGCTATTGTTTCTCTTACTTCTACTTTTCCAAGCTCTGGTATCTCAACTACTTTCCTTATCTCTGCAACCTATTAGAGAAATTTGGTCCACAGCTTTGTGCAGAAAAATTAATAAGGTTGTATTGTAAAATATGCAAAATCACAAGCATAATTACATTCTTTGTATACAATATTCTGAATGTATTAGATTGTGAAGTATTCTGGCTGTCAACAACATTTAGTCATAATTTAACTTTGACTCAGAGAACTAACCTGGTTTTCAAATAATTGATCTTATACAACACTTGTGATGTCAATGTGAAATAGATTTATTTTTAAATAGCTACTACAAATAGAGTTAAGGAAGAACATACTATTATTATCTTTGTAATTAAAACATTTCCCTGGAGTATTCACTTTCCCCTTTGCCTATGTGTAACTCATTACTATATAAATAGATAAATTAACAGTAATGGGACTTACAGATTGACATAGAGGCCAATTAGTCAAGATATGAAATCATCAAGGATAAAAAAAGTAAATTTTAAATAAACATAAATGAGATAAAGTAAATCTTCTCAAAACCAGTTGGAAAATCTGAAATCAGTGAAATTTTAGATGTGGCTATTTTGGATTTGGCATATTTCATAATTCCAGTAGAAGAAAGACTGTCATCTTATACTTAACATATTTCACCTTGAAGGACTCCGCTGTGCTGAGCTATTTATTTTACTTAATTTCTTCAGCAATCTTAGGTTGAATAGTAGTATGAAAAGTATGAAACTAGTATAAAAAGAGTCCAATCCACATGGGTCTTGCATTTTTAAAAAGACAGAATGGATGAATCTGTTTTGGATCTCGGTTTTACTATATATGATAGCATCTAATCATTTATGAATTATAATTTGAGGTCATATTTGAATGAAAGGCTAAGGGTCACTAGCAGACGCATTGTCCTGGAGGTTTCATGAAAGAAATTTTCCCAAAACTTTGAGATAAGAAACTGTTATAGGAAAGAAAGCTTTTCTGTGTGAGAAAAGATAGGTAACAGAAGAGGATGAAGAAGTTAATGGAGGCTGAAATGAAGAATTGAGGAACTTTTATAGCAATAACAATAAGAAAAACAATTTACATTAGTACGACATTACATAATTTATGAAGTGTTTTCAAATACATTCTCTCATTTGATCGTCATAACAAAATAAAATGTTTAAATATAAAATGAAGATCTGTTTTTATAGTCGCAGAACCTGAGGCTTCAATAGAATTTGCCTAAAGTCAAAGAAAAAATAAGAAATGAATGGTGGAACAGCCAGAACCCACCCATGTTCCTTTAAACTACTCTGCCTTTTTTTAAAAATAATAATCTGTACATTTTCTGCATTAAAAAAATATATTTTGACATTTCAGTTGGCTGATTACTTATGGCAAGGCTGTATGTTTAGCCTGGTTGAACAGGCATGCTCAAAGTATAGAGATGTTATAGAAATTGAAAGCTACAGATTACATGTAGAAAATAGGCAAAGGAGGAGTGGGGAGTCCCTGAATTTATAAGGTACTCTCTAGTGTCACTAGAAGTTATATAAATGAAGTTCATCCTTTCTGTTTTCCAATTTGATACATAATATCACTTGCAAAGAAATCCTGTATGTAACATGGGACACAAATACACAAATCCCAGACAGCTATGAAGGAATGGAAAAATCCCATGCCTTCCAAAATTTGTACTTATCTACCTCCTCACATCAAGTACACCCTAACTTTGGTGTTCATAGAAAAAACAGGTTGGATTTTCCTATATGTCTTTCCCACTTAATAGGTGTACTCATAGGCCCATCAAAATCTAATCAGAGTAAACCAAATGATATTCATGCAGTAGGCTGGTTTCCTGGTGAAAACAGGCCAAATTGATTTTACTCTAATTGAAACATGTTGTTCCAAAGATCAAAAAATACAGTGGTTGATTTTCAAAGTTCTATCCTGATGAAGTTGACTGAAACTTTCCAACAACGTGCCTTTGCTACTAGAAACATAAAAAGAGGGATAATGTACAGATGTGCTTTCTTCTGAACTTTTTAATTTCATGTCTTTAAATAGATTTTAAAATTCACACAAATACAATTCAGTAATAAAAAGATTGTTAATATGGACTCAAATCAGGAGCACTGAAATTCTGAGATAATTTAACACATACCCTGACAGTCAAAAAATGTTCTAAATGTAGTCAGACTAATAGCTCTATTGCAGCGAAAGCAGATTAAAATCGTTAAAGAGGAAGATTGAATGATTTAGCAGATAATAGAAGTTTCTTCTCTGATGCTCACATTAAGTATAGATATTTCCCTTAGCTGGATGTCAAATCTGTAAGCTTTTCACCTGATCCCTTGGGCAATGTGTGGGAACCTACCATCCTCTCCAGTCTTGTGTCTATTTGTTCAGGTCAGTACATCCACTAAAAAACTAGATCTAATTTTAATCCTACTACTACAGGCACTTCTCTAGACTTCCCTCTTTCCTTCCATGTGGGATATGAGCATGTGAATTTAGCCATAGTGAATGTAATTTTTCACGGTAGAGTACTCCATCACTTCAGAACTTGGGGAAATAAGGGACAATGAAATCTGATTTTAAACTGTGCGGTGGATAATTTTTTTAAATAATTTATTAGAAAAACTTTTTTGATTGAAGATTTTAATGGAGGGTGATGAAGGTAAGGGACCAGGGCCTCAAAATCAAGAAAATCAGACTGTCTGATTTCAAATCTAGCTCAAACTATAAGCTATGTGATAGCAGCCCACTTATCTTCTCTGATCCTCTGTTTCCCTGGCTGTGAACAGTGGTGATATATAAGTATCAACATCAAACGTAATAATACATCTCAAACAAATAGATCAACCCTTACACACTGTAAATAAATATATTTGCTATTATTATTAGAAATAAAAATAACTCTTCAGAAAATCTACCTCATTCTTCTGAATGCCAAGCTTTTTTCCCACTTCTTATACATTTTGTCAAATTCAAATTATTAAATTCAACTAGCCTTATATGTTTGTGAGAAGATTATTTGCCTTCCAAATTTCCTGTACTCACTTCTCATTGACTAGGAAAAGTATTTCCCTGGTTCCCAAATGAAAAACGTGAATGCTTTGCTAATATGTGATGAAAGACGTTAACATGCACCATGATTGTCTTAAGTGAGGAATTATACCCCATGTTCGCTTTGAAGTATCTAGCTCCATCATTTATGTTTCTAGTAAAGTTATCCTTCATGTGTGCTCTCCTTGCACCTAGTACTTAGCTTTACCACTCTATCTCCTGCTTTGAAATTGTCAGGAAAACAAAGTCAAAATTATCTGCATCCCTGTAAGGTTCTTAATATTAGTGACTATGAATTCCCTACAGTGCATGTTCAGTTCTGAATCACAGCCATGTGAGCCATAGCATGGGATCTCAACCTACTCCAAAACTTAAAGCAAGGGCTCCATATTATGCCTAGAAATAGAAGAGAAATGTATAAGACTCTTGTCATGGATTGAGTTCTGTAGGAAGCAGATCTGAGTTGAAGATTAGCAATGAGAAGGTTTATTAAGAAGTGCTTTAGGGATGAATACCTATCAAAGGGAAATGAAAAGAACAAGACTGTGCAGAGGGAGATGATGGGCTATGATACCGTCTCAACAGAGGCTTCTGCTGACCCTACAGTGAGCTCTGAAGCTGGGACAACCCTCCAGAGATGTCCTAAGTTTTGAGTGAAAGGGCTGGGCCTTTATATCTCTATGTGGATCAGTCATAACATGCAGCTTCCTTGGGAACACGGCTCTCTTCAGCCCAGGTAATCTCCCAAAGGGGCTTGACAGCTAATGCCACAGCAACACTCACAGCACCTGAAGGGAGCTCTGGGTGGAATATCACAATATCACCCCAACTCCTATCCACAGCACAGTAATAAGTTATTTGAATGATCTCCAAAGGAATTTTATTTTCTTATTTGCAGTGTATGAGGACCCTAGACAGATAGTCAATTGCCTTCATTCAATGGTTCGGTAAAATATTTACTGATATTTTTGCAGGTGCCGGGCAAAGAAACAGTAAATAAGACACTGACCCTATACTCAAGATGTATGTAGACTAGGACAGGAGACAGGCAAACAGGAAGAAATTTTAGCTTCCCCACTCTCCATGACAGGCAACCAGTTCTCATAAATGAAGCTCTGAGGGATTCTCATTGTGGCCACAGCTATCAGTCTTCCACTCATTCCCTTGATATTCTTCACTCTCTTCTCCAATATATAACAAAGTTTTGGGAGTTCATAAAAGAGCAGGCAGGCAGCCCCAGAACTAAGCAATCACCAATAATCCTGGAGCAGGCAGGATCGGATACTTCTATGGACAGCAGTGACTTAGCCAATCCGAGAACAAAGCAGCCCTACTTAACACCTTCTATATAATACCTCTGGCACTTTGTCGACATGGTCTTAGATGCTACAGCTAGAGAGTTACTGTGCCCAGCTCTGAAATTTGAATATTGATTCACAATGCATTGACAGAAAGATGAACAGAAAACACAGGACCACCACATTGTGAAACACACCTTAAAAAAGATGATTTCTGGGGCCGGCTGGGTGGCACAGCAGTTAAGTTTGCACGTTCTGCTTCTCAGCAGCCCGAGCCGGTTGGGATCCCGGGTGCGGATATGAGACCGCTTGGCAAAAGCCATGCTGTGGTAGGCATCCCACATATAAACTAGAGGAAGATGGGCATGGATGTTAGTTCAGCGCCAGTCTTCCTCAGCAAAAGGAGGAGGATTGGCAGCAGTTAGCTCAAGGCTAATCTTCCTCAAAAAAAAAAAAAAGATGATTTCTTTGTGTTCACTATAACCACATCCTATCCACGCACATCCATTGCTTCCTTTTTAATGGCTGGTTTGTCTTATTATAATCTTTTACATGTTTAAGACTCATTTCTAATGTCTGCAAAAGAGGATGGTGCTGTATTCAGTTTGACATTAACAGTTTAGTGAAATTAAAAAAGATTGAATATATTGCATGTAGATATAATCTGTACTTTTTTAAATAATTAAACCAAGTAAGACCAAAATGACATGGGCGAAAAAATATACATTTACACTAGGCATGAAGAGCAATTTTACCATCTCTATATGTGACATTCTAGAGAACTCTGAACTTTCTGTAAGTTATATGAGCTTTAATTTTTGAAACAAAAATGGATAAAATTTCCATAATTTTACATTTGGTCATTGCTTATAGCTCATTCTTTTATTTTTTTCTGTTTTTCATGTATTTGCTGGATTTTGAGAAGTATAATTCTTTTAAGAAGAATGATTTTTTTGTTCAAAACAATACACAATAATTATTAAAATTCGAGCAATATATGAAGTTGGAATGAAGATAGTAAAAAAATATATTATAAATCATGTTAAGTAGGTATTTCTAATGAAGTAAAATTATCAACCAATCCACCAAGCATTTATGTCAGGCACATAACAAACTAAGTGCCATACTGGGCATTCAGGGAATGCAGACAAAGAATAGTCTCTGCCCTCCTGAAGTGGATGGTCTGGGGGGGGTCCACCAAAAAGTTACAAAGTATCTGACAAGTTACATACCAATAAATACAGGAAAAGTTGGCATTGGCTACATTCTGTCTCCTAAATGAATGCTTATGTTAATGCACAACCACACTAGTGACCTTTGTTTCAAAATAAACAAGAAAATGTTTTCTGACTGAGTCATACTAAACATCCTAATAAGATGTTCGGCCCTGTCCCTTAGTTTTACCCCCATGTGTAGTGCCTACAAACTGAATGGTTCTAATTTGAGACATTATTTGAAAGAACTAAAAACAAGATAAGTTAAAGGACATATTATGCAGGCATAAACAAGCTGAAATTACTTGCCTATAATGTGGAATGATATATTTTATATTACATTTTTAATTTTTTAATGGACTTAAAAGGATGAAATTTAAAAAAAAATAGGGAGAGACTTTCCTATAGTTTGGTAGAACTTTTGGAACTTACGCTGACATTAAGGTTGATCTAGATCACAGGTTCCTGGTCTCAAATCCAGGGATAAGGGTCTATGCCTGCACTTCAAGGGATTCATAAACTTATGGAAATTAGATGAAATGTAGTATGTGTAGGTTCATTCTTTAATGGTGAAGATGTAGTGATTCTAACAGATTCTCAAAGTCATTTTGCACCCAATACATTTAAGAGACATTGGTTTCTATTTCAACTCCTCATTTCAGTAAGTTCCAGAAATGGCCGAGGGAGTTCTGGGGACCACAGCTAATTAGTAGCTGAGCCAGGAATAGAACCCACGCCTGCAGTGGGGCCATCAATCCAGCTCCCTCCCTCCCTGCACACAATAGATAGATTATATTCATCTTAAAATGGCATCTGGAGCCCTTTTTCCTCCAAAAAAAAAAAAAGAAGAAGAAGAATTGAAGCTACAAAATGAGATCTAAGGAGAATTGTCACAGGGTCATGAAAAGGAGATCATAAAATAAACCCAAGTCTTGGATTCAAGCAGTGGACATTCTTTTAGCAGAAACCATCAACTTGAGAACTGATTTTCCTATTACTATTCAGTTTCCACTGTTCATCATGAATTGTCTTTTACCCCTCTCTTTCCACTACCTTACAATTGCCTTCAGTTATCTTCCCTTGCATGTCTTAGTAGGATTTCTCCTCAGACTTGGGAATGCAAGTTTTCCCTTCCTTTCTTTCCCCTACATTCATATTTCTCATAGTTTCTTTCCTTCTACACGAAATGTATGCCATTCTATGCATCCTGAGAGAAGCAAGACTCCTCTGTGGCACAGAACAGATGACAAGTCTAGATGCCAAGATGAATCTGCTTCTATGTCCAGCAGATGAGACATGGTGAAACCAGTCCTGCCTGAGCCTCCTATGCATGCATGCTGCAACCATCTCCCTGACCAGAGAACCACTTGCTCAAGAGCTCCCAAGCATTGGAAAACATGATGGCACTTTGTAGGAACAATTCTAATGTTTTTCTCCCTCCCAGTTTTCTAGGCAATAAAACAACTTCTAATGAATGAGTTCAAGAAAAACTAAGCAGGAAGTAATGCCAGAGGTAATGTTGTAATGCTCCTTACAACATTTTTAATCTTTTCCAGCTGGCTCATGTATTACCCACAGAAGAGAACTTCCTGCTGCTCTTCCGATGCCAGCAGCTGAAGTCTTGTGAGGAATTCATGAAGGTATAAGAAAGCTCTGTCACTGAATGACATGAGTAACATCTTCAGAAAGCTGATTATAAGTAGGAAAATTATTGGCTTTTTTTTTAATGTGTTTGGTTTTCCTTATCCAAAATTACTTACAGACATGGAGAAAATATGATACTGATCACAGTGGCTTCATCGAAACTGAAGAGCTTAAGGTAAGCAGATAAAAACTTGTGGCACATTTTCACCCACTCTTCCACATTGTTAAATGAAGTACCAGATCAAAAAACAGACTTCAAGTACTTCTTGAAATTCTGTTCAGCAATGCAAGAAATTAGCATTTTGTGTGGTATGCACAAATTGTTATATAAAGTGGGTAGACAGATAGAGAGATAGATAGATAGAGATAGATGATAGTTTATAATGATATCCTAAGCCAAATAAGCCTCTCCATTTCATTGAAATTTGACATTTTATTTTATAAATTAAACAACTATATAAATAGATTTGTCTTTCAAGAGAAAGACAAAGAAATAATTATCGGACACCTACTATATGCCAGGTACTTTACACACATTATCTTCTTTAATCTTAGTGTGAGTTCTATGAGATTAGTATTATCCCCCACTATGGAAAAAGGTTAAGAGAAATTAAGTGAAGGTCACACAGAAGTAAGACGGAGGGTTGCAATGTTTAAACCCAGATTCATCTGCCTCTAAGGCCCCTACACATTCCACACAAGCTGCTGCCTCTCAACAATAACAAAAAAACCAACAAAGTCCTAACAAAATCAAACTTCTGAAAAACCACAACTTTGAAAATGAATTTATCAATTCATATCCCACAGATATACAGAGGAGCTGGTGGGGGAGATGGAGGATGTACTAAAGAAAAAGGCAAAGAGACCTGAAATCAAGTCTTACCTCTGGACAAATCTCTATATAGCTGTCTGATTTTTTTAATCTTTTAAATGAAAGTAATACTGCCTTCCTCTCAGATTTATTATGAAGCTCAAGTAAGATGTTGCACATGAAAGATTTTGTGAAATACAAGGCAAAATAAATTATATACTATTCATGAACTCAATTTACCAGCCTTTCAGAAATGTGGAAGCATCTTTTTCTCATTTCCTTAAATCAACCCAAAGCCTTCTCAGTCTGGAAGACCCCATTTTCTCTATCTTCAGGATATAGCATTACTACTAGGCAAGCAAATTAATATTTATTGAGCAGCTACTATGTGGCAGGCACTGTACTAAGTGCTTGAAATGTATTTTAACATTTAATCCTCACAGAAAACTTGCAAGGCAAGTATTATCATTCCCATTATACAAATAGAGAAACTGAAGTTCAGAGCGATAGATAATTTTTCAAGGCTATACAGCTGCCTAGGGAAAGAACCTAGATTTGGACTTAGATTATCTGATAATGCTAATAATGGGTTTTTTTCCCCCACAACACCACATACTTTTAAGCCTCAGTCATCAAGAGCCACCTCTTTTGCTGTTATGTAAGGAGAAATGAATATTAAACATGGGTTCCTAGTCATGTTTCAACATAGTTTGAGTCTCACACAGTTTTAGAGATGGAACTGGGACATTTGTACCATTGCAAAATTACTGAAACATATTCAACTGCAGCCTCTTGGAAATGTAAACATTTTTAATGTAAAGTCGCTGAAAACAATGGCTTTCACAAACTTGCAGCTTAGTAACCTAGAGACATAAGTTGACAGTTAAGCTATTGTGTTTTTATTCTATTGGACCAAAAAAATTCTTTTAAAAGTCATTTCTAGTTAATAATGAAAAGCTTAGCTCATTTCCAATACTGACCTTCTTTGTTCTAAGCTTTATTCTCAGAAAGAGATTCTAAATAGAAGTCTTCCTCATTGGGGAATTTTGAAGATAAGTTGGCATTCTTTTTTGATGGATCTTTCAAGAAAGCTAATTTTAAGATCCATAATAGAGTAAAACATCGCTTGCTCTCAGACATGACTTTGAATCTCAGCGTCCCGAGGTTTCTCCCAGGCTATTTTTGTGACTACCATTTTAGTCTCTGATGAGGATTTTTAACCCAATTAATCTCTGACAAAAGCCTCATAAGGCTCAAAAATAAAATTCACTCCCAACAGATAACTTCGAATTTTCCATGCTTCATTTTGGATTTGAAGTAGAATGTTTGAAGTGAAAATAAATTCATCAAACCAAGAAGAAAGGTCACTTTCCATGAAAAGAACCAGCCCAGCAGAACCAATCCATTGAGAGGGGGATACACTGCTGCAGAACCAAAGAAACCCAGTCCTTGAACAATGTCTGAGCACAGCATCTGCTCAGTTTTCCGTAATTATATTAATTCATTTTCTGAGAAAATAAAGGAATTGCAAATGAACAGTACTAGACAAAATGAAAGAGATTATATGCTTAAGCACTTACACTGTCATTTATATTGCAAGCTTTTGTAAAGCTTTTATTTCTCCGTTAAAAAAAATTAAACTTACTCTTTAACTCCAATTGTCAAATTAATAATCATCTTTTTTCATCCTTCCCACATTAATCTCTATTTTAATATGATTCACAGATCTTTCAAAGATTAGATAACATCATCTATGGCCAACTGTTTTAGTTTGAACAGGCAGCTGAAGCATTCTAACCAAGGTGCTTTGACTGCGTCCAGCCTGTAAGCTAACCAGATGGCCCTCTTGTGAGACAAGCTTCATACTGGCTATAAACTGATGTGGAAATACAGTTGTGAGAGCAGAAAATGCACTTGAAATGAGAGGTAGATCTCCATCTGGTTTACTGATCATTTTTCATCACATATCATGAAGATATAGCGAGGGGCCCTTGTGTTTCTTGCAGAAGAGTTACGTCAGTATTTGTGAAGATATCGTCACGTAGAAATGTGTCCACTGGGCTGGCTGGTTTTACAAGTTTTTACTTAGATTTCTACACAGTGCACCATCCAGATACTCCTTTAATTGAAATCATAAAAGCACAGTGTAGCCCAGACTACAACAGATGATGCTGTCAAAGGCAGCTTCATTGCTGGAATGCCAAGAGAACTACATGGTTTAGTTTCCCTCTAAGCTCCTCTCCTCACCATGTTCTACCTTCAAAACAAAACTTCTTTGCATTCCCGGAATATTATGTTTCAAGGCATGTTGAAATGGAAGCAGACTGTATGTTATTGACAAAATTTATCTGAGTGTTCTTTGATTACCAGAACTTTCTAAAGGACCTGCTGGAAAAAGCAAACAAGACGGTTGATGATACAAAACTAGCTGAGTATACAGACCTAATGGTAAGACTGATCTTGACAAGATTATAGCCCAAGGCCTATGAAATATTACTGTGTTCTTGCTAATTTCCAATGCTACACAGGATGAAATAAATAAACCATGGTGTGGACATCACAGCACATAGGTATCTTTTCACTTGAAAAGTGGAATACTTAAGGATGCTTACACCTTGTAAGGCTGAGTGCTGCAGGCATTGGCTTTAAGGCTCAGCGTATGAGTACTTCCTTTCTTGTGGAGCTAGGTAATTTTTATTTGTCAAAAGATCACTTATTTTTCTTATAAAACCAGTATAATTACATCATTAAACTATACAACTTATACATATGTAAGTTACATTATAGATATATAAATTATATCACTAAAATTCATTTATTATAGAGGTTTTGAATCAACTTTTATCATGACTTAGGAAATCATAGATTTTGTTAGAATTTAAAGAGAACTTCTAGCTACCTTATTCATTGAGTGACTAAAAATGGGTATTTCCTCCTTCTTTCTTTTGATTCTGTTATTTTGGAATATTGCCTTAGTGCTTTGGATGAGGAAATACAAATATAGCCTGAGCCTGATGCTATGGGAAATAACCAAGATCTATCGTAGAATATTGATAATAGAGCCAAAGAAATTGCTTTATGCATAAGTACTTCATGTTTCAGGAATTAATGAACAAGTAAATTTATGAAGTTCTAGATAGAATAATACAATGCCTATGAAGTTAATTAATTTCAAGTGGGTAAAATTTGCTAATTTTGACTCATTACAGCATTAGAACTATGAGGGAAAAGTCTTTGCCAAACTGATTAAGCCACAGGCCAATATTTTAGCAACATTATTTAGTTGTTTAATTTTTGAAATTCAGATGAAGCTTTAAAGTATTCAGATCAGCATATATATTTTTGTATGCTCTAAGTACTGTAAAGGTACAGTGAATTCTTACCTCATGGATTTAAATAAATAATCCATAAAACATAGGTCCATCTTAAAAAAATTATTAGATAAAAGAGTTAGACTTTTTAGTTACCCTAAGAAATAATCTTATAAAGAGTTTGATTATATTTAATGTAACTGAGGTTTACTTTCAGCCTGTCAGCCTACTTTTATGTGGGAAATAAAAACACTAGAACTTAACTATTGCCCTATTCACTATACAGTGGTATTTATTATAAAGTGGGACTAATCTTTACTTTTGAAACAATCAAAAAAATTTTTCATTGTTAAGAAAGTGTCCTCTTTAATTCCTCATTACATTTTCACTTATCATAGGATTAGCCTAAAAATGTGTCACAGTGGGTAGATCTAAGCTCTGAATAACTTTTGGGAAGCAGACAATAACCTACATTTAGCAATTTTCTGTTTTGTGCCAATCTTAAGGGATGTCTATTTAAAGTAAAGACTCCTTTCCAGGTAGAAATTTGAAGCAGCCTTTTTAAAATCACTCAGATGGGAGTTTTCCACCTGTTGGATTGGCCTGGCCTGTCTGACTAAATGTCATGAACCAGTTCAAATCCAGGAAGCAAATTAATCAAGAACTAATTAAAATTTAAATATATATGTGGGGAAATATTTCCCTATGGGCACTAAACTGTGTGATCTGATGTCCAGCATCTTGGTAGACAGTGTGCCAATATTAGACTTATGGCTAATGAATTACAAAATGTTGTGTCATTATCAGACCCTGAAAAAATCTGCCTCCTACAAAGGATTCCTAGAACATCTCAAACCGTAGAATACCCTCCCTTTTCTCACTACAGAGACCTCACTAAACCTATATCCATATCACCCTGATCACATTCCTTTCTTTAAAAACAAAAATAATGCTACTTTTTCACATATTTAGTTTACATATTTGGTATATTTCATATATAGCTGCTACTTTCTCAAAACGTGAATGCTTCCTGGTTACAGGTATGAGTGTGTTTATATCTGGGTGTGTCTTGGGGCATGATGTGTATGTAAGAGCAATGGGGAGGTAGGGAGCTTTACTATCTAGTATCCAAGGGAAAATAAAACAGTTGAAAATTACTCAAAAATCCTATTCTCTAAGTATTTTTTCATATTATCTGCCTATTGCTTCTGTCTGTACTCTTTTATGCTCTAAAAATGGGAAACAAATTAAATATTTATTTTCATACCATTGTTTGGAGAGTTTCAGGATGTGCTATATACTACCAGACATCATCTCTTCCACATCTTGGTACACATATATAAACATATTTGCAAGAAAAATAAATGACAGTATTCCAGAAGTCTAGCTAAGATAAATATTCCTCTGTTTGACTATTCTATATTGTTCTGACAAACTTTGTCAATTGACACAAGTCATAGAATTGAAAATTTTCACTGAAAGTTTAATAGCTAGTTTCTAGAATTCTGCTGTCTATATAAGTAATTGATAATTCAAACTGCTTTATTTCAAATTTTCTTCTCCTTCATGCAATAAGTCATCCTTCGATGGCAACAGTAATGACATTCTGTCTTTCAGCTGAAACTATTTGATTCAAATAATGATGGGAAGCTGGAATTAACTGAGATGGCCAGGTGAGTTTAGGAACTATGTAAATATTATTATAGTAAGCTGATCCTTGTCAAGAAATCTAATCTATTAATATAATGTTTCTCTCTCACAAGGTTACTACCAGTGCAGGAGAATTTTCTTCTTAAATTTCAGGTATATCTCTTTTTCTCCGCCATAAATAATATTTTCCTTGAAAAGTCAGAATGTGGGAAATTTGCTGATAGAAATACAATGAAATATAATAGTAGCATTCTAACCTTTGCTCTCTTCTCTATCATCTAGGGAGTCAAAATGTGTGGGAAAGAGTTCAATAAAGCTTTTGAGTTATATGATCAGGTAAAAGTTCATTCTTACCTATAATTCGATTCTTTAGAAGAATTTGGAAAATGCTCACAAAGGGGAAAAACCCTCGAACTCAAGCTTCATATTAAAAGAAACATGAGCTATTAAAATTACTAAGCCAATTCATTCTTATCATAGGCAATGTATTATGGTTTGTCCCAAATTAGGCAAATCTTGATTCAAATCCCATGCTACAGTTTTATCTGCTGTGAGGCTTTAAATAGATACCAATTTCCTCTGAACTCCAATTTCCTCATTTAAGAGGAATAAGAGATAATAATACCCACTTTGCAGGGTGGAACGAAAATAACCAGCAGAATCCCCCCATGCAGTAGATGATAACATCAATGTGTGTGAGGAAAGGTGGTTTGTGATGTCACTAGTTAACATTCTTCATATCTTGTAATTTCTGTACTCCTTGACCAGATCAGTCCTTGTGGGTTCTAGGACAGCTCTGCCACCACCTAGTGTGACATCAGGGCAGTCACATAGCTTCCCCAGGCCTCAGTGCCCTCACTCATATGAACATATTTGTGACTACTTACTTAGTTCAACAAGAGGTGATATTATTAACATAAAGTGAAATATTAAATGTGAAAGTGACAAGTTCAAAGTATTTTACAAATGTAGGGTGTTGAGTGAGAGGCAATTCATACCTATTTTGGAACTTCAGAGCAGTTAAAATTTTTAGGGTCTGACATAAGAGGTTAGAATATCTGCCAAGTATGCAGTAGGGACATTTCTGAGGATTCCAACTATTTCCATTTTACTACATTCCCCATTATTGTGGATGGAGTTAGTTGTATACTATTTCATTTCTCCTCCCTCAGGATGGCAATGGGTACATAGATGAAAATGAACTGGATGCTTTGCTGAAGGATCTGTGTGAGAAGAATAAACAGGTAATTTAGTTACCATTCCATTTACTTCTTAAGTAGACTTTATGGATCCATCCAGAAGCAACCTCACATCCGTTTTTGGAAATCTACTTTAAAAATATATAGAGGATCAGAAGTAGATTTCAGTTCTTAACCTGATTTGGTACTGGACTAAATCTGTATAACTGTGATAAACAGATTTTAAAAACGACCTTGTGATTATTGACATCTGTATAAGAATTTAATCCAGATCTTTTTAGGGATTGATGAAGCAGTTTTCATCTTACATTTTTATCACTTGACAGTGGTTAATTAATTTCCATATTTAACTGAATTACAATGCCATCTATGTTCTATACAGGATCTGGATATTAATAATATTCCAACATACAAGAAAAGCATAATGGCTTTATCGGATGGAGGGAAGCTGTACCGAACGGATCTTGCTCTTATTCTCTGTGCTGGGGACAATTAGAGTTGCTGATCACAAGACCACTTACTAGCGATACACTGTATCTAAAAAATAACTGTGCACTATAAGGGAGTAGGCTGTTTTTTCTATCTGTAAATTTAACTGCATATAGATAATTGTCCAGGATATGTGGCACATTCTTTTCAGCTTGTTTCTATACTGTTTGTAATATACAGTTTTTGTAACCATACAACTGAAAAGGATAACGTCTGTGCTTAGGCCAGACAATACACTCAATTAAAAAAAAATAATAACCTAACATATTCTTGTTATCATAAATTTGGTTGGACAAGATTTCCCTAAAAATTCTACCAGGATTAGTCTCTAAAATTCTAGTTTCTGATGTGTAAATGCATATTTGTCACTGAATAGGAGATAGTAGTTCTAAGTTGTACTTCCAATTTTTAGGAGGAATGTACTTTTGCATCTAAAATACCAAAATATCAATCAATAGTTAATTGTGGCTCTATGAAGTTAACAGTCTCACTACACAAGATTTAGTTTATTAATCAGCAACACATCTATGCTTGAATCCATACCAATTGCTCGGTTCAAGTTGATTTGATGACCAGGAAAGGCAGCACATCTGTCTGATTCTATGTTGGTATTTCCAACAAGTCTACTATTAGAGTATGACCTTAACCCATTTTATAAATTGCTTTCACGTGTTGCAGATTATATTCTAGTAAACTGCTGTTTTTATGTCATATTCTGTATAATCTCTGATTAAATTATGTATACCCGGTATCCTGGTGTCCAGTTTGCATACTTCTTGGATTTTCTTTCTATGTAGAACTGCTCATTTCCACCAAGGGTATCTGCTGCCTCTTAAAATATTTTTTTCTAGCTATAACAATTCTATTTTTTACTGCATAATTGAATTCTAATGTAAAAGTCATAGCAACCTGATTGTTGAATGTTGTATCATCGATAATTTTGTGTATTCTGTGAATTCTATATTTCACATTGAGATCAGCATTAAGAATAGTTCTATTTCTATCTGCAAATAGTTTCAAATGAGTTAAAAATAATATCTGAACAGAAATGCTAATGTAATCACTTATCTTATTTAGCAAGGGAGATTCTAAAATATTCATTTGACCCATATCCAAGTAATAGTTTCATATATTTGTAGCTAGAATATCCTATATTGGTTACAGTTGACATGCAATGGTTGGTGATTTCTGATTTTTTGACTGTGAAGCAGGGAGCTATGAGAGATGTGTCTGTGTGAAATTTATAAAATTACTGCCAAAGAGTTAATAGTTCTGGGTCAGTTTGAATGTCCCCATTCTATAAATTCAGCACTGGTTTTCTCAAGTCATAGAAATATCAACAAAAAAAGTGAAGTATCTCTTTCTCCCAAGAATGAACAGAAAAGAGATCTGCCAAAAAATAAAATTTATCAAGTGATTGATGTGAGTGATAGAGTGGCTTTGCTTCTAGTGTGTAAATGGAAGCACTGACTTTAGGCTGAATTTAACTGCTAAGACTAAATAAAGAGGAAAACAACTCTAATCTCTGGTATTTTTGTTTCTTCCTCAAACAGTTAGTGAACATGTAACCCATGATCAGTCCAAATGGGAACGTAGGATGCTGCAATTATTATGGCCTAAGAAACTTAAATAAAGGTAAACCTGCCTGACTCAGTGAATTATTAGATGCCTCACTGAAGTAAGAGGTACCTCTGACATTAAGATTTACAAACAAATCTCCAAAAATCCAAATGTTTAGTTTTTCACCCAATTGGCATAATCAAATATTTCATGAAAGATCTTCTCCAAAGGAATAGGAGAAATATACAGAATTTCCCTATATTTCATCTGTAGGAAAATAGCTGCTTATTACAAAGTATACACCAAAACTAGGTTTGGCACTATTACAATAACGGCATGGAAAAAGAGAGAACAACAACAATTCTGATAGGAGTAGATCTGAGGGGACTTCCCAGGATGCTAATAGTAATAACGGTCACAAATCCAGCACCTGGCCTGTCATGGTGGACTTTAATTCCTGAGCACTATCAGGGAAAGAAATTCTTATAACTGTCACACTTACATATAAGTGAGAGGCCAGCCTCCTGGAGTAGAGAACAGAGTGAAGAGTAGAAAATAAATCTGAAAAGGTAAATGTAAGATAGTTTATACATCTACTTCATATCACAAACAAAATTCATTCCAGGTATACTGTCAATCTAAATGTGAAAGATGTGCAGATAACGTAAGAGACTATTTTCAATACCTCATTCGTGGAAAGATTTCTTAACGGCCAATTATTGAAAAAACAGATTGAAAAGTTGTACTCTATTAAAATTAAGAATCTGTTCCCCAAAAGACTATTAAGAGAGTGAAAAATCAAATGTGAGTGTGTGGGAAGATATTTGTGTTGGCCTCCAAACTCAGGAGTTCTGCAGGTGAAATTTGAAACTGGCCCCCACACACAGAGGGCACGGAGAAACCAAAGACAGAGGCAGGCCACTCCAGAGTGGTAGGTGGCAGTTTTAATATGCAAGGGAACTTAACATACCTGGACTGTCTTGGGCGGCCACAAGATGAGATCTCTGGTTCTGTCTGCCAGAGTCTTAAAAGTTTAGATACAGGCCTTAACTGGGTTCAGCCACATATTTAGTCCAGATAGTCTCAATAGAACCTTACTCTCTCAAGGCTGTATCCTTGAAAGGGCTCTGGCTGTGGGAATGGCAGGCAGAACGTGCGTTCCAAGGACCAGGGATAGGGTGAGGCTGGGACCAGCTTGCAAGTCAACTGGCAGTCACAGCCTCTCAATGACTTCCTCCAACAATTTGTAACCCATATAACTGACAAAGGTACATAAGCAAAATATATAAACATTACTCCTAAAAATAAATTTAAAAACATATAACCCAATAGAAAATTGTGTAAGAAAGTTGAACCAGCATTTCACAAATAAAGGATATCTAAATATCCAAAAACAATAAAAGTAACCAACTTTATTAGAAATCAGGAGAAACTGGTACATAAAAAAAAAACTCCAGAAACACAAGAATACATATTGTGTGTTTCTACTCATATAAACTTCAAAAGCTTGCTTAGCTATGGTGTTAGAAGTCAAGATAGTTAGTTTTAGGGATAGAAAGGAAGTCATGATGGGGGACACAAGCAAAGCTGCTGGATTCCTGGTGATGTTTCTTATCTGGGTAGTAGTTACACAAATATATTCATTCTGTGATAATTCATGACTTGTGTACTTTTAGAGAAATCATATGTCAATTAAAAAGTTAAAAACAGGGGCCAGCCCAGTGGCGCAGCGGCTAAGTGCGCACGTTTCACTTCTCAGCAGCCCAGGGGTTGCCGGTTTGGATCCCAGGCGCAGACGTGGCACCGCTTGGCATACCATGCTGTGGTAGGCATCCCACACATAAAGCAGAGGAAGATGGGCATGGATATTAGCTCAGGGCCAGTATTCCTCAGCAAAACGAGGAGGACTGGCAGTAGTTAGCTCAGGGCTAATCTTCCTAAAAAAAAAGTTAAAAACATTAATTGTGCAGAAGCAGGGATTTGGGGAAGCCTCTTGGAAGAAGTCAGCTGTATAAAGATCAGGAAAAGTACGCTCCTAGGACAAAGCAGCAGCTAGTACAAAAGCTCTAGGTTGAATAATGCTAAGGAACAGAAAGAAAGCTGCTGTGGCAGAGCCTGGTATGGGACCAGGGAGTGTGTAGGAGGTAAAGCAGGCAAGATTTCCTCTGCCAGGGTATGTAGTTGAGATTTTATACAAAGCACCATATATTCAGTCTCCAAACACAAGGATTACTTTACCTTGCAGTTGAGAAATGTAAGCTCTTTAAAGAAAATTAAGGTTAAAGGGATTAAGGTTAAAAATGAATTTAAGAAAGTCTAATAAATATCTTATGTTCAATGAACAACATAATAAAATTGATCAAGAACAACAACAAAAAATTAATGGGCATTTTGCCCTTGAAGGCTTTTGCAATCAAATTGTATCTCATAAACACCCTGTTATTGTCTCTTGATTTACATTATGATGCCAAGAAGCTGGTCCAGTTGGGTAGGAGACATGAGCTTGACTAATTGTGTGACCTTGGGCAAGTCATAACTTACTTGAGCTTAAGTTCCCTCAATTATAAAATGAAGAGGTTGAGAAAGGTATCTTCTAAGACTTTTCCAGCTGTAAAATTCTATTATTCAAAGTCACTTAAATTCTTGCTGCTTTAGTTTTTCCTCAAGAACAATAAAGAAACAATAGCTGTTACTCCATACCTGAAACATTTCCTAGAGGTGTTTTCATCTATTAATTGCAAGATGAGTGATACTGTTACCAATAATCCTCACTTTGATTTAATATTAACACCTCCATTAGTGCATTAGAAGCAGGACTCTTAAAGAAGGTACCAAGTAGAGTGACAAAGTAATAATTCTTAAGGTGAAACATTGATATGGTTACAGCCCAAAGGTGGTATGTCATAAAATGTAGTGATTAGCCATCACCATTTGTTTCTCTTTCAGACTTCCTAAGAAATTTCTTTCTTAGGAAGAAACTTTAAAGATTTTATTTTTTTTCTTTTCCTCTCCCCAAAGCCCCCCAGTATATAGTTGTATATTCTTTGTTGTGGGTCCTTCTAGTTGTGGCATGTGGGACGCTACCTCAGCCTGGTTTGATGAGCTGGGCCATGTCCGCACCCAGGATTCGAACCAACGAAACACTGGGCCGCATGCAGGGGAGAGCGCAAACTTAACCACTCGGCCACAGGGCCAGCCCCAGGAAGAAACTTTAATTAATATTCCCATGATTTCTCTTTTCTGGTCCTCTCTGTCACGCTTGCGAGCTTTGCTTCCTCATTTATCATTTGTAACAACATATAATAATGAAGCAAACTCTAAGAGATGATTAATAGGAGAAAAATTTGTATACAAACTCAGACAAATCAAAATTTTTACAATACCCCATTAAGATATCAACAGGTAAAAAGACAAACAAGACATTCATAAGTGTAGAAAAGTACTCAATATCACTAATAATTAAATAAACATGTTTGAAGGAGCTATCATTTTTTTTACTTAATTGGTAGTTTGAAAGTGAGAATAACCCATATTTGTAGGTATTTGTTGAAAGTGGCACTATCATACACAGCTCAGGGGGTTTTAAACCCATACAAATCTTAAGAATAACATTTTGGAAACGTATATCAAGGGTCTTTAAAAGCTTTATAACCTTTGATTAATAATATTATTTCTAGGGATCCATCATGAGAAAAATTCCATATTCTGAAAATGTTTTATGCACAAAGATGTTGGTCACAGTTTTATATATAACACTGAAAAATAAAAATAACCTAATTCCAAGAACAAAGAATTAAAGTATGATACACATAAATAATGAAATACAAAAAATCATACTTATGAAAAAAACGAGATCTGATTTATAATACAGTCTCATCTGTTAAATAAAAGGAGGGAGGTTCCGAAAACATTGGGGAAAAAACAATATAAAGTTATAAAAAAGTAAACACTGAATATTAATTTAACTGAAAACTGGGATATGGTTGTATTGGTAGAATTAGTGGGGGAGAAGAGCGTATATTCCCAAAGAAAAAGAACAGTTAAAAGAGCTGAAGATGGCTACCATGAGGAGGGAGCTTTGGAGGGGGACTACAATTGTACTCTCTCCTATGTAAATTATATAAACAAATTCCTCTCATAAAAAACAAAAATTAAATTAAAAAGCAAAAAGCTGAAAATAAATATATCAAAACCCAAAATACTAACAGAAGTTTTCTTTAGGAAGTTAGTTTTTTATTTTTTCTATTCTTTTGTATTCTCACGTTTTCTATAACCATGTTTTAAAAATGAAAAGACAGGAAAGCCCCATCTTTCACTTGTATGTTTTACATTTTACATGAGATTTTTAATTCTTTCATCTCACTTAATCCTCATAACAACCCTGTGAAGCAGATACTATAATCCTGAATTTTATCATGAAGAAAATAAGAAGTGCTAAAACTTATACAAGGTCATTTATAACTACAGGCACTTTTTTTTTCTTATATCACAAGAGGTACTGATAATTTAAAAAAGAAGAAATATGCAGAGAGAGGAGAGGAAAACAAGGTTTAGCGTTAAAGGTAAAATGGAGACTGGGTAGCTGCACTGAGAGAGTGTAAAGAAAAAGTGTAATATCCTAAAATGCCCAGGGAAAGCCACTAGAATTAGCAGTGTCAAGGCCACTTATTCTAATCCTATAACATTACCCATTTATGTACACAATTTAAATGTAATTTATCTACACAATTAACTGCCAAAGTAATAAGGATTTTCATATGTGGCTTATAACACAAAAATTCAAATAGGAAAGTGGATTCCTTTGCAAATTTATTCAGAGGAAGTTAAGATGGAAGTTGGTCCTTCTCTTGGTAATCTGAGCAACGAGGACAGTCAGTCTAGTGAGCATGTTATGAGTGTCTCCTATGAAAGCAAAAAAGAACATTTTTTAAAATATAAGCTCAAAATCATAATTAGTAGGCTTGAAACTGTAATTTTCTTATTATTTGCCTCTCAGGATGATAAATTAGTCAAATCAAATATGAAATAAAACAAAATTATACACAAAAATATTTTAGAAGCTTTGTTTATCTTCTCTACCCAGAGAAATCTGTTCTTCTTTTAGAGTTAAGATGGAATGCTATCTCCTAGGTGTCACTTTCTCTAAACTCTGGAGACAGAATGGATTACTTCTTCCTCTACAGTATAACACTGCTGGAATAATATTTATCACAATGTATCATAAATAACTATTTATAGGTCTGTCTACCCTGCTAGATAATGAGTTTCAAGAGGGCAAAGGCTGTAGATTATTGGTGTTTTATCCTCAATACCAAATAAAATGCTTGGCTACAAAGTAAGTCCTGGTAAAATTTGTTAGAATTTATATTGAGCTATCTAAAGAAGATAATTCACAAATAATGAAAAGGAACAATACTAGGAAGGCAGAGTCTATTAAATGTACTGTAGATCCTTTACTTTCTTTTAGGCCCCATCACCATGGGCATCGTTTAATATGTAAGTCAAATGCTACTTCCACCATTAAGTTTCACCTGATTTTTCCAGGTTACAAATATCTGTTCCTTTCTCTGCACTTCCAAGCACTTTTTACCTCTATCAAAACCTTCACTCACTTCCCTCTTATTTTTTAAAATTTTTTGAAGGGACAATATCCCATCTTATTTATCCTTGAATATACAATGCCTACCCTCTACTGGTCTGGCACATAATACAAACCCAATGACTGTTGGTTAACAATTTATTAGACTTGAAAATACATGAAAGATTATAGACAGTTTGTATCATTTCTATTCCTTGACTTTTTCTGTAACCAAAACAAGGGCCAGAGTGGTCTTATGAGCCTTTTGTCTTCCTGATGAGTCCTTCGATTGTGTCCCACTGCTCCTTGGTGACCTGACACAAAAAGAAAAAGTCAATTTAATATGGTTCTTGTATATTTTTAAAGTTTAGTATCCCAGCTGCTCATATTATATTATATACATAAAATCGCGTTACCTTACTCAGACTGTTGAATTCTCCTGAAATAAGTACTTCCTCTCCACCATCAAATCTAATGACCTGAAAAAAAATATTAAAAACTCTGAAACTAACTCCTTTTAAAAACTTTCAGAACTATTAACCATTTTCCCATCCTAACTGGATGGAATACCTCCTTGGCACTTTCAATCAAAGCCCAAATTTTAAAGACAAAACTGATGATTAAACCTAAATTGATTCACCCTCTTCAGAATCCTCTTTCCATCATCTTCACAATTTCAAATTGTACCCAATCTTAAAGGTCATCTTAAAGGCATGTCTAAATAGAGTAATTTGCACTTAATAAAATTAATTTATCAATGAATACATTTAATAAGCTAAACAGTATATATTAATATTTTTATATTATTTACAGCTAAATAAATATTTTAAATCATACTTACATTCAATATTGTCAGGACTGGCTCCACAATATGCCTCCCCCCCAAATCCACCTCCCAAAAGTCAAGGGAAACAACAATGCTTACTGCTCCATTAATCCAAGAAGCATAATCACTACAAAGGAAAGCAGCAAGATTTGCAAGTTCTTCCACAGTTCCTAGCCGACCACAGGGAATTCTGTTGATCATGTCTTTCTCAAATGCTCCAGTTGGGTCAAGACGGCTAAAGGCACCCTTAGAAATTAAGAAAATAGTTAAGTTGCATTTTTTTTAATGCAACCTCTTTCCTATTTAAGAAACAAATTTGCATAAAATAGAATGTTACTATGGCAGCCTGTTCATACCTTAGACCTTGTAAGCAACAGAGAATTTTGCCAAATTCTTCCACATTCACTTTGGCTCAAAACAGGTCATTTTACCTAATACTGAGCTTTAAAAAAACACTAGAAAATGCAACTTTTTTATCTTAGTTCCTTCATTTGTAAAATGAGGATTCTGTCTTGGCTACCTCACAAAATTGTTGGAATGTATGAGAAATCAGAAGATCTATAGTCACACACTGTACAATGACTTTTTGGTCAATGACAGACTGCATAGTCTACGGCTGTCCCACAAGATTAGTACTATATAGCCTAGGTGTCTAGTAGGCTATACCATCTAGGTTTGCATAAGTACTGCAGAGGAAGAGGAAATTTTCCTCTAACCTTCTGGGTTCTTCTGGCTGGTCTAAGAATTAAATTGACATGAGATAGATTAACAGGAGAAAAACAAACAAAAGTTTAATAACATGTACACATGGGAGAAACCCAGGAAAACCAAGTTACTTGCCAAAATAGCTGAAGTCCTCACCTTAAAAACCATCTTCAGGACAGCCACATGCAAAAGATTGAAAATTGACCATTCTTTTTCACCACACACCAAAATAAACTCAAAATGGATCAAAGACCTAAAGATTAGGCCTGAGACAATAAGTCTTTTGGAAGAGAATATAGGCAGTACACTCTTTGACATCAGTTTCAAAAGAATCTTTTCAGACACTATAACTCCTTAGTTGAGGGAAACAATAGAAAGAATAAACAAATGGGACTTCATCAGACTAAAGAGCTTCTTCAAGGCAAGGGAAAACAGGATTGAAACAAAAAAACAGCTCACTAATTGGGAAAAAATATTTACAAGCCACTTATCCGACAAAGGGTTAATCTCCATAATATACAAAGAACTCACACTGCTTAACAAGAAAAAAACAAACAACCCGATCAAAAAATGGGCAGAGGACATGAACAGACATTTCTCAAAAGAAGATATGAATATGGCCAATAGACACATGAAAAGATGTTCATCATCGCTAATCATCAGGGAAATGCAAATCAAAACTACACTAAGATATCACCTTACACCTGTTAGATTGGCAAAAACATCCAAAACCAAGAGCGACAAATGTTGGAGAGGTTGTGGAGAAAAAGGAACCCTCATACACTGTTGGTGGGAATGCAAACTGGTACAGCCACTATGGAAAACAGTATGGAGATTTCTCAAAAAGTTAAAAATAGAAATACCCTATGACCCAGCCATCCCATTACTGGGTATCTATCCTAAGAACCTGAAATCAGAAATCTCAAGAGTCCGTTGCACCCCTATGTTCATCGCAGCATTATTTACAATAGCCAAGACGTGGAACCAACCTACATGCCCAGAAACTGATGATTGGATAAAGAAGATGTGGTATATATACACAATGGAATACTACTCAGCCATAAAAAAAGACAAAATTGGCCCATTCACAACAACGTGGATGGACCTCGAGGGTATTATGTTAAGCGAAATAAGCCAGTCAGAGAAAGACGAACTCTATATGACTCCACTCAGAGGTGGAAATTAGTATATTGATAAGGAGATCTGATCGGTGGTTACCAGGGAAAAGGGGGGGTGGGGGGAGGGCACAAAGGGGGAAGTGGTGTACCCACAACATGACTAACAAAAATGTACAACTGAAATCTCACAAGGTTGTAATCTATCATAACATTAATAAAAAAAAAAAAAAACAACCATCTTTAGCTGAAGACAAAAGATGTTGGGGGTGGGTAGAGTCAGAGACTTCAAAGGGAAGGAGGGCAATTCACAGGTAGGTGAAAAGGAGCAAACATTTGGAAAACAAGTGTTTGGCCACACAGAAACAGAAGAACACAGAGGGGAGCCCGACAAACAGGCTTCTCTAGATTCCTCCCTATCTACCACCTAATGCATGTTATGCTAAGGTGATAGCTCACTTCTTCAGACAGATATTTTTTATTTGAATTTTTTAGGCAGGTAAAGGGGAAGTAACAAGAAAAACTTTCTAAGTCTGTTTTTTCGTAAAAATAATCAGCCTAAGGGCTGGCCCAGTGGCATAGTGGTTGGGTTTGCGGGTTCTGCTTTATTAGCCCAGGGTTTTTGGGTTTGGATCCCAGGTGCGGACATACATACGGTTCATCCAGCCATGCTGTGGTAGTGTCCCACATACAAAATAGAGGAAGATTGGCACAGATATTAGCTCAGGGCCAATCTTCCTCACCCCCCCCCCAAAAAAAAAATCAGCCTAAAATAATCCTCAGGTTAAAGAGAAACATTTTAGAGTGGCAAATTTTGTTCCCCTTCAGTACACTCTATGATGTTCGCAAAATACAACAATGAAATTGCCTAAGGACACATTTCTCAGAATGTATCCCCATCATTAAGTGACTCCTGACTAAATATTAAAGTAGTCTGAAATATGTACAAGCTTATTTGTGATGGAGGTGGAGGTGCTATTGTCATTTGATTTAGTAAACAAAGAAAAATGACTCAAGTAGGAAATATATAAGAGGAAATTCCTCTTCTCCTTTTTCCTCAAAATAATAGGAAAGGAAGAAAACAAGCATGTAGGAATATTAATTCAAGTAGATCCCAGAGAGAGAAAAAACATAACTAAATCTACCAAATAATTTCTGTCTTCTGTTAATGATGCGAAAGAGCAGACCAAGATAAAGTACGTACAAGCACTGATTAATAAAAACGATTGGATTTTTCTGTACTAGTGTCTGGAAGTCTAGGTGCCAGTTTTCTTCAATGACACATGTATGAGACAGAGCAAGCACTCACTCCGTGTGAGCCCTCCCTGGGCAGGGATAAAGTAGCAGAGACAAAGGGTAGCAACCGGTTCCGATTCTGGTTCCATCAGTGCTTGCTAGGGAGTTTCTGTACTTTGACTTTCTTTAGATCTCTTTAAAACTATATGCCTGTTATTTGTGTATAACTCATATACCTACTGCTAGACTATAAGCTCCTTGATGGCAAGCACTTTGTCACAAATGTTTTGTACCTTTCTCAGTATTTCTGCATACAGTAGGCACTCAGTAAATATAGGTTAAACAGATAAATAAAATGCTCCAAACTCAGGCATCCCTGGAAAGTCCTAAACAACAATCAGAATATATCTATCACTGTTTCATTCTTTAATCATTCACAATGTGATAATAAGCAAACTAAAACTTACTTTGGTTTTTATAGGACCCGGTTGAATCACATTGAATCGCATTCCATATTTACCCCATTCAGCTGCAAGAGATCTAAAAATTAAAATAAACATAGATGCTAAAATATTACACTATATGTTAAAAATAATAATAACCAAAAGTACCGGCATGCTTACTCCATGCCAGAGACTACAACCCCAACACGCAGGCAGTATTATTATTCCCCCATGTTACAGACAAGGAAACTGAGTCACAGAGAGGTTAAATTATTTGCTGTGGGTCATATGGCTAGTGAGTCAACCTTAAGTGGTCTACCTCCAGACTTTGTGCCCTTAATTACTCTGCTACACTATCCTCCATCTACATTTTACGGTCCTTAATCACTATGCTATACTACCCACTATTCACATTTTAGAAGCAAGTCCAATATCAATACATATTTTCAGAGTAGGTTTCATTACTTAGCACAAAAAAGTGAGAGACTCATGCCCCTCCTCCACATTTTCTGGAGTTTGTGCATTTATGAAGCTCAATATAACTTTATTTACAGAGCACGGGATTACAATTTTGCAATATCACAAGTGGTCTAATTGAGTAAGAGATGATTACATAGAGAGTTCAAACATTAACCACATCCATGTTTAACTAGGTTTTAATAGAATTGTTGAACTGAGCTTGAGAGGAATAGGAACCTGACAAAATCTTACTAAATGCCCTGAAGGAAAATGTGACACTAAGGGCAGACATGGAAACTTGAAGCCTACTTGACAGATAGGTCTAACTTTTATTATCTAAACTTACTTTAAGAATTTATATTTGTATGTATACTTGTGTGTATATACCTAATCTAGTTTCAGAAAACAACTTATGGTAACTCAAAAGAATACATAAGATGCAAATAAAGAAGAGGGGGCAGAGGAAAGGGAGAGGGAAAGGGCCAGGAGGGAAACAGAAGGAGTAGAGAGAGAGAGATGGAGGGAAGGAGGGAAAGAGGAAGGAAGGAAGGAAAAGAAACAAGGATAAGGAAATATAAAGGAGCCAGGAATGAAGCCAATACCTAAATGTATTGTGACATTCCATATAATTGTAATAGACAGTTTACAAATTTGTATCTACTCTTTCCATGACACCATGCAAAAAAGGTAAGCCTAATCATTTACACAATTCGCAGTGCCCACAAGGAAAAAGCAAGCTAATTTCTCTGAAGAAGCACAATTGCTTCTGACAAAAAAAATTTTTTCCAAGACGACTTATAAAAGGAAAATTATCTAATATAATAATGTCCTTAAGATACTGTATCCTTTCAATAGATACAAAGGGATAAGTTTAATGTGATATCCATTAATTTGGCCTGACAGCATCAATTCAAAGGCCAATACAGTAAAACCAATTCTACAGGATAGGGGGCATGTGCTCTAAGCAGTCTGTTAATCTGACTTAATCCACAGGTGCATTTTAGAGAAATGGGTGGCCTACATCTCTTTCAGGCAAATCATACTAAAAATTGCTTCTCTATGTGATGCTTTTGGCAGAGTTCATGACAATACCTACCCTGGGCATGTACTTGTAGTGCACCTACTCCAAATTGCTAGGGAAGCAGTAACTTCATATCTTACAAGAATTACAAAGCTGAACAGAGTATATAGCATCCTGTGAAAAACCGAGCAATCTATTAAGGAAATCTACCTAGAGGAAAAGCCATCCCAACTCTGCTCAGAGGTGACCAGATAAATGTGTTCCAGTGCTAGCTCTCGTTAAACCAGCTTACATTCTGAAGAACTATTGCAACATGATAAGGAATCCACCTCACTGGCTTGCCCTGCATGTTAAGATGCTAAACACAATATACTAGATATATGTTAGCCATTATTGTTCTTCTACCAACAGATGTTTATTGTGTACTTCCTAGGCGCCAACACTCCATAAATGTTGTTTACCCTCAAATAAAAAAAGGTAGTCCCTGCTCTCAAGTGCAGTCCCTCTCTCTCAAGAGGTCAGTTTAGTTGTATAATGAACTAGCTACTATACTGGGAGTTACATAATGTGTGTCACAGCTGCTTAAAGGGAGAAGTACCTAAGTCTACTGAGAGTGAGAGGGAAGGCTTCCTTGAGCAGGTGATAGTTGAGTTGACATTTGAAGAAGGATTGGGGCTTTGTTATGGGAGGCAAGGGGAAAGAAAAGAGGACGGAAAATAATAGAAGGTAGGACAGAGAAAGAAGACAGCCCAGGCATATGGGCCAGTATGAGTAAAGGACACTGGCGCAAACAACATGCAGCATTTGGAGACCTACAAGGCCTCATCTGGTACAATGGTGTACTATAAAGTATGAGACAAGAGTCGATGGGGACTCAGGCTGGAGAGGAAGGTACACATTTATTGACCATCTACTATGTGCAATACACTACATAAGAATACAAAAAAAAATTAAAAAGCAGCACAAAACCACAGTCCTTAAAGGACATGAAATTGAAACCTTTAACAAGATTCAAAGGTCCCAACAAAACAAATATTGATATTGGACAACTGGTGCCAAAACAGTCAAGTTCCAACCTCTTATTTCCAATACCATCTGACCTTCAAAAAGGTAACTATCTCTATTCAGACTAAGATTCAACTTCTGAGTAAAGTAACATGTCTTTTTATCTCAAACAAATGTGTATTACTGATTTAAATGTTAAAAAGTACTTTGAGACTACTGGAAAAAAAGAATAATTGTGCAGTTTAGAAAGCAGTGAGCACCAGCTATGGACCAGATGCTGCTAAGCAATGAATATAGAAAGATACATAAGCTTTGGTCCCTTTCCTCACAGAACTCACATTCTATGAGGAAGTCAGATAGCTTTAATGATATGTTAAAAAGCAGTCTATCATGCCCTTCTCTGTGCCCCTACTATATATTGGTACATGACCTTCATTTTAGACTACATAACACTGGATGGCATTTATTTATTAGTGTATTAGTCTTCTCACTAGACTGGAGTAAACAAAGTTTTAAGGGAACACAAAGTAGAGGATAATTAATTCTGTTCCAGACAAATGGGAGAAAATATCCCAGAGTAGGCGATATGATGAGAGCCTTGAAAGTAGGAAAATTATCACAGCAATTTCCAATAGGAGCATAATCCAGGCATAGAAATATGAAAATGCATGGTACCTTTAAGGAAATATGGACCAGTCTAGTGGAAATTAAAGCACAGGGGTAATGATATAAGAATACAAGCTCAGGTGAGGATGAGGACTCTCCTACTTCTACCACTATTCTATCCCTGATACCTAGCACAATAAAAGGCACACAATGAATATTTACCAAATAAATCAATGAATAAACAAAGGCCAGGGATAAGTCTATTTAGAATGTGATACTGAGTTTCAGTTTTTATTCCAAAGAGTTAACAAAAAAATGATCTAAGGTTTTTTATCTAGGGAGTATTATAAACAGATACATACTTTTAGAAAGATAACTCTGGTAGGAAAATTGATTAAAAAATAAAGAAGGAAGTAAGCCACGATGAGAACCTACATTACAACAAAGACAGTGGAAAAGGCCAATGGGGAACAGGTTAAAAAAAGCAATCATATGCTGCTGAGAAAAGGCCACAGGACCTGGCAAGTGGTCACTGGTCTATGTTAGTCCTATTAATCTTGCAGAGTAGGTACAATAAAAGGATGAAGGTGTGTTTAAGAGAGGTCGGGGGGGGGGGGGGGCTGGCCCCATGGCCGAGTGGTTAAGTTCGCGCGCTCCGCTGCAGGCGGCCCAGTGTTTCGTTGGTTCGAATCCTGGGCGCGGACATGGCACTGCTCATCAAACCACGCTGAGGCAGCGTCCCACATACCACAACTAGAAGAACCCACAACGAAGAATATACAACTATGTATCGGGGGCTTTGGGGAGAAAAAGGAAAAAATAAAATCTTTAAAAAAAAAAAAAAAGAGAGGTCAGGGGTGGCACTAGTAGATACATGGGAGGGAAAAAAAAAGCTGTAGTCCTGTGCTATCTAATGTGGTAGCCACTAGCCATATGCAGGTACTTAATTTTAATTTTAAAATACTTAAAATTAAATAAAATTTAGTTTCTCATTCACAGTAGCCACAATTCAAGGGTTCATTGGCCACATGTGGCTATTGGATAACGCAGATTTATAGAACATTTCCACCACTGCAGAAAGTTCTATTGGACAGTGCTGCTATAGACTTATCCAGGAGATAGAATGTCTGTCTTCAGGTTAATCCAAATTAATCTGTTTTACTTTTCTCTGGATAGAGACCAGAATGCAGGAATTTAGTTCCATGAGTTACCAAAGTACATTATTTATCTTTAGCGACAAGATTAACATAGTATACTCACTTGTTCATAGCTTCCACTCCTGCTTTGGCAGAAGCACTTGGTACTACAAAACCTGACCCAGTCTCAGCATAAATGGTTGTAATAGCAAGAAATGCTGCTCCTAAAAATTTAAAGGATATAGTAATTAACAACACGGTTAAATCAATTCACATCAGGAAAACATGATTTACAAGAATGGAATCTGATTCAAGAGAGTTTAGCAAAACGTGAACATTTTTTAAAACTTCAGTAGCCCTAAATTAAACAGAGAGTAATCTAATAAAATTGCTACATCTTGCTAGTAATCTTACTGACATTTAGGATGGCCCAGCCTGTGCTTACTTGGGATTCTATACCAGGTGAGTCAACATCAAAGCCCAAATCTCAGAGGCATGGCCCTATAACACCCTGCATAATCAGCTGGACAGGCTCTCTAATAACTAAGTGCCCACTTAACTAAAAGTAAGTCAGAATCAAAACTAAATTAGCAGGGACTTCTGCTTCCAGCCATGATGGACATGCCATCCTCCTGTAAACATCAAGAAAACAGTGTAAAATATATGATACAACTATTTTCAAATACTATACAATAGACAGGGAAGGACAATGATCCCTGAGAAAGAAAACAAATGAAATGAGCCCTAAGATTACCCTAGATTTTTGCCCAAAGGTACTATAGGTATACTATATACTGTACTATATACTATGTACTATATACATACACATACTACATACTGTAGTATACATTATATACTATACACATATACTATATAGACTGTGGCATAAGGAGGAGGAATACAAGCAAAATATGGCATTTTCACTGAGCTGAGTAGAAAGAGATCAGAGTTTGGGGAGGCTGAGGAATTTGTGAGGAAAGTTCTCCCAAGGAGGAAAGTATACAGAAATAGAGCTCCACAGACCTGCATAGTCTCTCCTTGAGTCTTTGCCCAAATATCTAGCTGTACCTGTTTAGGGTGGAATTCCATGAGGCCAGGCAAAGAACCACTGCCAGGGAGCTGTAGGCTGAACAATCCCCAGAGCTCACATAGGGCTGGGAGATAAGTGAACTTTAAGCAGCTTCGTTGAACATCCAGGGCTTTCAAGTGTAGAGTTCAGAAAGGCCATGCCTTAGTAGGAGGGTTAAATTAACCCCAAAGTAAAGGATAGACTCATCAAAATAAAGTTTAAAAATGAACATTGAAATGATTGAGTTGATCCACAAGTAACTTAACTGTTTGCCAAAACAAAACTCAACATAGTTCAAAGGAAAATTAAAATACACACAAGCCTGTGCACACACACACGCACACTCAACAACATGACATTCACAGCATGCAGTCAAAAATTACTACACATAAAAAGACACAGAAAGGGGCCGGCTCAGTGGCCAAGTGGCTAAGTTCATGTGCTCCGCTGCAGTGGCCCAGGGTTTGGATCCTGGGCACGGACATGGCACTGCTCGTCAGGCCACGCTGAGGTGGTGTCCCACATCCCACAACTAGAAGGACCTGCAACTAAGATATACAACTATGTACCAGGGGGTTTGGGAAGTAAAGCAGGAAAAAAAAAAAAAAAGATTGGCAACAGTTGTTAGCTCAGGTGCCAATCCTTAAAAAAAAAAAAAAAAAAAAAGGAAGATTGGCAACAGTTGTTAGCCTAGGTGCCAATCTTTAAAAAAAAAAAGACACAGAAAGATAACCAGGAGGAAGATCAGTTAATAGAAAGTCTCAGAAATGACAAAGAAGATAGAATTAGCAGATAAAGACCTTTAAAATGACAGCATAAATATGCCTAAAAATTTCAAGGAAAATGAGTATAATGAGAAAAATGAAAAACACAAAAGTAGAACCAAACAGAATTTCTAAAGCTAAAAAATACAATACCCAAAATGAAAAATTAAATGAATGGGATTAGTTGCCGAAGAAACGATGCATGCTCTTAAACACATAGCAGTATCAACCATTCAAAATGAAGGACAGAAGCAGAAGGAAGTTGAGAAAAAAAGAAAAAGAACAAAGCCTCAGTGAGCTGTGGAACAATATCTAGCATGCTAACATATGTATAATTGGTGTCCCAGAAGAAAGGGGTAGAAAAATTACTTGGAGAAATAAAGGCTGAAAATTTTCCACATTTGGCAAAAACTATAATCTATAGATCCAGGGAGCTAAACAAATCCCAAGCAGGATAAATACAAAGAAAACCATACCAAGACATATAATAATCAATCACTCAACACCAGTGATAAAGAGAAAATCTTAATAGTGACCAGAGGGAAAATAATATAAATAAGGGAACTAAGATAAAAATATTCATTGAGATCATCAGAAATAATGTTAGCTAGAGAATAATGGAATGGTATCTAAAGGTGCTGAAAGAAAAAAAATCTGTCAACCCTGAGTTCTGTACACAGTGGAAATATCCTTCAAAAATGGAGGTGGTATTTTCTGACAAACAAAAGCTGAAAGAATCCACTGCCAGCAGTCCTGCACTACAAGAAATACTGAAGAAAAGTTCTTCAGGCAAAATGAAAACGATACTAAATAGAAACTCAGATCTTAGATGGAATGATGGATGTCAAAATGGTAAGTGTGTCAATAAACATATAACATTTTTTCTTGTTTTCTTTAGAAAATAATTGACTATATAAACCTATCCAAAAAAGTGACACCAAATGTGTGTAATCAGCAGTAGTAGTTTCTCAATAAATTGAATGAATGAATGAAAGTTTAAAATAACAATTTTTAGCTCCTGAGAAATCAGTGATTTTTCTACTACTTATTTAGCCGTAACACTGAATAAGATAATACTGTAAATTTAATATTTGCGAAAGGATCAAAATACATATTTTATAAAATAGTACATACTTTAAGAAATTTAAAGGACTACAAGTTTGAAGGACTACAATGAAAATAGTCTGAAGAAGAGTCAGATAAACTTTTTTTCTCCTCACGTATTTAGTTTCTCTTTCCTTCTCCATTTTCCAGAGCAGAAACAAAACTCAGATGGACAAGGGGGTAGAAGAGAGGGCAGAAGTACCATTTTGAGGATACAAGAAATAAGACTGGTTATGTTACTCATTATGGTAACTCCTTTTATATATCAAACTCAGCCTTTCAGATCGCTGAAAATTATGTTGCTTCCAAAATCACTCTGCGAAAGAGGAGGGATGTAGAACATTAGTGTACCCCATTAAAGCACACTGTCAACAGATGCTAACTGCATCATTTCTAGAGCAAAATTATAAAAACAACTTTAAAAAGTGCCAATTACTAATACAAAGCAAAAGCTCCAGTAGAAAGTGCTCTATCTTCTGATTCAGATTTAACAGAAATGTTTATCGAGGGAGAGGAGTTAGGCCATTATTATATAATTCAGATACTGAAAATGAAAGATATTGTCTTCTCTGTCTCCCTTTAGGTTTTACTTCCTCAGCCTAGAAGATGTGGGTAGCCCACTGTTTAGAATGAGATATGCTGCTTTTAATTCTCCCCAGGTATAAAAAGGAGGTAAAAATTTGAAATTATACTGTTCCAATAGGGTGACTGCTGCATGGTGAAACAATACAGCTGGACTTCAAAAAACGAACAGTGGTGCTAAAAGTTCAAAGTAAAGAATTCTCAGATTCCCAGGGTTAGCCACAGACATATTTTTCTTTTTGTAGAAAGGCCAATTATTTAAATTAGAATAATTATTTAACCTATAGAAGAGGTTTGGAAACAGCAAATTTCTAACATCCCTGTGCAGACAACAGAAACAAATCTGTTACTTAGTAAGGTCAAGTAAAGGAGAAAGGCAGCAATGGATGAAATAAGTATTATGCTAGCTCAGGCTTCATTATTTCAAAATGGGAAAAAATAGTAACAAAGAAATACTAAAAATCACTCTATTACAAATGATAAAATATGTGTAAGAATATGTTCCAATTTCAAAAGGAGACTCAAAAGCTCTAAAACGTGGTTTCAACCCAAATTATGAAAATTAAAATAATAAACAATTTTAGTTTCAATGACCAACAAAGGTGGAATAGTGTAAAGACACCTGGGCTTAAATATTGATTCTACTATTTACGAGCTATGCAGCTGTGTGACCTTGACCACTTCCCTCCTCTAGCCCCCAGATTTACCATCTGCAAAACAGGAAAATAGGGAGTGTCCAGAAAATGTCATTAAAGTCTAGGATTACTTATTAATTAACTGTTGCTGTTGATTCCACCTACTACTCTTTTACCCTCATACAAAAAGCCCCATTTTGAAACTGATAATATCCAGCTTTTTAACCACCATCTGTAACTTCAATTGATGTTATCTTTGGCTTCCCAGCTACTCTGCCACTTTCATTGAAATCTGATTCCTGGCCTTAAACGTACAAAAATATCTGTATACACATCTCAAACCCAACTTCTGCCATCATCCTGGTAGATTTCACCATCCAGGTAGACAAGATCATAAATCTTACAGCTGCATGATCTCATCTCCAATAGACTTCACTGCTCCCCAATTTAGCCACAACCTGAGCTTTGTCATTATTCCAAAACACTGAATACAGTGCCTCACTCTTGTTTCTGTCCTTCTAGTTCTCTCCCACGCTCATGCTGCATGTGCTCTTTGAGATCTCACTACAAAATTCTGAGTGCTTTACCTCCCATATTCTTTAGGATTATAATTTCCACCCCCCGCCCAGACTAACTTGTTTATTTACAGCCTAGACTACTACATGAATTAATCACTCAACTCCTAGCCACCACATTCTCTCAAGACGTCCACCCTGCAAACTCTCAATACAAAAATGGCTTTTTCACTCTTACACACAGGGAATTTTAATACTGTTACAAACTGTGGGTGAATGCCATTGGAAAGATGCACCTGTAATTTCACCAGGGCAAACGACAGCTCGATTGTGTGTTTAGGAGGTACAAGGAGTTCACTGTTGTCTTATGTGTAATGTAATGCCTGGAGCTATTATTTGCAGTTTTTTCTTTTTTTCTTTTTTTTGAGGACGATTAGCCCTGAGCTAACTGCTGCCAATCCTCCTTTTTTAGCTGAGGAAGACTGGCCCTGAGCTAACATTTGTGCCCATTTTCCTCTACTTTATATGTGGGATGCCTACCACAGCATGGCTTGACAAGGGGTGCCATGTCTGTACCTGGGATCCAAACTGGCAAACCCTGGGCCACCAAATCGGAATGTGCGAACTTAACTGCTGCGCCACCAGCGTGGCCCCCTATTTGCAGTTTTAAGTCTTCTACTATTACTGCCAGAAATTAATCTTACTGACAATCATAGAAAAAAACTGCACTTCTCTATCTTCTTGATGAGGGCACAGAGGACCCTGTCTCTCAGCCACTTTTTGATAACAGCCCAGATTAAATTTAAATCTAAAAATCATCAATGCTCTAACAAGTTAGTCAAAGGAGGATTATGTAACTTAAAAAAATAGAATAACTCTTCTTAAAAGAATATTATGGGGGCTGGCCCCGTGGCATAGTGGTTAAGTTTGGCATGTTCCATTTCAGCAGCCCAGGTTCAATTCCCGGGCACGGACTTATACCACTTGTCAGCAGCCATGCTGTGGTGGTGACCCACATATAAAATAGAGGAAGACTGGTACACGTGTTAGCTCAGGGCAAATCTTCCTCAGCAGGAAAAAAAAAAGAATATTATGGAGGAACCTAACATTTTCTTTAATAGCTAACACTTACTGAGCACTAGTCTGGGCCTGGCATTGTTCTTAACACTTTAAAGGCACTAGCTCATTTAATCATCACAGCAATCCTAGGAGGGAGATTCTATTACTATCCTCACTTTACAGAAGAGACTGAGGCACAGACAGGTAACTTACCCAAGTTCACATGACTATTGGCAGTATAACCAGGATTGGAACCAGGCAGGTTGGTTCTAGAGCCCACTCTTAACCAATTTCAGTCATGTAAAATTGCCTCTCCAAAAAATTTCCAACTATGTAATTTAAAAGAAAAAGAGATTCCTTTCCAAAATTTCCAAATCATGTTACCTTTACATTATCTTCACAAAACACCAAAGTAAGGTGCACGGTTGCTACAAGAAATTTTAACAAATGAAGTTGAAATGTTCCATTAAACTAGCAAGACAACTCTAGCAAGAATTGATTTTAAAAGGAAACCAATGCTGCCCTAATAAATTCCAACTGATGACTAGAAATGTGTTTTTAAACATTGTTCAAATGCACTCACTGTTCTAAGGAAGGACTGGACACAATACACAGAATCGTACCCATATGGTTCTTATATACTTTAAAATCTAGACAGCATATAACTTGTACTCACACTACTGACAAATAAGAAAGCCTCATTCTATTCCTGCTCTACCCTTCCTGAAACAAGGTACATTGTCTTCCATAACAACTGATTTTGTCAAAAGACTGATCGCCATCTTTTTCTCCCTAATAGTAAAGCTGACAGGCACAACTGAAGTGTTAAATTTGCCCTCAATTCACCTTGATTTTGTAGGTCTCAAAAACGTTTCATTTTATAAACAAAGTATCACTTTTGTGCTTAGTGAAAAGTTAGGAACTGGTGGGGAGAGGAGCAGAGAAAGGGTGGAAAGGGCTTGCAGGTGGGGCAGAAATAATGCATCCTGATGGGTAAAAGCATTTCTGATCTTGATGGACGGGGGAAAATGAGACTTACAAACACCGCACAATAACAAATAGCCTGTTTTTAAATGCTACCGTGTGCATGATAGCCTCTGAACAGGGCATCCTTCATTGAGGTGTGGAACTAAAGTTGGGCATGATGATTCTGTGTGGCTTAGGGAAAAATGACTCTAGTCAGAGTATATGTAAAAGAACAGTCAAAGAAGGGGTGGTTATGGAAAGAAGTGAGATTGGACAGGCTGAGGACACTGGATGATGGAGGATGAAGGGAAAGTAACTCGCCAAGTACAATATGAAAGGATTAGAAATAAGAACGTTTTAAAATTTATTTTTGTGTTTGCAGTTCATACATTATGTAGTCTAGGACAGCAAGAGCATTAAAAACCTTGAGTTTTGGGATAATTTATTATAACAGCTGCATGAACAATATAAAGTATTTTACCAAAGCTTTCAAATGTTTTTCCTATCTGTTGACCAAAAGGATCTTGTCTTTTTTAAAATCTTTCTTTAGTTGGTAAACTATTTATATTAACTCTTTTCTTCCTCTAGCAAGGAGGCTCCTGGTAAGATTACTTTCGGCATACTTCCAATGACACCCATCTATCCACAATCCCCTCTACAGGCATTTCTTAATTATTTTCTTTTTTTCCTTCATTTTACATGATTAATCTGCCTAGACAGTGACCGTGAAATGGAGGACGAAGGAGTTAGTTTCCCTGGATTAGGATGAAACTGTGCCTATACACACAAGGTTAATGTGGGAAACAAAGTAACCAAAGTTTCCCAGCTTGCCTTGCAGAACAGCAGGAGGACAGCTTCTAAGGCGGTAGCTTGCTGACAGCCTTCTGCCTAAACATCTCGCAGGAACATTGAGAAACTACAATGACCGACTATAAGCTTTACACATCACAGACTAAAGATCTACCGCACGCAACATATAGGAATCCCACCCCCGCAAATTTGCACATGCTGCCCATGAAGAAATATGAAACACAGTCAGCCCAGTGCAGAGGACTCTTAGAACTTCAGCCCCCAAGGCCACATGCTCCCCTCTCATTTTATTCTCACAGTGTGCTTTGGAAAAACCCTTAGAACTGCATGTAGGCAAGCTAATCTGTAACTGGTAGAAAGAATAACTTGTTAGAAGAAAATTTATGTCCTCTGCCCAAACTGTTCCTTCTGTCCCAGTTAAGGAAGTAACTGAGATTTTCTCTCAGATTCCTCAGGAATGTTGCATTCAGCAGATGTGCTATGGAGAAGCGCCAAATGTTCTGTGGTCATCCATCACCTGACACTCCTGAGCCCCCTCCTCACCCCTGTTTGCCTTATATAAGTCATTTCCAAATCAGTTCCCTTTAAGATGGGGTTTTTTTTTTTAGGACATTAGTCCACCATCTTCCAATTCACTAGCTTATTAAAGTTCTTTCTCTACCACCGCCAGCTTGGCCTTTTATCTCGTGGCGAACAGATGGAGCCCTGGCTCAGTATCAAACTTTCACTTTTTCCGTTTTTCCAACACAGGCCCCATATGGTTCAAACTTCCTTGGGCTGCTTCTGACTATCCCCTGCTCTTAGATTCCCTGAAGCACTGAAAATTATTTCCACCAAATTCTTTAAAGTATCCAGGGTATCATATGTTCATTCATATGCATTGGAACATGTACCTTTGTAAAGCAATTTATATTTTTCATGAAGCTTTTGTATCTAACACCTTGTTTTCTTACTAAATATTGGAGTAGTAATTAACTATCCAATCTGTTTTACAGCTGAGAAAGCTGAGTAGTGGTAAAAATACCATGACTCACCAATTACCCAAGTATCACACTAGGTGACCATGACTTAAACTAAACTATGGTTCCTTCTTTTTTCCCACTAGACCACTTAAAACGATGAAAAAAAATTACGTAAAACATCAAGTTAAATAGTGATAGTTAACACTTATTAGGTATTTAATAAACTATAGTTTCTCATCTGTAAAAGTGAGAGTTAAAAACATCTACCCCATCTATTAAAAAAGACTAACTCCATGCCTCAGTTTCCACCCACAACTATAAACAGGAATAAAATAGCACTTACCTTACAGAGTCATTGTAAGTTATTAAATGAGTTAATAAATTTTTAGCTCTTAGAACAAAACCTGATACAGAATAAGCACTCAACAAATGTTAGGTGTTAAAAAAAATGTGGAAAGGGGAGGGGATCCAAGATGGCGCCGTGAGTAGTCCTCTTTGTCTCTCCCCCTTTGAGTCTACAATTATTTGGAGACTTATCGCTTAACAAAGGATATCCAGACAGCATCTCAGGACGTCTGAGATACCCACGCGACTATACATCGGAAGGCGGACGGACTTTCCTCCCGGAGGATGTGGAAATAGGTGAAAACTCTCCGACCCCAACCGAACAGCCTAGTACCCGCAAGTGGCTTTCTTCCAATGGAGGCCCCCAGAAGATCAACACACATCTAGGGCAGGAGCGGGCACACAACAGAGGAGCGACGGTGGAAACAGGTGACCAGAACCCTACCTAAACCCCCCGCAATTACTCCTAAACGCAGAGGGAAACTTTGGAGTTGCACACCTGGGCCTGCGGGGAGAGTCTCTCCCCGCCATTGGCGGGGAGATCCTGCCTGGTGTTCACGGCGCCCGGAGGGTCCCAGAGAGAGTTGCTGAGGGTACGGAGGTCTCCCGGCTGCCACTGCCGGCACAGTGGGGCTAGGGATTGCCAGAGATCTCCGAGTGGACTGGGGCTGGGTGAAGCTCCAGAGGCCCGCTCTGCACCCCGGAGGGGAAGCTCCAGAGTTCTGCCCGGGCAGCAGACAGAACTCTCTGTCTGCCATTAGCGGAGGGGCCACGCCCAGCATCCACAATACCAGGAGGGTCCCGGAGAGGAGACTATTAGGCAGGGTAGCAGCTGACCAGCTACCACTGAAATCAGGATCTCCGGCTATCCCCCCAAGACAGGGCAAAGGGCTCCCTGAGTTCCTGGGGAACAGGACTGGGGCTGGGGGGAGTTCCAGCGACCCAGCTCCATAGTCTAGGGGGAAACCCTACAGGCTCACAGCAGCCTCAGGGAAAGCCTCTGCACAGCACCAGCAGAAAGCACCAAGCCGGCAGCCACAAGGCTGGAAGACCCCGGGACAAAAGCAGCATAGCTAGGTGAACTAACCACAGACTGTAGAAGATGCCAATAGCTCTCCTGCGACCCATAGTGGACAAGTGAGATTTTGTGGGTGCCAACAGCAACAGAGCGACAAATATAAGTGATCCCACCCCTGGCCGCTGGAAAAGCCCATAACACCGTTGCAGACCCCAAGGAGGGAGCACATCTAGGTGGGCTGCAACAGTAGGCACCAGCAGCCTGAAGCCCCCCTGTGACGGCCCCCATGGCAGAGGAGGGAATCCAAAGGACCACTGTGACTACGAGGAGGGGCCCAGGCCCAGTTAGCAACTGCGGACAGGGTTCCTGGTTGGTGCAGTATAAACAGCTGCTCCCCCACCGCAGCAGCTGAAACAAGTGAAAGGAGCAACTAAACTCTATCTCCATGCGGAGGCACAAATCAACAACATCAAGCAATATGAAAAAATACATTAAATCTCCAGAACAGAAAGAAAATAACAAAGACACAGAAAACAATCCCAAAGAAAATGAGATATATAACCTAAATGATGATGACTTCAAAACAGCCATCATTAAAATACTCAATGAGTTAAGAGACAATTCTGACCGACAACTCAAAGAGTTCAGGAGCTATGTCACAAAAGAGTTTGATACGATAAAGAAGAACCAAACAGAAATATTGGAAATGAAGAACACAATAGAGGAGATTAAGAAAAATCTAGATGCTCTGAACAGTAGGGCCGATAATATGGAGGAAAGAATTAGCAATTTGGAAGATGGCAATATAGAATTGCTGCAGGCAGAGGAGGAGAGAGAAGCAAGACTAAAAAGAAATGAAGAAACTCTCCGAGAATTATCAGACACAATTAGGAGATGCAACATAAGGATTATAGGTATACCAGAGGGAGAAGAGAAGGAGAAAGGGGCAGAAAGCCTATTCAAAGAAATAATGGCTGAGAGCTTCCCAAATCTGGTGAGAGAGATGGATCTTCAGGTGACAGAAGCCAACAGATCTCCAAACTTTATCAATGCAAGAAGACCAACTCCACCGCATATAGTAGTGAAGCTAGCAAAAGTCAACGACAAGGAGAAAATACTAAGGACAGCCAGGCAAAAGAAACTAACCTACAAAGGAACCCCCATCAGGCTATCAGCAGATTTCTCAGCAGAAACTTTATAGGCTAGAAGAGAGTGGAATGATATATTAAAAAATCTGAAGGACAAAAATCTACAGCCGAGAATTCTCTACCCAGCGAAAATATCCTTCAAATACGATGGCGAAATAAAAACTTTCCCAGATAAACAATAATTAAGGGAGCTCATTGCCACAAAACCTCCTCTTCAGGAAATCCTCAGGAAAACCCTCATTCCTGAAAAATTCAAAAAAGGAAAGGGGCTACAAAACCAAGAGCAGAGGAGATAAGTAGAAGGACAACAACAGAGAGTAGCAGCTCTTCATCAGAACAGATTAAACCACGGGACGAGAAACAAAGGAAATTGAAGAAAACCGGAAAACAAGACACAAAATGGTAGTGGTAGGCCCCCACATCTCAATAATCACTCTAAATGTAAATGGATTGAACTCCCCAATCAAAAGACACAGAGTGGCAGGGTGGATCAAAGAACAAGATCCAACAATATGCTGCCTCCAGGAAACACACCTCAGCCCCAAAGACAAACACAGACTCAGAGTGAAGGGATGGAGAACAATACTCCAAGCTAATAATGAACAAAAGAAAGCAGGTGTCGCTATACTAATATCAGACAAGGTAGATTTCAAAGCAAAACAGATAAAGAAAGACAAAGAGGGACAGTATATAATGATAAAAGGGACTCTCCACCAAGAAGACATAACACTTATAAATATATACGCACCCAACACAGGAGCACCAAAATTTGTAAAGCAACTCTTAATAGAACTAAAAGAAGACATCAACAACAATACAATAATAGTAGGGGACCTCAACACACCATTAACACCAATGGACAGAACATCCAGACAGAAAATCAACAAGGAAATAATAGAATTAAATGAAAAATTAGACCAGATGGACTTAATAGATATATATAGAACACTTCATCCAAAAACAGCAGGTTACACATTCTTCTCAAGTGCACATGGAACATTCTCAAGGATTGACCATATTTTGGGAACCAAGGCAAACATCAATAAATACAAGAGAGTTGAAATAATATCAAGCATCTTTTCTGATCATAATGCTATTAAACTAGAAATCAACTACAAGAAAAAAGCAGAGAAAGGTGCAAAAATGTGGAGACTAAACAACACGCTTCTCAACAAACAATGGATCATTGAAGAAATCAAATTTTATCTGGAGACAAATGAAAACAAGAACACGACATACCAAATCATTTGGGATGCAGCAAAAGCAGTCCTAAGAGGGAAATTCATCGCAATACAGGCTCACCTCACTAAACAAGAAAAAGCTCACATAAGCAACCTCAAACGACACCTAACAGAACTAGAAAAAGAAGAACAAACAAAGCCCAGAGTCAGTAGAAGGAGGGAAATAATAAAAATAAGAGCAGAAATAAACGATATTGAAACAAAAAAGACAATAGAAAGGATCAATGAAACAAAGAGTTGGTTCTTAGAAAGAATTAACAAAATTGACAAACCCCTAGCCAGACTCACCAAGAAAAGAAGAGAGAAATCGCAAATTAATAAAATTAGGAATGAGAGAGGAGAAATCACAACAGATACCAATGAAATACAAGAGATCATAAGAGAATACTATGAAAAACTATATGCCAACAAATTGAACAACCTGGAAGAAATGGACAAATTCCTAGACTCCTACAATCTCCCCAAACTGAATCAGGAAGAAATGGAGAATCTGAATAGGCCAATCACAAGTAAGGAAATAGAAACGGTAATCAAAAACCTCCCCAAAAATAAGAGTCCAGGACCACACGGCTTCTCTGGAGAATTCTACCAAACATTCAAAGAAGACTTAATACCTATTCTCCTCAAACTGTTCCAGAAAATTGAGAAAGATGGAGTACTCCCTAACACATTCTATGAAGCCAACATCACTCTGATCCCCAAACCTGACAAGGACAACACAAAGAAGGAGAACTACAGGCCGATATCACTGATGAACATAGATGCAAAAATCCTCAACAAAATTTTGGCAAACCGAATACAGCAATACATCAAAAAGATTATACACCATGATCAAGTGGGATTTATACCAGGGACACAGGGATGGTTCAACATCCGCAAGTCAATCAACATGATACACTACATCAACAAAATGAAAAACAAAAACCACATGATCATCTCAATAGATGCAGAGAAAGCATTCAACAAGATCCAACACCCATTTATGATAAAAACCCTCAATAAAATGGGTATAGAAGGAAAGTACCTCAACATAATAAAGGCCACATATGACAGACCCACAGCCAACATCATACTCAATGGACAAAAACTGAAAGCCATCCCTCTGAGGACAGGAACAAGACAAGGGTACCCACTTTCACCACTCCTATTCAACATAGTACTGGAGGTGCTGGCCAGAGCAATTTGGCAGGAAAAAGAAATAAAAGGAATCCAAATAGGTAACGAAGAAGTAAAACTCTCGCTGTTTGCAGATGACATGATCTTATATATAGAAAACCCCAAAGAATCCATAGAAAAACTATTAGAAATAATCAACAACTACAGCAAAGTAGCAGGGTATAAAATTAACGTGCATAAATCAGTAGCATTTCTATACACTAACAAGGAACTAACAGAAAAAGAACTCAAGAACTCAATCCCATTCACAATCACAACGAAAAGAATAAAATACCTTGGGATAAACTTAACCAAGGAAGTGAAGGATCTATACAATGAAAACTACAAGACTTTCTTGAAAGAAATTGATGACGACATAAAGAGATGGAAAGACATTCCATGCACATGGATTGGAAGAATAAACATAGTTAAAATGTCCATACTACCTAAAGCAATATACAGATTCAATGCTATCCCAACCAGAATCCCAAGAACATTCTTCACAGAAATTGAACAAACAATCCTAAAATTCATATGGGGCAACAAAAGACCGCGAATTGCTAAAGCAATCCTGAGCAAGAAAAACAAAGCCGGCGGAATCACAATCCCCAATCTCAAAACATACTACAAAGCTACAGTAATCAAAACAGCATGGTACTGGTACAAAAACAGGTCCACAGATCAATGGAACAGAATTGAAAGTCCAGAGATAAAACCACACATCTATGGACAGCTAATCTTCGACAAAGGAGCAGAGGGCCTACAATGGAGAAAAGAAAGTCTCTTCAACAAATGGTGCTGGGAAAACTGGACAGCCACATGCAAAAGATTGAAAATTGACCATTCTTTTTCACCACACACCAAAATAAACTCAAAATGGATCAAAGACCTAAAGATTAGGCCTGAGACAATAAGTCTTTTGGAAGAGAATATAGGCAGTACACTCTTTGACATCAGTTTCAAAAGAATCTTTTCGGATGCTGTAACTCCTCAGTTGAGGGAAACAATAGAAAGAATAAACAAATGGGACTTCATCAGACTAAAGAGCTTCTTCAAGGCAAGGGAAAACAGGATTGAAACAAAAAAACAGCTCACTAATTGGGAAAAAATATTTACAAGCCACTTATCCGACAAAGGGTTAATCTCCATAATATACAAAGAACTCACACTGCTTAACAAGAAAAAAACAAACAACCCGATCAAAAAATGGGCAGAGGACATGAACAGACATTTCTCAAAAGAAGATATGAATATGGCCAATAGACACATGAAAAGATGTTCATCATCGCTAATCATCAGGGAAATGCAAATCAAAACTACACTAAGATATCACCTTACACCCGTTAGATTGGCAAAAACATCCAAAACCAAGAGCGACAAATGTTGGAGAGGTTGTGGAGAAAAAGGAACCCTCATACACTGTTGGTGGGAATGCAAACTGGTACAGCCACTATGGAAAACAGTATGGAGATTTCTCAAAAAGTTAAAAATAGAAATACCCTATGACCCAGCCATCCCATTACTGGGTATCTATCCTAAGAACCTGAAATCAGAAATCTCAAGAGTCCATTGCACCCCTATGTTCATCGCAGCATTATTTACAATAGCCAAGACGTGGAACCAACCTACATGCCCAGAAACTGATGATTGGATAAAGAAGATGTGGTATATATACACAATGGAATACTACTCAGCCATATAAAAAGACAAAATTGGCCCATTCACAACAACGTGGATGGACCTCGAGGGTATTATGTTAAGCGAAATAAGCCAGTCAGAGAAAGACGAACTCTATATGACTCCACTCAGAGGTGGAAATTAGTATATTGATAAGGAGATCTGATTGGTGGTTACCAGGGAAAAGGGGGGGTGGGGGGAGGGCACAAAGGGGGAAGTGGTGTACCCACAACATGACTAACAAAAATGTACAACTGAAATCTCACAAGGTTGTAATCTATCATAACATTAATAAAAAAAAAAGAGAGAGAGAAAAAAACACTAAAAAAAAAAATGTGGAAAGAAAGGAGGGAGGGGAAAAGAGTGAGGGAGTGTGGGAGAGAGAAAGGAAGAAAACTTGGTTAAAATTAGGGCATTTCCTATAAATAATGTTTCACTTTTTGCTTGCTCAGTATTCTAGCACCTTTTGGGTCATATCTTTATTTAATAATTAAAGAACTTATTAGCAAAGCTAGTCCAAAATCAAGTATAATATCTGGATAGGCTGTTGAATATTTTGTTAATTGATACATGTAAAAGAAAGAAAATAAGACTTAAGAAAAATCATTTTCTTTAGATGGAATCCAAACAAATATATTTTTAAAAGATAATAATGGATATGTGAGCAATATTTTTACTTAAATGTTAAGCAATGTAAGATTTGAAAAACAGGCAACTATGAAATGTATCATAATGTATGGAACACTTCTCTAATGTATCTCTGCCAGCATCACAAGAGGTATTTTTTTGGATTTAGGTTAAACCTAATATCAATTTCTAAAGGCAGGACTGTAGCCAACCCATCACCTATTGGCAAAGAACAGAGCTGAGGACTGCCACAGCAGTTGGAAAGGAGGAAGTAATACTGGCATATAAATTTCCCTCAAGTATTTGGCTGATCACTGGACTAAGCGAGCATTGGAATGGTCTAAGAAACTCAATGTAAAGTAACAGCTGGAAGCTGAAAAAGTGAATCTTAAAAAAACTTTAGCAAAACAAATCCATCAATATACAAATAGGATAATATATGATATCCAAGCAGAGTTTAACCCAGGAATGCAATGTTGGCTTAAAAATTTAAAAATTAATCAATGGAATTCACCATATTAACAGGCTAAACAAAAAAAAAAAATGGCCATCTCAATAAATATAGGAAGACGTGACTTGACAAATTTAACACCTATTTATGATTTTTAAAAAAGAAAAAAACGGCCAGGAAACTAGATCTAGAAGTGAACTTCCTCAACTGATAAAGGGCATTTATGAAAACCTCCAAGTAACCTCATAACTAATGGTGACTCAGTGCTTTCCTGCTGATATCAGAAGGAAATGTATTTGATTTGTGTCCTGGTATCAGGAACAAACAGTGCTTTCACCCTGGCTATTCAATGCTGTATTGTACAGTTAAATAAGGCAAGAAAAGGAAATAAAGAGTGTAAAGGAAGATATAAAAATTGTCTTTTTTTCACAAACATTATCAACAATATAGAAAATCTTAAGGAATCTACCAAAAAAGCTGTAAGAACTAATAAGTGAGTTTAGCAAGATTGCAGAAAAAAGGTCAATATACAAAACTGAATCCATTCTATGTCTAAATAACAGAATCATACAATTAGAAAATAAAATTTAGGAAAAATAGCACCCAAAATATAAAATGCTTTGGCAGAAATTTAACAAAATTTGTATAAGACCTACACTGAAAACAGCAAAACATTCCTGACAGAAATTAAAGAAGATTTAAACAAATGGAAAGATGCACCAGGCTGATGGATTGAAAGACTTGATATTGTCAAAATGTCAACTCTCCCCAAAATAATCTATAAATTTAACACAATCCTGGTCAAAATTCCAGTAGACTTTTTTGTAAAAATTGTTGAATTAATTTTAAAATTTATATGAAAATGCTAAAGACATAGAATAGTAAAAGCAATTTTGAAAAAGAAGAATAAAGTTGGAGGACTCACACTATCTGATGTCAAGTTAATGTAAGCTAAAGTAATTAATATATATAACATATATAACATGTGTATATATTATAAACCCAGGTAATCAAAATAATGACAGACATATAAATCAAATGAACAGAATAGAGAGCTCAGAAATTGACTCACATATATATCATCAATTGATTTTCGACAAAAGTACCAAAGTACTTCAATGAGGAAAGAATGGATAGATGTATGCAAAAACTTAACCTCAAATGTTATCTCATACCATGTGTAAATACTAACTCAAAATGGATCATGGGCCTAAATGTAAGGGTGAAAACTATAAAAATTCCAGAAGAAAACAATGGAGAAATTACTTGTGACCTGGGGTTAGACAACAATCTCTTAGATAGGACTCAAAAAGCAAGAGTGATAGAATAAAAATTTCATAAGTTGAACAACATCAAAGTTAAAAATCTTTCCTCTTAGAAAGACATTGTTAAGAACATGAAAAGACAAGTTATAGACTGGGAAAAAATATTTGCAAAACATGTATCTAATAAAGGATTTGTATCCAGAATATATAACAATAACTTGTTCAATTCAATACCAAGAAGACAAACAACCTAATAAAAAATGGACAAAAGATGAGAACAGGCACTTTATCAAAGAAAATATACAAATGATGAATACACACATGAAAAGATGCTCAACTTCATTAGTCATTAGGGAAATGTAAGTTAACACTACAAATGAGGAACCACTACACAACCCTAGACGGCTAAAATGAAATATAACCAAGCCAGTGTTGGCAAGAATGTAGCTCAACTGCAACTTATAAATTACTTTTGGGAACACAACATAGTAGAGCCAATTTGGAAAAGAGATTCATCAAAGTTTAGTTTCTTATGCTCATCAAAAGACACTGTTAAGGAAATGAAAAGATAAGCCGTAGACTAGGAGCACATATTCCAAATACATACTAATATCTGATAAGGTACTCAGTCCAGATTACACAAATCAATAATAAAAAGATAAGCAAGCCAATAAAAATGTGTTAAAAACTTAGATAAGTGAGGACTAAGTGAAAGATGACATGAGGGAACTTTTAGGGGGTGGTGGAAACGTTCTATGTCTTGGCTGGGGTAATGGTTACCTAAGTGTTTAAGTTCGTCAAAACATCAATTTGTTCACATAAAATCCATGGATTTCACTGTATGTAAATCTTACCTCAATTTTAGGAAACTCAAATTAATACATTAGAGTTATATTATGCATTGATTTACTCTTTTCTTTAATTGACCTGCATTTCAGCTTATAATAATCTTGATTTCATTCTGTTTCCATAACTAGTATATGAAAGAACTTTGTAAATTATAAAGTACTATAGTGGTATAAAGTAGTATTAATGCTACTTCAATAATACTTCTTATGTGTCCTAAAATCACCTCATGTGAGTTTCAAGAGCTATCTCTTGTTTCTAGTGATCTAGTGTTTAATGGAAAAATTCAATATTTATCCTATCCATGTCCTTTGTGACTATACTGCTAAAGAGAAAAACAAATCCCTATTAGTCTCTGTTTCAGTCTTTCTTCATTGCAAGTTCTTTCAGTTCTTTAATAAAATTAGGTATCCTTTTCCACACTATTTACTAATTTTTACATTTATACATGACATCCTAGTAATGAATGGATCTCAGCATGATATTTTCAATATCCTTCCAATAAGTATCAACCATGTATTTACTGACCTTTATGGCTCTAAGAGCACATTGTGCTAATGTCTTTAGGAGTTTCCTAAATCTTTTCTTTGTTCATAATTGTTAATTTTGCATCAATGCTGGTTAGGAACATACTTTAATAATGTCCCTCTAATTCTAGCTTCTCTGCCCCTGTTGAGGCCACAGTTCTCTTGTTCCTCAGTCATCTACTAGCCCCTCTCTGAATGTACATCATCACCAATTCCTGCCATCAGCAAGCCAGCAGCTGTCTTCCAGTTGCTGGTGCCCTTATTTCTCTAGTCTGACTTCCCATATATCTTACCTTGACTGACTTCCTAGATGCCAGACCACCTAACATACTTCTGATCACAGATTACCACAGACTGCCTGCCCTCTGAACCTATTTACCCATTCTGACACACTTCGGAGATCATTCGCACCTGGGTTCCTTAACTGTCACTGTCACTCCAATACCAGAATAAACCCTGTGCACTGTACTCTCCACAGCTCAGTGGTACAAGTCCTTAAAACTCTGTCAAGTCACAGCATCAGTAACTGACATGAATCTTGGAAGAATAAAAACTGGCTTCCATCTTTTAAAAAGTCTTAGCTAATACATTTTTAATGAAGCTCAGAGAATTTTAATCCAATGGGATGAATAAAAATAGATCAAAGTCTACGTGAAAATGAAAGACTATAATGAGAAAAGAAGGGAGAGTCAGAAATCAAGAGTAACAGAGATGGGCAAGGGAAGAATTACAAGAGACAAGGAGGCAGAGAAACACATAGTGATGAGAGAGACCAAGATGATGAGAGAAACAGAGAAACAAAAGTGAAGAGTTGACAGAGAGGGAAAGAAATAGAGAAATGAGAAGGAGATGTGAAGAGAGAAAATCAGATGGAGACAGAGGGAGGGAGAAGAGACAGAGGTGAAGGATCCTTGGACAGGGAAGGGAAGAAAGAGGAGCCAGTCCACTCTTCTCTGTCTTCCTTCCCAATCATCCATCCCTTCTGAAAAAAGACAAAATCAAAACCAAAAAAATTACACAAGTTCCAAACCTAACTCATATCTACTCTGCTGTATTGGGAACTGTGACCTGGGTTTCAATTTCAATGAGTACGTAGAGAAAGGATGGTAGTTAGTAGCACTCACACACACAAAAAGGGCTAGTACCTTTCTACCATCCTTCTGTCTGTTCCTAACTTATTCCTCAAACTGGTTTGAAAATTATCCATGCTGCACAGAAGAAACTGAATCTAATGAGGCAAAGTCTTCTGAACCAGAATAAGGAAGCTGGCCAGCCCTGTGCCTTCTTTCTTCCTCTCAAGCCCCAAAGAACATCCTTCAAAGACCACAAGGACTCTTCCTTCTTGTCCTTGCTCAGCATACTCTCCACACTCTCTGAGAAAAGATGCCATCCTTCAGGTCTCAACCCCAACTTTTTCAGGGACAGAGTCTTGTCCACCTCTGTCATTTGGACATGCAGCATAGGGCCTGCTACACAAAAGTCATCAGTAAGTGTTAAATGAACAAATGTGTGCTAGTTCTACACATATATATATATATACACACATATATACAGTAGACATATATTTACTATTCACATCTCATGAACTTTTATAAAGAAGTTTGTTCATAGAACTGTACTAAACAAAAATATTCTCCTAGTAACTTCCCTCTAAATCTATTTTTCCTCCAAGATTTTCAACCTCATTGATGTCATCATCACCTAAACAATTCACCCCAGCTACAAACTCTCATCTAATCAGTAAATCCTGTTGATCTTATCTTCTAAACATCTCCCAGTTTATCCCCCATGTCATCCATCCACATGCCAAAAGAAAAATCAAACCCTCCTGAATGGTCTCCCTAAGCTTTTCCATCCCCTACATTTTTGCCAGTAACCTTTCCAATCAAGTCACATTTTTCACGAGACACCTTCAAGAGAAATCCATAAGGAAATAACTTTCCAATACTGAGGGATTAAAACCAAATTTCCTATCATGGTACTGGGAACTTTCCCAGTTACACCCAACCCACCTCCTCATAATCATTTCCTACCACTTTCTCTCCTATCTCTAACCGCATCAAATTTCTCATCAGTCCTTAAACCCTTCTGCTTTTCCCCTCCACCAGGCCTCTTCCTATGGATATTCACATTTACTTTCCCTCTCCCTTGTCCAGATGTAGATCTTTGATAATTCAGCTCAAACTGCAACTTGTTCCTCAACCTGATAATCATCCCTAGGGAGAGTTAGTCATTCCAGTCTCTGGATTTCCAATGCACATGAAATATATATGCATTATAGCTCACATCATAGCGTATGGCAGTTATTTAAGCATCTTTCTTCTCCATTAGTTATGAGTTGTACAAGTGCAGATATATTAACTTTTGTAAGTATCCCATGGCTTAACACAGAGCCTGTGCACAGCAGAGACTCAATAAATATGTGAAGAATAAGTAAACATACCTTTCTGTGCTTTAATTAGTTGTTTTCCAATTTCCAGTGTCACAAAGGCTGTACCATTTAGAACTATGTCAGTTATGGTCTTCCAAGCATTAGGAGAGAGTCTTTCGGTGGGAGAAATAAAATTCCCTGCTGCATTGTTTATCACAATCTAATAAATGAATATGATAAGTTATAAAAATTTTTAGATGAGGAAGAACATTTTCCCTCAATGGCTTTTATTTCTGAAACTTATGAATCCAAATAATACAATAAAGCTAAAGTTCACAATTTGCTATGAAACAATACCATGAAAGTTTGTTTCGTTTTGCTTTTTTTGAGCCTGTGAAAATCTCCTATGCTATTTACCAAATTTCAGAATCCTAATCCCTGTCTCAAAATTAGGGTAAAGTCTATTATTAAGACTAAATATGGGCTGGTCCCATAGCCTATTGGTTAAGTTCAGCACATTCTGCTTCAGTGGCCCAGGTTCAGTTCCTGGGCGCGGACCTACAACACTCATTGGCGGCCATGCTGTGGCAGCGACCCACACACAAAATAGAGGAAGACTGGCACAGGCGTTAGCTCAACAACAATCTTCCTTAGGCAAAAAGAGGAAGATTGGCAACAGACATTAGTTCAAGACAATTCTTCCTCAGCAAAGAAAAAAAAAGAATATAAACACAAATTAAGCTTATCTACCAAGTGACTACACTTTATTTCAAGGAATCTCAATTAAAATGCCTTTAATTTCTGGTGTCATTTTGGCTTAACTTACCCAGTGAAACTCTTGGTTGAAGACCTGTTTCATCACTATCAATAAAGATTCCATTTAGTTAGCAGATTCAATATTATTGGTCTGTTTGAAAATATCTTTAACATAACAAATATTCTCTTTGAGACTACTGGAGGAAATGGCTTCTTTCCAATATGTGAGCCAAACAACAGCAAAATACCTATGTATATCTCAAGTCTTAAAAGGAGAAATCTGGAGTTTCTTGTAGGTTTCCTTGTTTGTATTAGTCTCCTCTACTGATAGAGATAATCAAAAATTATTAGGAAAAGCAAAGAATATGAATCATTTAAACTAGATATTGTGCTCTTGGATAAATGCTCTTCTTATTTCATAATCTTATTAAATAAAGTGAAATCAAATTTGTTCAAAAGACTGTAAATGCCTTTGTAAGTATTCCTGAAAGGAAATGGTATAGCAGTCTGTTCTAATCTGTTCCCTGCTTTAAGCCGAGCTAGCTTTTAGCTAGGGATAGAAAATAGGTGCATCTCAACACACTTGCTCACATCAATATTTTATTTCCTTAGTGCATCTTGCTGGGTGTTATCAATGTCAAATGCCTCTTACTTTGGCCTCATCACCATTACACTTACATCAGGATGTCCCGCGATTTTGATCAGTTCCGACACAGTGTTTTGCACCATCTCAGGATCCCTCACATCACACTGAATTGCATGAACCTACAAAATAACAGAGAGAAAAAAGAATCCTACATTTTTTCAGACTCCCTAAGCCAAAAACAGGAGTAAATTATTTATGCACATTATAATTCCTAAATCTGATTTAAATAACCGTTTTTCATGTACCTTATTTCCAGTTTGAGAAGAAATTTCATCTGCAGTAACTTTCAAAACATCCATCTTTCTAGAAATAAATACATGATACTTTGCATGAGTTCTGAAATAACTTCATATTATACTTTTTCTTTTTAATTCCATAAATTAAAAAACAGAGAATCTATAGCTTAAAGAGATGTATTTCTGAGAAAATAAGAAAGCTATACCTACAAACAAGTCAGTTTGAATGAATTCATTTTCTACAAGTTAAATTCAATCAATTTTTATATAGCATCTAATTTATTGAATTATTTACTTTTAAACCAATTACTTTATATCTACTCACAGATTTAACATTACTTGCTTAATTACAATGATTTCTATCTGTTTCCTTGCCCAAGCCTGATTTAGAAAGAAAAAACATTCAGGGTATAATGTAAGCTTATGTTATACATAAAATCTATGTTATATATAAAATCTATTTTAGTAGACTTTAGACCAAATTGATGGGTTTAGACAACTTATATGCATTCAGAATCTTATACTCTTAAAAGAAACACAAAAAATAAACCATGTAAATTATGTAGTGTTACAAAGAAAATAATATGTTATCACTCAAAAACATTACAACATAAAAACAAAAATGTTCTGGCCAATTTGCATTGAAGGAAACATCGAAAGAAATTCCTTTGGCCCTCTGTAAATTACACAGTAACTTGTCATTCAGATTACTACTTGGCCTATCTAAAAATTTTACACTATTCAAAACTGGAGGAAGAGGTAGATTTTTTGACGAGTCTCTAAAACTCTAGACTTGCATAGTTATAGAGCACCAGAATGTACCTAAATAAAAAGAAATTTCTTCCACATGGTCTTACTCTTCCTACATTCATCACAATAGATATTTTGAAATATCTCCCCATCTTATAGAAAATGGAAGGATTATATCCATTATCCTGGTGCAAGGTTATCTATTGAAGAAGTAATTATAATCACTACCACTGAACACAAAGCAGCCTCAATGTAGCTTCATGTTCATATACAGAAAAAAATTCTATTACTGAATTTGAAAAATGTATAAAAAATGTATAAATCATCAGTTCCATAATCAATCATTTCTATCATCACAAACTGTAACTGACTTCCAAGGAGATTTATTTAAATATTCTAAAGGATATTCATAGGAGATTAAGATGCAAATCAAACAACTCTGGCAAACACTGTTTCCAATATGGCAGCACAGAATTGTTTCATGCATGGAATCTCACCAAGCAACTTGCTGAGACTGACTTACCGGCTGGCTATCACACATCGAGCCCCAAGGCTGGACAGAAGAGTTGTCATTCCTTTACCAAGGCCAGTACCTCCCCCAGTAATGAATGCCACTTTTCCTTGAAAGCTATTTGGTGGTAGCATTGCTTTTTGAAGAGGCGGAAAGAATTTGGACTGAAAAGCTTCAATGTTTTGATATATTTTTGTTCCATAACTGAAAAACTAAAAGAAAAAAATGCATTGAAACCTGTATACATGTTTTCCCACAGAAGAGATGAAGTTTTAAAAACTTCAATGTTAATCAAATTCTTGGATTAATACAAATTTGCATAAACATATTGGTATTGTATTTAATCAATTATTATTCTTTTTCTATTGGAACGTTAAATAACATAGTGGAATGGTTAAAAGGATGGGCTTTGGAGCTACACTACATGGACAGAATTTTCTCCCTAATTGCATAACTTTCAGTGAGTTATTTAACCTCTTTTTTGCCTCAGTTTCTTCTATAATTGGAGATAATAATAGAACCTTCCTCATAGGATGTTATATTATATTAACATTCGTTAATATTAAGTAAAATACCCAGAAAATTGTGTAGCACATAGTAAGCACTCTATAAAAACTAGCATCATTATGTGCAGCTGTTTTGCTTAGATTTAACTTTTTAAAAAGTTACATAAAGTATTTTTGTTTTTTAACAAGAATTTGGATAAAAATAACATTCCATCTTTGAATCACTGAAGAAAATTATAAAATGTTCTTTACAGGGTTTATTAAATCAAATGCCTCTTTCCCATGTTGTCTTGTGGATAATAAATTTAGAAGAGAAAAAATATTTCTGTTATATGTAAAATGGGGGCAAAACAAAACATTTTGAACTAAAAAATATTTGTATTGTCCTATCTTATACTTTACAACTTATACTCTCACACTACTTGTGAAAATCACTACCATTCTCTCACATTTAATTATGAAAACAAACCTTTAAGTGTTGAACATAATAACAAATAAAGAGCTAATGTTCATTAAGTGCTTACCATGTGTCAGGATTAGACATCAAACTAACTAGTCTTCACTACCCCATGAAATAGGTATTACTTTTACCCCAGCGTACAGGAGGGGCCCAGAGAAGTTAAATAGACATATGCCCAAGTGGCAGAACCAAGATTATTAACCACCTTGTATATTGCCTCTCTCCACTCACTGAGCTCCTAATGAGCTTAATGATCACACCAGTGAGGTATCTGATATTCCCCATCAGGTCATGGTTACAAGATTAAAACTCCAGAATCTATCATCTCCTGCTGGAGTATTCCTGTAAGCTAAACGGGTCACCATCAGTTGATGTGGGATATCTAGAAATTTATCCTAAGAAAATAATTAAAAATGTGGTCAATGACTTAGAATAAGGATGTTCATCAAGTGGAAATTGCACAAGAAAGTGCTTATGATATGATAGTAAGTGAAAAAAGAAATATACAGTATGTTCTTAAGTATAAATAAAAATATTGCTTAGAAAAAAGACTAGAAGGAAATAACAACAGTAAGTAGTGGATTCAGTATTTACCATGTGCCAAGGTCTACTAAAGACTTTTAACGCATTATCTCACAAGAATCTTGTAAGGTAAACTCTATTAATAGTTACTCCCATTTTATAGATGAGGGAACTGAAGCACAGAAAGGTCAAGTAACTAACTTTTAAAGGCAAATAACAATAAGTAGTAAAGACAACGAAAATCCAAGATGCGTGACTTCAAAGTCCATCCATTACCAAGTTGATTCCAACTCCTAGCAACCCTGTGTACAGTAGAACAGAACCTTGCCCAGTCTTTTTGCACCATTCTCTCACCTTCTGGTGCCCTATGAGATAATGCTCCCCTACTATTCATAGGGTTTTCATGGCCAATTGTTCATAAATGCGTGGCCAGGTCCTTCTTCCTAGTCTGTCTAGTCTGGAAGCTCGGCTAAAACCTGTCCACCATAGGTGACCCAGTTAGTATTTGAAATACCAGTGGCATAGCTGTCAGCATCATGCAGCCACCACACTATGATAACTGACAGATGAGTGGTTTGGTTCCCTGAACCAAGAAACAAACCCAGGCCATGGAAGTGAGAGCACTGAATCTTAACCACTAGACCACCAGGGCTGGCTATCCATTACCTTCACAGTTAATTACTTCTAGGTGATGGGATTATGTTTGATTATTTATTCTTTTTGTTTATTTGATGGTTTTTTAGTATTCTTCTACTCAGTAAGTATAATTTGATTTTATAATCAGGAAAAGTTATTGCAAGACAAAATTTGAAAACATGTATAAAATAAATGGTGAAGATAAATTTGCAAATCTAGTTATGTTCTGTGCCAGTTGTTATATTTCCTTTTAGCTTTGTATCCTTTTGCCAAGGCTTGATAATCCAAGCAACCTACAATAATCTTTCTCTACATAAATGGCAGTTCTACTTAAAGCTGCCACTGCCTCCAGAACTATTATATTAAGATGATGAATTAGGAAATTTGCACAAGTAGCCTGGTGAGTTTGTCACTACTCAGTAATAATGAAAAAATGTGTTCTAATTTTTGAAAGGCTCTATGATGAATTTTTACTTACTGTTGATTTGTATAGGGAATTTGATGTAGTGCTTTATGAAAGATAAATGAAGCAAGATATTTGCATAAAAACTTTATCTTAAAATATTTTCTCAACTAACTGGTGGAGGGAAGATTACAAAGGTAGAACTAATCATATTTGGTAATGATTCCTAATATGTCTATAACGTATCAGGTATCTACATAGCACAGGCTCACCTGTTGTATCTTATTTGATCTGATCAATACTGATCTTATGACCCCCCAAACCAAAAGTGAAGAAATTGATGTGCTATTTCAATTCATATTACCTGATAATTCACAGCATATATGCTCTTGAATATTAAATTCAAACCATCTGTTTGCCTAAAAGCAAGTTGTTCATTTCAACATTAAGATCTATAGAGAAAAACAGACCTCACAGGATCATACTGTATTCAGACTCCTATTTCTACAAAGAAGGATCCTGAATAACCTGAAATAGCATTTTGGCTGTTTCTTTGTGAGTCACAAAAAATAGATACAAAATAGGTTTTTAAAGATTTTCAAATCCTGCTCTGCGGTTTTTCTAGAAATATGTTGGGTTTTTTGAAAATGGAAATAACATCTTTCATATCAAGATTGATTTTTCCAGAAATCTTTAAAGTTTCCTAAATTTTTAAAACTCTCTAAAGTCCTATAATTTTGGAAATACAGATTTAATTTTTAGCATTAGAAGTTCTGAAATCTCCCAGAAAAAAAGATCACCTATCACCTGCCTCCCCTTCCATACTCATCACTCTCTCACATCAATAAACAATATCTTCCTCCTTCATGTATTCCTAAATTTTGGCATCTAAACTAATGTAAAATGTTTGTACTTCTAATCCTCAAAATGGCAATTCTGACTGTCTCTTCCCTACAGGATGAGGACTGTATATCAATGAGATTTACAACTAAATTACTTAAGTGTTTCAGCTAGTCTAAAATGTCTAGAATAAACATCTAAGATAGAAGCACATTGGTGATCTTAGGCCAAATATGTTTTGTTAGCCTTGCCCAGTGTTTTAAAAATTTTGACCCAATATTTAGACAAAAATCAGGAGCTCTACTCACACTTAGGTCCACCTTCCTGCAAGGCTCAGCTCATGCCCAATTGAGAAGGACTGAGCTCGCCCAGCCCCCACTTACAGAGGCAAAGTGAGCCCTGTTCACTGGGTGGCCTCTTACATTTACACAGGCTTCAGGGACCTGAGGCATTTGAGTGTGTAACTCCTAGTTTAAATAAAATCCAAGAAATCAATACAAAAAAGAGGGAAAAAAATGGTGTTTTTTTAATACCATGGAGAATTTTCTGAAGTTTCCTGTAAAACAAATTTCTATAAAAATAATTGCTTAGTATACTAGGGACATTATTAAGAAAATCCAGTTTCAAATCTGCAGAAGTCATATACTAACATACCCTCACACAGAAGTTGTGGAACCAAACAAGTTAATGTGTACATAACTTTTAGCTTACCTATTTCACCATCATTGTCATCATTACTATTGATTTGGCCTCCATATTAAAATCCCATTCCTGAAAAACACTGATGTCCTCCAGAGTGAAAAACACAAAAATTAAACGCTAGCATGGCATTCAAGCTGTTGGACAATATGGCCTCAACCTCCCTTCCCAGCCCCACCTCCTAACTGTTCCACCATGTAGGTATACGCTCTGCGCTCACCAACCCCACGGCACTCTTGAAACTTGCCAAGCACTTTCACCTTCCAGCCTTTGCTCCTGCTTTCTCTTCAGCCTGAATTACTCACTTTCTCAACCTAGCAGAGTAAGCTTCAAAACCAAGTAAAAGTGTCAAAATCTTTTGACAATTTTTAACAGGTGCCTCTGTCAAAAGAAATGGGCCAAATGAATCCCTCCCTCCATTAGGATGCAGTCTTCCACACCAGACTGTGAGCATCCAGGAAGGCAGAATAGTCCCCGTTCATCACTGTAGTAAGGTTTCTCGTACTAATTAGGCATTCAGTAAATACTTGTTGTATTGGATGTAACACTGATTGGCCAGGTTTCAATGCCATTCAAAAGTGCATGGGTGCAGACATGTAGTTTTATGCAGATACATGATACAAATCCAGCTCTTTGCCAATTGTTTTAACAAGTTAAAATAGTCATTTCCAATGACTAACTTATGGCATCTTAAAAATCAGTTTACACTCAAGAAAATCCAAATCTATTGATATATGAGTAATAACAAGTCATTTGCAAATAGAAAAACTAGACGAAGGGTTTAAAGAGGTAGTCCACATAAAGAAAATACATCCAACCACATTGATTATTACTTAGTAAGCATATAAACAAAGGGAGATACCATTTTTCTCTCACTAGATTGGGAAAGTTCAAAATTTTATAATACGTAATACGAGAAATGGCTTATTAAAGTCACTCACAATCTGATGACATGAATTGGGGCAACATCTTTGGAGGCCAATTTGGCAACATTTATCAAAATGATAACTATGAACATCCTGTGACCCAGCAACTCCACATTTAGGAATTTATCCAATAGATATACTCACTCATTTGAGGGGTGAGGAGAAGCTATATTTGAAGATATGTATTAAGATGAAAAGGAATTTATGAAAATTCTATATACAATCACATGAAAAATAAAATACTAATAAATTTAATAAAAGAGGGCAAGACTTGTAAACTGAAAACTACAAAACATCATTAAGAAATTAAAGAAGACCTAAATAAATGGAAAGACATCCTGTGTTCATGGATTGGAAAACTTAATTTTGTTAAGATGTCAATATTCTCCAAATTGATCTACAGATTTGATGCAATACTGATCAAAATTCTAACTGGCTTTTCGCACAACTTATGACAAGCTTATCATAAAATTCATTTTTAGGGACTCAGAAATGCAATGGACTTAGAATATGCAAACATATTTACTAAAGCAATGTTTGTGATAGAAAAGACTAGAACACAAACTATCTGCATTGCCATAGGTAACATACCCAAATGATGATATCATCATACATATGGTGATACATGCACAAAAATTGTTGGAAGGATCCACAAGAAATGATTCATAACAGTAACCTCTTGGGAGAGGGAATTATTGAATTGCTACTGCATACACTTTTGTACTGATGAATATTCGACATGTTCATAAGTTAATTTTTCATTAAAAAGTTAAGAAAATCAAATCAGACATGTGAGCATACAATATACAAAGGGTATAAAGTTACAGAAAGAAGAAAAGTAGCACAGAATCAGTGTCATAAGGATGTATGCCTTATTTGAAGTGTAAGTTTTCTATATTCCACACTTAAGTGTGAGCTCTATTTACAAAGACAATGAAATATTACCATATCTATTTTTTTGGAGTTTTAAGTATCTGTTGATTTAAGTCAGAATGAATATTTTTTTAGATCAAATTTATCCCGAATCCAATTCACATGATAAGTGCTTTGCAAACTGGGCCTTAACTGTCATCTAAAAATCTCAGCTTGGTAAAGATCAGACAATCTTATTTTTCAAAGGATGACAGTGATAGCTAGACGGACATGGTACTTGATGCTGCAGTGCAGAAAAGGACAGCCCTGCAGAATGAAGAACTGTCCCATCCACTAATGCCAATAGCGACCCTATAAACTTTAAAAGAACTGAGTGCCCAAACTCTACCCACTCCCACGGCTTGCCGCAGGCCGTGTTAAGCTCATTCTCTGTGCCTGTGTGGATTGCTCGAGCACCTCCACCTGCTCCTTCGCTTAAATAGGGTACGGCAGAGAGGCCACTGATATTCTAAGTTCCTGCAGAACACAGATCTTGTTGCCACAGCAACTTGAAGGTAAGGCTGAGCAAATATAAAAGAAAGTTAGCTGGACTCCAAGCTCCAGTGGCTAGGTTGAATTATGCAATTGCTGCATAGACAAGAAATTACACTTTTGTAATTTAAAATTGTAATAAAAAAAGATATTACAAGCAAGACAGAAACTACACTTTTGAGTAATGATACATCTTATAGCAATGAACATCAGTCCTTGAAAAAGTAGTTGTTCTGTGCTATAGGGTGTACTTCTCATTTTTATTAAGTTCTGATTTGCAATTAGATGTGGACCAAACAGATGCTTCCCCATTACTACACAATAAAAGGACATGAAATCAAAAAGATAAATTAGCAGACAATCTGAAATTTTCTGAGATTTTCACTCCTGCTTGCCTCTCATTCAAGTCATCTCTTATTGATCCCTATCATGTTAGACAAAACTAACAGTATTTTTAAACCAAGAAATAGAACCTCTGCTCTTGAAAAGGGTTTGTTTTGATTTGGGAATTTGCTTATATGAAAAAGTATTAGAGGTAAACTAGGGATTAGGATTAGGATAGAGTTAACTCAATTATTTTTAGCAAGTTTTTCCTGAGCATCTACTATGTCTCGGCCACTGTTCCAAGCAATGGCAATATAGCAGCCAGCAAAACAGATACAATGTTCTACCCTAAGAGAGATTCTCTTTTGGGGGGAGGGAGATAACTAAACTAAGTGAAATATATAGTATATTAAAAGCTAATATCTCCTGTGGGGAAAAATAAGGCCTAGGACAATGAGGTGACATTTCAGCCAAGTCCTAAAGGAGGTGAGGGAATGAGTCACATACTTCTCTCAGGCAGAAAGAAGAGCGAGAGCAAAGGCCCTGAGAAGGAAGTGTGCCTAGCACAATGAGGAAGAGTCAAAAGGCCAGTGCTTTGCTGGAGAGGGAGAAGGGAGGGAAAGAGGGGCAGCAGGTGAGGTCAATGAGGTTAAGGGGCCTGGATCATGCAGGCTGAGTCCACCACTATGTGGGCTTAGGCTTTTACTCTGAGTCCAGTGGGAAACATCTCCAAAGTTTTGAGCAGAAGATTAACATGATCTGCCTTAAGTTTTTAGAGGATCATTCTGGCTGCTATGGAATGTAGGAGGCAAGGGTGGAAGCAGGGAGACTAGGTATGACGCTTTTGTAGCAAGCCAGGCAGGAGAAGATGATGTCATAGACAGGGATACCAATATTAGACGTGGCAGGAAGTTAGCAAATAAGATTATCTGCAGGTGGGAAGGTCCCAGAAAATGGACCTAAAATTGCCTGGTCCAGTGATTTCTTCTTGCCTCAAAGCCCAACCTCAGCACACCTTAACCTATTTCACTAAAAGCTGAAAAAAGTCTTTCACTTTACTGAAAAGATCAAGGCCATCTGGCTGAGAGAGCCTTTTCCACCTCTCCTACCTTCACCTCAGTATCTCTGTTACTTTTTGCATTGCTTTTGTGTTTTAGAAGGAGTAAGATTTAACTGTGAACTAGAAGAAGGAAATGGACAGCAGTCAGACAGAAGGCATTAGCCTAGGTGAGAAATAATGAGGACAACAGAAATCAAGATAAGACAACATTTTCCACATGCATTTAACATGTAGGTTGGCCTGAATTCAGAAGCCAACCCACTGGAAGAGGTGAGAAGAGGAAAGCTGAAGATAACTGAGTTTTCTAGTTTAAATAGCTGTGTGTGGAGTGATGCTGTAACTGAAATGACTGGGTTGACATGAAAAGATCCACGTTGGAAAAATGAAGATAAGGAGTGCTGTATTAAAAATGCCATACCTGGATTATCCATGGAATATTCAGGTGGGGATATCTAAACTGCAGTTGGAAATATGATTTTGAAGCAGAGAGAAGAAACTGGGGCTAAAGGCAAATGGCAACATCATTTCAAGGACTGTGAGAGCCTACAGTTCTATCACTGCTTTTGTGATTGAATGCGGTGGGGGTAGTTTCCCCAGACTGGAAGGGATCAAAGAACAGTTGTCTCTTTACCCTTAACTTACTTATATTTACCCAGCCATCTCTGATCTCAAAGTGAGTAATCACCTTAAAGAGAGAAAAACATAGGACAGCTGAGATTGCTGATCATTTTCTACCTGGGATTTTCTTTAAAAACTAAGGGTTGCCTGGGGGCCAGCTCCATGGCATAGTGGTCAAGTTTGGCATGCTCCACGTCGGTGGTCCAGGTTCGCTGTTTTAGATCCTGGACACAGACCTACATCACTCGTCAGCCATGCTGTGGTGACAACCCACATATTAAAAAAAAGTGGAGGAAGATTGGCATAGATGTTAGCTCAGAGCTAATCTTCCTCAGTAAATAAATAAATAAATATAAACTAAGGGTTGCCAAACATCAATGGAATGTCTTCTAACACCAGCTGTATGAAACCCTTGGCTAACTTTAGAATTCCCCTCCTCTTTTGATGTGTTTTATAATGACCTGTGTGGAATAATCTGAGATCTAGATTTTTTTAATATTGCAAAGTTAGCTTTACAGTTTTGGGAGGGAGTTTATTTTGAAATTCTTCATATGCCTATCTGAGCTCTGAGGCCACCATTCATCCATGTGATTCCTTCTAGTGACTCACATCCTCTTTCTCTTCACCTAATATATCCCCTCTATCCCCAAGCCCCATGCATTTTACCTCCCTGGTATCGTTCCCCTCTATCCACTGCCTGACTTCAAAGGCCCATATCTCCTGTCATTCACAAATACTGAGGGCCTATGTTATGTCGTCTCTTATCTGGTCTCCAGCCTCCAGTCTCTCCTCACCCAAACCCATCCGTGATGCTGCCCCCCAGAGTACTGCAAACCTGCTCATAGTACTTCTCTCCTTAAGATCCTTCAATGGCTCCTGACAGCTGTATAAAGTCCAGATTCCTTTGCTTCACATAGCACACCAAATCCTCATGACCTGGCTCCTGTCCATCTCTCCAGCCTCACCTTCCTCTGCTTTCTCTTCTTGAAATTTACACTCAGGAAAACAAAATACTCAGAGTTCCCCAAACACAAACTGTCTCCTACCTTTCTATCTTTACACAAATTGATCCCCCCCATCATCCAACATTCATCATTCAAAGCCAGCTCTGAGAGTTCTATGCCTTCCCTAACACTCCCATACAGAACTCACAGTCTCACCTCCATCTCTGTAACTTAATTAAATTATCTATTTACCAGTTTAGAAATTCCAGGTGCCATTTAACATGCTCAACACACATCACTTGAGTCCTCTTCCCCCTGCCCCCCTCATAAATGCCCTCTCTCAGAGAGTGGCATTTCCCTTAGCTCAGAGGCCAAAGATAGAAACTTGGGCTTCATCTCATACCACAAATCCAAACTACTAAGTTCGGTGGATTGTAGTCCTAAACAGCTCCAACACCGCCCTTAGTTCAGATGCTCAGCACTTTTGTTTGGACTTCTGGTCTCTCCATCTTGTCTCATCTGATGATAACACTATCCTGTTCACAATTTGATGGTGCCATATCACCTTCTCAGCATGGCCCAATCTTCAATGGGCCCCCCACCACCAACCAATCACCAAGGCCTCTCAATTTACCTCCTAAATACCACTTGACTTCCCTCTGCGTACACACCATTCCCTAGTTGAAGCTGCCATGGCCTATCATTTGGAGAGAGGATTACTGGGGTTTGACCACTTGCCTCCACTCTCGCCCCTACTCCCATGGGGTCAGGACAAAGCTCTCATTCCCAGAAGAAATGAGAGAACTTGAGAGCAGTGTTCCTATTTTTTAAAATTTGCATCCCCAGGGCCAGGCACACAACAACGCACAGAACCAGTTCTGAATAAACGTTTGTTGTGTTGAACTAAGGTCTACTGGCTAACAGTAGTACAGTGTAATACAGCACCTCATAAATAGGAATTATGACAAATGAAACATTTCCCTTGGTTCTTGGTAACAAGAATATTCAAATTAGGGGTTTTAATTGTAACAACTTGTATTTACCCACAAAAACATGATGTTCCCTGGAACAACCTCCCACTTCACAGATGTGAAGACTTTTCTACTCCAAGGAATTCAAACCCAAGCCTGCATATGCCAGGAAGGCAACAAAGCATACTAACTGGGGCATCTCTTGCCTCCAAACTCCAATCCTCAAAACTGCCATTTTTCTTAAGCAGAGGAATTTCAAAATTGTCAGATTACAATTAATTTTTAAATGAGTTCATTTTCTCCCTCTCAAACTGTATTGTCTAATGGTGTCAGAAGCGCTGGGATACAATCTGTGTGACCTTATTACTACAATCGTAATGATTTGTGTTAAAAAAGAAAATTTCTGAAGACTTTCTACCTCACAGAGCTGTTGTAGGATTCAAATGAGAAAGTTCTTGAGAAGGGATCAGAAAACATAGGCTTCTTTTACAGTGACCTGTAACCTAAATCCTTACAGGAAAAGAAAGTAGTATCAACAAAACACTAGCCTTGAACAAACCTCACTTTCTAAAACCAAGTTCTCTTACTTGGCTCACCATGCCCTTTCCTTCTGTTCACATTGGGACTTTGTCCGTATTTTTCAAAAAAGAATACCATGGCTGCCCATTCTTATCAAACTGAAAAAAGTTTTTTCACAGTTGGCAGATTAATTTTTCCACCTGGCTAAGGAAATTGTGTTTTTTGGTTTAGTTCAATTTATTAAGACTTTTTAATTTATTTGGAGGAAGGGGCTGTCTTGGATATCATTGCTTCTTTTTACTTTTCTTTTCTTTCTTCCCCTCTCCAGTTGTCTTCACTTGCATACTTTATTTCCATTATGGGTCCAGTGAAGAGATGTTGACAGAACAAAACAACAGTATGGGGGGAGACAGAAGAGGATCAGCCTGAGATTGATCTCTACTGGCATTACTTCTAGGAAGGGGAGTTTAAACAGCTGGGTTTTCTTTCTTTCTTTTATGTGAATATGTTCGTGTTAATATTTGAATTTTCATTAATAAAAGGACTGCAGATAAGGCCAATGCTCCCTTAGGCCCCACTCTCACCCACTCCTCAAAGGGCAGTATTCTCTTTTTCTACCTATTTACACACAACTTTGAAACTTCCAGGAATGTAAAACTTTACACACACGCACACACACACACTATTCCCCTTCTTAAACCCAGTGCCCAGGCTCCTGCTTCCTCCGCGTGGCCCTGCGCTCCGGTACCCGGCTCCTCTCTCCTTGCAGCCAGGGTCTCTCTGTCCTTTCTCCTTGCGCCCCAGTACCCCCTGTCCTCTCTCCTATCTCCACGGGATCCCTGTCCTCCCTCCCCGAGCCCCGGGAACCCTGGTCTTTGCTCTGCGCGCCCCCCGCCATCGCCCCAAAGGCGGGCACGGGCAGAGCGTTCGCGGTGGGCAAGCCAGGCCCTCGGCCGCTCCAGCGCCGCCTTACCCGCCGAGGATCGAAGACCCGAGTAAAGAACACCCGGCCTGGCAGCGCCATGTCTGGCATCCCGAACTTGGCCCGGAAACACGCAGAGCGCAGGGGGCGGGCCAGAAGTCACAAAGCTCCCGGGGCTGGGCGGAAACATCGCACGCCTTGTGACCCCAGGTCTGAGCCCAAGGGCGCTGCCGGGCTCTGCCTCTCCGACGCTTTTTCTGGCTCTCTTTGCCTTTGTCGTCCGGCAGTGTTTTGTAGAGCGGAGAAAGGCGGTTTCGACGTCCTTATGTGGGTGAACGAACCCCTGCGCCAGAAAATCGTTTGCAGATTGCAGAAACACGCGACATATACACACTGCCCACGGAGTGCTAATGCCTTTTACAGTAATTTGTGTCTTTTCCTTAAGTGCACGTTTAAGTTCGTGTTTGGTGTGGCGGTGAATCACACATCATCAGAATAATAATATCTTGGATTGAAAACAAAGCCTCACTTTTCCTAATGCAAAGCGGCGGAAATCTAACAAAAGCCGCACCTTTGGGAGGGCTTTGACTTTTTGCAGAACACACCGCCCCGTGTTGTCGAGAAAAGCGTCCTGCTTTTGCTTTTTCTCTCTTAAGGGGTTAATAATACATAAACTAAAAGCAAATGCTGACCTTTAGTTTATCACTCTCCATCTTAGTTTAATGTACCTGTTGACCCGCTGCATAAGCTCAGATCACATTTCTTTCTTCACTTCTAAAATGTGAATATTCATACCTAATCCAGGATTATTGTGAAGATTAAAAGAGGATGTGTGTGAAACCCCAAACTCAGGCTGACAGTGAGTGACAGAGTTTACTAAGTGCCTGCCATTTTTTAAGTGCTGAGAGAAAGAAAAAAGCAGCCCCTGACATTCAGAACATTGCCTGGCAGTCACAGGTGTAGGGGAGGAAGACATTTCCTCTACCAGCTCTGGGTTCTTCTGGCCAGAGAACGAATTAAATTCACATGAGACAGAATAACAGGAGAAAATTAAACAAAGCTTTATAACATGTACACACAGGAGAGGCTCAGGCAAACTGAGCAACTCACCAAAATGGCTGAAGCCACCACCTTAAATATCATCTTCAGCTAAAGACAAAGGAGGATGTTGGGGGAGGTTACCAGACAAGTACAGTAAACAGGAGTAAGATTATTATGCAGACTTAAGTCCTTGCCTTCCTCATTGATTAAGAGTTTCCAGACATAAGGTCATGCCCCCTTCTTCCTGGTGCAGAGAGGCAGACACCTTTACAAATGGAGATTTCCTTTACAATTGTAAATGTCTGTTAACAAAGGGTAAGTAAATTCTACTTTTCAGAGTTTCTTTCCTGTCTGCAGTTTTTTAAAAGTAACCAGCACAAAATATTCCTCATACCAAAGAGACATATCTTGGTGTGGCCAATTGCAGTCCCCCACAGGGACAGGACCCATGGGCAGTAAGAGCTGCAGCATGGGGACAGGACCCACGGGCAGTAAAAGCTGCAATGTGTTGAGGGTTAGAGCTAAATTTATAAGGCATGGGTACGTGACTTATTTTTATTAGACAAAGGAAAGATGATGTAAAAAGTCATTGAACGGTATCAGTGCAGGAGGGGTCTGGTTATTGTGTGGTTGTATAACTTTAGATATGTATTGGGTCATATAGATCAGCATATAGGCCAGGACACCTTGGGCTTCTCTACCTGGGGCAGCCTTGATCCACATCACTATAGACTGAATATTTATGTTCCCCCCAGATTCACATGTTGAAATCCTGACCCCTAAGGTGATGGTATTAGGAGGTAGGGCCTTGGGAGGTCATTAGGTCATGAGAGTAGAGCCCTTATGATGGAGATTAGAGCCCTTGTGGAAAAGACCCCAGAGAGCTAGCTCATCCCTTTGACTACGTCAGCAGTCTGCAACCCAGAGGACAGCTCTCACCAGAACTCAATCATGCTGACACCCTGATCTCGGACTTCCAGCTTCCACAAGTATGAGCAATAATTCTAACATACTGGGGTTAGGACTTCAACAAATGAATTTGGAGGGGGCACAATTAAGCCCGTAATACTTACTCTCTCAAACTATTTTCAGACCAACTTTGGAGGCCTGCTCTGTCTTCTCAAAAAGCGATAAATAGTTCGTATTCTCTTGGTGTATGTGTTTGTGTGTAGGTGGCATCATTGGTCTTGACATCGAAACCAAAATTTCGGTGGAAATCCATCTTGTTTCCACAGCAAAGTAACAATATTAGTGTCTTAAAACAATACACATTTATTATGTCATAGTTTCTATGGGTCAAGTATCTGGGTATGGCTTACCCAGGTCCTCTGCTCAGGCTGTCACAAGACTGCAATCAAGTTGTCCACTGGGGTGTGTTTTCACTTTGAGGCTCAACTGGAGAAGAATCTGCTTCCAAGCTGTCAGCAGAATTCATTTCTTTGTGCTTATATGACTGAGAGCTGCAGCCTCTGCTAGCTATTGGCTGGAGGCCACTCGGAGCTTCTAGAGGTTGCCTGCAATTCCTTTCCATGTGGACTTCTTCAATGTGACTGCTTATTTCATCAAGCCAGCAAGGAGAATCTCTCACCTCAGGGAGCACTCAGTCTCTCTTTTAAGGACATCACCTGATTAAGTGACGCCCACCCAGAATAATCTTAATCTCCTTTTAATTATGGTGGTCCAGTGGTTAAGATTTAGCATTGTCACCACCATGGCCTGGGTTAGTTTTCTGCTCAGGAAGCCACACCACCCATCTGTTAGTCGTCATACTCTGGTGGCTGCATGCTGCTGTGATACCAAAAGCTATGCCACCCGTCTTTCAAATACCAGAAGGGTCACCCATAGCAGATAGGTTTCAGCAGAGTTCCCAGACTAAGACAGACTAGGAAGAAGAAGCTGGCCACCCACTTCCAAAATGTTGGCCATGAAAACCCTATGAATAGCAGCAAGCACTGCAAAAAAGACTAGGCAGGGTTCTGCTCTGCTATACACAGAGTTGTTAGGAATCAGAGTCAAATCAACAGCCCTAACAACGTTTTCATTAACTAAAAATTGACTGCTTTGGCACCTTAATTACATCTGCAAAATCCCTTCACCTTTGCCATATTCTATTGGCTAGAATTAAGTCGCAGGTCCCATTCATACACAAGGGGAGGGGATTACACAAGGTGTGAATACTACGTGGTGAGGATCATAGGGATCATCTTAGAATTTCGCCTACCACAACCTCTGTGCTATACATGGGGAGGAAAGGAGGTTGCAAACGTTTTAGGTAGACCCATGCTCTACCACCAGTCAGAGGGGAATAGCTATATAATACATTTAGGCAGGCTACACGCTGGGCACTCAGATTCACTGTTGGTGCTCAAGCTTGGTAAACCTTAGCAGAAAGTAGGATTTCAAAGGAACAAGCCATCTGAAGAAAATATAACTACAGAGGACTAAAAACCAAAGAGGCCTCCCCAAATGGCTGTGTAAGACCTGGGGCCCTTCTCATGATCCTGAGAGGGAAAGAGAGAGGCAGGGCTCTAAAGATGACTAAGGTTGAATTTCCCCCATAATCATGGATGGATAGATGGGGGCTAGAAATGGGACTTAAATAAAATAAGGTGATATTACTTTTACTCTTGAATATGTGGTTGAAAATTCACAGCCACTATAACTGTCTTGAATGTGACATAGAAAGAAAAGCTCATAATAAATTAAAAAAAAAAAAGTTCCCAAAAACATACCATGACTTCTGCCATCCCACCTCAGGTTCAACCTTTGCATCTGGCAGACTCCTGCACCCAACAATGGCTGCTCCTAACACCCTCCCTCTCCCACCTCCCATCCCACATACACACACATACATACACCACCACCTCAGTGTGCTGCCTCCAATCCCCACCATCAGGAGTGAGCTTCAATGTCATTTTCTCAGAGAAAGTTACCTTGACTTCTGAACTAGTTTAGGTCTCCCTACTAGAGATATATCCAAGTTTAACAGTATCTGAAGCTTATACACTCTGGGGAGCCCTCTTTAAGAAGAAAAAGAATACCAAATTAGGTGCAAAAATGAATATGTATTTAGAACGTAGGAAGAAATCATAACAAAGAGAATTGTCAAAAAATTCACAATACCATAAATTTCACACAATCCAGAAAAGTAAGGTAATATGTTTAGTTGAATGCTTACGATATCGCCATTTTTACTTTTCCCTGGTATTTTTCAGCTGCATTCTCTTTGATCACCTCCTCATATTTCAAAGATTTTGTGAGCGTATTATCCATAAAGAGTTCAGGTGCTACATCACACGGCCTCACACGTACACAGATTTGCTGTTTGTAGGACTGCTACAGATTTATATCCAGCAAAAACAAAATTTCTGATAAATTCTATTGTATGTGATTCCCATCACACATACACAAAAAAGTATGGTGCGTCATAATAGCAAATACTGCATTGTCAAATATTCCTGACAGAAGAGAACTTCCATTTGACTATGCATCCATGAAACCATATTCTCTGCTTACAATTTTACACAACTGATACTAACTTCTGCGTCTATATACTTCAAACGTTTTAAACTTTGCATCTCCTTCAATCCCCATATACTTCCAGGGCTGGGCACCATAGGACACATCTATATCTCAATACTACCTCTGGCCTTGTACATACATGTCCCAGGGTGGAGAGAAAGTATATTTCTGGAAGATAGTCCTATAGCAGGACAACTACTGTTGACTTAACTCTACAGTGAAGTGACAAAAACCCCAAAATATTTCTTGGTTAATCCAAGTCAAACCTATCCCCAAGTCAACTTCCTCTTAGCAATTCCCAAAAATGCTGGTGGTCACTCCAACACCATCCAGTATGAGAGGAGGTTTGACAAGTAGAAGTAAGAATGAAAATAGTTCTTTTAACCACAAATGTTAAGATATCTTACTTTTCCAAATTTTACTGAAAAATAAATGTCCCTGGGTCCTTGGAAGGGTTGTACAAGTGAGGGGTCCTGAAGTTAATTAGCTTTAGGAAAATCCACCTCTCCCCATGGTATAGATTTTCATAAAGCACTGTATTTCTCTTTTGTAGCTCTTATTACAATTACAGTTGCATCTCTCATTTATTTATATTAGAGGGGAGGTGGGAGGAGTGTCTTTTTTATTTACCATCCTTCTATCCCCCATGTCTAGCAAATGCCTGGTACATAGTGAACTCTCAACAAATACTTGTTGAATAAATGAATGAGCACTGAGACTGTTGCCATCTTCTAAAGGCACTACCATAACTATAAATTAAAGAACTTGTGGCATTAACAGGAGCTACTAAGAAATAGATTGGGGGCATGAAAGAAAGAGGCCATTCCAAATGCAATGAGTTATTTCAATGAGGCAAGAGCCATGAGGTCTGACTTCAATGCCTGAGGACATATTATTCATGAAAGCTGATATCTCTCAACTTTTTTCTGTATGTCAGACTGTGTTCAGCACCCTATGTACACATTTCGCTAGTCCTCACAAGCACTCATGCAGTTGATAATATTACTATCCCCATTTCTCAGCCATTGTATTATACTCTTTGCTAGTGGGGTGTAGACTTGGGAGCCAGCTGCCAACATTCAGGCCCAGCTACATGTCTCACTAGATGCATAATGTTTAGCAAGTTATGAACTTTTTCTGTCTGATTTCCTTACCTGTGAAGGGCAGATATTAAGAGTGCCAATCTCACAAGGTTCTACTGAGGTTTGAATGAGATAATAATTTTAAAGCATTTAGGACAGAGCCTGGTACATACAAAACAGCCAGTAAACACTCACTATTATGCTTATAGACAATGATCAGTTGTTAACTCAGAGTTAGGGGTAACCCCCTGACATCACTATGCGATGATTTTTTTCTTTTCTCATGAAAACACAAGCTATAACTATTCAACAATTTCAACAAGGTATTACCCAGAAGATAAACCACCCCAAGGAGGAAAAAAAAGGGGGGGGGAACCTACAAAATACCTAGCTAGCTCAAACATTGTTGTCTAGAAATTACACTTAGTGCTGTTTAATATTTTTGTCAGGGGTTTCAGAAAAACCTAACATGCAGTGTCCAAAATAAGTTTACAAAGTTGTGTTTTTATGAAATTGTGGCTCACAGCTTCTGTCCCAGGGGAAGAAGTTGAAGAGGATCATCAATCCCACTCAGTTTGGTAATGTAAGGGATATGAATTAGAAATGAGACAATTCTCCCTGTTGAAAATACAGAAGAGACTCCCTCCCTTCCTTTTTTGAGAGCATTTACTTTAGAAAACTTGTCTTTCTCTTTGAAGTGTATGTAAATTATTTTTTTAAGGCTAAATAAACCCCTTGTCAGTTTTATAACCCAGGAATGTCTTTCTCTAGGAACTGGAGGCCATCTCTTGGAAACTGTAATCCTGAAGGAAGATAGCGTCCCATCTCCTAGTTTCTGTGAGTGGGTGGGAGCCTAACTTTAGAGGGCCACCTGGCTCCAACTTGCAAAACTGCCTCCTGTCATAAAGATGTGAGAAATTTATTTTTCATTTGAATAAAGGCAATTAGCTCACACCTGATCACTCCAATTACCATGTGAATTCAGGATAAATTATGTGTGACAAATGGTGCTGTCAAATCCTCTTACTTGAGGACTAGTTATTTGTGGTTTTTTTTTTTTTTTTTTTGAGGAAGATTAGCCCTGAGCTAACTACTGCCAGTCCTCCTCTTTTTGCTGAGGAAGCCCTGGCCCTGAGCTAACATCCGTGCCCATCTTCCTCTACTTTATATGTGGGACGCCTACCACAGCATGGCGTGCCAAGCAGTGCCATGTCTGCACCCGGGATCGGAACCATCAAACCCCGGGCAGCCCAGAAGCCAGAATGTGCGAACTTAACCACTGCGCCACCAGGCCGGCCCCCTAGTTGTTGTTTATCTTGAGAATATACATGGAATGGTTTGTATCTGCTTGGCCATATAAAAGGGTGAGATTTCTTTCTGTCTTTGCAATCTCCTTAGCAGATTACCTATAATTCTGGTTTATACTTATTTAATAATAAAACTGTTTCCTTTCTCTTCTGTCTTTGTGGAGAGGCTTTCTGGAGTGGCAAGAGATTTTGTTTTTAATTATGTTTCTCCAAGAGCAACAAACCCATCAGTGAGCAAGGACTTCAGTGCCCAGCGCTAAAGCCATATAGTTATACCAGCCTTGGGCCCAGATTCCTGGGGAAAGAAAGTCCTCTTCTACAAACGGCCAGAGGGTGGCTTAGTACTGTCTTGGAGAGGGAATAAAGTTACTGAGAAATGCTTTGACTGGTTTCCCTCTCATTACTGAAGAATAGCAGGAAGGCCTACCTGCAAGGGGAAATTCTGCTCACTTTAGGTGGGAGGTCCTGGACATGTGACCTGTAACATCCTTAAAGGTACAAGTTTGAGTCTGAGAAAAGGCAGCTACAGTTGATAATGTTTCTCCCTCTGGTTTTTGATCCAGTATTCACTCCCTGGGATGCACAGCACAGAGATGGCTCAAGAGTAGTGCTCCATGGACTCGATCCAGGCTGCAGCTGAAGGGATCCAAAAAGAAATGGACTGAGAAGCAGAAGACCTGATTATTGTGTTCTTGTCACAACTGCTACCAATTGGTTTTCTGTTACTGAGGATATATACTTTTATCAGCTTTATATTCTTCATCCTTAAAATTGGGGTGTTGGTGTACATTACCTCTAAAATCACTTGTGGTTCTAAAACTCTGTGATTTTACAAATAAATTAGGTTTTGCAGAATTATTATAGGCCATCTGGTGTGGTACTAAGAAGGTCATTGTTAAATGCTGTTAAAATAAAATAACTGATAGATACATCTTTCTTTAGCTTATTAGCCCTTATGTGTCTCTGGTGTTTGACTACTTCATCTAATTTACACGTTTTAGATGATTATAAAGCTTCAGATTTTCAAAGTGCTTTGCAATTATTAATTAGCTTCATGAATGTCTTCTGGAAAGGAGGCTAACCCATGATCCCATTACATAGGCTTATTTGTTCCTATTCTGTAAAGTCAAATCTTACACTTTGCAATTTGGGACTATGGGGAATCAGAATTTGCCACCCCAAAATGTGTCTCTCTGGCTTGATTATTTTCAAGAACAAAAGACTCGGAGAGAAACTTTGACCTTCCCCCAACTGCCTAACAGAGTTTAAGATAGAAGGCCTGTCCCAGAAAGAAGCTATCCCCATAGGTAACTAGGTGTGGTAGACAGGAAGGCACCTAGCAAGGCCCATTTTTTATCAAAGTTCTCTCTCATTGTCTGTAGATGGCCCAGCAAACATTTGTTTACCAAACATTTGCTTTTCCATCTCCATGTAAATTGCCTTCCTTCCCTTAGAAGTCCCAAACTACTACCTCCAACATCCTCTGTATTTAGCTGAATATTGTATTTAAGGTGGTGGCTTCAGCCATTTTGGCAAGTTACTCAGTTTTCCTGGGTTTCTACCATGTACACCTGTTATTAAATTTGTTTGATTTTCTCCTGTTATTCTATCTCATGTCAATTTAATTCTTAGGCCAGCCAGAAGAACATAGAGGGCAGAGGAATATTCTTCCCGTACAGGGTCTTACTTACATTCTTTTATCTTTCAATTTTAAAAAAATAAATTATGGTCAAACAGCCAATTTGAGTCCAGCAATTCACTGTTTTAATCCATTAGTGATTCTAATAACGCACAGATTAACCTTATATGTATTGTTATATTTCCATGTGAAGACACACCTTGAGTCAACACTGGTTCTCCACATGTTGCTCATTCCCCCATCCCCCACCTACCTCCACAGCTCCAACATAAGTATAGGGTAGAAAGAGATGCAAAAGAGGTTCGAGGTGTTAAGTTCAACAAACACTTATGTCATGTATCCATCACTATGATAAATATTAGTGATATAAAAGTGACTTGACAGTAGTGACACAAAAATAATTTAGACATAGTGCCTACCCTCAAGGAACTAGAAAGGAAGGAAAGGACAGGAAACTAATATTTGTTTAACACCTACTATGTATAGTATAGTATCTCATTTAATGCTACCAATAATAATGCAAGGTAGCTATTATTTAAGCCCACTTATATATAAAAAGGTCTGTCATTTGTCATACTGTGGTGGCTGTGTGTTGCTCTGATGCTGAAAGCTAAACCACCAGTATTTTAAATACCAGCAGGGTCACCCATGATGGACAGGTTTCAACAGAGCTTCCAGACTAGACAGACTTAGGAAGAAGGACATGGCCACCAACCTCCAAAAGAATTGACCATGAAAACCTTATGAATAGTAGCAGTGCATTGTCTGATATAGCACCAGAAGATGAGAGGATGGCACAAAAAGACCAAGCAGGGTTCTGCTCTGCTATACACAGGGTTGCTAGGAGTCAGAATCAACTCAACAGCACTAACAACAAATACATAAGAGGAGACTGAGTTACCTTTACTGTTACCTGTGTGTGCTCTTGAGACAATTAAATTCTAACTCTATTAAACCTATGTTTTAGCTTAACATTAGTTAGAAATTAATGGCAACATTAATGAAATTTGTGAGGAAGACAAGATAATCTTTTAAATGGTTTTAAGATAAGGTGAAGGAACCAAAGAGAGAAATTGAAGATATGTAAGAGAAAGAGATAACTGATAAAGCAAAACCTTGGGGTAAATGAGAGGGGATGGGATTAAGTGAAGCACAAATTGATTAAAGACAAACTGAAGGGTCAAATCATACCCTGACACCAGAGATAAGATGGTAAGAATGAGGTACAGGTTGATATTTTAAAAGAAAAGAAGTTTGTCTTATGATGGGAATAAAAGCAGAGTAGGAGAGAAATTGTAAGGTAAACCTTGCATCAATTTCTTCAGTAAGATGTGATACCATATTCTTAGAAAGAGACAAGGAAATGACCAGATTTGAGGAGACTGGCAAAGGCATGGAATAGCTCTCCAAGGTTATAGAGAATGGACATTTTTAAAAGCAAGAAATGGAACCAATGAATCATGTTCTGTAATTCAACTGATATCAGAGTTTATGAATTTGCATTGGCTCCAGATTTTGAAAGATAGGCAGATTTTATCCAGAAGCCTCAGTCTGGAAGGTTGTTATAAGAATGACTCATGGTTGGGAGTTTGTTAGACAAGTGACTATAGAGCTGAGAGCTCTCAGAGTAAAAGTAGTTGTGAGAGCTACTTAGCACCGAGAGCTGAGCTGAGAGTAAAAGTAGTTCAAGCGACAGATCCTGGTGTCCAGCTGGAAATGAAGGAGGATAGAAGGAGACTGATAACCTGGGTAAAGTGGAGGAATCAAGTCGCTGAGACCTGGATGAGGCTCAACAGCAGGTGTAGTGGGAATGAGCATATTAGAAAGCTAGAAGACCAGGCATTTCCAGTCAGAAAGTAGGATATTATTAAAGGTGGAAAAGCTTCTGGTGATGCAAAGACCTAAAGTGTGGCCATCAGAGGTCATGTGTGTGGAGTAGAGATGAAAGTCCTGAAGTTGAGAAAGTCAAAGAAATGTGAGCTTAGTGGCTAGAATGAGTTTTACAGTTATGTCTTACAATTACTTGAGAATGATGGCAGGAGTTGAAATGGAGCAAAAAACCTCTCACATAGGTAGCAATGTCCTCACTGAGTACAGGCAAGTCATATGGACACACCTGCAATAGGTAACAGTAAGAGGAGGTATAGCGGGTGGGTAGTCACACAAAAAGATCCTGACCTAGAAGAGATTTTGAAGGCAGGAAAGAGTAATGGTCTAAAATGGAAGTGAAGGTTTAGGGGGGAATTGTACTATTAGCCAATAAATATGTTGGATATCAGTGTAGGAGGTATTGGAGCATCTAGAACCTGTCAAGGGAAGCTGAGATTCAGGGTTAGAGCCATTTCATTTAAGGAAGATGTAGAGGGAAGTTTTCACGAAGACTTTAAAGATCTAGGAGGGTTTGCTTACAACAGATCAGGAGGTGAGAGGAGATTCCAGCAAGCCACAGGAAGCAGTGAACATGGAGCAGAAACAGACCAATTTGCTACCAATCTTAACTCCATCTGCATTGTGCTCTCTCTTTTAAAGTTTTCTGAGCTCTGATTATCAGACCTGTGTTGTGGCCAAGCCACAGATAAATTTGCCTTTATAACTCTGACACTGCCCCCATCTCTCTTCCTTTCTGATTCCCTTCTGGGAATCAGACAATAAATAAGACACAGTTACAGCATAACCCAGCTGGGAAAGGACTTGGCCTGATAAGGGAAGGAAGCGACTTTGCCCTGAAGAAGCTGCAGGACCTAGCCAACATGTATCAGCAGGAACAAGGAACATATGGGACTATATCCTGAAGATACTGAACAAGGAGCAGTTGGAAAATGAATTTGGATAAGGGAGAGTTTATTGATTTGGGAGCACTCTCCAGGGAGAGAGAATTTAATACCCTGGTAAGGACCCTTGGAAATACTATAATGCTTCTACAATGGCTCTTAGAAGCTTGAAGAAAGTGGTGGCCCACACTAATAGAATTAGAAATGTCAGAATTGCCATGGCAGATAGTGGATGCAGGGAGCAAAAGGCTCAGAGAACTGGGCATGCTAGAGGGGCTATACCATGTAAGCCTGGAAACTCTATTAGATGACAGCATTCTGATTCAGGTCCTCCATTTATCAAAGTGACTAAGAATTCTCTGGTGAGAGGGGTACGAGGATCATTGAGAAGCTCAGTGGTGGCTCTCCCCTGTAGGTCATGGCTGATGACAAAAGATGCTGTTACAGAACTGGGTTCACAGATAGCAACAGGGATAATAGAATTCTGATACAATAGAGGCCAGCTGGCAGCACTTAACCTTCAGAAGGGTACAACTATCCAAATGAGTGGCAAGACTGGAGTGCAGCCAAAGATCCTGACCTCTGAAGATAGTTGATAGAGTATGGCATCCTTATGGGGGAAGATAGAGGCTAGCCAGCAAGGGCATGCTGAGTCTATAAAACGAAAATAAATCAAGAATGGATAACACAAGGCTGAGAGCAGCAGCCTCAATAAAAAGTCACAGTATCTTACCCAGTTTCCTGACTTAATCCAGTTTACCAAACCAGAACCCATGGACTGAAGGAGAGGCAGGAGCACCAGGAGGAAGGGAGAATGTGTGGTAATGGCTTCCCCCGAGCCGACCCCACCCCCAGTCCTTCCCCAAAGAACCTATGGCCATTCCATTGGGAGACCATACACTGAGGAAAAGGGAATGCCTAAACATTTCCAGGATTGTTGGATAAAATCATTATTAATAACCAGGAACCTAAAATACTATTATGGCCCCTAGCTAGAGAAGATAATCAATGGAGTGTTTGTCCAGGTCTAGTATACAGTGGGTTGACTAAGCGCATGGACCTATCTGGTGGTATTTCCCCAGTTCTCAAATGTGTAATTGGAATGGACCTACTTGGTAGTACAGCACCCACATTGGTTCTTTGGGTAAGAGCTATAGAAGTGGGAAAGGCCAACAGGGAGCCTCTTAAATTGCACAGCCAAGATAGTAAATAAAAAATAATATAGGGGAATGGTAGATATTTGTCCCACCATATCTCCACTTAATTCACCACTTTGCCCTACAAAGGCCCAACAGTTCCTGGAGAATAAACAACAGACGCCTGCAACTCGACCAAGTAATAAGCTCAATTAGAGCTGCTGTCCCAGATATGATATCTTTATAAGAGAAGATCAATACAACCTCAGGTAACCAGTTTCAGTTGGTTGATATGATGAATGTGTTCTTTCTCAACCTTATCAGAAAGTGTTCATGTTCAGTTGGAAAAAATAACACAAAATATTTATAGTCTTTCCCCAGGGCTATACTGTCTCTCCTACCCTCTATTATAATATATTCCTAAGAGACTTGAATTATCTGGACATCCCACAGAACATGACACTGGTCTATTACATAGCTGGAATTATGCTAATCAGATTGGAGTAGCAAGAAGTGACAAGTTTATTGGAGGCCTTGGTGAGACATGTATACTCCAGAAGAGGAAGAAAAAAATTCCTAAAAATTGTTGAGGGTCCACCAAATCAGTGAAATTTAAGGATTCTGGAGTCTAGGGTGTACTTTTTTGTGTCCTGTTTAGGAAAGATCTCCCTATTTCTTGATCACGTTTTCTTTAAAAATACCTATTTTACCTTCAGATTTAGATCTATGATCCATCTGGAATTGATATATTTTTATGTCTGTGAGGTATGAGGTCAGTCTTCATTTCTTCTATAGTGTTCACCACTGAAGGGAAACCAAATTTGCCACCCCAAAATGTATCTCTTTAACATGAGGATTATTTTAGGCTGATTTTTAAAAAAAATTTTAATACAGTTCAAATCAGCATAACTGGTTCATTTCAGCTCCTTTACTGCCAAACCTGGGGGTAGGGATTGCTTCAGTTTCTCTGCCTTCTCTTTGTCTGTGATGGCCAAGATATAAAGGTATCTGCTGCATCGAACTTTAAACTTCACACTATCCTTATCTTTTTTTTTTTTTTTTTTGATGAGGGAGATTGGTCCTGAGCTAACATCTGTTGCCAATCTCCCTCTTTTTGCTTGAGGAAGATTGTTGCTGAGCTAACCTCTGTGCCAATATTCCTCCATTTTATGTGGGATGCCGCATAGCATGGCTTGATGAGAAGTGCTAGGTCAGCACCCAGGATCTGAACCTGTGATCCCCGGGCCACCAAAGTGGAGCACACAAACTTAACCACTCACCCATGTGGCCAGCACCCTCCTTATTTTTTCTTCACATTGACAAACTTAGCATCCTTCTGCTGGGCCATGAGCAGAAAGTCCTTGATCTCTTTGATTTTGTGAGGCATGACTGCAAGGGGTACAGGACAGCGTAGCTGGCACAGCAAGCAGCAAGAAGTGAAGAAAATGGAAAAGCTAGGCTGATTATTTTTAAGAGAAAAAGACTCAGAAAGTTTTTCTTGTTACCTCCCCCTTAACTGCCTAAAAGAATTTAGATAAATGGCCTGTAACAGAAACAGAGCTATCACCAAAGATATCTAAAAAGAATATGGGCTAAGTGTGGTAGGGGAGACTTGGCAGGGCCTAGACATCAGAGTTCTTGCCACATCCTATTGTCTTTTTAGGGCATGGCAAACATTTATTTACCAAAAATTTGCTTTTTTGAGTGACGTCAGCAACATGGCGGCATGAGCTCACCCGGGACTCTCTCCCCTCCAAATTACAACTAAAAAGAGCAACTGCTTTCCAACCAAAAATAAAAATCCTAATAACAGAAATTGTCAGAGACAAACAGCGGCCAAACGATGCAAGGCGGAGAGGCTGGAGCCACCCTTGGAGGAGCTGGAACAGAGTAGGAGAGAACTTCACTCTCAACCCTAGAGACTGGGATTGCTGCTGCGGGTGAGGGAAGGAGCGGGGGAGGGGCCGCGCATCCGGGGATCGTCCAGGACTCCCACTGCTGGTGCAGTGGAAACCCTCTAAAGGGGGAAAGCTTTCTCGTGGGGGAGCCCCAGCAAGCCAGGGCCTCGGGAGACCAGGAAGCGAGAGCTGATCCAATCCATGTCAGCATGAGTGAAAGTGACCTTCCTCCTCCAACACACGCTGTGAGCAGCCATCCCCGCTGAAGGCAGAGGTCTCAGAACCAAAGCTCTCGACCCCCATCTAGTGGAAACAGGCTGTAACTGCAGCCGAATAATAGCATCATGCGCAAAAACTGCTCCTCCACCATCCAGCAGTTTATAAAAGCTCCAGTCCACAAGGAAAACAATAAAAATACAGAAGTAGGTCCTGAGGGCATGCAAATGGGTAAACTAAGTGAAGATCAGTTCAAAATAGCTATCCTCAAAATATTCAATGAGGTAAAGGGAAATTTAGAGAAACAAGTCAACGATTTCTGGAGTTATTTCACAAAAGAGATTGAAATTATAAAGAAGAATCAATTAGAAATACTAGAGATGAAAAATACAATGGATCAGATAAAACAGAATACGGATTCCCTGAATGCCCGTGTAGACACCACAGAGGAGCAAATTAGCATAATTGAAGATAGAGAGGCTGAATGGCTCCAGACAGAGGAAGAAAGAGAACTAAGAATTAAAAAAACTGAAGAAAATCTCAGAGAAATAGCTGACTCAATGAGAAAATGCAACTTAAGAATCATCGGAATTCCTGAGGGCGTGGAAAAGGAAAATGGAGCAGTAAGTGTGCTCAACGAAATAATAGAAGAGAACTTCCCAAATTTAGGGCTTGAGAGAGAAATGTGTGTGGAGGAAGCTTTCAGATCTCCTACATTTGTCAATGTAAAAAGACCTACTGCAAGGCACATAGTAGTAAAAATGGCAAAAATGAAGAACAAAGAATGAATATTCAGGGCAGCAAGGCAGGAGAAAATAACCTATGAAGGAACGCGCATCAGACTTTCAGCAGATTTCTCTTCAGAAACCTTATAAGCTAGGAGAGATTGGAGTGACATATTCAAAACTTTAAAGTATAAAAATCTTCAGCCAAGAATACTCTATCCAGCAAAACTATCCTTCAGATATGAGGGAGAAATTAAATCTTTTCCAGACAAACAGAAGCTAAGGGACTTTGTAGTCACATGACCTCCACTACAAGAAATCCTCAAGAAGGCTCTCATACCTGAAAAAAGAAAAAACGGAGTAAGGGATCACAAAACAGAGAGTAGAGAGACAAATAGATAGAATCTGATAGCATAGCAAATATTCAACTATAGCATTAGGCTAAAGGGAAGGAAATCACCAAAGCAAGGACAATCTTATCACTCTAACCATGAACTCACAACACAAGTTGGAATAAGAGATGAAAATAATAATTTAGGAGGGGAGGAGGGAAGGGACTGAAACAGGCTAGGCTAAGGAAGTAAGAGACCACCAGAAAATGGACTATGTTATACACAAGATTCTGAATACAAACTTCAGGGTAGCCACTAAGCTAAAAAACAGAACCGAGACACAAAACATAAAAAAGGAAAAATCTAAGAAACCCAGCATAACAAATTGCAGAAGTCAATGGGTAGGCTAAAACACACAGGACGAGAAACAAAGGAAACACAGGAAAACCGGAAAACCAGCAAGAGAATGACAGCATTAAGCTCTCATGCATCAATACTCACCCTCAATGTAAAGGGATTGAACTCTCCAATAAAAAGACACAGAGTGGCAAAATGGATTAAAGAACAAGATCGAACAATTTGTTGCCTCCAGGAAACACACCTCACCTCCAAGGACAAACACAGGCTCAGAGTGAAGGGATGGAAGACAATACTCCAAGCTAACAGCAAACCAAAGAAAGCGGGTGTCGCAATGCTTATATCAGACAAAACAGACTTCAAGATAAGGCAGGTAAAGAGAGACATAGACGGCCAACATATAATGATCAAAGGGGCACTTCATAAAGAAGAAATAACACTTAAAAATATCTATGCACCTAACACAGGAGCACCAAACTTCATAAAGCAACTATTAACAAACCTAAAAGAAGATAGCAAAAATAACACAATAATAGTAGGGGACCTCAACACGCCACTCACATCAATGGACAGATCATCCAGACAGAAAATCAACAAAGAAACAGTGGAGCTAAACGAAAAGCTAAAACAGTTGGACTTAATAGACGTATATAGAACACTTCATCCAAAAACAGCAGAATACACGTTCTTCTCAAGCGCGCATGGAACATTCTCAAGGATAAACCATATGTTGGGAAACAATGCAAGCCTCTACAAATTTAAAAAAATTGAAATAATAATAAGCATCTTCTCCGATCATAATGCTATAAAGCTAGAAATTAATTACAAGAAAAAAGCTGAGAAAGGCACAAGGATGTGGAGACTAAACAATACGCTATTGAACAAGCAATGGATCATTGAAGAAATTAAAGAAGAAATAAAAAAATACCTGGAGACAAATGAAAATGATAACATGCCATACCAACTCATATGGGATGCAGAAAAGCTCTATTAAGAGGAAAATTCATCACAATTCAGGCACATCTTAACAAACAAGAAAAATCCCAAATCAGCAATCATAAACTACACCTAACTGAATTAGAGAAAGAAGAACAAACAAAGACCAAAGTCAGCAGAAGGAGAGAAATAATAAAAATCAGAGCAGAAATAAATGCTATTGAATCAAAAAAAGGCAGTAGAAAGGATCAATGAAACAAAGAGCTGGTTCTTTGAGAAGATAAATAAAATTGACAAACCCCTAGCCAGACTTACAAAGAAAAAAAGAGAGAAAGCTCAAATAAACAAAATCAGAAATGAAAGAGGAGAAATAACAACAGACTCTGCAGAAATACAACGGGTTATAAGAAAACACTACGAAAAACTATATGCCAGCAAAATGGATAACCTGGAGGAAATGGATAAATTCTTGGATTCATACAACCTCCCAAAGCTCACTCAAGAAGAAGCAGACAATCTGAACAGACCAATCACAAGGAAAGAGATTGAAACAGGCATCAAAAGCATCCCAAAGAATAAAACCCCAGGACCAGATGGCTTTCCCGGGGAATTCTGCCAAACTTTCAGAGAGGATTTAATACCTATCCTTTTCAAGCTATTCCAAAAAATTAGGGAGGATGGAACACTTCCTAACACATTCTACAAGGCCAACATCACGCTGATACCAAAAGCTGAGAAGGACAGCACAAAAAAGGAGATCTAAAGGCCAATATCGCTGATGAACGTAGATGCAACAATTCTCAACAAAATTTTGGCAACCCGAATACAGCAATTCATCAAAAGGATCATACATCATGATCAAGTGGGATTCATACCAGGGACACAGGGATGGTTCAACACCCGCAAATCAGTCAATGTGATACACCACATCAACAAACTGAGGAATAAAAACCACATGATCATCTCAATAGATGCAGAGAAAGCATTTGACAAGATCCAACAGCCATTTATGATAAAAACTCTGAACAAAATGGGGATAGAAGGGAACTACCTCAACATAATAAAGGCCATACATGACAAACCCACAGCCAACATCATACTCAATGGGCAAAAACTGAGCGCCATCCCCTGAGAACAGACCAAGACAAGGATGCCCTCTATCACCACTCTTATTTAACATAGTACTGGAGGTCCTGGCCAGAGCAATCAGTCAAGGAAAAGGAATAAAAGGAATCCAAATGGGGGGGAAGAAGTGACACTCTCGCTGTTTGCAGACGACATCATCTTATATATAGAAAACCCCAAAGAATTCATTGGAAAACTTTCAGAAGTAATCAACAACTACAGCAAAGTTGCAGTGTATAAAATCAATTTACATAAATCAGTAGCATTTCTATACTCTAACAACGAACTAACAGAAAAAGAACTCAAGAACACAATACCATTCACAATCGCTACAAAAAGAATAAACTACCTCGGGGTGAATTTAACTAAGGAAGTGAAAGACCTATACAATGAAAATTACAAGGCTTTTCTGAAAGAAACGGATGACTACATAAAGAGATGGAAAGACATTCCATCCACATGGATTGGAAGAATAAACATAGTTAAAATGTCCGTTCTACCTAAAGCAATCTACAGATTCAACACTATTCCAATCAGAATCCCAATGACATTCTTTACAGAAATAGAACAAAGAATCCTAAAATTCATATGGGGCAACAAAGACCCCGAATTGCTAAAGCAATCCTGAGAAAAAAGAACAAAGCTGGAGGCATCAAAATCCCTGACTTCAAAACATACTACAAAGCTACAGTAATCAAAACAGCATGGTACTGGTACAAAAACAGGTGCACAGATCAATGGAACAGAATTGAAAGCCCAGAAATAAAACCACACATCTATGGACAGCTTATCTACAACAAAGGAGATGAGGGCATACAATGGAGAAAAGAAAGTCTTTTCAATAAATGGTGCTGGGAAAACTGGAAAGCCACATGTAAAATAATGAAAATTGACCATTCTTTTTCACCATTCACCAAAATAAACTCAAAATGGATCAAAGACCTAAAGCTGAGACCTGAAACCATAAGGCTTCTAGAATAAAATGTAGGCAGTACACTCTTTGACATCAGTCGTAAAAGGATCTTTTTGGACACCATGTCTTCTCAGACAAGGGAAACAATAGAAAGTATAAACAAATGGGACTTCATCAGACTAAAGAGCTTCTTCAAGGCAAATGAAAACAGGATTGAAACAAACAAACAACCCACTAACTGGGAAAAAATATTTCCAAGTCATACATCCAACAAAGGCTTAATATCTATAATATATAAAGAACTCACACAACTCAACAACAAAAAATTAAACAACCCGATCAAAAAACGGGCAGAAGATATGAACAGACATTTCTCCAAAGAAGATATACAGATGGCCAATAGGCACATCAAAAGATGTTCAACATCGCTGATCATCAGGGAAATGCAAATCTAAACTACACCAAGATATCACCTTACACCCATTAGAATGACAAAAATAACTAAAACAAATAGTAGCAAATGTTGGAGAGGTTGTGGAGAAAAAGGAACCCTCGTGCACTGCTGGTGGGAATGCAAACTGGTGCAGCCACTATGGAAAGCAGTATGGAGAGTCCTCAAAAAATTAAAAATAGAACTACCATATGACCCAGCTATTCCACTACTGGGTATCTATCCAGAGAGCTTGAAGTCAGCAATTCCAAAAGTCTTATGCACCCCAATGTTTATTGCAGCATTATTTACAATAGCCAAGACATGGAAGCAATCTAAGTGCCCATCAACAGATGATTCAACAAAGAAGATGTGGTATATATATACAATGGAATACTACTCAGCCATAAAAAAGAACAAAATCGTCCCATTTGCAACAACATGGATGGACCTTGAGGGAATTATGTTAAGTGAAATAAGCCAGATAGAGAAGGACAATCTCTGTATGACTACACTCATATTAGGAATTTAAACCTGTGGACAAAGAGAACAGATTAGTGGCTACCAGGGGAAAGCGGCCTGGGGGGTGGGCACAAGGGGTGAAGGGTTGCACCTACAACATGACTGACAGACAATAGTGTACAGCTGAAATTTCACAAGATTTTAACCTATCAACTCAATAAAAAATTTTAAAAAAAATTTGCTTTTTCATCACCTTTCTCCTTTTTTAAAGTTCCAAGCCACTACCTCAACATCCTTTTTTGTCTTTAGCTGATGATGGTATATAAGGTGGTGGCTTCAGGCATTTTGGCAAGTTATGCAGTTTTCCTGGGTCTCTCCCATGTATATATGTTATTAAACATTGATTTTCTTCTGTTCATCTGTCTCCTGTCAAATTAATTCTTAGGCCAGCCAGAAAAACCAAGAAAATTTCTTCCTCCCCTTCGCCAATGTCCCCAGGATCATTTATTGAAAAAAAAAAACTTTCCTCCATTGCTCTGTAGTATCTCTTGTGAAAATCAAATTATCTTATATGTGTAGATCTTTTTTAGGCCTCTCAATTTTGACACATTTGCCTAATTTCTATCCTTGCACCAATAGAACACTGACTTAGTAACAATAACTTTATAATACATCTTGACATTGGGTAACTATAAGTACTCCAACTTTGGTCTTCTTCAAAATTTCCTTGGCTATTCTCAGTCTTTGTATTTGCACATAGATTTTAGAATCTGCTTATCAACTTACACTCAAAAAATATTCTTGAGGGGGCCGGCTCCGTGGCTGAGTGGTTAAGTTTGCGCACTCCGCTGTGGCGGCCCAGGGTTCGGATCCTGGGTGCGGACACGGTACCGCTCGTCAGGCCACATTGAGGCAGCGTCCCACATCCCACAACTAGAAGGACCTGCAACTATGATATACAACTATGTATGGGGGGTCAGGGTTGGGAAATAAAGCAGAAAAAAAAAAAAGATTGGCAACAGTTGTTAGCCCAGGTGCCAATCCTTAAAAAAAAAGAGGAAGATTGGCAACAGTTGTTAGCCTACGTGCCAATCTTTAAAAAAAAAAAAAAATATTCTTGAGGGTCCGGCCCTGTGGCCAAGTGGTTATGTTCCTGCACTCTGCTGTGGCGGCCCAGGGTTTCACTGGTTTGGATCCTGGCCACGGACATGGCACCACTCATCAAGCCACGCTGAGGCAGTGTCCCACATAGCACAACTAGAAGGACCCACAACTAAAAATATACAACTATGTACCTGGGGGCTTTTGGGAGAAAAAGGAAAAATAAAATCTTTAAAAAAAACCTTCTTGAAATTGCATTGAACCAATTTTGGGAAAAATGACATCTTAATCCATGAACATGGTATATTATCCCTACATTTATTTAGGACTTATTTTAATATCTGTCAATAATGTTTTATAATCGATAATGTTTTGTATCACATCTTTTGATAGATTTCTTAATAGGTATTTGATGACTTTTGGTGCTATTATAATTATCTTATATACGTCATTTTCTATTTATTTTCTGGAATAAAGGTAATTAAATTTTGTATATAGACATTGTATTTGGTCACCATTTAAGTTGACTTATTAATTTAAATAGTTTGCCGATAAATTCTTTTAGATTTTCAATGTACATAATTGTGTCATTGTGAATAATGACAGTGTTATTTCTTCCTTTTCAATCTATATGCCTTTTCTTTTCCTCCTTCATTGCATTGGTTAAACACCCAATACCATGTTGAAAATAAATTCTAAGAGCAAATATGTCCTTATTTCATTCCTGATATCAAGGGAAACACTCAAAAATCTACCTTAAGTATAATGTAAAGTGCATTTTTTTGTAGCTGCCCTTTATCAGATCAAGGATGTTCCCTCTATTCCTATTTTCCTGAGAATTAATGGATAGATGAACGGATGCTTAATTTTTATTGAATGCTTTTTCTGCAACTACCAAAATGAGCATGATTTTCCTCCATCTTTCCCATTATTCTGGTGAATTGCATTGCTTTTCTTTCCTCAGTAAACACCCACCCTTCCATTTCTGAAATAAGCCCCACTTAGTCATAATTATCCTTTTTATATACCGCCTGATTCAACTTGCTAATTTTGTGTTTAGGATTTTTGCATCTATGTTTATAACAGAGCTTGGTAAACCAGACTTTTAAAGTCACATTTCCTTCTTCTCATTACAGAATGCTTTTGAAAACAACGAATTACATGATCAGAAGTGTGTTCTGGGTGTTTATAGTTTGTAGTATGCAGGATGTAGAATGGGTTACTGCAGGAGGTGGGCGGTGAATGATTAGGAGGTTACTGGAATATTAAGAAAGGAGCTTGGACCAGTTTGGTACAAACGGAAATGAAAAGGAAGGAGAAACCCTCTCAGTATTAAGCTACTAATTAATTAATTGTGAAAGTGCAACATTATAAAACAGACAAGTTAGGGCCGCCCCGTGGCCAAGTGGTTAAGTTCGGGGGCTCCGCTTCCCTGGCCCAGGGTTTCGCTCCAATTTTGGGCCTGGACATGGCACCACTCATCAGGCCACGCTGACGCGGCGTCCAACATGCCACAACTAGGACCCACAGCTTAAAAAAAAAAAAACACAACTACGTACTGGGGGGCTTTGGGGAAAAAAAAAATTAAAAATCTTAAAAAAAAAAGAGACTAGTTAGGAGAAGTTGATTTGAGCTTTGAGTAAAAATAATGAGTTGACTTGGGGTGAAATTCTTGTCTTCATGATAATTATCCCCATCATTAGGATCCATACATATGAATGACTGCAATTTAAGAAACTGCAAAGGCGTGGAATTACATAACTAGTCACTATGTTGACGTCTTTAAGGAGAAAGTTTCCTTACGTTGCTTTGGAGCTAATTTTTAAAATAATTTTCATTCACAATCATAAAAAGTAGATAATCTAGTATCCATTGAACACCTTAAAATGAGATCAGTACGTCATAGCCTTTTTGTTTTGTTTTACCTTCTTCTCTCCAAAGCCCCCCAGTACATAGTTGTATGTATTCAACTAGTAGATCCTTCTAGTTATGTGCTGTTTGGGACTCCGCCTCAACATGGCTTGATGAGCGGTGCTCGGTCTGCGCCCAGGATCCCAAACCGGCGAATCCCGGGCCGCCAAAGTCCACTGAGAAGCCAACCACTCGGGCACCGGGCTTGCCCCTTCGTAGCCATTTAATACACCATATGTTAATGCAGATTGCGCTATTCCGGTCCTAACCACCAGGCGACGACCAAGGTGCCCACGTCGCCTTCCCGTCCATACCTCGGTTTTCTAGGCAGGCGCGGCTTCCGGGAGCGCGCACGTTCTGGAGCCCGCGCCGATCGCAGGCGCTGCGGCCGCGCACGTTGGTCACTTGCTGCCGTTTCAGGGCTGCAGGTTGGCCTGGATCCTGAGGGTCTGGACCCATGTGGAAACTGGTACCCGTCGCGGGCCCCGCCCGAGGTAAGGGCTGAAGGGAGGTGTACGGGGGCTGCTTCCCCGGGAACAGCCGCGGTGGGCAGAGGGTTGGCCGAGCGATGCTTCCGGTCCGTTCTGCTTCCCCTCGCAGCCTTCCGGCGCCGTCTTCGTTCCCTCTCCGGGAGGCTCGGGGAGCGAAGTACGAAAGCCGCGCATTTGATGTGGGGGCCGCGGGGTCCTCCGAGCGGCGCAGAGCTTTCGAACCAGGCGTTGGCCTGGCGGGTGGTGTAGGCGTGAGGCCCCCGGCCCTTCAGTGAAGGCCGCCGCCCCTCCTCTATCTGCCGCCATGTTGTCTGTGGTGGAGACCCACTCCGCCGGCGAGACCGGCCCTGATCCCGGCCTAGATGGCCTGGCGAAGCGAGCCTGAGGCGGGGTACCTATTGTGACCTCTAGTGTTTTATGCTTTTGAGGAAACACCCGGAATAAGTTATCACAGGCTAGACCGCACGATGGCAACAGGTGTTGAGCTCATTGTTTATTTTTGTGAAGAACCACAGAAATGACTTTGGGAAATGGCAACCACGGGAAAGCATAATTTCAGTTATGTTTCAGAGCCTTTTTCCATTTTGTCATCAGCACAACTGAAAAAGTAGATTTTTTTCTTTTCTGCATTTCCAGCAGTGGAAATGGTTATCTCGTGTTACTTGGTTGCCTAGTCTGTGTGAGTCCGTATTTAGTTGATAGACGGATAAGCAGAGGTAGCCTGTGTTTCGGTCTTGCCCTCAGGAAGTTTACATTATAATTGGAAAAAAGGTCTATGTAGAGGCTGAATTGACTGACAGTGTAAGGGAGACGAAGATGGCCAAACGAATGGTAAGGAAAATAAATACTACAATATTATAAATACTAAATAATACCATGAAGACAAAGATCAAGGCGTTACCGTGTATTTGGAGCAATGCAGAAATAGAGCATACACTGTTGGTGGGCCAGCAGGATTCAGTTCCTTTCAAAGAACAGTTGTAGTAGTAGCCTGTGGCTGGCTCTCAGAGTTCCGGTAGGGTGGTAGCAGAAGACTGCCTCTAGTGACAGTGCTACTCTTTTCAGAATCTAATGGAAGTTTTGGGCCCATTCCTCTAGAAAAACAGTAAGTAAACCATACAAAAGTTTTTACTTGAAACAGTTCCCTGTGAGTTAAGAATCTCTGATTAACAAAATATAATCCCAACCTAGTCAAAGCTTACCTGGACTCCTTCCAACTTGTCTAGTTTATCTGCCCTTAATCGCTCTACCACTCCTGTAATGGAATCGTGTGTACCCAAACTAAGCTCTACAAGTCTAGAACATATATGCTTTTACTCCAACGGTTTATGATTTCCAACTTTTTTTAACTAAAAATCCTTTCCCACTGATTTGAAATGCTACCTTTAACATAAAAACAAAATTTCCCAAATATACACTTGAATGTCGTCTGAATTTTTCTTGCATCGATCTATGTTGTTTACTCCTGATCCAATACCATAGTTTTTAGTTACAATAGCTTTATGGCATATTTTACAGTCTAGTAGGGGTAGTTCCTGTAATATTCAAGTTTTTCTTGACCAGTTTTTATTATATTTTTCCTGATGGGTTTTCTAATCCATTTATCAATTTCAAACGTAGTATTGTGATTTTGTTTGGTAATGCTTTGTTTATAAGTTAATTTGGGCGAGCAGTAACACTTTTCAATATTGTTTTCTCTTTAGAAAAATGGTAGAATTTTCCATCTATTTAGATAATCTTTTGCATCCTTCACTGAGGCTTTATTAGAAAACACAAGTTTGATTTACATAAAGTTGATTATTAACATTTAAATAGCAAAATAGAAATATTTAAATATTTGCCATATCTGTATCATATATGCATGTATACATATACACTTATGTGTGTATTTACTAATTTACTTTTTTTTTTAATTCTCTTAGAACCATACAGACTTTTGACTGGTGTTGAGTACATTGTTGGAAGGAAAAACTGTGGCATTCTAATTGAAGATGATCAGTCAATCAGTCGAAATCATGCTGTGTTAACTGCTAACTTTTCTGTAACCAACCTGGTATGTTACTAATTTTATTTCACTAGCTTACTGTAAGGGGGTTGAAATCACAAATGATTACTTTGGTGCATCTGTAAGGGGAATTCCTAGGACTTTTTACTTCATAAAGCTGTTAAGTTTATTTTTAATGTTAACACAATTAAATAGTTAAATTTTGGCTGCGGTTCCAGTGGTATGTATTTATTTTGAAATTTGAAGTTTCTTTTCCAGTATTTTACTGTTTGTTTCAGTGATTTAGAAACTCAGAGGAAGCAGAGCATATTTACATTTATTTACTTAAACATTTATTGAGTGCTTACTGTGTGTGTCAGTCACTGTGGCAAGACTGGGAATAGAGCAGAGAATAAACTGTCACGGCTTCTGCTTTAAAGAGTTTGTGTAGCCCTCTGAACACAGGTATTTCCTGTATAAGGTAGGTTTTCATAATGAGAATTGATTTGTTTTATTAGGGAAAACAGCTGTTGCTTATGCCTCACAGCTTCTTTGAATGACTTTGGGTTTGTTTTGGCCACAACTTTGGGTGATGAAAAAGTAATACAAATATATAGAAATAGCTGTGCTCATGATGGTGCTGGTGGTAATAGGAAAGAAAAGCCATTATTTTAAGCAAAGACTGCAGATCAGCAAATGCTGGATCTCTTGAGTAATATTTAGGCTTTGTGTGTCTTATTCTTTTAGGTACAGAAAAACACTGTTGAAATTCCTTAAAAAAAAAACAAAGCTGTTACTGCAAGTCACACATACTAGCCTTTTCTCATTGGACCAATTTTTACTATGTAATTTTGATAATTAAAAAAAAAAAACCTAAGGAGAAGCTGTTATGTTATACATGAAACAAACTGTACAAAAGCAAGAATTAGCAAATGTGTGAAATTGAGGGGTCAGGAAAATCTCCACTGACTTAAAAAAATAAAGAAAATGTATGTTCTAAGGGGAGTGATCCTGGAGTTAGGAAATTTTCCATTAATTGCTAGTTGAGTGATTGTTCTCTGCAGGCAACCAAAACAATAACTGTATTGCCTGCTGTGTTGGGAGGTTAGCCATCTATCTGTTGCCTATTCAAACAGTTGTCAGCCTTTTCTTTTGAAACTTTGTCTCCTGGGAATTGTATTTGCTGAGTGGTAAAAGCCTTTCAATTATTTACTGATTTTCTTTTTCAGAGTCAAACGGATGAAATCCCTACATTGACAATAAAAGATAATTCTAAGTATGGTACCTTTGTTAATGAGGAAAAAATGCAGAATGGCCTTTCCTTAACTTTGAAGACAAGGGATAGAATTACTTTTGGAGTGTTTGAAAGTAAATTCAGGTAAGAGTTTTTTTTAATTGGCATTAGAAATGGACAGCTTTATTCGCATTAATCATATCCTCAAGGACAAGGATATTTATGGATCTTGAATTGAAAACAGTGTAATTTAGTTTCTTCTTAGCACAGTAGTGAACTTTGTACCACATGTGGTTAGTGCATTTTGTTAATCATAGATAGTGACGAGAGTGAATGAGTTTGAGTTGAGTGGCCCCCGAGAACCTTGAGGTACGTTTGTTTGATTCACCATAGGTGAAAGTGTAATGTTAGCTTTGATCCTTGCTTTTTCTTAATTTCAACTCAAGACCTAGAATGTGAAAATTTCATAAGTTAGAAAGTTTAATAATACATATTAATTAAAATAACAGCATGTGATGCGAACTTAAAGTTTAAAGTTCTGTAAGTTGCCATCTCCATAACTATGATAATATAACTTTGTGTAACTTATTCTCATTTACAGAGTAGAGTATGAGCCTTTGGTTGCATGCTCTTCTTGTTTAGATGTCGCTGGGAAAACTGCTTTAAATCAAGCTGTATTGCAACTTGGAGGACTTACAGTAAATAATTGGACAGAAGAATGCACTCACCTTGTCATGATATCAGTTAAAGTTACCATTAAAGTAGGTTGAATGCCTTGTTATTATGTTAACATAAGTTCTGTGAAGTTAAGTGTACTCACCCTAGTATACACAGACATTTTTAAATTCATTTACTTTAAAACTATCTTGTAGATTTATATATGCCAGCTCCATGCCTTTGTATACCATTTAGTCTAGAATGGCTTTTCAGATAACTGTTTATTATCTGATACAAGCAAAAGCACATAAAATTATATTTTGGATTTTGATATAGCATTTAAGAAAATGATTTATGTTATCCTTTCACCAAGAAGTTTATTACAGTGCATAGTTTGTCTTCAGGCTAAAAGCCAAGTGACTGAGATCAGCTGCCAGTCTTCAAAGTTAGCATCTCTAGTCTCTTCTATCAAGTTGTCTTCCTCCAGATCCCCTCATGATTTCATGCTCTCTTATTTAGTTTTTTTTATTTGCTTTAAAGCCCTAATCACAAAGACTTTTTAAGTTATTGTAGTTTAATATTACTTTAACGTATCTTCACAATAAACAGCTGGTAGATATGTATCTTTAGAAGATGCTGACTATTCATTAAAACAGTAATATGGTTTGGTATGTTTTCAGATTTTGCATCTTCATCAGATTTGGTTATATCCAAAGCTAATTAAAGAATGGCATTGGGAGATGATGTGTCTCCTTTTAAGTGGGTTGACTATAGATATGTGGAGTTGTTTTGGGTTGATATCTATAGTGAAAAGCAGCACATATTTAGATTCCTTTATTAGGTGATACAAAATCCTTTCATATCTAATTTAATTAATTAGAATATTTATATTATAGCTAAAAAGGCGTCATAAAGAAAGGCTTACTGCTCAGATTGAACCTCAAGTTAAGCTTTTATCTTGCAGGGGTTATCTGTGATCAAGGATCTTTTCATCTTTGCAAATTTGTGAAATTGATTTATAAATTCAGCAGTGATTTGCATCCTGAGTACTAATTTATCCTAATGAACCCACAGATACTAGAGTCATAAATCAAAATGTCCATTTATTAGTTTACAGTAGAGATGCACCTTTCCAGAATATTTGTCTGTAGACTCCATCCTGGTCCCCTTAAAGATATCAGGGTCTTTGAGAAATGGAATAGGTAATCTTGCCCTTGCTTGGTGGCTGTGAAATGAGAGCAAAGGCAGTTAGATGGTCTTGAGAGATGTTTTACCGAGTCTGTGACAGACCTGGAAACTAGCCTCCATTCACCAGAGTACACCCTGTCTCAGTGACTAGGATGCTAATGGCCCAGTGTATTAGTGAGTACTGATATAGACCATCACAGGCCTGCAGAGCAGTCCTCCTTTTTCAATATTTCTGACAAATCGTGCCAAAAAAGGAAACCTTGTCATATTATTTTTTTTGGTAAATTTTCCAAAAGTACAGGTTAGTTTTATGTTTTTGAAATCATTGAGTGTTAGAAGTAAAAGGGAACTTAAAGAGCATTCAGTTCAATTTTCATTTTCTGGAAAAGAAACTGAGGTGTAGAGCAGTTAGTTGTATCCTTTGCCCAGCATCACATGCATTGGGGCTTACTCAGTCGGTTGTTGAATTGCACATTACTGCTTCATGCAAGAAGTCAGTTATTTTGTTCACATTCGAGGTTGGTGTCTTTCAGATTCCATTCTTGAGAGACACTCTAAAAAGCTTGCTCATATTTAGGTAGTACCCCGTTATTAGAAGCATACTTAATTTTTTAGTTGGATTATTTCCTAGAATTATGCTGAATCTTTATTTTCATTGCCAGTAGTGGTATTTTCTAATCTTTCTCAAATTTTATGGATATATCTTGTTTGAGGCTTATAGCTTAATTCACTTGCTATTTGAAGTTTCTTACCACTCCCCTTATATACTTATTTTGAGCTTTTACCCAACCCAGTTATTCATTTATTTATTTTCTTGAAGAGACTTTTTCCGTATTTACAGTCTATTTGAAAGGCTGAAAAGATCTTATCTTTCATGTTTATCTCATGTCTTCTCTAGGACAGTTGTTGTAGTTCCTCAATTCTAAGAGAACACTTTTTAACATTTTAATGTTTTTAAAATTGGAATGCACTTTAAAATTGACTTATATTTTATGTTGTATTATCTGTCTCCCCAAAGCAGTTTTTAAATTAATATTGTAATTAGTGGCTTCTTATATTCAGGATTATGTAGGGATTTGTATACTAAAACTAAGCAGTGACTGAATACTGACTTCTATTTTACAGATTGTGGCAACCTTATAAATTTAAAGAGGTGAGAGGAAAGACAGGATATAAGAGCCCCTTTGTAGTCTATAACTTAAAACTTTTCTTTAAAAGAAGCTAGTATGTATGTATTCACATTTTCTTCTTTTTAGACAATATGTGCACTCATTTGTGGACGTCCAATTGTAAAGCCAGAATACTTTACTGAATTTCTTAAAGCAGTTCAGTCCAAGAAACAGCCTCCACAAATTGAAAGGTATGTTGTGTATTTTAAATATAATAAAATATGACGTACAAAATATATGTGATGTATTGTGATGGCACTGATTTTATTTAGGTTACTTCCCTCTTTAATGACTGTTTCAGGATGTAATGCTATAGTTCACTTTTATTAATGACTTTTTTTGTTAGTATGTGAAGAAAAGTCCCCCAAATTCTTTGCTGGTTGTTTCTTATCTTAGTGAAACAAATGTTACATATGTGCCAATCTTTAAAGAAAAAAACTGAAGGACAGTAAATGGCACAGAGGGATAATCAATAGAGCACATGTTCCAGTGCCAAGCATCATGCACACGGGACCCCTGGAATTGTGTGGGGCAGCAACCCTATTCTGGAGCCACGTAGTTCCAGGCCAGAATATTAACAGCACTGTGGCCTTGGGAATGGAGCTTATTTCTTCTGAGTGTCAGTTACCTCCTTTGAAAAATGAGACTAATACCTGTACTGCTGAGTATTTAAGTATATAGCATTATTAGTATTAATATAAGTATTAGTTATTTTAAGTGACAGTATATACAAAGTCTGAGCACATTGCCTGGCATCATAATAGGTGCTTGTTAAAAGAAATGTTGCTAATTGCAGTGTCTGCGAAGATTCATGATAGCTTTATTTATTTTTTTGGATATTCAGCTAAATTTGTGAACCACCAGACTAAAGGATCTATCTACTGTATATATTGTATTAATGTTGTTTGAAGTAGTAAAGTATAGTTGAAGAGGAAGATGTTTGAATTTTTTTTTTCCCAGATTGCAAGTTAAAATGCTGGCAACTATAAAATGGTGGATGTTTTTGGTCAATTTAGCACAAGAGCATGCTTGCTTAAAATATATGTCAGTAGATTATAGTTTATATGGCGTAATGGATTGACTATATATGTATATCATCTTATCTCTGTAGGACAACTTTGAATATTTGAGGAGGTTTAAAAAATCTAAAATATTATGCAGGTTAAGTATTTTGTCACTAATTTTAAAATATTACTAGGTATTCTAAGCTGTTTTGCCCAATACAGGATTTTTAAGGGACTTTTTACACCTGATAATACATATACATACAAGTAACTGAAAATCAGATATTTCTCTTTGTTTTTAATTTTTACTTGGGAAGTTTATTGTATTTTATAATCTGGTTAACAGATAATGTAATGTTTTTGGACTCTCTGGAAAGAGATCCTCAGATTTTAAAATAGATTAATCTTAACCTTTTGAGTCCTAGAGCCCTGTGAGAACATGAAAGCACTGGTCTCTCCTCCAGAAACTTCAATTACGTACAACCAACTTGCGTCATCTTTCAAGAGAATCACATTTGCCCTTGAAACCTATTTATAAACTTCCCTAGGGGAGTTGATAAATTCTATAAATAATGACCCTGTTTACAGGTGATAAACCATTGTTAATTCTAGATTACTTGGGAATGCAGGGGTCTGATAGGTTTTACTACTGATGGTATGGTTTGTGGTCTTGGAGTTTTTAGAATTAGTCATTGATTCCTACTGATTGTTGAGATTCTCAGGTGTGTTTAACCCAGATCTGTTTTTGACTTTAGGTTTGGCATAATTTTTTTCTGTTTCTTCAATTTGTGACTGTATTAACTTAGATAGCTACAATAAAACATCTCTACTATAAGATTGTTCAGTAACTCCTAATTTGGTATTAACCAGGAAAGACAATTACATTAGCCCATGTTTGATGATGGCAGCTGTAACCAAATTTTTAATATTATTTTAAAATATGTAGTTTTTTGCCTTAATAGATTCCTCTACCTATTGGGATCCATTTTGATATGCTTGTTGAAGATTTATTTCACTATGTGCTCAACTACTAAATTGAAAAAGGATTAAATTTAAAATATTAAATAGTAGTAGGATGGGTTACAAAAAGGATATGAAATAAATTGTGGTGGCTGTTTTATTACATAACTACCTCTTCCTTTAGTTCTGTAAAAGCATTATCACTAGTCCTGAATTTAAATTAGGCATACTAGAATGTTTTTACCTAACAAAAAGTTAGTCCTTTTAAGTGCAGTTATGTCTACATGTCTGCACTGTTACCGAGAGATAAGGTAAGACGGAGTTCAAGGTTCATTGCCTGATATGGTTTGTGATATCTCATTTTCCTGTACTGTCACCAAAATACCAATGTGGATGAAGTCATCTTTAGAAGATTCTGTTTAAGAGGAGCATTTAATTTTGATAATCTATACTCTGATAAAGGAAGTTCATTAAACTACTGCGCATGTCTGAATATAAGGAAATGATCACTTAGAAAAGAGAAGGAGTTACTTTTTATTTGAATTTTTACAAAGTGCTCTCTCAATTACTTTATTTTAAACAGCTAGCATTTTTTTTGGAAAACGTTGGGAGAGAGAGTCTTTGCATTCATACAAAACTTGCTGGATATGCCAAGTATGCAGGGCCTGACCGTCCTATACCCAGGCCATTTCTCAGAGTTATGTTTGCCGTGAGAAACTTTGAGGGATGAGGTAATAATCTTCCCCAGACTAGGACAAAGAGCAGGCCTGCTTATAGCTTGTTATAAAACTGGTGGATTCCCAAGTTCAGTGTAACACAACTCTGGATGTACCTTTTCTGTAATCCCCTGGAACTTGGTTGGGGAGGAGACCTGCTTTAAACATACTGGCTTGCTGCTTTTTCTCGGACCCAGGAGTCTTGTGTCATTAGCTAGCATCCATGAAACAGGAACAGGGTAACTTATGTAGCTTGTATTCAGATCTCAGACCCAAAAGACACATTACCCTGAAACAGTCACAGTAAATGAAAGTTTAGGAAGCTTATAGAGTTGACCTTATGTAATCAATTAAAATTCAAGGCAAAGAAATTTAGCACATAGTAGAAATTTTTTCCTGAAGATATAACGTCACATTTGCAAGTTGTGGGTATCAATATAATTCAAGCCTTTTAGAGATCACCAAAACAATGCAGTATCGTGAGTACTAGAAATCATGAACATTATGCCTACAGGACTAATGAAATAAACAGCTGTCCAGATGTTGGGCAAATAAATATTGTGTCTCTGAATACAGTTTTCAGGGCCAGAATTATACATGAATTCAGAAAAATTCTGTATTTGGAGAATCTTGGGACAGAAGTAAAGGTTAGATGAAATTTATTGAAGATCATGTAAAGACTTTAAAAGCTGTAAAATATATAGGAAAAAGTGATTATTTCTATATTAATATTTTATAGATTTTGTGAGTAATATATACCAGTTATAGCATAATAAAACATAAGTATTTTATTTGTAGCTCTTGAAGTTTCTATGTAAGTGTGCCAGAAGATGTTTTAATTTTTTCATTACAGAAATTGGAGATCACTTTATATTTGTGGTAGCCTTGTATTCAGACAGTGTCCTTCTAATGTAGGTCGTTGCTGAGTTAATTTACTGTTTTCCAATTTTCTTACTAGCTGTCAAATCACTAGAGCCTCAGAAATGCTTTGAAACTTCTAGAATGTAATGCTTCAGAAATAATTGATTTTTAATTGTATTTTCTTCACATTTGTCACTAGTCTCGTCTTTCTTGTTCTCATGCTTACATTGTTAATAAGAAAAAGGCTTGTCTAGGTATATGAAGTTCCAGAACATAGTTTATTATTTATCACTGTATTATCAATCATCTATTATATCATATATATGTAAATGTATCTATACACAGCTCTAACATTTGGTTAGATTCTTGTTAATATAGTAATGTTTTTTTTTTTTCAGGATCAGTCTTACTGAGTATTGGGGCTCAAAGAAAACCAAACTACATTTTTCCAACCCCAGAATTTTAATATTCAAAATCTATATTGAGGGAATTGAGAGATGTTTCTACTTTTTGTCTAATTTTAATTCATTAGGTGAAATTTTTATTTGTATTTTATACTATCAGTCTATTTACTATCAAATATTTATTGAATGCCTACCATGAACCAGGCAAGATAGACTTGAGGATATAATGATGAGCTGAAAAGCATTACATTTTCTGCCTTCATGGCACTTAGTGGAGGAATCAAACATTAAAGGATCACACAAGTGAAAGCTGGAACTCTTGTAGTGCCATTAAGGAGAGCTAAGGGAATTCTTTAGGAACCTGGCTCAGGATATAACAAATGTTCAGTCTTCATTGAACTAAACTACAATTAACTGCTCTCTGGACACAGTAAACTATCATCTGTGGCAAAATTGAGAATGATCATGCGAATAACACAGAGCTGTAGATAATTTAAAAATCATATTTTAGTGTCAGTAGAAAGCAGTAAGAATCTTATATCTACTCAGTCTTATGTATGTGTTAAACATTTACATACCACTTTTGTCTGAGACTGGGTCTGTAATCTAGTGTTGTTACATTGCTATGTAGACTAATTTGTAAACTAGCCATTTGTATGTAAGTGGAGTGTTAGTTGCCTTTTACACTAAAAGAAGTGTAAGATATGGGAGAATTTTTGTTAAAAGGGAGAAAGGATGAAGTGTGTTTGAAGAGAGATTAAAAATTTATCCTGGGGCCAGCCCAGTGGCGCAGCAGTTAAGTGTACACGTTCCACTTCAGCGGCCCAGGGTTTGCCAGTTCCCAGGTATGGACATGGCACTGCTTGGCAAGCCATGCTGTGGTAGGCGTCCCACATAGAAAGTAGAGTAAGAGGCACTCAGATGTTAGCTCAGGGCCAGTCCTCCTCAGCAAAAAGAGGAGAATTGGCAGCACGTTAGCTCAGGGCTAATCTTCCTCAAAAGCAAAACAAAACAAAACAAAAAAACAAAAACAAAAGAAGTTTTGACATAGTTTAATGGTATTATGGAAATTAAGCCTCTTTAGTGTCTAGATAGCTGGTCCATTTAGAAATCTAGTAGTATACATACAGAGTAATATATAATTGGAATATACTTTTTTTTTACAGTTTTTACCCACCTATTGATGAACCAGCTATTGGAAGTAAAAATATTGATCTGTCAGGACGACAGGAAAGAAAACAAATCTTCAAAGGGAAAACATTTGTATTTCTAAATGCCAAGCAGGTAATGTTATAAGCTAAATTTTCCTAAAGTAAACATTATAAGCTAGGATAAATTATTACTGTTATCAATAGTTGTTAATGCAGTTTCTTTCAGGATTTTGTGGAGAAGTGTGAAGTGGAATAAAAAACTGCCCAGGCATCAGAACCTGCCCAGTGTTCAAGTATATGATTGTGTTATTTCTAATGTCTGTTAATTGGCCTATTACTTAAGTATATATAAATGTGTAGGTGGGTGGGGGGGAGACAGAAAACTTTTAAGTCCTTACTTGTTCTGATAGTAAACAACTGTTGATTGTCTTCTGTGTGCTGAAATGAGAATTCCAGAAGTTTATGTTGTAGTTGGAAAAATCATGCAAGTAAGCCCAAAGTTAGAATACTGTGTGATGAGGAGCTGCAGACAATGTAATGATTCCAGGGCTGCAGAAATACCTGGTAAACTAGGCATTTTCTCAGAGTAGAGGCTCAGGTTGTCCTCTCAAGAAGTAGAACCAATTCTACTTTTATGTTGCTTCCCAGATCAGATTCTTAGAATTTAAAAAAATGTACTCAAGAAACTAATTGTGGGGGCCGGCCTGGTGGTGCAGCAGTTAAGTTCGCACATTCTAATTTGGTGGGCCACGTTCGGATTTGGTGGCTGGTTCGGATCCTGGGTGCAGACCTACACACTGCTTGTCAAGCCACGCTGTGGCAGGCATCCCACATAAAATAGAGGAAGATGGGCACAGAGGTTAGCTCAGGGCCAGTCTTCCTCAGCAAAAAAGAGGAGGATTGGCAGTGGATGTTAGCTCAGGGCTGATCTTCCTCAAAAAAAAAAAGAAAAGAAAAAATTAATTGTGGCTATTTTATTTCTTTTTCTTTCCATTTTAGCATAAAAAATTAAGTTCAGCAGTTGTTTTTGGAGGAGGAGTTGCTAGGTTGATAACAGAAAAAAATGAAGAAGAAGATAGTTTCTTTTCAGCTCCTGGAACTTGTGTTGTTGATGTAGGAATAACAGATTCACCGAACTTAATTCCTGACTCTCAGAAAAAATGGATTCATTCAATTATGGATATGCTCCAAAGGTATAGAATTATTCTTTGTTAGTAAAAAAATAAGCAAGTAGGTGATTTTATATCTAAGTTGTTGCACTCCACATAGCAATGTAAAAGTATATATAAGAATTATAAAGATTTTATAATGTCTGGTACTTGAAAATTTATTATGACTTAGTATGTTAGAAATAGAATATCTTTATTCATGACAATTTTACCTCAATATTTATTTTTTGCTGCTTTTTTGTTACTTTAATAGAATTTGTAGAATTTACCTCTAAATTAATAAAGTAGTATTTGTTTTTCTGTAGAACATGTAACGGTTGAGAAAGTTAAAACTCAAATGTAAAATTTTTTTCTGAAACTGCCTAGAGCTGAAATGTATTTGTCTTTTGATGATTATTAGCCATTAAAAATGCATATAAAATTTTTTATCTATCTTATATAGGCCATTATGGGAAAGTGGGAAAAAATATCAGCTATCTCAGAATAGTATTTGTAGTGGAGAGGGAGAGTGTGAGAGTGCTAAATCAAGGGATTTTTTTCCCAGACTCTTTGTTGGTGTTAATAGTCTTAGCAATGTTGAAACCAAAATGTATTGTAAAAATATCAAGCTTGGCAGTCATTTGACTAAATTTCTTTCAGCTAACAAAAAGTGAGGGCCTAGGGCATTTATATGCCGAAAAAGTCCATAGCTAGCTCCCCACAATATTCATTTTTCCTGTCCCAGGAGTTCTGACCAGGGAGATTTTTTTTTCCTTTTCTTTTTTCCTTTTTTGCTGAAGTAAAAAGTAAAATTTCAGTCATCTGTCCCATGTATCTTTTACTTAAATGGAGATGTATTAGCTGCTATGAAAAGAAAATCCCTGTGTAACAAAAACCATTTTACTACTACAGCCAAAATTTACTGTGGTTCTAGTATGTTTTAGGCACTGGGAGTATAATGGTAAACAAGATAGCCATGGTCCCTGCTACTATTGGAGCTTACTTCTAGAGGGAAAGACAGATAAAGAAAGGTAAACAGATAATTACAAATGTGTATAAAGGAAGCAGAATAACAGGGTAGACGGGAGAAGTTTATTCTAAATAGAAAAGGCCTCTTCGAGGCAACATTTTACCTAAGGCTAGTTTTTCAGAGAGCCAGGCAGAACAGCAGCAATAATAGCTACACTTATGTAATACCATATAGTAGGTCCTGTTCTGAGAGTTTTACGTATGTAAAGACATTTAATCCTCACACAACCCTATGTATTATTTACTGTTAAGATCCCCATTGTGCAGATAGGGCACAAGGGGGTTTCAGTAGAACACAGGGAGTGAGCATGGGAGCCAGGATGTGAACCCAGGGAGTGTAGTTCCAGAGTCTGTGCTCTTCACCATTACGTCTCACTGCCTTTCATATACAGAGATCCCAAGGTAAGAAAATAGCTAGAGTGGGAGATTGCTCAGAGGCTGGTGCCTTGATCATGAGGGGACATTTGGGTCTGTGGTCTTTGGCCCCTGTTACAGTTTGGTTTTGGAGGGAGGAAAATTTTTCGGTTTGGGAAAGACTGTCACTTAAAATAACAACTGTCCACTTAGTCCAAGCCCTTGATGGCCATTGAAGGTGCAGTTTATATCAAGCAAGTGGCCAGTAAAACCAGCTATTGATTGAATTTCAGACAACAGGGCAACACTGGGATTGGTGCTGTATTGATTAGATGTCAGAAGTGGGTATAGGATGTCAGTGGTTAAGATTAAATATCTTCTGAAGAAGGATAGAAGTCAGTACATCCCTGAACTATAGTAAATAGCACACATTCATTTTGTTCACTAATTATGTAATTAGTTCTTTTTAATTTTGTAATGTGTCTGAGAATCTGCCCCCCCAAAATACAAGCTAGATCCTTAAAAACAACCTACCTTACTGTATTGTATCCCCTAGCCCAGTTTCCCCCTACATGGGATAACTATCATCCTGATTCCTGTGCTTATCATTTACTTGCTTTCTTTTATATATAGTTTTATTGCTTGTTTATGTATTCCTAAAATGCGTGTGTGTGTTTGTGTGTGTGCGTGTGTACTTTTTAGTTGATTTAACTTTATATTATGGTCATCATGCTACATGTAATCTTTGGAGATTTTTCTCAATGTTATATTGCCAATATGAATTCATCTGTTTTGTTGCATGTTGCTGTAATTTGTTTGTTTTGATGGTTTCATTGTGTGAATATACGACACTTTGTTCGTTCACTCCCCATTGAAAAAAAATCTTGTTTCCAGATTTTTATTATTGTAAACACTGCTAGCAAGATTATTTTTGTATGTTTCCTGTTGGTACTTGTGCAGGATTTTATTTAGGGTATATTACCAGAGTTAGACCTGCTGGATCATAGGTTATGTGAATGCTCAACTTTAGGAGGTGTAGTATCAAACTGTTTTCCATTTTATACTCCCACCCACATTAATATGAGAGATCAAGTTAGATGCACATCATTTTCAGCACTTTATCATTTTTGCCAAATGAATGGATATATAATCATATCTTGTCATTTTGATTTGTATTTCCTTGATCACCAGTGATGCTTAACATTTCTTCAAACATTTGTTGAACATTTTTCCTCTTTTGTAAAATAGCTGTTCATGTCTCCTGCTCAATTTTCTATTGGGATAATTGTATTCTTTTTTTTTGATACAGATTTCTACAGTTTTATGTGTTATCCTCGTGTGTGTTTATATTTAGTTCTATACAGTTTTATCACATGTGTAGGTTCATGTATTCACCACTGTGGTCAAGATACAGAGCAGTTCCATCACCACAAGGATCTCTCATGTTGTAATTTTATAACCACACCCACCTCCCACTCCCTGTCCCTGGCAACCGCTAATTTGTTCTCCATTTCTAAAAATTTTATCATTTAAAAAAAATGTTATATAAATGAAATCATAAGCATATAACCTTTTAGGATTGTCTTTTTCACTCAGTATGCTGCCTTGGAGATTCGTCTAAGTTGTGTGTATCAATAGTTCATCTTTTTTTATTGCTGAGTAGTATTCCATAGTATGACTGTACTACAGTTTGTTGAGTCATTTGCCTATTGAAGGACGTCTGCGTTTTTCCAGTTTTTGTTACAGATAAAGCTACTGTGAACATTCATGTACAGGTTTCTATGTGAACATAAGTTTTTATTTCTCTGGGATAAATGCCCAAGAGTACAGTTCCTGGATTCTATGGTAATTGCATATTTGTGTGTTCTTCTTTTTGATTTGTTAAGTATTCTTTTTATATCCTTGATGTTAATCCTTTTGTCAGTTATATGTATTGCGGAATCTGTTACCACTTTGTAACTTTTTACTGTGTTGAATGAAAACACTTAATTTTAGTAGACTAAAAATTAAGTCTTTTATTTCAGTCAGTGCTTTTGTATTTTGTTTAAGAAATCTTTTTCTGTTCCCAAATCAAAAAGATATTCACCTGTATTTTTTACTAACTTTTTACTAGTATTTAATGTTTGTTTTTGAAATTTGTTTTTAGTCTATCTAGAATTGATTCTGTTTTATACCAGAGTTCCATACATGCATAAGAATGTTTTTGGCTTTATTCTGTTACATTGATCAATATGTCTATCCTTGTACCAACACCAGATTTACCACTTTGTCTTCCTTCATTACTATAACTTTAAGTCCTTATATCTAATAGGACAAATCTCTTTCTGCTCTTCTTCAGACGCATCCTGGCTATTGTTGGCTCTTTATTTTTCCATATACATTTTAGAATCATCTTTTCACAAACCTTGTTGGGATTTTGATTAGGAATTCCATTGACTCTACAAATCAATTTGGAGAGAATTAACAGTATTTATAATTTCTCTGTAGAGATCTTGAATACCTTTTATTAGATGTATTCCTAGGTTACTACATATTCTCTGGTAGATATTGTATCTCTGATAGGTATAATATAAACATATGATATTGTCTCTTTAATTGTATTTTCTAGTGGTTTACTATTGATAATATACAAATTTAGCTGACATTTAAATATTAATCTTATATCCTGCCACTTTCCTAGACTTACCTTTTATTTCTAATTTATCTGTAGTCTTTTTTTGTATAAATCATATCATCTGTAAATAATGTTTCTATCCTCCTTTTTTTAAGGAAGATTAGCCCTGAGCTAACTACTGCCAATCCTCCCCTTTTTGCTGAGGAAGACTGGCCCTGAGCTAACATCCGTGCCCATCTTCCTCTACTTTATATGTGGGACGCCTACCACAGCATGGCTTTTGCCAAGCAGTGCCATGTCCGCACCCAGGATCCGAACTGGCGAACCCCGGGCCGCCCAGAAGCGGAACGTGCGCACTTAACTACTGTGCCACCGGGTCGGCCCCCTCTATCCTCCTTTTTAATCCTATGCCTTTGATACCCCTCTCTTTCTTTTTCTGTCTCTTTTTCTTTGTTTTGTACCAGCTGGGAGCTCTAGAGCAGTGTGGAATGGAAGTGGTGTTAGTAGCCACATTCATCTCATTATTGACTTTAGAAGGAATGCTCCCAATGTTTCCCCATTTAAGATGATGTAATGTCTGTATAACATTATTAAATATGTATTTAAAATGTTTTTATTTTATATAGCTAATCTTTATAATTAATTTTCATAGTATAATTACAATTTCAAGAACAGTAGGGTAATACAATATCAATTTTGAGTTGCGTGAATTTTAAGTAGGTATATGTGATCACTTGGTTGTAATATTTCAAGTCTTTTCTTAGCATAATATTATTATAATTGCACATAGTTGAGCTTTATTTAAGTTAACCCAATGCATACAGAAAACAAATGTTAAGCATTTGAAACACCTTTTAGACTACTGCAACCAGTTAAGATACCTTTATAATAAATGTTAAGTTTTCTAGCTCTTAAAATTTGAGGTGTAGTTTCTATACTGTGTTATTATTAAATTGTATTAATTATCTTTGTTTTATAAGTCATTAGTCACATTATAAAATGACATAAGTTCACCATAAGATTCCTTTAATAAAATTCCTTAATACATGTAAATTTGGTAAAATCATTTGATTTACTAAACTTAAAATTATAGCACATGTATAGATGTAGCTTATATACGGTTCTTCGTACTTTTTTCTCACCTTCTCCTTCTCCCCTCTTCTTCTTTCTCTTAAGTTTTATCTTAGGATTCCAGTAATCATAGATTTGCTTATAAAAATCTGTTTTATTGTTTCATTTGGGTATTAGTGTTTTCTTCTTATTCTGAAAATTATAGACTTTTAATACTGGAAGGGTCTGTATCCTTTTCTCTAGACCTTTATTTTACAAATGAAATCACTGAGTTACTAGAAGGTGGTGAACTTGCTCAATGTAATGTTGCTCCAGTGAGTAAGCTAGTACTCTGTTTTTGAAATTCTCTCCATACCATAAAATGGCAGTATCTCTTTAGAGGAAAAAAAAAGGATATATTCATTTTGACATCATCTTAATAAAAGTTGTTAGTTTTAATACATTATCATACTTAAACTATTTTATTCTAATAGGCAGGGTCTCAGACCTATTCCTGAAGCAGAGCTTGGATTGGCAGTTATTTTCATGACTACAGAGAATTACTGTGATCCTCAGGGCCAGCCCAGTACAGGTAATTAAAGCATTATTTTATTGATTCTTTAGCAGCTTTATTTGTTATGTAAATTGATGATAGGCTGTATGCACATTGCTCGATACTTGCCAGGGGTAACCATTTTCACCATATTTTAAAACTCATCTATTTGTCCATTCATTCATTCATTCATTTATTTGATAAATATTTGTGGCTGCCTTGTACTAGGCACTGTTCTAAGTGCTGAAGGTACAGTGAGACAAAGTACACAAGATACCTATTATTCTAAAGGTCAGGATTCAGACAGTTAACAACCAAACACACACATCTTATAAGTTCTCTTAGGGCCAAGTACTAAGAGAAAGCTAAAACAGGGTGATGCAATAGTGACTGGGAGCAGGCTATTTTAGATTGGTGCTCAGAGAAGGTCTCACTGAGGATGTAATATTTGACCCCATGCATGCTGAATGACAAGAAAAGGCAGCCATGGGAGGATCTGGGTAGCAGAATTCCAAGTGGAAGGAACAGGTCACAATGGCATCTGCCTGGAGCATGGATTCCAGGGTTCCAAAATGGAAGTGAGCTTTCTATGAGTAGAATGCTATTGTGGATGTCCAGGTGAGAGAGAGCCTGGTGTCTTAGACCAGAGTGGTAATAGTGGATGGAGATGCAGAAAAATAAACAGATTCAGGATGTATTTTGGAACTGGACCCAGCAGAACTTGTCTGTGGAAGAATTAGAAACAACTTCTAGTTTTTTGGCATGAGTAACTGGTTGGGTGATGATGCCATTTACTGAGATGAAGAATGCATATTATAGTCATCTCAGTGTTGACTATCACAAAAGCCATTGTACTCAGAGGCAGCAACTATTATCCCCTTGTTATTTTCCCCTACTTTTCTTGAAAGTAAGCTGATGTTGCCATCGTGAAGATGGTTCATTTATTCTTTTTTACCTTAGATATTTTTACATTTGTTCTCTCTAGTAACTTTTCTCTTCTTTGCCTGGCTATCAGAGTATCCATTCTATACTTTGTATACATTTATTTGCCTCCTGGCTTCTATCTATAGTTAGTTGTCAGCAGTTATTGGACTTTGGCTAAAAGTTAGGACAGCACTACGTCGTATACACTCCAGCAGGTATCATTCACATTATGGCCTACTGAATGGCATCTGTGGAGTTGGACAGTGTACCTCTTGACTAGCTGTACTCTGCAACACAGGTTTTACAAATTAGGTAAGTGCTCAGCTAGATTTTGGAAGGAGTAAGCCCTTAGAGCCTAATGACCAGGAATTGATTAGATGTGTAGGTCATTAGTAATAATGATTGCTAATAATAACTGCTCTTTCTTGAGTTTGCAGAGACTTTACATATGTCATCAAAATTTAATCTGCAAAACAATCCTTTTAAGATAAATGATATCATGTACATTTTATAGATAAGGGAACTAACATACAGAAAGGTTAAGATTAGCCAAAGGTCACATAGCAAATAATTGGATTCAGATTGGCTTGTAAGTCAAAGCTGTTAGGATATTATTACACTGCAGTGCATATTTTGATGTGTAAAGTTTTGGGAAGTGATGGTGTAGAGGTAATGGGAGCAGATGTAACAGGATTGATGTCTCATAAATTTGACAGGTTAGTATTTTAATATTTGCATAAGAATGTTTATTCATCTGATAGCTCTTCCATTTCCCACTGAGTACACTAAGTATGTTTCTGTCTGTACATAGGTAACCTTCAAATACAGTTTTAAGTGATGGGGAAGTTTCCACCATGTTCAAATAACTTGTTTTGGTAGAATTGTGATATGATGAATATTTCTCCAAAATTTACGACTAGCATTCCCAGAATTTGTCCTTAAAGTGAAAAGCTAAAGACCAACTCTTCAGCCTTTCTTAGAGAATTACTTTAATGTGGATACCAAAGGAGAGCCATATTCTTGGAGAAGCTGTCTGTTAGAGACCTGCACAACCTTTAGAAATGGCATGTGCCAAAGATATTATTTTGTTGACAGTGGATTTCTTTTCTGTTACAGAAAAAAAAAAACCTATTAGTAATTTCAGATTTTAACAATATTACAAAAAATGTATTAAAAAAACAGAATTGTTGGGTCTAAGAGAGTAGCTCCCCTTGTCTCAGCCCCAATTTGGGAGAATTGGCCTTTGTTTCTGTTTTAGAAAACTAGTTCTCAACTATATATATATGCTTCAGAAACATTTTTTAAGGCAAATTCACGTTCTCTGTAGTTCAGAATATTCTGGGGTGCAGCCAAGGCATCTGGGTTTTGTTTTTTGGGTGTTTTTGGTTTGGTTTGATTAATTTTTAGCTCGTGTTTCTCATACAAACCCCAAGAACCACTGGCTTAGAATATCTAGGGAAAGACTGAACTAGAGAGGAGTCCTCTTTTATAAATGTGGAACAGGCACTCAGAGTACACAATTCAGTCATTTTTTATTCTTAGTAGACCTGAAATTTTCCCTCTCACAGCCGCTGCCCTATTTGAACCCTGCATGTCTTTCTTTCCTGAGGGCTGTTATAATTGCCCCGAGTAATGGTCCTGCCCCCATATTCATCTCTACAGTTAATATTTCACTTTGCCTCTAGACTCACCTTCCCTTTTCTTAAAAGGTTTTACTAGCTCTCATTATCTATAGAATAAACCCCTAAGCCCTTTGTCTCAACTTCCAAGCCATCAATTGGTTAGCTACAGCCTATCTCTTCCCATCCTCATCTTTTTTTTAACATGTGCCTTATTATGTATAGTTCCTGCACTCCTTCACCTTGCTCATCATGGTCCCTGTTCCTAGAATGCCAATACTACTCTTCAAAATCTGACTCATTCTGCAAATGCTCACCTCTTTCATGAAGTTTTTCTTTGTTGTTTTGTCTCCCATAACTTTCCTCCAAGTCAGGATTATTCTGTATTCTATACCCCAGTATTGGTTGATTTTTGTTTTTGTTTTTGTTTTTTGTTTTTGCATTCCAGTTAGAGTTTCTTCCTACTTTGAAATATAACCAGTTGTTTTCATGCCTCTTTCAGCCAATAGATTGATTATAAGCGCTTAATAATTTTGGATTCCCTCACAGCACCAAGCACAGTGTTCATTTGTAGTATGACTCTTTGCTTAATTGAACTAAGTCATTGGTACACAAGATTCTTTTTGCCACTGTGGAGCAACAAAATTTTATCATCCACTGTTGGAAGTGTATTTATGGCTGAAAGAGCTTAGAGATCATCTGATCTGTCTTTCTATTAAAATGTAGGAGATCTCAAGGCTGAGAAACATTAAGGTCCCATAGATAGTTCATGGCCAAGCCAATCTTAAAATCTGGGTTTTCTAACTACTAGACCAGTGCGTTTTCTATTGTATTATTTCATAAAGAAACAAAATCATAAGGAATTGGTAAAAATCTACACTGTCTTGAGTAGTATTACTTCTTGCACATATTCATGGGTAGGTGTGTGGATTCTAAGCCATAGACATCCAACTTAAAAAAATTTTAGAACACAACCAGTTTTGGGGGAGCAGAGTGAATGCATGCCTCCTTCCCTCCCTTTTTCCTTTCCTTTCTTTTGTCCTTTCTGTTCGTATTCATTCATTTATTTATTCCACAAGTATTTATTGAATATTTGTTATATACTTGTAATTATTCTAAACATTTGGAATAAAGAAGTGAGCAGATCAGAGCAGATCTCTGCCCTCATGATATTTTTGGCTAGGAGAACATTGTAAATAATCTTATTGTTGACAAACCTCAGTTTTTCTGGGTTGTTAGATTTGATTTATAAATTGTTTCTTTTAGTGATTATGTAAGCATTTGTAATTATCATCTTTTACAAACTTCTGTGGAAGCCAAAATAAATTTTAGGGATATATGTGTTTAAGGAAATGCCAATGAGCTTCTGGGGTGGTCATGTAAGGAAAACGGCAGAAGTCATTTAAATACTTGAATTTAGAATCAGTAATAAGCATTTATTAAACACATCCTATGTCATGAGGGCCTAACAGATTGATAATTTAGCTTAGAGACTTGAGAAATGTCAACTTTTAACATTTTCAGCTAACAATTTAATTCCATTAACTTATTTTTATCCACTATATACCACACATTGCTCAGGGACTGAAGATATAGAAATGAGCAAGACTTGGTCCCTCTTGTCAAGAAGATTCCAAGTCTAATAAGGGAAAGTTAACAAGTAAGCCAGTGTAGTATAAAGTGATGATAATGGTAACAGCTACACTTGCATAGTGGTTACTGTGTTCCAAGCATTTTTCTAAGTGCTATCTTTATATCAATTCATTTTTCCCTCAGAACTTGTGAGGAAAGTATTATATTTATCCCCATTTTATAGATGAGGAAACTAAGAGAAGTTAAGTAACGTAACACGTGTCACACAATTAGTGATAGTGTGTTAAAAGTTTATGGAGTGATGTAAATGGTGGGATGGGAGCTAAAAGGAGGGGCACCTAATTCAGTGCGGGAGGTTGAAGAAAAGTATGCCAGAAGAATTAAATTGCTTGCACTTGAATTAAATCGCTGTTCTAGTAAATAAAATGATGAAATAATCATGGTTTTCTGGAGTAGCCACAAAATTTGTCTAAAACTGTTTATGTCTTCTTTTCAGATATTGTGTTCCTTCTAAAAATAAAACTCACATTGATTTTGATTTGTGTAGATGATAGGGTAGTTATACTTTCTGTGAGGAAGAAATGTGATTTTTGGGTCTGCTGACTTAAAGCATAATTTGAATTAGAATTTAAGTTGGTTCTATTTTTATTTAAGTTAATAATACTTCACCACGAAGGATGTGATGTATCTTTAAAATGATTTGATTTAGATAAGCCCATCACAGATGCCAACAGGCTGCAATAGGTGATTTTGTTAAGTATTTGTTGGCTCTACTGACTGGAGACAACCGTGTGCTGTATTGCCTAGTTAATTCCCTCAGCATGGCAGTCTAACAATTTTAAGTGACCAAATGTTCATCTCGTGTCTAGCAGTTGTGATTCTTTCACTTGTGTGATTTTCAGGATTGAAGACAACGACTCCAGGGTCAAGCTTTTCTCAAGGCTTGTCAGTCAATGAAAAACTGATGCCAAGCGCCCCAGTGAATACTACAACATATGTAGCTGACACAGAATCAGAACAAGCAGATACATGGTACAACTTCATTGTTAATGAACTATTGTTATTTTTCTATCAATAAATTAATAGTATATTCAAGAAATAAAGTCAGTGCCTTATCAGGTCATCTCTTAGGAGATAAGCATGGGAGAGTGGGATGCCAGGGAAAATAATATTTTAGGACAGGGATCAGCAAACTTTCTATAAAGGACCAGAGAGTAAATATTTTTGGCTTTGTGGGCCGTCGATTTCTGTCACAGCTCCTCATCTCTGCCATTGTAGCATGAAAGCAGCCCTAGACAACATGTAAGTGAATGAGTATGGCTGTGTTCCAATAAAACTTAATTTACAAAAGCAAGTGGCAGGCCAGATATGGTCTGCAGTCCATAGTTTACCAACCTTTGTCTTATGATAATTTTTTTTTTGTTCCTTGCAAATGTACAGGGAAGACTATAAAGAATTATACTACTTTATTTGTGACTGGTAAAATAAGTTTTAAATAAATTTGTTTGCATTATATGATGTTGCCTGTATTTGAACATTACTTACGGGGTCGGCCCAGTGGTGCAGTGGCTGAGTTCACATGTTCCACTTCTTGGCGGCCCTGGGTTCACTGGTTTGGATCCCAGGTGTGGACATGGCAACGCTTGGCACGCCATGCTGTGGTAGGCATCCTACATAGAAAGTAGAGGAAGATGGGCATGGATGTTAGCTCAGGGCCAGTCTTCCTCGGCAAAAAGAGGAGGATTGGCAGCAGTTAGCTCAGGGCTAATCTTCCTCAAAAAAAAGAGAAAAAGAACATTACTTACAATTTTGGAGATACTTATATGTGTCTGTCTGGCTATCTAAATAATTCATATTTGTTCATAAAGATAGTTTTTTAGTGGTTCTCTATTTGAAAAGGTTTTTTTTTGTTTTTGGAGTTTTTTTGAAGAGCAAAGCTAGTTCATTCATATTCTATGATATTTTTCATTTAAGACAGTATATTTTATTTTAAATAATCCATAGTGAACTGTTCATATTGAAAGATACTTATTATATCACTGTATTAGACCATATTTAAATTTTTACTACACCATGCTTTATATTAAGACCAAGTAGAACTTTTTAAGAGAAACTCATGTTTTGAAATTGTGAAATAAGAATAACAGAGGCAGTGTATATTCAACCATACATAATAGAACTGTGTGTGTTTAAAGAATTTTTCTGGTCATCTAGAGTTCTACTCTAGAGACTGCCATCTGGCTGGAATATAACCATATCAGTTCATCTAAAGTGATCTAAATACCCCATTATATATGATGCTGGAATGATAGGTTATTCTTTTTCTGACTTTCCGTCTTTTAATAATTTTTATGCCTGGCAATAATTTAAACTTTTTTTTTCTGCTTTCTCTCCCCTAATCCCCTTGGTACATAGTTGTATACCCTAGTTGCAGGTCCTTATAGTTGTGGCATATGGGACGCCGCCTCAACGTGGCCTAATGAGCAGTGCCATGTCCGCACCCGGGATCCGAACCCTGGGCTGCCACAGCGGAGCATGCAAACTTAACCACTCAGCCCCGGGGCCGGCCCCTAAACTTTTTTTTTTTTAAGATTTTATTTTTCCTTTTTCTCTCCAAAGCCCCCCAGTACATAGTTGTATATATTTTTAGTTGTGGATCCTTCTAGTTGCAGCATGTAGGATGCCGCCTCAGCATGGCTTGATGAGCGGTGCCATGTCCACACCCAGGATCCAAACTGGTGAAACCCTGGGCCGCCGAAGCGGAGCAGGCGAACTTAACCACTCGGCCACAGGACCGGCCCCTAAAGCAAAAATTACCTAGGATTATCACATAGTTTAATTTATCATAAGATACTAGGTTGGTATTCCATGTGTATTTGGCAGGGTTTTTTTGTTTTTGTTATTTTTGCTTAGGAAGATTCACCCTGAGCTAACATCTGTTGCCGGTCTTCCTCTATTTTGTATGTGAGCTGCTGCTACAGCATGGCCACTGATAGATGAGTACTGTAGGCCGGCGCCCAGGAACCGAACTTAAACCACTAGGCCACTAGGGCTGGCCCTGGCAGTTTTTTATAGCAGACCATGCCTGACAATATGTGCTGTAGAGGATGAAGAAGAGAAAAGGTATCATCTGTCTTCAGGGAGCTTTGATGACAAAGGAGCTACTTTCTTGGGTTAGTAAAATATACTCGCAGAAATGTTGTCTGAAGATAATTATGTTCTAAAGCTGTATTACATTAGTACTACTTAAAGGACTTTGTTTCTAGATAAAAATTGCTGTAAATGTGACTGTTTACCTTCTGTTCTTTTGCTCCAGTATGGATTTGAGTGAAAGGCCAAAAGAAATCAAAATCTCCAGACTGAAACAAAAATTCAGAGGGCCTTCACAAGAAACATTCACTGTGAAGGAACCCCCCAAGATAAGCTCTAATAATAATAATACAGTATCAAATACTCTGGTTAGGATGAAAATCCCTAACTATCAGCTTTCACCAACGAAATTCCCAAGTGTAAATAAAAGTAGAGATCGGGCTTCTCAGCAGCAGCAGACTAACTCCATCAAAAACTACTTTCAGCCATCTACCAGGAAAAGGTATATTTTTACTAATACTTCCCTGTATCTCTGAAAAATATTAATATTTGTTATATGATTGTAGAATGGTAGTCTTATTCTGCTTAAGTATGCCCTTTGACCTATTCCCTCTTAGAAAGCACATAAGTTAGATTCTCCCTGATCTTTTTTTCTTCTGTTGTTTCATTTGCTGCATTTCTCTTGAAGGAGTGCTTTCCCACACCTTAGTTCTTTTGACCTACCTTTTTCCCTTGGTCACCTCTCACTTCTTTTAAGACCATGCTCCATTAATTATTCTCTCAATTTCTAGCACCTTTAATATCATCTAGGTCCTTTTTTTCTGTATTCAAAAGCTCTATCTGACTTTTGTTTTTTAAAACCTTTCCTTGACTTGGTTTCTTCTGTTAGCTACTGCCTTTTGTCTTTTACAATCACTGTTAAACTTCTCAAAAAAGGAGATTATTGTTATTGTTCCCATTTCTGTATGAAATAGTTCTTAACCAGCAATATTTCATCTTGACATGACATCCTTGAAAGTAACCATTGACACAGTTGCCAGCTCTAGTAGCCTTTTGGTAACATTCAACTCTTGAATCTTGAACCTTTGTCCTCTTCTAGTCTCATCTCAGTTTTTGTGTTGGTGGCCCATCCTCATTCTTTTGCCTCTCTTACTTTCCCCTTCACCCCCTTGGAAGACTCCTTTTCCTTCTCCTGCTTTTTATATACTCTGTACTATACTTTCATGGTTTCATGATTTTATTGCAGATGATCAATATATTTGGCCCTAACATCCTGTACATTTCACTTCTAGTTTTCCACAGGAGTTTCCTGCTGTTTTCCCGAATAATAGGCCTATAGCTTTTTCTCCCCTGTCACTGAATGTGTGTTTTTGTTAGTAGTTCACTTTGTCAAGATCTTTGACTCTTTCTCCTCTGCCTCCCCAAACTAGTAGTGTTGATTCTTATTTTCAGTGTCTTGTAAATTCCTCCCTTTTCATCTGTTTCTGTTGCCAGCTCTCTGGTTCAAACTCTCAGCACCTAAATTATTACAGAAACCTCTTGATCAGTCTGTCCAGTACCCTGACATTAGATTAGCTTTATTAAAATATCACTTTGACTGTTCCAGTTCAACATGAATCCTGTAAAGCAGAGACCCAAGTTTTTATGTCCTCTGTGGGCCTTGTTGTTCTTAGTGCCAGTGAGTCAATTCCGACTCCTAACGGCCCTGTGTACTGTGAGAGCAGAACCCTGCCCAGTCTTTTTGTGCCATTCTCTCACTTTCCAGTGCTATATCAGTGTTCTACTGCTATTCACAGGGTTCTCATGACCAATTTTTTTGCAAGTAGATGGTGAGGTCCTTCTTCTTAGCCTTAGTTTGGAAGCTCTGCTGAAACCAGTCTGCCATGGGTGACCCTGCTGGTATTTGAAATACCGGTGGCATGGCTTTCAACATCACAGCAATGCAGCTGCCACAATGTGACAACCAACAGACGGGTGGTGTGGTTCCCAGACTGGCAAATGAACCCCGGGCCATGACATTGAGATCGACAAATCTTAACCACTCTTATGTGAATGAATGATGTAGTGTCGAATAGAAAACTCTTAGTCAACTATTTACATATTGCTTGCAGTGTATAGTGTGTACTATATTCTGGATTTAGCCACTCTGACTTACTGTCTTGAATCAAGTTCTCATTAACCTGTCAGGTTTTGTTTCCAGGGTAATTTTTCCCTGCCTACAAGTTCCCTCAATTATAGAGTAAGCTATTGTTTCCTGGCAACAAGTCCTTTGTATTTTTATGTTTTTCTACCTTTTCCTCCACATTGCTTTATCAGCTACTGCTACTTCAGCAAAGAAGATACACATCTCCAAATTGTTTTAGCCGTAGGGTTGATCAGTCGCATCAAAACAGAGTGTATGTGAATGATGTACTGTTTTCAGATGTCTATTTTTTGATTTCCAGTGATGTTGTTAATTAATAAAATCAAGAATATTGTGAAATAAATGGGGGAGGGAGTGAATATTGCCAAACCAAAAAATTACTTAGCTATGTTCATTTTCTTTTTTTGTTTTCTTCTCTCTTTTTTTAAATCTAAGGGAAAGGGATGAAGAAAATCAAGAAATTTCTTCATCTAAATCAGCAAGAATAGAAATGTCTTGTTCTCTTTTAGAACAAACACAACCTGCTACACCCTCAATATGGAAAAATAGAGAGCAACATCTATCTCAGAATGAGCCTGAAGGGAAAAAAACAGATAACTTACTTACAGATACAGATTTAAAATCCACTGTGAAAAATTCTGCCAGTAAATTTCTTTCTACAGAAAAGCTAAGATCAGAAAAAAGACAAGAAATTGATGATTTAGCCATAGAAGATGAAGTATTAGAACAGTTATTCAAGAACACAAGACCAGAGTTGGAAATCAAAGTGAAAGTTCACAAACAAGAGGAAGCCATCAATATTAGAAAAAGGCCAAGATTTGATATAGAAACAAATGGCACTTTTAATGATGAAGCAATATCAGAAAGTAACAAAATACCTGTAAGTAACATTTTTTAAATAAGTATTGCAAATAGAAACTTAGAATGTTAAAAAGTACTTTAGATATTTGTATTGACACTATGAGCATCCAAAAAATTATCTTCAACACCCAGTATTAAGTATAGGAATTTGTTGGTCAATAAGGTAAATGTTAAAAATACAGTTATTCTTTGACAGTATATAATAAATGACAACAAATAAAACTGTTATTCCTGATTGTTTTAATAGATTTCCAGGCTGTACTATTATATCAGACATTTGGCCATGCCGGTAAGTGTAGGAGATGCCTTAGTAAACAGGCACAGAAAGATAAAGTTAGTAAAACAAAATATCTACTAAGTAATTTTTTAGGATAAAACATGTGTAATATCACTAGAAATTTTTATTTTCCTTTTGATCTTTAATGTCCTATCCTATTTTCGTAGAATGTTGATAATTTGTCTTACCCACTTTGGTCTAAGAAAATTCTTCAGAGTATTTCCTATTTTTTAGATCAGTAAGTTGGATATTGTTTGTAGACTAGTTAGCTTTTTAGGTGAGAACACTGACCTCATGAAATCAAAATTTAATATTCTAATCTCCCACATAGGTCCGTTAGCTCCACTCTCAGTCATGTCTATGGTTGTCCCCTCCTGTAAACAGCTACTGGATAAAGATAGGACTGAGTAAGAGGATAAGAATTAAGTGATTGGAAGGTGCAGCAATTAAGCATTTGATGAAAACTTAGTGTGTGTCAGGCACTATGTAAATTTATAGCTACTACTGAAAAAACAAAGTGTGTGTCCTATTTAGCCTATATATTGGCATTTTCATATAAAAGGAGAGAATCATTTCTTATTTCTTATAAGTGAATCCTAAATGCCCTCTGTGGACCAGCTGCATCAGAATTACTTAGCGAGCTTTTTAAAAATATGGATTCCCAGACCAAAGCCCCAGAGATCCTGATTCAGTACATCCAGTTTACTTCCCAGAAAAAGTTCTCTCCCTTTATTGGTTAAGAATACCTTTTGCTGTCTTTAAAAAGTCTAAAGTCAGTAGCTTAAAGATGATAGAGTTATTTTTTTCTTATGAAAGAAACCCAGAAGCAGGTAACCAAAGCTGCTTGGCAGTTCCATAATATTAATTTCCTGGGTGTCTGTCTTTCTAATCTATGAGATGGCACCTCTAGCCATCATGTCCACTTTCCAGGGAGGAAGAAGAAGGTGGAGAGAGAACAGGGTAAAGGTCTTTCCACGTGAGTTCCTCCCTACTTTCTAAGGAGCTTTTTCAGAAACCCCACCTGATAACTTTTGTTATTGGCTGGAATTTAGTCATGGTTGTGCCACTTCCCATCCCTCCCCCTCAACTTACAACAGGGTTCTGGGAAATGTTTTCAGTTTGGTACATTGCTATCCTTAATGAACTTAAGAGGAAGAAAGGGAATGGATACTGAGGTATCCTCTAGCCAGATTGAGAACTTTAGAGACAGAGGGGTCTTTATTACCAAAGATTTAATATTAGCTGACACTTTACAGAAGACATTAATTGGACCAAGTGGTTTATATATCCTAGAAGTCACTTCTGCATCAATTTCCACTATAGTGAAGAGTTAGGTAAGTTAGTTTAATATGGCATTTGGTGAAATCCAAGGGATGATTTCCTAAGTTTAATAACTTTACATCTCTTTATAAAGATAGGTTTATTCTACTTGCATTATGAATTTACATTGTCACTTTAGCTCCAGACTCTTTCAGAATCTGTATTCAGGTTACATAATATTATAAGCATTTAGTCTTTAGAAAGTTAGGCTCTGTTATTTTGGCCACACCTTTGGATATGCATTTCCCTTGTGGTACCCTTTCCTCCTGTATTTATTTTTAATTTTTTCTGATATGTTCTTAATTCTTTCCCTAGTCTTCTTGTCCTATTAAGTACTTTAATCTTTTTTTATAGCCCTTTTTTTTCTTTTCCTTAAATTCTATCCCATATTGGCCCATTGCTCACAGTCTGGAAATTGTTATGGTTTAAGTCACAGAATTCTTTGGTCCATCCTTTATGGCTGCTATTAATCTTCTTAAATACCTACTTTGACCGCACATTCTCCCAGGGCTCGTGTCACCCAAGCTATATTTCATTAGATCCCAGACTGGGAGAGATGAGAAGTGAGCATCATACACCAGTGATACGGGAAACATTAAACAGTCTTTGTGAACCTGAAAACACTTGTCATTTAATAGCCAAGGTATACTTGTTATATAATGATCTCAGGGAATATAATTATTTTATTTTACTCTTGATTCTGTAGCATAGTTTTCTTTGTCCTTATTTTACTGTTTCAGAATTCATGACATTCTAAATAAAAATACAGTACAAAATAAATGTCATATTAGACTTTGGCACAGTGAATAGCAATTTGAAACACAGGTCTACCCTGCTTTTTTCTGTTAGCTTTCTCAGAATCTAATTCATTCATTCATTTAGTTATTCTAGGCACTGGGCATGCTAACATGAAATGCAGTCAGAGAGGAAACGTTTGATAGGCCTTTAGGAGGTAGAATCTCCAGGCCTTGGTGATTGACTCAGTATGAGAAATGAGGCGAGGGGAAAGAATATAGGATATTTCCCAAGCTTATAGTCCGAGTGTCTGGGTAGGTTCTGTGAGATAGGAAATAAAAACTTGCTCAAGAGGATGAGCAAGTTTGAGGGAGTAGAGCAGGATGTGGAAAAGGTGTGGGGAGTAAAATGTTCTGATTGCACCTTCCACTTGGTGATGTCTACGAAAGTACTCAGTAAAAGGGCACATGGTAGGCTTGGAATATAAATTTTTAATCTTAATACTGGTAAATGAAAACATTAATTCTCTTTAGTCTCTAAGCAAGCACAGAGTACGTTTCTTTTTCTGCCCTTTCCAACTTTCTTATTAAAATTTTTCTGAATTTTTATTACTGAATCACTGCAGATTTGATGTAAAATGATATGCCCCCCCCCCGTTCTATCCAAAGGGATTGTAATTTTTACTTAAGCCATCTACGTAATAGGATTGTGTCTAGAACATGGTCTACATATATGAATGTGAAGGATAGTATGATTGTATACAAGGCTGTCTTCAGTTTATTACAGATGAATGTCTTGGACAATTAGAGTAACTTTCTTGTTGAATTAGGGGGATTTAAAATTCAATTCTAAATATAGATTTAGATAGAATCTTTTAAAAGTGATTCTTTTTATTTTTGACTGTGAAAATAATACATACTCCTGTAGAAATACAGAAAATAAAAACATAGTGACAGTTTGTTGATACTCCTACCAGCTAGAGATAGCTATAGTTAATATTTTGGTATTTTCTTTTTTAAATCTTATCTTGCAAACTTGGAATCAAGTGTTAATGCAATTTTTTAGCCATTTTTTATTCACTTATGATCCTATCTCAAATAATTAAATATTCTTTACATATATAACCTATATGAACTTAGATTGCTTCCAGTTGTTTGCTCTTGTAACTCATACTACAGTGTCTTTTCCTACATATATTTCTATTCTTATCTCATAGTTTCTCTGGGAAAGATGACTTGAAAGTCAACTACCTGGGTCAAGAGCATGAATTTCAGAAACCATGAATTTCATGGTTTTCAGAAAGATACCATTTTAAACTCCTGTGAATTCTATTTTTTATTTCTTTAGCAAGAAAGTGAAACTGGGAAGAAATGTGAACTCAAGAAAGAATCACTCTGGTCAACTAAAGAAGAACTATTTGTGAGGAAATTTTTATTTATTTTATTTAACTATTATAAAGATTTGACTTATGGACCATCACTTCAATTTCTGTCAGTTTACATTCTTAGGATTAATTCCCTTTCTATAATTTTGGTCTATTTCATAATAATGCGTCCTCTGGAAATGGATAGCATTTACAACCGTGGTATGGCAAAAAGAGTATGGAGAAAAGCCTGAGTGTATTTCCTTGCTCTCTACTTCATAGATATGTGACCTTGAACAAGGCATTTCCACATTTATGAACCTCAAGTCTTTTGTTAAAGATTTTATTTTTCCTTTTTCTCCCAAAGCCCCCCAGCACATGGTTATGTATTTCTAGTTGTGGGTCCTTCTAGTTGTGTCATGTGGCACGCTGCCTCAGCATGGCTTCATGAGTGGTGCCATGTCCACGCCCAGGATTTGAACTGGCGAAATCCTGGGCTGCTGAAGCAGAGAGTGCGAACTTAACCACTCGGCCACAGGGCCGGCCCCCTCAAGTCTTTTGTTTATAAAATCAGATTGATAGTTTTTCAACAGAGTTGTTGTTTATGTCAAATAGAGTAATGAATGTGAAATATTGTATACTCTAAAACACAATGCAAAAGTATTAGGCTATTATTAGAGTTCCTGATTACATTTTGTTAATAAACCTTTTCTTTTGACTTTTCCCTTTTTTCTTCTCTCCTTGACTGTCATCTTAGTCCTATTAGCATCTTTTATATGAATATATAGTAAAGCAGTTTAAAAAACTAAGATGGTCAGCCTTGAGCAGCTGTAACAATGTTGATATCTAACTAACTAGTTGGTTAATAATAAATGACTTGAATCTTATCCAGCAACAGGAAGGAATCTTCAGGCTGATTTAATAGCTGTTCATCTGGAATTAAAAAGTGGCTTTCAGTTAATGAGCTAGTGTGTCCAGAAGTGTCAAAAATAATAAAAAATATAAATTATTGAAAATCCAAGAAAACCTAAATATAGTAGATGAAAACTTGTAGAAAGGATTGTATAATAATCTTGTATGGTTTTAATGAAAAGCAGATAACACTGAGATTTTATATGCAAGAAGATAAATTGTTTATTGAGATGGTATTTATTAGAATAGGATACCAAATTAAAAATACTATGTGGTTATTCGCCTTCTATCATAGGTAAATATATTGTAAATGTTTCTAAAATTATAGAGTACTTGAGTAAGTAATTTTCTAGTTTTGAAGTAGATATGATTTAATTCCAGATGAAAAGTTCAGGTGCCAGAAATAAACCTTTTCTGCTGTTTTTTCAAGTATTTGAGCTTCTTTCTGTAGACCCCTAAATGACAAGTAATTTTCCTTTTCCTTCTTATTTCTTCTTGCCTATCCATCTTAACCTGGTTTAAGAACAATGACGAGCTTCAGGATCATGGGGAGATGCTTCCAAGGAAGGTGTTACTGATTGAATTTAGATCACTGGTGGTTAGTAACTCTACCTCCAGAGATGCATCCAGAGTAAATGATGATTATGGTCAACTAAAGAATTTCAAGAAATTCAAAAAGGTATGTATTCCTTTAAAGTATCACAAGAGAGGAGCGTTTGAAATGTTTTTAGAAATACTGTTGATGCATAATAGTAATAAAAGCAGTTCATGTTGAAAACTGATGCTATTTCTTGTGCTTGAAACAATTTAAAAAATGACTCTAGGAAGGACGTGAACTAGCAGTTAATATATGGAACACCTAGAATGAAGAAAACTTCAGTAAGACTGAATTCTTTAAAGGGTGCTGTTTGGAGCCAGCCCCGTGGCTGAGTGGTTGTTTGCGCGCTCTGCTTCGGTGCCCCAGGGTTTCGCCCGTTTGGATCCTGGGTGTGGACATGGCACTGCTCATCAGGCCACGGTGAGGCAGCGTCCCACATGCCACAACTAGAAGGACCCACAACTGAAGAAGAATATACAACTATATACTGGGGGGATTTGGGGAGAAAAAAGCAGGAAAAAAAAAAAAAGATTGGCAACAGTTGTTAGCTCAGGTGCCAATCTTTAAGGGAAAAAAACAAAAGGGTGCTGTTTACCTGGTTCTCCTCACCTTAAGCAGCAGGCTTTTGGCTATATTGTTAGGGTTCTCCCAGTTCTAGTATTGATCTGTGACTATGAGAAGGGGTTCTTTTATTTCGTTTTTTTTTTTTTTGAGGAAGATTAGCCCTGATCTAACATCTCCTGCCAATCCTCCTCTTTTTGCTGAGGAAGACTGGCCCTGAGCTAATATCCATGCCCATCCTCCTCTACTTTATATGTGGGACACCTACCACAGCATGGCATGCCAAGTGGTGCTATGTCCGCACCCAGGATCCGAACCAGCAAACCCCAGGCCACCGAAGCGGAACATGTGCACTTAACCGCTGCGCCACCCAACCAGCCCCTGAAGGGGTTCTTTAACTCAGGACTTCATAAAAATAACAGATTTGTTGAAAATAAATGAGTACATTCAATCATGAAAGCTAGACATTTTATTATTACATGTATATATAAAACAAAATATAAACGTACACTGAGTATTACCATCAGGCCTGAGTTCCTCTTCCTTTAGGAACTAATAAGATATTTATTTTATCAGTATGGTTAAAAGAATATTTTTGATCCAGTCTGTATTCTTTTGTTGTCTGTTCTGGGATATTTGCTTCTTGCCCCATACCTACTACTGACTGCTAGCTCTTGCTTATTCATTTGATCAGAATTCAGTAATTTTTTCAAAAGTAATTTCTGTGGAAGACTGCTTTCCTCTAGAACATGATCTCTGTGATTCTGCTGTCACTGTCAGGTGTTGCAGTTTTTTCTCTCTAATGTGAACGACTGTTGAACATTTCTCAGTTAAATTAGTTTTCTGCCTACTATGACAATGTCTAAAGGGTTCTAAACTCTGTTTAACAGTAAGAATCTCCTGTACTCAGAGGGAAAGATGGAAATATCTCCCACTTACATAGCACCCACTTACTCTTTCCCACCCCACAGCTGTGGCTCATGAATAGCACAGGGGCACGCTTACTGCCTGGGTTCTTCATGTTCAATGTTGTGTTACAAAATCTCATTGTTAAATCAAAATTCAAAAAACATACTTTTTTTGGTTAAAAAAATCATTTAATTTAAAAAAGATCATTGAATTAAAAAAAAAACTTTTTTTTTAATTAATGAAGTTACCAAAGACAAAGGCAGTAATATTCACTATAGGCCCAGGAATGGTGAAGAGGTATAAAGTAGTACAAACTTCTGGAGAGTAGATTGGGAAAATTTAAAACCCTTAAAAATATTAGTATCCTTACCTCAGGAATTTTTTTTTGAGACTTTAAAAGAAATTCAAGCCAAAATTTGTGTGGAAAGATGTTTAACTGGATTGCCTCTAATGAAAGAATTTATCTTGAGTTTTTTCTTTATATACCCAAGTCAATAACATGACTCTATTTGTACTTTTAAAATACTACTTGATGATGAAAACTAATTTAAAATTCCCTTCCCACTTCATATATTGAAATTTTAAAGATATGTCACATAAATATTAAGGATTTATTACTCTGTAAATACAATATTAGCAATGTGGTTAATATGCATTTTCACATATTTTCTTTTTATTAGCACCCCTTTATTTGTAAACAATTAAAATTTCAATTAAAAGTATAAACTGTTAACATCTCTTGCTAGGGATCTATAAATTGTAAAGTTTTTAAGACTTAAATTTTCATGGGTACTAGAAAGGGCTTAAACTTTGAAATCTTTAGAACAATGTATAATACTTTAAATTCTAGTGTGTGCGTGTTCACCTTGTGTTGCTTTAATTGGTAGATGATGAGCTAAGGCCATTTTTGAATTAAAACTCCAAATTAAAAATCCTAAAATCTTCTTAATAGATAAATCCCAGAGACGTATCTAAATCTGGGTGTAGTAAAAGGCAAAAATATATGGGTCTAGCACAATTACCTGTCTCTCATTTTCATTTATAGAATATAAACATCATTGGCACTTAGGTTATACGTGATTTACAATCTTTGCTTTTTTTATGAGCTTTTAAAAAAATGATTGTCTTAATTTGTTAGTGCGTTTAACCTTAATGCTTTTACTATTTAACAGGTCACATTTCCTGGAGCAGGAAAACTTCCACACATCATTGGAGGATCAGATCTAATAGCTCATCATGCTCGAACGAGTACAGAATTAGAAGAATGGTTAAGGCAGGAAATGGAGGTTAGTAGGAAGTGAGGCCTGGTAACTTCTTTGGTTTGCATTTTGGTCCCTGTGGTTTCCTTAGAGCACATTCTTCTTAAAACTAAACTTAAGGTCATTCATTCAGGAAAATTGCTGAGTTACAGAGCATTAAGATTAGTTTATATCTTTCCGTAACACTTCTTTAAGGGACTTCTAAATTTATTTTGTTAGTTGAGAAAAAAGAGACCTAAACAAATTAATTAAGTTTACATCCTGATGTAAAGGGGAAAAAAGAGACTTAATCCACAGAAATTTAAAAGAAAACTGAAGGAAGGGCCAGCCCAGTGGCATAGTGATTATGCCACTATGTGTGAAGTGCCACTTCACACACTCCACTTTGGCAGCTTGGGATTCATGGCTTCATATCCCAGGCATGGACCTACACACCACTCATCAAGCCATGCTGTGGCAGCGTCCCACATAGAAAATAGAGAAAGACTGGCACTGAAGTTAGCTCAGGGCCAATCTTCCTCACCAAAAAAACAAAACAAAACAAAACTGGGGCCGGCCCTGTGCCTGAGTGCTTAAGTTCACACACTCTGCTTCGGCAGCCCAGGGTTTCACGGTTTGGATCCTGGGTGCAGACATAGTACTCGGGCCATGCTGAGGTGGCATCCCACATAGAACAACCAGAAGGACCTACAACTAGAATATACAACTATGTACTATGGGGCTTTGGGGAAAAGAAGAAAAAAAAAAAAAGATTGACAACAGATGTTAGCTCAGGTGCCAATCTTTTAAAAAAACAAAACTAAAGGATAACAAAAGGATGGTCATACAGTCATATGGAGGATATTACAAATATATCAGTTATATATTATGTGAATGGACTGGGCTTTCTAAATCTGAAAATTGTCTTTCAGCAGTTCTCATTCATTTCAGAGTTTCTCGTTCATTATTTTCGTGAATATTTTTCCCCATTTTCTCTAGTATCTCTTTTTTTCTTTCTTTTTTTTTTTTAAGATTTTATTTGTTTTATTTTTTCTTCCCAAACCCCCTGGTACTTAGTTGTATATTTAGTTGTGGGTCCTTCTAGTTGTGGCATGTGGGACGCTGCCTCAGCGTGACCATACAAGTGTGCCATGTCCGCACCCAGGATCTGAACCAGGGAAAACCTGGGCCACCAAAGCAAAGCATGTGAACTTAACCACTCAGCCACGGGGCCAGCCCCTCTGGTATCTCTTTTTTTCTTTCTTTATATATTCTGGATATTGACTCCTTATCAGATATATGATTTGCAGATATTTTCTCCCATTCTCTGGGTTGCCTTTTCACTCTATTGATCATGTACTTTGATACACAGAAGTTTTAAATTTTGATGTAGTCCAATTATTTTTTCTGTTGCCTGTGCTTTTGATGTCATATCCAAGAAATCATTGCCAAATCTAATGTCAGGAAGCTTTTCCCCTATGTTTTCTTGTAAGGATTTCATAATTTTACCTCTTACATTTAGATCTTTGATCTCTTTTGAGTTAATTTTTGTATGTAGTATAAAATTAGAGTCTGACTTCATAATCGGTGGTTACATATTTACACTTTGGTTTAATGATGCATGAGCACCATCTCAAAGGTCAGGGGAAGAGCTTTAAAGTCAGTTATGCAATTGACAACAGCTTACTGTGGGAAACTTGGCTCCTTCTCTGGGCACTTGTTACTGATCTATCTCATTTTTCCCCACGGAGACTTTTTAAGTTTTAAGAAGGGAAGAGAAATTGTTAAATAATATTAATTATTAAGTAGTAATTATTTATAATATTTAGTTTAGATTCTTAAACTTATTGTTATGAAAAGTTTTCAGACATATATAAAGAGAATAGTAAAACAAACCCCCAAGCACACACCTTCAATAAATATCAGCATTTTGCACATCTTGCTTCATCTATTCCCTTTTCCAGCTTTTTCTCTTCCTGGAGTATTTTAAGGAAAATCTCAACCATTTAATCATTTCACTCATATTTATATGTTTAATGTAAACATAGGTTTCTGATCAAATATATATTATGTCAGCATGTACTAATATGTCTATGTTTTTTATAGTAGAATACTTCTATAAGCAATTCATATTGTTTTAAACCCTAGAACTAGCAGTATAATTTTGATATTTGAAATTGCTTTACAATTTTATAGTTTTCCATACTTGCTTTATGGCATTTCTTTGATCATATCTACAATTAATATACTGCCTTAAGCCTCAGAAACCCAAGCCTCAGTTATAACATTGCTGTTTTGGAAAAATAGGAACTGCTTACAGCTCTCCATGTTGTTATGCGGTTTCCAAGGACTCATCATTTACATGTATCAGCTACATATACACTGCTATAGTGAGAACTCACAGGAAAAATTACAAGAATGTTCTTCTATTTTACTTTGTCCCTTGGTGTTTTGAGTCCTGGTGGATATTATGTAACAAGACCATCCACCTGATCCATAATTCTTTCAGCCCTTTACTTTTTATTTAACTGGAGAATTTAATAAAATTCAGTAAAGTGGGAAACTTTTTGCTATAGAAGAAGTACTACATGGCAGTTAAGAATTCAGAAACACATGACCATTGAATTGAGAGAGAATCAGAGGCCTCATCCAAGGTTAGAAAGTTTTCTTCTTAGTCTTTGTATTGCCTGATTATCCAGTGCTATTGGAACTCAAAGGTGGGCTCCAGACATGTCATCTCAGCAGGCTGTTTGAAGTAGGGCTGTTTGCTACTTGAGGGCAGTATCTCTTTTTTGAACTCCAGTATGACGTAAGTTAAATCTCACTTTCTTCTCTATGTATCTTACCTTTTCTTCTGTGTATTTCATCTCTTTGTTTCTCTGGATTGTGTTTTTGGTAATTTCTTCAGATTGTCTTCTAGTTTAGTACTTCTATCTTCAGCTCTGTTGGGTTGGTGTTCCATCCATCCATTGAGTTTTCATTCAGCCTATTGTATTTTTTTTTTCTGGAAGTCTGATTCAATCATTTCTAAATCTTGTTCTCTGCTGATATTTTTAAGCTCCTCTTTTGTATTCTTTGCCTAATGCTACCAATACCTAAAGCGTTCGTCGATCTGTTTCTGCTGGTTCTCTTATGGTACCTTGTTTTCCAAGTATATGTTTCGTGGTCTTCGAATGTGAACTGCTCATTTCCGTATAACTTGATCTGTAGGAATTCCTTGTGTCCTAAATTCAGGTTTATTTCCTCCAGAAAAGATAAGTCTGTGTCTGCCAGTCTTGATCTACCAATGTGAGACCACTTTACTCTGCTTGTGATTTTATTAGATCACTCAGGTAGTTAATATATATTTGGGTGAGAAGCCTGAGTGAAGTCCAGCTTGTCGTCATAAACTTAAGTAAGATTTTTTATTTCTTTCCTTCACCGTGTGCCAGGGTCAAGACAGGCATGTTTGTTTGCTATCTCCTTTTGTGTTGTAGAGTTTATTCCTTTTTCACACTTTACTGCTGGAGTCAATAGATTCCCCATCTTGCGTTTCTTTCCTATCACTCAGCCCCCATACAGACATCAAAGCAGAGCCCAGGTGTTTATGGTTTGCAGATACCAACAGGGCAGGGCCGAAGCTGGCTGTGATACTTGGTAACCTCTTATGGTTTGTATTTTGCTTTATTGTGGGTTTAATGTAGTCTTCAGCAATTTGTTTAAAAAAGTTATTTATTTTATTTATTTTTTGATGAGGAAGATTGGCCCTGAGCTAACATCTCTTGCCAATCTTCCTCTTTTTTCTTGAGGAAGATTGTCCCTGAGCTATCATCCATGCTAATCTTCCTCTATTTTTTTGTATGTGGGATGCCACTACAGCATGGCTTGATGAGTGATGCATAGGTGCAGAATTCTTTGGAATGTACATTTATAAAATATTAAGAATTATGGTAGTACACACAAGAATGAATAACTTAAAATCACAAAGCCCAAAAATTGCCTATTTAAGCATTAAGTGAATAATACTCTAAACATCTCTTTATTGAGGAGGAATGAGAAGCAGGGACAGAGTGGGAAGGGAAGAAGAGAGATTGATAGAAGGAAGTAAAACTGAAGCATTGCTGACTTTGTGTAAATGTTTCCTCTCTCCAAGATATTTTATTTCCTGAGATCTTTCTAAGACTAATGAGGAAATATATGAAAAAAACTATCAGGTTAGAATCAGTATTTGTTTCAAACTGTATATTTTGATTTTAGACAATATTTGTTGGCTCCCTGCTGTGGCTAGTGAGGAAATTATTTGTATTTCCTCCACATCCCCTCCCCAACTTTATGACAGTTCTTTTTCTTCCCCTTTTTAGGTGACTTTCCATACCTGCATTATTCCTTCTTATGCTTGAAAGTCAATAACAATTAGAATATATCTCCATGTTGATCATTCTCCCTTCGTTTTTCCTAGAATACAGTGTGCATTTTTGATTTGCAGATGCAGTTCCTTTTTATTTCAAGGAACTTTTCTATTACATCTTTCAAAACATTTTATATTTGTTTGGGTTCTCTACATTTAAGACATAACTATCCTTTTATTAGATCACCTTTGCCCTCTGCATCCATTTCTTCTGCATTCATTGTGGTTTTCTTAAGCTCTTTCACTATGGCACAAATTTAAATTTCAGTTGTGTCTGTTCCATTCCTCATCAGCCATGTGACCTTGGGCAAATGACTTAACTTCTTTTTCTTTTTTTTTTGAAGATTTTATTTTTTTCCTTTTTCTCCCCAAAGCCTCCCAGTACATAGCTGTATATGTATTTTAGTTGTGGGTCCTTCTAGTTGTGGTACACGGGACGCTGCCTCAGCATGGCCCATGAGCGGTGCCATTTCCGCGCCCAGGATTCAAACGGGTGAAATACTGGGTTGCCGAAGCAGAGCGTGCAAACCCAACCACACAGCCACAGGGCCATCCCCGACTTGACTTCTTTATACCTCTCTTGCCTTCTGTGCAGAAGGGGAACAATAATAGTATCTCTATTTCACAGATTTTTTGTGAGGATTAAATAAGATACTATTTATAAAGCGTTTATAGTAGTGGAAACAGTGTTAGCTATTTCTAATTTATTTAATTCTGAATGGTGTTATAGGTCTCAGTTTGTTTACTTAGCATTCATTCCCCTTTTTATTTCATTGTGGTTTTTCTATCATCTGACTTTTTTTCTTATTTTATTGCTTTCATGTTCTTATTAATTTTATTTATTTTTTATTCTTGGGTTATTATTTCTTGCAGACCAAGTTCTTTGTCTTTTGCATGTTCTGGTCCAGTTTCTTTTTCCCCCTTCTGATACATAGAGTAGCTTTGCTGTTTGCTTTCATCTTGGCAGCTGTTTAAAGTAAATAATAGAGTGAACTTTCTTTGCATTGCTCAGCTTCTATATATAAATGTCCTACTGTCTTGACACCTCATTTCCCTAGGCTTGCCCCAGCTGCTTTTCTTTATTCCCAGCCCTTTGTTCTTTTTCAGCCCTTTATTGCTGCTGCAGGCCAATCTTAGTATTACAGAATCAGTTCCTGAAGTTTCCTTGAATTTAGGATGTTTTCATTCTGTACATTAAACGTAGTAATTCTCTAACTATATTCAACCTGATTTGAATTTTGAAAGACTGTGAAGTGTAGTTCTCCCAAATCCTTGAAAAATGCCAGTAATGTGAGGATTTCTATTTCTTAATACTATTTTACTTAATGTTTTTACTAAGATATATACAATAAAGCTTGTTTTTCCTCACTGGTTTTTCTTTCAAATTAGCATCCCCTGCCAGGAAGCCTTTAAGAATAATTAGATTAATGATACAGCAGCTTTTTTGACAACTGCTTTATGAAAATCATGAATCTTCCCATTTATGTTCTTTTATACCTATTAGAAAATATGAAAAGAAAAGATTTAATTTCATTTTGACATTTCACTGTATAAGTAGAAAATTAGTCTGTAAGTTTGAATCCCTGCATGTCATTCTTCTATGCCCTTTCCAAAGACTAAGAAGCAGTGTAACAGCCTGGTTAAGAGCTAGTGCTCTTACTTAGGTAGACCTGGTCAAATTCCACTTCTTTCATATGATGACTTTTTGATCTTCTGCAAGTTACTTAACCTAAGTCTCTGTTTCCTTATTGGTCAAAATTGGGATGATAGTGTAATAGTAGTAATGAAGTTAAATGAAGATTTAATGAGATTTTTTGAGAAAGAGTTTTAAGATAGTATCTGGAAATACACAAATGTAAATTATTAACAGTAAAAATAAACAGTATCTGTGTTCAAAGAACTTGTGGTCTTTTAGTGAGGATATAAATACTTACAACAGAAGGTAAAAATTGATAAGCATTTAGGAATTGTGTGGCTGAAGTTTTGTGGGAGTTCTTCATAGCAGACATTATTTTTAAATGAAGAGGATCAAAAAGCCATTGTTAAAGAGGTGAAAAATATGTTCTTTGATACATAGTGGGCACTAAATAATTATTGAATGAATGCACCTTGAAAGATGGTCAGATGTGGGAAGAGGACAAAAAGGAGGTAATCTTCTGGACAGAGGGAGAAACATGAACAAAAGCTGAGAGGGTCATTTAGTAGGACATTTATTAGGAGGCAAGTCTGGTTTTTTGTTTTTTCTTTTTTTTGTCATTTAGTTTTAACTGCATACAGAGTTCATGAAGAGGAGGGTGAAAAGAGATTGAGAAAGTAGAATGGAGCAAGGTTATGAAGAGCCTTTCCCATTTTAAGGGTCAAACTCAAGAGTTTGTGGGTATTTCTGGTAGATAGGAGAAGTCATTGAAAGGTTATGAATGGCACGTGATAAGATTGTAGCTCGACTTTAGGAAGACACACCCAGTACAGGGTTTTTCCGGTCCTAACTCTTGAAGGTGCTCTAGGAGTTTGGGGAGTTTGTGTTTAAAATTACTTTGTGGGTGAGGTAATTGAGCGGCTTCTGAGCCCTGACTTGGGACTCTGGGGGAGGAGAGCCACTTTACCTTATAGGGCTGCTCTGGTTGAAGGTGTAGTAAATATTGCCCTCTCAGCCCCTGCATCAGTGGTATGACCTCAAAACACTGAAATTTCATTTAGTAAAAGTGTTCTGCTGGAAAAAATATTTAAAAACTCAGTAAGCTAGCAGTATTATGTTTTGGTTGCCTTTGAGAAGAGATTGGCTGGAGAAAGTTGTTTAATTGGAAGACTTTTACAATAACCTTGGCATGAGGTAAAAATGGAGGATTTGTTAAATAGGAGAGATGTTGTAGAGGTAAGAACGCATGATTGTGACCACCCAGTATAGCAGTTCATTAACTATATATATATTCATCATTGAGCAAATATTTGAAATTATGTTAATTTTGACAGGTGCAAAATCAGCATGCAAAAGAAGAGTCTCTTGCTGATGATCTTTTCAGGTAAAGTTTAATTTCACCTTTCTCATGAATCTTTGAGATTATATAAAATTCAATTTCTAATCATTGGAAATAGAAATTAAATATTTCTTCTGTCTCTAGAAATAGACAGTCCTTCACTTAAAAAATGTTTTGTTTTGTTTTTTAATGTATGTTTTTCTTTTTACTACTTGAGCACTTCTTAATTGATTTTACTGGATATACTTCAGGCTTTGAGGTTGATTCAGTTGTACTGTATCACAGGATACTTAAAATTTGTATGGTGGCATTCAGGCAAAAGAAGTTTCCTGTGCTGGGTGAGTTTGGTTGATAAATTTATGAGATTTTCAGCTCTGAGTAGAATTATGAATGAATGGGTTTTAAATTAAGACAAGTAAAATAGCAGACCATTTGTTTAGTTTTAATTGGCATATGCATAAAAACAAGAGGCCAGATTAAAGTTTTGAAGAAAGTTTTTGAGGGAGGTTTAGAGGAGTTAGATAGGAATGGGTGATTATATAGAATGGGTGATTTAACGTATTTTCAGCATTCCTGCAGGCCCAACAAACCTTATAATAATTAGCTTTCAAATACTCATGAAATACTGTGTTATAGGTGGATACTGGCTAGGGGAGAATAACATTTTCCCAAACTTAAAGGCAGAACCAAGAAGTACAATACAGTAGAGTCTGCTTTGTAGCCAATTTGATTCTTTAATTTCATTATTGACAATATGAATCATTGGTGAAAATGTTGACAAACTATGCTGCTTTTTCATAGTCAAACGAGAATATCTGGTTGCCCAGCTACATTTGTTTAACTGCTATGGAAGAAAATTTTGTAAAGGAATTCTATTTTAGGTTCATTATGTTCTGTGAAAATGGTATACTTTAATTCAGTGGGGGATGACAGGTCTGTTTGAAGCTGTACTGAATATATAAACATTTATTTCTAAACTGTTGTTTTCATGAATTATTTTAATGCTTTTACAGAATTTTCTCTGTTGGTGGTATGTTATTTTTACCAAATATTCAACCAAGCAACATCAAAAGGATAAATGAAAGTAAAAATATCAGTGCTTAATATCTGATCCTAAGGATAAAATGAGCATTCTCATTCTATTTGCCAAAGTGTAGCTGTACTGAATATATAAACATTTATTTCTAAACTGTTGTTTTCATGAATTATTTTAATGCTTTTACAGAATTTTCTCTGTTGGTGGTATGTTATTTTTACCAAATATTCAACCAAGCAACATCAAAAGGATAAATGAAAGTAAAAATATCAGTGCTTAATATCTGATCCTAAGGATAAAATGAGCATTCTCATTCTATTTGCCAAAGTGTGACTATGTTTTGAAAACCCTTTAGCTTTGAAACTGAAAGAAATGCCATCATTTATCTAGATATCATTTAACCTCATTGCTTTCTTTGCAGATACAATCCTAATGTAAAAAGGAGAAGATAAGTGAGGATTGTATAAAGAAGCCATGGAGAAACATTTCCTATCAAGCATTTAATTCAGGTTTCCTCTGGGACACATGCATATATAGTGTATAGAAAAGATTTAAGTTACAAATATTTTATGGGCTAAATTTGTTAAATAAAATGCACAAAACTCCACTTCCTTTGTGTGCAACAATTAGTATTGTTTGTTCTGTTTTCAGTCTTTGTCATCTCATCCCTTATGGTAATTTTTTTCATTTTTAAATGTGGTTTTTATTTATTGAATACTTAATGTAGTCACAGTTCAAAATTCTAAAAGTACAAAAGTGTGAAAGATTAAAAAGTCTCTCTTCTACCACTGTTCTAGTTATTTGGTTCCCTTCCTCAGAAAAAATCCATGATACTCATTTCTTATGAGTCTTTCCAGAGGTTTTGAATGCCTATTCAAATTTCTGTGCTTATCATTTTTCGGTAATTTCCTACAAAAATTATAACATATACAGTCTCTGCACCTTCCTCTTTTTCACTGAATAGTTTGGAAGATCATAGGCATATCAGAACACAATTTTTTTGTTTTCCATTATGCTGTAATTTTCCCTGAGCTGAAGTGACCCAAATGAAATGGATCTCAGTGGTGAAGATGTCACCCACATATTATTCTACTACCAGAAACCAATATGGAAGACTTCATCAAGCTTGCGGATAGATCTCACTAGAATGGGAAGACCTATTTGGTGGTCTTACTGAGCTGAGTATACCTCTGTTTTGAGCTTCTTACAGTCTTAGTTTTCATACCTGTGAAGTAGAAATGGTAAGATTGTCTTCTTTCTACCTTAAAGGTAAGTGGTAAGAAAAAATGAGTGTCTTTTTTCAAATCTTGTAATATAGAGAACTTTGGCTGGGTATTTTATGGTAAAGTCTTTTTATCAACTCTCAGGACTAATGCATCATGTCCTAGGAAGTGGAACAGGGTTTTTATACTGACTGAAAGATTCCTGGTCTCACATAGGTTCTGCCACCCTAATAAGCTTACCTTTCCTTTTTAGGTTGTTAGAGATAACATAGCGTGAAAAATTCTATCATAAATTAATTTGTACTATTGCTAGATCTTCACAGAAGATTTAGTGTTCCTCCGTATTCCATCAGGGGAAGTCACCACATTTAAGTATCTGGCAAAGATACTTTGCACCCTTGACCAGCCCTCAGAAGACTTTCTTTTCAGGAGATAGTTTGTAAATGTTATAGCTTTTTCTTCTTTGTTTCTTTCTATCATTATCCTTTCAAATTCTTTGTTTAGGAAACATTATTAAATATGTATTATATACAAAACATTGCCCTCCACAACACTGAAAGTCTCTGCTTTCTAGGAAGTGATGGTATGAGTTTTTAAAATTCCCTTTTAAGTTCTATTTAGCATAGAAAGTATTGTTAAATAGATGGAAGATGTTTCCCATTACTTTGCATAGATCCTTCAGTGCTGCACAATTTTCATAAGGCTGTTAGCTCTGCTCTGAACAACTTCAGTTCACAACGTTCCCTGCTTGAGTAGGTTGTGTACCTTTTCACCTGGCCCTGATGGGGTCTCTTTTTTCTAAGCCTTTACATGTTTTAGGAGAAAGAGGGGGAGGTTTAACTTGCCCACCTCCCTTTCTTCCTTAGTCACATGAATGGGAACTGTGTCCCCATTTCCAGCCCGGGGCTTTAGGAGATGTGGATTAGCCCAGCTTTCTGATGGCAGGGGAGGAGGTGGCCTGGCCTTTGGCCACAATCTCACAATTGTTCATTCCCCAACAGCACTTTTGGATGGCATACCCCCTTCCCTCTTCTACTTAGGAGTATCTTCCTTCTAGACTTCTTCCTAATTCCATAACTGAAGCTTTGTGGTTGGTCGCACTAGTGGGAGTTGATATCTGCTATTTGATTGTGATCCAAATTCTTTCCTAAAACATTGAAGCAAGTTGAGACTTATGTAAAGTCTTCTCTTCCCTCAAGTTTAACAAGGCTGCCTATGTAACTTGCTTTTGAACATTTTTGCCCTTTTTATGAGGCTGTCAACCGTGAATTTATGAGCGTAATAGTTTGCATCACTCTGCTTCCCTTTATAAGAGGATGATGTGAGGTGAGAACAATTATTGGAAGGTATTTTACTGCTCTAAACCATGGAATTGAATGTCGCTCTCATCTCTCTGTCACTATACGGGCTAGCCTCCCAAACTAGGGGAACAAAACTTGTTTAAAATGGAGCATTGGTTTTGTTAGTAAATTGCAAGACTTTAACCCTCAGGCCAAGAGATCTGGATTTTATTCAGTAGGCAGTGGGAGAGCTGTGGACAATTTCTGAATGGGAATTTCTAAATCAGTGTGTTAATTACATGTAAGATATATTAAGAAATAGAAGCTAGAGACATTTCCATTCTGAACTCTAACTGGAGTAAACTCTATGTATTTTAACCAGGAAAGGATTTAATACAGGGAATTAGATGCTTAAAGTGACTAGGCTAGTAGGTTCTCCTCTGGGCCTTCAAGAAAAACTCCCAGAACAATTTAGAGCAGACCTACTCAGGCTGCTGCTGACGCTGAGGTCTCACTGAAGCTATTTGTTAAAGAATACATCCATGTACCTCTGATCCAGAGAGCAGAAAGCTGAAGTCAAGAGTTACTGCAGGGGCTGCCCTGGTGGTGCAGTGGTTAAGTGCGCACATTCTGCTTCGGTGGTCCGGAGTTCGCTGGTTCAGATCCCGGGTGCAGACATGGCACCACTTGGCAAACCATGCTGTGGTAGGCATCCCACATATAAAGTAGAGGAAGATGGGCATGGATGTTAGCTCAGGGCCAGTCTTCCTCAGCAAAAAGAGGAGGATTGGCAGCAGATGTTAGCTTAGGGCTGATCTTCCTCAAAAAAAAAGAGATAACTGCAGCTGCTCAGTTGTCTGGAGAATGAGGAATGGAACAACACTGTCGAGAAAACATCTTTCTGTGACTTTCCCTTGTAAGCAGAAACAGGAAAAAGGATAGGAAGATAGCCTCTACCTCACTTTCACCTTCCACATCTTGGGAGAGTGTATCTACTTGGCAGAACCTAATTAACCAACTTGCAAGTTCTGCTTACTTGTAAACAGGATTCTAGCTGCCAAGGGAGTCAGAGAAATGTAGTTTTTAAGATTCTCTGCCTCCCTAGGAAGAGGAATGGGGTAAGCCAGTCTGCAATTTCTACAATAGGCATCAAAATTAAGAGACATTAAGAAAAAGATTGAGAGATTCTTGAAATAGTATAAGGGGTTATGAACACTTGAATTAGGATAGTGGTCAGTGACACTGGAGAGAAGATGGACACCTTAGAAGTAGAGTTGGCAGGGCTTAGTGATAGGTGAAATGGAATCATTTGAATCTCTTGATTGTCTTGCTTAATAATTAGCCAGTGAAACTGGTGGAATGTGTATGGTCTCCATTTTTCAGGTGAAGAATATAATGGACAGAATAATATTGGTCTCTGTCATGTGCACACTCCCTTTCTAAGGAAGACTGCCATACATACAACAGTACAAGAGTTCTGGTAGCTCCTGTCTGCAAACATTGGTATTGGGAGTGTTTGTCCTTTTTAACCATTATAATGGGTGTGTGGCGATGTCTCATTTTGGTTTTAATTTGCATTACCCTAATAACTATAGTTGAGTTATAGAAGTTCTTTATATATTACGGATGCAAGTCTTTTGTCAGATGTATGTATTGAGAATATTTCTCCTAGCCCATATTTTTTTATTTTCGTATTTCACTGTTTTTCATAGTGATGTCTTCTGATGAACAGATGCTTTAAATTTTGATAAAGTCAAATTTATCAGTTTTTTCTTTTATTCTTGATGTTTTATTATCCTTAAATATTTGATTCAATATCAAGATTTCAAAAATATTCTGTTTTTTCTGATAAACATTATATATTTTTATATTTATGTCTGATCTAATTTCTGACTATGGTGTGAAGTATGGGTCACCATTTTCTTACCCCTATGAGTATCTAGTCTAGTACCATTTGTTGAAAGAACTATTGTTTCCTCATTAAATTACCTTGGCAACTTTGTAGAAGATGACTTAATCATATAGAGGTTGGTCTTTTTCTATGCTATGTCCTGTTAAATTAACATGTTTATCCATCTTTACACTCATACCACACTGTCTTGGGTTAGTGAAGCTGTTTAGTCAGTCTTGAAGTCAGGTACTATAAGTCCTCGAAGCATGTCAGTTTCTATCAAAAAAGTTTAAGATTTTAATCGGGATTATACTGAATCTAAAACTTGATGTGGGAACAATCGACACCTTAAAAATATTCTGTCTTCTAATCCATGAACATAATAAATCTATTCATTTCCTTAGATCTTTAATTTCTTTGAGCATTGTTTTGTAGTTTCAGTGTAGAGGCTTGCACATCTGTTTAAAATTTTTCCCTGAATATTTAATATTTTGATACTATTGTAAATGATACTTTTAAAAATTTCATCTTTCAATGATTTATCGCTTATATATGGAAATAAAATTACTTTTGTATGTTGAATTTAGAGGCTAAGAATGTGCTAAATTCACAGTCTAGTAAATTTTTTTTATAGATTCCTTAGGATTTCTATAGTCATGTGCTACCTAATGATGTTTCAGTCAACAGTGGACCACATAAGCTATAAATAGTACCATTAGCCTAGGCGTGTAGTAGGCTATACTATCTAGGTTTGTGTAAGTGCTGTAGGGCAGGAAGAAATTTTCCTCTACCCTTCTAGGTTCTTCTGGCTGGTTGAAGAATTAAGTTGGCATAAGACAGATTGTCTGTTTTGTTAATCTTTTCAAAAAACCAGCTCTTAGTTTCATTGATCTTTTTTGTTGTCCTTTTAGTCTCTATTTCATTTATGTCTTTTCTGATCTTTATGTCCTTCCTTCTACTGACTTTGGGCTTAGTTTGTTCTTTTTCTACTTTATTGAGGAATGAAGTCAGATAGTTCATTTGAGATTTTTCATGTTTTTTGAGGTAGGCTTGTACCTGTGAACTTCCCTCTTAGAACTGCTTTTGCTGCCCATAAGTTTTAGTATGTTTTGTTTCCATTTTCACTTGTCTCCAGGTATTTTTTGATTTCTCTTTTGATTTCTTCTTTGACCCATTGATTGTTCTGTAGCATGTTGTTTAATCTCCACATATTTATGAGTTTTCCTATTTTCTTGTGATTGACTTCTAGATTCATATCAGTGTGGTTGGAAAAGGTGATGCGATTTCAGTCTCCTTAAATTTATTAAGACTTGTTTTGTGGCCTAACATATGACTTCTCGTGAAGAATGTTCATGTGTGCCTGAGAAGAACTTAGATTCTTCTGGTGTTGGATGGAATGTTCTGTAGGTGTCTATTAAGTCCATCTGGTCTAATTTGTCATTTAAGCCCCATGTTTCCTGATTGATTTTCTGTTTGGATGATCTATCCACTGCTGAAAGTGGGGTGTTGAAATTGTCTACTGTTATTGTATTGCTGTCTGTTTCTTCCTTCAAGTCTGTTAATACTTGCTTTGTATGTTGAGGCGCTCCTTTGTTGAGTGCATACATATTTACAATTGTTATATCCTCTTGTTGAATTGACCCTTAATATTATATAATAATCTTGTCTCTTACACTCTTTCGATAGAAGTCTATTTTGTGTGATAGAAGTATAGCTACTCCTCATTTCTTTTTGTTTCCATTTGTATGGAATATCTTTTTCTATCCCTTCATTTTCAGTATATGTGTGCCCTTAAAGCTGAAGTGAGTCTCTTGTAGGCAGCATATAGTTGGTTCTCGTGGTGTTTTTTTCATCCTTTCAGCCACTGTGTCTTTTGATTAGACAATTTAATCCATTTACATTTAAAGTAATTATTGATATGTATGAATTTACTACTGCCCTTTTTGCTAGTTCTTTTCTGGCTAATTTATTTCTGTAAATTGTTTTGTATTTCTCTTGTTCCTTTCTTTTCTTGCTCTCTTCCTATGTCAGTTTACATCTTTTTACCTTGTATGACCATTAACAAATCATGATAGTTAAGATTTTTTTTTTCTACTTTTGTCTTTTCACCTTCATACTAGATTTATCCATCACCATTGCAATATTAGAGTATTCTCAATTTATAGATTTATCCATCACCATTGCAATATTAGAGTATTCTCAATTTAACTATGTATTTATCTTTACCATTGAGATTTCTATTTTCATATGTTTTCTTGTTACTAATTAGCATCCTTTTGTTTCAGCTTGAAGATTTCCCTTTAACATTTATTGTAAGGCCAGTTGCGTGGTGATGAACTCCTTCAGCTTTTGCTTTCAGGAGAACTCTATCTGTCCTTTGATTCTGAAGGACAGCCTTGCTGGTTAGAGTATTCTTGGTTGGCAGTTTGGATTGTTTCTCCAGCAATTTGAATAAATCATTCCACTCCCTTCTGGCCTGCCATGTTTCTGCTGAATAATCTTCTGATAATCCTTTGGGGCTTCGCTTGTAAGTAAGTTGTCTTTCTTGTTCTGCTTTTAAGATTTTCTGTTTTTAACTTTTGACAGTTTAATTTTAACTTGTTGGTGTGAGTGTTTTTGGATTTTTCTTGTTTGGAACTCTCAGGCCTTCCTGGATCTGGGTGTCTGTTTCTTTTCACAGTTTAGGTTTTCACCCATGAAAACCAAAACCAAACCAAAACCAAAAATGATTTTCAGCCATTTTTTCTTCGAATAAGATTTCTGCCCCTTTCTCTCTATCTTCCCCCACTGAGACCCTTATAATGTGAATTATTGGCCCACTTGATGGTGTCCCGTAAGTCCCTTAAGCTGTCTTCACTCCTTCTCATTTTTTTCTTTTTACTTCTCAGGTTAGTGGCATTCTGCTGCCCTCTCTTTGAGTTTGCTGATTCTTTCACTTCATCTAGTCTGCTGTTAAACCTCTCTATTGAATTTTTCAGTTCACTGTTGAATTCTTCAGCTGTGATATCTGTTTGGTACTTTCTTATATTTTCTGTCTCTTTGTTGAAATACTTTGTTCATGCATTGTTCTGACCTTGGTGAGCATCTTTATGACCAGTATTCTGAACTCTGTCAGATCAGTCAAGTATCTCAATTTCATCAAGGTCTGCTTCTGGGTTTTTATTTTCTTCTGTTTGGAACATATTCTATGTTTCTTTGTTTTCCTTGGCTCTCTGTGTTGGTTTCTGTATATTAGATAACATAGCCACCTCTCCCAGTCATGATGGAGTGGTCTCATGTAGGAGATGAACCTTATTTTTCAGCCAGGCCCTAGCTCTTGGTTATTATCCAAGTCACCGTATTTGTTCTTAGTGGCTCCCAGTAGTTGAGGGTGTGCCAAGTTCTCTTAAGTGTCCAAAAGGGGAAGTTCTCAGTCAGCACCTAGATGCAGGCTGATTGGAAGCTGGGGATCCTTAGGCAGCAGCTTTTAAAGTATTCAAGTTGATAACCTTTCATAGAACTGTGAGCTAGGTGTTTCTGTCTGATTTTTCTGCACTGAGCCCTGAGGGAATAGCCACTTAAGAATTGTTTTTTTGCTGCAGTCCTGTGTGATCCATGAACAAAAGCTCCTTCCAGTGAGATAGTGACGATTTAGATTGGGCTAGAGTGAGACACTGGATTGGATGGGGAGAATGCAGAGATGGTGTCTGCTGGCTTCCCTGTTCTATGCGGAGGATGGCAGCCTCTCTCTACATGTGAGATAAATTAGAAGCCAGACTCCTAGGCTGCAGCTTTTAGGATGTGCAATTAGGCCTCTTTTAGATAAAGATTGAGAGAAGGGCATTTCTGTCTGCTACCTCTGTATTGAGCCCTAGGGTTATACCCGGTTAAGAACTGTTTGTTTGCTACAGTCTTGTTGAACCTGTGAACTTAAGTCCTGCCAGCCACTACAGCCAGGCTACCAAGGAGTGTGTCCTTGGGTGGCATCCACAAAAGCTAGGGTGGCAAATATGTGCACCAGCTGCTTTTGGAGAGGCAGAGGGAGAATGCAAAGATGACATCTGCTGGTCTCTGAGAAGGATAGCAGTCTTTCTAGCTGTGTGCTGCCTTAGGAACCTGACCCTCAGGCTATAGCTTTTAAGATATGCAAATAATCCCCCTTTAGGGAAACACTGGGAGTTTTTGTCTGCTGCCTCTGAGGTGAACCCTTGTGGGATAGCCACACAAGTCCGAGCCAGTTAAGAACTGTTGTTTGCTATAGTCTTATGAGTCTCCATTGGCTTCCAGGACTAGGCTTTTGGAGGCCCATCCCTCAGGTAGAAGTCTTAAAAGTTGAGGCACTGGGTGATGTGTCCAAACCTCTTACTCCTCAGGTATTACTCCTGATTATTTGTGACTGTGCCAGATGTGCGGTTCATGGCAAGAGTGTGTCTCAGCCTCTCCTACCCCTTTAAATGTGGGTTTTTTCTCATTTACCCAACCTGTAGGAGTTGCTTGGCTAGTTTCTGGATTTCTCTCAGAGGGAATTGTTCCATGTGTAGTCGTATATTCAGTGTATCCATTGGAGGAGGTGAATTCAGGAGCCTCATGTCACCATCTTGGATCAGAACTCCATTTGATGTATCTTGAAACTCAGTAATTAGGTGCATATTCATTTAAGATGGGTGTGTCTTCTGGATTTAATTCTTGTCTTGAAGTCTTTCTCTTTAGTGTTTGCATGCTGTCTTTTTCTATACTTTTACTTATAACCTATCAATATCTTTATATTTTCATGAGTCTCTTGTAAACACCAGTGTTGAAGCTCATTTTTTAACCAGTGTATTTACATTTAAATTGGTGGTGCTTAACCCTCTTAGATGTTATATAATTATTGATGTGGTTGGGTTGAAGTCATGCTTTTCTCTTTGTCTTGTCTGTTCTTTCTTTTTTCCCTCCTTTTCTGCCTTCCTTTAGATTAATCAGATATTTTGTAGTATTCTATTTGATTGCCTCTATTGGCTTTATAGCTACACCTTTTAAATTTTTTTAATACTTGCTATAAGGATATACATTCTTTACGTACTGCAGTCTACTTTATGTAACATACCACTTCCTGCATAATATGTACTTCCACTTATCTCATTATTTATGCAAGAATTATTTCTTGACATGTCCTAAATCTTAGTTTTTAAATTTTTACTTTAAATTATCTCTGGTTAAACACTATTATTTTCCTTTCAACACTAAATGGATTTTAATTAGAACAATAATTTTTATTTACCATTTCTGGAACTCTTTGTTTTCTTTCATGTAGATACATGTTTCATCAGGAATCAGGTACCTTCAATGTGAAGAACTTCCTTTACCAGTTTTTGTAGTACAAGTCTCCTGGTATCAAACCTTCTCAGCTTTCATTAAATTTAAAGGATATTTTCACTAGACATAGAATTTGTTTGATTTTTTGCTTCAGCACTTTATAAAAACATTGTTCCACTGTCATCTTGATCATTTTTTCTGATCAGTTGTTTATTGTTCTTACTGTTCCCTTTCCTAAGTCTTTTTTCTTCTACTTTTAAAATTTCTCATCTTTGTTCTTCAACAGCTTGATTGTGGTGTGCATGGTTGTGTTTTCCTCTGTATGTATCCTGTTTGCAGTTTGAGTTTGTTGGACCTATGGGTTACTTTTTATTTTTTAAATCAAATTTAGAAATTTTTCAACTTTAATTTACTCTGTACATGTTTTTTGCCCCATTCTCTCTTCCTTGCCTGGATTCCAGCTATATGTGTTAGACCACTTGTTATTTATCCTATATGTCGTCTTTTTTTAATCCTTTTACGTATCTGTTTCAGTTTGGATAGTTTCTGTTAACCTGTCAAGTTCATTGATCTTTTCTCCTTGGTGTCTTATATTTTTATGTTAATCTAGTCAATTTTTCATTTCAGAATGTATTTTTCAGGTGTAGAATGTTCATTTGTTTGTTTTTCTTCTGAGATTCACGACCAATTCACTGTTAACCTTTTCCTTTAATATTTTTGAACATATTTATATAGTAACTTTGAAAGTGCTTCCCTGCTATTTCTGACGTGTGTCAACTCTGGATCTGTTTTGATTACTTTTTTTCTCCTGGTTATGTCAACATTTTGTCTATCTTAACACCTAGGAATTTTTTATTGCATGTTGGATATTTGGATGCTGTGATGTTGCTGACAGTCTGGATTTTGTCATCTTCCTTTAAAGAGTGTTGTTTTGTGCTTGCAGGTGGTTAATTTACTGGCAAATCAATTTGATCATGTTGAGGTTTAGTTTTAGGCTAACATGGATTTAGCATAACTGTATTCCCAAGCCTTGGCCTTTTTGGGGTCTCAATTGAGTGTGGGTGTTCAGCAAGGTCTTGCTACTCTGGCTGGACAGAACTCCATTTATAAAATTGTATTCATCCAGAATCTCTGTTCAACCTCAGCTTAGTTACTGATCTCTGCCGGGCCTTTTGGTTTGTCACCCTGTTCTCAGTTTATTATTGAGACAGATTTAAGAGAATCATAATGCAAATTTCTGGATCTGCCTAGCTCTATGGAGCTCCCTTCTCTCTGGTACCCTGTTCATGAAATTCCAGCAGGAACCCTGAACTATGTTTTCTTCCACCCAGAAACACCCCACTTTCAGTGTTAACTTGGAAAGTGCCCTCAGGCAGAAGGAATGATTGTAGAGCTCACCTCTAAATTTTTTTCTTAAAAATCAGTCCTGGAGGGGCTGGCCCTGTGGCTAGTGGTTAAGTAACTTCCACACACCCCACTTCAGCAGCCCAGGTTCAGTTCTCTGGTGCAGATCTACCCCACTCATGGGCAACTATGCTGTGGTGGTGACTCACATACAAATTAGAGGAAGATTGGCACAGATGTTAGCTCAGGATGACTCTTCCTCAGCAAAAAACAAAACAAAACAAAAATCAGTCCTGGGCTACTATCCATTGTGTGAAAACATTGCTTTATGTTTTGGGTTCTTTTTGGTTTAATAGTTGATTACAGTGAAGGGTAAATCCAATTCGCATTACTCCATCATGGTTGAAACCAGGAAGCTATCCCTTTATTTTTTGTTTTAAATTTGAAGGTTATTTTTAAATATTAGTTTATCAGTTATTTTTTTGCCCTGCTCCTTCCCTAAAAGACACCATTTTTCTTGACTAGCCTGTTGGGGTGGGGGTAGGGGGAGGCCAGTCAAATCAGTAGACTCTCTCTTTAATCCTTATTCCACATACTCTTTTCAGTTTAGGCTTAGGGACCCTGGCCCTTTTCTTCCACTAGGAATGTATACAATGTAATTTAAAAGACTATATGATCTGGTCTGATCAAAATGGCTTTATGCAATAAGCAGGACTGAAACCAAGTTAGATTTTTAAATGACATTTAAATTCAGTCTAATTTTGTTTGATTCTGGGTGTCTCAGTGTTCCAGAAGCTGGAACTTAACAGAACTTGCGTTCATTTAATAACAGGATTTATTTAGAAGAGTTTTTCACCATTTCCCATTGACAACATAATATTTTAAAATCCTTTAATTTTTTTAATCTGTTAACTAAAATTTGATTCCATGGAAACATATATGATAAAAGTATGAAGTTTTTCAAAAAAGTAAAGCTGGGGGCCAGCCCCGTGGCCGAGTGGTTAAGTTCATACGCTCCGCTGCAGGCAGCCCAGTGGACATGGCACTGCTCATCAAGCCACACTGAGGCAGCATCCCACATGCCACAACTAGAAGGACCCACAACTAAGAAGATACAACTACGTACCAGGGGGCTTTGGGGAGAAAAAGGAAAAAAAATCTTTAAAAAAAAAACAGTAAAGTTGAACAAAGTTCACAAACTCAAGATTGCCCCAAAGACAGAGCTGTGACTAAATCTTATTTTTATTGTATTATTTTTAAAACCCCAGAGAGATTATGCTTTTTAAACCTTTTTTCAAGAGCTAGACTGTTGAGGGATGAAGAAGCAATGCCCACATCATAGTAAGACTAACTAGTCAAATATTTAGAGCTTTCCCCCTCTCCTTGACTAGCTACTTGATACTGAAAATTAAGATTTGAAATTATGGGACAGAAGCTGATCAATTTAAGAGTATAAGAGTATAGTACATCAGAGAAAAGCTTTAATGTTATATGCAATACAGGGCAGCTAAGTTTGAGGGACAATTGAGAAATGGAAGGTTACTCAAGATGAAATTATTCACCAGGTTTATTTAGGGCCTCACTGAAGCTTTATTTTCCCTGAAATCAGGTTTTTTTGGGTGAATATTCTCATCTCAAAAATGCTATTGGTGGGGTAAGAGCAAACTTGAGACACAAGGGGATGTCAGCAGTTCTTGTCCTTTCCTAGAAACCATCTTTATAGCTATCTCATTTTCAATTTAGAAATGACATTAAAAAAAAATCCAATCCAACTCACTCAGAGCTCCTAAGAACAGGCAAGCTGGAGAGTGCTCAATCAAGTGCAATCAGGATTTTACACCATATCAGTAGGTTGAAATTAATTTGAAAACAATTTGCCATCAAAGTAAACTAAAACTGGATTATATTGCTAAAATCAAATTAATCTGACATGTTTATCAAGAGTGTAAGAATTCATCTGAAACAGCTAGTTGGAGGAAGAAGTACATTCTGAACAATTTTAAGATAAATTATATTTTAGGAACAGAATGTTGCAATAAGATGTACAGAATACTGATACTGTAGTCCATTTTTTAATACTAAGAAAAAATGGAATAGTTAGACATTCAATAAACACATTCCAGATGTAAATTAAAAAAAAGAAATTCAATTTGCCATAGAGAACTTCAGAAGAAAGACTTTATCTTACACTCAGAATTCTGGGGATTTGTGTATAAATAACAGACATTAAGCACACTTAAATATAAATTAAGATACAGCATATAATTCAATAAATAACCATAGTATGAGCTGCTCTGTCATCTCCAGTGAATAAATTTCAAAGTACTCATCTTGAGAACGGAGAAGACAGATTTTAACCTTATTTTCAATTTTGACCTAAAGCAATACCCAAATAGTATTACAATGTTAGAAGTCCTTATGCCCAAATATCTTAGTTTCAGTGACAAATTTAACTCAGTGGTCACACAGGGATAAGTAGTTCCTTTCACAGTTCACTGAACTGCAAACTAGATTGTTAACGCTAGTTAAGTAGAGAATAAACCTTCAAAACAAGTCCTGGCCAGGTTCCTGGATGTCTTAAATATATGCCAACATTATTGGACTGTTTAAATTATTAGAAGCTAAGAATATGAAGTACCTGTTAAGGTTTCAATAAAAATACTTTTCATATTTGGTAATAAATTAATTTACGTAATTGGTAATTTCAAAATAAATAAAACCTGAGTTGTAAATGCCTCCTATCCCCAACCCACCCCCAGCATACATAACCTTGTATCCCACTGTCATTTAGACCAGTGTCTCTCAAACTTTAATGAGCATACATATTCCTTGAGAATCTTATTAAGATGCAGTTTCTAATTCAATATGTCTATTGTCGGGCCTCAGAACCTACATTTCTAACAGGTTACAACTGAAGCAGATGCTGATCTTTGCACTACCCTTTGAGCAGCAAGGTGACCCAATATATACTGAGGACAATTTCTGGCCTATTGACTGTATGGTTTTATAGATTCAAGGCTGTAATATTTTAAAATCAGACATAACCAAAAATGATCACAAAAAGTAAGTCTTGAAAGAAAACCATGTTTCACTTAAGTGAGAGCTTAAAGTATACCAAATAGGCAGTGTTTCTACTTGTCTGAACACTGGCAGTTTTGATACATTACAATATAAATCAGGACACCAAGTTCTTGTAACTTTAAAAAATAGTTACTATAGCTTGAGGCTGTTCTCCAGCTAGTTCAAAGTCCAGAAATTCAAGCCAGTACACTGCAAAACCACTATTAAAAATCTTTTAACAGTAAACTGTCCATATAAAATTACTTGTAAACTTGCTTTAAGCTATCCCATCTCCTCCTCCTCTTTCAACAAATAAATGCTTTTTCTTCTGTCTTGTAGCTAAACAGCGTGTAATACCCAATGCCCCTCCCTTTAAGAATCGAACAAAATTGTCTCCAACCAAAGGACCCAATGCAAAAAGGTTAGCTTCTTTAATACACTCGTAGGTATATGCATCTATTTCCACAGGATTACCCTTACATGTGATTGGCTGGCTTGAGTTATGACCGAGGTAACACCCTTGCTCCTTCAGAAAAGACAGGTTGGGATGAGAACCTATCAATACTACTGCTGCAGAGAGCTTAAATATATTCTTCAATCCAGAGATGCTTTGAAGAATACATTTCATGTCCGACTTAAACGAAAGCACATGGTGTTCAGGAAAACTCGTATAATCAGATAAAAGATTTGAGTCTACAGAATATAACTGAGTACACATCATATGATAGACTTTATGGTATTCTGGATAAAGCTTTTTGGGAAGCTGTTTGAAAATTAAGCTTGGATCAGTTACTCGTCTGCGAAATACATGAATCACAGGGATATTATTGTTGTAAGCGCACAGTACTGCATCAGCTGCACTAAGCCCAGAACCTACAATTAACACTGGATCCACTTTGCCACTCAACTTTCCTTTGTTTATAGCAGCTCCAAATTCAGGCATTGAATGAAACACAAAAGGAAAATCTTCCCCTTCAATTTCCAGATGGGCAGGAGAATCCAATGTTCCAGTTGCCAGAGCTACATTCTCAGCAAACAGACAGAAGGGAACGTGGGAACCATCTGCTACTCGCTGATAACCCCTGATCTCCCAGTTTCTCTTGATAAATTGTGACTTCTCTATCTGTAAATGCTGCGTTGAAATATTTCTGTCTGGACGATCATCATCATCTTGATCTCTGTAGAGTCTTGATACAGACGTAATGTAAGTATTCTCTCTGAAATTCTTCTGAAGACCCATGACTTTTACATAATGTTTATAGTAGCGAGCTATTTCCTCTGGCATAACTCGATCCCCTTTAAGCTTTCTAAAAAAGGGAAAGGAAAAATATCTTAGCCGGATAGTACTTTTAGTTTCTATGATTATTACTTCTCTACCTAGTAAGCTATTATATCTTTTTAATTCCTCTGGACTAAGTTAGAAATTATCCTAACAAAGAAAGCAAGGTTTTCTTTTTCTTTTTAAAAATGTTGATAAATTAGTTTTATCAATAGAAGTCCCATAAGAGTAGAGACTATATTTAATGCATCTTTGTTTCCCCAGTGCCTTGGCATATAGCTGTTCAGATTAGCTGCCTTTATCAATAACTTATTAAATAAATGAAGGGATTAAAATGTGGATATCTGAAAATTAGACTGTTTTATAGTCTATCTCACAATTGTAACCTATAACTAGACTGAATTATTTAGATTACAATTGTTGAGATATTGCAAGTCTAACTAATACATATACTTTTTTATTTTTAAGATTTTATTTTTACTTTTTCTCCCCAAAGTGGCCCCAGTACATAGTTGTATATTTTTAGTTGTGCGTCCTTCTAGTTGTGGCATGTGGGATGCCGCCTGAGCATGGCTTGATGAGCGGTGCCATGTCGGTGCCCAGGATCCGAACTGGCGAAACCCTGGGCTGCTGAAGTGGAGCGCACGAACTTAACCACTCGGCCACGGGGCCGCCCCCATACATATACTTCTTAAAGATAATATGTACCATCTTGACACGATTTTTAATGAGTTGCTTTCTGTTTTCATGATGAGCAAAAATAACTGTCTTTTGAACAAAATCATCTAAGTAAATAAGATATGACATTTCTTTCTGTGTTTTCCTACTCATAAAGAGATCTATAAATATAATCTGCTCTTTATGAAAAAATGCACTAGTACCTCTTTCATTTTCCACTTGAACTTTAAAGCAGTGGATATTAGTAGCCCTAAACACTGTACCCCAATTAGAGATAAATAATAATAAAAACATACCTACCCAAATTGTTTCACATAATTCATTATAACTTGGAAGAAAGTCATAAAAATTTCTTCTTAAAATTTAATTATTATAAGATTTAGAATGTATTAACTATTTTTATAGAAACCCTATGTAGTAGTTACTACTATTATTATCTCCTTTTTACAAACTAGGAAATTGACAGCAGTAATTTAAGTTGTTTGGCCAGGGTCACAACATTAGAAGTTGTACAGTCAGGATTCAAACCCTCCCACTCTCTAGAGATCTAAGAGTCTTCTCAACACTATGCAAAGGCAGGAACTAAAGCTAATTATTTATCACAAGACTCATTTTCACATATAATTTCAATACAGAGTATGCCCAACTTAGAAGGATGAACACTGCTGGTATATAAATCACATAATCCCTTTTTTACCCACATCACAAAGGGAAGAATATTGAGCAATTTCACTTGCTTGCTTAAAAAGAATCAAGAACTCGTACAACTTGCCTGATTTTGCAACTTTACATTTCAAACTCATATAAAATTCCATTTTAAAAAACCCAAAAGGAATGTGAAATGTTTAATCTCAATTATTCATGCTGGTCTAAATTTGCTCTCCTTAAATCTTCTCAAATTAAGGATAATTTCTGTGAATTAACATGGTTTCTACCTGGCAGGAAGTCAAGCATTCAAATGTTATAGCCCTGTTCTAACCAACTTCCTGCTTTATTGTTTCTGTGAGCAGTCAAATTAGACTAGGTTCTCTGGATTAGTAATTCCTATCTAATTTAATATTTACTATCCTTGAAAATAACGGGGCTTTTCATATTTCTCTTTTTAAATTTCAAGTTCTTTCTCCCAAAATAAATGAACTTGAACTCTTCCAAGTTGAAATTTCTTTTGAGTTACTCCTACTTTCATATTTCTTATTAAATATTTACCTCTATATCCAAGGAGCCAATCTCACAGATTCTAGTTTATTCCATCATTCTAAATTATAAATGATATACACTCTTCTACGCTGAAAGTCAAACACTTTTGTATGTATACATGAGATATGCATACATGAAGTTATGTATCCACTAACAAAATAAGTGTAGAAAGGATATATGGGTGGATGAGAAAGTACTAAACGTAGAGTGGTTTAACAGGAGAGTGGGATAAATCCATGATTAACAAAGAAATCAAAGGAACCCAATCTGGGGGCTGGCCCCGTGGCTGAGTGGTTAAGTTCGCGCTCCGCTGCAGGCGGCCCAGTGTTTCGTTGGTTCAAATCCTGAGCGCGGACATGGCACTGCTCATCAAGCCACGCTGAGGCAGCATCCCACATGCCACAATTAGAAGGACCCACAACAAAGAATATACAACTATGTCTCAGGGGGCTTTGGGGAGAAAAAGGAAAAGAATAAAATCTTAAAAAAAAAACAAAAGGAACCCAATCTGTAGACAATCCCTTACCTCTGTGTGCTTAGTTCTATAACATCTCCAAAATGTAAACTAGCTCATAATCACTGCTGGAAAAAGGTTTTATTTGAAATAAACACACATTTATATTATTCATTTACAGGATCAAAAATACTTCGAAATTTGACAACAGATTCTTTCCCATTGTACACTAAAGAATTTGACTAGTTTAATCTTTACCTTCGTTTGCTGGACACCCAATCTTTAAATTTAAGTCCAGGTAGCTCCATCCAATTTCCAAAGCTGATTGTCAACATGGAGCCTTCCATATTCTATTTGAAGAAAAATGAACAATCAAAAAACATATTTCAGCAGTAACATGGATTTTTTTCTTTTTAGCCAAACCCACTTCAGATTTCATTTTCTCTATAAAGTAAGAATCGAGTATTTCTAAGCAGGAAGGTGGAAAAAAAAGGATAGAGGTTTGAGAAGAACTTAATAAGGAAATAGTAAAGGATTGCCAAATGTAGTGTTCAGGACCCAACTGACATTGGAGAATACTTTTCACAGTTGTACGAATTTTTTTCTTTTCTGGTAATGTTTTATAGGAAAAGATAAAGTGCACAGTTGTATGAATTGCTTTTTTTTGCCAAGCCCATGTGATCAAGGAAATTAGGAGAATGGTTAAGTCGATGGATTATAGAACCTAAGCTGGACAGGTAAGGAGGTTAAAAATCAGGGCCTGGAACATTCTCTGTGTTACAAGTTTAGGTACAGTGTTAAGTAACGGGGTGATGCAGCTGGAAGAACAGAAAGTTGTGATCCTGAAGATTTGAGAATTTAGGTGTTTACAAGTTGAGTAGTTAGGAAAGGTAAGAGTTACAGTGGAGCCACTGGAGTTAGTACCTAATGAGGAATGGAAGAGAAGATCATTGAGAATGAAGAGATTAAGAGACTAAGACGTTAAGGTGTTGGATCTGTGTCACGTAAAGGTAAAGTTATTCAAGGTGAAATAAAAGTTGGGATATAATGGAAGACAATGAGTTAGGTGCCACAGATTCAATAATTGAGGGGCTCATTCTGGAATGGTAGAGAAGCTAGAAAATGACAACCTGTTCAAACGAACAAGGGCTTCTACACAAGAGCAATAGGGAATAAAGTCAGCACCAATGTCACTAGCCAACCCGATAGGACATGGGGCTATGGGAGAATGAACAGACTCCACTTCAGAGAGCTGGAGCGAGGGTGGTATCTTCAGGAAAGAGCAAGCTTTCAAGAAAAGAAGTAGAAGTAGGACATAACTGAAATGAGTGTAGGAAAGCTTGTTTATTACTAAATGGAGTTGAAGGGACATAGAAAGTCTGGAAGTGAGGAAAGTGGTGAGAAATTGGATCACAAGAGAAACAGAACTATATAGAGACTAATATGAGAGGAAAAAGACTTAGGGAGCTTACATTTGAGTAATAACCAAGGTTAACTGAAATGTATGTGAAGCACCACAGGGGAGATAACTGCCTAAACAAACAGTCCTACAGTCAAGCACTATGAGATTAAGAATAAATTATAGAATGCAGAGGTGGGGACAAATAATTATGCCTGGGAAAGTAAGGAAGCTTCATAGAAGTGATGCTTGACAACTGGATCACAGCTCAAATATCGTTTATCTATATCCCTATTCTAGTAGATATGAGGCATGAAAAAAAATTCAGCAAGTTGTAGGTATATTTCAGCTTTAACACTGACTCAAATGTGTTTTCAGCAATCAAGGCTTAACCATACTTTAACTTTCCTATATATATAAGTGGAAGAAATGAAGTAACAGAGATCAATTATTGCCTGCACATTTTTCTAAGCAGAAAAATATAAGTACAATATAAAACCTGAGGAACTTAGAGAATGTAGTCTAAAAACTTTTTAAAAACATATTATGGCTTTTTCAAGAAATACAGTTTTATTAAGAATGTTACTTATTAATAGAGCAAATTTAAACACTTAAGTTAAAAGGCACAGATAATTTGGTAGTTGCTACCTATTACCATAAAGAGAATTAAGATTAAAAAGAGTCAGTGAGGGGCCGGCCCAGTGGTGCAGTGGTTAAGTGCACACGTTCCGCTTCTTGGCGGCCCGGGGTTCGCTGGTTCGGATCCCGGGTGCGGACATGGCACCACTCGGCACACCATGCTGTGGTAGGCGTCCCACATATAAAGTGGAGGAAGATGGGCACGGATGTTAGCTCAGGGCCAGGCTTCCTCAGCAAAAAAAAGAGGAGGACTGGCAGTAGTTAGCTCAGGGCTAATCTTCCTCAAAAAAAAAAAAAAGTCAGCAATATATTTAATCTAGAAAGTCCCCAAATACCCTGAAACAATCAGTTGAAAAATTAAATGTAAACAACTTTAAGACATGTAACACTGCACGAATACAGGAAGATCTAAGTGAAGTACTAAATATTGGATATTTAATGTTAAAATTCCCATGAAGTCTATTTCATAAATATAGCAAAAATTATTTATTTGTACAAGAAATGAGCACTCACTAGACACTGTACTAACTGCTAAGGACACAAAAGTGAAGAAGAATTATTAGTTGCTGCTCCCTAATAAAATGCGCTATTGGTTCTCTGGCTTAACCTCTGCTATGAACTGAACTGTGTCACCCCCAAAACTCCATATGCCGAAGCCCTAATCCCCAATGTAATGGTATTTGGAGATGGGGCCTTTGAGAGGTAATTAGGGCTAGATGAGGTCATGCAGGTGGTGCCCTCATAGTAGTATTAGTGGCTTTATAAGAAGAGAAAGAGAGAGAGCACTCTCTCCACCATGTGAGGACACAGCAAGAAAGCAGCCATCTGCAAACCAGGAAAAGGACCATAACCATGAACTAAATACACCTTGATCTTAAAACTTCCTAGCCTCCAACTGTGAGAAATAACTATCTGTTGTTTAAGCCACTCAGTCCATGCCCAAGCAGACTAATACAACTTCTTTCTTTTACAATACTTTTCATTTACAATCTGGAAAATACAGGAAAAATAATGGATATTGGCATGAAATACTGTGTGAGATTTTGTAAACTCTAAAATGAATAAATTTTTTACTATGCAAAATATTCTTGAAATATTTTCTGTATAATTCTTATAGAATAATATAGAGAAACACTTATGCTAAGACTATCACTAATCAAATCTGGCTTAACTTCTACTAGTAATTAACCCATATTTAACTGAACAGCATTAAAATTCTCAGCTAAATATTTGGTAAACATCATATAACATTGTATCATAATGTTTAAGAATCAAAATGGTCTTATCAAGATGACATATAACAAAAATGCTAAGAAAAATATACTTACATGCCAAGCTCCACCAGGTGGACCTTTACCAAGAACTAAGTGAGGGATATAATGATGTTGTTCTAATTTCCAATGCAAAACAGATGGATAATCATACCCAAAGTCAGCATCTGGATGAAGAAGTGTGTCGAAAAGTACTGCAACTGGATTGGATGATCGGCCCTCAAGGCCCTCAGACAAGTATTCTAAGTCCTGAATGAATTTTTTAAAAAAGAAGGAAAAAAGGTAGATAGAATTTGGAAAAACAAACATAGCTATCATAATAATAGTGAAGGCCACTGCTCTAATCCAGCATTACCCAGATAGTGTGCTACAGAGCAGTGATGGTCCTTGAGATCTGGTTAGATTCTTTGGTCAAATAAATATGAGAAAAGGTTGGGTTTTAACAAAGCTAATCAGATCCTTTTACTGTAAAACTTGAAGATGCCTTTAATATGCTAATATACCTTAATATTTCTACCTTGATGCTCCAACAATAAAAAGCAGCACTTCCCAAACTTAGTTGAGCATAGGGCACCTATTAAAACTCCATCATAAAATAATTTAGGGAATTCTGCTCTAAACCAATTTAGGAAAATAAAGAGAAGTAACTCAGCAAAACATATTTACAAAATTTAAAGTTAAAATGATAGAAAATGTTATTTAGAAGAAAGGATTTTCAGCTAAGAAACACAGTGCTTCTGTAAGTAGAAAAACAACCTGAGTATTAAAAATAAAATTTAAAAGATTGACATGTAATAATAATAATATAATAATAATATAATAATAATACTACCTGATCAACAATGGAAAGATGTCTTGCTTCTTCTAATTTACTATGTAAGATTGTATTTGGATGTATTGCTTCTGATGACAAATATGGTCTATAGCCTGATAACATATAAGAAAGGCAGATTCCTGAAGGTCCATTTCCTTTTTAAAAAAAAAAGTGGAGAGAGGTGTGTCATGCATCTTAATACTCTTGTTCCTTGGCTTTTCTCGCTCACCAATTCCTCCTTCTCTAAACTCTTAAAACCAAATATTCACAAGATTCTGACTTCTGTCTTCTCCTGTTTTCTTTTGGGAGTCTCATCTACTTAAGCTTCAACTCCCTATTGCTACTGAATCCCAAAATTAGATCTCTAGGCTGACCTCTTCCCCAAAAATACATCCCACCATGCTATTTCTTCACTCCACCTGACTGACCCACTAATAACTTAGTCACAATGTTTTCAAAAGCAAATTCATGAGTTCCTTCATTTAGGTGCCCTATCCTTTTTAAACCTCATCCCTTCTCAAAGTAAGGTACGAGCAAAATCTTAAGTTAATCAGATTCTAATTCCAAACGTACTTTGTAAACCTATATCCATACAGTTGTCTGCTATTCTCACTCCTATACTCTCACTCAGAAGACAAAAATCTCCTCCTGTTTCTCCTCCATATTCACCTACTCCAAAATAATTTCACATTCTACATTGATGAGTTTTGGTAACACATGGTCCTCGTCATGTTACCCCCTCTATTCTAAAGGCCTTAATTGCTTGTTTCTGACTACCCAGTGTTCTCCATGTTCTGGTTTCAACCATGTTTCCAGTTCCATCTCCTATTACTGCCTTCCTATATTTTTATATGCTTTAACTAAAACCAAACCGGATTTTTTTGTTGGACCCTAACTACTTCCATTTCTCTAGTTCCTTTAGTATGGGCTGCCACTTCTTTATTATCTTCATCTATCAAAAACTGAATCCAACTAGGACAACTACTAGCCATCAGGAAAAAAAATCCTGTTCCTTGCCTAATATTTTTCCTCAAATAAAATAAGCTCAAAGATGTAAATATGAAAAGTAAAATCATAAGAATATTAGAAAACTGGATATTTCTACTTATAATGCTGGAGTGGGAAGCCTTTAAGCATGACACAAAACTCAAAAGACAAAAAGAAAAAGAAACCATTTGACTTTGTAAAAATTAAAAACAAATGACAAATAGTGGGAGTTAAGATCTGAGGTAAAGAGCTAATTTCCTGGAAGCAAAAAGAAAGACACAAAACTAAGAAGAAAAATCATACAATAATATTAACACACACAGAAAAAGCATCTGACAAAATCTAACACCTATTCATGATAAAAACTCTTAGCAACTACAAATATAGGGGAACTTCCTCAACTTGATAAAGAGCATCTACAAAAAACTTACAGCTAACATCATACTTAATAGTGAGAAGCTAGGTGATTTCCCTCTAAGATTGTTAAGACAAGGATGTCTCTTCTCACCACTCCTACTCAACACACACCATGATGGAAGACCTAGCTAATGCAATAAGACAAGAAAAGGAAATAAAATTTTGATACACAGATTGGGAAGGAAGAAATAAAACTCTCTTTGTTCGTCAATGCCATGATTATCTATGTAGAAAATCTCAAAGAATTGACCAAAAAACTCCTGGAACTAACAAATAATAGGAGCAATATTACACAATATGAGGTTAATATACAAAAGTCAATTGTTTTCCTATATACCAGCAATGAACAAGTAGAATTTGAAATTATACAACACTTATATTTGCACTTATATTTGCACAAAAAAGAAATACTTGGGTATAAGTCAAACAAAATATATGTAAGATCTATATGAGGAAAACCATTAAAACTGGTGAAAGAAATCAAAGAATATCTAAATAGATGGAAAGATATTCCATGTTCACAGATAGGAAAACTCAATATTGTTAAGATGTCAGTTCTTCCCAACTAGATCTACAGATTCAATGCAACCCAAATAAAAATCCCAGCAAGTTACTTGGTGGATATTGGCAATTGACTCTCAAGTTTAAATGGAAAGGTGAAAAGACCCAGAATAGCCAACACAATACTGAAAAACAAAGTCAGGACTGACACCATCTAACTTTAAGTCTTACTATAAAACTACAATCAACAAGATAGTGTGGAAATGATGGAAGAATAATAGGCAAATCAATGGAACAGAATAGAAAGCCTAGAGAGAAAGCCTCACAAATACAGTCAACTTATTTTTGACAAAGAGCAAAGGCAATCCAATGGAGAAAGGATAGTCTTTCCAACAAATGGTACTGAACAACTGGATATCCACATGCAAAATTACGAATCTAGATGCTAATCTTCTATCTTTTACAAAAATTAACTTGAAACAGATCATAGACCTAAATATAAAACAAAAAAATTATAAACCTCTAGAACATAGGAGAAAATCCAAGTGACTTTGGGTTTGGTAACTGAGTTTTTACATATAACACTGAAAGGATCCATGAAAGAAAAAATTGATAAGCAGGACTTCATTAAAATTTAAAATTTCTGCTCTGTAATAAACACTGTTAAGAGAAAGAAAAGTCCAAGACTGGGAGAAAATATCTGCAAAAGATGTATTTGATAGAATACTTGTTTGTAACATGTACAAAGAACTCTTAAATCTCAATCAACCCCAAGAAAACAAACAACCCAATCAATTGAAAAGTAGGCAAAAGATCTGAGCAGACACCTCAAAGATACATAGGTGGCAAATGAGCATATGAAAAGATGCTCAACCTCATATATCATTACAGAATTTCAAATTAAAACGAGATACCACTACACACCTATCAGAACAGCTAAAATCCAAAACACAGAAAACTTCAAATGCTGACAAGGATGTGGAACAACAGATACTCCTGTTTATAGCTGCTGGGAATGCAAAATGATAATAGCCACTTTGGAGGACAATTTGACAGTTTCTTAAAAAGCTAAACACAGTCTAACCATATGATCTAGCAATCACACTCCTAGGTATTTAAACAAATGAATTGAAAACTTAATGGCCATGCAAAAACCTACACATGCATGTTTATAGAAGCTTTACTCATAATTGTCAAAACTTTGAAGCAACCAAGATGTCCTTCCGTAAGTGAATGGGTAACAAAACTGTGAAGCATCCATACAATGGAATAGTATTCAGTAATAAAAAGAAATAAGCTATCAAGGCATAAAAAGCAGAGGAATCTTAAATGCATTAATGCTAAGTGAAAGAAGCCAGTCTGAAAAGGCTACACACTGTATGATTCCATGTATATGACATTCTGGAAAAGGTAAAACTATAGAGACAGTAAAAGATCAGTGGTTGCCAGAGGTCGGGAGTTGACAGAAAGGATGAATAGGTGGAGCACAAGAGATTTTTAGGGCAGTGAAACTATTCTGTATGATACTATAACAGTGGATACAAGACAGTATACATTCAGCAAAACCAACAGAACTGTACAACACAAAGAGTAAACCCTAATGTAAACTACAGATTTTAGTTAATAATGTATAAACGGTGATTCCTCAATTATAATAAATGTACCACACCAATTCAAGATGTTAATAATAGAGGAAACAGCAGGGGGTGGGGAGAAAAGGAGTATATGAGAACTCTCTGTACTTTCTGCTCAATTTTCCTGTAGACCTAAACTGCTCTAAAAATAAAGTCTATTAATTCAAATAAATATTAAATAAATGAAAAATAGTGCGAGTTAAGATGTGAGGCAAAGAGCCAAGTTTCTGGAATCAAAAAGAAACAACACTCAACAGACAAGAGGCAAAGAAACAGGCAGTTCACAGAGAACTATATAGGCAGAATGCTCTCTCACTCCCAAGAACCTATTACTTTACATAGCAAAAGGACTTTGTAGATGTGATTAAATTAAGGGCCTTGGGATGGGGAGAGTACCTTGGATTATCCAGATGGGCCCAATATAATCACACAAGTCCTTAAAAATAGAGCCTTTCCCAGCTGGGGGGAGGCAGAAACATGACTATGAAGAGCGAAACAACATTGCTGGCGTTGAAGATGCAGAAGGGGTCCAGGAGCCAAGGAATGCGCTAGCCTCTAGAAATTGTAAAAAGCAAGGAAACATTCTACCCTAGAGCCTCCAGAAAGGAATGCAGCCCTGCTGATACCATGATTTTAGCCCAATCAGACAAGTGTTGGACTTCTGCGAGATAAATTTTTTGTTTAAAGCCACTAGGTTTGTGGAAAAGTGTTATGACAACACAAAACCAATACCTCTATTAAGGAAATTAGCTCTTTATCTATGCTCAGACTGGTGGTGATACTGCCGGCAGTAATGGCTCTAATACATTAGGTTAAGCTACTCATTGGCTAGCTGGGGCAAAATAGGAATGGACTGTTTTGGAGCGAGTGCAGTGGGCAGGAACAGATGAAGGTAGTTTTTCCTCTTCTAACACTCCCATAGCCCAGGTAGAACAAGACATTTACTCATTCCAAGACATGCAGGATGGAAAACCAGGGTTGGAAAATGGAACACAAGGTATGATCTGAGATATCCTGGATGAGAACTACTGCAAGAACTGTCATCTCCTCCAGAGGGCAATCTAACATAGAACTATCTTGCTTTCCTCCTTTCCTTCCTTCCTTCCCCTCATCTCCCACAAGCCAGTCAGGGGACAGGACTTTTCACTCCTTCCCATTAACGTTGAAACAGGCTATCAAAGAAACTAAGGAAGTTGTATGCCATCATGGTACGTTATGTCCCCTAATTCTTTCCTTCAGCTTGGCTTCACCTTATAGTACTTATTTGATTTCATGAGTCTGAATATTAGATGAAAGATATACATGACAGGTAATTAAATACATGCAATAAAACTAAATCATAAACTTTATAATTCTAAAGTAATTAGGTTCTATATATAGCTTAATTTTTAATATGCATATCTGTTGAGGTGGTACAAAGGATATATAATAGTTATGGTTCAGGTAATTATAAACATTACTGCAGAGTACTATAACGTTCATTACTAACTAAGCACTGGTTACTAACTTGCACAAGTTATTCAACTTCTGAGTTTCCCTGTCTATAGCTAGCCCTACAACATCAGAGGGCTGTCAGGTTGTAAGGCATAATCCAATAACGTACACAGAATGCTCTGTACAGGGATCTAAGAATACTGTTGTTCATCTTTACCATGACACTGTCATATAATTAACACAACCAATAGACAATATTTTTAAATAACAGAGTAATATTCATCCTTCAATGAAAAGATGTATTCTAACATAGAATCTAATATCAGATTAACAAATTACTCTCTCCAATGATTTGGTTATTGGTTATTTTACCATATCAAACAACCTAAGAATACTTTTCAATACAATCCTAAGAACTTGTGCTATGTAACTGTACACTTATAAAAGTAGTAAGGATCATAACTGTAATTTAAGAGATAAAATGCGATAACTTACCTATTACTACCACAGGCAAAGTCACTGATGAATCTTCAAGTAAAGTAGTTTCTTCAACTAATGGCATAGCTTTAACTTTTCGCCCCAAATTATCACCAAAATATTGCACTAAGGAATTAAAAATCTCTCCTTCGGTTTCAGTGTCACTATAACTTCTTTTTTAAAAAAAACATGGAACAAAATGAGACACATAAAGTCAATATAGCCCTTATAAAAATCTGTCATTACTCAGATTTTATTTAGTCCATAAAATATTCAATATTCCATAAAAGGAAAAAAGGAAATCCTTCTGATTAATGCCTTCAAATTAACAGCTTAGCTACATGTCAACCTACACCACTTCCAATGTCAGAAATCCTGAATAGCTGCTAATATCTCTTTAGCACCTTGTAGGGAAGTCCTACATAAGACAAGTCCTAAATAAGAAGTTATTTTTAATGATCAAAGACATAGCACTGTATTGAGGATTTTTATAATTCTCTGAGAGCTCCTAGGAATGGCTAGTTTCTCTTCTTTTTTCTCACTGATAAAAAGGTGAGTGCATTAACGGCAGTATATTTAGAGTAGTCACATATAATATTTTAAAGAGAAGTTACTGTGCTTATATATTACAAATTGTGCATTTTGGTAAAAAAATGAAGTATATATCATATTTATTCTCAAGGAGATAATGAAATATGGAAAATCTTAATGTTGATTTCTAATCTACCTTCTTTCTCAATTGCCTCCTTAGAAACTAGTTTTAGCATTCTGACGTGGCCACACAATAAATGGAGTATACTCCAAGCAGAGTTAACGTTCTACATTACATTTGAGATTACTTCAGAATAGAATCCCCAAGTTACTTTTCATCTTCATATAGTTAGCAACAGGCCAGTGTCTGGAAATATTAAACTGAATACCAACTAATGGGTGAGTGCGTTTAATACTATTACCAAAACAATAAACATGGGATGGATGGGTTGTTTCATCGGACTCATTGATTCCGGAGGAGGGTGATAAGTGGAAAGAATCACAGACCAAAATTTCTGCTTCCCTTTAAATTTACAAGTTCCCAATATACCCTAGGATAGGGCAGAGTTCCCTAGAACACACTGACAGCTCTCCTAAACTGAAGATGTAACTTCTACCCCGAATATTTGGACTCCCCTAACTATACACGGCCCCTTTTGGCCAGAATACTCTTTGGTCGTGGCTACTAGAGAAAGCCCTTCCTCACACTGCAACCCTGGCCCTGGAAGAAATATCTTGTGCATAATCCATCCCTTTCAGATCATTCCAATTACTACATCTTATCAGATCCAGGTGTACTAGCTGTCTTGCCTGCTTCTGCTTCTTGGCAACTGAACTCAACATGAATGTATTATACTCAGGCCTGTCCCTGATATTTCTCCTAAGTGTGTGCCAGAGACAGTTCTCCAGCTCCCTCAGAATGCTTCTGACCAAAGTCCTTTTGGATACCCAGGCCTGATTAATATAATTGTGGTTGTAAGGGCCACAATTCTTTTTCAGGAGATGCAGACCTCATCTTCAGTTTCTTCCAGACATCCTTACCTCAAACAGTGTTGTGTTTCTATATATATAACCTGAGAAATAATAAAAATGATCATCACTCTAAATTTCTGGCAATTAAACAGATGTCTCCTTCTTCAAACCTTAAACATTTCACATTAAAAAACAGGGAGGATATGCTTGGGGTTGACTCTTAGAGTCAACTTAAGAGTATATATATATATATATACTTAGTAAGCTAGACTACTTAAATTATTATCTGATATCCTGTACACTCTGAAAGCAACTGATGATCCTTTGAATGACAGCATTTTAGCAGTTACTACCATATTTGACTTTATAAGCAAAACTCAATGATATAAAATGCCTTGGCCGGTTTCTTCAGTCTACAAATAAATACTGTGAAATGAATACTTAACATTCAAATGTTTCTTAAGACCACAAGCAAACTATGGCTAGAAGAGAAGTGTTGGCTTAAACAAACTAACTCCAAATCACTTTGCTTAAAGGTACAGCAGAATACAATTTTTGTATAACTCATTAAGAGGCATCTAATATTCTAAGTCAGGATGTCTCAAGAAATCTTTTTTTTTCTGGTAGGCCTCAATTTTAATACAGCTATCAACTCTATATACTGACTATACATTTTATAAGCAAGTACTTTTCATTACATTGGACTTGTCCTCTCAAAGTGGTTTATACCTAAGAAAAAACTGGAGAGGTTAAGACAATCAGAAATAAAATGCCTCCCCTGTTGGGCTTCTATTAACCAAGAAAGACAGCTAGCTTTCAAGAGCCCCAAAACATAAGAAACATAACAGCTTATTTGATTGGGGCCTAGACCAAAGTAAATAAAGGGAGCCTGGAAAGAAAATGCCTTTTTTTTTTTTTAAACAAGGCCTTTAATGAGATGTAATTCATGTATTATAAAACACCCTTTTAAAGTGTACAGTTCAGGGTTGTTAGTTTTGCAATTACCACCACTAATTCCAGAAAAATTTTTATCACCCCAAAAGTATACACCCCTGCCACCCCCCCAGCTATTAGCAACCGCAAATCTACTTTCTGCTTTATTGGATTTGCCTATTCTGGACATTTCATATAAATGGAACCCCTTATACATTATGTCGCCTTCTGTGTCTGACTTCTTCCACTTAGCATGTTTTCAAGCTTCACCCATGTAGTAGGACGTACTGGTACTTCACTCCTTTTTATTCCTGAATAATATTCCATTGCATAGATATAATATTTTGTTTAATTCATTCATGAGCTGATGAACATTTGGGTTGTTTCTACTTTTTGACTTATGAATAATGCTGCTATGAACATTCACATATAAATTTTTGTGTGGACAAATGTTTTCATTTCTCCTGCATACACTCTCAGGAGTGCATGCAATGACTGAGCCATAAACTCTATTATATTTAACATCTTGAGGAATTGCCAAACTATTTTCCAAAGTCGCTATACCATTTTACAACACCAACAGCAATATATGAGAGTTCCAATTTCTCCATATTCTCACCAACACTTATTTTTTAAACTACCCTAGTGAGTGTGAAGTGGCACCTCATTGCAGTTTTGATTTGAATTTCCCTAATAACTAGTAATGTTAAGCATCTTTTCATGTACTTATTGACCATTTATTTATCCTCTTTGGAGAGACACTCAAATTCTTTGCCCACTTTCAAATTGGATTGTCTTTTTATTGTTGGGCTTTAAAAATTCTTTATATATTCTGGACACAAGTCCTTTTCAGATACATAAATTGCAATATTTTCTCCCAATCTGTGGGTTGTCTTCTCATTTTGTGTGTTTTCTTTTTTTTAAAGATTGGCAACAGATTTTAGCTCAGGTGCCAATCTTTTTTCTTCTTCTTTTTCTCCCCAAAGCCCACCAGTGCATAGTTGTATATTCTAGTTTTCTAGTTGTAGGTCTTCTGGTTGTACTATGTGGGACGCCACCTCAGCATGGCTTGATGAGTGGTGCCATGTCCGTGCCCAGGATCCGCGATGGCAAAACCCTGGGCCGCCGAAGCAGAGCACACAAACTTAACCACTCAGCAACAGGGCCAGCCTCTATGTTGTTTTTTGAATCACAAAAATTATAATTTTTGATCAAGTCCAATTTATTTTTTCTTTTGTTGCTGTGCTTTTGGTGTCATATCTAAGAAACCACTGCCTAACCCAAGATCACAAAGATTTACTCCTGTTTTCTTCTACCAGTTGTATAGTTCTAGTTCTGATTCTTAGGTCTCTTATCCACTTTAAGTTATATGATGTGAGGTAGGAGTCCAACTTCATTCTTTTGCTTGTGGATATCCATTTGTCCCGGCACCATTTGTCGAAGAGACTTTGTCTGAGGATCCCATGGAAAACCAACTGACCATAAACGTAAGGATTTATTCCTGGACTCTCAATTCTTTTCCATTGATCTATATGACAGCACCACATTATCTTGGTTACTGTTTCTTTTAGTAAGTTCTGAAATCAGGAAGCATGAATCCTCCAACTTTATTCTTTTTCAAGATTGTCTTGGCTATTGTGGGGTCATTGCAAATGGATCTGCCTGTCAATTTCTGAAAAAAAGGCAGCTAGGATTTTGATAGGTTTGCACTGAATTTGTAGATCAATTCAAGGAATACAACCATCTTAAGAATATTTTCAATCCATGAACATGAGATTCCTTTTCATTTATTTAGGCCTTCTGTAATTCTTCTCATTGATGGTTTATAGTTTTCAGTGTACACTTCTTTAAATTTATGCATTTTTATATTATTTATTTCATATTATAAAATATATATACGTAGATATTATAAATAATATATTACATTATTTATATATTTTAAGTTTATTCCTAAGAGTTTCATTCTTTTTGGTGCTAGTATAAATGGAATTGTTTTAATTTCATTGTCAGATTGTCCATTGTTAGTGTATAGAAAGACAACTGATTTTTGTATAATGATCTTGTATTTTGCAATATTGCTGAATTTATTAGGTCTAGTAGGTTTTTTTGTGTGTGGGCCTCAAGCAATTTGACTGTAGTCTATTCCAACAACCAAGTAAAGTAGAGCCAAAGTTTTACCTTATCTAAATTCTCTACACATAATTTGTTCTGATTTTCTACTAGTCTTTGGGATAATCTGTGTATATATAAACTGTATATAATCTATAATATCGGTATAAACTATTTGTAATATACTTGCATGGTATTTGATAAATCTAATACTGGTTTAACACAGACAGGAAAACTGAAGCAAGAGAAGCAAACAAAGCAAAAATATGGTTCACTGGTTTTATAAAGCAACAATGAAACAAAGACCTAATAGTAAATATTCTTTCTAAAAAATTCAGAGCCTAAGTTATAAATTTAGTATTGCTGCACATGTTTTACACACATAGAAAAATAGTTACCTACTGTTAGGCATCAAAAGACTCCTTGAAATTTAAGATGATTTTAGAGGCCTTCCATCCTGTGTTTTGGAAACACTATAGTCGAAAGCCTCAAAAAAAAATTTACAAGGACAGCATAGGCATAATACTTGGATAACAAAAACTTGTCTCACATCTAGCAATACTTCTTTAAATGATCCAACTGAAATGAAATGCTTTACTATCTGAATTTTTATAGTCTTTGGAAGCATAATCCTAAATTGTTACCAAACTGATACTACCATATGAAAAGAAGGTTCTAAAGTCACAAATGAAGTCAGTCACACTCTTCATCTTCCAGAACAGAAATATGGGGATTTCTCCCTTGGAAAGTTAATAGACAGTTCTCTCACAACACCTATCCTTTCAGAAATTTGACAAGATCCAAAATGCAGATGTCACAATCTGTTTTAAAATGTGTGTTCCTAATGAAATTGTTCCAAAAATAGCATTAGTAAATTATAAAAATTCTCCTAAAAGAGCTGTTTTAAATATTGTTTTATTTTTTAAATTTTACATGCAACAGAGCTGTTTTTACAATGGAAATATGGTTTATTAATTAAAACTTCTATCTTTTGGCTAATATGCTTGTTTTCCTTTATCCCTCAAGATCAAAATATAGCAAATACTTTGTTTTCATCACGTCCTCCAAACTTCTGTACAAAGAGGTAACCATATGTTACTCACCACCTAGGCTTAATTGAATAGATATGAATCCCAAGCTGCATCTTAAGAGTTCAACTGTACCAACAGATGACAAAACGCTTTCAGACAGTATTTTCTGAAAGGCGAGTTATTTAATCAGGGGCTTCAGTTTAACAAGTTTTCACCAGGGGAACCTGTTTTCCAAAACTCTCCAAAGTAGATCTGATACTCTCAAACCACTGTCTGTCAAGTAATCAACAAAAAAGTTTGCCTAGAACTTAAAAGCCAGCAGTTTATTACATAAAACAATTTTGTTAAATATCCAGAATTTAGAGACTTCTACAAAACGCACTGAGAAGCTGGGCAAGTTTGCATTATTGCTCTCTATTACAACAGCAGTTCTAAACCAGAACTGTGCCTCACACCCCTTTTGCAATTTGGTGAAGCTTCTGGACCTCTTCTTTGAATATTATTATTAAACACATGAAAGACACATAGGATTTACAAGGAAACCAATTATATTAAAATATGGTTATAAAAAGTAAATTGTGATTTTATATGTACTTTTCTACTGTATTAAGTAACAACTTCAGTGAGGTATAATTACTGTATTTTTGAATAAATAAGCATAAACAGTATCTTTAGATACATGCAACTGTAATGTGATATGAAAATGTTTGTGATTTTTATTGGTGACAAAGTCACAAATACTACCCTGATTTGTTGCTTATATTCGTAATTGAAGAAAATAATAGATTTTGGTTAAAATTTAGAGACTTGCACCTTTCTTTACATCCAAATTCATGGGCCACCTAAATTCTATCTACGAACCCAAATTTAAGAACTCTAGATCAGAGTTTCGTATTTCGCAGTCGCATATGTAAAGCAAGGTACTTTTAACTAATGTCTTCGCTAAGCTTAGTATTTCTTCGCCACAGGGTTAAAACCAGTTTCAAGTGTCTGGTGTTTCTCTCCACAATTGACTTAAGTATTGGCCAGCCATGCTAGATCTAGAACATACATTCAGTTTTATTTTAAAATGTGTTATCCTTATCATCCCTAAAAACTTGCCCCAGAATGTGAGTCTAGAATCGCCACATTTAATTTCTACAATATATATGGCTTACAATGACTAACACCTTAACCAGTCAGAACTTATCTGTAACTAGATCACACTACTAAACACTACCAAACATAAAATAAAACATAGTTCCCTACCTCCCTTCAACCCGGTAACTTAGGTTATTGGATTTCCGTAAAGACGGACATTTTAAACGGTGGGGGAGGGTCTTCACACCCCTTCACTAAAACTTTGCACTACTTATTAAGTCTCAGTTGGCAATGACCGACTCGCTCCGGGCCTAACCGGTCTCGCAGTCCCATGACTGGCATGGTCCAGGGCGAGGAAAAGGGGACAAGAGAGGAGAGTTCCCGGAGCGAGCAGCCCACCCAGCAGGGGCGGGAACCCCGACTAGGTAGGAACTCGCAGGAAGCGGCGGCAAGGCGGGGCGCGACGGGAGGCCGCTGCAGACCCGGGCGCTCGCCCTCCACCCGGACCCGTCCCGACCCGACCCCGCCAGCCCTCTGCCCACCCCGGCCCCGGCTGCGGGCCGGACAGTCCTGCTCCCTTCCCCTCCCCGGCGGAGAAGTCACCTGAAATGACCGGCCAGGGAGCAGCGACAACACCACACCGGCATGGAACGCGGCGCACAGGGCGTATGAGCGCGAACGCCACGGCCGCCGCCCCCAGCGGGGCTGCCGGTTCGCGGCGCCCGCCCGCTCGCTCGGGGTAGAGGGATCTGCGCGACACCCGCGCCTCGCCGTTGCCGCGGCTGCCCGGAAGCTGCGGTTCAGCAGCCAGCCGGGCTCTGGCGCGCCCAAGACCCCCTGAGGCTAGCAGCTTCCGCTTCTCGCCCGCCGGGAACCAGACGCCGGCAGCGGACGATCTCGGGGCGCCGCGGTGGGGGCGGGGCGGGACGCTGCGACGGCGGCGCGCGGGCTCCTCCTCGCAGGTGCGGCGAGGGGCGAGGCCGGCGATTGGTGGAGCCGCGGTCGGGGCGAGGGGCTGGGCCTGACGGAGCGGCGGCTGCGCGGGCCAGAGGCCGAGGTTCGCCCGCCGACCGTACGGGTTCGGCAGCGGCAGCCCAAGCGCTGGCCTTGTCCAGCGCCCCCTCCTCGTGCGCCCGACATGCGGCGTGGGGGCTTGGCGGGGCTGGGCGGATGCTCGTCGAGAGGGCCGGGTGACGAGAGGAAGAGAAAAAGTTGCCGACCCCGGTAGCCGGACGGCGCAGGGGAAATCCCTGCGTAACGTGCGGCCTCTGCCATTCGAGCCTCGCGGTGTCGCCGGAGTCGGTCCGCGGGGGCCTCCTGCCGAGGAGGCCCGGGAAAGGCCGATACCCGCCCCGGAAACCCTCCTTAGCGTCTTTCTCAGCGCTTGGCCCGGGCGCTGGCGCCTGGTGCTCCCGCGCGCTTCTCGCTCTTGACCCTGCATCACAGTTGCCTGGGGGAACTCACCAAACCTCAGGTGCCCGCGCCCCACCGCCAACAGTTCGGATTGTGGAAGTCTGGCTTCTCGAATGGGTCACCCTCTTTTCTTTAATTAAGCGGCTCGCAAACTTCCGCGATTGTGAGACTCACCTGTATCGCTGGTTAGCAATCTAGGTGCTCAGCCCCTCCCCCAGATTGACCGAGTCCGTTTCGAGAAGGAGGAAAGGACAGGAACATGCGTTTGTTAAATCCTTCCAGGTGATCGTGGTGTCAAAAAAGTTAGAAAAGTTATGAGTAATGAGCACACCTATTTGGTGGTGTTAAAAAGTAAAGGGGAGGGGGAAAAAAACCTAGAAGTGATTGATTGCATATCTTGTTGAACAGAGATGGCTTTCTATCTCTCCTCCCAAAAAATCTCCAATCATTTTTGCAGGTAAAATATAAGATACGTAAGTTTCTGTTTTTAAACAGTTTTATTTAAAAGTTCTCAAGTTTTGCTGAATGCTGTCATTGAACAGACTTGCGCTTAGCAGGTATTTTAGATTCTGTGGAGCTTAAAGGAAAATTGTAGGACTCAGCCTGCTTCAAAATTTCTGTTTTTCTGTTCTTTGAATTATTGACCGTTTGACACATTCATTTTACTTGAATGTTGTTTGAAAAATGAAGCATCAAGTTTTCTGTCAATATTCATAACATTATCCTTTTAAAGAACCTAAATTCTTGAAAGCTGTGTCAATCCAGAGAATTGAAATAATGTTTATAACTACAAGAATGTTTATAAGTACTTTGTATAACTTTCCCTTTATGGCTTGGTTTTCACTTTGAGTTCTCTTGTAGTATTTTCAAATCAATAATAAAGTGGGAGTGAACACAAACCATCATAGGTAACACTCACCCAGTGACCCATCAGGGCTGATGCTGGATAAGCCTTTAACTAACTGGAAGGGAGAAACATGAATTATGACTCATTTGTCTGTCTCATTTCCTGTAAGGTCATCTTGTGGGCTCTGTTTGTATTACTACAAGAGTAGAGAAAATGTGAAAAGTAGAGAACAGTAGTCAGAGACAGAAAATAGGACAGAAAAAATATTCATACAGAATTAATCGAGGTTTTCAACTTCAGAATAAAAGTTCCAGAGAGAACAGAGAAAATTGTTGGATTAAACAAGAAAAAAAATTATTCAGAACTAAAGGGAGACACGAGTCTACAAATGTCTAAGACATACTGAGTACTGAGCGAGAAAAAGAAAAAAGCCTACACGTAGGCATATCATAAAATTTAAGAATAGCAAAAATAGAAGATTCTAAAAGCTTCCAGAGAGCAAATACAAGTCCTCCATAAAGGAATGAGAATTAGGCTGGTAATAGACCTCTCATCAACAGGACTGGATATAAGGAGATAAGCAATCCCTGCAAGTTCCACAGAGAAATGACTTTGACCTTGCAATTTTATACCAAGCGAAACTATGGATAAAATACGGGGGTAGAATGAAAAAGAAAATTAAGCATAAACTGAGAAAGCTCCCAAATACTCTTTTTTAGGATGTTACCTGAGAATGTGGGCTGGCAAAACAAGGGAATTATCTAGGAAATTGGAGCAAGTTGGATCTATGAACAATAGAACTAGTTCAGACAAGCAATGAAGGCAAGTCCCAGGATAAAAACTGTGCACCAGGCCTGAGAGCCACCCATCCAAACTGAAAGGAGACTGCAAGGCAGTAAGAGAACTTCCTGTAGAAAACAAAACAGTCCCTAGATGTGACGGTATCCTGGAAATGTGGGAGAACCTATTCTAATGATGCCATAAAAGTAGACAATTCAAGACAAAAGTAAAAAGGCAATCAGAAGTCTGGTAGGGGTGGGTTATATGACAAAAACATACAAAAAACAGGAGCCGGCCTGGTGGCGCAGCGGTTAAGTTCGCACGTTCTGCTTCTCGGCGGCCTGGGGTTCGCCGGCCGGATCCCAGGTGCAGACATGGCACCACTTGGCACACCATGCTGTGGTAGGCATCCCACATATAAAGTAGAGGATGATGGGCACGGATGTTAGCTCAGGGCCAGGCTTCCTCAGCAAAAAGAGGAGGACTGGCAGTAATTAGCTCAGGACTAATCTTCCTCAAAAAAAAAAAAAAAAAAAATACAAAACACCAATATAGAATACAACTTGCCTGGGCAGTAAACAATGTTTATGTGACTATAACATAAACATCTTCTACTGATTTTCAAATTTACAGTTCACCTGTAGGCAAAGCAAGAACCCCTTAACTATGATTACAAAACAGATTGTAAATGTTAACCATGACAATGTAAAAGAGAACAAGAGAGATGAAGAGAGGGGTATGGGATACAATATTCTTATTTGACAAAGTGAAGAGAGACTGTTTATAGTTGAACCAGGAAATACAAGTTTAAGTATATATGTAATTAATGGAAAAGGTAGCAATAGTGATATAATTTATTAGATGTTACAGTTAGAGAAAATTTGGGGTGGTTAATTTAGTAAAATCCTTATCTATCTTGGCAGAAAGTAAGTATGCAAAATCTAACATTGATACATCCAGAATTAACAGCATAAGTGTATCATTTAGAGATAGGAGAATAGCAATGAGGTAAATGTGATTGCCTCTGGGGAACAAGATGGGAGGAAAGGATGGGCTTGTTGCTTTTTGTGTTCATCCCATTTGAATTCATTCATTCATATAAGAAATATTTGTTGTATGCCAGAAATGTACCATGCACACATAAGTGAAACAGAAGATTTGGAGAGACAAGATATTTTCTACTGAAACAATGCCAAAATTTGAAATTCAGTATTAGACAGCCTTGTTCTTAAAAATTTATTAGGCAATTGATACTAACCATGTTGCTCCCCTCTTCTCTTACCCTTCCTCTTACTTTGTCATTTTCTAACACAAAGTTTTCAGTCATCTGACACCCACATCCATTCTTGTTTGTTGGTGTTATGGGGAACTCATGAATGGGGCAGCAAAGGAGAAATTGGCTTGTCCTACCTTTCCCCTCCAATGGGGTGGCCTGGAGAGGTTCCAGGATTTCTGTGGAGGGGATGCATGGTTTTGGACTTCCAGGTAGTGATGACACTGAAGTGAGCTGCAGCAGCAAGGATGATGAGCATACAAAGCAGACTGCTTGGGAGCAGGAATGAAAAAGCCTTCTCTTTTCCACATGCTTCTCAACCATGGCTGAATATTAGAATCACCAGGGAGCACTTAAAAAACCCAATGCCCAGGTACAACCCCGTCCTATCCCACCCTCATCACTACTGATTAAATTAAAAGTCTCTGATGAAGGGACCACAGGCACGTGCTTCAAATCATTAACATACAATTCACGTGCAATTTTTGCACAATTGATTGAATTGACAAAACAAATTAGAGCTTCAAACCACTTTTCATTCTGATATTCATAATACAGGTAAAGTCTGAAAAAGAACTACATTCACTTCTTTGACCTTATAATACATAGTTATAGTGTAAATAGAAAATATGTAGCTTATTTTCATTGATAAAGTTAATTCAATGATCAAAAGCCTCCTACACACACATACGTCCCAGTTTACAGTTCTAATCTCACTTTTTATTCTCAGTGTCCCTCATGTTGTTCTCTTCAAATATAGCAGGCTATCTCCTCTCAGGATTTTGCAATGGCTGTTCCCTCTACCTGGAACACTCTTCCCACCATATCCATGTGGCTAACTGTCTCAACTCCTCAGATATCATAACCTTCTCAATGAGGCTGATCCTGGTCACCCTGTTTAGGATTGCAACCTGCCCTCCTTGTCCCAAACCGGTACTCCCAATCTTACTCTGTTCTGCTTTTATTTTTATCGTAGCACTTATTACTTTCTAACATATTATATAATTTGCCTACTTGATGTATCTACTCTGTAATGCTTGTTTTCTCCCAATAGAATGTAAACCAATAAGATAGGTTTTTTTATTTTGTTCACTAATGAAACTTAAGTGTGTCGAACAGTGCCTAACCCGTAGTTAGTCTTCCTCAGCAAAAAAGAGGAAGATTGGCAGCAAATGTTAGCTCAGGGCTAATCTTCCTCAAAAAGAAACTTATCCTCTTTAGAATCAGATTGTCTTTATTTTAACCCTTGCTTGACTACTCATTGCCTATGTATTAAATAAGTTATTCATCGTCTCTCAGCCTCAGTTCCCTCTTCTGTAAAATGAATATAGTAATAGTACCAATTTCAGAAGTCATTGTTATATTTACTGTGAAAGTAAATTAGATAATCTATGTACGAACATTTAATACAGTACATGGTTCATGACAAGGGCTCAACAATTGTTAGCAATTAACTTTTTGTGAAATATTAATCTTAGCAATACTTTTTGTTGCATTGGTTGTGGAAATAAATGAAGACCAAGGAGATGAGAAAAGCAAAGGCTATTTATTCTGAGCTTACTATAGAAATGGAGTTGGCCACTGTCACTTGCATTTTGGCAGAAACTCAAAGGAAAGCAAACAAATAGGAAAGCTTTTAGTGGAAAAAAGGGAAGTCTTCAGGTATGCCCTGGTTGGAAGCTGTTGGCAAGGGGAAGCTATAGGCGGACTAACTAGAAGCAAGGCATCCCATGTGATTGGTTGAGGGTCATATTTGGCTTTCTCTGCTTGGTACTAAGTAGAAGCAGAGACAAAAAATAGGGAAGCTGTCAATTATTTATCAAGTCCTGGATATTTGGGGCTGATTGTTACAGAGCTTATTATTTAGCTTCCTGGATTATCATTAGAGAGAGCAATCTGGCTTCCTGCAGTTCTGACATAACCATCTGGCTTCCTGATCTGGTTACTGTGGATAAAGGTGTTGGCTCCCTGGGCCGGTTGCTGCAGGTTGTGGATTAAAGTTCTATTTTGTATGTGGTCTGTTTTCATATTCAGTCTCTCAAGTTCATAAGAAAACAGTAAAATTTTCATTTCTTTCATAGAATTAGGCTCTTTAATATGTCAGGATAATATTAAATGTGGGGACAATTTAATTAACTTAGTTCATTAATTTACATTGATATAGTAGTTTTAGAGTTTGTTCCAATTAAGTGGTCAGTTTAGTGCCAGGGTGAGATTCTATTTGGATGATGATAGTGGCTTAGCCTTATTAACAAAGTCATCAAGAATACTGACTGGAGAAAAAACGGATTGTTTTAGTTTTTTTTAATAGATCCAAGTGTATTTATTTGATTTAAATATTGATACTTTGTTGGTATAAACTTATCCAAACAGCATCTTGCAAGGTGCATTACCTTCCCTCAATCCATTTTATCCACAAAAAAGTCATAGAACAAATATAATTATGGATGTTCTTTCTAACTAATCATCCTCTTCAAAGCTTATTTGCCCATTAAATCATAGAAAATTCTAAGATGCCTGGCAAAGTTACTTTTGGAAAGGGATCCATTTCCTACATTTCTCTCTAGCGGCTTCAGAATTTCAATTTATGCCACCAGATGGGATAATTTCATAGGGACACTGACATTATTTTTTCACTTTAAAGTGTATTTTTGTTATTTTGCTCCTAACTTTATTCTTTTAGTTTTAAAAGACTATTTGGCCTCCCCAGTTAATATAAGTGTTTTATGATATACCAGTTCTTTTGTATGTATATTCACTGTTAAATTACTTCTTGACATGTTTCTCAGTCTTAAGAGGTACTTAACAACTGACTAATTTATTTGAAGATTCTCACTCTTATTGAACAACCACTGCTATTTTGCATTTATTTCCTGTAGATTCGAAAGAAAAAACTATAATGTCAAATACATCACAGATCAGATTATTTGGAAAGAAAAGCTGAGTTTCCACCATTATATAATTTATTCTTGATATGTTTCGAGATATCCAGTGTTATATTTGATCCATGTGTTCCCTTAGGATGAAAGGGTCCTTCTAATATCAACTTGTTCTCATATGTTAACTTAAAATTTATGAATTTCTGTAATATATGCAAGTCTTCCTAATCCTTCATTGTTTCACTACTTCTTGTGAGTTCCGCTTGGGGTTATTAATTATTTCCTTATCATTATACTTGAATCATAGATACAAAGATGATAAGTAAAGAATTTTACACATCTTTCTCCTTTGAAATAGTTGACTGAATTTTGTCTAAAATTATATGGTTTCTGAATGTTCATCATTTCTAGGGTAAAGTAAAATCGTTTTTTTCTTTCTTTCAAAAGAATTAAACCAGTACTTTGAACTTGAATTTACTGTTGATATGCACAATACTTAATATCTAATTATAGCCAGGAAGACTACTTTGGCAGTAGAATTTACTCAGAGTCAGGATTCCATTCTGTGAGAGTGGGACTAGCCAAAGCCAAGAAAGCTCTGAATAGACTGAAATACCAAGAAAACTAACAGAAAATGACAATGTTACATGAAACAAACAGGCCTGTTTTTTAATTTGAATTAAGTCAAAATGGGCACAAGAGTTTTGGCTAGCAGTAGAAGCCTAGTTACCAGATTAGGGCGCAAGGTGGACGAGCTGAACACGTCAGCGAGAGTCCACACTGTGCTAAGTTTAGACATACGTGGCACAGCGCAAATTAAATGAGGCCAAGTGGGTCATGAGCTCTTGGAGAAGAGGTTATAACCTGTTGGAGCTGATTCATTATGTCACACTTACCCTTCAGGCCCATCTTTGTTGTTCATTCCTTTAGACATACATCCTTTCCTTCCCAAATGATCATCTGGTTACCTCCTTAGGACTCTTCAGGCCCAGGCAGAGCTCTCAGGACAGCCAAGGAGAATCTTGGTGCAAAGGCAGCAGTTGGCAATAAGCCTCCCTAATATAACTTGGCTTTATTACAACTCTGGTAACTGCCTCCCTTACCTCTTCACTTCTTTGGTGCCACCTTTTCCCTGGTGACCATAATGCAGCTTTTCTTCTTACTTTATTTCTATCTGGGGCACTCCTATCACCAACTCATCCTGGTAGGCTTTGTTCAACAAAGCTTTTTACTTTCTTACGTTGAGGTGTGGTCTGTAAACTCCGTGTAATTCATTGATGTGTTAAACTTCTTGGCTTCATTTTATGAAGGTATATATTAGAGCCAACACCTGGAGTAAAACAGAGTTAAAACTTTATTTACCCTATGTTTCTTCCTCCCTCTATAGATAGTCTTTTAATTGCTTGAAAAAGTATCGTATTTCTAATAGTGTCAATATAGTCACTACTTCTCTGACTTTAATAATGTGTTAACCTGAACATTGAAAGAGAAATCATATGTCTAATGCAAGCACACAGAGACGACATAGAAACACACCTTTGTATCTGACCTATCCTATGTATTTAAATCACACACTCTGGAAAATCTAAATGGATGCCACTGTTCTCTTCCCTGTCTTTGACTCCCTAGCCTACTTGCACAGGTTAAAATTCCTTTACAATAAGTCAATGCATGCTTTGTTGAACAAATATTTTCTTTTCTATTTATTTTATCTCAATACCTGCCTGTTTGCCGTATCCTGCCCAAATCAAATTGTAGGAGTGATTCCTTTACCAAAAATATAAATCTTAGGCCTTAGCATAGCATACAAGGTATGTGGTCTATTTTAACTGCTGCTTAGCCTCTTATACTTAACTTTCCAGGGACCTCCAAATCCTAATAGTTACAGCAATATAGCAAGATATTTCTTGTCTTAAGCCTTTTGCCAGCTTTCCTTTTTCCCTGGAATGTCCTCTTTCTTATTACTGAGTCATATTCCTTTATATAAACAACTACAACTTCTTTACCAGTTGATGGACATTGGAGTTATTTCCAATTTGGGGCTATCATGGGTAAAATTTAAAAATAAAATTGCTGTAAACGTTTGCATACATGTCTTCATATAGATGTATGTTTTCATTTCATTTTGGGAAATACCTAAGAGTGGAATTGCTGAGTTATATGGCAAGAGTATCCTGACCTTTAGAAGAAACTTCAGAACTGTTTTCCAAAGTGGCTGTATTACTTTGCATTCCCATCAGCAATATATGAAAATTTCCATTACTCAGTATCCTCAACAACACTTGGTGCTGTCAGTCTTTTTAATTTTAGGTATTCTTTGGTATGTAGTAGCATCTCATTTTGGTTTCAGTTTGCTTTTCATGAATGTTTAACACTGTTGAGCATTTTTTATGTGCTTATTTAGATTCTGAATACAAATTCTTTATCAGATAGAAGTTCTCTATATAATACTTTCTCTTAGTATTCCCTGCTGCAATAAACGTAGTGCAATAGTTTGTGAAGGCATGCTACCAACCCTAGATGACTTATCTCATTTAAACAATGGGTATTTTGGGTTTCTCTACCTAACAGCAGAACCCAGTCTAAACAGATACGTTATAGTGTCTTGCTAGTTTCTTCTTAACCTCCTGAAGAATTTGATTAATTAATTTCCTTCTAAAAGTCTGTGTCAAAGGAGTTGGAGCTGAAACATAATGGAATTCTTAGTGGTTGGGAGAGTGATTTGCATTAATGTTGGGGAGAATTCCAAGGAAGGAAATTTTGGTTCAGCACAAGGAAACTTTCTAACAAAGCAGAATAATTAATGTAGAAGCCTCTGTATCTTTGCTATTATCAACTCACTGTATGCTTTTTCTGGTCTCTTGGCAATGTACTACATCAGTACCATAGGAAGCAGGGGCATGGTGTAAAACAAAAGGTAGTGAGATATTTTAAGTATTCTAATTATGAAAACTGTTCATTTAATTTCTACCACCTCCTTCAAAACAGTATTAGTGAATAGCAAGTAGAATTCAGCTTAGTCACTTTTAGGAACACTGAGCTGAAGTGATCTTTGTTAAAGATAAGGCATGGATTGAAATTGTGGGCACAGAGCTCACATTCTGGAATTCTTGGAAGTAAAGATTTCCAGGGCCACTGATACTTTTCCTAATGTTCTTATGCTGATAGGCTGCTATATAGTCAGTAATCAAGCAACAAATAAAAGCAGAAGCTAAATGAATGATATAATTAATAAAATGAATAAATTTATAAAAGTATAAATTTTTATTATACCTAAAGACAATGGACAAATATTCAGGGGGGAAAATAGGATATTTCAGATATATACAGTTTAGTAATTTTTTTAAAATAAATATGATTAGGAATAGATGTTTTGGGGTTTATCAAGTGTCTGGAATGTTTTAAAAGCATTTATATTTACATAAGTTTCAAACATGTTTGAACTAACAACGCCTTGCTTTAAAAAATATATTTGAATTTATACTTTACAAGTAATACCTGGTCATTACAGAAAGTTAAGAAAATGGGTATTCATTTCTGAAAAAAGAAGAAAATGAGAATTATAAGAATCCTACCACTAAATATAACCACTATTACTATTTTTGTGTATTCCTTTCTATAGTATACATACATATATGTACTTATATAAATACATGATAAATGTATACATATTCACTTTTAAAATCTTGCTTTCATTAAACATTCTTTAAAAATATTACTTTAAAAGTTTCCTAATAGTAAAGTATATATTTTATATCTTAACATATTTAACCATATTCCCTCCTGATGAAAATTTAGGTGTAAAACCTGTAGCTTACATAAACATCTAAACCAGGTAAATTCTATTCTGAACTCTTGCGTGTGTTTTTATCCCCCAGTGCATGTAAGTTTGGGTTGGCTCAGGGAGTTGAGGTCTTTTTGTCAAAGTCCATTTGTCTGCAGAAAGTTAGATCATAGTGGCCCTATCTCTATCACAATTCTCTTCCTTCTCTCCAAAAATGCTCTGACAAGGAATACTTACAAAGAAGAAAGGAAAGCAAACCATGCTGTGTTCTAATGGATGCCACATGGTCACAGATTATATTAGAAATCAGTCTAGTCCCTGCTTTAAGAAGGAAGCTCATTTAAGATAATTTCTTCCAGAAAAACTTCATTATCTGGAACTGAACAATCTTGAAATAAATTAAAGAACTTGAGGGTGCAATGTTGTGCTTTCTGCAGAGGGTGTTTTAAGAAAACCTAGTTTGATCTGAAAATATAGACACAGAAACATGACCTGGAAAAAACTGAAAAGGAAAAATTTAAAGAACCATATTTCCCTTATATTTTTGAAAAAAGCAACCTCGTAATTGTGTAGATAAGACAAAGCTTAATGGCTAGCTAAGCTAGGTCAGAAACAAAACAATCCAAATGAACCTTAGAAACATGGTTGGTTATGGGAGCATGGATGGCTGGATGGGAGAGGAAGGCGGAGCGAGGAAGAAGGCTCACAACCCTCCCTTTCCAAAGCCCTCAGCATGTCCTCTTCTTTCCTCATTGAAATTAGAGGAGGCTTCTACCATTAGGACAAAGACTAGGTTTACGCCAAGAACCTGCAGCCACTTCCAAATAACTCAAATGTGCCATACCTGGGCCTGGAGACTGCAGAGCTAAGATTCTCTCCAAGACTTCTCCCTCAGGTGAACCTTTAATGAGACCTGGGATAATTTGGGAGACCAATGGAACTATGTCTTTGGATGCTGCTGGCCCTCAGATATTATGTTAATTTGGCAAAAGAAGTTGTAAGCAATGCAGAAGACTGGCCTGAGTCTAAGGGCTCAGTGGGTGAGAATAAGGAAGGGGCACGTAATAATTAACGCTTACAGAATACTTGTCAGGCACTTCAAAGAACATTATACATATTAATCTATGTAAACCTCTTAACACCAAAGAAATTTTTTCATTATAAAATGTATTTTATTTCTAATTACATTATAATAAATCATTTTTGCATATCAGGCATTGGACATAAATAAAGCAGTGAAGGGTCTAATTCCTGAGTCACATACAGGCAACAGAGGAGAGTGTAAAAAATAGTTCAAAAAGGACGAGTAGATGGCTGCTTAAGGGGAATGGGAGGATGTGGCCTGAACAGCTCACAAAGTTACCAGACTGCTCCTTTACATTCTTAGAGCGAGTGGCTTTTTGGCCTCTGACAAGTTATCACTGATGAGTGATTACCCTTTTACCCGCTACATTTAGTGCCCCCCCTAAGGACAGCCGCTTCTTCCAGGTTATTCCCCTATTTTAGAATGTTATTGGCTTAAAGGTTAAATAAGTATCAACTAGAAGCAAAAATGTTTTTTCCTTTTGCTTAAAAACAAATTAGGAGATTAGAAAATGCTGTTACATGGGGACTGAATATAAGGAAACACTTACAGACCCTGACTGCTGTTACAGAAATGGTGAAGCCACGATTACAACCTCTGAAGTCTTGATCCCCAGCGCACACTCTCACCCACTATTCTCTATTCCAGTTGTGTATGATGCTTGGTCAACTCAGAGCATTTCTCAGTATCTCCATTTTCGTTTCCTTGGTTTACTTGCCTCAGAAAGTTATTGAGTGAAAAATGATATAAAGTATATGACTGTTTAAATAACACTACAAGGTATTGTTTTTCATTGTTTTAAGTGTAAAACTCTACCAGTTGTGAGATCTCCCTTTAAACATGGTGCTATATCCTTCCTTTCACTACTGATGGAACTCCTAGTGCTCACTCTCTTTGCAGCCTGCTTTAGAGTGTATACTTTAAGATGAGACTTGGGAGGTGACCCTGAGCTGGCTATCCCATACAGTGTGGGTCTGCTGACGGTGGAACTGAAAGGAAAGTGACTGATGGTCCTGCAGCAGTCACGAGGAGTTGGGTTATGCTTTGGTGGCTGGCTTAGTACTGTCCTATGCTCTCCTTCTCCTGGTTCTTTTTAAATTGATGGCTGCTACTGATGAGGATTTTTAGGCTGCTTAATTTTAAAACAGTTTATGACGAGGATTTTTAGGCTGGTTACTTTTAAAACTACAGATAAGAAGCAGGCTCCAAGGAGTGGAATTTGTTTGCCCTTTGATCAGAGACAATTGCATTTGTGAAGGAAATCTCCATGCCTCCCTCTCTGCGCCAGGAGGAAGGGGGGATGGCCTTATCTCTGGAAACTCTTAATGGGGAAGGCAAGAACTTAAGTCGCTTACTGTCTGGCAACCTCATGTAACTGACCCCCCACCCCAAAATCCTCCTTTGTCTTTAGTTGAAGATAATATTTGAGCGGTGACTTCTGCCATTTACTCAATCCGGTTTGATTCTTATCTAAAAGTTGTGGGACCGCCCAATGGCCGGACCCTACCGGCACTGGTACCATTTTAACTTTTTTCCTTTGTCTTGTAAAGAGATGACTCACATACCCATGCCTTAAATTTAGCCCTAACCCTCAACTAGGGGCAGCAGCAGGAGCTCTGACTGCCCGTGGGTCCTGTCCCCATGCACCAGCTCTGCCTGCCCATGGGTCCTGTCCCCATGCCAGCGGGGGCAGCAGCAGCAGCTCTGCCTGCCCATGGGCTCTGTCCCCATGCCAGCGGGGGCAGCAGAAGCGGTGGCAGCAGAAGCTCTGACTGCCCATGGGTCCTGTCCCCATGCTATTCCACACTATTCTCTAAATAAAAGAGCACTACTGCCAGATCTTGAGAGTCTAAGAAATCTTTCTTTCGACTCCTCGGCTCACCGACCCCGCATCACTACCACATTTCCCTGGGGAACCTGTAAGTGCCATAGACTTGCCTTTACTCTGCTGTGCCACCGGCTAGGGCCTAATGATGGGGAGAGACCCTTCAGTTGTGAGGATGAGGGAGGTGCGGAGTACCACACTGTAAAGTGGGGCTAGAGGTAGTGTGATACAACTTTTCCTGCTCTCAACTACGGTTAACTCGCCCAGTAAAAAGTAAAATCACAGCCGTAAACATCTGAATCATAGAAAAATCACTTAAAAATTAACAACTAGTATAACTCTAAAAATAAACAAAAATTGAGGAATACGTGTTTAAACCAGAATATTAGGCTAGACAAAAAAGAGGGAAAATTATCTTCCCTTCCTAGTCCGATGTCTTTTCAGTTATTGCAATAGTTCTAAGAGGGGAAGTTAATTGTCATAAAATAATAACCAGACCTCCTGACAGCCAAAAGAAAAGATAAAACCTTATAGGTTTACATTTTTCAATTGGTCTTAGAATTTAAAACTTTTGATTAACATTCTGATGATAAGATTATCTACTTTTAGATAGCTCGATGAATACAACTCTATAATTTATGTAATTCTTATTAAGGCCTAGAGTTGATTTTTAAACATCTAAGAAAAAGCAGAAACCCAATATTCTGGCTTCAACAATTACTCTTTAATTTTTGTTATTTTTAGTGTTATACTAATCGTTAAACAAATTTTAAATGATTCTTCTGCTATTCACGTGCTTATTGCTGTGACTTTACTTTTGTCATTCACTGTGGTTTTGGTCTTGTGGACTGTTAGAGATTACATTGGACAGATGAGACTTTTTCAGATGATACAAATAGAACATTTGCAACAGTCAAATGTGAGAAAGACATACTGTTTCTGCTTTGGAAACTTCCTGTAGGACTGGTCCTTTTTTTTCTAAAAGACAAAATGTGTTTCACTTTGTTTACTTTAGCTGTAAACATTCCATTTATACTATTTGGCACAGAGGCTGTGGACCTTGGGGAGTGTAACAGATAATGAAATCAGGGAGAGCTTGGGGAGTAACCCAAATGATTAAAATCTCCAGTTTGGGGGTGTTTAGTTATTTTATCAATCAGTTACTATTTCCAGACATAAATGGCACTAATAATATATGCAAGCTTTTAGCATTTGATTCTATTTTGGAGAAAATAAGTTTAATTCCAAAGGAAAAAAACCTGTCATGAGTTAGCTGAGTTCTATTTGAAGATCTAGTATTTTTAACTGTAAACATAATTCTCTCTGCTTCTGTGGTCCTCAGCCATATGAATAAATTTTGCTTATTTGCTTTATACTGTATTCCATTTTATTAAATCGACAGAGAGAAGACCACCAAGGGCAAAGTAAGTAAAGTAATAAATGGATTTAAGGGCCGCCCCGCCAAGTAGTGGTTAAATTCACACATTCTGCTTCAGCAGTCGAAGTTCACTGGTTCAGATCCTGATGCAGACCTACTCACCACTCATCAACCCATGCTGTGGAGGCATTCCGCATATGAAATAGAGGAAGATGGGCACAGATGTTAGCTTAGGGCCAATCTTCCTCAGGAAAAAGAGGAGGACTGGCAATGGATGTTAGCTCAGGGCTAATCTTCCTCACCAAAATAGATAAATAAATAAATGAATTAAAAATACAGAATGTAAATTTTCTGCTGCTAAATCAAATAAAATATATTCATACAGGTGCACAATCCTATATATGAAACTCTTGGGATCATGTGTATTCCAGACATTGTTTTTAAACATATGCCTTTTATCATGCACAAATAATCTCATCAGGATCTGAGGCAGCACCCTATAATCAAACGTTTATATAACATATAATCAAATGTGTTTACAACAAAATATATAAATATTGACACTAAGTGAAATAGGTAAAACCATAAATAACAATTCTGTTGCTAGGAATCTAGAATAAATAACAATGAATTCAGAAAAGTCTGTATACAAAGATGTTCCCAACAATATTATTTATATTTGTAAACATTAAAATATTCTTTATTTCTGGCTACAGAGAAATAGTTAAATAAAATATGGTAAGTTCATACAGAATGCAGAACAGGTATGCAGTAGGATTTCAATTCTATATATAAAAAAATGCCCAAAATTTATGTTTGGAAAAAAGATAGGAAGAAAATATATCAAAATGTTATCAGTAAATTAAATTTTTTTAAATGTTGTTATTAATTGTGTTTGAATGGTTTGGGGTTTGTTTTTACTGTTTATTTTTCAATATATTGAATTCTTAAATTTTCTTTTTAGAATTTCTTTTAAATTTTCTAAAAGTACATACTATTTTCATTGTTGATTTAACATTATTTGATGTTCTATTATTAATGAAAATCACAACCCAATATTATATAAAACAGGTTTAACTATTTAGATTCTCACATACTGCAGGCATTTTAATGATTTTAAAACCCTGTAAATAGAAAAATATTTGTCAGAATGTTTAATATGTCTATTCCTTTCCAAGATCTTTAGCTGACCACAAAGTATAATTCTTTCAGAAACTTAGAATATAACATTTCAGTCTGAAAGCACCATTGCAAATTAATTAGTTCAGCTGCCTTTAGTTCCAAGCATTTTTCCATCTCCTCAGTGATCTAGAAATAGCAAACATGTTGTCACTAGCAGATCACCTGCCTAGTCTCGTGAATGCATGAATAATACAGCCTTATACCAAATACATCCTGCTTTTAACTTTCCTATGACATTTTTGTCTGCTCAGTTCTAATTGCTCCTCTATTATCATTATCGCCTTTCCTGTTTATACCTCTAAGTTATAAACTACAAAAACAGCAACCATATATTTCAGACAATGCTTATTTCAAATCTGTTCTTTAACCCCCCTGAATACATTCATCTCCTTTTGCGGTTTGAAAATTTCAAATCCAAAAGTCATTGAAAAGCAAAGAGGTATAAGGTTTGCTTCAAAATCGAGATAGTTGATGTGGATTAAGGCTGCCCCAGCTAGAGAAGCCCAAGGTGACCTGGCCTACATGCCAAACTATACAACCCAGTGGACTTTTTTTATGGTATGTGATGTGGATTAAGGCTGCCCCAGCTAGAGAAGCCCAAGGTGACCTGGCCTACATGCCAAACTATATGACCCAGTGGACTTTTTTTATGGTATGAATTAGGACTGCCCCAGGGAGAGAAGCCCGGGGCATCCTCACCTGCATGCCGATCTATATGGCCAGATTCGTATCTAAAGTTATATGACCGCACAATAACCAGACCCCATCTGCACTGAAATCATTTAATGACTTTTTACATCATCTTTTTCTTCCAGTAAAAATAAGTCACGTACCCATGCCTTATAAAATTAGCCCTAACCCTCAACTCAGGGCAGCAGCAGGAGCTCTGCCTGCCCATGGGTCCTGTCCCCATGCTATTCCACACTATTCTCTAAATAAAAGAGCACTACTGCCAGATCTTGAGAGTCTAAGAAATCTTTCTTTCGACTCCTCGGCTCACCGACCCCGCATCAGTATGAATTAGGACCGCCCCAGGGAGAGAGGCCCAGGGCATCCTCACCTACATGCCGATCTATATGGCCAGATTCGTATCTAAAGTTATATGACCGCACAATAACCAGATCCCATCTGCACTGAAATCATTTAATGACTTTTTACATCATCTTTTCTTTTCTCCAGTAAAAATAAGTCACGTACCCATGCGTTATAAAATTAGCCCTAACCCTCAACTCGGGGCAGCAGCAGGAGCTCTGACTGCCCGTGGGTCCTGTCCCCATGCACCAGCTCTGCCTGCCCATGGGTCCTGTCCCCATGCTATTCCACACTATTCTCTAAATAAAAGAGCACTACTGCCAGATCTTGAGAGTCTAAGAAATCTTTCTTTTGACTCCTCGGCTCACCGACCCCGCATCATAGTTAATTCCGTATCCTAGCTTTGGAGAACAAGATAGTTTTATGCATTTTCATAACATTAGCAATACCCATATCCAAACATATGTATGGAAACATATTCCAAAGTTTAAGAAAAAATTTGTTTATTCGCACTCTGTATTATTCATACTGATGTTGTTTCCCATAGTATCTTTATTAGCTAAACAATAGTATTTTTCACATGCATTCAGTTAAGGAAAGTATGTTGGAGTCAGTGTGGTATTAGGATATGGAGTCATGTGGCAGAGTTTGTTTTCTCACCCCTGGTTAAGTGATATTGGAGAGGTTATTTAAATTCTCCAAAGCCTAGTTTGCCCAGTTGTAAAATGGATAAAACGATAATATTTACCAGAGAAAATAGTAGGCCTCTGGGTGGATCACTATAATGTGCCTCAATAATAGCTTGATAAAACACCTTGTCTTTACGGTCCCACCAGTCCTTTGTTATTCCACCTCTGATCTAGAAATTCCACGTAGGGCACAATCCTTCATGGCCTTGTGAATCTTCATAGGGTGCTATATTACAAAAGAGAAACATGCCTTATGAGTAAGATAAAAGTTTCCAAACTGGTTTTGCCAAGTAAGTGCTTGGGGACACTCTGTGCTGTTGTAGTTGTAGATATTGTAAAGTCAAAAACCCTTGTAAATACGGTGTTTATGATGAGGATTTTTAGGCTGCTTAATTTTAAAATGGCTTATGATGAGGATTTTTAGGCTGGTTAGTTTTAAAACTACAGATGAGATTCAGGCTCCAAGGAGTGGAATTTGTTTGCCCCTTTGTTGGGAAACATTTACATTTCTAAGGGAAACCTCTATCTGTGAAGATGCCTCACTCTCTATGCCAGGAAGAAGGGGGGATGGTCTTATCTCTAGAAGCTCTTAATCAATGCCAGAGGCAAGAACTTAAGTTGGTTACTGTTTGGCAACCTCATGTAACTGACCACCCCCCCCCCCCCCCAAATCCTTCTTTGTCTTTAGCCAAGGATAAAATTCAAGCGGTGACTTCTGCCATTTACTCAATCCGGTTTGATTCTTATCTAAAAGTTGTGGGACCGCCAAATGGCCAGACCATAGGGGCACTGATACCATTTTAACTTTTTTACATATTCTTTGTCTTGTAAAGAGATGACTCACATACCTATGCCTTAAATTTAGCCCTAACCCTCAATTCGGGGCAGCAGCAGGAGCTCTGAATGCCCGTGGGTCCTGTCCCCATGCTATTCTACACTATTCTCTAAATAAAAGAGCACTACTGCCAGATCTTAAGAGTCTAAGAAATCTTTCTTTCGAATCCTTGGCTCACCGACCCCGCATCAGTTAGGGCGTTGTCCTGACAGTAGGAGCAGGTGGGGAGAGGTTCTGCTTATTCCATAATTCAACATGTCTTGTTGCCTTTAAATGTATGAGAAGAGATTATAACCCCTTGATAATTAACATTGTATGCGTTGAGCTTCTTTATGAAATTTGTGATAGCTTGTGTCAGTGGAAATAAAATTATCTTGTGCAGTTTTCTTTGCAATTACTACTGTCATTATACCTGCTTCCAGACCAAATTTCTTTCTATTCTAACCTGTGTTTACCTTTGATGGGAATACCAGCGTTTCCCAAATGTTCTACTGTCAACAGTAGAATGAAAAGAATAGCCTTGAAGAAGCTACTGCTGAATAAACTATGATTTGGATCATAATAATTGTCAAAAATCACTCTGTTGTCTCTCAGTTTATTAGATAAGCCACTTAAGGCCATACGATACCCAAGTCAATTCATTCCCAGTAGAAAATACTTTATAAGGGAGAAAATAACATATTTGGTTTTGCAAAATAGTTTTAAAATCTTATTTAGGGGCCGGCCCCATGGCCAAGTGGTTAAGTTCGCAGTCTCCGCTGCAGAGGCCCAGGGTTTCGCTGGTTCAGATCCTGAGTGCGGACATGGCACCGCTCATCAGGCCACGCTGAGGCAGCGTCCCACATGCCACAACTAGAAGGACCAGCAACTAAAATATACGACTATGTACTGGGGGGATTTGGGGAGAAAACGCAGAAAGGAAAAAAACAAGATTGGCAACAGTTGTTAGCTCAGGTGCCAATTTTTAAAAAAAAAAATCTTATTTTAAGTGTCCATTGACATTGGCTTCAAGGTTCATATGAATCTGCTTTTATTTCTAAGGATTTCACAATTCCCCGCTGCCTGCAAAAAAAAAAAAAAAAAGGTCAAGAAACTGGTCCCATATGAACAGGGGCCCTGTCTGACTCTGGGAGTTGACTTTTTGAGTCAGCAGAACAAGATCAGTTATCTGGAAGTGATGCTGCCAGCATTGGCAGCCTGAACCGAGAAGCCTGGATGAATTTCAGAGTCTGATTATATCAAAGACAAAGGATTGTTGGCATCATCAGTTCACTGAACAAGCAGCAAGTGGGCATTCCATTCCAGGGTGGAACTGGGTGACCTCATGATCCTTCCCCAACTGTGAGAAAGTTACTTTTAGCTCAGCTATTAGGAAACAAAGGAAGGTTTATGTTTTGTGAAAACTGTAGCTTGAGGTTTTTAGTTTGGTTTTGTTTTGGGTTTTTTTTGCGGGACTTTTGTTGATTGAGAAAAATAAAAAATGTTTCAAACTATGCTTTGTTTGGAAATATTAGATATTTCTATATATTCAACAAATTCAAAAATTAGTTTCTTTATTAAACGTTTATTAAGGTGCTTCATTAAGTACTGGAGATACAAAAATGAATAAGATTTGCTGTCCTCAGGAATATACAGTTCAGTGGGTGAACATATACATATTTTATGTATAAGATAAATTCAGTCTCTCTCATCATTACAGGGCCTACCTATAGTATAGAAAATCTGGAGCTGCCACTGTCATCTTTCAAACTCTCAGTTTCTTCATCTATAAAATGAAGACAATACCAGTGCTACTTACTTTAAAATGTTACTGTTAAATGTTATTGTCTGCAAGTATTTAAAGACATCTTTTACTAAAGTTTCTTAACTTGTGATCTACTTGAATTTACGTCACTTGGTTGGGGGGGGCGGGATTACTTATCAAAAGGGCAGATTCCTGGGCTCCCCCCTAGACCTGCTGTATTAGAATGTCTGAGAGTGGAGCCCTGGTGCTCTACCTTTTAATAATGGCCCTCAAATGATTTTTATGCACATTGAGTTTGAGAAACTTTGCTTTATTCAGATGGGTTGTAGTTACTATTAAAATATTGCATTACACATGGCCGGGATTATCTTCAGAACTAAAGTTTGGAAACATTAAATAACTGGCCCAAGGTTACTTCTTATGTGATGGAGACAGGGCCCTAATCCAATTGTAATCCAATAAATCTAGTTCTCTTTCCAGAACATCAAGTTGTTTCTTATATGAAAGGATTATATGAATGAGACGTCCTATTATTTTTTTTAGTGGGAGACAGTAACTGTATTTTCAAAATAGCCACATCAGTGACAGACAGTGGAAGGGGTTGGTGTTTCTGTTCTGAGACAATGGAAGAACGATTCTGGAAAGTGGTGAATTCCCTAAGGAACAGGCTGAGAGAACAGCACAGGTGGGCCTGAGCACTTGGCTACTCCTTCCTTTTCTCGTGTCCCTCCACAACAGGTCTCCTTAGGGCAACTGAACAAACATTTAGCAAGTGGAAGAGTTCCACTTGACTTACTTTTCTGAGAGTTCAACTTCCATAGCTTAATGTTGGAGCCATCACAGCTCTCAAACTATGTGCTTCAGTGCCCTCAAACTCACAGGGTTTCAGTAGAATATTTTAATTTTTCAAGGCGATCACAGTGATATCAGTGCAAATTCCTAGCTTGAGACAGTGCACAGTTTCAACAGTAAAACATGCTACCTTCCTTTCTGTTAGATAATATCTTTACAAAATTGGATTTTCAGCCATTGCTGTGGTTAAAAAGCAATTACCCCAAGGAAATCAATGTGTAGCCAGGAAATGAGGGCAGTAGTGTCCAATCTGACTCCAAGGTTTGAGAAGTTCTACAGTGCCCAACAAGCACACATGTAGCATTAGTAATTGTGGTCCTTTAGGAGCATAGTTATAATATTACTTTTTCTTTTAATTTATGTGTATTGTTTTTTTCAAACAGCCACTACATTGATAGGACTAAACATTTATCAAATTGTTTGGACCTAACTACTAAATAAACCCAACAATTAGGTGTTTCCTTTAGCCTGGGGCACCATGAAAAAATTATTGAGACACTAACCGTTTCTGACTTCTTGGGCTTCACATCTCCCTGGGACTATGTACCTCAGACAAAGTGTTGCTTGCTTTATCTGTATCTGATTGAAGGAAGGAAATGGAAAAGGAAAAGCGGCCCCCCTTCTCCCCACTTGCTCTCTCATTGCCAGATTCTTGCATATAGATGTAAGGAGATGTAGTTGCATGGTTTGAGTTCATTCAACCTAGAGATTATTTATCAAATTATTATTATTACATTTCTGCCTCTTTTGGGGCTTTTAGTCAGTTCACAGAAAATAAAGTATTTTTCAATATATTATATATAACATATATCTGGTGCTTACAATGTGTCAGGCAGTGTTCCATGCTCTTTAAATACAATAATTTATATAATCTGCACAATAGCCATGCAATATAGGTAGTGTTGTTATTCTTATTTTATAGATGGAGAAACTGAGACAGAAAAAGTTTAGGAAATTTGCCTCAAATTTAGAGCTAAAGTGGTAGGCTGAATAATGGCCTTCCAAAGACGTTCATGTCCTAATCTCCAGAATCTATAGCTGTTACCTTATGCTGTAAAAGAGACTTTACATATGCGATTAAGTTAAGGATCTTGAGTTGGAGAGATTATCCTGGACTAGCCAGGCAGGCCCCATATAATCACAAGATTCTTAATAGAGGCAGGCAGGAGGATCAAAAGCAGAAGAAGGAGAAACAGAATGGAACACAATGGAAACAGAAGCTGGATAATGCACTTCAAAGATGGAGGAAGAGGTCTGTGAGCCAAGGAATGTGGGCCATCTATTGAAATTGGAAAAAACAAGGAAATGGATTCTCCCTTGGAGCCTCCAGAAGGAATGCAGCCCTGCCAACACTTTGATTTTATACCCATAAGACTCATTTTAGACTTCTGGCCTCCAGAAATGTAAGATAATAAATTTGTGTTGTTTCAAGACACATTTGTGTAAATTTGTGTAAATTTGTGGTAGTTTGTTACAGCAGTAATAGAAAACTTATATAACACACATAGATTTAGTCCTGAAGAATTTAGTCCAGAAGTAGAAAAAGGATGAAACGGGAAAGAAAAAAGTGTACTTCTTGGAGATGCTAAGAGAAAGGGCTTACTAAAAAGGGATAAACTCAGGAATTCTATCCAAGGAAAAGAACTCCATGTGAGGAGTCATTTCCAGACCTTGTTTTGTCACTGGAAAGCTTTCAGATGCTGAACAAATCAGCTCGGCTTTCTGAGCTCATCTTTAATATGAGGATATTGTACTAGTGTGGCTGGATCATATAAATATTATTAAAAAGTTATTTGAATAAGTTAATATATACATGCTTATGGTACAGAATTTAAAAAGTTTGCAGTGAAAAGTCTTTTTCTCACTTCTTGTCCTTCAGGTGTCCAAATCCTCTTCCCAGAAGCAATTATGGCTACCCATTTTCTTGTGCATCCTTCTAGAGACATTCTATGCATTTACAAAACTATACATATGTATGTTCTTTTTTATCATACAAACAATAGCATATTAAACACACTGTCCTGCACCTTGCTGTGAAATTAAATAACTTGAGGATTATTCTATGTGGTTTTATATTAGTACATACTGTGACTCTTTCTTTTTATTAGCAGCATATTCCACTGTTTCAATGTACTAGAAGGTATTTAAACTGTTCCATATGGAGATATTTAGATTGTTTCCAGTCTTTTGTTATTATAAACAAAGCTGCAATGCATATCTTGTTACATGTTATTTTGTATGTGTTCCAGTGTATCTGTAGGATAAATATATGAAATTTCTGGGTCATAGTATGTATTGATTTGAATATTTGATAAATATTGTCAAATTATATTTCCCAAGAGATGTATTCTAGTTATCTATCACTATATATGAAACCATCCCAAAATTGGTGACTTAAAACAACCATTTATTATTATCGCTCACTGTCCTGGGGATTGAAGGGCTCAGCTGGGTACTTCTGCTTGGGTTTCCCATATACTTGCAGTTAGATGGCTGCTGAGGGCAGAGATGTCTGAAGGCCTCTTCACTACATGTCTGGCACCTGGGCTAGCAGGACTGGAACAGCTTGGGGCTGGGGGCTGGGGGCAAAGAATTTCCAGCCATCTTTTACCTACCCTAAAGTAAGACCAATCTACATCCTCACCAGTGATGTAGTCTCTTCCATCAGATCTCTGCCATTTTGATAAGTGAAAGATGGTATCCTCTAATTTTTATTGCCTTTATCTTAATATGAATGAGTCTTAACATTTTTTCATATGTTTAAGAACCATTTGTATTTCCTTTTATGGGTATGTGTAAACTGTTCTCAGAACTTTTGACCATTTTTCTATTGAGCTTTTAGTTGGGCAGGAAATAAGTTTCCATGGGCTGGTACGGGAAAAGAGAGAAAGAGATGACTGTGAGTCAGCTGTGCAGAGGGAATCCACTGTTACCAGCACTGTTGTTACTGAACCAGGTTCGTTTTTGCCTGCCACCCAGAAAGCCAAACACCAAGACAATAAGACTGCAGCAGAGACAGAGTTTAATCACAAGGCAGCCATGTGAGGAAGCAAGAGCATGAGCCTCAAATTTGCTTCCCCTATCATAGGGACTCAGAGATATTTATGGGATAGGGGACAAGGTGGTCTGAAATGTGGAGATAGGTGATTGCAGGTGAGGAGAGGTGAGGTAATTGATGATGTGCACAAGTGTAGTCAGACTTCATGCCTCTTTATAGGACCCATGTTCACAAAATGACAGTGTTAGCATGACCTGAGGGTGGAGTTTTTAGTCTCTTGATGTCAAAAGGTCACCTATCAAACATCTGCGCAGGCCCGGTTGAAGAGTTGGTGGTCTCAACTGGCCTGAATTGGACAAGGAGTTCAAATTCCTGAAAAACAGCTCCCACCCATTACCATGGTGCCCCACACTCCAGGGAGATGTTATCTATAGAAGCCTAGTGGGAGTCAGATAGCACATTGCCTAAACAGCACAATTAACAATGGGTGGGTAAACAGCTAAAAGCTATAATCAGTAATTGCAAAAAGGAAAATAACCTTTAGTTCCTAGCTACTTAATCATCAATGGCTAACTCTCTGCTGGTTTCAATCCCTCCTATTCTTTGGTATTTATCATTCTTGAGGGATTTTGGGTGACAACCAATCTAGCTAATTCCTGCTGAATTGGGGCATAGATCTGGGTTAGAGGAATGAAACTGTTTAGCACTCATTTGGAAATATTCTCTTGTTTCAGCTTCAGGTTGACATTCTTGTATTATTAAATTTTGTATCTTGCTCAACAATTTTGGAACATCTAAAAGCACATTTTATAATCAAGTGTCCAACTAGAAGGATAAGAAGTATAGACAACCCAAATTTTAACAGTCCCTGAAAAATAGAACTAATCCCAGTGCAGCCTCCATCTGATCTCCAGGTAGGGGCAGACATCTGGTCTCAGTTCCTGATAGTCTTTTTGTTTTAGTAATATCCATGCATCAGAGACTGGAGCAATGCCCTATACCCTGATCTTTCAGTTGTCATTGATGATGGCCATCAGCACAGACTCTTTGCCTGGGGGTCATCACATTCCTAAGGAGCTCAAAAGAACAAAGTTATCAACTTATAGCAGCTGGGAGGGGCCATAAATTCTACAGAGCATGTCTGAGTTAGCTTATCAGAGGTTATTCAAAGTTACAATGTGGTTTCTTTTCTACAATACGGCTTCCCTTATGTCAACCTTCTGTTGAGCTGGTGTCACTATCTGCAAAGGTGGCGAGGACTAAAGAGTAATGGCTGAGTGTGGATGCAGACCTTTGTGCAGGCAGCCTCATGAGAAAGTTCACATGTCCTAGACATGGCACAGAATCTGAGAAGAGCCACAGACCTAAAGAAGCCATGCAGAGAGGAACAGTGGGCAGATAACGTCTGGACAGATGACCAATGCCTTGGCCTGTCTAACTCAGTAACTATGGCTCAGCAGGTGGTGAGGTGGCCAAGATATAGAAACCCCTCAATATGACTGAGATAAGTTTTCTTTCAGCCTTGTAGAAAAAGGACTCAGAATATAGAAAAGTAAATCATATTTCTTGCCCACTTGAAATGGTGGACTTTGTTGGTCCACAGTCACCGAAAATCTACAAATCTTTCCATTTATTCAAGAAGTATTTTTGAGTACATGTTTTTTGTTAGGCACTGTGTTAGTCAGTCAGTTACCATAGACACTGTGCTGAATTAGCAGACAGAGTTTCTCTCCTTGTGACTCTAACAGGTCAGCAGAGTTAAACAAATCATCATACAATCAACTATATAATTACAATCATGAAAAATACTATGAAGGACAAGTAAAAGGTATGATGAGACATTATAACAGAGACCTAACCTAGACCAGAGGCTCAGGAACTCTCCTAGACAAAAATGACATTGGGAGAAGGGAGCAGCTTTTCAGAAAAAAATGTTCAGAGGGAAGTAAATTTCTCTATTTTGAGATTGGTGGGAATGATGATGAATTTGGACAGTGTTTCATAAGAAGTTATTGAGGAAGTAAAGAGCATATTTTACTTTTGAAGTAATAAATTTTAAAAGAATTAAAAATTCTTAATTTCTAAAAAATAAGAAAATAAAATTTCAGAAAATAATACAAGCGTCTTGCCAAAAATTAATAGGCAAGAATTTTATAGTGATTGTTCTAATAGCTGTAGGGGAGGAAGACATTTCCTCTACCCACTCTGGGTCCTTCTGGCCAGACAACGAATTAAATTCACATGAGACAGAATAACAGGAGAAAATTAAACAAAGCTTTATAACGTGTATACATGAGAGAGACCCAGAAAAACTGAGTAACTCACGAAAATGGGGGAAGCTCTTACCTTAAATACTACCCTCAGCTACAGACAAAGGAGGATGTTGGAGGTGGGGGAGTCAGTTATAGGAGATTACAAGAAAAGCACAGTAAACAAGGGCAGGGTTATTATGGAGACTTGAGTCCTTGCCTTCCACATTGATTAAGAGTTTCTAGAGATAAGGTTATCCCCCCCTTCTTCCTGGTGCAGAGAGGGAGACACCTTTACAGATGGAGATTTCCTTTACAAATGTAAATGTCTCTTAACAAACAGTAAGTAAATTCTGCTTTTCAGAGTTTCTCTCATGTCTGCAGTTTGTAAAAGTAACCAGCCCAAAATAATCCATGTGCCAAAGAGACATATCTTGGGGTGGCCAATTCTAGTCCCCCACATAGCCAAAATGCAAAACTACCTAAATATCCAACAATAGTGAATTATTTGAATAAATATGGCACAAACACAATGGAGAACTATTCAATTTTAAAAATGCTGTTGTAGATGATTTATTAGTTGGTTACATGGAAAAAAGTTTACTAAACAAAATGAATGATATCCTATTTTTTGTGAAGACATTTCATGAAGAATTATATGTTGACAGAAAAATTGATCATTTCTGAGCAGTAAGGTTATTTTCTTCATCTGGCATGTCTGAATCTTCTAACACTTCTACAAAGTTTTATCTCAAGGGAAGAATGATAAAAGTGCATTTTAATAAAGATGTAAACAAGCTTGTAATATTTGGGCTTGATATAAAAAGTCTTGATGGGAGGGGACATGGGGCTGGGGAAGAAGAAAGCAGCCGTTAGAGGAAATGATATCCATATTTAGATTCAATGCCTTTCCTTAGAACAAGAAAAAAGACTTTTTATTTTCAGCCGAAGGGCAGAATCAGAATAAGAGTATGATGTTATACAGTAGAAAATTGAAGTTCTGAAGACAGAAGGGTTTCTTTTACAGAATTAGAGCCATCCAATAAGAGATGAGGCTGCCTTAACATGTGGTGGGCTCTCCTCCCCACGCCTGAGCACCACAAAGGACTAGAGGAAGCAAAAGGATTTCTGTGGAGGTAAGAGGTAGACTGAGTTCCTTCCAAATTTAAGCATCTGTGATTTTATGAACTTCAGCATTTCCCCAAGGATGTGAAAATAACCATGTCCTGAGTGACTTAAGGCTCATATTTACTGGCTTTTGCCTGGATCTCTTATTTTTACTATGTTGTATTTCTTCACTAGAAAGCAGGCTTGTGAAAAAATAAGTGATTTTTTCATTCTCATCTACAAGGCTTATTCAATTCAATTATTTCTATGAGGCCTAGAGTTGTCTTTTATTTTTGTTCAAAATCCCTCAGCTGCAGGACTTAGTAAATGTTTATTGTCTTCTAAAAGTCACACCCAATCTTTTTTTTAAACAGCTTGAGTCCAAAGTTCAGTGGCTTTTGCCCATAAATGATGGTGACATAATAGAAGTGTCCCTTGTTTTTAAAAAATGCATCCATCACAAGAAGTGATGTGAACAACAGCAGTTCACATTTAATGATGTGAGCAAGGGCAGTTCACATATAGCAATGCAGATTTAAAGGTGGAGCATCATCTGAGGTCCACATCTTGTTCCTGTGGCTATTGTGCTGACTACCCCGCATAGACTCTCCTCCTGAGACAATGTGCTGAAGCGCATTTCATGCATCATATTACAATCTTTACTCATCCATTCCATTTTGGACCATTGCAAAGACCATGAGCCATTTCAGAAGGGCATTCAATGAAGTGTATGTGTTATTTTGACAGTGGCGCCACAGAGATGAAAGCATTTATACTTGCTCCAAATACCATGAAAAGCATGAGAGGTAATGCTTTCAGTCTCTTTCCTTTTCTTGCAAAAATAATGGTGTTTATTTATTTGAAAGCCCTTTCACACACAGAGCAATGGGATGCAAACTGCACTTGTGATGTTGTGATTGCCAAAGTGCTGGACTCTTTCAGAATACAAATTAAGTGCTGAGCTCCCTCTAGTGACAATAACATAGATGTGTTTAAGAACTGTGATACTTGTACATATTTTGCAATTCAATTCAATTATTTTTAATCCCATTCAATTCAATTACTTTCCATTCCACTTAATTTTATACAACAACAGATATTTCTTGAGTCTGAAATTTGTTAAGGAAACATTTCATAAAACTATAATTTGAAAACATCACTGAAAATGGAAATCATGATAACTGAAAATGTTTCTTGTGATTATAGCATAGTGTGAAAAAGACAATATTTCAGCTCAGTTTGTTTGTATAAGATAAACCCCACCTCACAACACCCACATGTGCACACCAGCTCTGTTCCAATATACACACACCTTGATGCCCAACACCTTCCCCATTTGTTGGATAGGGGTCTTCTTCATTTACATGCTGAGGGTAAGATGAGGGTTGCTCCATGAATATGGAGGGAATAACTGGTTACTACTACTGGAAAAATGAAACAGAGAGCATGTGAGCGTGTCTTACTGATGAACCATTAGGGCTATGTTCATGGCTTTTTAATATATTTTTAAAAGTTCAAAGAGATCAACATGTTACTGGTTGTAAGTTTTGATTTTCTAGACCAAAACAGCTTATCTTACATATGAACTATTTTCAAACTTTGTATTAATAATATAAGAAAATTGCAAGCCAAAATAGTTACTGGAACTGAAACATCTGTTGTACACTTGCTGTTTCCCTCCGGTCCCTCCCCTACCTCAGTGCCAGAGTGACTTTCAAAAGCCCCAATCTGATCCTGTTACTGTCCTACTTAATGTTCTTCAGTCCTGAAGGAGGAGGCACAGTGCAGTGATAGGAGCTTGGGACCTGGAATCGCACTGCTGAGATTCAAGTCTTAGCTCTGACCCTTGCTATCTGGGTGATCTTGGGCAAGTTGTTTAACTTTGTCTGCAAAATGAAGATAAATAGTAACAGTACCTACCTCATAGGATTAAATAAGCCCCTGACATATAGAAAAGTGCACCCAATATATTATATTCTCTGATAAAGAAGACAGAGGCTAGTTCCTGGCCTGCTTGTTTTACACAGGTCTCTCATCACCAGGCTTTCTCAAATAGTATTTTTCTATTTGAAGAATGAGGCTTGTTAGGGTCTCCTCAATAGCAAAAGTCATGTTTTTTCCTACCTCATCCTGCTGGCTCAATAGAGTCTAAATTCTTTTGCACATGGCAAAAATCTCTCAACAATCTTTCTGAGACCCACTTTTACAAACTTAACACCCTGCTATTTTGAATATAAATTCCTCACTGTTACCAAACTGGTTTATGCACTCTCCTCAGACATACCCTTCTCTCTTTTGTCTCCCTTCTTCCTTTATTCCTTCCTTCCTTTCTATCCTCTTTCCTTCCTTCCTTCCTACTTTCCCTCCTTTCTTTCCTTTCTAGATGGGCATGCATTCCAAACCTCCCTATCACTATCTTTAAGGATTAACTCAAACATCACTTCCTTAGCAGACATTTAGCTCAGGAAAATTATTGTAGAGTATAAAGTATATTATATGCATCCTTCAGTAAGTAACTTAAAAATATTGTGATGCACAAGGTTTGGGGTATCTTCGGCAGAACACGCTTATGGGCTTGCCACTGAATGGAGAGCAGAAGTATTCTAGCTCTCTCACCCTTGTGGTTGCTCCTGTGGTGAAGAAGGGACGCTGAGGCTCACTGATCACCAGAGGTTGCCTGGCTATTGTAAATATTTCCCAGGTCTCTGATTTTGCCAAAATTAATAGGCCCTAATGGTTCTAAGAATATGATACAAGGAAACATTTTTAAATTTTCTCATGTTTAATTTAGGAAAATTTAGCATTTAAAATTAAGATTGGGGGCCAGCCAGGTGGTGCAGTGGTTAAGTTCGCACATTTCATTTCGGCGGCCTGGGGTTTGCTGGTTCAGATCCCAGGTGCGGACATGGCACTGCTTGGCAAGCCATGCTGTGGTAGTCATCCCACATATAAAGTAGAGGAAGATGGGCATGGATGTTAGCTCAGGGCCAGTCTTCCTCAGCAAAAAGGGGAGGATTGGCAGCAGATGTTAGCTGAGGGCTAATCTTCCTCAAAATAAATAAATAAATAAATTTAAATTAAGATTGGTAAAAATTGCCAATTTTGTTACTGAATACACAAAATGGAGAGTTTATCCCCATAATTTAATATGATAATTTACGCCTTTTAACTTTTTAAAGCCCTTCCACATATGTGATCTCATTTTATATTCCCTATAAACTCGCAGGAATTATTTTTCAAATAGACTTTAAGTGACCAGGAATGAGAAGTAGAGAAGCATACTTAGCTTTCTCCTTTCTGTGGGTACAGGTGAGCCACTGAATAGAGATCCTTTCATCGGGCTCTACGTGAATCATTATTTACCTTGAAAGGTCTAAGGAAGGTCTTATTTCAGGAACCCAGGACTAGATTCGATATCTCTGCACCTTCCTGTATGACTCCTTTTGCTATTGTTCAACAACTATCATCAAAGATGCAGGGTATGGGCAGAGGAGGAAAAACATAGGAAGGCAGGGAAACAGGTCTCCAGATTCAGGAAAATATAATACACACCAGAAAGTGTGAAAACAAAGGACATTCTGAAGGAAAGAAAGGGAAGTACACAGTCAGCCATCCTCAAAGCTGGGTATAGTTATCTTGGGCCTTGTATAACCTTAGGAAAGAGACAGTTCTTCCAGCACTGCATGCTCTCTCCTGCTGCTCTAGTAGAGGATTGATTTCAGGGAGAAAATAATCATGAAGTAATTATTAAATAAGGGAAAGATATTTTTCAGAAGATTCAAGAATATACCGGTTCATATAAGTTTCATCAAACTTTAATTAAACATCTATTATGTACCAGATTCTGGGGATGCAGTCATAAAGAACACACCCCTGCTCTCAAAGAGCTTGTCTCAATAGAGGACAGAAAATAATAATAGCCGTTTTTTAAATGCTTACCCTTGTGTGGGACTTGTTTATACTTGACATTACGTAATTGTTGCAACAAACAATTGCAACAACTAACAAACATCATAGGATGTGGTTAGTATTATTTTCACTTTATAGATATGGCAACTAAGGTACGGAAAGGCTAAGTAATTTGTCTAAATTTCCACAGCTGGCAAGTGACAGAACTGGAAATTTGAACCCATGGAGCAGAATACCAAAACTTAGCCCCTAACCTCTCTTGTCTCCCCAAACAGCGCTTTTGGAATTTTCTCAGGTTCAGACCTGGAAAACATTGTATTAAATGCTTTCAGTGTGACAGCCTTGTATGGGCTCTGTGGATATCTGGTGTGTAGGATACCTCAAAGATGGAGGCCAACAGAGGACTATGTGGCAGTGTAATATGTGGTAGAAGAAGTTAACATAGGAGCTTGGTGAAGGGGTTGGTTAGGAAAAGCCTCTTGTAAGAGTCAATACCTGACCTGAGCCCTAATAAGTAGGGATCAGATAGGCAAAGAGGCAGGAAAGTGCCTTCTGGGCAGAGGAAACTGGATGTGTGAATGCTTGGAGGCTGGAAAGAGCATTGTGTGCCGAGAGAATGCAAGTAATTGCATAGCTTGAGGCAGGGGCTAGGGTAAGGACCAGGAGAGAGAGCAGAAATGACAAAGCTAGATAGGCCAAGGCTAGATAATGAAGAGTCTCCTTATTTAACATTTTCAGTGTTTTATTGTTTCTGTAAAGATGAAATGTGTTTAATTTTTTAAAAGAATTCTGATATTATATGTATTATAACAATACATGAAAGTACAAAGAAGAAAGTAAAAATCACCTGTACTCTCCTCACTCTAAGATTACAATTGTTGCATTTTATTGACTATCTAGGGTCTTTCTGTAGGTATATAAACATATGAATACATGTACATACATTTATATAAATAGGATCACACTACACACGTTGTTCTGTAACTTCCCTCCATTTATATCAACGATAAGAATCTTGGACATTATTCTGAAGAGTGAAAGATTTTAAGAAGGTAACATAATCATATTTGTACATTATGAAAAAACCCAGTATTATATAGTTTGAATTTGAGGTAATATAGTGTCAGGAAGACCAAAGAACCTAGGGAAGAAATGATGATGACATGAACCAGGCAGTGGTGGTGGGATGGAAAAAAGGGATGGATTCAGATGATATGGAGGTACACTCAGCGACCTCTGTGACTGTAGAGGTAGAGTTGTCAAGTGGTGGGAGGTGCAGCGAGAGAGAGAAATCCCCAATGATTCCCAAGTTCTGGCTCAGGACTATGTGTAGGTATTATGGTATTAATTAGAAGTTCGAGATGCCTGTGGGATATCCAGTTCAAGAGAGCAGGTAAGCATTTAACATGTAAGTCTGGAGCTCAAGATAGAGATAGAGCTGAAGATAGAATTCTGGACATCATCAGTGGTTCAGACCAAGAGAACTAAAGACTAAACAATGACTGACACCAAATTACACAGGCCAGGCAGAGGACTTTGAGTAAAGACTATGTTTTGTTTAGTGTTGCATCCTCAGAACAGCCCCCAGTACATAGTAGGCTCAAAAATGTTTCTTGAGGGCTGGCCCAGTGGCGCAGCAGTTAAGTGTGCACATTCCGCTTCAGTGGCCTGGGGTTCACCGCTTCAGATCCCGGGTGCGGACGTGGCACTGCTTGGCAAGACATGCTGTGGTAGACATCCCACATATAAAGTCGAGGAAGATGGGTACAGATGTTAGCTCAGGGCCAGTCTTCCTCAGCAAAAAGAGGAGGATTGGCAGCAGATGTTAGCTCAGGGCTAATCTTCCTCAAAAAAAAAAAATATATATATATATATTTCTTGAATGAGTAAATGAACGATAATAAACATTTATTTCTATTTCAATAGGAAAGCTTCTTTTTTTGAGGAAGATTAGCCCTGAAATAACTACTGCCAATTCTCCTCTTTTTGCTGAGGAAGACTGGCCCTGAGCTAACATCCATGCCCATCTTCCTCTACTTTATGTGTGGGACGCCTACCACAGCATGGCTTTTGCCAAGCGGTGCAATGTCCGCACCCGGGATCCGAACCAGTGAACCCTGGGCTGCCGAGAAGCAGAACGTGCACACTTAACCACTGTGCCACCGGGCTGGCCCCAGGAAAGCTTCTTATTGTGGCATCATAATATTCCATTGAGTAAATAAATCACAACTTGCATGCCCGTTTTCTTCTTTTTACAGTTGTTGATGGCTATATAACAAACCATCCCAAACTTAGTAGTATAGAAAACTACTTTGTTATGTCCACAGATTGGGAGTGTGTTTCAAGAGTGAGTGTCCCAAGAGAACTAGGCAGAAACTGCATTGCCTTTTATGACCTAGCCTAGGAAGTCACATGGTGGTATTTCGCCATAGTAAAAAACTCACTGAGATTCAAGGGGAGGGAACATACTCCCCACCACTCAATGGGAAGAGTGTCAAAAGTGCAAGTCACATTGTAAAAAAAGAGCATATGGAATGAGAAATATTGTTATGGTCATCTTTGGAAAATACAACCAGCTAAACTCTTCTGAGTTCCTCACTATTTGTCCATTACTATAGCCTTTTCTCTGTAGCTCTTTTATCAGACATGTCACAATGTTGACAACATTAAGCAAGCAATCAACAAAAACACCTACATTTCCAAATGAACTGAGAAGCTAGCTCTTCTCTTTCGTCTTATACGTACTTTTAATTAATTTTTTTTATTGCAGTAGCATTGGATTATAACATTATATAACTTTCAGGTGTACATCATAATATATTTCGAATTCTGTGTAGATTACATCATGTTCACCACCCAAAGACTAATTACAATCAATCACCACACACATGTGCCTAATCACCTCTTTTGCCCTCCCCCTCCCCCCTTACCCTCTGGTAACCACCAATCCAATCTCTGTTGCTATGTGTTTATTTGTTGTTGTTTTTATCTTCTACTTATGAGTGAGATCATGTGGTATTTGACTTTCGCCCTCTGACTTGTTTCACTTAGCATAATACCCTCAAGGTCCATCCATGTTGTCACAAATGGTCAAATTTCATCGTTTCTTATGGCTGAGTAGTATTCTATTGTATATATATATACCACATCTTCTTTATCCATTCATCCCTTGATGGGCACCTACATTGCTTCCAAGTCTTGGCTATTGTAAATAACACTGTGATGAACATGGGGTGCATGTATCTTTATGCATTTGTGTTTTCAAGTTCTTTGCATAAATACCCAGCTGTGGAATAGCTGGATCATATGGTAGATCTATTCTTAATTTTCTGAGAAAACTCCATACTGTTTTCAATAGTGGCTGCACCAGTTTGCACTCCCACCAGCAGAGTATGAGGGTTCCCTTCTCTCCACATCCTCTCCAACACTTATTGTTTCCTGTCTTGTTAATTATAGCCATTCTGACGGGAGTAAGGTGATATCTCATTGTAGTTTTGATTTGCATTTCTCTGATAGTTAATGATGTTGAACATCTTTTCATGTGCCTGTTGCCATCTGCATATCTTTTTTGGAGAAATCTCTTTTTGCATCTTTTGCCCATTTTTTAATTGGGTTGTTGGTTTTTTTGTTGTTGAGATGTATGAGTTCTTTGTATATTTTCGATATTAATCCATTATCTGATATATGGTTTGCAGATATATTCTCCCAGTTGTTAGGTTGTCTTTTCGTTTTGTTGATGGTTTCCTTTGCTGTGCACAAGCTTTTTAGTTTGATGTAGTACCATTTGTTTATTTTTTCTATTGTCTTCCTTGCCCAGTCAGACATAGTATTTGAAAAAATGCTGCTAAGACCAATGTCAAAGCGTACTGCCTATGTTTTCTTCTAGAAGTTTCATGGTTTCAGATCTTACATTGAAATCTTTAATCCATTTTGAGTTGATTTTTGTGCATGGTGTAAGATAATGGTCTACTTTCATTCTTTTGCACGAGGCAGTCCAGTATTCCCAACACCATTGATTGAAGAGACTCTCCTTTCTACATTGTATGCTCTTGGCTTTGTCGAAAATCAGTTGTCCATAGATGTGTGGGTTTATTTCTGGTCTCTTGATGTTGTTCCATTGATCTGTGTGTCTGTTTTTGTGCCAGTACCATGCTGTTTTGGTTACTATAGCTTTGTAGTATAGTTTGAAATCAGGGAGTATGATACCTCCAGCTTTGGTATACAGATCTTTCACCTCTTTGGTTAAGTTTATTCCTAGGTATTTTATTCTTTTTGTTGCAATTGTAAATGGGATTGTAGTATTAATTTCTCTTTCTGCTACTTCATTGTTTATGTATAGAAATGCAATTCAGTTTTCTATGTTGATTTTGCATACTTGACTGTATTCACTTATTATTTCTAAAAGTTTTTTAGTAGATTCCTTAGAGTTTTCTATATATATAATAATTTCATCTGCAAATAATGACAATTTCTCTTCTTTCCAATTTGGATTCATTTATTTCTTTTTCTTGTGGGATTGCTCTGGCTAGGACTTCCAATACTATGTTAAATAAGAGTGGTGAAACTGGGCATCTTTGCCTGATTCCTGTTTTTAGAGGGATAGCTTTCAGTTTTTCTCCATTGAGAATGATATTAGCTATGCAATAAATATACGGCATTTATTATGTTGAGGTGTTTTCCTTCTGTACTCATTTTATTTAAAGTTTTTATCATAAATGGATGCTGTATCTTGTCATATGCTTTTTCTGCATCTATTGAGATGATCATGTGATTTTTATTCTTCATTTTCTTAATGTGGTGTATCACATTTATTGATTCATGGATGTTGAACCATCCCTGCACCCCTGGAATAAATCCCACTTGATTGTAATGTATGATCTTTTTCATGTATTGTTGTATTTGATTTGCTAGTATTTTGTTGAGGATTTTTGCATCAATGTTTAGCAGTGATATCAGCCTGTAAGTTTCTTTTTCTGTGTTGTTCTTGTAGGTTTTGGTATCAGGATAACGTTGGTTTCACAGAATGAATTAGGAAGCTTCCCCTCCCCTTCAATTTTTTGGAAGAGTTTAAGACTGATAGGTATTAAGTCATCAAATGTTTAGTAGAATTCACCAGGGAAGCCATTGGTCCTGGGCTTTATTTTTTGGGAGGTTTTAATTGCTGTTTTGATCTCCTTACTGGTGATTATTCTATTCAAATTCTCTACTTCTTGATTCAGTTTTGGAAGGTTGTAAGATTCTAAGAATTTATCCATTTCTTCTAGATTATCTAATTTGTTGGTGTATAGCTTTTCATAGTATTCTCTTATAATCTTTTCATTTCTGAGGTATCCTTTATAATTTCTCCTCTTTCATTTCTGATTTTATTTATTTGAGCCTTCTTTTTTTTTTTTTTTGGTGAGTCTAGCTAAGGGTTTGTCAATTTTGTTTATCTTTTCAAAGACCCAGCTCTTGGTTTCATTGATTTTTCTATTTTTTTTAGTTTCTATTTCGTTTATTTCTGCTCTGATTTTTATTATTTCATTCCTTCTGCTGATTTGGGGCTTGTTTGTTCTTCTTTTTCCAGTTCCTTTAGGTGCACTGTTAGATTGTTTATTTGGGATTTTTCTTGTTTGTTGAGGTAGCCCTGAATTACTATAGACTTCCCTCATAGACCCGCTTTTGCTGTATCCCATAGATTGTGGCATGTCATATTTTCATTTTCGTTTGTCTTCAGGTATTTTTTGATTTCTCCTTTGATTTCTTCATTAACCCAATCATTGTTCAGTAGCATTTTGTTTAATCTCCACATTTTTGTGGCTTTTCTGATTTTCTTCCTGTAATTGATTTCTAGTTTCATACCTTTGTGGTCAGAAAAGATGTGTGGTATTATTTCAATCTTCTTTAATTATTGAAACTTATTTTATGAACTAATCTGTGATCAATCCTGGAGAATGTTCTGGTTTGTGAATACCATGAGGTTCAAATATAATGTTTTATGTATATAGCAATGTATATTAAGTTGATGATCTTTTTAGTTTGACCTCTTTCTAAAAGCTCTACTCTGTTACTCCCCTCCTCCCACATTGTATGTTTTTGATATATCTAATTTCTTATTTCGTGTGAGTCTATCCCTTACCTTCTTATCATTGAAATAGGCAATTTTAGTACTTTAGTCTTCAAGTTAAAGATGTTAAAGTTAAAACCTTCATATTATCTTCATAGGTGGTTGATCTGCTACCTTTACTGTGTTTTTGTGTTTACCAGTGATTTGATTGCCTATTTTTGTTTTTGTCGTGTTTTTGATAATTTTCTATTCCTTCCTGTGGTATTCTCTTTCCCACCTAAATAAGTGCCTTCAGCATTTCTTGTAAAACTAGTTTCTTGGTGATAAAATTCTTTAGTTTTAGCTTGTCTGGTAAACTCTTTCTCTCTCCTTCCATTCTGAATGATAACCTTGCCAGATAGAGTATTCTTGGCCATAGGTTTTTTCCTTTTGGAATTTTAAATATGTCATGCCACTCCCTTCTAGCCTGTAGGGTTTTGGCTGAGAAGTCCGCTGATAGCCTTATGGGCTTTCCTTTGTATGTCACTTGTTGCCTTTCTCTTGCAGCTTTTAGAATTCTCTCTTTATCTTTAATTTTGGACATTTTTATTATAATGTGTCTTGGTGTGGGCCTCTTTGGGTTTATCTTGCTTGGTGCTCTCTGTGGTTCCTGTACTCAGATGTCTGTTTCCTTTCTTAGGTTAGGAAAGTTTTCGGCTATTATTTCTTCAGTTAGAGTCTCTGCCACATTGTCTCTCTCTTCTCCTTCTGGGACACGTATAATATGAAAGTTAGTGCACTTGACATTGTCCCAGAGTTCCCTTAAGACTGTTTTTGTTCTTTTCAATTCGTTTTTCTGTTCAGGTTGGGTGATTTCCGCTAGTCATTTGTCCAGCTTGCTGATCCATTCTTCTGTCTCATCTATTCTGCTATTGAGTCCCTCTAGTGAATTTGTCATTTCCATTATTGTGTTCTTCATTTCTGATTGGTTCTTTTTTATACTTTCCAATTATTTGTTGATGTTCTTACTGTGTTCATCCAGTCTTCTCCCAAGATCCGTGAGCATCATTATGAGGTTTTTTTTTTTTTAACTCTTTGTCAGGTAGATTGCTTATTTCTGTTTCATTTAGTTCTTTTTCTGGACTCTTGTCCTGTTCTCTTGCTTGGAACATATTCATTCGCTTCTTCATTTTGCCTCTTTCTCTGTGCTTATATCTATGTAATAGGTGAGTGACCTATGTTTCCTAATCTTGGAAAGGTGGCCTTGTGTAAGAGATGCCTTTTGAAGTCCAGCAGTGTGCCTCTCTCTCATCACCAGTTCAAATGTCCCAGGAGTAACACCTGTGTGGGCTGCATGTCCTTCTGCTGTGGCAGGGTTGCTCTAACTGCAGGTACCCAGGGAACCTAGGTTTTCTCTCCTTGGCCAGCTGTTTGCAAATTGGGTTTGGGGAGCTCCAGCACCACTGGCTGCAAGGTTTAATAGCACACTCCTGTTGCAGTTTTTCTGTTAATTGAGTAGGCACCCAGTGTGGCTGGTTGCTAGGCTCAGGGGCTTACAATGGCTATAGGCCTCAGGCCTGCAAGACTGTTGTCAGCTCTCTCAGGATTGCAACTGAGTGGGATTGGCCCCAGGCATGGGAGCACCCAATTGTTTCAGGCTTTGGCAGGCTGGCCAATTCCCTTTGTGGCTGTTTGTGAAGCACAGGTCTTCGGCCACTGATAAGCCCCACCCCTCACAGGTCCACACACACCATCAACACAGTCCTGGTCCATGCACATTTCCTGACCCCTTGGAGTGTACCCAGTCACCCCACTGCACAGGCCCCCACACTCTCCACCAATGCCCCCCACAGTTCACCTGCTCCTCACACAGGCCCTACCCCACAGAGGCAGACACACTTGCCTGCCTGTAGAGGGTCAAGAAGCCCAGTCTATGCAGGCAACATAAGGCTGAGGGCTTGCTGTTGGGTGTGGCCATTCCCTAGGGTGGCTGCCTGCCCTGGCTTAACTTAACTAAATCTTTTCTCTAGTGGGTGTGGCAGACCCCTGGGCTAACAGGCCAGGGGAAGAACTCCAATGGCATCTACCAGTATCTGTGTCAGCATGCCTGTACCAGGTCACAACAGTGGCTGCTGCCAATGTCTCAGTCTCTGGAGAGGTCTCACCTCCCTGAGATGCACCCAGAGCCTACCAGGTGAGTCTCTTTTCACCACAGGACTGTGCATCTTCCTTTCTGGTGATTTTAGGTTCCTGTCTGAGATGGGTGAATGTGTGTGTAGGACCTGTAAGAGCCGGCTTTTTTCAACTTATGTTGGATAGCTTTTCTGGGAGTATTCACTGTTTTAGTTAATAGCCAGCAAAGCAAGATATCACAATGCTTGTCTCAGTCTGAAGGATGTGCTGAGTCTGAAGGATGCTTATAGCAGTAATGTGCCCCCACTAAGGTCCCCACTTCTCCAAGGAAGTCTGCATACCTTAGGGTGGCTCCTGCTCAGCTGTGAAGCTCCACAGCTCATGAAGGTGGTTTTTTTCTCTCAAGAAGGAATTTCTGCCTCTTCTGCCTCTGTCAGGACTGTCCCTTGTTGTGGGAGTTCTTTTTATCCAGTTTTCAGTTGTCTCTCCAGGGTAATTTTTTCAAGAATAGTTGCAACCTGGTTATGTTCATGGGAGGAGGTGAATTCAGAATCTGCCTACCCTGCCATCTTGATGAGATCCCATACATACTTTTAAACACTGATTTTGAGTCAATTACTATTAAACTTAATTATTATTCAATAAACATTTCTTGAGAATCTGTCATTTGCTAAATATCCCCTAGACAATGAGGATAGGGAGAATAAAATAATGAAAAATGGTTCCTTCAAGAGTTTACAATCTAGGGGCTGGCTCCGTGGCCGTGGTTAAGTTCACATGCTCCACTGTGGCGGCCCAGGGTTCAGATCCTGGGCGCAGACATGGCACCACTCATCAGGCCACGTTGAGGTGGCATCCCACATCCCACAACTAGAAGGACCTGAAACGAAGATATACAACTATGTACTGGGGGGGGAGGGTTTGGGAAATAAAGCAGAAAAAAAAAAAAAAGATTGGCAACAGTTGTTAGCCCAGGTGCCAATCCTTAAAAAAAAAAAAAGAAGATTGGCAGCAGTTGTTAGCCTAGGTGCCAATCTTTAACAAAAAAAAAAGTTTACAATCTAGAGTAAAAGACCATTAAATTAGAAATTTCCCTGGGGCTGGCCCAGTGGTGTGGTGGTTAAGTTCCCATGTTCTGCTTCAGTGGCCTGGGGTTCGCCGGTTTGGATTCAGGGTGCAGACATGGCACTGCTTGGCAAGCCATGCTGTGGTAGGCATCCCACATATAAAGTAGAGGAAAATGGGTATGGATGTTAGCTCAGGGCCAGTCTTCCACAGCAAAAAGAGGAGGATTGGTGGCACATGTTAACTCAGGGCTAATCTTCCTCAAAAAAAAAAAAAAGAAAGAAATTTCCTTAATAGGTGGTACAAACTTCTATTAGCTTGTTGTACCATCAATCACTGGTGGGATATAATTTGTTTCCTGGCTATCGTATTATGAAACAATTTATTTAATGGCTTGCTAGAGTCCAGACCAACACACCATGTCACTGGCATTCCCCAGTCTACCAGTCTGATGAGCTCCCAAAAAGGAAATGAAGTGATTAAGGCATGACTTGCATTTCATGAGTTCATGCTGACTTGGAGTGATCACTGCTTCCCTTTTCCCCCTCTGTCTTTTTTTTTTTTTGAGGAAGATTAGCCCTGAGCTTACTACTGCCAATCCTCCTCTTTTTACTGAGGAAGACTGGCCCTTAGCTAACATCCATGCCCATCTTCCTCTACTTTATATGTGGGACGCCTGCCACAGCATGGCTTTTGCCAAGCGGTGCCATGTCTGCACCTGGAATCCCAACTAGCGAACCTCAGGCCAACGAGAAGCGGAACATGCGAACTCAACTGCTGCACCACTGGGGCCGACGCCATCCCCGTCTTTCTTATTTTATTCTAGTTCAAGTAGTCTTAAACTTCTTCTTAAATGTTTAGTAGCCATGTGTATTTCACTTTTCATAGGTTCAGAACTCCCTAGAATCTCTCTGAAGACATTAAATATGCTTATTTTAGCATTTCATTTTGTGCCCTATATTGTGTTTTCTCAGGGATTAGTTCCCCTTATCCCTGTTGTTTGGTCATATTTGTAGGCATGGTCTTAATTTGTACAGTATTGGTATCTGGAGAGGGTAAGAATTCTTGTTTTCCTGGCTAGCAGCTCAAGTTTGGATTAAATCAGCTCTGACTCAAGTGACTATACATGGCAGAGGGAGGGTGGGCTTTCTGTTAAGATGTGAGTATGGTTTGTTTTAAGGATACGCAGCTCTCCTTTGCCTATGACAAGATCCTGATTCTCTGGATCTGGTCTCCATTTTCAGAGTCTTTTATGTAAAAACTTTCACTATACACATCCTGGGGCACACATCGGCACCAGCTCTTAGGTGGCACTAGGACCAGCACTGCCTTTGCTATTTACCTGGCCCTTGTCTAGGGCTCACTTCTTTCAGGAAGCTTCTGCTTATTTTGATTAGAAGACTTTTGCAGAATTCTGCTGAGGAAACTTATTTTTGGAGTCCTCTTTCATGAGTCTGGACTTGTGGGTTACCTAGCTCTGTTACATTTCAGCATCAATATATTGCATAAATCTCTTACTATTCAGGTTGTCTATTAGTAACACCCTTCTGAATTTTCTAAAACTTATTTAGATTTATTTTTATTTAATTTTACTCCTCTGACATTTCTATGGCATTTGGAAAGAGAAGTAAATGCACGTATACAGTCAGCCAGCTTTGGTGGGAAGCCACCCACCCCTTTCTAAGGTAACCAGTTATTAGAAAGTTCTACTGGGAATCACAGCCAACTTGCCCAGCATCCGGTTTCTAGAAGACAAAATTTTTTCTCTGTTCTTTAATTATTTTATTTTATTTGCTGAGGAAGATTCACCCTGAGCTAAGATCCACTGCCAACCTTCCTGTTTTTGTCTGTGAACCACTTCCACAGCATGCCCAGTGACAGGCGAGTGATGTAGGTCTGCTCCTGGAAACTGGGCCAGGGCCACTGAAGTGGAGCATGCTGAACTGAACCACTAGGCCACCAAGGATGGCCCTTTCTGTTCTTAAATTAGGTCATGACTATATCTATTTCTCTCGCATCTCTCCCACTCTCTGCAATTTTTCAAAGATTACTGAGTGGTTCTTTGCTGGCATTGACAACTCATTTTTGTACTCTGGAAAGTATTTCATTTGAACATTGAAAATAACTAAATAGGGGCCGGCCTGGTGGTGCAGCAGTAAAGTTCACACATTCTGCTTTGGCAGCCTGGGATTCGCTGGTTTGGATCCCGGGTGCAGACATGGCACCATTTGGCAAGCCATGCTGTGGCAGGCGTTCTACATAGAAAGTGGAGGAAGATGGGAATGGATGTTAGCTCAGGGCCAGTCTTCCTCAGCAAAAAGAGGAGGATTGGTGGCAGATGTTAACTCAGGGCTAATCTTCCTCAAAAAAAGAAAAAAAGAAAATAACTAGATGGTCTTATCATTCCTCACCTATCAAAAGGACTTCAGTTCCTTCTTAAATGTGCTTTATTTGTCTTTTCAAGTGTTGGAACCCTCATTGAAGATCTTTTTCTTGATAGGAAAGAAGAAAGTCAGACAGAAGTTGCATAGTTCTACAATTTTTTCCCTGCCTGCTGAACATTACACCACTCTCACTGAGGATAAGGAAGCTCTTTTGTTTTTATTCTCTATGACCTTTAATTTTTTTTCTCAGGGCAAAACTCATTTAAGCTCAGGCATTCCTGGCATATTCATAGAGATCTAGCCAAAACTCTAAATTTTCTCTTGATTTTATACCTCTGCTACTGTACCTGTCCTTTTAAAGTCTGAATGTTTGAAATAACTCCCTGCACCATGTTAGTGGTTTAGGGGCATTAGGGTAGAGGGAGAAACTAAAGGTCAGAGAATGAGGGGTGAATCATTGGTGATGAAATACAGGCAGTGTGAATAGCAAATTCTGAAGATATCGTGAAATATCTGGTGAAATACCTCGCATATAACAGCCCCTGCTGAGGTGGTGGATTCCATCAGTCACCTCTGACCTGTGTTGTAATAACTCTTTTCGGTTGACAAGATGTGTGTGAGTCATCTAGACAGCAGATTTTCATCTGACTTTCATCATGTGCACAGTGTTTTACAGATTACAAAGTTCTTCCATATATGCTGTTGCACTTCAATTTCCTTTCCATTCTCGTAACAATCCTTTGAAAGGAAGGAGGGAGCTAGTAGCCAGGGAAGAACTGACTATACATTCAGGCAAGAGGAAGGAGTTGGGAGAGGAGGAGGTGAAGTCATCAGATGGGAACATGAAGCAAATATCCTCCATCCTGGTTCTTTTTCTGTGGCCACTCTTTCTCCCTTTGAAACTTTCCTTGGCTTGAGTTTCCTCTGACCTTTCTGGCCCTTCTCAATCTCCTTTGCTGCCTCCACTTCTTTTCATCCATTAAAAACTGTAATCCTTTTGAAAAGGCAAAAAGCTTGCAACGTCCAAAATGATATTTTTTACGGAACTTAACTAGAATGTTCTTTTTACCATCTGAGAAACAGTTTACTTTTAGGTTATTCAAAATGAAAACTGGAATTGGAAAAGAAAGAAAAGTAACCAAAGGCCTGATGGATTAAAAATGTGCTGAGGTAGTCCTTCAGAATTCCAAAATCGTCCGGCCCGGTGGCGCAGTGGTTAAGTTCGCATGTTCTGCTTCTCGGCGGCCTGGGGTTCGCTGGTTTGGATCCTGGGTGTGGACATGGCACCGCTTGGCACACCATGCCATGGTAGACGTCCCACACATAAAGTAGAGGAAGATGGGCACAGATATTAGCTCAGGGCCAGGCTTCCTCAGCAAAAAAGGGGAGGACTGGCAGTAGTTAGCTCAGGGCTAATCTTCTTCAAAAACAAAAAAAAAAAGAATTCCAAAATCATAGCGGTTTCTTAATAAATAGCAGAAATGCTCTGGTGCTTTTACTAATCCATTTAAAATCTGTTAAAACCTACTTCTAATTGTATTTTAAAACGTTTTTGTTATATTTAATTAGCGAATACAATTCAGAATAATAACAGCCATTTGTAAATAAAATTAGGGAGTCTAATTGGAAATGTGAAGAACTACCTGGATATACGCAAATAGTAGACCATTATCTCCCCCGAAGTCTTGTATGTCCATCTTAAAATTAACATAAAAGGGTCAGATCTGTCAGATCTAATATCTGTATATATTTTAACTCCTTTAAAATTTCATTTGAAATGAATTTTATTGTTTTCACCCCATGGGCCACTTAGCTAATCTGCTTAACTTTTTAGAGCAAGTGTAGGCATAGGAGATGGGAACAGAGATGTGTGTGTGGATTGGAGGAAGGGTTAGGGCAGCAGTGGTTGTAGTTACAGCCTGTTCTCAAATCTTAACCAGTTCTTAAAAAAAATACGTCATTTTTTCAGCAGAAAGAGGGAAAATAGTATAAATAACTTAGTGAACCCTATATCAATACTTTAAAAAGAATTGGAACACATCCTTCTAATTGCAATTGGTTATGTTTTTATACTTCAAAACTGCAACTTTTTTTCTCACGATGAAAGCAATCCATATTCATTTATTTTAGAAAATACAGACAAACAAATGAAAGAAAGAAACACTTGTAATCCCATCACCCAGAGATATCCTTTGTATATCCTTCCATTCATTTTGCACCAAATGGTATCATGTTATAATTCTATTTTTAATCTGTTTCTTTCACATATTAATATTGTTAAATTCACATAATATTCACTTAATAATATTATTAATATCCTTTGATACTAATAAGCATCTACAACATAAAAAAATCGATAATCCTCAAAACTCTAGCTTTCATTATCATGAAACTAATGAAACTTAATCTTAAGGGCCACTCACACACCCTGGGACAGGCTGTGAATGTCGTAACCTGTTCATATGTTTTTGTAAAATTTGCAGACATAAGATATTTTAATTTTTTCTTAAAGAGAGCCCTCCCAAATTTTATAAGCTTCAGATCTCATAAAATCTGCATCTATCCCTGGTGGTGAGTCATTTCCTTTCCCACTTCTATTCATTCAACAAATATTTTTGAATATTTATTATGGGCCACACACTGTTCTAGGCACTTGGGACACATCAATGAACAAAATTGAAAGAGAATCTTGCTTTCCTGAAGCTTACACTGTAGTGAGAAGAGGTAGACAGTAAATATAAGAAATAAATAAATTATACTGTATGTTAGAAGGTGATAGGTGCTGTGGAAAAATAGTAGAGAGGAGTATAAAGGAGATCAAGAGTTTAGCAAAGGGGGAAAGGTCAGGCAAAATTAAAAAGGATGGTTAGGCCTCGTAGAGAAGAGGACACTTTTTCAAGAATATTTATATGTCCTTTTGATTGGATTAGCCTTACAAGCAACTTGAGAGTTCTTCACAATGAAACACACTTTTCAAACTACATAACTTTATAGGCTATTTGTATATAAATCCTGAAATGCTTTGCCTGCTATAGATAAAGGTCTGTGTTTTACAGCTGGTTAATGTGATGAATTAAACAGCATTATTAAGCTTTATCTCCAACCAGGATTAAATATATATATATAGGCCATAAATAGTGTTAAATTTTGTTTTAAATACTGTTTTTCTTGGTAACAACTTAATGGTTCTACTAACATGAAATTAATAGATTTTAAATGGAAATTAGAGAAACAACTGTCATCATTTCTTGACCCTTTTACAATGATCTACAAGAAATTATACAGCCTTGATTTTAAAAATACACAACTTAAGACTTGTATAGCAAGCACAACCTACAGATAGTAGAATCTGATACTTTTCACATGTACAGAAGTACATATTTGAATGACATAGAGGCTCCTAAATTTAAAGTCTATTGTGTATCTTGAAAAGCAAACAAACCTCTTATCAACATAATGCAATTTCTACTGAACCTAAAATTTGATGGCACTTTTGAATATGCCTATTTTTAAAAGGTATATATTTATGTATAGATTTATATATAAAAAGCCTGGAATGATATACAGCAAAATGCTAATAGTACTTATTTTTGCTCTTATACATAGTGAGCTTATTTTGTGATTATCCATACCTTTTAACTTTTCCACAATGTGCACGTATTATATCAGGGCTGTGTCTCTCTCCTAGCTTCCTGGTGACACTTTTTGGGCGATTGTCCTCCTTCCATTCCTCAAAAACCTGTCTTCAAGCCAGTTACTCCCAGTTCTCTCAGACATATGTGACCTTGGGGAAAAGAGGAGAGCATAAGGACACCAGCATGACTCAAACATCTCTCATTTCATGATACGCTCAACCTCAACCAACTGTATCTGTTCTTTGTTTCCACACCTCCCAGCAAAACTTCCTGTGTCTTCCTGATCCAATAAAGGCAAGTCAAACTGATATCTTCATATGAGAGCCCAGAGCAGGCATGTTTTTTTCTTTTCCATCTAGATGATGTTGGGACTTTTGAATTCTCGTTAAATGCAATATTCCCCAATTCCTAATGGTGGAAATTTTAGGCAGCTTCAGAGAGTAAGTAGAGCCTATGAGTTAAGGAAAAGTGCCCAAGGTCACATCACTGGACAAAGTTAGGTCTAGAATCCAGACTCCAGTTCTAGTGCTATTCCTCTAAATCATAATGCTATGGGTGTGAAGCCTAATTGAAAAACAATCTCCATGGCAGACTCTTGGTTTACTTAGAAAAGTAAGGAGGGGCGTGGTGCAGCACTTAAGTGTGCACGTTCCGCTTCAGCGGCCTGGTGTCTGCTGGTTCGGATCCCGGGTGTGGACATGACACGCTCATCAAGCCATGCTGTGGCAGACATCCCACATATAAAGTAGAGGAAGATGGGCACGGATGTTAGCTCAGGGCCAGTCTTCCTCAGCAAAAAGAGGAGGATTGGCAGCAGATGTTAGCTCAGGGCTAATCTTCCTCAAAAAAAAAAGTTTATAAAAAAAAAGAAAAGTAAGGAAACTTGACAAAGCACATGTCATTTAGTTTTATTTAAATGTTCCTCATTTTAAAGAATTTGCTGTATGACGGCTGTCAGATTGGATGATTCACAAAGCTTGTTGGTAGTATTTTTTTAAAAAAATGCGCTGGGGATTTTCATAGAAATTTTTATTTTCCTGAAACCCTTTTATTTCTTCATCTTTCTATTTCTGCCCATATATACATGCAAGTTCCTCTCTCCCTAGTGTCTGCACAGAAACAGGATATGTTGAGAGGAAGTTCAAAGAGATATCTAAGTGGAAAGAGTCACAGTCGATGTGAATTGAGTAGAGCAGTGAATGGAAACCAGTGGAACAATGTCATTACTATTATTATTCAGAAAATGTTAGCAAAAACACCTGACGTTGGTTCACTGTGAGCTACTGAAAGCAATGACTACTCAGGGTAGAGCTATACTTTTATTTACTTATTTACTTTTACCACTATAATACTACTTACTAACTTTTGTTAGTGAATTCCTTAAAATCATAAGTCTATGTCCTTGATATTAGGTATGCATCTTCCTACCCAAGTTGTAGATATCGAGAGAATTTTCATGCAAAAATAAAGCAAAACAGATATAGATCCAAAATATTTAATGAAATACTTAAAAAATTCCAGCAGTAAGTAAACCAACTCCAGCAAAGAAAGGGTTATCATAATATAAAAAAAGAAACTGATAAAGAAATTAGGCTACAGAAAATCCAAGCCATTTTAGAAAATGGCACAGGGTTGTAAGTACCCATTGAGTTCTACTTAGATTTTTCTTTGGTTTTTCCTTGTTCATCATCCAAATCCCTTAGGGAGGAGTAGCATAGCAACTGAATGTATTTTGTGGTGAAGACAACTTACATAGAAAAACAAAACATGGGAAATCACATTGATGAAACACAATTAGGGGAAATATTAACTCTAAATATCATGAACTATGGCTCCAAGAGGTATATCAGTGGATGTTCTCCCCATCATACTTTAAGATATGGGAGACTTTTAATTAAAATATGAAGGAAAAGATTCCATTATTTCCCTTCGGGGGAAAAAATCCATTATCACATTAACTGTATTGTACAAAAGTTCTTTCATCTCCCACCTTACATGGTGAAATTTCCTTCTTTCTCATTGGAAGTAGAAAGAATCTGGATATTACCTTTAGTAAAAATTTAAAATTATCTTTATAGAAAGGGAGAACAATGAATGGAATCACTTTCTTGAGCCACGGTTCAAGACAATCATTTGCCCTTAAAATACATTAAACTATTTCCTTGTTTTAAGTAAGAGCCTCTGGTTTATTACTTGTAATGCACAGGAGTAAGTTGTCACATTTTCACTTTGATTATAAGAATTGTCCCACACTTGCCTGTACTGAATTAATATTGACATTCATAAACAAGACTAATAGTAGATATCAGAATAATAAATAATTAGCCCCATGAATAGGCATGTAGAAATTATTTACTGTTTTTCCCTGTTGTGGTCATTATAGTAGAGTTTGCTTATCTGTAAAAATCACAAGTGAAATGTGCATTGTGTTTCATGGGATAAAAAGAATGTTTCCAACACAATATCTGGGGTTAACTCTCACAACACTCTTGTTAGAAAAGCATAATCATCCCTATTTTTACTGATGAATAAATTGATTCCCAGGAAAGATAAGCAAGATGAGTCAACTCATCATCTTGACTCCAAACTACAGGCTTTTTCTACAATGCCTTCTTCCTTCCCTCCTTTTCAAGTTTTGTTTCCTTCCTCTCAACACTTCTCATTTCCAATTCTGAGGCAAAGCATTTATACAAATACATTCACAGATACTTGCTTATCCATGATAGGTTGTTTCTAGTCTCCTCTTTTAAGTATCCTCAAGGCTGAGGGAGAAAGGATTCTTCTGATCAGCCTTTTCTATGTGACCCAGCCCTTCCTCTTCCCATAAGCTGAAGGAACACCACAAACAGACTTTAATAGCTGAAAGCCATTCTTTTCTTTCTTCACCTTCATCTCTCCTCCCTTTTCTCTATTCTAGTATTAGAAAAGGACTGGAGAGCATGTCCTTACAAAACACTCTTCTGTTAGTATGACCTATTTAAATTTTTTTTCGACTTTGGTAAAAAAAAAAAATAACATAAAATGTAGTCTCTTAACCACTTTTAAGTGTACAGTAGTGTTAACTATATTCACATTGTTGTGTAACAGATCTCTAGAACTTTTTCTTCTTGCAAAACTGAAACCCTATCCTCATTAAACAACTTCCCATTTCACCCTCCCCCAGTCCCTGGCAGCTACCCTTCAACTTTCTATTTCCATGGTTTTGACCACTTTAGACATCTCATGTAAGTGAAGTCATACAATATTTGTGCTTTTGTGTCTTGCTTATTTCACTCAGCATAATGTCCTCAAGTTTCATCCATGTTGTAGCATGTGATAAAATTTCTTTCTGTTTAAGGTGAAATAATATCCCATTGTATGTATACAAGACATATTTCTATTTATCTATCAATGGACTTTCAGCTGCTTCCACCTCTTGGCTATTGAGAATAATGCTGCAATGTACGTGGGTGTGTAAATATCTTTTCGAGATCCTGCTTTAAATTCTTTTGGATATATACCTAGAAGTGGGATTGCTAGACCATATTTTTAGTTTCTTAAGGAACCTCCATACTGTTTTCCATAGTGGCTGCAACGTTTTACATTCCCACTAGCAGTGCACAAGGGTTCAATTTTTCTACATTTTTGCCAATACTTACTATTTTCTGTTTTTTTGAAAGTGGCTATCCTAATGGCTCATTGTGGTTTTGTTTTGCATTTCTCTAATGATTAGTGAGTATGTCCTTTCTTTATTTAAAATGTTTTATTTTTATAATTGAATGTATATTATGTGCTAGGCACTGTGTTAAGTGCTTTACTCACAATGGCTCATTACTTTTAACAACCATCCTATGGAGTAAATGGTATTATCCTTATTTGCACATGAGGAAACTGAGAATCAGAATTTAAGTAATTTTCCTAAGGATAGAAAGCTGCTAAATGGTGAAGCCAGAATTTAAAACCAGGTCTGACACCAAACCTCATATTTCTAACCACTGAGCTATTTTCTCTCTGCCTTTTGCTTTACCCACTAATTTTCTAAAACAGTGTTTGGTGGCTAACACACAGTCCTACACAAAAGAAAGGGAAAGTAACATTCATAAGTGCCCATTTTGTGGTGGACACATTGAAAAATGCTTTCAGATGTGTATGGCTGCATGGGTTTTGGAAGGAAGTGAACGAGGAATGTCCTTGCATTTTACACATACAAGCATTTACTCCATTTGCCTGGTTAGCACTGTAAGTCAAACAGTACAATGGGAAGAAAATTGAGTTTGGATTTCTTACCATAGAGTCTTTGTAAACTTGAAGCTCAATTTTTTACTGGTAAATAGATTCCTAAGAAATATGCAGGAATCCCAGACAGAAAAATTCCAATTTCAATTAAGGAGTTGATTGTATCAGTGTAGAGAGGGAATATCAGTAGGAGAATGTACCCAAGTGATAAATGGCAGGAAAGAAGAGACTTAGCTAGGGATAAAAGGAAACAAAAATAAATGATCATGTAAATATAGGAGCTACCAGTTGGCCTGTTCTCTCTGACACTTGCTCTTATTCCACCAGCTCTACTTTCCGAGTAAAATGCTTCCAACTGCTCCAGGTGGTGTCCCTTGTTCTGCTGCACTGCATGGCTGCACCTCACATCAGTGATGAAGGCAGTGGGTCCAGAATTATAGATTTAGCTTTGCTTATGTAGTGATAAACTCAGAGCTGATTGTGACATTTAAGATGATCCTAAATTCAGGAAAACTGGGCCATGTGAAGACATGACTTTTGACTGTCTATGGGAATTCCCCAACATGGAGATCTGTAGCCCAATCTTCATTTGCTCATGAAAAGCATCAAGAGAACGGAAAACCAAAATTATTTTATCTGTGCCTTACATTTAAGAAACACATTCACGGGGCTGGCCCCATGGCTGAGTGGTTAATTTTGTGCACTCCACTTTGGCGGCCTGGGGTTCACTGGTTTAGATCCTGGGTGTGGACCTACTCACTGCTCATCAAGTCATGCTGGGTGGCATCCGACATAGAAGAACTAGAATGACTTGCAATTGGGTTATATAACTACGCACTGGGGTTCTGGGGAGGAAAAAAAAGAGGAAGATTGACAACAGATGTTTGTTCAGGGCTGATCTTCCTCACCAAAAAAGCATACGTTAAAAAAGAAGAAGAAGAAGAAGAAAAAGAAAAAGAAAATAATACTCAGGGATATTTCAAAATGGTTCCTTTAAAAAAAGAAACACGTTCACTCCCACCCTCAATTATCTGGATTGAAATAGATTGGGATATATTACTGCAAGTTTTCAAATTTATAACACCAATTATTTAAAAAAAAAATCTTTAGTTAGCAGAGCATAAATCTCCCAATAAACTTACAGAAGAGACAATAAAAATGACTGTTGGTATTTATAATATTCATTGAGTGCTGCCAATGATGCAGGAACAGAAAAGCTAGTTAGTATTTGTAGCCAAATGTGGTATCATCCACAGTCTTCTATCACCAGAGTAAGGGGGCAATGTACTAAGCTTGGTATAGTATGTTCTATCACAGCCTCCAGTGCAAATCTGTGAGCCAGAAACAGCAAGCCATATCTCAGCGTTTCTAAATGTTACAGATTTAGAATTGCCGAATTGAAAAGAAACCACTGAGTGTATTAAATGCTGCTCATAAATATCATATCGCATCACTGGAATCACAGCTATCTGTGAAAATTATACACAGATTTATTATTCCATTTCATCAGGCCATTTCGTCTGTTCTCTTTACAAAAACTCTTTATTCATTTTGCTTTCTTTTCCTCTTCTATGTGGTTTATTATTTTCTTTTTCATACTCTATTAATAGTTCAACCTCTTTTAAGTTTCTAAATGAAACTTCATTATACTTTCTTTTTAAGAAAAATGGCTGATGATGGTAAATAATAATGATATGCAAGAAAAAAACATGAGAGCTATAACTTCTCTAAGTGATTAGCACTTTATTTCTGTTGCTTGGTCTTAGTTCTTAATTTTTATGTATCACTCACCTGGAAGATGGTATGGGTATTAAGTCCTGCAAAACACTTTACAACACAGCAGCAGGTTCTGTTGGTTATTTCAGTGATGAGATGTAAAAGATAAATCTAAAATGTAAAGTGTTTTGCAAAGAAGGTGATGATTTTTGAGAGCAACTGACTTTCACATGAATATATATATAGTTTTTTTTGGTGAGGAAGATTGTCCCTGAGCTAACACCTGTGCCAATCTTCCTCTATTTTGTATGTGGGATGCTGCCACAGCATGGTTTGATGAGTGGCATGTGAGTCCAGGCCCAGGATCCAAACCCACGAACCCTGGGCTGCCAAAACAGAGTGTATGAAGTTAACCACTACGCCACCAGGCTGGCCCTGTACATCAGTATTTTTAATGGGGAAATTTCAATAAAATTTTCATACTAAGTGAATTCCAGTTAATAAAAAATTGTTTTCAGGAGATAGAATTGGTGCAATTGGTATTTCTAGTTTACAAATGATAAAACAGAAGCTTAGCAAGATTAAAGGAAATTCCCAAGGTCATGTGGTTTCATTAATAACTAAATGTGATTTGAATCAGCATTGTCATATTCCAAAGTCTGTTTGTGACCCAACATACTGTACTACTAGTGCTATATTGTATTGTTATTTTCATTTAAATATTTTGCCATAAATATTTCTCTATGTTTTATATGGATATCATTTTTACTAGCTATACAATTCTCCATCAAGTTGATGAATATTTTCTTTTGCTGTTGTTTGTTTTTGCTCTTATGAATAAAGGTATAGTTGACATTGTCATACATATTTTTCTATTTCTGTTAAATTTTACCCTCAGGATAAATTCCTAGATATGTTAAGTGTTGAGTAAATAAGAATTTTTTAAAAAGTTGTCTTTGTGGGGCCAGCCCCATGGCTGAGTGGTTAAAGTTCTACGTGCTCCACTTCGGTGACCCAGGGTTTGTGGGTTGGGATCCCAGGTGTGGACCTACTCCACTCATCAGCCACGCTGTTGAGGAATCCCACATACAAAGTAGAGGAGGATTGGCACAGACACTTGCTCAGGGCTAATCTTCCTCAGGCAGAGAAAAGAGGATTGGTAATGGATGTTAGCTCAGGGTGAATCTTCCTCACACACAAAAAAGTTGTCTTTGCTTCTTATAGGTTATTTCTTTTATTTAAAAAATTTTAACAAGAAACCATAGAAATAATGCATAAATATAAACTAGTTGGAAAATTCTTGAGCAACATCGTGAGGCATTTCCAGATAGTGTATATTTCACTTATTCTGATTGGCCCTTGGTCTTTCAGGCTACATTTTCCGTAAGTGCCTTAATCTTATAATCGAGAGCCTGACAAAACCAGTAGCTGAAGTTGAAAGATGTCTTCCACCAGAAGATACATCATAGCTGCCACACCCTACCAAAACAAAGAATGTATTTATAGTGTTATACAGATGAAATTTTAAATTCATTGGTATAAATTTCCAGGATTTCACAATGAATACATCCACAGTAAATACAGTCATGCTTACTATGTTAAGATCCCTTCTTAAAAGAACCCTTTATAATACAGTTCCTCATGGGTTATTATTTATGTCTTCATCAACTCAACTTTTAAATTTTCTGCTCTGGAAAACCCTATTCAGTAAAGCCTGTTAAACTAATCTCATTTCTTCTGATCTTGAACATTCCTCAACTTACCCACTCTCATGATCGTTATTCATTAATTTATCAATTGCTAAGTCTTTTAGATGCTGAGAATAGAGCAGTGTCTAAGTGACAGATAAGATCTTTGTTTTCAAAGAGTTTACAGTATTGTTGAAGGAGGCAGATAATACAAAGCAAATAGACATTTTTAGGTTGTAATAAATACCATGAGAGAGTGAAACAGGGAGATGGGATAGAGATAGTCTAGGGCAGTAGAGTGGGGAAAGAGGGCTACTATTGTAGGATGGTAATGACAGAATTATCCAAGTATTTGAGCTAAGACCTAAAAGCTGAGGAATGAGTAGTCCATGGAGCAGTATATATGCAAATACCATGGGGAAGCAAAACGTTTGTCCTATAAAACAGAAGGAGGGCCAGAGGGACTTGGAGTATAGTAGATGTGACAGGAGATGAGCTTGTAGAAATTGTCAGGGCCTGATCATGTTGGGCACAGTGGGTCATGTTAAGGAGTTTGGATAGGAGAGTGAAATGATGTGATTTACTTTTTTAAAAGACCATCTGGCTGATATATGTCTTGTTGGAGGTCAATCTCTATCTCATCTCATGATGACATCCAGTGTCTGGCATGCATTAAACACTGAACAACTAAGTACAAATTATCCATTTTATGTCCAGTATCTTCTCTTATATAGTCTCTCCTTCTTAACTGTCCCTTTTTCCCAGTTACCTGACAGCCTTGGAAATTCCTATTCATTAAAACTCAGCTAAAGCATTACTGCTCTGGGAAAACTTCCTAAACTGCAGAGCTGAGTGAAGCGCCCTCCTCTATGCAGCTTTTGGACTTTGTGCTCACTCTGTTGTAATACTGGTCATGCCTTATTGCACTTGTGGGTTAAGTTATGTCTCTCCTTCCCGACAGTGCTTAGCAAGGTCTGTTTCTTATTCTCACTTAATCTTCAGGTACTATGTTAGATGATCTGCACATATTCTGTTCCACCTAAACTGCCTTTAACTGTCAGTGTATTTCATCACTTTTACCCAACTTTAAAGCCAACTCAAGAGAGGATGACCTTTCTAGAAAACCTCCCTGAATCATCCCAAAACAACTCTGCACCCCCTTCACAGTATTATAGGTTCATTCCAGATAATTCTTATTTTGCACTAACAATTGGCTTCCAACTACTTCCACATTAAACCTGTTTTTATCATTAAGCATGAGTTCTTTGAGGACAGAATTATGTCTTACTTATTTCTAAAATCCTGGTCCCTACCACCATGTCTGGCACATAGCAAATACTGAAAAAGGGAAATTATTATGAGTCTGAGATGCTTAAAGCATGTTTTCCATAAAGACAAGCTACATTAGTAGAAAAGATATTAAATCCTCCATTTATAGTGTTTCCAAAGAACGAATAATTTTCAATCAGAAAGTATATTTTTATCTTTGCAATGATCCATAGAAATAAGTCTTTATATGTGAAAAACTGGATAAGGCAGAAACTTTAGTCCTATACATTAAAAAAAAACAAAACCCCAATAGCCTCTTTTTAACAGTTGCTAAGAGCAATCTCTCTTTTACTTGGTTGGCAGTGATTTGGGTGATGGTGTGCAAACGTAAAAAGGTAGAGATGAGTTTCCCTAGCTGCAGTAGATGATCCGTCCCTAAAATCTGGAAGTGCAAGAAAGGCCAAAGAGACTGAAATGAAGGTTAGGATGTTCACACACTTTTTAATTTTTGTTTTTGAATACATGGACAGCCATATGGGAAGTTAGGAATTCAGCCAAATGAACGTCTGCATTGTCCCCTTTTGTGGTTAGAAAAGAGCAAGGTGAATGGTTCTCTGGGCATAGAGGAGAGATCAGCATCCTTATACCCACTTCCCTTCCCCCACTCTAAAATTCCTAAAGCAACAAAAAAACAAGTATAACCAGAACAGATAGTGCTACTGTAATGGGACAGGCAGGGGAAGACAAGGATTTTCACTCACAGTTATTTACTGGAGAAAAATTAATGCTGGCATGGCCATACTATAATTAAGGTTACAAACTCAAAACTCTTAAAATGCTAATAAGAGCTCGAGAAGGACAGAGGTGATTGTGCTTCCTAACTGTCCCATCAAAGGTGTAGGAGGGCAGCGACCTGAGGAAGGCATGTGTTGCTTCAGAATCCACATCCTGCCTGTCTCTGGTCAGTCTCTGGCCCAAGATCTTAGAGCCCCCTCATAGATTAAGATGCTTTAAGATGCTTTCTTGGGACTCAGCAAGACATAGGCCCCTGCACTCCTTATTTTAAAGCTGAGTGAAGATCTGTGAATATTCTCAAATAAATGACTATAGAAAATGACTGGGACAAGAAAGGAGTTCTTGCTAATAACAATTTCTGTAAGATACACATCAGATTTACTTACATTGAAGAGAAATGCAGGGACCAGTGTGAATTATTCCACATGGCTCATGCTTAAACTGCAGTGGAAGTGCCCTTCTCTTGAGCCTACATAAAAGAGCCTGGAAAATGAGTGTGAAGACTGAGAGGCTTTAGCTATAATCAGCTAGATGCTCTGCAAACACAGCAACAGGTATTTCTAATGTAAATATGCATGGCAAGAAAGAGAGAAAAATTCAGATGGCACATGTAATGAGGTGTTTTTTTTTCTGATTACTCCAGAAAAATCAAAGCCCACACAGAAACAAGACAGTAGGACTGGAAAGCCCCTTGTACTTGCCATTTTGTTCAGTCACTTATGAGGAGTAGGGAGAAGGGTGAGATACTGGAAAACAGAACCAGGTGCTGCCAGTTCAGATTTAGTGCAACCACTGAACAACATAACCAAGAGAAAATGAAAACTCTAGCCAAATCGTTTCTTTCACTGGGCAGAAGTAGACCTCAGTCACCCCTGGCAAGAGGAGGCATGGTGAAGTGGAGGAGGCTGGGGCTAGAAAACATTTTAGTTCTGAGTTCTGCTACTTACTGGCATAGGATCCTGGATAAATCCATTAGGTCACTTTGAATGAGCTGGTTTGCTCAACTCGAAGATATTGATACCATCGTCAACAACAGTTTCACAGGGTTTGTTTTAGTAAATGAGATAAGATTAGCAAAACTAATTTATTATCATTTCCATAAAAATAGGCTAGCCTCAAATGTTCTTGGGAACTGCTCCATCCTTACCAGTCACCATCCCAAATTAGAAACAATTCCCTAAAATCTTCTTCCAAGCGCACCCACATCCTAATCTCCTCTTCTCTCTCTCTAATTAGTTTGCTGGTCCTTTTCTGATTGTCCACCATTATTCTAGCCAGCTGTGGGGCAGCTCAGGATATCTGAGGTAGACGGGAGAGAACTTTAAGCACATTGGAGAAGCGGGTGTGTATTGGTATTGATTTTTTTTTTCTTTTAAGATTGACACCTGAGCTAACAACTGTTGCCAATCTTCTTTCTCTTTTTTCCTCCCCAAATCCCCCCAGTACATAGTTGTATATTTTCAGTTGTGGGTCCTTCTAGTTGTGGCATGTGGGATGCCGCCTCGACATGGCTTAATGAGCGGTGTCACGTCCACACCCAGGATCCGAACCCTGGGTCGCCGAAGTGGAGCACAGGAACTTATCACCCAGCCACCGGCTGGCCCCGGTATTGATTTTTTCATAGCCTGTTTTGCTGTGCTCATGATTTGGCTCCTTTCCCTTTGTATTCATTCACTCGACACTTCCCCGTATTTGTACTGTGCTTTGCAATTATCCTCACCAATAACTATGTGCAGTATGTGACATTACTGAGCTGTATGACTGCGAAGCCTGTTTTCCCACGTCCTGCAAAAGACATGGCTCTTTTTAAAGTCCATTTTAAATGGGCCATATTCATGCGTAACTAGTGAAACAAAGATAACCAGAGTACTATTTTAGCACTTGAAATCCCTGAAATAGGTTTATGACAAATAGAAGACCAAGAGGTAATCAGAAAGCTTGGCTATTGTTCATTAGAGCCACTGGACATAAGAAGCTATCGATTTCCCTTAGCTGAGCTTTGAAAACATCAATAGCCCATGGCACATTTGATTTTCTGACCTGGATGCTATAATGATTACTGAGTTCAGTCCGCTCAAACAAGACATGGTCACTCTAATAGGAATTAGTCCCTGAACATGGTCAAAGAACTTATTACCAAATAACTAGGGGTAGGGAATAAGAAAAGAAAATGATTAGTAAAAAAAACCTCATTACTGGGCATTTACAGTTTATTTTTAACACTAATCTCACGGTACAGAGATTTGGAATAAAATGGCATGGCCTCGTGGCTATTTAAGAAACTGATAAACTGTAGAAATTATATCAAAACTCATCCTGTGATGACGATCCTTATGGTCTGTGTAGGGAAGTATCAATGACCTCTAAGTCAATTAACCTAAAATAAAAATAGTTGATACATACCTGATCCATGTTTACAAACATTTCTCTAGATTCAGTTCCCCTCAACTACCTAATGCTAAATTTATAAAGGCATATTAGGCCAAACTGTACTGTCATATTAGGCCTTAAAATATTTTTCTTCCCTCTTTTTTTCTTGATTTTACAAAAAGGTATATATCTATTCATAAAAATGTGACAAATTGGGAATCATACCTAGGGATATCTATCCAGGAGTGTTTCCAAATGTGGCACTAAAAGGTTAAAAAGAAAAGGAGTGAAGTCAGACTATATATTAGGACATTGTGGAAACAATCAATTCCTGACACAAGTCTTATCAACCAACCTACTCATATGAATTTGTTATAGACACAGTCTTAGCTCATTGGGCAGCACACTGGATGAGTTAACTCAAGCCCCTTGAAAATCACTCAGGTCATGGATATAGTAACATAAACATGATGGAAATTCCCATTTGGTCAGCGTTCACCACCTTGGCTGAGAGCAGGTTAGACTATGGAATTCCATGTCTATTTTTGTGGGTCCATCTTAACTTGCCATAGGGAATCAGAACAACAAATCCTGATGCAGCTGGTATGCATACTGTGGTCTTTAGTTGATAATTTTTACATTTAGTTGATATTTCTGATCTGAACATAGTGCAATAACAAGAATAGTGGAGAGTGAACTTTAATTACTACACCAAGCTTTGTTGTAAGCTTTACATGGATTAAGTCATTTGATTTTCACAATGCTCCCAGATTATTTTCCTAATTTTTTTCAACAATGAATGTGGCGCAGAGAAGTGCAAATTGCTCATATTTTCCCCTTATGAAAAAAAGTCTCAATGGGGGCAAAGAGCAGTGGATCATTTCAAACTCACCATAGCAACAGCATCACTAGCCAGGAGAGGAGGCATATCTAGGATGACATAATAAGCCACATTAGTCAACAAATAAATAACAGACGCAATGGGCATGGACACAGAAATGGCCAATGGTAGATTCCTAAGAAGAGAAATGCAGTAGATATTTTACTGTTTGAACATTTGGAAAGGAACCCAAGAACACAAGAATTGCATCCAAATGGAAAATTTTCTTGTGACCAGAGATGGTGATTCTCCTCACAGTTTAGAGCAGTTTCTCCAAGACATCTTTCTTTCTCTCTCTCTAATTTATTAAGAAACTGTCATCCTGAAATAAATAAACTTATGTGGTCTTTGTTTTGAAAAAATCAATTATATACATTCTCCTTACAAGCATATTTATAGCTACAGGAGAGTCATTAAGCTTCCCATTACAGAAAATGCATTCCCTTATCCTTGCAGGTGATGAAAGATGAAATTCTGAGGCGTTAATGGTGTGGCAGGCAGGATATTTGGCCCATATGCTCTAAATCCAATGTTATGCCTGTGAATATGCTGCATAGATGGCAAAAGAGAATTAAGGTTGCAGATGGAATTAAAGTTGCTAATCAGATGACTTTAAAATAAAGAGATTACCCTGGATTATTTGGAGGAGAGGCAGGAGAGATTGAAGGTGTAAAGGGGATTCTACTCATCCTGGGGGCTTTGAACATGGAAGAAGGGGATTGTGAGCCAAGGAATGTGGGTAGCCCTTAGAACCTGGGAGCAACCCTCAGCTGACAGCAGCATGAAACAGGGACCTTAGTCCTACAACTGCAAGACACAGAATTCTGGCAATCATCTGAATGAGCAAGAAAATAGATTCTCCCCTAGAACCTCTAGAAGGAAATGCAGATCTGGTCACACCTAGATTCTAGCCCAGTGAGATCTGTGTCAGACTTCTGACCTACAAACATACAACAAGTAAATAAGTACTTACATTAATAGGTAGAGAAATAAAATATGTAATAAAATAAATAATAAGTCCACTTTCTCCTATGGTGTGCTATGCCAAATGCAGTGCTACATATATCAATCTGGTTATATCTCAAAAAAGTATGTTTAGAGGGGCTGGTCCTATGGCCGAGTGGTTCAGCAGCCCAGGGTTTTGCCAGTTTGAATCCTGGGTGCAGACATGGCACCGCTCAAGCCACGCTGAGGTGGCATCCCACATGCCACAACTAGAAGGATCCACAACTAAAAATACACAACTATGTACCAGGGGACTTTGGGAAAAAAAGGAAAAATAAAATCTTAAAAAAAAAAAAAGTATGTTTAGAGAAAACCCTAAATTGCTAATGGATATGTATAGTGTAGTATCATTGATGAAATGACACTACTGTGGATATATTCATATGTACAAGATTTTTAAGAAGTGCATGGGGATGATTTCTCTTTACCGCAGGGTAATAATGTATTCTGGGAAGAAAAATGTGGTGATGATGGGAGGAAGATAAAAGGATGAAGCCTCAGTTCTATTGATAGTGTTTTATTTCTTTAAAAAAGTCAGAAACAAATATAGTACCTAGTATGTGTGATACATGGAATCTTTGTTATATTCTGTACATTTGAGATATTTCACAATTTGAAAAAGAGCAAAGGGGCCAGCCCGGTGGTGCACATTCCGCTTTGGTGGCGCTGGGGTTTGCCAGTTGGGATTCCGGTGCTGACATGGCACCACTTGTCAAGCCATGCTGTGGCAGGTGTCCCACATATAAAATAGAGGAAGATGGGCACAGATGTTAGCTCAGGGCCAGTCTTCCTTAGCAAAAAGAGAAGGATTGGTAGCAGTTAGCTCAGGGCTAATCTTCCTCAAAAAAAAAAAAAAGAAAAAGAAAAAGAGCAAGTTTGCTCATATATTAGTTCATATATAAGGAATGAACCAATTATAATAGTTGGCAAAGGGTCAGAGAAAAACACCCTGTCAGGTATCTTAGAAAATGGCCAACTAGCCTTCTCCTGGCTATACTCTCACTTCAACTGTGTTGTTTTCTTTCTCATTTCCATATTGTGTTATAGTGAAGATTTTCCAGCCCACCAAAGGCCTGACTATTTTTAGTACACATGGATGTTATGGATAGTTGTTTATATTTTGGTTTTCTCCTTTTGTCCCTAATCTGACCTCCTTAAGGGCAACAATGCTGCTTTTTCATTTTTTTCTCCTCTAAGAATTCTATACATGGTTGTTGAAAAAATAATTTTGTGAAGGTTTGGATTTAATTTGAGGTATATGAACTTTGGGTGGCACTAATTTGTAGGGCATAAAAGTACATTAATAATAAATAAAACAACTACTATTATCAGAATGTTTTTAAAAAGTGATTATCTTACAAAAGTAGCAAGCTCATAAGAAAAGGTATGTTCATCACATGATAGTATAAATTTTGACAGAGCACCTTTAAGTACCAACTCTTAATGCTCTACATTTCATTGAATTTTTGATACTGACAGGTCCTTAGGAATTCCAATGCAGCGCCACTCTCATTTAACGGTTGATAAAAATTGAAAATTGACTTGAGCCTTTTTTTTTTCTGTAAAATGACTAACTTATTTTACGCCCCCAATAGTAGAAATTCCTTTTGGTAACACACAACTGTTGGTGCTTTTTGACATACTCTCAAATCATATTTTAAAAGCTTCCCTACTTTTACAAAGAAGACAGATAGATGGCTAACAGGTACATGAAAAGGTGCTCAGCATCACTAATCATCAGGGAAATGCAAATCAAAACCACAGTGAGATATCACCTCACATCTGTTAGAATGGATATTATCAAAAAGACAAGAAATAACAAGTGTTGGTGAGGATGCAGAGAAAAGAAAACCCTTGTGTTCTGTTGGTGGGAATGTAAATTTGTGCAGCTACTATGAAAAGCAGAGGGTCCTCAAAAAATTAAAAATAGGACTACCGTATGATCCAGCAGTTCCACTTTGGGGTATTTAGCTGAAGAAAACAAAAACACTAACTCAAAAAGAATCTGCAACCCTGTTTATTGCAGAATTATTTACAATAGCCAAGACATGGAAGGAACCTAAGTATCCATTGATGTGGATGAATGGATAAAGACAATGTAGTGTATATATATATATAGGCAATAGTATATTTATTAATCCACAAAAAAGAACAAAATCTTGCCATTTGCAATAACATGGATGGACCTTGAGGGCATTATGCCGAGTGAAGTAAGTCAGACAGAGAAAGACAAATGCCATCTGATGTCACTTATATGTGGAATCTAAAACAAACAAACAAACAAACAACTCATAGATACAGAGAACAGATTGGTGGTTGCCAGTGGTAGGGGGTGAGAGATGAAGAGTGGGCAAAACGGATGAAGTGGGTCAAAGGGTACCAACTTCTAGTTGTAAATTACATAAGTCCTAAGAATGTAATGTACAACATAGTGACTATCATTAATAATACTGTATTGTATATTTGAAAGTTGCTAAGAGAGTACATCTTAAAAGTTCTCATTGCAAGAAAAGAAATTTGTAACTATGTCTGGTGATGGATGTTAACTAGACTTACTGTGATGATCATTTTGCAATAAATACAAATATCAAATCATTATGTTGTACACCTAAAACTAATATAATTTTATAAGTCAATTACTTCTCAATTAAAAAAAGATTCCTTACTCTTGAAAAGAAAGTTTCTAATAACCATTGTTGTTTATTGCTGTGTATTTTAACAATGTTTGCTGTAAATATTTCTTATCTTTCAATATTTATATCTTGTCTTCCTAAATAACTATTCTTCATTTTGCCTATCCCAAATTCTGACCCCATAGTCAAAATTTTTTTAAAAAACTGTTAAAATGTCTTTTATGAATAAACTATCTTTGGATTTCCTAAAATAGCCATTAGGTAACACAGGTTGGTTTTTAGGATTAAGTGAAATAATTGTGCGGAGAAAGCTACTGAAAACTGAAAAGCCAGATAGATTTAATTTTTCATGGTTAGAACATTTAATAATGGCTATATCTGAGACTCCATAAAATTTTCTTTAAACTGTGATATTAACTAACTTAGAGCCTACTAAACTGTCTAGCTTAGTCTTTAGGAATTATATTACAGATTAATATTCATGTAATGTAGTAGTTAATGTTAATTTAACTACTCCATGGGTATTTTTTGTTTATTTACCTACATATGCCCAGCTTTTGGTCTTACCTTTAAAAATGAAACGGTCACCCATGGATATAATTAAGATGAGAGTATGTGGTTCCCCACTTTACACTCATGCATTTAACTAATGTTAAGGCGCCTGTAGAGAAAATGAATATGGTAAGTAAAATACAGCATTAAGCTAATTATATCACAAGAATAGGTTCTTGCAAGAGCCAGTGTTCAGGAAGAACTTGCAATAGGATGAAAGTCCATTGTTTAAAAAATAGAAATCTTACATTTAAGAAAATGAAACCACTTTATATTTGAAAAAGAAACAAATTTTGTGTAGTAGTTCTTAAGCTTCATCTGCTTTTATTTTTTCTACCCTTCCTCACGCTATGATTAGAGTGGCTTGATGAGTTCTGAAAGCGATCCTAAAGTACAGTTAGTTCCAAATGCCTGAGCTGGATCTCACCAGACATCTCTCGGACTTATGTAGAGAAAACTAAGTCCACCCTGTGGCACAAATCCAGGGACACCATTCACATAGAGTACATCTCTTATTTTCCTGTGGTCATATCTTGGCTCATGCTATTCTCTACACATGGAATGTTCTACTGTATATTCCCTTATATTTCTGTTTGTCAAAATCCAGTCTTTCAGAGTCTATCTTGATAGTCACCTTCTCTAAGAAACTTTTTCTGATCCCCAATTCAAATATAATTTCTCTCACCTTTGAACTATTATAATATTTGTTTATACATTTCTGATGGAATATCTTTGTGTATGAGGAAGGTTGGCCCTGAGCTAACATCTGTTGCCAATCTTCTTCTCTTTGCTTGAGGAAAATTGTCTCTGAGCTAACACGTGTGCCAATCTTCCTCTATTTTATGTGGGTTGCTGCCACAGTGTGGCTTGATGAGCAGTGCTAGGTCCATGCCTGGGATCCAAACCTGTGAACCCTGGACCACCAAAGCAGAGTGCAAAAACTTAACCATCACACCACTGGACTGGCCCTGGAATATCATTTTTGCCTATGCCATTATTTATATGTGTTTTATACTCTCTATAGAGTATAAGCTAATTGAGCAAGACTTTATTCTATGTCCCCACAGGTTTCTAACATATAGAAGATTCATAACTGAGTGGAATGGAACAGAATTAAACTATAAAGACTTAGATCCCTATTCTAGGTTCATCATCCACAAACAATAAACTGTTCTTGAGTGATGAACACGAAATTACCAATTATTTTTTTAATAAAATTTGTAAGTAAAATCAATATGAAATAAATGAATGCAACTTTCTGATAGATAAAAGGTCCTAAGTTTAAAAATTGAGTATTAGAAATTCAAATGGCTACCTCCCCAAAATAGACCAGCCCTCAGCTAAATTTGAAATATTAGGTTGATAGGGCTTTAAAAATAGCCTATGAAGTCTCCTTGATTAAAGTTAGATTCTAAGAGTCTGAAGGGCAAAGTAGAATACTTACATATGCAGGGAGCCAAGATCTATTTCCCTGCCTCATATGGGGGCTCACAGTTTGGCCAAAGAGATGCAATAACATGTTTTGTAAATGTGATTGCCTCTGTGGCCTGTTCTGTGGTTCAATGAGGAATAAAGATGACCAAAGTCAGATGAAAGCAGTAAATCCACCAAATGCTTCCAAGATGTATGCACAGCTTGCCCCTCACTTCTGGATGAAGGTTCCAAGTTCTGCATGACATAAAGCCCCAAACAGTAAAAAAAATGTCCAACAATGGCCCAGATAATCAGAGAAAGCCTAGAAGAGGAACTATGCATCAGAACTCCCTTGGGGGATACAAATATGCCTGAGCTAATTATACGCTCTACTGTAAGAGAGATGCCATTCAGTAAGGTTATGTTCTGCTTCATTCGGATTTTTCCTTCTTGGTCCAAGAAGGTTGTCTTGCTTGTCTTGCTTATCTTCTGCTAGTTCTCCATTACTGTGTGTGACATGTTTACTACAGCATATAGAAAAAGAATCAGCCATCTTGTGCTGGAATCACACCTGTGGGTGGATGAGAGGGAAAAAAGATGCTATTCATAAGATGATACAAGAAGATGGAAAAAACAATTCTTGGCAACTCTCAAGCCAACAGTAAATGTGAAGAATGTTTAAAGAATACTCAGGAGAAGTTTCTGAAATGCTGTCACTGAATGAATATACCGAATGACTTTATTTTTAACATGATCCACCCATTCATTTATTCGTTTCCATGCGAAGGTAAAGAACTCAGGAGACAGAGGTTCTAGGAATACAAATGATAAAGCATAATCTCTGCCCATGATCTCAGTCTGATGAGAAAAATTAGAACATAATGTAAAAGATCACTCATGCTGCAATGAGCTCTGGAAGAAGCAGCAATTAACTTGTCTCTGGGATTGTGGAAGTGTCCTTTGGGATCGGAATGATGACTCAGAGTTCCTAGGTGCATGACAGGAGGAATAAGTAGGGTTCACAGCATGTGCAAGACAATGACAAAAGAGAGACCAATGGGGCAGGCCCAGTGGCGTAGCAGTTAAGTGCGCACGTTCGCTTGGGTGGCCCAGGGTTTGCTGGTTTGAATCCCCGGTGTGGACCTATGCACTGCTTGTCAAGCCATGCTGTGGCAGGTGTCCCACATAAAATAGAGGAAGATGGGCATGGATGTTAGCTCAGGGCCAGTTTTCCTCAGCAAAAAAGAGGAGGATTGGCAGTAGATGTTAGCTCAGGGCTAATCTTCCTAAAAAAAAAAAGAAAAGAGAGAGACTGGGTAGTTTGGCACAGCTGAAGTTTAAGGTATAGAAAGGGTGGTGCTAGCAGCAGAGCCTAAAGTACATAACTGCAAACTTCAAAAGTTTTCTTGCCATAAGGAGATTGCCCTCTATCCTCTGGATATTTGGGGACCTTCAAAGATTAAACAGATGCAGCAAGATAGGGTCTGCTTCAGAAAGATGAAAGAAATCTAGCATGGAATGATGGCATTTCCCTAAAGTAATTTAAGAAATTTATCACATCCTATCACAGTTGAAGGCATCAACCATAGGACAGTCTCTGAAATGGCTCTCCGTGTTCTTGCTCCTCTCCAGTCATCCTCTACACAGCCTCGGTAAGTAATCTTCAAACATACAAATCACAGGTTATCATATCATTTCTCAGTTTAAATTTATCCAATGGCTTCCATTACACATAACATGATTTCCAAACTCTTTACCAAAAACCCTATGTTATTCTGGCCTCTGCCTACCACTGTGGCTTCAGCTCACAGCTCTCTTGTCCTTATTCACCACCCTCCAATAACACTGGCCGCACTCTTCCTCCAGATCTTCATCCGACATGCCCCTCCTCTTCACTGGCAGAAATCTCTCAAAGCTTGCGTTTTTAAAAAAGTACCCTAACCATTTTTTATCTAAAGTAGGTCCTTCTCCTCGATCCCTCTGAAACCCACTATCATTTATTTTCTTCACAATAACATGGTATGATCTTATTCACTTAAATAAATTTGTGTAATTCTTCCTTGTTTGTGTATTGCCTTCCTCTTCTACTAGAATATAAATCCCTTGAGGACAGAGATTTTATCTTTCTCATTGCATCTCTACTCTCCAACATGTGGTCAGTGTTCACTAGTGATTTCTAGAATGAATGAATAGTAAATTTCACTGTTAAATTCCTTGTCAGGGAGAGGGTACATCAGCAAGATGTCAAGAAATCTAACAATGTGGATGATGCTATCTTAGACAATCGTGTTTTTTTTCTTAGCAGAATGTGCCCAGGATGTCAGCTAAGCCACTACTTGTAAATCTTTTCTCCTTCTACTAACCCACTGGGGGTTTCTGCACTGTTTTCCAGTGAAAAACTTTTATAATCTCAAAGGATAAGTTGGCTTTTGATAGGAATTGTAGAGTATTTAGTAGCTACATTGGAAAGGACATTTTCCCTTCAATGGGACTATATTCACTACAATTCATTCACTGATATTGTATTTCTTCCATATTAACACACTAAACATTTTATTATTTCTGAAATTCAAAGAATATTTAAGGAAATGTTTTTAATTGTCTGTCATTTAACTGAAGTATAACTATGCCAAAATCTGAGTTTTTCTGGAAGCAAAAATATGAAAGGTTTTCTCTGAGTCCTTGAAAAAGATCTGTGTGAATTAGGCTCTAAAATGCTTTCATCCAGACCAGACATGCCATGAGTCATTGGAAACTCACTGAACTGAAAGATAGCGGGAAGCAAATCACAGCAGTAAAAAGATTTTCAAAACTGTATAGAAATGGCATAGAAATGATACAGAAAATGGCATAGTTCTTATTGTATTTTATTTACAGAAAAATTTTATTCACAATAGCCAAGATATGGAAATGACCTAAGTATCTCTCAGTGGATGAATGGATAAAGAAGATGTGGTATGTATAAACAATGGAATATTATTGAGCCATGATAAAAAAGGAAATCCTGTCAATTTGCAACAACATGGATGAACCTGGAGAGCATTATGCTAAGTGAAGTAAGCCAGATGCAGAAAGGCGAATACTGCGTGGTATTTGTGGTACGAATACTTATATGTGGAATCTACAAAAAACCATCAAACTCATTGAAACAGAGAGAAGAGAAAAGTGGTTGCCAGGAGCTAGGGGGTGGGGGAATAGGAAAATGTTGGTAAAAGGGTGCAAATTTTCAGCTATAGGATGAATAAGGCCCGAGGATCTAATATATAACATGATGATTATAGTTGATAAAACTGTATTGTATAATTGAAATTTGCGAAGAGTAAAATTTAAGTGTTCTCATCAGAAAAAAAAAGAAAAAGAAAAAAACCCAATAAATATGTGGGGAAAAGAGAAAAATTAAAGTTTGATAGCCTATGCAAAGCACAGGTTCTCTGGTGGTATGATAGGAAAATTCAGAGCATGAGGTTACTTGATTTTATCTTAATAAGAACACAGGGTCCACAGGATGGAACTTAATTTCTGATTGGTAAGGTGCAGGAAAATAAATCCATAGTCCATCCAATCCATTTGTTTCCTTTCTGAACAATCACAACATCTGGTATGTAAGTCACACTCTCACTCTAACCACATCATAAATCGATAAAGAACCATGTATTTAAAAGAAAAATGAAGGTTTCACAGAGCAAATACATTGGACGTGCCACTTGGTTTTTAAGAAAAGCTATTAGAAATTCCAGAAAGACAAGGTATAACCCCTTGTACTTTTCTTTCTGTTCAAGCCATCAAAGAGTTATGTTGCTGTGACTGGTAACTGATAGAAACAGTCAAACTTCCTTCTCCTGGGAAAATCCAGCCTTGCCCCTCGTGCCCCTTGTAGTTTGAGAATTCCATTAGCAGAGTCAGATAGCAGTCATGTGTCAACAGGAAAGTTCTCCAATTAACTAAAGTGGAGATGTCTTCTCACACTTGACCTGAGAAAAATACAGGTTCTGCCCATGATGTTGTAGGAAAAGTCCAGAGCTTTGTATCCTGTTGCTCCATAGTGTCTTAATAAAACAGAGCTTTGGATTCTTGCATTTATACTTAGGAGACAAGGTGAGAGAAGGTGGTTGTGATTTGGGACAGGAAGTAAGAAAGCAAGAAAGAACATATGATTTTTCCCTACGGAAACTGTTTGGTTAGGGAAGGATCTTACCCGTGAGGAGAAGAGCACTTGTCAGATCATTTCCTTGGAAATCTAAATCTTCTTTCCTTACCTGACAGACAGTGCACTGACTTCCTTGTTGTCTTTCTGGAGCTTTAGCTCAGTCTTAGTCCCACTACCTTGACTTCTAGAAGCCAAGCTCCTTTAGTGGCTGCTAAACATGACTATTATTGCTCAAGGGCATTTTACTCTGAAGTGGACTAGTTCTGTTCCCTAATGACTATTTATGTTATATATGCACAAGATAAACGAGATATGAGCAAAGAGGAAGACTCTTTAAATAACTTCAGTTGAAGAGATTTCTTTTTCCCTCCTGCTAAAGGGATACTAATTCTTAAAGAGTTAATCTGAAAGGGTTAGAAATAATAGGCATTGGTCATTTTTCACCATGAAGAAACTACTGTGTCTACTTGATCTTCATTTGGTAGAATTGTTAAATTATCTTAGTAAGGATGTGTTCATTCATTGCCCATCACCCATGACCATGCAAAGTATTTGAAAGAGAACTGAAAAAAAATTGAGCTTTTCAAAATTCATCTCCTTTTTTCCCACTGGAAATTAATGTCTCCTCATTTACATAGATTTTTTTTCTTATGAAGAGTAATTGTTAGAAATAACATCATTCTACTTTTTAAATTTCTTGATATAGTTCCAGAATCATTACTAACTTAAAAATTTTTAAGGTTCTTCCATTTATTATCCTTTTGATAGTCACCATCTATTTACTGTATTTCAGCAAAGTTTTACTTATCCAGTCTTCTCTTTTCTTGTTTCTGATGATCTCATCAATTTTCATGATTTTAAATAACGTCTATATGCTCTCTATTTATTGATGACTCCAAAATTTATTTATCCAGTTCATATTTCTCTGATCACAGACTGGTGCTTGATATTTTAGACTTCTCATTGCAATCTCAAACTTAACATACCCCAAACTGAACTTCGGTATTTTTCATCCCAAATCTGGTTGTTCTCAGTTTTTTCTATTTCAGAAACTGATAATATTATTCAACCACATTTTAAAGCTTAAACCTTGGGTGTTGTCTTGACTCTTCTTTTCCCCCATCCCCATATTTCCATAGCCAATACGTGGGCAAGTTCTTTCTGCAAAATATATCTTGATTCTGCCACTTATCTCCATTTCCACTGCCAAGACCCTCGTCCAAGTCACACAATCTCCCACCTGACTGGTCTTCCCTTCTCTACTCTTGAGTTCCTAAAATTCATATTTGCATGTAGTAGCCTGTGTGATTTTTAAAACTGCAAGTCATCACAGGACTACTCTTCCAGAAACCCTCCATAATGTTCTCTTTGCACTTGGGATTATACACACACACTCTTTCCTGTGGCCTGTAGAGTCCTGTATGATCTCGCTCTTCCCTACCCCTTCCTGTTCACTGTTTCACTGGCCTCCTCTCCATTGCTCAGAGAAAGCTATGCTTTTTCCATCCCAGAGATTTTGCATTTCTTGTTCTCTCAGACTAAATGGTCATATCCTTGTAAGGCTGGTTCCTGCTTTTCTTTCTTTTTTCTTTTTTTCCTTTTCTTTTCTCCCCAAAGCCCCCAGGTACATACTTGTGTATTTTTAGTTGTGGGTCCTTCTAGTTGTGGTATGTGGGATGCCACCTCAGCGTGGCTCGATGAGCGGTGCCATGTCTGCACCCAGGATTCAAACTGACGAAACCCTGGGCCGCCTGCAGCGGAGCACGTGAACTTAACCACTCAGCCACGGGGCTGGCCCCCTCTGTTTTTTTTGAGGAAGATTAGCCCTGAGCTAACTACTGCCGGTCCTCCCCTTTTTGCTGAGGAAGCCTGGCCCTGAGCTAACATCCATGCCCATCTTCCTCTACTTTTTATATGTGGGACACCTACCACAGCATGGCGAGGCAAGCAGTGCCATGTCTGTACCCGGGATCCGAACCTGAGAACCCGGGGCCACCGAGAAGTGGAATGTGTGAACTTAACTGCTGTGCCACCAGGCCAGCCCCCAACCTGCTTTTCATTTAGGATTCAACTTCAATGACACCTTTTTATTAATTACCCTAGTGTAAGTCTCCCCTGTTATTCACTACTATTGCTTCCTTTTAGTCATCAAAGCTCTAATAACAATCTGTAATTATTTAATATATTTATTTTGTTTATTGTCTATTTGCCCCACTATAATATAAGCTCTCTAAGGACAGAGATGCCACCTCTCCTTACTACCATCACAACTATAGGACCTACTAATAAGTAACAGGCACTCAATAAATCTCTCTTAAGAAATAATACTAGCAACCCCACTTCACATCAAAATCTTGTATTATTTGGTCTGATTTTTCAGCATAGTAATTTTGGTCTGAATTTTCCAACATCTGCACATTTTCACCATGCTGTGCTTATATAAGCAATGCATAGTCATCTCTTTTGATTATGGAACCAAGGAACATGTGATATTGTCCAGAAAAGATTTCCTGATACCTGAATAAAGGACGTTTAATTAGCACTATTGTCTAATGAGTAATACTATTATGAGTTTGAACATACAGTATGCTCCTAATTTCATATCCTGTGCAAGAGTTTACCTTTTAGTAGCAACACTATGTTACTGACTCATGGCCAGCTTAAATATCATTAGAGATCTTTCTTCTTAAAGCATCATAATTTTTTATTACAAATAAATATGTTTATTGTGGAAAAATATTTAAATACAGATAGTTTAGATGGTTAAAATAAAATAATCATAATCCCAACAACTAGAGATCTGTGTCCTTAATCTTTATGACTATTCTACACATAAGTACATATATAGTTTATAAATTTTGAATCATAGCATATATATTTTTAAGAAACACAATTTTCACGAGATATATTCTCACTTTGTAATGACATTAAATATTTTTCTACAGGTCCATGTTAATGGTATATACATGTTCTATTATGAAAATATGCCATAATTTATTTAACAATATTCAAGAAATATCAATTGAGCACATTCGTGGCAGGCATTCTGCTAGACTCATTGAAAGTCATTGTGAATAAGACATAATGCTTGTCCTCAAAGAGTTTACAGTCTCGTGGTGAATACAGACCAAGAGCCAGGCACTTGCAAGGAAGGGAGCTAAAACTGTGACAGGGGTGGGTTTATTAGTTCCCTTTCGCTGCTATAACAATGCAAATGTATTCTCTTCCAGGTCTGGAAGCTACAAGTCTGAAATCAGTTTCACTGGGCTAAAAGTCAAGGTATCAGCAGAGTTGGTTCCTTCTGAAGGTTCTGAAGGGAGAATCTATTTTCTTGCCTTTTCCAGCTTCTAGAGCTGCATTCTTTGCATTCCTTGGCTGGTGGCTCCTTCCTCCATTTTAAATTTAGCAGCATAGCATCTTCAAATCTCTCGCTGCTTCCTTGGTTGCATGCTTTCTTTCTTCTCCCTCTCCCTCTTTCTTTAAAGACACTTGTGATTACATTTAAGGTCCACTCCAAAAATCCAGGATAATCTCTCCATCTCAAGATCTTCAACTTAATCATATCTGCAAAGTCCTTTCTGTCATATAATGTAATATTCACACATGGATTAGAATCTGGAAATCTTTGGCAGCTACTAATTTAGCAGTGGGTAAAGATAGCTTGGGGAGCCCATGGGAAGAGACTCATACCTAGGAGTCAAGGTAGGCTGAGTGCAGCTGTAAATGTCAAAGGTGAGACCTTTCAGAAAAATGTAGATTAGCCAGTAAAGAAAAAGAGAAGAATGGTCTTATTAAAGTAGAAGGAACCAGAGAAAGCTGAGGACAGCTGGGGTTTATGGGCCTGCTGATAGCTTAGGTAGATCAAGTTGAACAAGAAGAATTTGGGGCGGTTAGAAGAAAGAAAGGCAAGCAGAAGCTAGAATTTGAAGGGCTTATGTCCTAGGGTAATGGAAAAGCATTAGAGGGTTTTAAAAGAGGGAGGGACAGATTCATTTTGTGCTCTAGAAAGGTAATGCTGGTTCAGTGTGGAAAATATACTGAGGAAAGTAGCAATCATTTGTTCATTCAATATTCAACAAATATTTTTTCAAACTATTAGGAAATGCTAGGCCTTAAAAGTACTTAAAGGGGTCGGCCGGGTGGTGCAGTGGTTAAGTTCACACGTTTCGCTTCTCTGCAGCCTGGGGTTCTCTGGTTTGGATCCTGGGTGCAGACGTGGCACCGCTTGGCACGCCATGCTGTGGCAGGCGTCCCACATATAAAGTAGAGGAAGATGGGCATGGATGTTAGCTCAAAGCCAGGCTTCCTCAGCAAAAAAGAGGAGGACTGGTAGTAGTTAGCTCAGGGCTAATCTTCTTCTTCTTCTTCTTCAAAAAATTCAAGTACATAAAAAAATAAATAAATAAAAGTACTTAAAATAAGTATGGTTTCCACCGACCCATTTGGAATTTATTTTACTTGGAATAAAGCAAATAGACATTAAATAATCAAACCAATTATTTACAGTTTGAGAAATGGTATAAAAGGAATACATGGGGTGATGTGAGGAAGAATAACTGAGGACCCTACTTTAGATATGATGTTCAGGGAAGAACTTTCGGAGGAAATGAGATCTCAGCTGAGATTTGAAGAGTGAGAAGAAGCCAGGAGAAGATTCCTATCAAGGAAGATACTACTTGTGAAAGGAAGAGATAGAATGCCAGGGGGCCGGTCCCTTGGTCGAGAGGTTAAAGTTCCATGACTCTGCTTTGGTGGCCTGGGTTCACAGGTTCAGAACCCAGGCATGGACATGCTCCACTCATCAGCCATACCGTGGAAGCATCCCACATAAAAAATACAGGAAGACTGGCACAGCTGTTAGCTCACGGCTAATCTTCCACAAGCAAAAACAAAAACAAAAAACAGGAAGATTGACAAGGATGTTAGCTCATGGCAAAGCTTCCTCACCAAAAAAAAAAAAGAATGCCAGTGACTGCAGGGGAGCCAGGAGGAAGAGTGGTGTGACATGAGATCAGAGAGATCAGCAGAGTCAGACCTTGTAGATTTTTTTCTACGCATGAGACATCACTGAAGTGTTTTAAGCCAGAGGGTGACTGGGCTGAGTTTATTTTTTAAATACCAGGTGAATGTGTAAAGGGATGCTATTGATCTGAAGTGTGATAGAGCAATGGAGTGGAAAAGGTTTTCAGATTGAAAATATATCTTTGGAGATACAATTGACAGGACTTGTGATTAATTAGAAATGAATGGTGGGAAGTTTGAGAGTAGAGGGAGGAGGACACAAGGGAGAGAGGGTCAAGCTTATCTGGATAGATGGTGGTATTATTTGCTGAGATATGAAACACGACGAGGAAAGCAAGTTTAGAGTGAGCATGGTGGTGAGGAATGAAAAGGTGAGTTTGGAATGCGGAGTTTCCTGTGGAATATTCAAGTGGGCAGGTTTAGTATGAAGTGAACGTGGAGTTCAGGAGAGACAGCTGATTTTGGGAGTCATTGATGTCTAGACGACATCAAGACCATGGAGGGGGATGAGGTAGATCAGAGAAAGGGTATAGAATAAGAAGATAAGAAGATGCAGACTGAACTGAACCTGGACTAAGATGCTTGACCAGGAGAGGACCAAATGTAGAAGAAAAAACGGGGATGTGTGGTGTGACAAAAGGGAAGACAACCATTGGAAAAGGAGAGAAAGTTAGAGCATGGTCAGCCACATGAAACAGAAGAAGGAAAACTTCCCCTGGATTTAGAAACTAGAGGTTGTGTTAGTCATTTTTGGCCAGAGCAATTTCAGAGGAGTGGTTCAGACAGAAGCCAGAGTAAATGGGCTGAGGAGTGACTAGAAGTTAACTAGGGAGGTGCAAAAGTGAGAACTGCTATAGACAGCTCTTTCAAGAAGTCTGGCCATAACGTTGTTAAGCTATTGGTGGGAGTATCAATGGGTACAAACTCTTAGGAGGAACTTGACCATTACGCACTAACATTTAAAACATTTGTACTCTTTGATCCAAGTAGTTCAATTTCTAGACATGTGCTATAATACTTAAAAAGTATGCAGAAATATATGTGCCTTTTCACATTGTTTCTAACAGCAGAAATCTGGAAAATTAAAATGTTCTTCAGGTGCCAGCCCTGTGGCAGAGTGGTTAAGTTTACTCGCTCTGCTTAGGCGGCCCAGGGTTTCACTAGTTCAGATCCTGGGCATGGACCTGGCACACTCATCAAGCCATGCTGAGGTGGCATCCCACATAGCAGAACTAAAAGGACCAACAACTACTGGAGACAACAACTGTAATGGGGGGCTTTGGGAAAAAGATTAAAAAAAAGTTCTTCAATAGGAAATAGATATTAGTACATCTCTATAATAAAAAATGGTGTATCTATTATTTAATTAAATTAATTAAATTAATTTCTAGTGGCAAATACAGATAGATATAACCCACATAAGCAAAAGCTCTTTGGCTCCTCAATAATTTTTTTTTTTGTGGTGATTGAATCATACATTTTAATTGGGTGTATTTTTTTTTTAACTTTTTATTAAGATTATGATAGTTTACAACCTTGTGAAATTTCATTTGTACATTATTGTTAGTCATGTTGTAGGTGCACCACTTCACCCTTTGTGCCCTCCCCCCACCCCCCATTTCCCCTGGTAACCACCAATCAATTCGCTTTGTCTCTATGTTTAACTTCCACCTATGAGTGGAGTCATACAGAGTTCGTCTTTCTCTGTCTGGTTTATTTCACTTAACATAATACCTTCAAGGTCCATCCATGTTGGTGTGAATGGGACGATTTTGTCTTTTTTATGGCTGAGTAGTATTCCATTGTATATATATACCATATCTTCTTTATCCAATCAGTTGATGGGCATTTAGGTTGCTTCCACATCTTGGCTATTATAAATAATGCTGCAATGAACATAGGGGTGCGTGGGACTTTTGGAATTGCTGATTTCAAGTTCTTTGGATAGATACCCAGTAGTGGGATGGCTGGGTCATAAGGTATTTCTATTTTTAATTTTTTGAGGAATCTCCATACTGTTTTCCTCAATAATTTTTAAGTAATGCCTAAGTAAAAATCATTGTGGATTAATCTTTACATACACCTATGATTATTACCTTAGAGTAAATTCTTGGATGTTGAATTGCTGAATCAAAAAATATGCAAAAGGCTAAGGAGACAGGACAAAGTGTAATGTGGTATTCTGGATGAGATCTCAGATCAGAAAAAGGACATTAGGTAAAAACTAAGGGAATTTGAATGAACTATGGGCTTTAATTAATAATAACATATCAATATTGGTTCATTAATTGTAGTAAATGTACCATACTAATGTAAAATGTTAATAATAGGGAAAACTGAGTACAGAGTATATGGGAATTCTATGTACTAGCTTCTCAATTTTTCTAGCAATCATGAGCTGTTCTAAAAGATAAAGTCTATTTTTAAAAATGGAGTGCATTAGTGTCCTAGGGTTGCCATTAACAAATTACCATGAACTTGGTAATTTAGGAACAGAACAGAAATTTATTCTCCATTGGTCTGGAGGCCAGAAGTCCACAGGGCCATGGTCCCCCTGAAGGCTATGGGAGAGAATCCGTGTTTGCATCTCTCAGTTTCTGGTGGCTCCTGGCATTCCTTGGCTTATGGCTGCATCACTCCAATTTTTGCCTCTGTCTTCACATGGAACTTCTCCTCTTCCATCTGTGTCGTCTCCTCTTCTGTCTCTTATAAAGACACTTGTCATTGGATTTAGGGACCACCCACGTAATCCATGATGACCTCATCTTGACTTCTTTAATTTAATGACATCTGCAAAGATTGCCCCCCCCCCCCCCCACAAATAAGGTCATATTCATAGGTTCCAGGAGTTAGGACTTCAACATATCTTTTTTTAAGGCCACTGTTTGACACATTTTGTGCAGCATTAATAATAAAACAAGATCATGCCAGTCAAAAACTGGAGAATAATGCAAAAGTAATTTTGGTTTTAGAAGATATAATCTGGGTCCTCCTTTCTTTTTTTTTTCTTTTTGAGGACGATTAGCCCTGAGCTAACATCTGCCACCAATCCTCCCCTTTTTGCTGAGGAAGACTGGCCCTGAGCTAACATCTGTGCCCATCTTCCTCTACTTTATATGTGGGACACCTGCCACAGAATGGTTTGACAAGCAGTGTGTAGGTCTGCACCCAGGATCCGAACCAGCGAACCTTGGGCCGCTTCAGCCCGGAATTGCATGCTGAAGAACATGCGAGTTTAACTGCTGGGCCACTGGGCCAGCCCAAGGGCCCTCTTTTCTGACTGTACTTTGCCAGCCAATTTCTTTGCCTGTGAAGACTATTCTGAAATTGAGATCACACAGCTGTGTGATCTGCATGTAAAAGACCTTGGAGGGGTGAGTGGGCTGCCAGAGGTTAAAAAGACTAAAGAGATGTGTGCATGTGTCTGTTTTGCTTCCTGATGTAGTGTATACCGAGTCCTTGAACAGTGCCTGGCATACAGAGGATTTCAGGAAATTTTGTTTAGTAAATCCATGATTTGTCTCTGCCACTCTTTGGCATATATATATATATATCTTTGGGAAAGATATATATATATATGTATATTTGGCATATATATGTGTGTGTATATATACACACATACATATATATACTCTTTGGCATATATATATATATATATATCTACATCTATCTATCATTTATTTTTATTTTTTGGTGAGGAAGATTGTCCCTGAGCTAACATCTGTGCCAATCTTCCTCTATATTGTATGTGGGACATCACGACAGCATGGCTTGATGAGTGGTGTGTACGTCTGTGTCTGGGATCATCCAAATCTGCGAACCCCAGGCCTACAAAGTGGAATGTACAAACATAACCATACACTACTGGGCCAGCCCCATATCTATCCTTTTAAACTGTCCTGTATGTATACACTTTCCTCTACAACAAGAATTTAGGCAACTTGAGAACAAAGGACCACATCATAATTCTTTCTAGGCTGCATAGACCCAACACAGAAACTTCTACACAAGGGGCCTAATAAAGACAGATTAATTCTGATATTATCCATGACTGATTTATCTGTGAGCCTTGCTCATAGCTGGTTTTCCCCCTTTTGGTTGGGATGACGTTTCTTTTGGTGTAAAAGAATACAATGTCGGGTTTCATTATAGCAGCTGTTCAAATGTGTCATCAGGAATTTGGCAAATGAAAGAGGAAGAACCAATTGAGTAATAGAAAGAGTTCAAGAGCTGATTAAGAAGGTCAGGGTGGTTAAAGCAATGCCGTTAGAATCAGCAGTGTTCTTCCTAGACTCTGCAAATTACCAGCTGGGTGACCTAGAGAAAATCACACCTCAATAAACTCTCCTAAGCTCAGTTTCCTTGTCTATATGGTAGGGATAATAATGTTTTCAGAATTAGTGAAATTTGCAAAACAACTTGACAGGGTAAGCCTCGTAGAGAGTAAGCATTCAAAAAATGTTAGCTACTGTATTATTATTAACCAATTCCAGTTTTAAAAATCATCTCTCTGCTAATGACTCACACATTTAAATCTCTGGTCTGGTGCCCTTTCATCATCTCCAGGCAGCTGCCTATGGGATATCTCCAATTGGATGTCTAAAAGTTTTCTCAAATTTATTACATCCAAAACGGATCTCCTTTTTCCACTCCCCCAAAACAAACATTAACCAAAACCAAACCGAATCAAAACAAAACTTGTTTCTACTCTCTTTCCTATCCACTAAATTACTCAGGTCCAAAACCTCGAAGTTATCCTTAATCCTTCCCTTCCCTCTTATCTAATCTATTACCAAATTGTGTTGGTTCTAACTCTAAAATGCATATTGAATCTGTTCCTCTCTCTGTCTAAACTGCTCCACTCTAGCGCAGGCCTTCTAAGTGGAGTCTTACTCTTGCCTCTCCCCTCAGCAATATCTATTTTTCACAGCGCCATCAGTGGGTATAAATTTCTCCTTAAAACTTTTCAGCTATTTTCCATCATGTTTAGAATAAAATTAAACCGCTAAATACACTTGAAGTTCTGGACTGTATTTATCTCTCCGACCATCTCACACCATCCTCCTCCATCATCTTCTAGCTGTATTGCCCCCGGCTCTTCTTCTTCTTCTTCTTCTTTTCTTTTGAGGAAGATTAGCTCTGAGCTAACACCTACTTACAATCCTCCTCTTCTTTTTGCTGAGGAAGACTGGCCCTGAGCTAACATCGTGCCCATCTTCCTCTACTTTATATGTGGGACGCCTGCCACAGCATGGCTTGCCAAGCAGTGCCATGTCCACACCCGGGATCTGAACTGGTGAACCCTGGGCTGCCGTGTGCACTTAACTGCTGAACCACCAGGCTGGCCCCCCACCTCTTATTCTTGCCTGGAAAGTTCTCCTCCCACCCCTCAGCATGGCTGCCTCCTTATCCTCCATAATCTTGCATTGTCAAGTCACTTGCTAAGAGAGGTGTTTCCTACCACCCCAAGCAAATTAATTCTTTCCACTTCACATACAAATTCTCTGTCATGAGACCTTGTTCACTTAGTTACCTTCTTTTTTTGTTTGTTTACTGGATCATTGTTTTACTTAGCCATGAAAAAGTAATTTCCTTGAGGATAGAGTCCTCCTCAAAATGATAATATGCAAAGAAAAAGTTATGTGCACATCGTGAAACAACTAGCCCAGTTTCTAGGCTTTCAAAAAGCCTAATTTTGTGTAATCAGTGTAAAGACAAATACAAATAAAAAATGAGGGGGTTACTTCTCCCTGTTGAAGATATTCTCCTCAGAACATTTCCTTTAGAAAATCTTTAATTGTAAGTACTTTCTCATCTCTTTGGAATGTACATAAATCCTTTTGGAGACTAGACAGGACTTTGGTCAACTTTATAGCACAGAAATGTCTTTCTCAAGACCTGGGAGCCATCTCTTTGAAATGTAATCATCAAGGAATATAGCCATCTCCTGGTTTCTATGGGATCCTGGTAGAAGGCTAACTTAGGGGGGCAGCGAGGTGGGGGATCTAGCTCCAAGTTGCAAAACTACCTTGTGTCATAAAGATATGAAAAGTTTATTTGTCCTTTGGATAAAGGCAATCAGCTAACACAGATGGTTACCCCAATTACCAGGTGAATCTAGGATGAAATATGTATGACAAACAAAGCTGTCAAGTCCTCTTACTTGAGGACTAAGTTATTGTTTGTCTTTTTAGTCTTTTTGTTTTGAGGAAGATTAGCCCTGAGCTAACTGCTGCCAATCCTCCTCTTTTTGCTGAGGAAGACTGGCCCTGAGCTAACATCCGTGCCCATCTTCCTCTATTTTATGTGGGACCCCTGCTTCAGCGTGGCTTGACAAGCTGTACCATGTCTGCTCCCGGGATCGGAACCGGCGAACCCCAGGACGCAGAGAAGTGGAATGTGTGAACTTAACCACTGCGCCACCAGGCCGGCCCCAAGTTTCTTCTTTTAATTCAGTGTAATTTTCTTTACACAATGACTGTGGCAAGAATGATAATATTGATGAGGGTTATTTTAGGCTGGTTACTTTTAAAAACTGCAGACGGGGGGCTGGCCCCGTGGCTGAGTGGTTAGGTTCGCGCACTCTGCTTTGGTGGCCCAGGGTTTCGCCAGTTTGAATCCTGGGCACGAACATGGCACCACTTATCGGGCCATGCTGAGGTGGCATCCCACATACCACAACTAGAAGGACCCACAACTCAAAATACACAACTATGTACTGGGGGGCTTTGGGAGAAAAAGAAAAAATAAAATCATTTGTGTCAATATGTACTGTATACTACAGCTTTAAAAGAAAATTTAAAAACTGCAGACAGGAAGGAAGCTCTGAGGAGTAGAATTTACTTACCCTTTGTTAAGAGACATTTGCATTTGTGAAGGAAGTCTCCATCTGTGAGGGTGTCTCCCTCTCTGCACCAGGAGGAAGAGGGGATGACCTTATCTCTAGAAACTCTTAATGGGGACCGAAAGGACTTAAGTCTTGTTTATTGTGCTTGTCTGGTAACGTCACATAGATGACTCCTCCCACCACCAACATCCTCTGGGAAGCATAGGACATCCTGACTTAATCTGGTCTGATTCTTATCTAAAGCTATAGGACCACCCAATAACCAGACCCCACCTGCACTGATACCATTTTAACAACTTTTTTTTCCATATTCTTTCGTTTGTCTTGTAAAGAGATAACTCACATACCTATGCCTTAAATTTAGCCCTACCTTCAACCCAGGTTTGCAGTAGCTCTTCACTGCCAATGGGTCCTGTCCCCATGCAGCAGCAGCTCTGACTGCTCATGGGTCCCGTCCCCATGCTATTCCACACTATTCTCTGAATAAAAGAGCACTGCTGCCAGACCTTGAGTCTAAGAAAACTTTCTTTTGACTCTTCAGCTCGCCAACCCTGCATCAATATGACCTATAATGGAGAAAAAGAGAAGTAATTAAAAAAAAGTTTTATGTTGATCAATGCTTAAGAAATAGTGTCCTTCAGATAGCCATTAATTTATAAAAAAAGTAACTGGGAGATCTCATTGAACTTTGCAATCAATGTCTTATAGGGAAGGAAAAAGTCTTCCTTGACCCTCTTAGGGTCCCTGGCTGGGTCTGAACATTAAACTAAGACAGATTAACAGAAGAAAAGCATACACATTTTATTGAATTTTTACACGTACATGGGAGCCTTCACAAGAGAATGAAGACCTGAAAAAGTGACCAGAATGGGGAGCTTTTACACCTTTTAGACCAAAAAATAATACATTTGTGAAGAATTGACAAGACAGAGGGGTTTGGCCTAGGGGTAGTAAATGATGAATTAGTAACTAAGATGATAAAGGTTAGTTTAATAAGGTTTGTTTATACAGATATCTTGGCTGCAAATTCCTGGTCTCTGGTGAGAAGAATGTCTTCCTTCCTCCTGGTACAGGGAGGGTACCTTTCTTCTGGGAGTTTTTATGACCTGTTTCAGGGATAGGCAGAGGTCAGTGATCTTCCTGCTTCTGCTGTTTTCTCAAACTCCTTCAGCTTAAGATATTCAATATGCCAAGATGTTATATTTTGTAGTAGTGTGTCCTGAACCCTATCAGACTAAAACTAGAAGCCTCTGAAGTCTGCATTTCCTGCAGGCTTAGAATTGCAAAACTATTTTTTCCCCTCTAAATACAATATCGTTAGAGGGAAAACCACTTCCTGAGATTATGCTGTCAAAGACTACAAAGAACTTGCAATAGAGATGTTTCTTCCCCAGGAATTCTATTTACTTTTAAAACTGTCTCTTACTGACATAAAAGATGAAACGTTATTCTTTAAAAGAAAACTTTTCTCCAATAAGCCTGTATTTCAGGAATGATTTTTCCTATAATACTCAGGAACAAGATGCATCTATTTATGTTTCTAAGTTAATTAAATTGGCTCAGGCTCTTACCTGATAGAGTTGGTGGGAAGTCTGAATCTCGCTCTTTCTTCAGGGTCCTGAGGGTTATACCCAACCTGGCAGGTGGAATGTGGAGAAGTCTCATACTCCAAGGACCACACCTTTAACTTGCGGTACTGTCATTCTGCTTGCTCCTTCTGCTACATGCAGGTGCTGTTGGATGCTGGTCCTGTCTGAAGTGGACAAGCCCAACTTGCTGCTATCCACTCCTCCTGCCTCTGACCCCCATCCTGGCACCTGTGGAGTGCTATGCCTTCTTGAGTCCAGTGTTCACTACCAATGAAGACCTCCAAAACCACCGTCCACCCTTAGAGCATCAGGAAAGCTGCTTCTCAGTCAGGGCTGCATTAGGACTTTGGCGGTCTCCTTCCTCCATAAAACACATTTAAAAATCATATCTTACAACTGCATTCTTATAAAGACTGCTATAATCCTAGCTGTATTTGTTGTTGTTATATTCATTTTTTTCCTTCTAATTTTAAGAGAAATTAAACTTAAAACATTTTCATGGGCCCCAGGCTCTGTGCCTACAGTGTTTAACAGACAAATGGGCCAGCCTCCCAGTACTACTTTTCAGCTTCCTCCCTTAGGGGAGATTCAGCTCCATGGCCCACAAGGAGCCTAAAATTCTAAAACTATTAACTCATCTCTGTGAGTAAAAGAAATTTAGAATTTTGAGTCCTTGTAATCTTTGTGGGAGGCCTGGGTGAAATATCTCTCATTTGCTTGTGATAAGGTTATGCCCCTAAAACTAGAAAGAGTTAATTTTTCAATCTTTTAAAAATTTTCCTGATGCTTTAAACTTTGTACCATTCTGCTAAGGGGCAGATGTGGAAGCAGGGGTGGTGGCTATCCTGCCAGCCCAGAGTCTTAATGAGCACGTCTTTTTCTCTTCAACATTTTTCATTCAGTGTTGAAAACTACTTGGAGAATGTGTCAGAAATAAAGGTGAGGGAGGGAGGGAGAAGGTGAGAGCTCAGCACTGTATGACTTTAGTAAGAGGAAGAGGCTTCAAACGAAATGAAAAGTACTTGCAGCGATTTTCTTGGTAGTGTCCCTGTTTGCTCAAGGTCTCAAAATATCCTCAAAAAGGAATCAACCAAAGATTATGGAAGTTGGAGCTTTGGACTGGTTATCTACTATAGTGAACTCCCAGTAGTTGAATGAGAAGTGGCACATTTTTTCAAGAATGAACAGTTTCTAGGTTGTTATTTTGAGGACCATAGTGTGAGGAGGGTAGAATTCCCCCCCTTTCCCCTTCTGGTTCTTATGGCAGGTTAATAGGAGAAAATAAAACAAAGTTTAATATGTGCTGTGGAATAAAATGAAATTAAAACAACTCCTGAGAACTAGATGGATTCTATGTGGCTAACCAGAACCTAAAATCAAAATTGAGTCAAATGGCCATGATGGGACTGGGATGCAGTCACATACTCTGTTCTCAGGAAAACCACAGAATGCGTTCTTAAGCTTTGACGCTGCCAAAGTTCCTATTTTACAAAAGCCCCAAACAGCCCCCTGGGCCTAACCAATAAAACGGTGACCTGTGACAACCAATCATCACTAAGAGGCTTGCATCCCTCATTTGCATAAGCAGACCTGAGTGGGAAACTCGATGGCAAATTTTTTTTGAGACAGCCCTCTTCCTTTGTTCTCCTGGCGCATACTTTTGGTTTGCTGCCTAAGGCCACGTCTTCTGGGTTTGAAACTGTATGAGCAGTAAAGCTTTCCTACTAAATTCTTGTATTCCAGAGAGTTTTGTTGACACTGCCCATGGGGAATTCACATAAGCATGAAGCATTCAAAAGACAGTCAGGCAAAATGAAGTATATAAGTCTTTCTGAACCAAGAAGAAGGAGATAGAGGTCTGAGACTTCAAAGGGGGTGAAAGCAACTTACAGGAGGTGAAAAGAGTTAATATTTGGTAAACAAATGTTTGCCATGCCTTGTGAAGACAATGGGATCCAAGAGAGAACTTTGATCAAATAAGTCTTGCTGGTTTCTGCCTGTCTACCACACCTACTTCACATTATACTAGAGTTATTATGGTGATAGTTTCTTCCTGGGACAGGCCTTCTATCTTAAATTCTTTTAGGCAGTTTGGGGGAAGGTCAAAGGTTCTTCCTGCATCTTCTGAGCCTTGGTTGTTTTCAGCTCGAAATAATCTGCATAGCAGACTGGCTCATCTTGGGATGGTCTGCCCTGAACACCGTCAATAGTTTAAAATTTTTCTACATCTATAGTTGTTTCTATTTCACGGTAATATTTAGTTTTAAAGATAGATTCACTCAAATCTCTCCAAGGATATTATTTATACTTATTTTACAGTTGTCTTCTGTTTAGTCTATAATTTTCTTAGGTTTTTTCCTTCAGATGTAGAATTTGGGGATTCTTTTTAAAGTTGGTATCCTTAAATCATGAGATTTTGGTGGGCACCGTGCCTTGCACCTAGATTTCATAAGTAGAGCCTGAACAATAGCATATTGTTTCTATGTTAAGGACAGGAGACAGCCCCTTTAACTATTTTAATATACTCGCAAAAAAAAAAGTATGCTTACACTTACACATTTTAGATGAAAAAACAAGACGTTTAAAACTGACCTGGAAATAGAGATCATTTTGATTAAACTTGTAGATTCCATATTCTTTTATGATAAATAGTAAGTAAATACTTTAAAAGTATTTCAATTATATTCACTAGTGACTAGGTAAATAATTGTACCTAAATAGTGATGATTAATTGACCTTCGTCAAGTTGAAGGAGGAAGCCTGTGGATTTTACAGACATTATCCTTGGCCTAGTACCAGTCAACATTTTATTTAGTAATTTGGATGAAATTACAAAAGGCAACTTTGTCAAATTTGTGGGTGATAAGCTGGGAGATTCCATTTTTAGGCATCAAAACTATATTGAATGACTGGAACTAGGGTTGATTTTAGAAAAATTTATTTAAGAGACAACAGCAAAGTGTTCTGTATAGGCCTCAAACACTATGAGTATAAAAATAGAGAAATAAGACAAAACAGCATAGATGTAAAAGACAGGATCTTTAGCTGATAGTTAAGTATCAATTCAACAGTGACATGTGACTGGCAAAAATGGGCTTTTAGTATATTAATTATAAAGGAGGAAATAGCCCAACTATGCTGGTAAGACCTAACTAGGAACATCATGTACAGTTATGGGTACCATAATTTAAGAGGAATAAAGATCATGCCTCTTAAATAGCCATTGAAGGAAGAAGGGATTACTCCAAAGGAAAAAAAAAAAAGTCATCAAGAACAGAAGAGCTGTCTGGAAATATTATAAAGGGCTGTCATATGGAAGAGGGACTAGATTTACTCTACATATTATTCTAAGGTTTGGAACAAAGACCAATAGATACATACTATAGGGAAATAGATTTTAAATCAATTTACGAAATGACAAATAGAAATGGCAAGCAATAGAATATATTGGAGTATATGAGGAAGCCATTTGCTGTAAACCTAATTTGGCCTGACTTTGTTTTTCCAAAAGGGCCTGACATAGCCATTGAGCATGTACTGTATATCTGCTTTAAACATTTACTATGGCAAGAACAAATGGCCTTAAGATAAAGGTGCAACTTCCCCCACACTGGCATTTCCTTAAGGATAAGCATCTTTCCTTAAGCTAGGAACTGATTGCTGTGCTCGCCCTTGATCACCCAGCTCACCTGTGACCATGCAGCTTGAGACGAGACAACAGACCTGCCACCCTGCTGTGTTCACCAAGACAGCAGATCTACCTGCTGTGTCCATCAGTGGCTGTGCCAACAGAGCAGTCTCGTGACTATTGTAAAAGGACATTTCAATCAGATGTGAAACATCCTGTTTGGGGGTATATAACCACTTTGTACACCCCACTTCTTTGGTGCCCCTTCTTCCTTTGGGAAGAAAGCCCCGGGCCATGGTCCTCACATTTTAGCTAAGAATAAATTCACCCCAAATTTTCATTTATAGATTGGTTATGGATTATTTTCATAGACAGAAAGAACTATCTGATAGAACTGTTTAGAGGTGAAGTACATTGCCTGAATAGGTAATAAGTTTCCTCCTCATCAATGGAAGTTTTTGATCATGAGATATAGCCTTATTTAACGTCTTTATTGTAAGGAATTTGAGGCATCCAGTGCATAACTGCCCCTTTCAACCTAAAGATTTGTTAATTCTATGACATTAAATTACATGATTAAGAACGAAATTGGTAACAAGAGTAGAGGCAGTGTAGAAAAATTTTCCAGGACAAGGACTAGAATGGATAGACACATCAAAGGAAGATTGTTTTCAAAGAAAATATGGCAAAAATGACTCATTGGAGAAGAAGAGATAAAGCAGGAGGCAGGTTGGGAACTAGTCTCTTCAGGAGATGGGAGGTACAATTTTAGAGGAGAAACATATTTCTGAAACTAATGAGATGTTTGTGAGAATGGCTAAACATGAAAGCTTACTGACTTTGCTTTTCTCCTACCTGGTCATAATTTTTCTTCATAAATTAGGGAACTGAGTATTTGACTGAAGGGGGTGAGGGTGGGCAGAGGATTAATGACAAAGGAGGGAAACAAAACCCAGCCCCCACAGCTTGATACTGCTGCTGCAACACCCCAGTCTTTCCAAGTTGTGCCCCTTTCTTTAGTACAGCGTAACTTTACGGACAATTTAGTCTTGCTTCTTGTCCCGTATCAGCTCTGCTTTTATATATAACAGCTCTGCTGTTATAATTCAACTGTTTGTCCCATCTGAAGCTCTTCCTTAAAGAGCTGAGTTCTAGATTCTAATCTACTGATCTTATTATCATGTTTAAGTGAAGTGATCTTTCCACAATGCAAAACATGACTAAAACTGTTCTAGGAATTCAAGTTAGATGCAAAAAGAAGTAAAATTTTCTAATCAAATCTCAGTTCTGAGACTGTACATTCTGAAGACGAGTGTGGCAATCAGACATAAGGAAAACAGATCTGTGAACCTCAAGAGACATTATTTTATGTACAATTCTATCATGTTTCTTAAAACAAAGGGCCTCAGACTTCAGCATACATAATGGCCTGGAGGGTTTGTTAAAACAGATTCCTGGACCTCACCAGAGATCTATTCAGAAGGTGTGAGATTGGGGCCATGGATTTGCATTTCTAACAACTGCCAGTTGATGCTGAGGCAGCTGCTCTGTGGACTACACTCACTTCTGGGTAGCACTGTCTTAAAAAACACTGCAAAGAAGGCCTTCTTTAGCATTATCTAGTACTATCTAGTGAAAAAACATATTATTACAGATTATTAGGTCCCTTCCTAGAGTGACTGAATCTTAATCTGTCATTCTCCTACTACTTGTATAATTGTTGTCATTCATGTACTATCTATAATTTAGTACTTCTAATTCTTTTTATTATTATAAAGTGAAACTTTACATATTATAAACAGAAAACTAGTACCACTTGTCATATCTAGAATGTCATTTCAAATGAATTTAAAAAATTCTAAAATTCTTGCTAAATATGGTTCCTGAAGTTTTGAGCCTGAAGCCTATTCTTTTTGTTAACCAGGGGGATTAAAAGATGAAAGCACAATTGTGACGTTCTCCTTTACTTAATTAGAAGGCTGAAGAACTGAAAAGGACTTCCTTATTATATGACTCAAATGTTATTTAGTGCTGAACTAAAATATACTTAAAACAATCCCATCTATTACTAGCTATACTTGCACTACCTCCTGGGAAACTTGATTTAAAGGAAACTTCTTCCTTCCTTCTCCAGCTTCCATTCCACTGGACTACCGATTAGAGAGAGATTTAGAAAGTATCTGGCTCAGTGCCAGGCCCTGTTCTATACTGATTGGTCATACTCTGTTGCACCTTCCCCTAAACATCCCTGTGTTATTAAATACGGGTTATAATGAAAATTGGCTGCTGAGATTGTAACAGTTCTCTTGGGGATGAGGCTTACTGCAGATTCATCTTGATCCCTGACACCAATATTTTATTCTCATCACATTGTTATCATTTGTACAGAAAAAGTTTGCAGAGTTGTAATGATGATGCCTACGTGTGCCTCCCTCATATTAAATCACGGGAGAAAGTGACTGGAATGCACACAGCCATAAGCATACAGACTGGTTGGAGAGCTGTGAGTTTAGATCTAAGCAGAAAGTGGAAAAGACAGGGTAGTGTTCACTTTACCCATCCAGATCTACCACACCATCAAATTGATATAAAAGTGATTCTGAAGCCACCAAGATTCAAAAGAATTATTTTTTTATAATATATAGAGAGAAAGGGGGAAAAGCCAAACTATGTCTCAGACGAGTAATAATCCACAAAGAAAGTGAATGTGATAATGGCTTCCATCAGAAACACATGATACCTTAAGGCATTGTCATGTATAAGAAGAATATAATTATTACACTTTAAAAAATAGTTTCAATTAACCAAAGAGACAAAAAATTGAACTATGTAGCAAAATGCCAGTTTCTACTTATATTAATTAAAAAAAACCTGTAACGTCATGGAAGGAAACTAGTATTTACCTGAAGAAGAAACTTCTTTAAGCTTCCAGTTCTCATAAGGATTTTATAAAAACAATATGATCAAGGCAACAGAAATACCTTGATCAGTACCCTTTCATAACCTCACTTTTCCTCTTGAAATACCTTGAACAGTACCCTTTCATAAACTCACTTTTCCTCTTGAAAAAGAGTCACCTATAAGCTTTTATTTTGAAATAAATTTAAAGATGGTGATCGAGAAGCCATAAATATTTCTGGGTATGGCTGAAGACCCATTTGCTTGTTATCTTTCAACTTCTGTACTATAACTTTGGCAAATTCTTCTCCTTGGATGTCAGTGGTGTCCAGTAATTGTCTGACTTTTGAGGTCCTTGTAGGTTTGGTACTAACGAGTTCATAGTCCTCCTTCATGATCAAATCCCTGGACAGAAGGGCATCTAGTGATTGGTTAAGGCAGGCTTCAGTCATCTGGTTCACAATGTCTTCTCTCTTACTCTGGATCCACTGTTGGGCTATACCAGGTTGTAATCGCTCTACAGAAGAGTAAGGGATGACAATTAAAAAGGTGAGGACAGATATACAGCTATGAGTAAAATTACATTAAAAAAATACTGCATAAAACCTAATTTTCCTATGATTGTGTCAATATGTAATACCAGTATTTTGGGCCATGCTCTTAATTTTCAGGAAACATTCAGACATTTGGGTTACCTCTTCCCCTCCCCTCTCAGAAAAAGCACTGCCTTTTTATATGCTATAAATCATGGAGCAAAAACTATTTTATTTTTATTTTTCGTTTCTTTTTTAATATAAAGGATATCTGCACATTTGTTAAATAAACAAAAATAATTTTACCTTTAGTAACATATTAAGTCACATCTCCTCTCAGCACTCCTTTCTAGTCAAATGTTCATAGAATACCATTTGGGCCTATTATCACACGTCAGCAGTCATACCTTCTGGGATTGGAAGTGCTTTCCTACCTAAGAAGGTATCTATTTATTATATTGAGGAAATAAAGACAAATAAAACTTACTGTATGGCAAATCTTCTGAACACATAGATGTGAGGTAAATGACCGCATTTATAAAGTGTCTCATAGTAAATATTTACCTGAATTTCCCTCAGCTGAGAGTGAATTTATTATTGCTAAAGCGCATGGGGTGGTCTTGTGATCACAGAATGTTGCTCTCTGAGCTGCAGGAATGTTACTATCACAACTGTGATTTACTGGACAGTGATGCAGCACAGAATAGTCTTCAGTTTTTCCTATAAAACACAACATATTCATTAGAAGTAGAATATTCCTTAGATATTCCTATTAGCTAAGACATCAACATCTGGGTCACAGAGGATACTACTCAATGTCTTTAATTTTTCACTGTTATTAAAAAGCTGGTTCATAAACCGAATTCTGTAAGTAAATATTTTTTAGAACAAAAAAGGGTTTATACTGAATGTTTTTACCATACTTCTGTCTTGTCCTATGTAAATTATAAATCATAGAATTTTACTTCTTCACATAATCCCATTATTTCTTCTTCTGTGTCATCTTCCTCCTGCACTTCAAATGTGTCCTCTAAATCTATGTATGTCTTTCTTTCTACACTCTCTTTTGGCAATCCTTTTTAACCTCCGGGCCTCAATTACTACCTCTTCCCAAATCCATGTAATTAAATTCTCTTCATTGAATCTTAATCTTACATGTTCAACAGGCCACTGGACATCACCCTAATATGTGCGGCTAAGCACCTCAGATTAAAAAAACATTAAAAACTTAATTATTCATCTTAACTCTAAAATTTGTTTCAACTCCTATTTCTGTTAATAGCACCAATGTTCCCCCAGTCACCAGGCTTAACAACTTGTTTGGTTTTATCTTTTCTCTTTAGTCCTACAAGTGAAAAGTTATAACGTCCTTTCAGTGTGTCCTCCACAACATCACTCATACCACTCTTTCCTCTGGTACTCTGGATCAGGTCTCATAATCTCTGACCTATACTACAGTAATAGACCAATAGTTCTCCCCACCTTGAGTCTCCTTTTCCTTCTAAAATATGCTGCATATTCCAGCCAGGATGAATCTTCCTAAAGCAAAAAATTTTATCATGTCATACCATTGCTCAAAAACTTGCAATAGTTTGCTCCCTACCCAAGTAAAAAAACCCAAATAGCTTAGCCTGGTGTTTGTTAGAATTCACAATGGTATGACTCCACCCTCCTGATCTTCTCTCTCTTTTCATTTAACCTCTTTACCAGCTCAATCCAATTACTTGCTGTTCTCATGTTGCTTCTGTGCCTCTATGTTGTTCCTTGGCCTGGAATGACCATCCTTTATAACTATATCCGACCTCCAGCCAGCCAGAAATAATTTCTTCAGGATGACAACATGGTATAGTGGAGTGACATGAAAATATTTATCAAAAGACCTGGCTTCAAGTCTTGGATTTGCCAGCTACTAGCTATATGAGCCAGAAGTCTGGATCTTAAGTCTTTAAAATGATGAAATCTCCCTCACAAGGTTGCTGGGAAAGTACTTTGTAAAAAATGTTACACTTCCACTGTAATGCTTTAGCTTTATATCCATATCTCTTACAATGCATCATTTTCTATCTAAAACTATGATTACTTAGAAACAGTTCTCCCCTTTCTTAGAAGAGTTTTTTTTGTATCTTTCCACAGTGTCTAACATAATGCCTTTAATACTTAAATGTATTTGTTGAACATCCCACTACTATTTGTACATCTTTAGACTGTCAATTTTTAAAAATGAGTTATGAATGCAAATGACAGACATGTTCCATACAAACCATGATTGCTTGCCAAGAATATGGTCTTGAAAGAAAATGGAAAACTTGCGAGTAATGCTGATTGAAAAATTTACGTACTAGATAAAAAATCATTGTCTTGAGCTGAGAGGGACTTTGAGGTTCTGAGAGAACTACTACTTTTATGGAGTTGAGAGGATCCACACGATTCCTAAAATAAAGAGAGGACAAATGATTTAGGTTAATGGAAAATCATTTAATAGGTTATACAACTTTGGGGCCAGCCTGGTGGTGTAGTGGTTATGGTCATGGACTCTGTTTCATTGGCCTGGGGTTTGCTGGTTCTGGGTGCAGACCTACACATTGCTCAACAAGCCATCCTGTGGCAGAATCCCACACAGAAGACGAATAACAACTAGGATATACAACTATGTACTGGGGCTTTGGGGAGGAAAAAAAAAAAGAGGAAGATTGGCAACAGATGTTAGCTCAGGGCCAGGCTTCCTCACCAAAAAGCATAATTTAAAAAAAAGTCATACAGCTTTAATTTCTAAATAGTTCTTGCTTTTGGCTTATGATAAAGAATCAAAACTACTACAAATTATATCTGACTAAATTAAAGAAACACATATATAAAGTAACCAACAAAAATGAACTTTATTTATCAACTCTAATTGGAGAGAGAGGGCAATAATTAAATACTTTGGAAATCATTATTTTTTCAATATTTTCTACATTATCTCAGAGGCTCTGCCTAGTGGATGGGAAATTTGAAATCTGAAACTCTGGTTACCTATTGATTTAGAGCAAATGCCTATTCTCAATGCCTCAGGTTCCTTCAACATGAAGGGGCAGGAATCCATGAAAAAAGTAATATAGACCTTGGCTCCACTTCTAGCTCTGTCATGGAATTATTGACTAACTTTCGACAAGGCATTTAAACTCTCTGGCTCTCAAGTTCTTTTTCTGTAGTGTCTAACAATGTGCATGTATGGGCTCAAAGATCCAATGAAACAGTGTATATAAAGGTGATTCAAAAACTATGTTCTGTGCTTTAAGGTTCATTTTGAACATATTATTACTGAACATATGAATATGTTCAGATGAACATATAAATAATGAATATATATACATGAACATATATATTCTTAAAAGAAATGACTAATATGACATAAGTCTGAAAGAATGCTACTAAGGAAATCATTCTTTCTGGAGAGCCACAAAAATAGCATTTTCCTTTTATTAATCACTGTAAGAAATAAGAACAAGGCAGATATTATAGCTGTTTTATATTTGGATAAGAAGACACAAATATTGTGGCAGAACTGTAATCAATGATTTATTTAGTACTACCCTGTAACACCATTCATCATATAAAACAATGACAGGTATAGAAGTCAATGCCAAACAAAGAAGCAAGGACTGTGATTTGATGAGATGAACAATGAACTGAGAATCAGGAGAGCTGGATTTCAAGTTGGAGATTGCCATGGGCTACCTAACAAATCCTAGAACCCCCTGAACTTTAGTTTCCCATCTATAAAAGGAGTTAGACTAAATGATTTTTCATATTTTCTCACATTTTCAGTTTATCAATATAATTTGTTTTACCTCCTGTGGACCATGATTTACAGACAGGTTCAGAGATAACTCCATTTTCTTCTTGTCACATAAGTGAACAGTACTCGAAGCACTCTGTAACTGGAATGAATACATATATGAACTTTAATTGGAGGTGATCAGGAAATTATGAGTAAAATACAGTCTACTTAACATTTTTTTTATTTATGCAAAGTCAATGGAAAGAGAATGTAATCAGTTTGATGATATAGTATATAATTTACAGATAGAGACGGTGTAGAACAGGGACAATAACTTTAGAGACACAGACTTTGAAACCCACCTCATATCAATTTGCTACCTCGAGCAAATTATTGATCTACCAAGTCTTCATCTTTAAAAACAGATCAATACCTACATGCAGGATTGTTCTAGTAATTAAGTGAGATAATAAATATAAAGTATTTGGTACAAACTAGGTACTTAATAAATTTTGGGGGTGTGTGTGTGTCTATTTATCCATAATTATTAAGCATTTGTTATATTTTAGGCACTGTGCTTAATAATAAGTACTAGTATTATTTTCATTTTATAGATAAGAAACCAGGGCTGGACTAAGTAAAGGAGGCAAGGTGCCCTAACGGAATGATGAGGGTCATGGAGCCAATCAGATCTGGGTTAGAATCATAGGATACCTAACTGTTGACCTTGGGTGTGAGACAATCTCAACTTACTTGTCTATAAACTGGGGATACGAATACCTGTTTTGGGGGCTAGCCCTGTGATCGAGTGGTTAAGTTTGCATGCTCTGCTTCGGTGGCCCAGGGTTTTGCCAGTTAGGATCCTGGGCGCGGACATGTCACTGCTCATCAGGCCATGTTGAGGTGGTGGCCCACATGCCACAACGAGAAGGACCCCAACTAAAATATACAACTAGGTACTGGGGGGATTTGGGGAGAAAAAGCAATTAAAAAAAAAAGATTGGCAACAGTTGTTAGTTCAGGTGCCAATCTTTAAAAAAAAAAAAGAATATCTATTTTGCAGGATTATTGTAAGGATGATTAGAAGTAATATATACTCAAAGGCCCTAAGATTATTTAGTAAGCATTCAATAAATTTTAGCTGTTAAGCAGATGATTTACTTAAATGCTACACTTTTGTATTAAAACCATTAAGTGATTTACTCCTGTCTATAAAGCATGTTTGGATTTGTTACCATCACTATTGAGTGATTTAAAAACAAACCTATCAGTCTGCTGTTCTTCCCCAAACCAACATAATACTAACTGCTCTGTGGAACTTTAGAAAATTGGTGGGTTCCACACCCAGCCCTCCAGAACCCATACTTATGACTGTCTGCTCCATTACAAGGGTAAGAAATTTAGGAGGAAAAAACTACTTATCATCTGTGTATGTAATCTATATCATCTATACTCTACGTCATGTATAAAATGGGGATGATATTCTTTACCTACTAGTTTCAAAGAATTTATATAAGGATTTAAAAAGAGAAAAAAGGAACTACAACAACTCTAAGTGAAAACAATAGCAACTTAAAAACACCAAAGAAAGTAATGCTATTATTAAATGGTATGGTTCTCTTCCATTTTATAACCAACAAAGCAAATTTTTCTACCCACTTTTGCTCAGAAGAAGAGAACACTGTGAGGAGAGAAAGGGAACTGAAAAGATAAAGCAAAAAGAAATGTTATCAGAAGGTTGTATCTACTAAGAAGTAGAGAAATTGGAAAGTTCTGGAAAACACTGTACCTACTCAGAAGTAAGGAAGTTAGTGATAAGTTATCAAAAGAAGTGAAACACAGTTTTTAGTTCCTTAAAAAACTCAGGCACTAATATTGCCACCATCAATTTTTACTTTGGTAAAGGGTAGTTGTTTCCTTTATGTGCTTCCCTTTTAAAGCAAAGGTATGTCAATAGATCCAATAAACCACAACAGGCCAGTAGCAATGCTATTTAGTGATAAGTAACTGTAGCTTATGCCTGTTTACTATCCAAGAGTTTGCATAATAACTAATGATTTTTATTATCACATCTCAAATGCAATTTAATGAAACCCAGCAAGTGCTAAACTATGCTTACTTTGCCCCTAAAGGACTGTAGGTGCTTCATAAACAACTTTTGATGATATTAAGAAAACCTTGCAGTAATAAGTCCCTTCAATTGTTCTGATCTACAAGAGCCAGAATGAGTAAACAAGACAACTGTTTTAAGTAATTCATATCAACTGCTACTTTGCTTTATGCAACATTGAGTGATTGAGTGGGAAAATGAAAAAATAAAAAAATACACGTTTTGGTCTCAATTATTAATAAAAATTCTACAACTTAACTTGGCAATAAATCTCAGAAATGCCCAAGTACACTGAATAAAGAGAAGTGCAAGAGCCCTGACATCTATTACTCTGTATAAATTAAAACTTTAGGGAAATAAATGTAGATTAAAAAAACCCCTAGTGATTTAGGGCATTCAATTGTACACAACTGGCATTTGTTACACATTTTAAATTTACATTTGCTACACGGGAGTTCTTTGAAATCTGGAGGTGGCCATTTGAATGAAATGGAAAAGTTCTTTGGTGACAAAGGACAGACAGTATTCATAGTCTCTGGTAAACGCCCCTGCTCCAATACTATAGCCTACATCTGTGAAAAGTATATAGATAAAAACTAAATTAAACTAAAAATCTCCATGACTAATATATAATTGTTTGAAGTTCTAATTTCTAGCATTTCATTTAGCAATTTACCTTTGTTTTCTTTAGTTGAATAACAGCTTCAAGAAAGGTTATCTCTTCAAATGTTCTCAGAACTGGTTCAAGTTCTATTAAACATTCTACATAAGAAAAAAATACAATTTGAGTTCATATTGTTTCTAATCATTAAATTGAAAAATCTAAGTGCTAATATTTAACTGATAAGGCCCTAAGTCAATTTTCCCCCAAAATGATGACATTCAGCTGTCTTAAGAGCCTTTATTACAGGCACAAAGATAGACATATAGACAATGGAATAGAATTGAGAGTCTAAAAATAAACCCTTACAATTATGGTCAACTGCTTTTTGACAAATTTGCTAAGGCAATTCAATGGGGAAAGAAGTGGATATTCACATGGCAACAGATAAATTTAGACTCTTACCCTCACATCACAAACAGAATTAACTCGAAATAGATCATACACCTAAATGTAAATATAGGAAAAAGTCTTCATGCCTTGGGTTAGGCAAAGAATTCTTAGATATGACATCACAAACAGGATCCATTAAAAAAAAAAAAACTTGATAATTGGACTTCAAAAAAACTGAAAACTTCTGCACTTCAAAAGAGGCTATTAAGAAAAATGAAGACAAGCCACAGACTGGGAGAACATTTTTGCATATCATGTAACTTCTAAAGGACTTATATGTAGAATATATAAAGAACTCTGACAACATAATAAGAAGACAAATAACCCAATTAAAAAAAGGGCAAAAGACTGAATTTTACCAAAGGAGATATACAAATGGCTAAAAAGCACATGAAAACATGTTTAACATCATTAGTCATTAGTAAATGCACATTAATACTACAATGAGATATCACTCCATACTCACTAAAATGGCTATAATTAAAAAAACAGACAATAACAAGTATTGACAGTGACATTGAGAAATTGAAAACCTCATGCATTGTTGGTAGGAATGTAACATGATGCAACTACTTCGGAAAACAGGTTGGCAGTTTCTTAGAAATGAAAGATAAATTTACCATATAACCCAGCAATTCCACTCATAGGTAGTTACCTAAGAAAAATGAAAACACGTGTTCACACAAAGACTTGCATATGAACAGTCATAGCAGCATTATTCATAATAGCCAACAAGTAGAAACAATCATAAATACTACCACTACTACAACAATAAATGAACTTGTTGTTCAAGGAAGATGCCAGGGCTCCAGAGATAAAAGTGAGTGTCATTAACATACAGATGGTATGTAAAACCACAGTTTGGACTGGATCATCTGGGAAGAGTGTATACATAGCAAAGTTAAGGACCCATATTAGAGCTCTGAGGCATTGAAACAGTCAGAAATTGAATACAGGAAGAGAGAAAGAGATTGAGGGAGAGAGGATAGTAGTCTCTTGTGTCTTGGAAGCCATCAAAGGGAAAGTTCTAAGGAAGGAATTGCCAGTCATGTCTAATCTGCCAGGAGGTCAAGTAAGATAAGCAGGACCTTCCACCATCATCATTACTGGTAACCAGAACAAATGTAGTTTCAGTGGAGATATGAAAACAGAAGACTGACGTAAGTATGCTAAAAAATGAATTACAGGGAAAGAAATAGAGACCACAAGTATGGACAATTCCTACAAGGTATTTAGCTCTGAATGGGAGCAGAAAAATGAGGCAGTCGCTGAAGGATGTTATGGAGTCAAGATTTTTTTCCTAGATAAAGGTAGGAGATAATAATAGAACATATCTGTATGATAGTAGAATGATCCAGTAGACAGGCAGAGATTGGCAATGCAAGGGCTGAGAGAGAATATAAGGAACAGAATGCTGGAGAGGAGAATGGTATCCAGAACACGACTGACACTGTTTACATTTGTATATGTATGTGGACATTTTTTCTACTGTAAAAGAGATAAGGCAGGAAACATGGATATAAGCACAACTGGATCCGTAGATCTGGTAGTAGAACCAGGAGGGAGTTCCCTCTCATGGTTTCTATTTTCTTCATGTAGTGTGAGAACGGTGATCAGCTCAAAGGAAAGATAGAGCATGGGGTGTAGGAGATTTAGGAAGAGAGGATAAAGTATAATGTGCATTACCTCAGTCTTCTCTTGCTAAGTTCAGAATCTTTTAAGAAAAGCCATAGAATAAAGATAGATGGTGATCAAAATGTCACCTCTGTTACTGATAAAGCTAACTGAGAATGTACCTTCAGATCTGGAGCCACTGGGCTTGATAATGCTTTACTCCTGCAAGTTGACAGCTATATTCACTGAGTCACAGGCCGCACCCAGCTTCCACATGGGGGAGTATAAAATGTCTGCATCCTTTAGACAGGCTGACTTCTAAAGGAAGAAGAAAACTGAGAGGGGACCAGATAAGCATGCTCAGTTTTTCTCCAAAATTAACAAACGAGGTAAGTCTGAGGAGAAATGACTAAGGAACAGATAGAAGCTGGAAACATTCCTCTGATACATTCCTTCTTGGGGATTGAAATGGAATTTCATCTTTGCTTTGGAAACATGAAAAATGGGACTTGCGTGCCTCCTCCAGCAGTACAAGATGATCATCTAAGACAGCAATTCTCAAACTTTTAGGTCTCAGCACTCTTCAAAATTATTGAGTACCCCAAAGAGCTTTTGTATATGTGGATCATAGCTATTGATATTTACTACATTAGAAATTAAAACTGAGAAAAATTTAAAACATAAGAGTATATGAGAACGAATTCCATTATTTGTTGGAACAATGATATCATCACACCTTATTTAGCCTCTGGAAAAATCCACTATATACTCTTGAGAGGATGATGGTAAAAAGGGAAAATAATATTTATTATTTTGAAAACAATTTTGATTTTGTGAACCTCTTATAAGAGTCTCAGGGACCAATCCCCCAACCCCACCCCACACCTTAAGAACAGTTGATCTATCAGAATGGAACAATAGATGTATCTGAGAAGCATAATAGAATTGCTAAGTAGTATTTAGTGCCAGTTTTGGCCATTAATTTAAAGAGAAACCAGTGACTTCCACTTCTGGCCAAGATGGAGTTAACAATGACCGATTTATCCTCCTGCCTGAAACAACCAAAAAAGCCAGACAAAATATATGCAACAGTGGTTTTCAAGACACTGGATATCAGGGAACAAAGGACAGCAATCGTTGAGACGGGAAACAAACGAGGTGAGCCTTACGACTGCCCAGGCTCACTGCCTTGAGAGTTTCTAGCATTCTACAGTTTCCCACGGAGAGAAGGAAGTGAGGTAGAGCCTGGTGGACACTCAGAGTTGAGGAGACGGGGCTGAGAGTGTGGGTAGACAAAGGCAGAGAGACTTCATCGGACAGAGTACCAGAGAGGAGAGAGGTGTACAGAGGGAGAACTCTAGAGATCCGCAGAGGGTTCCTCTCAAGTATTCAGCAGTACTGATCAATGGAGGGTGGAGAAGTCAGTAAGCCAAAGGCCAAAGTCTTCAATGAACAATAGGGAAAAACCATTAAGCTTGTAGGGAAGCAAGTATTGCCTAATGGCATGATCTTTAAAAGAGCTAGAAATTTTAGAGAATGGAGAAGAAGAAACTATTTGGAAGGGGCATTGGAGACAAAGAAAATATATACCCTCCCACATGGTTATGGGAAATAGATAAAATGTGAATCCACTATTTTAGCAACTTTTGATTTTTTAAATATAATGCTGATGAGTATAGGACATAAATTTTGAATGGAAAATATATTTCCTCGTTTTTTTAGTTGAAATCAAGATTCCCGGTCTGTGGCTTGTCTTATTTTTTCTTAACAGTAGCTTTCGACATGCAAAAGTTTTCAATTTTTTTGAAGTCCAACTATCAAGTTTTTTAAATTTTAAAACACTTTTATTATATAAGTAATACAAATAAACAAAAACTGAAATATTGAAGAAAGACAAAGTCATCCATTTACTGCCCTGCCATCCTATTATAACTACAGTAGTTTGCCATCTTTTTATTTATATGCTTGGTATATTATTTACAGCTATGATCATACCCATTTAGACATTTTTATACCTTGCTTTTTTACTAAATATTTTCTCATGTTTTTCATTATATCCATTACTAATTTTTAATGAATACATAATGTACCATTCATTGGCTATATATATCTGTTTACTATTTCCAGACCAGGCAAACTATGGCTCTGCATTTGTAAGTAAAGTTTTATTGGAACACAGCCATGCCCATTTATTTACATGGTTATTTTTATACTACAAACTGCAGAGTCGAAAAAGTGTGAGAGAGACTAGGGCCTGCAAAGCCTAAAATATTTCCTTTCTGGCCCTTTACAGAAAAAGTTCGCAGATCCCTGACTTAAACTTTTAAGTGATTTATAATTTGGGCTATTACAAGTAATGCCACTTGGAACATCTTTGTGCATATAATTTTTTGTACTTTAGGCAACTTAATTGGGAGGTATTAACAAAAGTAGAATAACTGAGTCTACTTAATAAAGATGTTTTCAAGGCTGACACTGTCCCCCACTGTCTCTCTTGTAACATTCTAGCTATGATATAATAAGAGTGGTGGTAATAAGAATGGAAAGGATGGCCCAGTACTCCTGTAGGTAGCACTTCTCTGGTCCCTATTAATCTAGATATGTATTTTTATACTCTGGATGAGCATATTTTTAGTTTTGATTTAAAGTTAACCAAAAAGGGAAGTAACAGTAATTGCAACATGAAAACCAATTGAAAGAAATCTTTTACTTTCTACTGGGGCTGAAAAAGCAGACTGAAGTAAACTCTCCAGGTGTCAAGGTGTATGCAATGCCATTCCAGGCTAGCTGTAGTGGCCATAAAGCAATGGGAGGGCTGAGTAAGGGAAGGAGGTGGCAGTCTCAACAGTCTAGTAGTGGCAGCAGTGAACAATGAGGCAGCTGTGGGTGCAGGATGACAGAAGAAACACACGTGCTCCATCCCTTTGAACACATCCTAGGCATAACCTTGTATACAACTGTAATTAAACTGTCTCTAGATAAGAAATTTCTAGAGCAACTACCCTAAATTTTTTAACAGAAAAACATTCTTCCATCTTGGAAAACTTTATTCTTCAAAAAGAAAACTTACGGATTATGACCAGCTGAGTCAACCCTGACTAGCTCTGAGATAAAAGATGAAGCAGGCTCATAGGTCTCAAATCCAATCTTGAATGAATAAAGCAAGTATCAGGAAGTATAGGTGTCATCTTCTAAGAGAAATATTCTTACAATTTTCGAGATGCCTTCAAGATCTCCCTTATCTGTTATGGCTGAGGGAAGCACTGATGGCTGTGGGCACCACAGTCTGTAACCCTTCTCCTTCTATCTCAGTACTGACAAGGCAGATGAGCTGGAGATCGGGTAATCCCACACAGTTTACTTCATGCCAACTTTTACTCTCCATGAGGCCCAGGTAAATCAAGAATGCTATATAAACTTGGGTGGCATCTCCTATATCTAATTCCATTATTTCTAAATACTTAGGGTGGGTGCCCATCCAGGCATCTTCGGGGGCCCATAAGTGGGCACTGCTGCCACCGCTGCCTAAGCCCAGACTGCTGCAGCTTGGGGTGGGCTTGGGGTCACTGTGCTCCTCCACGCCAGGCCATGCTGCACCCAATTATCAATTTTTTTAAGGATCTTGTTTCTGATGTCATATCTATGAACTCTCTGCCTAACCCAAGGTCATGAAGATTTTCTCCTATTTTGCATTGAAATGATGATCCGTTCTACCTCTGAAATAAATCTTAATTCTGTCTAATTCTTCTACTCTAGGATTACCACCTTAACTAGAAAACTCCTGCCAAGAGTCTCCTAGCTGGTCTCTTTGCTTCCACTCTTGCTCCAAACAATTTTCCACATAGCAGCAAGAGTGATTTCTCCTAAACTTAAATTAGATCATGGCATTTCCCTGCAAAACACAATTTAATGGCTTTCCATTGTACTTGGAATAAAAATCAAACCTTTTATAATAGCCAACAGCCTCTTCTACCTCTCCAGTCTCACCTCATATTATTCTCTTCCTTGCTCACTATATCCCAGCTCACAGGACTTCTTTTTGTGTGTTGCAAATACCAAACTTTCCTCTTCTAGCTTCAGGGTCTTTCCCTTGCTGTTTTCTCTGCCTGAAATACTCCTGTACTTTTTGAATGGCTGGCTCCTTTTCAAGCTTAAAATTTCAGCTCAAACATTTGTTTCTAAGTAAAGGGCTTTCCTCCCCTCCTTTAACTACTCTATTATCTTGCTTATTTCCTTAAAGGACTTCCACAATTTATAACTTGTTCATTTATTTGTTTTTTCCCTGTCTTCTCAACTTGAACGTGAGCTCCAGGAATTTAGCAACTTAGACTGTCTTGTTCACTACTCTGTTCCCAGTGCTCCCCACAGTATGTAGCACATGGTAGGTGTTCAATAAATACTTGTTGAATACATGAATGGAATTATTACTCATATCAGATGATTTCTCTTTTCTGTTAGGAATTCTCAAATCTGCTCTAGAAGCAGTTACCCTCTTATAAATGCTATGAATAACAAGAGTGAAGAGAATTAAAAAAACAACTTCGAGTCTCTCATCTAACTTGTGTAATCTTTCAAGGAATATTTTATTCACAGTATACACACTATTTTTGTAATTCAAAAAGTCCAGATTAAAATTGTACACTCACTTAAGAATGATGGTCTTTCATCTGGATTTTGTGCCCATCCACTTTCTATCAGAGAGATCATAAGTGCTCGATGAGGTATATCAAATGGCAAACTTTCTTCATTAGTGTCAGGTCGATGTCCTTGTGACACACTATACATAATCTGCAAAGGATTGGTGACTTCTGTCAAAACAAATATATTTCCTTCATTAGAAATATTTTATGATTCAATATATTAAATACAGTCTAAACCCATCCAAATGAAAATGAAGGAATCTTAGAAATAATTCATTACACCCCTTTTGTTAAAGGAATATATATATCCCAGCCACTGCCAGATCTGTCTGCTTCCTGTGGGAGGAGTTTATATCCTCATCTTATTAATTTTGGCTTAGCCAAGTGATTTGATTTTGTCAATGGAATGTGAGTAGAGCAGAGCTGAGCAGAACTTAGCAGAGCCAGAAGGGCCATAGCAACTAATATCTAATGTTAATAAGAAACAAATGTTTCTTTTGTAAGCTATTGAGGTTTTTTGTTACACAGCAAACTGACTAATACAAACCTTAAAATAATGTTATCAGAAAATTTAAAAATTATTCTTGTTTGTCAGTCATTTTGGAAGGAGAACTAATTAAAATTTCATATAAAGAGTTTCATAGCTGGAATGAATCTCAGAAATAGCATTCAAAATTCTCATTTTACAGATGCAAAAGATGAGGACTCAAGATTTAGAGGCTTGATCATAGAACTAATTACTGTCAGAGTAAGAATTAGAATCTACATCTTTATGATCCTTAATCAAGTACACTTTCCAAGATACAGTGGATTCACAATTGATAAATTGTTGGTTTTACAGTGTGTTTGCCACAAAATGAATGGTAGGCAGATTTAAAATAAGATGAGCTTTAGACAGTTCTGAGTGTGGCCTACCAACATGATGTTATCTAGAATAAGGAAATCAAAGTACACTTACCTTCAAAAGGCTGTTTTCTGGATAAGACTTCCCATGTGATAACTGCATAGCTGTTTAAGATAAAAAAATATATATATAGTACATTATAAACTAACTTGAATAATAATCTAAAATAGCACTAAATTTAAGAGCTGACTGTGGAGACACCATTTTTTGTTTCTGGTAAGGAATACTCGCCCTAAGCTAACATCCATTGCCAATCTTCCTTGTTTTTTCTTTTTTTTTGCTCGAGTAAGATTAGTCCTGAGCTAGCATCTGTGTCAATCTTCCTCTATTTTGTATGTGAGATGCCTCCACAACATGGCTGATGAGTGGAGTAGATACACACCCGAGATCCGAACTCACGAACTTGGGCTGCCGAAGTGGAGCCTGCGGAACTTTAACCACTTGGCCATGGGGCTGGCCCCTGGAGACACCATTTTTGAAAGTGTTAAGGTAGTGGAATGCTGTATAAAGAATCACCATATACAGCCAAGATGATGAATGTTCATATACAGTTTTGTTTTGAAAGGGAATTAACCCTAAATTGAAAAAATAGAAATTACTGCAATAAAAATGAAGTTAGGGGCCAGCCTGGTGGCGCAGTGGTTAAGTTTGCACGTTCTGCTTCTCGGCGGCCTGGGGTTTGCTGGTTTGGATCCTGGGTGCCAACATGGCACTGCTTGGCACACCATGCTGTGGTAGGCGTCCCATACATCAAGTAGAGGAAGATGGGCATAAATGTTAGCTCAGGGCCAGGCTTCCTCAGCAAAAAGAGGAGGACTGGCAGTAGTTAGCTCAGGGCTAATCTTCCTCAAAAAAAAAAAAAAAGAAGAAGAAGAAGTTATATGCAAGGCCAACTTGTTGAGGATAATTTAATCACTCTTGGAGACTTAGATAAGCTGTGCCCTCTAATGACATAATTTTATTTTTCACAATAAATAAATAAAGAGCAATAAAAAAAATTGTCTTATGTAGCCCTATTCTACTGAATTTTTTCTGGTGTGAGTACTACCGCCTTTGGTAGTATTATGTGTTAGGCACACTGTTTCCCTCCCTCCATCAAAGTCACATATGATAAAAACTCTAAGTATTACACTATAAATTTCTTCAAGGATATAACAGTGGCTTAGAGTAAGGCATCTTTAATTTGAAAAATATTAGTCACTCTGGTCTTTAATTTATTTTCACCATACTTATGGGAGAAGAATAAAAATCACATTTTAAAATGTAGCTTCAAAATTCTGATTGATTAATCTTGTTTTTTCAGACAAGTTAACTCTGAGCAAAGGTAACATACTATACCTATATATATCATGCTTGACACTGGCCCTTGATTTTTGTCCAGGTTCATAGTTTTCAGGTGGCATATAGATAATTGTCCCTCCTTCTGGCGCAGATTTACTACTTCGTGACTGTGAGAGGGACATCATGCGCCATTTTGATAAACCAAAATCTGCAATCTATAAAGGAAAAGAATAAATAATTGAATTTAAAAATATTCTCTTTAAAAAAATCCAAGAATTGACTGTCTTTTTTATACGCGTTGTATTTAGATATGAGACCAGAGGATATATCATATATATTAATACTTTATCTCTCTATATTCCACCAGTTTCTTAACAAATTGGATTCCATAGTGTTGAGCGAATAACTCTAGAAGCAATACATACTGATTTAAAGTTTAGCATGTTATTACAAATTTTAAAAGGGAGACTAAATTTCGAAAAATTAAAGAGGGGTATTTTTTGCCTTATAATTTGAATGAGTGTATACACTGAACACTACTTTATATGACCAGCAGCTGTATAGCATGTGCTCTTCAAATTCACCTACACCTCACAGAACTGCTAAACTACTCATATCTCTTATGATTGTCACTGAGTATTGTTTAAAACTCAGGTGTTTTTGTTGCTTGGAAAGATTCACCCTGAGGTAACATCTGTTGCCAATCTTCCTTTCTCTCTTTTTTCCCCTCTCCCCAAAGCCCCAGTACATAGCTGTATATTCTAGCTGTAGGTCCTTCTAGTTCTTCTGTGTGAGCCACCGCCACAGCATGGCTACTGACAGATGAGTGGTGTGGTTCTGCAACCAGGAGAGATGAGAGGTGTGGCTCTACCTGGGCTGCCAAAGCAAAGAGTGCTGAACTTTAACCACCAGGCCATCATCAGGGCTGGCCAAACAACTCAGGTTAAATGTTCTTATTTATAATGCCCTAAAAATAGAATCCTTAAATTCTGAAATAAGCAAAATCCCAATATAGTAAGCTCATTATTATATCGTTTATGTCTACCACTAAAAGCATCATATCTGTTGGCAACAGTATAGTTAGTATATAAAGTCTATTTACATCCATAACAATGAGGGCCTAAAGAATTATCAGTGACAAACATCCTGTACTTTTGATATGTCCTTTATAGTTTTACTTCACTTGTAAATCTTGTGCAGATGTTATACAATATTTTAACTCTCTAAATATTAAAAAGGTTCCTTATTTAAAAAAAAACAGAAGATAAAATGTAAGAATAGAATAATATTTAGTGGACAAAAGAGTATTGGAAAACTTTAAAGACATTTAATTTAAATTACTTGGACCTTTACACTGTATAATTTCTAAGTCAACAGAGTGGAATGAGTTCCATATAGTACACTACGTGTATTTCAATTATTTAACTCTCATATCTTTACTAGTTTTAACAGAAGAAATTTGTTTAGTGTATAGATGAATTTGAGATAAAAAAAATTATGGCCCCACTCCAAAAAGGGAGGGAGTGGACTATATGAATCTTTCATACATTATTATAATAAAAAGGTACATCTAAGTAAAAAAAATTAGAAAAGACCAACAGAAAACATGGTGCCAGGACATGAAGAGCTAAGCTGGATTGACTTTAAAAGGCAATACAGCATGTGGTTCAGAACATGGGTTCTGGAGCCTAGATTATTTAGATTCGTCTTCCAATTCTACCACTTAATTAGCTGTGTGACCTTGAGCAAGTTTTTAAATTTCTCTGTGCCTCAGACTGACCATCTGTAAAGTGGGGATAATAACAGTATTTATATCATAGGGCTGTATTGAGAAAATTAAATGAGTTATTCTAAGCAAAGCACTCAGAACATCTGGTACATAATAAGTGATCTAGATGTGTCACTACTATTAATGTTTTGTATACAGGAATAAATCTCTAAAGGTTGCTCTTATTCATACAATACCAACAAGGACAGTGTGAAGTTTCAGGGCCTTGATCACTTTTGGGTGGTAGTAAGACTCTAGAGACTGCATATCCCACTTACTCCTACTTGGCATTGAAAGCTCTATTCCTCCCACCCACCCTCTAAAAGCAAAATCAGTATTCTGGCTGCACATTTGCCAGGATAATAAGCATTAGTATAATAAATAAAGTTTATTCTTGTCCCACAGTGAAAAATCCTAAAAAAAACTTGGGGTGTGATCTCATCTTATGCCTGAACCACAATTTACTGTTGGAGAAAACGTATTCCTGAGCTTGCTTCCTTATGTGCTCCTCTTACTTCACCTAAGATCTTCATCTTTGCATTTTCAAACCTAGCCTAAACACCTTAACCACAATTTCCTCTATTTGATGATATAATTTGGCTTTTATGTGGAACCATACTTCTCCCCTTCTTCTATTAAAAACAATATCGTATACAAAAGACATGATTCATTAAATCTGTATCTTCAATAGAAGGAAAAAAGTGAAGAACATGAGGGGAGGAATAAGAATTCCATGATTTCTTGAGGATCTTGATAAATTTATCATTCAACAATAAAGACAAGAGGATAGGAACTTTTCCATTCTAGACAAGATCTTAACATGCATTTTAAAGGTAAAAGCTTTCTTTTTAATAAAAAAGATGGTAAAAAAATCAGAGGAAATTAAAATGCACTACTCATCAAAGACATCCATAATCCTATCACCCTACTAGAACAGCTACTTTCATTTACATGTATTATCCATACTGTAAAACTATCCAGTTATCATCAGGAAAAAGCTAAGAAGAGTAACCTCTAAATATTCTGGTTTTCTCACAAAACTGACAATAGCAGAGAAAGTAAATATGGTACATAAAAATATTTTCCAAGAAGTTTATCACAGGTTCATTTGTATCTAAGATGCACTAATGGACACTTGATTGACAAATAACCAAATTGAATGTATTCTTTCTAAAGGAGAAAAGTCTCAAATGATCTTTAATTGGTAGTAAATATTTTTCGTTTAGATACTATGTTTCTGGTTAGCATTCCAGCAAGAAAAATTACTTCAAAAACCTGTAGCAAGGTGTGAATTTCCATTTAATTTCATTAAGTATTTTTAAGGATGTTTTGTGCTTTATTTAAAGAACCTTCCAAGAAGACAGGTAGATCAAATAATCCTTACTTTTTCATGCATCACTGATAAACTCTGACTTTTCTTTTTTGGTGAGGAAGATCTGCCCTGAGGTAACATCCCTTGTCAATCCTCCTCTTTTGTTTGGTTGAGGAAGATTAGCCTTGAGCTAATATTTATGCCAATCTTCCTCTACTTTGTATGTGGGATGCCGCCACAGCATGGCTGATGAGTGGAGTAGGTCTGCACCTGGGATCTGAACCTGTGAACCCAGGCTGCTGAAGTGGAGCATGCAGAACTTTAACCACTCAGCCACAGGGCCAGCCTGAACTTTGACTTTTTTGTCCCCCCCATGAACATTAGTTTTTATTCTCTGGTTAAATGTACACACAATTCCTAGGCATGACTTTTAAGGATAATTTCTTCAAATAATTTATCATTACAATTGAAAATAACCTTTGTTTACACAGATAACAACAAATTTAAAGTTTTAAAAACAGCCACCCCAAATTTTACAACAGTTAAAATTATAGTTAAAGAAACTAATAATTCTTCCTTTTATTTTCCTGACAAAAGCATTCCTGAAATAAATTGTGATAAAGCAAATTGATTTAAAAATAATAACGAAGCTTTAATTTGTGGTTTGTGCATGTACTGCTGGAACAGTCATTCTGCTGCTGGCTTGAAAGGCATATCAACCACAAAGGCATAGGAGTATCCAAAATATATGATAGCAGAGATTTAGGGCTGCTGCCTGGGCATGCTGAACTTTGACTTTTAAGGGACATTTATAAAGTAAAAAGGGGAGATACATGGGATGCATATAAAAGAGTATTGCTAATTTATAAGAATAGTACCTGTATGTGCTAAAATTAATAAGAATTACAAAAAATACACAAAACCAGGCTATTTTAAATTCTATTCATATAAAAGAAAGACCAAGGGTACCCTGTTGACAAATGAAAAAAAAGTAGGGATCATCACCTATTACTTTGCTTCTGTTTTCTTTATCAATAATAATTTCTGGACTGAGATAAAGAAAATGAGGTTAAAAGGTTTATAAAGTGTCAGTCTCAGGTTATTTTATATGTATTTCAGGTTATTGAGAATACTTGCAAATACCTTCTTGGTGCTATGAGTGTTCTTTGTGGGATAGAATGGAGAGGTACTATAGGATATCAGAAAAGTAAATGTCATTCTTATTTTTAAAAAGAAAAAGAAATGTTGATTTTGAAAATCTATATACTGGTAGGAGATTATCCTTAATTCCCGGTTAAAAAAATTTAGAAAATTTTATAGAAGGGATACTTTATGAGTAAATAATGAAAGAACCAGCAAGAATTGATGAAAAACAAATTATATTAGATCAGTGGTCAATTTCAGACCTCATGCGCTATATCCCAAGCACAATGCCTAGCACACCATAATTGTTCCACAAATACTTACTGAATAAAGGAATGACTGACTTCATTTCTTTTTTGACAGTTAATTACTATTGCAAAAGAGTAAATGTAAAAACAGTTTGCATATTATAAAACATTTTGCAGTACTTTAATAATAACATACTTGACTATAAAGACAACAGGTCTATCTGGTATATATAGAAGATCTGGAATTCATTTATTTGTTCATTCAACAAATATTTATTGAATGCTTCCACATGGCATGTGCTGAGCATGTGGCAGTTAATAAACTAGACTAAATTTCTGTCTTCATGGAGCTTATATGCTAACTGGGGGAGATGGTCAATAAACATTAATAAAACAATGTCATGTGTTATGGTGAAAAATACTATGAAGAAGCATACATCAAAGTATGAGGATAAAGAAGAACTGGGTGGGTGGTCACGGAAAGCCACTCTGATAATGAGACTGAAGAAGGTGAGGAAAGTAAGCTGTGAGGATATCTGGGAAAGCAGCCAAGCAAGGACTCTCATATATTCTTATGGACAAAATGGAAGTAATATTCTTTTAGAAGTATTCAAAGCAAACTGTATGATTATTCTCCAATACTGCTGATTAACGAAAGGACTGATAGTGACCTGGAGAGAGGTTCTCAGCACCACGTGGCAGCTGTGATCTGAGCTCTCTACTGGTTAACATTTAATCATGACTTGAAAATACAAAAAACTAGCTGTTTAAATTTTAGGATGACACAAGGCAAGAAGAGAAAGTTACAACCTTGGACTACAGAAATAATGTTCAAAACGGTGTTAAGAGGCTGAAGTGATCAACCAAATCTAACAAGATAACATTTGCTGATGTCCAGAAAGTATTCTGTAAAGTACATGATAAGGAGATGTGGCTTAAGCAACAATACATGAAAAAAACCCCTCTCAGGGCTTTTTGTTGACACTAGCCCCATTTGAATGTTGTGATATGGCTGCCCCCCAAAAGTTGATGAATTATCAAGGAAATATTAAGAAAGGTATTTAGGACCATTGAATTCTACATTTATCAGACCATATCAAGAATATTTTATTCAGTTTTGAGGATCAAAATTTAAAAGAGGGTTGGCCCCGTGGAAGAGTGGTTAAATGTCCATGCTCTGCTTTGGTGGCCCAGGGTTTCGCTGGTTCAGATCCTGGAGGTGGACATGACACCGCTCACCAGGCCATGCTGAGGCGGCATCCCGCATGCTGCAACCAGAGGCACTCACAACTAGAATATACAACGATGTACTGGGGGGCTTTGGGGAGAAGAAAAAATAAAAATAAATAAAAAAAAGATTGGCAACAGAGGTTAGCTCAGGTGCCAATCTTAAAAAAAAAAAAAAAATTTAAAAGAGACTTAAACACAGATGCATCTAGATAGCACCTGGGAATAAAACCCATGTAATAAGGAAATTAGCTGAAGGAACTAAGGATGTTTAGCAGGGAAAAGAACAAAACACAAGTGTACGTGAGGGGCAGGGGGATTTTGGCTATCTTCTAATATTGAAAGGGCTGTCACGTGGAAGTAAAATTGGACTTAGTTTATCACGAAGAAAAGACAGAGGACCAACGGGTGGAAGCAACATGGAAGGATTTTTAACTGATCACATTAAGAAAGTGTCACAGTCATTTAAGTATGGATGTTAAGACTCCCCTGACATAGGATAACTGCCCTGGGAGACGGGGGATAGTTGCAGTGAGGATTGAGGGGACTAGCTCTCCATTAAGGTACTGCTACTTGTATGGTTCTCTAATTGATGTTATAGATGAGTGTCTCTTTTTATTAATACTGAAGCAGCAGCTTGGTTCCATCTCTCTTCCTCTCCCATTTTACTCTAGGGAGAGGAAGAGTCTTCAATAAAGATTCATTTTTTCATTGAACTTCTCTCATATTTTTTGGTATTAATTTATCTATTGTTCCACTTCCCTATTACTTATTTGAACATTGTTTGATATTTATAATAATTATGTATATTATTATAGTAAGTGTAGCAAAATAATATATAAAAATTGAGTGAGTTGCATTTAGTATTAATTACTTTTTATTTTTACTTTTTATTTCCTGTCATCAGTTAGATATAGGGGAATTGTGAAATCACTACTACATCTGGTGCCTTTAGGTACCTACATCTTATATTTTATATAAAAATTAATTCAAAATAATACAATTAAAAACAATAAAATAATAAAATTAAAAACATAAAACTATAAAACCTTTAGAAGAAAATTTTCAATATTGACGGCTTGGTAAACAGTTCTTAGACATGACAGCTAAAGTATGATCATAAAAGAAAAAATGTTGCATTTCATCAAAATTAAAACTTTTGTTTTGGGGTGGGCCTTGTGGCCGAATGGTTAACTTTGCGTGCTCCGCTACGATGGCCCAGGGTTTCTCTGGTTTGGATCCTGGGCACAGACATGGCACCACTCATCAGGCCACGCTGAGGTGGTGTCCCACGTACTACAACTAGAAGTACCCACAATTAAAATATACAACTATATACTGGGAGGACTTGGGGAGAAAAGCAGAAAGAAAAAAAAAAAGAAGACTGGCAACAGTTCTTAGCTTAGGTGCCTATCTTTAAAAAAAAAAAAACAAAAAAAAACTTCTGTTCTGTGAAAAACCCTGTTAAAAATATGAAAAGAACAAACTAAGGACTGGGAGAAAATATTTGCAAACTACATGTCTGTGGAAGGACTCATATCTATAAAATATATACAACTCTCCAACTCCAACAGTAAAAAACTCAAAGAATCCAATTAGAACATGGGCTTAAGACATGAAGAGCCATTTCACCGAAAAGGATATATAGATGGCAAATGGGAGCACATGAGGTGTTCAAAAACATTAACCATTAGGAAAACGTAAAGTAAGACCATGATGAGATGATATTATACATTTATTAGAACAGTTAAAATAAAAAACTGTGATAATACAAAACATGGTGAGGATGTGCAAAAGCTGGGTCTATCATACATTGCTGGTGGAATATAAAAACAGTATAGCCACTCTGGAAAATAGGTGGGTAGTTTCTTAAAAAACTAAACATACCCTTATCATTTAACCTAGCATTGCACTCTTCGGTATTTATCCCAGAGTAACGAAAACTTAAGTTTATTCAAAAAGTTGCACGGGTTTGTTCATAAAAGCTTTATTGTAATGGCCAAAGACTAGAAATAATCAAAATGTTCCTCAATATGGGTGAATGGTTAAACAACTGGGGCACACGCATAGCATGGAATATTATTCAGCAATAAAAAAGGAACCAATTATTGATGCAAGCAACAACTTGGACGGATCTCAAAGGCAGTATGCCAAGTGAACAAAGCCAATCTCAAATATCACATACTGTATGATTCCATTTACAACGCAGAATTCTTAAAATGACATTACAGAGATGGAAAACAGATTAGTGATTTTCAGAGATCAGGGATGGTGGAAGGGAAGAAGCGGTTGTGACCATAAAGGAGTAGCATGAGTGATATCTTTGTGATGATAGAGTAGTGCTGTATCTTGATTGCTGTGGTGGTTACATAAATTTATACATGTGATAAAGTGACACAGAACTACATACATGCATTGTATCAATGTCAAATTCTTGGTCTTGAAAATTGTACTGTAATTATGTGCGATAGAATTATTGGTGGAAACTAACTGAAGGGTACATGAGACGTCTTTGTATTATCTTTGCAACTTCCTGTGAATCTATATTCTTCCAGTGAATCTTGTATTTTGTACTATAATTCTATCTATCCATGTGGTCCGGGAATAGCTAAGCCACTGCAGCACGAAGAAGGGACACTGAAAACAAGAATTACGGGCTACGGAAAAGGGGGAGATATTAAGTTGGCTAGGTGGAAGAAATAACTAAACAGTCTTTTTAAAGCTATTAATCACAAGGAAGCAAATAAACTTTGTTTTTAAAGTAATTACCTTAACATGAAATTCATTATCCAATAAGATATTTTGAGTCTTCAAATCATGATGAAGTAACGGAGGATTCATATTGTGCAGGTAATTTACACCCAGTGCAATTTCATGTAGGATGCGAAATCTCAACGGCCAAGCAACATCAGGATATTCAGTTTTCTTTATACATATGGAAATAAACAAACCCGAAATCAGTGGCCAAATTTCATTAAATTTCCACTTAGGAAATTAAATATTCCAAGAGGAAATACAGTAGAAACTAAGGTCAAAACACAAGCTCATTTTTATTACATAGTTATCAATTTGATATTAACATCCTTCTATCTTATTTTCTTCACTTTTTAGAAGAAATAATAACTTTATAGTACTGATATTTTCTTTTAGTTTATACTGGCAATGCAACTACATGGTGTTGAGTCTTTTTTCTTCAGTTGACCGAGTTTTCCATTATTTTTCATCTGTATAATACCCAGACACATATACCTATACTCATATCCATCTCCCCGTTCTACGGCTCATATCCAGAAACTTGTGCGTACACATACACACACACAATTTGCTTCTAGTACATACCAAACCATTCATTCAAAATTTATATTTTAATTTTCCTATTAATACCCCACTTTCTTATAATAATCATTGCATCAATTAAAAATTATGACCATTATATTTATTGAGTAAGCATTAATATCTTGTACTTTTAACCATATACTTAATTTACTTACATTCCAGCTGGAAAAATTAGCCTTTGGGGGTTTTGTTTTTGTGAAGGAGACAAAGATCAACTTCATTTCGAAAGTGTATATAATATAGACATATATAAAACATGATGTTTTATATGTATATATTTTTGGTGAGGAAGATTATCCCTGAGCTAACATCTGTGCCAATCTTCCTCTATTTTGCATAGGGGACGCTGCCACAGCATGGCTTGACGAGTGGTGTGTAGTCAGTGCCTGGGATGTGAACTCCTGAACCCCAGGCCGCTGAGGTGGGGCACGTGAACTTAACCACTACACCACCAGGCCGGCCCCATGTTTTATATTTCTTAGTACTTACAAGTGATAGTCATCTGAACTTTTGTAAAATAAAGGTTTTCTGAACATAAAAGTTAATGCAGCTTCCCAGGAGAATGAATATTCTCAGAACAATAAGATAATCTGGGAAGATCTGACAGCCAATCATCAAGGCACCATGTCACTGGATACCTTTTTCCATATGATATGAAAAAGTATGCTTCTAATGAAAGCTCACAACTGTTCTTGAGAATTTTTTCTGCAAATGGATCAGCTTATAGTTCAGTGATCAATCCAGCAAGGGAGTGGCTCAAAATACTTTGTGTTTACATTGTATTTTGATTTTTTTCAACTATCTTTTGTGAGGTTGAAAGAGGGTGCTACAAGATAAATCCCACCCTAATAATGCAATACAGGAAACCAAAGGAAACACATAACACTAATTTTGACCATTACTTCCTCTGGTATATACAGACCCCCGTCCATCTGTAAAAAGGTAACTTTTTCTGAAAATTATGTAATTTAAAGGGGTAATGAGGCCTCTCTGCAGTAGAGTGTTATTTGGAAGTTTTTGACGAAGGTAAAGAAGTGCCCATTCTATATTTTATAATTACTTCTAGGAGTTAGCAATTCCCCTGAAGCAGGCTCTAAAACTTCTGCTGGGCTGCAAATTTGGGTGCCAGCGTACCTACCGGAGTGCTGGAGTATGGGAAGAAAATGTTATAATTTCTATTATATTCATTTTTCAAAAAAAAAACCAAACTATGCTTAATTAATATTTGTATCTTGATTGCTGTGGTGATTACACAAATCTTATACATTGACACTAGTTACTTTACTCCATCTTTGCTTCAGATGGTCACATAATAAATAGAATGTGATGTATCCACTCTCCCTTGATCACTTACAGAACACTGTGATGTATCAGAATTTAGATGCATCCAGCAATTGGTTTGTACAGATATTACCCAGTTTTAACTAACCCAACCCTCACTAAATAAACTGAGTGGTTTAAAAAGATTTCTCAAGAGAAACTGTAGGTTGGAGATAACATTAATAATATAAGCTCAAGCAAATAACAATAGATGAATACACATATTCTGAGAATGATGATCCCCAACTTTGTTTACTAATGGGATTCATAGTCAAAGCCAGAGTAACAGGTACCTTGACAAAAAAATCAAATGGCTCATGCCACTGTCTATTATTGGAAAGGCTAATGTATTTAGTACTCAGAGATAGATTTATTTGGCCCATTAACTCAGAACTTTATGCACTGGTATTATTAACATTTAATATGAATCCTAAATTGTCTTTAACATAAAATAAAATTTGGCCTAAGAGTGAATTGTAGGTATGCAGAGTTTATCTTTTCTCTCTCCTATGCCTGAGTATATATACATGTGGATATTGGAATTCAGTGTAAAACTCAGGAACAGTAACCTAAGCAAAATAATCTAGGTCCCTGAGAATACCGGGCCTGACTCGACAGTATTTTCAACAACACAAAAGAAGCCACATATGGTGAAACTTTACCACTGATATTGTTTTTCATTATTCTTATTTTGATTCATCTATATATCCCCAAATAATCCGATCATATGTAAAACCAAAGCATTATGTAGCTTGAATAACAGAATTATAGCCCCTGAAAATATACAATACTTACCCTATGTAAGAGTTCATTTAATGATCCATTTGGCATGTATTCAGTAACTATTCCCAAAAATTCAGGCTCATTGCAAATTCCCAAAATTGGAAGAATGTAACTAAATCTAGCTTTGTGTAAAATTTCAGCTTCTCTTAAGACATCATTTCTTTCACTAAAGAAAGAAAATCATAATTATTTCAAAGAAATGAAAAATACACAATTATCATGTCCATAGTACTAATTACGCCTGGATTTTTTCACTCATTAGCTTTTGACTTCATGTAAATTATGCAACTTCTCTGTCCTTTAGTTTCATCATATTTAAAGTAGGGATAATGTCTACCCTATATATTCCACAAGTCTATTTAGAGACCAAAATAACTTCTATAAGCCACTGATAGAAAAAAGTGCTACACACAAGTTATTATTATTGTACTTTTCTAGGAAAGAGAACACAATGTTTGAGTAAGTTTATAAAGTCCATCTATATTAGAATGATTGGTGCATGAACTAGTTAAATTATTAAGTTTATGTAGTTTTAAAGTGACTAGATTTGATTAGAATATTATATTAAATTTTATGGTTTAATACTTTATAAAATTTTTCCAAATATTCTGAATATTAAAATATCTAAATATTGTAGATTTAAATGACTAGATGATAACAGTTGCATAAGAGTCAAAAACGCTTAGAAATTACACACTGGCATTCAGAAAAAGAACACTGAGAATAAGTAAATGCTTATAACAGATTGCTGGGGTGACTTTGGATTCCAGGTTCATTTGCTTATTCGTACATAAAACAAATAAATATTGAACTTTTATTATGAATAAACTGTGCTCAGCATTATGGAGAATATAAAGATGAAAAAACATAGTCTATGTCCTCAAGTTCCCCAGAAATCTTTCTTTTCTTTTTTTTTTCAGAAGATTAGCCTTGAGCTAACATCTGCTACCAATCCGCCTCTTTTTGCTGAGGAAGACTGGCCCTGAGCTAACATTCATGCCCATCTTCCTCTACTTTATATGTGGGACGCCTACCACAGCATGGCTTGCCAAGTGGTGCCATGTTCGCACCTGGGATCTGAACTGGCGAACCCCAGGCTACTGAAGTGGAATGTGTGAACTTAATCACTGCACCACCCGGCCAGCCCCTCCCAGAAATCTTTTAAGAAAAATACTCATTGTGGTTTTGATTTGCATTTCCCTGATGATTAGTGATGCCAACACCTTTTCACATATCTGTTGGCCGTTTGTATGTGTTCTTTGGATATGTTAGTTATCTTGAGTTTGGTAATCATTTCACGATAAATATGTATATCAAATCATCATATTGTGCACTTTAAATATATACAATTATATCTGCCAATTTTTTCTCAATAAAGTAAAAAAATAAAGAAAGCAAACAAAAAAGGAAAGAAAAATAATACTTAAAATATAAGGCAAATAGTGATAAATACCACCAAAAAAAGAATAAGTAAGTAAATAAATAGAGAATAAATGGAGAGCTCAGAGAAAAGAGTAAACTTTGGGCTAGGGGAGTCACCAGTCTTTACAGAGCTGGGATTTCAACTATCGTTGAAGGATGGATAGAATCTCAACCACTGGAAAAAGGGCATACAAGATGGATGTGGCCTCCAAGAGGAGAGGGATCTTGCCTTTCTTTTTCATCTTTGTACCCTCAGGACCTGGAACAGTGCCTGGCACATAGCTGACGTCTAAAAGGGATGTATTAAATGTATTCAAGGAAATTAAAATGAAAGCTATGTTTAGAAAATGGCAAATTGTTTAATATGAATCAGGTTATGTAACTGAGTATGTAAAAGGACCGAAGGTGATCAGGGTAGGAGAGCCTTAAAGCCAGGTGAGGGTGTTTAAACTTTATTTGGTAGTCTCTGAGTTGTGATTGCAGGTTTTTAAGCAGAGGAATGACATGAGCAGAACAAACTTTTAGGAGGATTAACTTGGCAGTAGGATGTAGGATCAGCAGAAAGAGTTAAGAGTTTCAAAGTGAGGTACAACACTAGTTACGATGTGAAGACCGAGAGCCTGAAGCTATAAAGGTTGCAGTAGAAATGGAAAGACATACACTAGCTGAATAGACTCTCCAGGCTGTGGTCACTGACCGACTAAGGGGGACTAAAAAAGCAATGGAAGAGAATTGAAGACGTCATCAGTTTTTACTCTGGATGAATGGGTGTTGGTAGCAGCAATAACAGAAATAGAAACGCCTCCAGGTGAAGCCTATTAGTGAATGATGATGATTAGTTGGCTCTTAAACCACCAAGCTCTGGATGAATGGCTGTTGAAATAAGGAAAGCAACAGACACTCCAGACCAGACTATGAGGCCTGCTTTAAAAACAAACAAAAAGCAAAATAAAGCAAAAAATCTTAGTCATTTTTGTTTTGAATAGGTAATAAACTTATATGTTTCAAAATTCAAGAGTTAAAAGAGGGCATCAAGTGAAAGCTGCTCTCCTTCTCCCTGTTATTCAGCCACTTAATACTCAACTGTGGGGCAACCAATTATATCAGTTTATGAGACTTGTTTTAATTAAATTTATATTCCTTAAGTTGAAATAATTCTGTATTTGCATGAAGAGATGTAGGTCAACAAGACAGTTATTGTGTAGCCCCCTCACAGGGAGACAGGATGGACCTGAAGATTCCTGGATCCTCTGAGAAAGAAGCATAGAGAAGGGATGCTGAGGAAGTCTCAGAGATACTTAATACCACACTCTTTCCTCCTTACATTAACAGTATGAGGCATTCTTCCTTTTACTGTGGTCCTATTATGTGTCAGCCGCTTTACATACACTATCATTCTAAGATCAGCCCTCTAAAGTTGGTTTCATTATCCCCACTTTATACAAGAGGGCTCAAATTAATTTTCTAATGGTCACGCCAATAATAAGTTGTAACTGGAGTCATTTGAATTGCAATTGTGGGACTCTGAAACCTGTGTTGTTTCCATTCCACTGCTTAACCAGAGAAGAAAGTTAGTTCTTGAAGTCAGATTTTGGGAAGACTGAAAGATTCTGGAAAGACAGAAAAAGCCAAAACACTTTATATTTTTAAAATATAGCATATTTTAAAGCATAGGACTTTATTTTTAAAAGCAAAAATGTGAAATATTTTTAAAATATTTTTTATATTTTTTAAAATAAGAATTTTTAAAAATAAAAATGTAAAATATAGCTTCTGCAGACATATCACCAAAATTACGCAACTCAAAATTTCAATCAAGAAAGAGTTTCATCTACAGGGTGTTTGAACACCCAATCAGACTCATCTACCCAAGGAGTTGGGAGATTGTTGGGGAAGGTCCACTCACTGGGCAGAAGTCATCAATCACAAATTATTTTTAAAGTGTAACAACACATAAACTTATGTTTCTTTCAGGTGATCTCAAAGAACAATGCAAACATTATCTGCACCAGAGCCCAAGAAGTACATGTATTTACCATTTCCACTTTATAAGTGAGGAAATAGACACTATGTGAGTCAGCTGCATAGCTCAGTCCTATGCTCAGTATGCTCAGTCTACATAAACAGTGCTAATGTTGACATCTTAGGTAACAAGTGGGAGAAAAGAATGTGACGCAGTAATGCTAGAGTGTTTCACTGCTTTTTATGGCTTCCTTGACAACAGAATTAATTTCCTTCACCCAATTTAGTGAAGAATTTTTGATTATGAAAATTGCCAATGAGTAATGGTAAGGGAACTCCTTCATTCCTTGGCTCCCAAATGGCACAAAACTTAGACAAATTAAAATTTTGAGAAGCAGTAGCCAAAATGGGAGGATCAATTTGCTTTAGAATATCTAAAAGGTCCTACAGTGCTGGCTTTCTATATATTTGTATTTAAGTATAAAATATATCCACCCTCTCTAACCAACCACCACTCTTTAAAATCGATTACATACATATATACACACACTTGCCCAGCACTTGCTCCACAGAATTCAAGGCCCAGGGTAAACAGACACCACACCCTGTATACCGGTCACGAGATCTGGACTGTGGTATACAAAAAGTGGGACCAATCCCTAAAGGTGTTCCAAATCTACTGTGAGATCTAGTTCATCCAAGCTTGATAGCAGGAGACAGCAAAGAAAAGCCACAGGCAGATGAAAGTCCAATTAACCTTGGCAGGGCTGAAGCTGAGGAATTTATCTGATATCGGATAGTAACAGTCTCTGGTCAATTAGGCACCTAGCATGATGTATTTTCACATTAGACATGGGCAAGGAGAGGATAATGTTGCAATCATGGATGTTAACTCACTAAGAAGTGAATGTAGGGTCTAGTTAAATCCCTACTGGAAAGAAAATACACAAGACTAGTGACTAGTCCCACCGACTAATACATACACTCACAGGTCCATGGCATATGATCGAAATGTTTTTCTGGAAATAGAAACTAATACTAGCTTTCCCTTTAAACCTGTACAGCGCACTAAAATTGTTCCAGGATGTGAGAGAGAAGCAAAATTTTTGGTCATTTAACAGTTTTCTGATTCAGTCTATTGTTAGCAAAAATAATACACATTTCCTCTGGGGACAGACTTTCCTGTGAGAGTGAAAGGAGAAACTAAACGGCTAAGTTGAATTTGATATCTAAACTTAGATGATTACCCATGATAAACCACAAACCAGACAAAAACAACAACAAAAGCCTAAACCAAAACATCCCAGACTCTAGAGCAGCACTGTTCAATAAAAATATGTGATCCACACATATAATTTTAAATTTTCCAGCGGCAACATTAAAGAAAAACCACGTGAAACGAATTTTAACAATATATTTAACCCAATATATAAAAAATCTCAGCATGCTATTGACAGAAAAGTTTTAAGGAAATATTATAAATTCTTTTTCTTTTTAGTACTAAGCGCTCGAAATCTGGTTTGTATTTTACACTAACGGCACACTTCGGTTCAGAGGGCCTCATTTCAAGCGCTCAATAGCCACCTGTGGCTAACAGCTACCTACCAGACAGTGCAGCCCTAAAGCCCGTTTTCAAAAAAAAAGAAAGGAAAAAACACAAAGCAAACAGAACCCACACTCACTATATAAACACACATCAATTTCAATAAAGAGGACGTTTAGAGTTGGGCTGTGATTGCTGATTTTTGGTGTACGGAGAGAGAAGGTTCAGGAGAGTAAGAGGGAGACGGCAGCGGAAAGAGATGAGGGGAAGAATGCGATTGTTGCATCTCCAGAAAACCCGGCTCTCCGCACCATGCCAGCCTCAAGCCTTGAAGGACTGCCTAGAGGTGACGAGGGGTGGAGCCGACCCCAAGTGGCCACCAACTTTTGGGTTTTAGAGCCAGCCTGCCCGGGGCTGGTGTCGGCGGGAGTGGAAGGCAGCAGAGTTCGGGCTCGGCCGGGGAACCGCGGGAGCGCCCTACCTGTCCAACAGCGGGGTGTGGATGTGCAGGTGCTTCACCGCCACCTGAACGCGCCAATCTGCGTGGCGGGCTGACGACACGGTGCCCGACGCGCCGCGGCTCAGGTAGCGCAGGTCTGCGAGCTTGTGGTAGGGAATGGTGGGCAGGGCGCTGCAGATGGCTTCCCCGTTCATGGCGGCGGGCGGCGCGGACGCTCAGGCCGCTGGCCGGGTCCAGTTGTTCCTGCGGCTCCTCGGCCGCCTATATCCGCCCCTGCGCGAGCAGGCTGACCAGGCTCTCCCTGCTGCCCGACACTAGGTCACGAGGCCGCCCATTCCCCGCACGGCCCACGCCAGCAGCTGTTTTTCCGGAGCCAGAGCGGAGTCTGCTTTCCCGGAGACTGAGGTCAACTGCGGCGGCGCGGCGGGGAGGAGCTTCCTCTCCCGGCCCAGGCCCTCCCAGGCGCGCCCCGCCACCCGAGCGCGGCCGTCGGAGCTCCTCCCTCCCCAAACTTCTCCAGCGACGTCAGCGGCGGACAGTGAAGCGGGGAGACGGGCTCCCAGCCCGCCTAGCCGGAGGCACGAGATCGTTGTCGCGTGCCGCGGCCCTGACTATCTGTGCGACCCCAGCGGAGCCCGGACTGAGTTCTAGGGGTGGGGAAGGGAGCCGGGAGCGCTCTTCTCGTCTTCTCTCCCCACCCCGCTCCCCAGGTTTGGTAGACTTTCCTTTTTGGGAAGGTTCCTCTCAGCAGCCTACTGGCTGCTGTGCGATTGGTCAGCGGGCCTTAACACTCGGGGATCTGGACCGCGCATCTTCGGGAAATCGTCAAACCCCAGAGGGGAAGGCGGGGCCCCGAGGGGGTGAGCGCCAGGTCCCGGCTACGCGCCTGCGCAGGAGGCTCTCGGAGGGAGTGTGGTGACTTCTGTCGTCTGCACGCTTAATGAGGCCGGCGAGTCAGGTAGGGTGTAAATCACCTGTCTACCTCAACCCCAGTTGTCCCTCATTTTCAGCTACTTCAAGGAGTGAAGGGTAAATGATAAACGCTGTCGGAGTTCGACCCTGTCAGCAAGTTCAGGTGTTTAGCTCCTGTTACATGCTCCTCTACTAGGGATTGACTTTTCTCTCTCTTCTTCCATCTTATGTGCGTGATTATATAACCTTGAGAGACTCAGTCCCTCTGACTCCAGGTAAGACTGCAAAAATTTCTTATAGGTCTGGGAGGAATACAATCAGTGTTTAATGCCAACCAAAAAAAGACTGCAAACATATTTCCAGCTTTTTACTGTAAACATCTTTCTACTTAGATGACTATTTTGTAGAGTGTGACTGAAAATATTATATACAATACCAAGTCCATACTAGGCATTTAATGAATTCTAAGGCAACAGTAATAAGGAATGCCTGACTTGAGTGGAGATTTTCTGCTTACAGAGAATGAATGCTTCCTGTATTTTTATATTGCCTGAAATGAGAGTAGCAATGTTACATTTTGTAATATGTAACGGGAACTTGTAATGAAATAGTGTTTTTTAAAAATTTTGATCGTTTTAAATAAAATGGCTATAGTTTTTAAGATATGGTTGGATACTTTGTATCCCATTTCCCCTTAATTCCTTTAGGCACTCAGTTAACAAACTAAGAGGTCCAGAAAAAGAGAACAAAAAGTAAGCAGGGAGGGAATGACGCAAATAGTAATTCAAGAAATTTTGCCAGGACAGAAGTACAGGGGTCTCCATATTGAAAAGGCCCAACAGGTACACACAGTGGATGAAAAAAGACCTATATTAAAGCACATTATTAAAAAAGTCAGAACACTAAGAATAGAGAGAAGATTCTAAAAGTTTTCAGAGGGAAGAAAGGAGAATAAAGGGATGAGAATTAGAATGACATAGGATTTCTCAATAATAACACTTTTATGCTAAAACACTTAAGTGAAATTTCTTTAAAGTCTTGAAGGACAAGAACTTCCAAACTAGAATTCTATAGTTGATCAAACTACCCATCAAGTATAAGAGCAGAATAAAAACATTTTCCTGTATATAAGGATGTAAACATTTACTTTCCATCCATCCACTTTTTTTTTTTTAATTTAAGAAAGCTACTAGAGGATGTGCTCCAACAAAATATAGGAGTAAGTCGAGAAAGAGAGAGACATGAGATCCAGCAAACAGGACCAGGAAAATGGGAAGGGAAACTCCAGGATGAAAGATACATGGCAGAATTAGAGAACAACTTATTTTCGTTGGAGCAGGAAGATGGCAGACTCCAAGAAGAGAGACTCTAATTAAAATAATTGAATTTGTAAATTGTCTAATTTTGAGTATTTGGGAAATTATATTGATAGGTGTTTGATATATATAATGAAATATGTGGAGAGAGAACTTAAAAAATCTAAGCAAGTGAAAAGAAGCAATTATTATTAATTCCTTGAAAAATAAAAATTATGCAAGAATGGGAACAGCATTTCTCCAAATGATTCCGTGGTGGTGAAAATTTAAGACTTTTCAGAGCTTTTAAAATACTGGTATATTGTAAATCTCTAAGAAGGAGAGAGCAGGCAGCATAGAACTCTATAAAATGTATTTATATTTTTAATTACATTACTTTTAAATTTACTTTTTAAAAAATAAGTAATATATTCACATTTCAAAATTTAAAAGTGTGGAAGACAGACAATACAGTAGAAAATTGGGGAGAAGACCTAGGCACCTCACAAAAGATATCTAAGTAGCAAATGAAGGTGAAAATGTGTTCAGCATCATTAGTCATCAGGGTTAAAGCTATCAAGTTAAAACCACAATGTAAGATCACTACACAAATGCAAGAATAATTAAAATTGAAAAGACAGATCCCAAGTATGGGTGAGGATTTGTAGCAGTTGGAGCTCTTGTACAGTGCTGATGGGAGTGTCAAGTGGTGCAATCTTTTTGTAAACTGTATGGCAGTAAGCTATTAAAATTGCCCATTGTGCAGATCTTATGACTCAGCAGTTTCTCACCTAGGTATGTGGACATGTGTATGCATATGCTAGAATGTTCATAGCTGTGCTGTTTATAGTAGCTTCAAACTGGAAATTACCCAAATACGCATAAAGAGTAGAAAGGGTAAATAAATTGTGGCACATTTACACAATGGAATACTGAACGTCAATGAGATTGAAGAGTGTATGACAATATTGATGACTCACACAAATACAATGTTGGATGACAAAAGGCAGACACTGAAGAGTATATATTGTATGAGTCTGTTTCTAGTAAGTATAAAAGTAAAGAAAACTGACCTATGCTTTTAGAAACCATGATAGTGGCTACTCTTTTTCCACTTTTTTTTTTTTGAGGAAGATTAGCCCTGAGCTAACTGCTGCCAATCCTCTTTTTGCTGAGGAAGCCTGGCCCTGAGCTAACAGCCATGCCCATCTTCCTCTACTTTATACGTGGGACACCTGCCGCAGCATGGCTTGTCAAGCGGTGCCATGTCCACATCTGGGTTCCAAACCGGCGAGCCCCTGGCTGCCAAAGTCGAAGGTGCGCACTTAAGCACTGTGCCACCAGGCTGGGCCCATAGTGGCTACCCTTGTAAGGTGGAAGTAGTGACTAAAAGGGAGATGATGAGACTTCTGTGGTGATAGTAATGTTAGGTTTCTTGATCTAGGACCTAGACTCTAGGTGCCAGGTACACAAGTATGTTTAGTTTCTGAAAATTCTTTGAAGTTAATGTGCACTTTCTGTATATATTATACTTCAATAAAAATATATTAGGTTTATATATTAAATAAATATATGTGTATATATATTATGTTTCTCATGTAGTTAGTATCACACTATATACCTGTTCACCTTGCTTGTTTTTCATTTAACAATGTATGTTGAATATCTTTCCATATGAAACTTCCTCATGCTTTTTTTATAATGGCTGAGGGGTATACCATAATTTATCCCTCATTGGTGGACACTTAGATTGTTTCCACATATTTGCTATTATAAATAATGCTGCAATAAATAATCTTTACATTTGTCATTTCATACATATGCAAGTATATATACATAAGTAATTCCTAGAAAGTGAATTGCTGAACCAAAGAGTTATGTTGATTTGTAATTTTGGTTTATATTGTCAAATTGCTCTTCACTGAGATTGTACCAATTTTTTTCTGCAGACAATAAGAATACCTGTGCCTCCTCATCCTTACTTTCTTTTCCTTTTGAGATAGGTAGTGCAATGTTGGTCTACTGATTCCTGGAGTTCAGTGCTTCTAAACTCAATTAAATGATAAGATTCTTTTTATTGCAAACCTTTTAAATATTTGGCTTCAATTTATTTATCACAACCCCATGTAACCATGTGTAAACTATACATATATATGTATAGTTTAATTAATTCCCGTAACGAATTGGCTAAAGACAGAAAGCTTAAAGAATACTGGTGTTGAACTACATCAGCTAAATGATAAACAAAAAATGAGAGTAATTACACCAATTAGGCCAAGGCACAAGCATCATATCTGTATGTCGAATTCACCTGTTGAAAATTTTCTAAAATCACGTTAAGATTTGGTCTTTCCATTTACTGAAAATAAAGGTTATTTATACCTGCATGTGCTATTTTAGGAAACAGCAGCTTGAAATCTCTCAAATCTCTTCAATTAGAAACAAAACAGAAAAATTGAAAAAGAAACCACTTAAAAGTTACAAATCTAAGAATTTCAAACATCTCATATTTTAATTTTTCAGTGTAAAAGCACATAATGTGTTTTAAAAACACAGATGTTGCAAAAGTCTATAATTACATAACAATGAATGATCTGCATGGGAAAACATTTGGGGTACATTTGGTGCTGTTTCTCCCCCCAAAATCTCAAAAAATACCTGATATATCTGATGACGTACAGTCTACTATGAAGAGGCAGAGAAGTACACATTTTTACAGTTAATGAGAATAATAATGTTTCTCGTTTAACCATTCTAATTGTGTTCAACCCTAAAAGAACATGAAGTCATTTTAAAATTGATAAAATGATGCTTTTTCTGATAATTCAGCTAGGTTAAACATTAAAAAGTAAACATTTCTCATAGTAGAATTATTAGTAAAGAACATTAAAATCAACTTTTAATACAGTATTTTATAACACTTTTCTCAAACATTTTTCAATCTAAAGTTCCATCTTTACTATGTAGCATTCAGAAAAAGGTGAAATTATTTAAAAATAATTCCTAAGAAGGTTAAATTAACTTATCTTCCTATGAAAGTGCTGAAAAGTAAAAAAGAAAGACTGGAAGACACCAAGCTAGTACAATCTCCCATCTAAGGAATGCCTAGCCCAGTTTTTGATCAGGTTGTTCATTTTTTTGTTACTGAGTTGTATGAGTTCTTTCTATATTTTGGACATGTTAATATAAACAAAAAACTAAATTGAAAATTAATTTGTCATTCTGCCAAATAAAAGTGACTTTCATACCACCGAAACAAACAAACAAACAGGATAAAAATGTGTATCTAGCAAAGGGGTGCCGGGCTTCTTTTGAGCATTTCCTGGCAATAGGCAATTTGCAACATTTTGAGCTTTTAAGCCATTTCCATTGGTTAGAGATATCTATTGTTAAAATTCTCTAACATTCTAAATTTTAGGAAGTTATTCTGGTGTTAATATTACCTGCTTGTCCTATATTGAATAAACCTAATTCTTCTATCTAGACAATTTAAGCTTTGTGATTCCTTCAACAAACACAAAGGGGATACCACTTAAGGTAGTATGAGAGATTTAAAAGATGAATACTTTGAAAAGTTATGTTATCTTTAGTTTTTGGCATCTTAATTTATCTCATTTACTTCAACTTGGGTTTTAGACTCACGGTGGTTCTCTTGTTAATCTGCTTTACTTCATCAGTATTCCCCTATGTCTAAGTGATTAGACAATTCCGTATGAAATTTGATAGGTGAGAGGGAGAGTGGCTATGTCTGTCTCTGATCTGAATCTATTAGTGCAATGAAAGACAGTATTTATTTTTTTAAGCAGTCTTGTTAAACTATTAATTTAGGTTGAGCCTGTGGTCAACTAAAACTGGAGATTTTTGTTTGTTAACTTGTTTCTTTTTTTTGTTTTTAATATAAACTACCTTTAAATCAGGTTTTCTCTCCTGTACTTGTGCAGTTGATTCTTTTGACCCAGTGTTAATGGGTTGAATGCTGTAACCCCAAATGGTGTTGAAGTCCTACCTGTGAATGTCACCATATTTGGAAACAGAGTCTTTGTAGCCTCTCAAGTTAAGGTGAGGTCATTAGGATGGGCCCTACTCCAATATGACTTGTGTCCTTATAAGAAGGGGAAATTTGGACACACAGACAGGCACACATAAAGGGAAGGTATTTTAGGGACACAGAGAGAAAGCTATCTACAAGCAAAGGAATGCCTGAGGCTACCAGAAACCAGGAGAGAGGAATAGAACAGTCTCTCTCATGGCCCGCAGAAGGCACCAACTCTGTAAACATCTTGATTTTGGACTTCTAGCCTCTGAAGCTGTGAGACAATACATTTCTGTGGTTGAGCCACCAAATTTATGGTTCTTTGTTATGGCAGCTCTGGGAAACTAATACACTCAGGTATAATTTTTTAAAACTTCTTATTTGGAGATAATAATAGACTCAGATGGAGTTGCAAAGATAATATAGAGAGGTCCTTTCACTCAGTTTCTCCCCATGGTTACATCTTAAATAATTTTAATACAACATCAAACCCAATAATTTAGCATTCATCCAATGTATGTACATTGCTCTGTGTCATTTTATCATATGTGTAGATTCCTGTACCACCACCTTAATCAAGATACAGAACTATTCCATCACCACAAACATATCCCTCATACTACTTCTTTACAGCCACACTCACCACTGCCACCACCCCCACAGCCTTAATCCCTGGCAACTACTAATCTGTTTTCCATTTCTAAAATTTTGTCATTTCAAGAATTTTATGTTAGTGAAAATATGTGGTGTTTTGAGATTGGCTTTGTTTGCTCAGCATAATCCCTTGGAGATCTATCCAAGTTGTTTCTTGTATCAATAGTTGGTTCTTTTTTTATTGCTGAATAGTATTCCATGGTATGGGGATACCAGAGTTGTTTAACCATTTACCTAGTGAAGGACATTTTTGTTCTTTCCAGGTTTTAGCTGTTACAAATAAAGCTGCTGTGAACACTTGTGTACAGGTTTTTGTGTGGATATTTTCATTTTTCTAAGATAAATGTCCAGGGGTGTAATTGCTGGATCATAAGGTAAGGGCATGTTTAGTGTTTCTAAGAAAGTACCACACTATTTTTCAGGCTGACTGTGCCATTTTACATTCACACCAGCAATATATGAGATATTCCATTTCTTTGCATCCTTACCAACGTTTGGTATTGTCACTATTTTTTATTTTACCTATCTAAAACTATGTAGTAATATCTCATTTGTAGACCCATGTTCATTTTTTAACTTAATCACATTAAGTTTTGTTATATCTTTGTAGGTCCGTGTAGGTCCATTCTTCTAGCCTTTCATGATTCTCTTAAATCTGTGTTTTTCTATGTGGACTGTCTTTTCCAGGGAGCACAATGTTTGGAATTATACATACCTGACTTCAGTGTTCTGCTTCATCATTTGTGAATTGTGTAACTTTGGGCAGCCTGCTTAACTTCTTTGAGCCTTATTCTCTTCCTTTAATTACTAAATATGAAATAAGATAATGTATGGAAAGTGTTTAGTATGTGGCATACACTCAGTAGATGCTGTGTTCTTTCCCTGCTGTATTTTCAACTGAACAAAAATGTGGACAAGAAAAAAACTAGTTCATATTCTAGAGACAACTACTAGAGACCTCTCTTCATCAATTAACCAGATAAATTAGTATCTAGAAAATATTTTTCACTTAGATTGTAAAACTTTAGGAAATTATTCCTTTACCTTTTAGATTATAGCCTGGGCAAAATGCTTGCTTTATTTTCTCATTGAAACAGATTGTATTGTTAAGGCTTTATTTTATTTTATTTTTTGTCAAACCTTTAAAATTGGAAATATAGAGCATAATCTGGGAGAAAACATTCAGTTTGTATATAAATTCTGACTCACATCTTTCCACATCGGCATGATCTGAATTATGTAGCTAAAAAAAACGGAAGTCCTTTGGAAAGACTGAAGGATTTATTGTGGCCATTCAGAGTAAGATGATCAGCAACTAAAGTCTTTGGAGGTGTTCCCTGCAGGGAAGCTTGTTTGCTAAAAAGTGCAAATTGCTAGTGGATGGGGTTAGGGGTTTTGGTGCTATTTGATGGCATTTGGACGAGGGACTGAGGAGTAACTACATCATTCCTCAGTCTCCAGCCATTTTGTTTCATGAGGTGCCCTGATAGAGCTATACACATCAAGAATTTGGCAAAAGAAGGGAAAGTAGTAGCATGTTTTTAAAGCTCTGATTAGCTGACTAGATCACTAGGCAAAAGGCCCAAGGAATCCTGCCCTTCACTGCCCTCCTCCATCTGACCTCAAACTGGAATGTTGTGGATTTAAGATAGAGCTGGCTGAACTATCACTTTTTCGCAATAAAAGAAAAATTAGTCCTCAAATTATACAAGTGGTTTATTATGTAGAAGAAGATGGAGAAAATAATTTGCCTTAAAATCACCTACTTTGACCCCAAGCTTGAAGGAGAAAGGAAGCTGAACAGTATTGAGTGCCTACTATTCCATTACCAAATATTTATTTACTTACTTATGTGCAAGAAACACTTTCTTCCTTTTCCTCTTTTCATGTAAATATTATTTTTAATTATAAAGAAATACATTTATCAAATTGGCATGGTAAAACATTCAAGACTTATAAAGAGGTATGTAAATGAAAAGTAAGTCTGCCTGATGCTCCGAATCGCCAGCCCACCTCCCCTAAGGCAACAAATACTTTCTATGCCGTAATGCTAGGTGCTGGAAATAGAAGGATAACAAAATACACATGTTCCCCTACCCTCACAATGGTCTTAGTACTCTAAGGGAGATAGAAACCTGAACATGGAGTGTGATAAATTTCTGGTAGGAAAGTGCAGGGTACTCTCAGATAACAGAGGAGAGAAGCATGCATAGTAACTTACTAAAAGAGAGGTTAGTTGAATTGCCCAAAGTCACAGAGTTTGTAAATTACTGAGACAGGATTCTTGAACAAATCTGTTTGAATGAAAGCCTATATTCTTTCCGGGAACTGCTTCATGTATCAGTGGGGTATTCCATTTTCACTTTTACTTTGTGTAATGTCTCAGGAGAGAAATTTAGTAGCAAGAGGGAATTTCCCAGCTGCAAAAAAACAATGCTGGACAAAAATTTAATATTTCATGGGAGATTCCATTTTCCTTTGACATTTTACTTGGCAGGTTTCCAAGAATGTGGAATATGTTACTAGTAGCTCAGTCAGCATTTAAAAATTTTGGCTCCTGAATTTAGCAGGAATATTTTGCTTTTTAAAATTTCTTCAGAACTCAAAATCATTTTCTTCATCTGTCGCTCCCAGATTACAAGCAACATATGCTAACGTATATTAATGTTTTAGGCAATATACACACAGACACACGCACACAACTTTGCTTTCGCAAGTGACTGTGTGAAAGAGGTTATAAGTTCACTACCCTTTTTAGCGTCCTGTTTTGGGCAGGCGCAGACAAAGTTGTGGAAGAAATTAAAGCTTTCCTTATTGTAGTAGTTGATGTAGTCTACATTAAAACAGGGCAGGGTGGTACAATTGTCTAGAAGTGGAAACTATGACTGAATCAAGGATCCAGTGTCAGCAGCTGAACAGGTTGCCAGAGAGAGCGCTAGGGTTTATTGGGAAATAGGGAACACTCAGAAGGTTTCTTTGGCTCAATTTTCATAATTGTAAAAAGGAATAGAAATGTCTGCCCTGCCAGGCAGCCTTGTTGCACAATTCCGGGGGCCACTATTCACATTGGGGAGGTGCCATTCACATGGGATATGCTATGAATGGGGTTTCTGGAGTTGTGAAATGTGAGTGCCCTATGGTCTATTTGTCTCCCAGGATTGTTCTGAGAGGTTCAAGTTATACAATGAATATAAAAGGACTTTATAGACTATAAAATTGTCAATATGTGTAAATGACAACAATAATAGTTTTATTTTTCTGACCAGCTCTGCCCTTTAAGCAAAACATTCTTATCTAGTTTAAGAAAGCAAAAAGCAGCACCTGTTAGCTGGGAGCTGGCCTGGCGCTCACAGTGAATCTATGAAGTTCTCCTGATGAATATAAACACATAGTAGACCAACGTCAGACAAGACCACTTTGTGACTATAATGGAGCAAGAAAAAAACAAGACCACTTCATGATCATGTCTGAACAGAGAGAAATAAGGACATTGACTAAATTGCGAACATGAGAAAACATTCCCCTTTCCTGGCAGATAATGAGTGACTGCTGCTGCTTTACCAATTACAACTTTAGCTCAACTTCGTTTCTCTCACTGTATAGATAAGAATTATTAAGATACCTAATCAGAGAATTGTCTCTGTTTCTGGACAGCATCCAATGCAGGGAAGATCCCCTTTCCTTGATTACTCCCCCAAATTAGCTAACACAAACCCAAATCCTATAATGAGTTCTTTCTAATGTCTTACTGAGATGCCCCATGGTTCCCCATGGTATACATTTCTTCTCCTTGCCATGAGTCAATAAACTCAGCTTTATAGAACTGCAGATGAGTTCCTGGTGGTCTTTGACATTGACAAGTTTTTAGAGCAGTTATTACCCAGCCATGGTATACATTTCTTCTCCTTGCCATGAGTCAATAAACTCAGCTTTATAGAACTGCAGATGAGTTCCTGGTGGTCTTTGACATTGACAAGTTTTTAGAGCAGTTATTACCCAGCCAGGAGCTCTTACTATCTGTATCTCAGCCAGAGAGTTGGCTCCTCTGACTACTCTAGGGGTTTGTCTGTGATGTTGGTGCTATTTCAGAGCCAAGAACTCCTGAGGAAGAGATTCTGGCTGGCCATAATCTCATCCTTCAAGTTCTTTGTGGATTATGGGGATATGGACATACAGTACTGAATTTCTAAAACAACAACAACAATAGCACTAATAGCTAACTTTTATTTAATGCTTTCTATGTGTCAGGCATTCTTCTAAACAATCTACATAGAATAATTCATTTAATACAACAACATTGTGCACTAGATGCTATGGTCATTCTCACTTTACAAATGTAGAAACTGAGGCACAGAGATGTTAGTTACTCATGTAAGGTCCCACAGTTGTTAAGTGGCAGAGCCAGGATTTGAACCAAGAAAATTATATTGTTCAACTGTGTTCGTGAAGTGGTATTAGACTACTGAGAGATGGAGTGTGAATGAATTGATATAGGTCAACACGCTACTATATGAAGAGTTATTGTGTTTGTGAGCAAGTATATCTTTTAAAGAAGTTCAGTCTAGCAATCTTAAAGTGTTGGTGAGTCTCTTTAATAATAGTTTACTGATAAGAATAACTTAAACTATATGGAACAATTTCCATTGACTGTAATTTGCTTTTACTTATACATATTAACAATTTAATCCAACGTTTGAATGTCTAAGATGTGAATGGCTCTTTGGCATATGATATAGGAAACACAAGGATAAATAAGCTCTCTCACATTGCTGCCTACAAAGGCGATGACTTAAGACTTTATATATACACCATTTTTATTCCTTAAAAATCTTTCTCATTATAATAATAACTTTGACTTGGGATATAATTGACATTAACTGATCCATTCTAGTGGAAAAAATAGGGGTCTTTGGAATCAGATGGAGTTAAAAGTCTCCTCCTTCGTTAACCAGTGTACATGCCCTCTTTTGTATTATGTAATCTCAGTGAGCCTCATTTCCTTCATCTATTAAATAGTGATAATAATACCTTTCTTAAGGCTATTATGAGAATTAAACAGGATTATGTGCCAAGGTTAAACCCAATAAATATTGGTTTCTTTTCCCAAAATAAAGCATTTGGGGCCTTGCCAATTTAAGTTTAAGTGAGAATTATCAACTTTGTGGGATGATTGTCAAGATGGGCTTATGAAATATTGAAAAGTGATTTGAAAACTGTGTATCCATGGTCTTGTTTCAAATGTGAGCACCATGAAGACAAGGGCCATATCTGTTTTGTTCACCAGTGCCTAGGACAATGAATGAAAGTGATAATAATCCACCTACTGTTGCTTTAGGCTCTGAAGGGTGTTGTGATAGCCAATTGAAGACTGCAATTCTTGAATTAAAAGCATGCAGGATTATCTGGCATGCTCATTTCAAGTTGCTGTTTTTTCAAAGTTACAAGTTCGTGTTTAAAAATCAATGTAGCTCACAGAGGTAAAGTTATGAAAAAAGAATTAGATTTTAAAAAAATCTTTGCAGCCAATATTACAATAATTCTCTAAACTTTAGAGTGTATCCAATGCAGTAGTATTTTCTATCACCTATTTAGAAAATTAATATGTTATTAAATATTTAAAAGCCATGTACAGGGGCTGGCCCCGTGGCCGAGTGGTTAAGTCTGTGCGCTCCGCTGCAGGCGGCCCAGTGTTTCGTTGGTTCGAATCCTGGGCACGGACATGGCACTGCTCATCAAACCACGCTGAGGCAGCATCCCACATGCTACAACTAGAAGGACCCACAACGAAGAATATACAACTATGTACTGGGGGGCTTTGGGGAGAAAAAGGAAAAAATAAAATCTTTAAAAAAAAAAAAGCCATGTACAACTGAAAACATTGAAAAGAAGATATTTTATTTCAAGCATAATTAGATATTGTTTATTCCTCTTTGTGGATTTAGTCAAAACTCAGTCATCTGATTGAATGAATCTCCTTAAAAATTTAATATGAAATAGATGCAAGAAGTGTTAAAATTGAAATACTAACTCCTTATACATAAAAAATGTTTTACATTCTACCAAATACAATATCATTAAGACAATGTTGTGTTGTAACTGTTATTTCTGTTGAGATATGATGGGGCTAATAAATGATATTCTTCATCAAAGTTCAGAATGAACTGAGAAGTAAGCAAAACAGCAGTGGAGATTGAGACCAAAATGTCAACTTTGTACTGAAATTTGGAGAACATGATTTAGAGGTGTTGTTCAAGTGGGCTTACTAATCCTATACCCACTTAATCATAGGAAGGACAAACCCAGACCTGCCCCCATGGAGGCCTGCCCCTGTCAAGTGTATTTCATGGAGGAGTAAGGCAGAATATGTTCTCTCCGAAGGGGAGAATGTTCCAAAGAGAAAGGGAAGAGAAAGGGGATGAGCTACTATGTTCCCAAATTCACAAGTCAGGTAAGATACTCCTTGTCTGCTAGGAAGGAGTACTGGGGCTGGTCGGGGAGGGGGAATGGATGGTGGATTGACAGGCTGGGTGTGTTGTTCCAATGAAGGAACTCTCCTCCTGGAAGGAAATACCTGAATGAGGGGATGGTGGCAAGTGTTCTCAACAATTCCCATTTTAGAGATGGGAAAATTGAATCTAAGAGTAGAGTGACTAGCCTCAAGTTTTAAAGTAGAAGGTGATAGAACTGGGAGTAAACCAGATAGTCTAATTCAAGTTTATTGCATCAGAGAACCCTTGTTAACTAAGTCCATGGTATAGTATCCTAGAGTTACAGTAAAACTAGGACCTATACATGTAAAAGTCAGAGCCAAACATCATAAATTTGCAGCTTTCTTTATATTTGCTTTATGATGAGGTGATGAACTCTATAGAATAAATGCATTGTGTATATTTCTGTTTACTGGGTACTTAAATGATGCATACTTCTGAATGAAATGCCTGAGATACCTCAGTCATTAAAGCTTACATTGGAGACATAGCAGAGTGTACATATGTATACACACACAAATGTTTAACAGAAACACTGTAAAGAGATTCAGTAATATTCATGCTAAAGTGTGGCAGTTATTAGAGAGGTAGTGAATGAGGAATTGAATTGCTATTATTCTGCAGAGTATAAATGATTGGTAAACCTTATGGAAAGAGGTAATTTGAAGGTGCAATTCAAAGAGGACTAATTTTGACATTATAGATAGAAGGAAAGTTGTTCCCAGAGACTTTTGGGTAATTTTAGAGAGGGCTACACAGTCCAAGATGAGAACTATGTCTTTCAGGACCATTGGTGGGCCTGCATGCTGCAAGAGAACAATAACCATGGTGAGTCAAGCCTGTACCCCACTACACTCTGAGGGAATAAAATGTTTTAAGAGTTGAGTACCATAATATGAGTTTATAATATCTATAATTTGTGGGTGGATGGGCAAAGTTTCTAAAAATATGTGTGCCTAGCCTTCATCACATATATAAGAACATGTTAAGAGCATAGTGCTTGGTTTCAAGCCCAGTCTCTATTTTAGCACTCGTATTGCCTATCCTTGCTGAAACTTGCTTTATTCATTCATAGGTGTTATGAGAGGAATGATGAGATAATACTTGTGGAAGTGCTTCATGAACTGTGACGCATTAATTAATTTTAGTTCTGAATCATGCCTCTGCTCTAAGATTTTCTTTTTTCTAGTTTAGTGTCTTTTGAGGGAAAATGCTGTGCTAGGCACATGTAGAAACATGTAGGGTATTTCCTGCCTTCCTGGAGTTCCCAGAGAAGAGAGAACAGTCTTTAGAGGCTTAGGATTATTCCACCCTTGGATGCTCTTCTGTTAATATAGTTTCTGGTCAAGATGGTGGTATAGGCACACTCTGAACTCACCTCCTCCCACGGACACAACCAATTTACAACTACCCTGAGAGAGAACTGAAAATTGGATAAAAAGAACCCCCACAACAAGGGACAACCCTGACTGAGGTGGGAGAGGCAAAAATTCCTTTCTGGAGAGAAGAAAAGCCACTTTTGCAAGCTGCAGCACTTCATGGCTGGCCGGGAGCAAACCTAAGGTACACAGCCTTCCCTGGGGGAGTAGGGGACCTGAGGAGGGGACTGTTACTGCTATAAGCATCCTTTGGACTCAGCACAACCGAGACTAGTCTTATAACACCTGGCTTTGCTGGCTACTAACAACAATGGGAAAGACCCTCAGAAAAGGTATCAGATATAAGGGACAAAAAGACAGCTCTTAAAGGGCCCATACACAAATTCACTCATTTTGGAAAGCAAGCTAAAATCACCAGAAAGAAAAGTGCACAGTCCATTGGTGAAAAGAGACTCACCTGATAGGCTCTGGGTGCATCTTGGTGAGAGGTGAGACCTCTCCAGGGACTGAGACATTGGCAGCAGCCATTGTAGTGACCTAGTACAGGCTGCTGACATAGACACTGGCAGATACCATTGGAGTTCTTCCCCTGGCCTGTTACCCCAGGTCTGCCCCACCCACTAGAGTGCTGATTCAATCCAGCTCAGTCAGGGCAGATAGCCTGCCCTAGGGACTGGCCCCACTCAACAGCAAGCCCTCAGGCAACCTATGGGCCTGCAAAAGCGAGGAGCCTGTATCCTCTTCAGCTGGGTGAATGGGTCTGCTTCTGTGGAGCAGGGTGGGCATGAGGAGTGGATGGAGTGTGTGGGGTATGGTGGAGTGTCTGCAGCCTCTGCAGTGGGGTGACTGGGTCTGCTTCAGGGGGTCAGGATGCATGCACAGGGTAGGACTGTGTTGATAGTGTGTGTGGCCCGGTGGGCTGACAGACTTGTCAGCTGCAGAAGACTTGTGCTTCTCAAACAGCCTCATAGGGGATCAGCCCCACCTTCCACAGCCTGAAACAATTGGGTGCTGCTGTACCTGGTGTGAACCACACTCAGCTGCAATCCTGAGAGAGCTGACAAGAGCCTTGCTGGCCAGAGGCCTACAGCAATTGTAAACCCCTGAGCCTGGCAACTAGCCATGCTGGGGACCTATTCACCTAACAGAAAAACTACAATAGGAATGTGCTACTAGACCTTGAAGCCAACTGTGCTGGGGCTCCCCACACTCAATAAAGTGACTATAGGGTCCATAGCAGCCACTTTCAGCTAAGCATTACAACCAGTCAGCCAGGGGGACAGCCTAGACTCCCTGGGCCCCCACGGCAAAAGCAACACTGCTACAGCAGAAGGACACGTAGCCCATGCAAGGGTCACTCCTGGAATATTTGGAACTGGTGACAAGAGGGAAGCACAGTGCTGGGCCTCATAAGGAATCTCTTGCATAAGTCCACCTCTCAAAGATCAGAAAATGTAGCTGACCCACCTAATACATAGATAGAAGCACAAAGGAAAAACAAAATGAGGAGGCAAAGGAATGTGTTCCAAGTGAGGGAACATAACAGTGGCCCAGAAAAAGAATTAAGTGTAACAGAAATAAACAATCTACCTGACAAAGAGTTCAAACAAAAAGTCATAAGGATACTCACTGATCTTGGGAGAAGAATGGATGAACTCAGTAAGAACATCAACAAAGAACTGAAAAATATGAAGAAGAGCCAATCAGAAATGAAGAATACAATACTGGAAATGAAAAATTCACTAAACAGATAAAAGAATAAAGAATTAAGAAGGATGAGAACAGTCTAAGGGAACTCTGGGACAACATCAAGCACACTAATATTTGTATTATAGGTGTCTCAAAGGAGAAGAGAGAGACAAAGGGGCAGAGAATCTAATTGAAGAGAGAATAACTGAAAACATTCCTAATCTAAGGAAGGAAACAGACATCCATGTACAGGAAGCACAGAGAATGCCACACAAGATAAACCCAAAGAGGCCCACGTCAAGATGAGTTATTGTTAGAATGTCAAAAATTAAAGATAAAGAGAGAATCCTAAAAGCTGCAAGAGAAAGGCAACAAATTACTTACAAAGAAAACTCCATAAGGCTATAAGCTGACTTCTCAGCAGAAACCTTACAGGCTAGAAGGAAGAACTACAAAAACACCAGAAAAAAAGTAACAACATGGCAATAAGTACATACTTAGAATAGCTACTTTAAATATCAATGGACTAAATGGTCCAATCAAAAGGCATAGGGTGGCCAATTGGAAAAAAATACAAGACTCATGTGTATGCTGTATACAAGAGACACTTCAGACCTAGAACACAAACTGAAAGTGAAAGATTGTAAAAACATACTTCAAGCAAATGGCAATGAAAAGAAAGTTGGAGTAGCAATACTTATATCAGACAAAATAGACTTTAAAAGAAAAAGCGTAACAAGAGACAAAGAAGGGCACTACATAATGGTAAAGGGAACAATCCAACAAGAGGATATAACACTTGTCAATATCTATGCACCCAACATAGAAGCATGTAAATATATAAAGCAATTATTAACAGACGTAAAAGGAGAAATATACAGTAACACAATACTAGTAGGGGGTTTTGACATGCCACTTAAACCAATGGAAAGATCCTTCACATAGAATATCAATAAGGAAACACTTGCCTTAAAGGACACATTAGACCAGATGGACTTAGATATATACAGAACATTCCATCTAAAAACTGCAGAATACACATTCTTTTCAAATGCACATGGGACATTCTCCAAGATTGATCCCACAGTAGGCCACAAAACAAGTCTCAATAAATTTAAGAAGATTGAAATGATACCAAGCATCTTTTCTGACCACAAAGGTATGAAACTAGAAATCAATTACAGAAAGAAAACCAGAAAAGCCACAAAAATGTGGAGATCAAACAAAATGGTACTGAACAATGATTGGGTCAATGTAGAAATCAAAGGAGAAATCAGAAGATAGAGGGAGATAAGTGAAAATGAAAATATGACATGCCAAAATCGATGGGATATAGCAAAAGTGGTTCTAAGAGGGAAGTTTATAGCAATACAGGCCTGCCTCAACAAACAAGAAAAATCTCAAATAAACAATCTAACAGTGCATCTAAAGGAACTGGAAAAATAAGAACAAACAAAGCCCAAAATCAGTATAAAGAAGGAAATAATGAAAATCGGAGCATAAATAAATGAAATAGAGACTAAAGAACAATAGAAAAAATCAACGAAACTAAGAGCTGGTTCTTTGAGAAGATAAATAAAATGGCCAAACCTTTAGCTAGACTCAACAAGAAAAAAAGAAAGAAGGCTCAAGTAAATAAAATCAGAAATGAGAGCGTAGAAATTACAATCGACCCCTCAGAAATACAAAAGATTTTAAGAGAATACTATGAAAAACTGTATGCCGACAAATTGGATAATCTAGAAGAAATGGATAAATTCTTAGAATCATACAACCCTCCAAAACTGAATCAAGAGGAAACAGATAATTTAAATAGACCAATCACCAGTAAGGAGATCAAAAGAGTAATCAAAAACCTCCCCCAAAATAAAAGTCCAGGACCAGATGGCTTCCCTGGTAAATTGTAACAAACATTCAAAGACGACTTAATACCTATCCTTCTCACACTTTTCCAAAAGTTTGATGAGGAGGGGAAGCTTCCTATCTCATTCTGCAAAGCCAACATTACACTGATACAAAAAGCAGAGAAGGACAACACACACACACAAAATTACAGGCCAATATCACTGGTGAACATCAATGCAAAAGTCATCAACAAAACACTAGCAAATCAAATCCAACAATACATTAAAAAGATCAGGGGCGGAGCAATATGGCAGGGTGAGCTGACCTGGGACTCTCTCCCCTCCAAACTACAACAAAGGACTGGAAAAAAACCCCTGAATTTCAGCTAATAAACTTAATGCCAGCACTCAGAGACCTACAGTATCAAAAGATGGAGGATGGAGACCCTGCTGCTGGCCTCGGAGGAGCTGGAACAGGTTAGGAGAGAACTTCGCTCCCTCCCCTAGAGTCTGGGATTGCTGCTGCGGGTGTGAGAAGAAGCAGGGGAGGGGCCACATGACCGGGGGATCATCTAGGACTCCCGCCACCAGTACAGTGGAAACCCGCTGACGGGTGAAAGCTTCCGTGAGCGGGGCCCCCAGAAACCCAGGGCCGTGGGAGACCAGAGAACAGAACTGATCCGAATCCAGATCGGTGAGCGAGAAAAACTGCCCCTTCCTCTGGCAAACTGGGCTGGGCACTGCCATCTTGCCCGAAGGCGGAGAGCTCAGAACCCACAGTTCTCGACCCCCATCTAGTGGCAATAGGCTGTAACTGCAAACGAATTCTACCACCATGCGAAAAAACCCCTCCTCTACCATCCAGCAATTTACAAAAGCCCCAGACCAGAAGGAAACAATAAAAACACAGAATTAAGTCCTGAGGACTTGGAAATAGGTAAACTAAGTGAAAATGAGTTCAGAGCAGCTATAGTCAAAAAACTCAATGAGGTAGAGAGAAAGATAGAGAAACAAGCCAACGAGTTCTGGAGTTACTTCACAAAAGAGATTGAAATTATAAAGAAGAATCCAACAGAATTGCTAGAGATGAAAAACACAATAGACCAGATAAAACAGAATATGGGTTCCCTGAATGCCCGGGTAGACACCATAGAAGAGAAAATTAGCATAATCGAAGATAGACAGGCTGAATGCCTCCAGATAGAGAAAGAAAGAGAAGTAAGGATTAAAAGGAATGAGGAAAGTATTAGCAGATTCAATGAGGAGAAAGAATTTAAGGATCGTAGAAATTCCCAAGAACGTGGAAAAGGAAAATGGAGCAGAAGGTGTGCTTAATGAAATTATAGAAGAGAACGTCCCAAATCTAGGGGTTGAGGGAGAAATGTGTGTAGAGGAAGCTTTCAGATCTTCTAGATTTGTCAATGTTAAAAGACCTACTGCAAGGCATATAGTAGTACAAATGGCAAAAATGAAAGACAAAGAAAGAATAATCAGGGCAGCAATACAGAAGGAAATAACCTACAAAGGAACTCCTATCAGACTTTCAGTGGATTTCTCTACAGAAACCTTACAAGCTAGGAGAGAATGGAGTGACATATTCAAAACTTTAAAAGATAAAAATCTTCAGCCAAGAATACTCTATCCAGCAAGAATATCCTTCAGATATGAGGGAGAAATTAAATCTTTTCCAGACAAACAAAAACTAAGGGACTTTGTAGTCACAAGACCTCCATTACAAGAAATCCTCAACAAGGCTCTCATACCTGAAAAAAGAAGAAAAGGAGAAAGGGGTCACAAACCACAGAGTAGGGAGACAGATAAAGAGAACCAGAATAGGATAGCAAATATTCAACTATGGCATTAGGCTAAATGTAAGGAAACTACCAAAGCAAAGATGATCTTATCACTCTAACTACAAACTCGTAACACGAGTTGGAATAAGAGATGAAAATAATAATATAGGAGGGAAAGAGCAAAGGGACTAAATCAGTCTAAACCAGGTAAATAAGAGACCACCAGAGAATAGACTATATTATACACGAGATTCTAAATACAAACATCATGGTAGCCACTAAACTAACAAACAGAACAGAGCCGCAAAACATAAATAAGCAAAAATCTAAGAAACCCAGCATAAGAAATTGCAGTATCAAATGGGTAGGCTAAAGCACACAGAAAGAGAAAAGCAGGAAAGCCAGATAATGAGGAACAGATTGACAGCATTAAGTCCACATGCATCAATAATCACTCTCAATGTAAACGGATTGAACTCTCCAGTAAAATACACAGAGTGTCAAAATGGATTAAAAAACAAGATCCAACAATTTGTTGCCTCCAGGAAACACACCTCAGCCCCAAGGACAAACATAGGCTCAGAGTTAAGGGGTGGAGGACAATACTTCAAGCTAATAGCAAGAAAAAAAAGCAAGTGTTGCAATTCTTATATCAGACAAAGTGGATTTCAAAATAAGACAGGTAAAGAGAGACACAGAGGCACAATATAAAATGATCAAAGGGACACTTCATCAAGAAGAAATAGTGCTTATAAATATCTATGCACCCAACATAGGAGCACCAAGGTTGATAAAGCAACTATTAACAAACCTAAAGGAAGATGTTAAAAACAACACAATAATAGCAGGGGACCTCAACACCCCACTCACATCAATGGACAGATCATCCAGACAGAAAATCACCAAGGAAACAGTGGAGCTAAACGAAAAACTAAAACAATTGGACTTAATAGACGTATATAGATAACTTCATCCTGAAACAGCAGAATACACATTCTTCCCAAGTGCACATGGAACATTTTCAAGGATGGACCATATGTTGGGAAACAAGGCAACCCTCTACAAATTTAAAAAAATTGAAATAATAACAAGCATCTTCTCAGATCATAGTGCTATAAGGCTAGAAATTAATTCCAAGAAAAAAGCTGAGAAAGGCACAAAGATGTGGAGACTAAACAACACACTACTGAACAAAGCAATGGATCATTGAAGAAATTAAAGAAGAAATCAAAAAATACCTGGAAATGAATGAAAATGATAACATGCCATACCAACTCATATGGGATACAGCCAAAGCTGTATTAAGAGGAAAATCCATCACAATACAGGCACATCTTAACAAACAAGAAAAATCCCAAATAAGCAACCTTAAACTACACCTAACTGAACTAGAGAAAGAAGAACAAATAAAGCCCAAAGGCAGCAGAAGGAGAGAAATAATAAAAATCAGAGCAGAAATAAATGCTATTGAAACGAAAAAGGTGGTAGAAAGTATCAATGACACAAAGAGCTGGTTCTTTGAGAAGATAAATAAAATTGACAAACCCCTGGCCAGACTTACAAAGAAAAAAAGGGGAGAAAGATCAAATAAACAAAATCAGAAATGAAAGAGGAGTAATTACAACAGACTCTGCAGAAATACAACAGATTATAAGAGAATACTACAAAAAACTATATGCCAACAGAATGGATAACCTAGAGGAAATGGATAAATTCTTGGACTCCTACAATCTCCCAAAGCTCGCTCAAGAAGAAGCAGACAATTTGAACAGACCAATCACAAGGAAAGAGATTGAAACAGCAATCAAAAACATCCCAAATAATAAAACCCCAGGACCAGATGGCTTTCCAGGGGAATTCTACCAACCTTTCAGAGAGGATTTAATACCTATCCTTTTCAAGCTATTCCAAAAAATTAGGGAGGATGGAAGACTTCCTAACGCATTCTCTGAGGCCAACATCACTCTGACACCAAAGCCTGACACGGACACCATGAAAAAAGAGAACTACAGGCAAATATCACTGATGAACATAGATGCAAAAATTCTATACCAAATTTTAGCAACCAGAATTCAGCAATTCATCAAAAGGATCATACATCATGATCAAGTGGGATTCATACCAGGGACACAGGGATGGTTCAACATCCACAAATCAATCAATGTGATACACCACATCAACAAACTGAGGAGTAAAAACCACGTGATCATCCCAATAGATGCAGAGAAAGCATTTGACAATATCCAACAGCCATTTATGATAAAAACTCTGAACAAAATGGGGATAGAAGGGAACTACCTCAACATAATAAAGGCCATATATGACAAACCCACAGCCAACATCACACACAAGGGGCAAAAACTGAGCACCATCCCCCTGAAAACAGGAATGAGACAAGGATGCCTTCTATCACCACTCTTATTTAACATAGTCGTGGAGGTCCTGGCCAGAGCAATCAGGCAAGAAAAAGGAATAAAAGGAATCCAAATAGGGAGGGAAGAAGGGAAACTCTCGCTGTTTTCAGACGACATGATCTTATATATAGAAAACCCCAAAGAATGCATTGGAAAGCTCTTAGAAGTAATCAACAACTACAGCAAAGTTGCAGGGTATAAAATCAATTTGCATAAATCAGTAGCATTTCTATATTCTAATAATGAAGTAACAGAAAAAGAACTCGAGAACACAATACCATTCACAATCGCAACAAAAAGAATAAAATACCTTGGGGTAAATTTAACTAAGGAAGTGAAGGACCTATATAACGAAAATTACAAGGCCTTTCTGAGAGAATTGGATGATGACATAAGGAGATGGAAAGACATTCCATCTACATGGATTGGAAGAATAAACATAGTTAAAATATCCATTCTACCTAAAGCAATCTACAGATTCAATGCTATCCCAATCAGAATCCCAATGACATTCTTCACAGAACTAGAACAAAGAATCCTAAAATTTATATGAGGCAACAAAAGACCCCGAATTTCTAAAGCAATCCTGAGAAAAAAGAACAAAACGGGAGGCATCACAATTCCTGACTTCAAAACTTCCTACAAAGCTACAGTAATCAAAACAGCATGGTACTGGTACAAAAACAGGTGCACAGATCAATGGAACAGAATTGAAAGCCCAGAAATAAAACCACACATCTATGGACAGCTTATCTTTGACAAAGGAGCTGAGAGCATACAATGGAGAAAAGAAAGTCTTTTCAACAAATGGTGCTGGGAAAACTGGAAAGCCACATGTAAAATAATGAAAATTGACCATTCTTTTTCACCATTCACCAAAATAAACTCAAAATGGATCAAAGACCTAAAGGTGAGACCTGAAACCATAAGGCTTCTGGAAGAAAACGTAGGCAGTACACTCTTTGACATCAGTATTAAAAGGATCTTTTTGGACACCATGCCTTCTCAGAGAAGGGAAACAATAGAAAGAATAAACAAATGGGACTTCATCAGACTAAAGAGCTTCTTCAAGGCAAATGAAAACAGGACTGAAACCAAAAACCAACCCACTAACTGGGAAAAAATATTTGCAAGTCATATATCTTACAAAGGCTTAATATCCTTAATATATAAAGAAGTATCGCAACTCAACCACAAAACATCAAACAACCCAATCAAAAAATGGGCTGGAGAGATGAACAGACATTTCTCCTAAGAAGATATACTGATGGCCAATAGGCACATGAAAAGATGCTCATCATCGCTGATCATCAGGGAAATGCAAATCAAAACTGCACTAAGATATCACCTTACACCCATTAGAATGACAAAAATATCTAAATCTACTAGTAACAAATGTTGGAGAGGTTGTGGAGAAAAAAGAACCCTCATACACTGCTGGTGGGAATGCAAACTGGTGCAGCCACTATGGAAAACAGTATGGAGATTCCTCAAAAAATTAAAAATAGAACTACCATACAATCCAGCCATTCCACTACTGAGTATCTATCCAAAGAGTTTGAAGTCAGCAATTCCAAAAGTCCTATGCACCCCAATGTTCGTTGCAGCATTATTTACAATAGCCAAGACATGGAAGCAACCTAAGTGCCCATCAACAGATGATTGGATAAAGAAGATGTGGTATATATATATGCAGTGGAATACCACTCAGCTGCAAAAGAGAACAAAATCATTCCATTTGCAATAACATGGATGGACCGTGAGGGAATTATGTTAAGTGAAATAAGCCAGTTAGAGAAGGATAATCTCTGTATGACTCCACTCATATGAGGAATTTAAAAATGTGGACAAAGAGAACGGATTAGTGGCTACCAGGGGAAAGGTGGGGTGGGGGGTGGGCACAAAGGGTGAAGTGGTGCACCTACAACACTAATGACAAACATTAATGTACAACTGAAATTTCACAACATTGTAAGCTATCATTCACTCAATATAAAAAAAAAAAAGGTCATACACCATGATAAAGTGAGATTTATTCTAGGGATGCAGGGATGCTTCAACATCCACAAATCAATCAAGAGATACACCACATTAACAAAATAAAGAATAAAAATCACATGACCATCGCAATAGATGCAGAGAAAGCATTTGAAAAGGTACAGCATACATTTATGATAAAAACTCGGAGTAGAATAGGTCTAGAAGGTAAGTATCTCATCATAATAAAGGCCATATATGACAAACCCACAGCTAATCTCATTCTCAATGGAGAAAAACTGAAAGCTATCCCTCTAAGAACAGCAATCAGACATGGATGCCCCTTTTTACCACTCGTACTTAACATAGTACTTGAAGACCTAGCCAGAGCAGTTGGGTAAGTAAAAGAAATAAAAGGGATCCAAATTGGAAAGGAATAAGTGAAACTGCCACTATCTGCAGATGACGTGATTTTATATATAGAAAACCCTAAAGAATCCACCAAAAAACTTTTAGAAATAATAAATAATTTGGTCAAGTTATAGGCTATAAAATCAAATACAAAAATCAGTGGTGTTTCTATACACTAGCAATGAAGTAGCAGAGATATTAAGAATACAATCCCATTGACAATTGCAACAAAAAGAGTAAAATACCAAGGAATAAACTTAACAAAAGTAGTAAAAGATCTGTATGCTGAAAACTATAAAACATTGAAATTGAAGAAGACAGAAAGAAATGGAAAGATATTCTGTGCTCTTGGATTGGAAGAATTAACATCGTTAAAATGTTCATACTTCCTAAACCAATCTACAGGTTCAAGGCAATCCCTATCAAAGTTCCAACAACATTTTTCACAGAAATAGAACTAAGAATCCTAAAATTTATATGAAACAAGAAAAGACCCTGAATAGTCAAAGGAACCCTGAGAAAAAAGAACAAAGCTGGAGGTATCACACCCCTTGATTTCAATCTATACTACAAAGCTATAGTAACCCAAACAGCATGGTACTGGCACAAAAACAGACACACAGATCAATAGAACAGAATCGAGAGCCCAGAAATAAACCTTCACATCTATCAACAGCTGATTTTTGACAAGGGAGCCAAGGACACAATGGAGAAAGTTAAGTCTCTTCAATAAATGGTGTTGGGAAAACTGGAAAGCCACATGCAAAAGAATGAAAGTAGACTATTATCTTACACCATATGCTAAAATTAACTCAAAATGGACTAATGACTTGAATGTCAGACCTGGAACCATGAAACTTCCAGAAGAAAACTTAGGCAGTATGTTTGTTGACATTGGTCTTAACAGCATATTTTCAAGTACCAGGTCTGATCTGGCAAGGGAAACAATAGGAAAAAATAAATGAATGGGACTAAATCAAACGAAAAAGCTTGTGCACAGCAAAGCAAACCATCAACAAATCAAAAGACAACATAACAACTGGGAGAAAATATTTGGAAATCATATATCTGATAAGAGGTTAGTATCCAAAATATATAAAGAACTCATACATCTCAACAGCAAAAAACTAACAACCCAATTGAAAAATGGGCAACAGATCTGAACAGAGAATTCTCCAAAGAAGATGTACAGGGGCTGGCCCAGTGGCACAGTGGTTAAGTGCGCACATTCCGCTTCGGTGGCCCAGGGTTCGCCGGTTCAGATCTTGGGTGTGAACATGGCACTGCTTGGCATGTCATGCTGTGGTAGGCATCCCACATATAAAAAGTAGAGGAAGATGGACATGAATGTTAGCTCAGGGCCAGTCTTCCTTGGTGAAAAGAGGAGGATTGGCAGCAGTTAGCTCAGGGCTAACCTTCCTTAAAAAAAAAATATACAGGTGGTGAACAGACACATGAAAGGGTGTTCAACATTGTTAACTATCAGGGAAATGCACATCAAAACTACAATGAGATGTCACCTCACTCCCATCAGAATGGCTATAATTAACAAGACAGGAAACAATAAGTGTTGGAGAGGATGTGGAGAGAAGGGAACTCTCATACACTGCTGCTGGGAGTACAAACTGGTGCAGCCACTATGGAAAACAGTATGGAGATTCCTCAAAAAATCAAGAATAGAAATACCATATGATCCAGCTATTCCACTGCTGGGTATTTATCAAAAGAACATGAAAACACGAATGCGTAAAGATGCACGCACCCCTATGTTCATTGCAAAATTATTCACAATAGCCAAGATTTGGAAGCAACTTAGGTGCCCATCAAGGGACGAATGGATGAAGAAGATTTGGTGTATATACACAATGGAATAGTACTGAGCTATAAGAAATGATGAAATCACTCCTTTTGTGAGAACATGCATGGACCTTGAGAGTATTATGCTAAGTGAAATAAGTCAGAGGGAGAAAGCCAAATACCATATGATCTCACTCATAACTAGAAAAGAAAAACAAGAACAATCAAATAGAGACAGAGATTTGATTGGTGGTTACCATAGGGGAAGAGGGAAGGGAGGGAAGGTCGAAAGGGATAATTAGGCACATGTGTGTGGTGATGGATTGTAATTAGTCTTTGGATGGTGAATATGATGTAGTCATAAGGAGTCAAAATGAAATGATGTACACCTTAAATTTATATAATGTTATAAACCAATGTTACTTGCAATAAAAAAAAATACCTTTTTTTTTTTTTTGGAGGAAGCTTAGCCCTAAGCTGACATCAGTCAGTCTTCCTCTTTTTTGTGAGGAAGACTGGCCCTGAGCTAACATCCACGCCCATCTTCCTCTACTTTATGTGTGGGATGCCTACCACAGCATGGCCTGCCACGCGGTGCCATGTCCTCACCTGGGATCTGAACCGGTGAACCCTGGGCCACTGAAGTGGAATGTGCAAACTTAACCACTGTGCCACTAGGCAGGCCCCCCATACTTTCTGAAATTATTCATCTGTGGGGAGCTGAATAAAATTTTTCCACTGACTAACATAAGACAAGCAGATTAGGTAATTGAATGTAACACTTTCATTCGTACAGTATAGCATGTAATATTGTACTGGGAAATTGGCAAAATGGACAAAGAGTAACCAAACTGGCTTTTGGGATCTAGCTTTGCCAGTCAGTTTGATTTATCATCTCTTCTATGCCTGCTGTAACCTGTACTTGTTTATATAACCTCATGCATAATGTCTAAGCTCTTAGCAAGAGTTTAACACTATGGTTATGAGTGCAATTGTCACAACCTGATTAAGGAATTGTTTTCTAATGCAACTCTTCCTAAACCTCAAAATATTTAAAGAATTCTAAAGCCCTCTGTTTGCCTTAGTTGCAACTCATAGCACTAATACATCAGATTGGCTATCTAGGCATAATGGGGTGCTAGCTTTGACTGTTGAGCTTTCCAGTACTGCAAATAAAGCTTAGATTAATCAAAAAGTCCAAAAGATCCACATCTTCCTGCAAAAACGATGGAGTTATTTCATTAGCTCTTAAAAACCAAACAACTGGATAATAATAGGATACCTATTGACCTATGAGATAAAAGTTTCCTTTGAAAAGATACATATTGATGCCAATCCACTGGTGATGAAGGGGAGCCTCGGGTGTGGGGATGAGGCCAGCTGACGGGCAGTGCATGAGCTAGAACCCTGAGCTGGGTCAAGATGTGTAGGCCTTGTAACTCCATTCCTGATCATGGATCATGGATGAATGACAGTATCCTGTGAAATTTCGAAGTCAGTTCTGAAGTAGGTTCTCATCCAAGTTGGACAAACATATAAAAGTAATAAAAAAATACTTGGGGTCTGGCCCCGTGGCCGAGTGGTTGGGTTCGCGTGCTCTGCTTTGGTGGCCCAGGGTTTCGCCAGTTCGGATCCTGGGCATGGATGTGGCACCACTCATCAAGCCGTGCTGAAGTGGCATCCCACATGCCACAAATGGAGGGACCCACAACTAAGGATATACAGTTGTGTAGCTGGGGGCTTTGGGGAGAAAAAGGAAAAGTAGGATCTGAAAAAAAAAACTTGGGCATTAGCCCAACCTGGAGTTGATGCTTAGGACAAAGTAGCTAGACAGAGACCAAAGGAGCAATTTTTTAAGCCAGTGAGAAAATTGCTGAAGTAGCTTTACTGGCGGAGGGTGGGCAGAATGGAGGAGTGTTTTTTCCTGAGCTCTTAAGTGTACTAGTAGATGCCCAGTTTTACTTTTTGGTACTTTGGGTCAGTCAAGATAGTCTTATATATGTGTGTGTGTGTGTGTGTGTGTGTGTGTATTATATAATATATATGTATAATATGGTATATATATTTAGTAGCTCATACCATGTGCATTGTGTAAAATTTAGAGGAATCAAAAGGGGATATGGTGAAAAGTTAGTCTCCACCTCCTTTCATGCCTCCCAGCCACTCAATTTCCCTCCTGGAAGGTGAATTACAATTGCTAGTTTCTCACTTCCTCTTCTCTTGCTTTTTGTTCTAGCTGACTGACCTCCCCAAACCCAGGAACTCCTGCTCAGAAGCTTTCCAGCTTCTGTATTTTCCTGACTGGTTAAATTTAACCTTATTTACCTGTCTTTCAAAGCCTCAGTGCTTTATTTGTTCTCCTTTAATCTCTTTTTCCAATTCTCCCTAACAAGCTTCCTATGTCTTATCCCTCTATGTACTTGTTCTCATTTCCTAGACATCATTCACGTTCTTCATTCCTCTCTGGTCCGTCTGAAATTTCTGCTTCTTTGAGACTGAAGTCAAACCCCTTTTCTCTGATTGCCCCACCCCCAGTGATTTCCTTCTTTTCTGAACTCCTAGAAATCTACAAAGGGGATTATTTGAGTTTCTATTTTCAGTGTTCCAAGATGATGCCAAAATATGTTAAAATAAAATTGCATTAAAATAAAATTGCATTATTTTGGCTGAAACTATATAAATGCAAAAAGAGGCAAATAGTTTAGCTCAAAGCTATCAGATGTTACAGTTAGAAATTTGCCTTTGATTAATGGAAAAAATTTTAACATACAAAATCCTTCAAATTAAGCTCCCTGAGAGAAAAGAGTACAAGGAGTCCATGATGGGGAAAAGTTGCAAACCATTAAATGTCCACACATTCAATAGTTATATGTCGTGCAGTGGTTGAGAGCATGATCTTTGAAGTCAGGCAGACCTTGGTTTGGTTCTATCTGTATGACTTTGGGCAATTTGCATTATCTTTTGGAGGCTTGGTTTTTCTACAGGTAAATGAGTGAAGAAGGCAGGTAAAGCACTCAGCACAATGCCTGTCATATAGTAAATGTTCCATACATGCTGTGTGTTATTATTATTGTTGTTATATCTTACTTGCTATTTTGTGTGGTTTGTCTCCTATGTTAGGCAGAATAGTTGACCCTTCTCCCCTTGCAAAAGTCCACATCCTAATTCCTGGAACCTCTGAATGTTACCTTACATGGCAAAAGGGAGTTTGTGGATGTGATTAAATCAAGGATCTTAAAAGAGGGAGATTATCCTGGATTATTCAGGTGGACCCAGTGCAATCAGAAGGGTCCTTAAAAGATGAAAGAGGAAGGCAGAAGATTGAGAGGAGATGAGATGACTGACTATGTCAGAGTCAGAATGATTTGATGTGAGAAGGATTTAACCTGCTGTTGCAGGCTTTGAAGATGGAGGAAGGGACCATGAGCCAAGGAATACAAGTGACCTCTAAAAAGAAGCTGGAAAATGTAAGGAAGGAAATGGATTCTTTCCTAGAACCTCCAGAAAGGAACACAGCCCTGCTAACACCTTGCTTTTAGCCCAGTTCAGACTTCTGACCTCTAGAACTAGAAGATAGTCAATTTGTGTTGTTTTAAGTCACTAAATTAATGGTACTTTATAAAGCACCAATAGGAAACACATGTATCTCCCCAGCTAGTCTGCTTTATGAAGGCCAATTTTGTATAGTTCATCACGTCCAGAATAGTGTTGGATGTAAACATAGATCAATAAATTGGCTCCAGCAGAGAGGCATAGCAACTTGTCAATTGCCCTTTCTAGTGGAGAAGAAGAAACCAGAGTTAGCCACAAGTCGTCTGCCTTTCTGAATATGGATTTCCATTACAGTACAGGTTAAATATACTGGGGAAAATCCCTCTCTCTCTGCCAGGGACAGATCCTAACCAGCAATAAATTCCTTATAGCCCTGTCAGGGTTTCCCTCTCAGTGTCCCTGCCTCCCATAATTACAGCTAGTTTGCAAAATCATTAATAATTGCCACCACATATTAAGCACACAGTATATGCCAAGCATAGTGCTAAATGTTCTGTACACATTATCCTATTTCACCCTCCCAAAATTCCTAAGATGATAAAATGAAATACAGTGCCTTGTTTTTCAAACTTCAGGTCATGATTCTCAGTGGATCTCAGAATCGGTTTGGTGGAGAGTGACCAACAGTTTTAAACAATAAAATACAATAGAAAACATCAGTGCATTAAATGAAGTAAGAGTGGGTACAGTTTTATAAAATTTTGGTTTCAATTACATGTATACATATATGTAAATAAATATATGTATAATACACATATACATATGTGTGTGTACTAGGTTGTGTTATATGGGTCATAGTAAAAAGCATTTTTTATAGTGGGTTATATTTAAAAATTTTTAGAACCATCAATGAAATGGTTAATAGTACAGGCTCTTCAACAGTGCTATCTGGGTTTAATCTCAATTCTTTATCTTACCAGATCTGTGGTCTTGAGTACATTTTTTATTCTATCTGTTGCCTCATCTCATAGGGTCCCATCTCATAGGGTCTTTTGGAGGATTAAATGAGTCAATCCAAGTAAGCACTTTGAACAGTACCTTAGTAACTAATGCTCAGTTAATGTTACTTTTCCAATGTTACATGGTTAGTATGTGGCAGAACTGGGCAGATTCCTGTTACATCTGATAAAGTATAGTCGAGTTTGAAATCTAGGGTAATTTCATGCTAACTTAAGTGTCCCCTCAAAACAAACAAACAAACAAACAAATAGCAAAATAAGTCTCTCTTTACAATAAGTTACCAGCAAGTTAACAATGCTGGGGACACTTTCTTCTCAGGAGGTTGGCCTATGTTGGCAGAATTTTGTCTCTGAGGGAACAAAGGCTTTGTGACTTGTTCTCTTAGTTTCAAGAGAAGAAAATGTGGAAGGCAATGGGTTGTTTGACATATAGAACAAATTGATGACTCACTCATATCTTTCCAGTCAGGGTACCAAAGAAATTATTACATCTAAAGGGAATCAGGTCAGTGAAGAAATCCTACAAGAATCTGGAGGGGAGTGTGCTGTCTAAAAGCTTACTGGGTGACTGGGGTTCTGTTTGTGTAATTATTGTTTTTGTCTTTTTTTTTTTCCTGCTCTATTTCATCCTCCCTCTGCTCCAGGGGACAAATTGGGCATTTTATCAACCTCTTAAAAAATATTTTGACTCTATCTGGTGTTAAGTGCTTTGAGTGTTGATTGAAATGTATGGCCAGGCTGTATTGCTTCCATAAGCTCTGAAAATGTAAGAATTTGAGAAGGTAATGACTCTCTTAAGTTATATGTATATTTTAATTGCTAAAATTATTCTGTCTTTAAACTATTGATTTTAATATTCAGCCAATATTCCATTTAAAATGAATTCCATACTACTTCCAATTTGCTTGACTGTGGAGTAATTTTGCCACTTAAGGTTTTGCTGGAAAATGTATTTCCAGGCTTTAAGGATCTGGCAAGAAGATAGCAGTGTTTTGAACCAGCAGGGAAAGGAAAAAGGTATATTCAGCACCCCTGCCCCATCTAAACACATCCATTCATTCGTCTTAGTGATAATCTTTTATTTATTTTTGGCTTAAATGTTGTTTGTGGCATATGGCCCTTCTGCCTTAGAGTGATAAGCAGAAGGGAAAATAATGCCAAGAATTTCCTGACAGAGATGTGCTTCTCTCTCTCTTTCTCTTTTTTCCTTGAAGATTATTATTTCTCTTTCACTATTCATTTATTTATTTAGACTTGAATTTTTTAGAGCAATTTTAGGTCCATAGCAAAATTAAGGGGAAGGTACAGAGGTTTCCTGTATACCCCTTGCCCACACACATGCATAGCTTCCCCCATTATCCATATCCGCCACCAGAGTGGTACATGTGTTACAATTGATAAGCCTACATTGACACATCATAGTCACACAGAATCCATAGTTTATATTAGGTTATAATATATATATATTATTTATATATATATAAATATATAATATATATATTATTAATGTATGTATATAGTATATATACATTATTGTGTTGTTTTAAGTCACTAAATTAATGGTACTTTATAAAGCACCAATAGGAAACACATGTATCACCAATAGGAAACACATGTATATATATATATTATATATCAGACTCCATAGTTATATATTAAGTTCATTCTTGGTGTTATACATTCATGGGTTTGGACAAATGTATAATGGCATATATCCATCATTATAGTATTGTACAAAGTAGTTTCACTGCCTTGAGAAGCCTCTGTGCTCCCCCTACCCCCAGCTCCTGGCAACTACCAATCTGTTTGCTGACTTCATAGTTTTCCCTTTTCCAGAATGTCATATGGTTAGAATCATACAGTATGTAGCATTTTCAGATTGGCTTCTTTTACTTAGTAATATGTATTTAAGTTTCCTTCATGTCTTTCCATGGCTAGATAGCTCATTTCTTTTTAGTGCTGAATAATATTGCCTTTTCTGATTGTACCACAGTTTATTTATCCATTCATCCACTGAAGGACATCTTGATTGCTTCTAAGTTTTGGAAATTATTAATAAAGCTGCTGTAAACATCCATGTGTAGGTTTTTGTGTGGACATATGTTTTCAACTTCATTGGGTAAACACCAAGGTGCATGATTGCTGGATTGTATAGTAAGAGTATATCTAGTTTTGTAAGAAATCACCAAACTGTCTTCCAAAGTGGCTCTACTCTCCCCTCTCTTTTTAAGTCTATGAGCAATCTTTGAGGTCAGCAGTGACCTAAATGAATAAACATGTGCATGTGTGATCACTTGGTGGGTGTAGTTTTGCAAGACACTCCATAGACCTGGTTATTAACCTCTAGGCATGAGGTTCCAGCAGCTGAACCCAGACTTCTGCAACCTCATCAAGAGGTATTTGTGAAAGGCCTAGAGGAGCTAAACTGTATGTCTCATGGGTCTCCTGTGGGCTAGTACATGGGAATTGTAATAAGGACTGGGGAAGTGGCTTCGCAAGAATTCATATGGAAGTCTCTGATCCTCTGAAATATCTTAGATGGCCATTGGCTTTGTGAGAACAAAGAAAAAGCAGAAGTTTGTTGGCCTTTTAGGGGGAGCTCAGTGTTCCCTTCTGCCAAACACAGTACCTTCTCACACCTGTCTTCTCAGGGCAGGGACATTTTATTGAACCACAGACACTCCAAGGGGAAAGGAGTTAATAGTGAGAGCCCATGTTGCATGGTCGTTGGGGACACTCTTCCTGTTAAGGTAGTGAGAAGGCTGCAGTGCTCTCATCCCTCACTGTCCCCCTTTTCCACGGTGCATTTAATAGTGAGTATGTTTGGTTATTGGACAGATGCTCTTTACTCATGCATGTTGGAGAGTAGTAGAAACACATGAACTAGTTATCATTGCTTTTAAGGAGTAATATAGTTCTCTAACAAAATAAGTCCATTTAAAATTATAAGTTTTAATGATAAAAATGGTGGGTATTTGAGGATACCCAATAAATAATGTCTTTCTTCTTCTCTTGAACCTGGAGTCAAGTGAGAGATGAACTCAGTAGTAAGCAGATAGAGGTAAAATGCTGGCTATAGGGCTGAGCAGCACTGAATTGAGCATACAGCCTATGAGTGCAGCCACAGTGGACTTGTCAACTTTATCTCTCAATTAGATTAATGGGCTCAGTCCCCAACTCAGCTGGACAACTGCCAGCCTCTTTGGAGGAGGTAGGTCCCTCACTACATGGTAGAGAGCAGAGAGAATTTATTAACTTATTCAAAAAATGTTTATTTATTGAGTACTCAGTGTATGCTAGTGTAGGGGAGGAAGACATTTCCTCTTCCCAAATGTGGGTTCGTCTGGCTGGAGAACGAATTAAATTCACAGGAGACAGAATAGCAAGAGAAAATTAAACAAAGCTTTATGAGGAACCATGGCCCGGGGCCTTTCTTCCCGAAGGAAGAAAGGGCACCAAAGAAGTGGGGTGCACAGAGTGGTTATATACCCCCAAACAGGGTGTTTAACATATGATTGAAATGTCCCTTTTACAGTAGTCACAAGGCTGCTCTGTCAGCACAGCTCTTGATGGAAACGGCAGATAGGTCTGCTGTCTCAGTGAACGCCGCGGGGTGGCAGGTGTGTTACCTCAGTCTGGGGGGTCACAGATGAGTGCTGCAATCAGTTCCCAGCCTAAAAAAAGATGCTTAATCTTTAAGGAGATGCCAACGTTGGGAGGGGGAGGGAAGTCAGTTACAGGAGGTTACCAGAGAAGCACAATAAAAGGCAGATTTAAGTCCTTGCCTTTGGTATTGATTAAGAGTTTCTAGAGAGAAGGTCATCTCCTTTCTTCTTCCTGGTACAGACAGGGAGGCACCTTTTACAGATAGAGATTTACCTTACAAATGTAAGTGTCCTAACAAAGGGCAAGTTCCATTCCTCAGAGCCTCCTTCCCTGTCCCAGTTTATCAAAAGCAATCAGCCTCAAATAATCCTGATGCCAGAGACATATCTTGGGGTGGCCAATTCTAGGTTCCTACACTAGTTTCGCTTTAGGTGCTAGAGACACAGAGTGAAGAAAAGAGACAAAGTCCTTGCTCTCCTGTGTGGCTTCATTTTCTTGTGTTTGTAGAGGTCACAGTCGGGGAGTCAGGAAGTGAAGGGGGGTGTCACAGACAGTAGAGAAAATAAAGAAATGCATGCCTCTGGTTGACAGACTGGCTCTGAAAAGATTGAGAAAGCACCTGTGAACTGTCTCAGTTTCTTGTCTTAATTCAGTTATCAGATAATTCCTGAGAAAGAGACTATAAGGGAGGGAGAGATGCAAGAAATGTTAGTGTAGTCCCTTTAAGTAAACATAAGGCAAGGGAATAGAGATTTCCTTCTAATAAAGACACATTTGTGCATAAAACTTCAACAGATGGTGGATAACGTAATAAGTGAAAGCCTTCTCTAATTCTCAAAGTATCACTCCTTCCTCTCCCACAAGATAACTATTGTTAACATTTTATGTTAATATCCATAATTACCCAATCAATATTAATATATTTTTCTCTGAATATAAAACATACTATGCATGTTTAACTATTTAAAATACTTGCTAGGCATAAACATGGGAAAATAAAGTAGAAAAAGATAAAACAAATGAACGTGCACGCCCTTTAGGTATCCTTACTAAATACAACTGCTATTTAGTTGTAAAATAGCCCTATGTTCCTTATCTTTTGTTTTTCTTTCTAAGAAAAACTCTGACATTTTTATTTTCTTGTACCTACTGTGATCCTAGGCCTTAAAAAGTCTTGTGTCTTTTCCTGATTCAATTTCCTGATACCCACTATTCACCAGACACCATATAAGGTACCACAAATAGCAAGATTAACAAATGCTAACACCCTTTAAAGTTCACGTCTGTATTGTCTGTGCTTCCAGGAAAACCACTTTCAGTGGGTTTCTTAGCTGGTTCTTCTTTTGAAGTACAGATGTCTTAAAGCTCTCCAAGAAGCCCTCATGTTGTGTCTCCTATACCTCACAGTCTGTGATCTCTTTTCTGTGAGAGGTAAACACAATTTTCCTTGTGAAAAATTAAGGAATTATTGTAAGGAATTGGAATGACATACCAGAAAGGAATTTTTTTTATAGTGGAGACTAATGACAAATAGAATGGGAGGTTCTTTACAAACACTAGACTAGAGGATGGATTATAATTTAGCCAGTGTTACAGTTGCAGTCATACATCAAGGACTAAATGTACATTCTTCAGCTTCTCAGAATTGAGCAGAGGTAGAAGCAGCAAAACAATAGAAGCCAAATGAAACTTTCCAGCATGACTGGTTTGATTACTTGGAGCTCTTTGGAACGTGGATTCAGAATACTTTCTCTTCCCTTCCCCAAAACTGTCCTGCCAATTCTACCTTCATTTTGTTACTTATTTTCTACTTCCGCTCCCATCCGATTGTGCCATCTCACATCTTTGAAACTTACATTTTTGTCTTTAGTTTCTTATTCCAACTAATTTCTTGTATGACTTTTTTATTCTTTTCCTTCATTCTGGTAACTCCTCTTCAATGAGTTTTTTCCTACTTCAATAAGTATTACTCTAAAAATATCTCAAACAGTAAAATAAATATTGTACTGATTTTTGGTATTTAGTGGAAATTAAGTATGCATGTATGTTTACAAGGACAAGATCTCGAATTACTTCTGTTTTGGTTAAATGTGTCCAGTGCTGCATCCAGTAGGTACTCATTGAGAATACCAGGGAGAGCAATTTCTACAGATTACAGTATCTCCTGAGACTCCTCAGGAGTCTTACTTTTGTGCTGCTGTAACTGTCGTGCATAGGCTAGCAGCATTGGCATCACCTGGGAGCTTGTTAGATGTGCGGAATCCCAAGCCCCACCCATTCTTATTGAATCAGGAGATTCCAAGGTGATTCATATATGTAATAAAGTTTGAGAAGCATTATCATAGAGGACATTCAGAAAGCTGCAACTTTTCTGCTAAAGGACTGTCAAAGACCAGAATTTCATAATTAAATGTCATTAATTTAGTATATCAGAGCAGAGAACTAAAGTCTACCTTGGTGGCTTCAAAGACTTATTTTCATGTAGTATAAACTATAATCTAAGATGATCACTTAGAAACAAAGGAGCAGAGAAGATGTTAAATGTTTGGGGCTGTTTTAATGGGGGGTCATGAATATTTTGAAATTGTTTTCAATAAGGGGTACCTGTCGTTATAGCCCTGTACAAGAGTGCATAAACAAACAGTATATTTCTATAGTCTTTATTTGAATGTCTGACTAGTTGGAGAAGCCAAACATGTATAACCAGTTTAGTCTTAACAATCAAGTTCAGAAAATAATATATAGACTTCTGCCTAGTTCCTTTTCTACGTAAGGCCTCCTGTGATCTGAGTAAAGATACAGACTTAAAGCTGGTAGGAGTCCAAAATTCTATGGATACTTTTGGGAATCACTTTGCCTGATTCATATATGTATCTTCATATAATGGCTTTTAATAATGAGGATATTTGGAGGTTAAAAGATTAGAGTGGCTGAGCCCATTAAATTGTAGGTTGCCATCTTTTATGAGAATTTACTTCCATGGTACATGTTTTCATCACTGTTTTTTATATTATTTTTGGCTTAGATTTTGAGTCCTCTATTCATGAAAAATAAAATGAAGTTCTTTAGCTGTGCTGCTTTGTAATTAGGAAGCATAATGTAAATGCTTAGTATTATTCTCCAACCACAGAATGACAGAATTCAGGCCATGATTCAGGTAATCCAGGCTTTATTCGGTCAAGTGACTAAAAGGTATAATTTTCAATAATTAAGGAAATGCTCTGCTCTTTTTGAAAGGAGAATTGTTCAAAAATACAATCCCATGGAAAACACAGAATGTTAAAAATGCAGAGTTTGCATCAAACTTTAAGAAATTTTGTTAAGAAACAGAACTATGATGATCTTTGCAAGGAGACGTATGAGCTTCCTTACTCGCTAATACTTTGATTCTCCATGGTTGGCAACGGACTGAGGACCTGTGGGGGAAGGGATGACCAGACCTGCCACCGGACATTTCTGTCCTTAGCTCCTTGAGGATCTCACTAATCACTGTTGCCACCATCACCCTTGCCCTCAGGGAAGATGTCAACATCTCCATTTTTAGCACCCAGGCCTAACTAAGGGCTCACAACCCTTCTTGAATTTACCACAGCACAGCTGAGACCACTCTGTAGCCCCTAACAACATTTACCAGAGGTAGAGGGATAACTACAGAGAATTACAATATAATGAGATACTAATAACTGCTCACTAGATGTGGCTTGCTCTTCAGAGCATACAGAACCCATCCTCACTTCACAGGAGTACCAGGAAGAAGAAAGCAATTTGGGAAGGTCTCTTTGTTTTAGTCTTCCCAGACTGTTGCCCCTTCTATCTGTGTTTGGCTTGTTCCCCTCCTCTCACTTAAGAGGAGGTTCTCTGATGATTGAACAATCACTTTGCAGCCTTGAATTCAAGGCTTATCTGATATGAGGGGAGGAGATTAATAAGGATTATATCATATGAACTGTTGGAATAAAATGCCTTAAAAGTTTAGAGAGTCTCCTATCACTGTCATTCTTAAAGGGGAAACTTAGTAGGCTACAGGTATTTTAAAAAGCAAGCAAGCAACCAACCAAACAACAAACATCTAAAAAAAAGAGAATTCCAGCATAATCTGTAAACCAGTGCTTTCACATCCTAAAATTTCATAATGAAAGAGATTTCTCAGGACCTGTGTGTTATCTCATGTGGTTAGTAGTCGAGGTGGTGATGGTAGTTGTGATGTATGTGGCCTTTCTCCTTGTCATTTTCTCAAATTTCATTTGTCTTTTTGTGCTGTCTCCATTGGAAACTAAAGGTACATATGCTGGATAATATAACTCTAATTCATGTGAGTATATTTGGTTATATATTTTTGGAATTAGGTGTTATGCATGTCACCTTGTGGCCATTATTTAAAAAGCACCTAAAATGAAACTGGAAAACAGGTCCATCAGAGAGAGTGACTTTAGTTTGGAGCAGTGCTTTCCGAAGCCCCATTCTCTAACCACACAGTCACAACTGCCTGTGGTGCTTGTTAAATGCAGATCCTTGGACCCAGCCTGCATTTACATAATCCGAATCTCTGAAGGTAGAGAAGGAATTGGGCTTCCTAGCAAGTAGTGATTGCTTTGTCCACTAAAGTTGGAGAACCATTACTTAGAGACATGGTATAGACTTTGAAACCAGAAATTTCCTGCCCCTAATTAGTTAATAGTTTAGCTGCCTTCTCTTCCCTCCCATACTCCATGTCTTCATCACTGCCAATACTCTCATCTGTGGGGGAAGCTAAAGTAGTCTGTGTGTCCTCTTGTCTGCACCAAAGCTCTTATTGTCCTGAAAGCACAGGTGCCGTGGTAAACCCAGCTCCCTGACTTACTTTTAGTATCATAATAAAAATATAAAAAACATACAATTTTACATTTCTTTTTAACTTAATTTCCTTTAAACTTCATAATGTGTTTTCATATATGTTATTTCATTGGCCCTCATGGTTTACTTTCCATAGATTTTCTTCAGAGACCATGGGGCAGAATTTTCTTCAATTTTAATATGCATCTCTACCATCCCATATATATATAAGAGATGCATATAAAATTGAGTAAAATCCAATTATGTCATATATATTGAATTACCTTGAATTGAATATGTAATTCAATATATATGAATATATATATTTGACCTCTTCCTCTAAATGATCAAATGTCCTAACATGTACTTTCTCTAGCAGTTCCTAGATTGTATAATTCCTATTTGTACAAGTTTTAAATTTGCAGTAAGTTCCTCAAAGATATTCTTCCTTACTAATTAAAAGCTTCTTAAGATTTTTTTTGAATGTTCCCCTGAGATTCCTGAACTTCTTCATCAATCTAGAGGTGCTCTGGGATTCGAAGGATAGGTGCAGACTGAAAATCAGAGTTTTCCTCGTAGAGTTGATGTGGATTAAGGCTGCCCCAGCAAGAGAAGCCCAAGGTGACCTGGCCTACATGCCAAACTATATGACCCAGTGGACTTTTTTTTTTTTTTAAAGATTTAATTTTTTCCTTTTTCTCCCCAAAGCCCCCCGATACATAGTTGTGTAGTCTTCGTTGCGGGTTCTTCTAGTTGTGGCATGTGGGACGCTGCCTCAGCGTGGTCTGATGAGCAGTGCCATGTCCGCGCCCAGGATTCGAACCAACGAAACACTGGGCCACCTGCAGCGGAGCGCGCGAACTTAACCACTCGGCCACGGGGCCAGCCCCTCCAGTGGACTTTTTTTATGGTATGAATTAGGACTGCCCCAGGGAGAGAAGCCCAGGGCATCCTCACCTACATGCTGATCTATATGGCCAGATTTGTATCTAAAGTTATATGACCGCACAATAACCAGACCCCATCTGCACTGAAATCATTTAATGTCTTTTTACATCATCTCTTCTTTTTTTTGCAGTAAAAATAAGTCACTTACCCATGCCTTATAAAATTAGCCCTAACCCTCAACTCAGGGCAGCAGCAGGAGCTCTGACTGCCCGTGGGTCCTGTCCCCACACACCAGCTCTGCCTGCCCATGGGTCCTGTCCCCATGCCAGCGGGGGCAGCAGCAGCTGCTCTGCCTGCCCATGGGACCTGTCCCCATGCCAACGGGGGCAGCAGAAGCAGCGGCAGCAGAAGCTCTGACTGCCCATGGGTCCTGTCCCCATGCTATTCTATTATCTAAATAAAAGAGCACTACTGCCAGATCTTAAGAGTCTAAGAAATCTTTCTTTGGACTCCTCGGCTCACCGACCCCGCATCAGAGTGACTGGCTCTCCCAGTTGAGAGAATTTGTTCATAGTAGTGGAGCATTCTTGTTTGTGCCAGCTTACTGGTAATTCATTCCATAAATATTTATTGAGTGCCTATTATGTGCAAGGCACTATTCCAGGGGATTTAGAAGTGAATAAAACATACAAAAACTTCCTACCCTTCTGGAGTTCACATTTTAGTGGGCAGGGACAGACAGTTAACAAAATAAAGTATAATAAATGCTATGGAAAAGATGGCTAGGAAGTATTGAGGGGTTTGAAATGATAAATAGGGCACTCTGGGCAGACTTGCTAAGAAAATTACTTTTGAGCAAATATCAGAAAAGGGCAAGAGACATCTAGGGGAATAATGTTTCCAGTAGAGGGCATTGTGAGTGCATAGACCCTGAGAAAAGGAATTTACATGGCTTGTTCCAAGGTTAGCAAGGAGGCCTGTCTTACTGGGACTGAGAGAGTGAGGAGGCAATAGTAGAAAGTGAAATCAGGGAGGTAACTGGGTGCTGGATTGATTAAGGCATTCTAGGCCACTGTATGGACTCTGAGTGAGATGGGTAGCTACTGATGGGTTTTTAGTAAAGAAGGCTCCTGGCAAGTTTTGAAAGGATCATTCTGAGTGCTAGGTTGTGTTAATGAAAAGAATCCATAACGAATCTATAAATGAAAATTTGGGTGAGTTTATTCTGAGCTAAAATCTGAGGACCATGGCCCGAGGCCTTTCTTCCTGAACGAATAAAGGGCACCAAAGAAGTGGGGTGCACAGAGTGGTTATGTACCCCCAAACAGGATGTTTCACATATGATTGAAATGTTCCTTTTACAATAGTCATGAGACTGCTCTGTCAGCACAGTGATTGATGGATGCAGCAGGTAGGTCTGCTGTCTTGGTGAACACAGCAGGGTGGCAGGTCTCTTGTCTTGAGCTAGGTGGTCACAGCTGAGCTGGCTGGTCAAAGGGGAGCACAGCCATCAGTTCCTAGCCTAAGGAAAGATGCTTATCCTAAAGGAAATGCCAACGTGGGGGAAGTTGCACCTTTATCTCAAGGGCCTTTGTTCTCGCCATAGTAAGTGTTTTAAAGCAGATATACAATGTGTGCTCAACGGCCATAGTCAGGTCCTTTTGGAAAAAATAAAGTCAGGCTGAATTAGTTTTACGCCAAATGGCTTCCTCATATACGCCAATATATCCTATTGCTTGCCATTTCTTTGTCATGTCCCCCTTTTCATCTATAATCTTTCGATAGAAAGCATTGATGATCAAAATATTGTCCCTTGGCACCAGGGTGGTTGCTGCCTGCCCTGGGTCCATCATGTCCCTCAGTGCTAGGCTTTTATCTCATTTATTTGCCCAGTTGTCCACGTTGGGGGAAAATAGTGGACAAGCATAGAAGTATATATATTAACAGAGGAAGCATTTCATAGGTTATATAATTTTCAATTAACTTTAGGTTGTTGCACAAACATCGTATATGTGCTTTTCTATGCACTTCACATTTACACTGCATGTGGTCATAGAACAAGTACAGTAACAATAATAATTCAACATATTTGAAGACGTTAGTTTAAAATGAGTTCTTAGGCATAGTCCTTACCAGAAGAGGAAATTTTTCCAGGGTTATAAGATAGATCAAACATCTGGAGTCACCAAGCAACCATTATTCTAGTTTGTATTCTATTTTTACAGCACTGATTAAAGAAAATAACAATTAGTTTGAATATTATGACTAGTACAAGAATTCCAATAAGTAACAGAAATAGGAATTTCAATCTGGATCAAAAAAGGGAACCAATACTGAAAGGGAGCCAACCAAACAAATCAAACTGGGTGTAGGATCGCATAAGGCATCCACCTGCTTCTTCATGTGCTTTAGCAGAGATGACGCATTAGAAGATTCATCAGGTATAAAAGCACAGCACCAAATTTGAATGATTGTATATGTACCACCTTGGGATGCAGTAAGAATATCTAAAACCATTCTGTTTTGAAGGACAGCCCTTCCCATTAAAGACTTTTCAGTATTTAAATAAGGTTATTACTGCTTGACTATCATTAGGGACTTCTTGAGGAAATTTAGTCAGAGCTTTCATATGTAATAATGACATCTTCTAGCCCCAAAGAAGAAGCAAATATAGCTGCAAATATAGCCATACCAGTGGAACACTGAACAAGGCCATCTGGCCTTAAAGAGAGGGAGATTGGCAACAGGTTTTAACTCAGCCTGACTCCTTCCCTGCTTTTAAAGGAAACTCAGGGTGCAGTGTCTTAGCCATCCAGGCAGTAGCCAAGGTCAAAGATTTGTTCCACATAACCATTGAGTTCCATTGGGAATCACTCGATAAGTGCCTGGCCTTCAAGACCTGTCTGTTCCAAATTAATCACTTTAAGTATGGTAGCATTCCAAACAAATTATAAAATAGGTATACAGTTTAAGCATTACAAAGGTTTAGATGAGGAGATATAAGGTCAGGAATACAGGCCTGGTCCAGAGTCTTGGGACAGCTGTCTGCAACAGATGCCGTCTTCTCCTCCTGGTATGGTCCTTTTCAACTGGGCTGTATAGAGTCTTTTATTTGATGTCTCTTTCAATAAATAAATTCTCCAGGTTATAGTCCAAGATCCTTAAGTTCTGGGAGCTCTCTGTGAAAGAATCAGCTACCAATCTTATATCTTTTAAGCATCTCACTAAGACCATGACAACAATGTAATATCTCCCTTAAGCAAAGTTGGTTCATATATTTCTTCATCTAATTGCATAGGCTGTTTTATTATTATTTCAAAAGGAGACAGCCAATGTTTACAAAAAGTATAGATCTAAGATTAAGGAGCACTAGCACAAGAGCTTTTGGCCATGAGAGAATAAATGCTTCTGAAAGCTTGCCAATTAAGTTTTGGTTGTGCCGTTAGTTCTTTCTACCAATCCTGAGGATCGAGGATGGTAAACGCAGTGGAAATGCTGCAATATTTGCCAAACATTACAAATAGATTTGAGTTTCCCAGTCACTGGGTAACTTGGGAGGAATTCCTCAAACAGGAATTATCCTTTTCAATAGTAATTTAACTAAAACCATCTCTCTTCTGCAAGGAAAAACCTCAAAACAACGTGAGAACATACAGATCATTACAAGATATATTTATCCTTGAGATGGTAGCATTTGGACAAAGTCCAATTGTCACACCTTGAAGGGTCCCTTAGGAAGAGAAAGTGGCCTTGTGAGTCATGAAGTGGCTTCTCTGGATTATACTTTGGGCATATAGCACAAGTGGAGACCATATGAGTCACTGGGAGAAAGTTTCCAAAAGCATTGTTTTTCTCTTTTGTTGCAAGCTTTATGTACATATATATTTTCCTCTGTGGTGATTTCTTAAGCCTGTAGAAGGAAATCTTTTTACTGGATTAGCAGAGTTAACAGAAAGTAGCAGGCATTTTTGAGGCTGGGCAGCATATCCAGCTTGATAACATCCTTGTTTATCATTTAAGTAAGAGCCATTTGTAAACCAAATTAAACAATAGAATGCAGTCATGGTCTTCTCCCCTTGTGATGTTGGAAGCAAGGTAGCAGGGTTAAAATAGTGATTAATATTTTCCTACACCATATAACCTAAGAAGTTTTATCATGATTTACTTGACAATGCTTCCCATGCAATTTAGCATACCAAACAAGCCTAGTTAGTATCCCTCGTTTATAGGAAGAGAGAACAAATTTCTTTGAGAAGTCCCAGTGGCCCTCTGAAAATCCTCAGAGAAATTGTCTTCCTTCATCCAGGTCAAAAGAAAGTCTGTATTCAGGACTTGAATATATATGTATTTTTGAGGGAGAAGCTTGCCAAAAATATCAAAAGATTTTAAAACACTTACTTAAACAAGATCAAGAGTTTGCTGATCTTGTCATTGTAAAACAAGGGTCACTAAAACAATGCTTCATAATATTTAACCAAAGTGACAACAGCAAAAACACCTTAATAGACCTCTGTCTTTTTGCACATAGGAGATTATCTTAACAAAACATAGATCTTCTGTAAGCTTACACAGAAGGAAAAACCTTTTATAACTTCTTCGTCAAGAGCAGACTGAGTTTAAGAAAATTATCCTTTTTAGAGGGAAAGCCAAATTCTAATTTTTGTACCAGTTTACTTTTTAATTAGATTCACTTTAATCTTAACCACCTTGATGAAGTACAAAACTCTTTTCAGAATTTCTTTCACGAACCTTCTATAACTTTCTTTTGCATTCAGAATTTGTCCCATGTCTTTTTTTTTTTCTCCTAGTACTTTAGGACAAATTTATCTTTCTTAACCAATCAAACAAAATTTTTCCATTCTTTTGATACCTTCTTTACTGAAAACTTAGACGTTACTTTCCTTGAATATAAATACAGTTTTCTTAATAATTTCTAGTAGCTTTAATCACATATATTAGAACTCAATAACCTTTAACAGAGCATAGTAAACACTAAACAGGTAAGCAATTATGAATCGTCTTTTATATCAGCATTCTAAACACTTTTCATAATTTCTAGAAACATGCCACTTTACAGTAACAGACCCAAAGATTTTTAGCCTCTCTGCAATAAGAAGGCAAAAGTAGGTGGGCGGAGCAAAATGGTGGGGTGAGCTGACCTGGGATTCTCTCCCCTCCAAAATACAACAAAGATTGGAAGAACTGAATTTCAGAGAATAAACATAATGCCAGCTCGTTAGAGACCTACAATACCAAGAAGGCGGAGATCATAAACCTTGCAGACGGCCTTGGAGGCGCTGGAATGGTAGGAGAGAACATCGCTCCCTCCCCTAGAGGCTGCGATCGCTGCAGCGCGGGTTGGGAAGGAGTGGGGGAGGGGCCGCACGACCGGGGGATCATCCAGGACTCCTGCTGCTGATTCAGTGGAGACCTGCTGACAGGGGGAAAGCTTCCGTCCGTGGGGACCCTATAACTCAAGGGCCTTGGGAGACCAGAGAACAGAACTGATCTGAACCCAGACCGGCGCGTGTGAGTAACAGCCCCTCCCCCCCAACAAAGCCAGTGGGCGCAGCCATCTTACCCCAAGGCAGAGCTAACACGCCGCTCTCGACCCCCATCTAGTGTCAACAGGCTGTAACTGCAACTGAATTCTACCACCATGAGAAAAAACCACTCCTCTACCATCCAGCAATTTATAAAAGCCCCAGACCAGAAGGAAAACAATAAAAACACAGAATTAAGTCCTGAGGACTTGGAATTAGGTAAACTAAGTGATAATGAATTCAGAGCAGCTATAATCAAAAAACTCAATGAGGTAGAGAGAAAGATAGAGAAACAAGCCGAGTTCTGGAGTTACTTCACAAAAGATATTGAAATCATAAAGAAGAATCAAACAGAATTACTTGAGATGAAAAACACAATGGACCAGATAAAACAGAATATGGATTCCCTGAATGCCCGTGTAGACCACATAGAGGAGCAAATCAGCATAATTGAGGACAGACAGGCTGAATGGCGCCAGACAGAGGAAGAAAGAGAACTAAGAATTAAAAAAAATGAGGAAAATCTCCAAGACATAATGGATTCAATAAGGAGTAAGAACATAAGGATCATAGGAATTCCCCAGAATATGGAAAAGGAAAATGGAGCAGAAAGTGTGCTTAACGAAATTATTGAAGAGAACTTCCCAAATCTAGGGATCGATGGAGAAATGTGTGTAGAGGAGGGTTTTAGATCTCCTAGATTTGTCAATGTAAAAAGACCCACCGCAAGGCACATAATAGTAAAGTTGGCAAATAGGAATGATAAGGAAAGAATACTCAGGGAAGTAAGAAAAAAAAAGAGAATAACCTATAAAGGAGCCCCTATCAGACTGTCAGATTTCTCTACAGAAACCGTACAAGCTAGGAGAGAATGGAGTGATATATTCAAAGCTTTAAAGGATAAAAACCTTCAGCCAAGAATACTCTATCCAGCAAGAATTTCCTTCAGATATGAGGGAGAAATTAAATCTTTTCCAGACAAACAAAAACTAAGGGACTTTGTAGTCACAAGACCTCCATTACAAGAAATCCTCAACAAGGCTCTCATACCTGAAAAAAGAAGAAAAGGAGAAAGGGGTCACAAACCACAGAGTAGGGAGACAGATAAAGAGAACCAGAATAGGATAGCAAATATTCAACTATGGCATTAGGCTAAATGTAAGGAAACTACCAAAGCAAAGATGATCTTATCACTCTAACTACAAACTCGTAACACGAGTTGGAATAAGAGATGAAAATAATAATTTAGGAGGGAAAGAGCAAAGGGACTAAATCAGTCTAAGCCAGGTAAGTAAGAGACCACCAGAGAATAGACTATATTATACACGAGATTCTAAATACAAACTTCAAGGTAGACACTAAAATAAAGTACAGAACAGAGTCACAAATCATAGATAAGGAAAAATCTAAGAAACCCAGCATAAGAAATTGCAGTATTAAATGGGCAGTCTAAAGCACACAGGAAAAGAAACACAGGAAAACAAGATAATGAGCGACAGATTGACAGCATTAAGTCCACATGCATCAATAATCACTCTCAATGTGAACAGATTGAACTCTCCAATAAAAAGATACAGAGTGGCAAAATGGATTAAAAAACAAGATCCAACGATTTGTTGCCTCCAGGAAACACACCTCAGACCCAAGGACAAACACAGATTCTGGGTGAAGGGGTGGAGGACAATACTTCAAGCAAATAGCAAGGAAAAAAAGGCAGGTGTTGCAATTCTCATATCAGACCAAATGGATTTCAAAATAAGACAGGTAAAGAGAGACACAGAGGGACAATATAAAATGATCAAAGGGACACTTCATCAAGAAGAAATAACGCTTATAAATATCTATGCACCCAACACAGGAGCACCAAGATTCATAAAGCAACTATTAACAGACCTAAAGGAAGATGTTAAAAACAGCACAATAGTAGTAGGGGACCTCAACACCCCACTCACATCAATGGACAGATCATCCAGACAGAAAATCAACAAGGAAATAGTGGAGCTGAATGAAAAACTAAAACAATTGGACTTAATAGACATATATAGATCACTCCACCCTGAAGGAGCTGAATACACATTCTTCTCAAGTGCACATGGAACATTCTCTAGGATAGACCATATGTTGGGAAACAAGGCAAGCCTCTACAAATTTAAAAAAATTGAAATAATAACAAGCATCTTCTCAGATCATAGTGCTATAAGGCTAGAAATTAATTCCAAGAAAAAAGCTGAGAAAGGCACAAAGATGTGGAGACTAAACAACACACTACTGAACAAGCAATGGATCATTGAAGAAATTAAAGAAGAAATAAAAAAATACCTGGAAACAAATGAAAATGATAGCATGCCATACCAACTCATATGGGATACAGCCAAAGCTGTATTAAGAGGAAAATCCATCGCAATACAGGCACATCTTAACAAACAAGAAACATCCCAAATAAGCAACCTTAAACTACACCTAACTGAACTAGAGAAAGAAGAACAAATGAAGCCCAAAGTCAGCAGAAGGAGAGAAATAATAAAAATCAGAGCAGAAATAAATACTATTGAAACGAAAAAGGCAGTAGAAAGGATCAATGAGACAAAGAGCTGGTTCTTTGAGAAGATAAATAAAATTGACAAACCACTAGCCAGACTCACAAAGAAAAAAAGGGAGAAAGCTCAAATAAACAAAATCAGAAATGAGCGAGGAGAAATAACAACAGACTCTGCAGAAATACAACAGATTATAAGAGAATACTACACAAAACTATATGCCAACAGAATGGATAACCTAGAGGAAATGGATAAATTCTTGGACTCCTACAATCTCCCAAAGCTCACTCAAGAAGAGGCAGACAATTTGAACAGACCAATCACAAGGAAAGAGATTGAAACAGCAATCAAAAACATCCCAAATAATAAAACCCCAGGACCAGATGGCTTTCCAGGGGAATTCTACCAACCTTTCAGAGAGGATTTAATACCTATCCTTTTCAAGCTATTCCAAAAAATTAGGGAAGATGGAACACTTCCTAACACATTCTATGAGGCCAACATCACGCTGATACCAAAACCTGACACGGACACCACGAAAAAAGAGAACTACAGGCCAATATCACTGATGAACATAGATGCAAAAATTCTATACCAAATTTTGGCAACCAGAATTCCACAATTCATCAAAAGAATCATACATCAGGATCAGGTGGGATTCACACCAGGGACACAGGGATGGTTCAACATCCGCAAATCAATCAACGTGATACACCACATCAACAAACTGAGGAATGAAAACCACATGATCATCTCAATAGATGCAGAGAAGGCATTTGACAAGATCCAACAGCCATTTATGAAAAAAATTCTGAACAAAATGGGCATAGAAGGAAACTACCTCAACATAATAAAGGCCATATACGACAAACCCATAGCCAACATCATACTCAATGGGCAAAAACTGAACCCCATCCCCCTGAAAACAGGAATGAGACAAGGATGCCCTCTATCACCACTCTTATTTAACATAGTCGTGGAGGTCCTGGCCAGAGCAATCAGGCAAGAAAAAGGAATAAAAGGAATCCAAATAGGGAGGGAAGAAGGGAAACTCTCGCTGTTTTCAGACGACATGATCTTATATATAGAAAACCCCAAAGAATGCATTGGAAAGCTCTTAGAAGTAATCAACAACTACAGCAAAGTTGCAGGGTATAAAATCAATTTGCATAAATCAGTAGCATTTCTATACTCCAGTCATGAACCAACAGAAAAAGAACTCAAGAATACAATACCATTCACAATCGCAACAAAAAGGATAAAATACCTTGGGCTAAATTTAACTAAGGAAGTGAAGGACCTATATAATGAAAATTACAAGGCCTTTCTGAGAGGATTGGATGACGACATAAGGAGATGGAAAGACATTCCATGTACATGGACTGGAAGAATAAACATAGTTAAAACGTCCGTTCTACCCAAAGCAATCTACAGATTCAAAGCCATCCCAATCAGAATCCCAATGACATTCTTTACAGAATTAGAACAAAGAATCCTAAAATTCATATGGGGCAACAAAAGACCCTGAATTTCTAAAGCAATCCTGAGAAAAAAGAACAAAACGGGAGTCATCACAATTCCTGACTTCAAAACATACTACAAAGCTACAGTAATCAAAACAGCATGGTACTGGTACAAAAACAGGTGCACAGATCAATGGAACAGAATTGAAGGCCCAGAAATAAAACCACACATCTATGGACAGCTTATCTTTGACAAAGGAGCTGAGGGCATACAATGGAGAAAACAAAGTCTTTTCAACAAATGCTGCGGGGAAAACTGGAAAGCCACATGTAAAATAATGAAAATTGACCATTCTTTTTCACCATTCACCAAAATAAACTCAAAATGGATCAAAGACCTAAAGGTGAGACCTGAAACCATAAGGCTTCTGGAAGAAAACGTAGGCAGTACACTCTTTGACATCAGTATTAAAAGGATATTTTCGGACACCATGCCTTCTCAGAGAAGGGAAACAATAGAAAGAATAAACAAATGGGACTTCATCAGACTAAAGAGCTTCTTAAGGCAAATGAGAACAGGATTGAAACCAAAAACCAACCCGCTAACTGGGAAAAAATATTTGCAAGTCATATATCTGACAAAGGCTTAATATCCTTAATATATAAAGAAGTATCGCAACTCAACCACAAAACATCAAACAACCCAATCAAAAAATGGGCTGGAGAGATGAACAGACATTTCTCCTAAGAAGATATACTGATGGCCAATAGGCACATGAAAAGATGCTCATCATAGCTGATCATCAGGGAAATGCAAATCAAAACTACACTAAGATATCACCTTACACCCGTTAGAATGATAAAAATATCTAAAACTTATAGCAACAAATGTTGGAGAGGTTGTGGAGAAAAAGGAACCCTCATACACTGCTGGTGGGAATGCAAACTGGTGCAGCCACTATGGAAAACAGTATGGAGATTCCTCAGAAAACTAAAAATAGAACTACCATACGATCCAGCCATCCCACTACTGGGTATTTATCCAAAGAGCCTGAAGTCAGCAATCCCAAAAGTCCTGTGCACCCCAATGTTTATTGCAGCACTGTTTACAATAGCCAAGACATGGAAGCAACCTAAGTGCCCATCAACAGACGAATGGATAAAGAAGATGTGGTACATATATACAATGGAATACCACTCAGCTGCAAAACAGAACAAAATCATTCCATTTGCAATAACATGGATGGACCGTGAGGGAATTATGTTAACTGAAATAAGCCAGCGAGAGAAAGATAATCTGTGTATGACTCCACTCATATGAGGAATTTAAAACTATGGACCAAGACAGTTTAGTGGCTACCAGGGGAAAGGTGGGGTGGGGGGTGGGCACAAAGGGTGAAGTGGTGCACCTACAACATGACTGACAAACATTAATGTACAATTGAAATTTCACAAGACAGTAACCTATCAATAACTCAATAAAAAATAAATAAAAAAAGAAGGCAAAAGTAGGTAACTTAGATACATTTAGCAATGTTTCAGTGTTCTACCCAATCCAAAATTACCCAGATACTCAGATTTTTATCACTTAACTTAGTAAAACTCAAGATTGTTACCAAAAAGAATTTGGAAGCTGTTTTTCCCCAAGTATACAGAACGTAAAAGTTACTTTACCCACTTTTATTTATTTAAATCATTTTTTTCCAACAGTTATGTTCAGATTACTCATGAAAACCTCATGAGACATTAGAGAAAACTGGTCATCATTTAAAGCTATTATTTTGCTGATGAATTTAACAGACAATGTGAACTTATTTGACTAGTAAACCCAGGCTGCATTTCTGCATCATATTCAAATACCAACAATTTTTGAGCACATGCCTTTTCAATCAAACCAACAAACTTAAACTTTGATTAACCAAACATTAACCTATATCATGTTAACTTGAAAGACATTTGGCTTAGTTCTATTTAGAGAAACTTTTTGTAGGCTCTTACTTTAAGTCAATGGAATAGAGCTCTCTAGAAATTGTAACATCCGGTGGTAAAGTAGCACACATTTGTAACATACATAGACACAAACAAAACAGACAGACATATACAACAAAAATTTTCTTTAGATTTCTGAGTTAGGTGTTCTCATAGCAGACCACGGTGGAAAAGATTTGTTTTCCTAGTTTTTTCCTCTTTCTTTCTTTCCTTCTTTCTTTTGGCCTTAGGAATCTGGCTTGGGATCCCCCTTTGTTAAGCAATTGCAGTTACAGCATGAAGCCAACTGGAGTCCGGAGGAGAGGCTGCCCATTCGGGAACTGATCGGCTGTTTTAGAAACTTGATTTCCCGCTTCTCTTTTAATTTTGTTTTGTTATAAAGTCTGAACAACTTCTAAGGACAGTGTAATGGGTCAGAAAGTGTGCTGCTTGTGAGCATTACTCCCTATAGAAAGGTCATAAACACTCTCTTATGTGCCTCAGTTTCTCCCTCTGGCACTCTAACACTGCCATGGGGGTTCGGAGCATCGGGTGACCAGCCCTTATGTGTGTGTCCCTGCATGAGCCTGTAATTAATTACCATGAATGAGAGTGGAGTTCCCTATAGGACCGATGCACATCATGAGGATTGATCCTCTGACACTCCTGCTGAGGTCTTTAGTCACCTAAGGACGCCTTTTGGTAAAGGCTGGGAGGAGCTAGTGTCCCTTTTATTTGGAGCTGAACACGTTCAGTCTATTTCTCTATCAAGCAGTTTGATCAGACTTTATAAACACAATTCTTTCCAATTTAAGGCCAAATTAAAAACGTCAGCTTTCCCCATTCACTCCCAAGTTCCTCTAGTCTCCTCTGGCCTAGGAACCTCCCTCTAGGCTCCTCTGGCCTAGCAAATTCCTCCTAGGTTCCTCTTACCTAGGGTATGTACTGGTACCCCTTGAAACAGCTAGTCTTAAGACCTTAACCAGCTCATATAAACTCTTGGATGATCAACTTAAAGTAAGGAGGTCGGGGTTTCAGGAGAACTCATCAGAGTCACCTGAAGAATGCAGTGACCTGGGGGACTCAATGGGCCCCTTATTGGTACCGAATGCCACTTCAGTGTAGATTCCAGGTGGTCTCCAGTGGGTTTCTCTGAAATCCTGCTGCAACTACACCAAGAAATGTCAACAGAAACAATCCATAATGAATCTATAAATGAAAATTTGGGTGAGTTTATTCTGAGCTAAAATCTGAGGACCATGACCCGGGGCCTTTCTTCTTGAAGGAAGAAAGGGCACCAAAGAAGTGGGGTGCACAGAGTGGTTATGTACCCCCAAACAGGATGTTTCACATATGATTGAAATGTCCTTTTTACAATAGTCACGAGACTGATCTGTCGGCACAGCGATTGATGGACGCAGCAGGTAGGTCTGCTGTCTTGGTGAACACAGCAGGGTGGCAGGTCTGTTGTCTCGAGCTAGGTGGTCACAGGTAAGCTGGCTGGTCAAAGGGGAGCACAGCCATCAGTTCCTAGCCTACAGAAAGATGCTTACCCTTAAGGAAATGCCAATGTTGGGGAAGTTGCACCTTTATCTTAAGGCCATTTGTTCTTGCCATAGTAAATGTTTTAAAGCAGATAAACAATGTGTGCTCAATGGCCACAATCAGGCCCTTTTGGAAAAAACAAACTCAGGCCGAATTAGTTTTACACCAAATGGCTTCCTTGTATACTCCAATATATCCTATTGCTTGCCATTTCTATTTGTCAGTTGAGAATAGACTGAAAATGGCAAGGGAAAGAACAGGAAGACCAATTAGGAGCCTGGGGTAGATTATTATTTGGTAAATATTCACTCTCCTGTCCTCCTCTCCATGCGGCAGAGTAAATTTCCCTCACCCACTAAAACTAGAATTGGTTGTTTAACTTGCTTTAGCCTAGGGGATGTGAGTGAAAAGTGACTGTATGCCAGTCCAGAGGTAAGACTTTAAGAGACACAACTGGTTTCTTTTCAGTCCTCTTGTGTTTTTGTCAAAAGAATATCCCAAGTAGCCACTGCTCCTTTAGCATGTGCCCCAGAATGAGAGACATGGATCAGACCTAAACCTGACTGGCAGCCTGGAGCCAAGCCAAGATGACTCAGCTAAACATAGCAAAGCCACAGCACACTTTTAGATCTATGAGCAAGAAGAAAATTGTGTTGAAAGCTACTGAGATTTGGTAAGATATTTTTTATGCAGGATTATTGCTGTGAATCCTGGTTAATACAGGGGCTATTGTAATATCCAGGCAAAAAGTGATGGTGAACTAGAGTGAAATAAGATGGTTATGGTAGGATTAGATTCTGGATATATTTTTGAAGACATAGGAAAGATTGAAAGAGGGACAAGTTTACTTGATGCAGGTCATGCAGAGGAGATCAGAGTTAAACTTTGTACACGTTAAGTTTGATATATCTTTATACTTGCAAATAGAGGTGTCCAGTGTCAGTCTGATATTTAAATACTTAAGGAGAACACTTTTGCTACTGGCCATAATGGAAAACAAGGACTGGATTTACTTTTCCACCTTAAACAACTAGAAAATTGGGCAAAACAGTGTTTTCTAGGTATGGCATAACAGGCACAGGGAATCCTGAGAGAAAGAAAACAAACAAGGTGAACCTTATTATTGCTCTATTTTGCCTTGCCATCTGGAGACAGTTTTCAGGCTTCAGTGGATGGAGGGAAAATTCAAACAGCCTAGTGGTCTAGGGGAGTGGAGGAAATAAACATAGGACTTCAGGGAGTCTCAGGTGGCTAGAATCTTTGGGGAAGAGTATGACAGAGAGAGAGAGACAGAGACAGAGACAGAGAGACAGAGATTTGCAGAGGTACCTTGAGCCTTTGTGTGAGTATTGATATGTGTATGTAAGAGAGGAAACTACCCCAGGCAGGGGAAAGAACCACTGGAAAGCAATAAGCCAAATAATATCTGAAGCTCCTATGAGGCTAGGATGAATCTGTGTTTCCACCAGTCAGAGAGGAAAGACCTGGTATTATGTGGGGCATTGGATAGAATCCTCAGAAGGGTACATTAGTAGTGAGGCTAAATTAGCCCCAGAGTAAAGGATGCTCTGGGTTTCCCTAATGAAGTTTAAAAATAAGCCTCAAAAGGGTTAGACTGATTCTAAGCAACTCATCTGTCTTCCAGAAGAAAACCTAACACTATGAAAAGGAACACAAAATCTACCACCCAATTATATAAAGTCTACATATCCAATATCCAATAAAAAATTAATTCCAATAAAAAATTAAAAAATTCAAACGAAGAAACATGACCCATAATCAGAAGAATGTCAATCAATAGAAACAGAACCAGAAATGACAGAAGTGATAGAATAGCTAAAATTGGTTATTATAAATATGCTTCATGTTAATAAGACGTTAGAGGGAAACATGAATGTGATTGAGAAGAAATACATAATATAAAAAGACCCAAATCAAACTTGAGGAGATGAAAAATACAACATCCAAAGTGAAGAATAGACTGGATGGGATAAAAAACTGATTAGACACTGCAGAAGAAAAGATCAAAGCAATAGCAACTATCAAAAATGGAGTATAGAGAGAAAAAAGACTGAAAGAAAAGTGGACAGAGCATTCATAACCTGAGGTACAATATCAGGAGATCTTACATACTTAGAATTGAAATCCTAGAAGCAAGGTGGGAAGAGAGCAGAAGATATTTAAAGGATAGTGGCTAAATTTTTGTCCAAATTTGATGAAAACTATGAACTCACAGATCCAAGAAACTCAACAAATCCCAAGAGGAAAAAAACGTAAAGACAGCTAGACTGAAACACATTATAGCCAAATTTTAGAAAACCAGTGATAAAAAAGAAAATTCTTATAGCAGGCAGAGGAAAAAATGACAATCTCTCAGAAACTTCTTGTCAGAAACTATGCAATGCAGAAAACTATCCTCAGTGTGTAAAGAACAACAAACTGTCAATCTAGAATTCTATATCCAGCGTTTTGATTTTTCAAAAATGAAGGTGAAGTAAACACTTTTTTAGAAAACAAAAGCAGATATAATTCAGTGTCAGCAGACCTACACTATAAGAAGTGTTAGAGGAAGTTATACAGGCAGAAGGAAAATACCAGATGGAATTTGGACATCCATTAAGGAAGGGAAATTGTTGAAATGGTAAATATAAAATACTTTATTTTCTTAGTTTTTAAGTCTCTTTAAAAGATAATCGACTGCTTAAAACAAAGTAGAAATAATGTGTTATCAGGTTTATAACTTACGTAGAAGTAAAATGTATGATAAAAATAGTGCAAAGGACAGGAGGGTGAAATAGAAGTATAGTGTTGAAAGTTCCTTATACTATATATGAAATAACTTATCATCTGTAGGTAGATTGTTGTATTAGTTATTAGTTATCTATTCCTTAAGAAGAAATTACCACCAAACTTTCCAGTTTAAAACAGCAGTAGACATTTATTATTTCACGCAGTTTATGTGCTCCATGATGGGCTTAGTTGGGTGGCTCTGGCTCAGAGTCTCTCACGAGGATGCAGTCAGGATTGCTGCTGAAAGGGATTGCTGTCATCTGAACACTTTACTGGGGCTGGAGAAATTGCTTCCAAGATGACTCAGTCATGTCACTGGAAAATTGGTGATGGGTCTTGGCCAGAAGCCTCAGTTCCTTTCCATGTTAACTCTCCGTAAGGCTTTTGAGTGTCCTCAGGACATGGAAGCTGGCTTTCCTCAGTGTGAGTGATGCAAAAAAGAACAAATTGGAAGCTGTGATATATTTTTGACTTCGCCTAAGAAGTCACACAATGCTAGTTTTACATGTACTATTGTTTACACAGGTCAGTCCTACTCAGTGTGGGAATAAACTATATTGTGGCTTGAATTATTGCAAAGATTATTGGGGAGCATCTTGGAAGCTGATTAACACAATTGTGGTAAGTTAAAGTGACATATTGTAAAGCGAAGAGCACCACCAAAAAAATTCCTTATGCAAAATGTCGGCAAATTTAATCCAACCATATATAAAAAAGGATAATACGTCTTGACCAATTAGAGTTTATTTCAGGAATTTGAAGTTGGCTTAGGGTTCATGAATAAATAAATACAGTTCAGCAATTAACAGAATAAAGAAGACAAAACTGAAAATTATCACAATAGATGTAGAAAAGCATTTCCACAAAATTCAATACCCACTCATGGTAAAAACTCTGCAAACTATAAACAAAAGAGAGCTTCCTTGGTCTGATGAAGGGCATCTACAAAAAAACCTTACAGCTAATATAATACTAAATACTTTCCACTTAAGATTGGGAATAAGGCAAGGATGTTCTCTCTTACCACTTCCTTTCTGCTTCATTGTGGTTCTTAGCTAATACAATATATCAAGAAAAAGAAAGAAAAGACAGAGATTGGAAAGGAAACAGTTTTTATTTGTAGATGACTTGATCATCTACATTAAAAAACAGCAACAACTGTGGCTGGCCCCGTGGCCGAGTGGTTAAGTTCGCGAGCTCTGCTGCAGGCGGCCCAGTGTTTCGTTAGTTCGAATCCTGGGCGCGGACATGGCACTGCTCATCAGACCACGCTGAGGCAGCGTCCCACATGCCACAACTAGAAGAACCCACAACGAAGAATACACAACTATGTACCAGGGGCTTTGGGGAGAAAAACGAAAAAATAAAATCTTTAAAAAAAAAAATCATTAAAAAAAAAAAAACAAAACAGCAACAACTAAGGAATTTACAGAGAAGCTACTGAAAAAAAAAGTTACTGGAATTAATAAGTGAATTTAGTAAGGTTGCAGGATACAAGGTCAATATTCAAAATTAATTATATTTCAAAATATTTACAACCAAAAATTGGGATTTCAAATTACTATTATCTTTTTAAGGACATTTAAAAACTTTTATAGTATTCAAATATGAAATATTTAGGGTGGATTTCATAAAACGTGCAGAATTTGTACACCCAAAAATACACAATTTCCTAAAAGAAATTAACAACCTCAATAAATGGAGAAATATATCATGTTTACAGATTGAAAGACTAATTATTGTTAAAATTTCAAGTCTCCCCAAATTGTTATAGATTGAATGCAATCTCTATAAAAATTACAACAGCTTTTTTTTCCTTTGGTAAAAATTGACAAGTTGATTCAAGAATTTACACGCAAATCAAAAGTCTTAAGGTAGCCAAAACAATTTTTCAAAAAGAACAAAATTGAAGAACATACACCATCTGATTTCTAGTCTTACTCTAAAGCTTCAGTAACAAATAGCATGGTATTGGTATAAGGATAGACTTACAGAGAAATGGAAATAAACAGTTCCAAAATACATACACATGTAGTCAATTTATTTATTTATTTATTTTTTGTAAGGAAGATTGGCCCTGAGCTAACCTCTGTGCCAATCTTCTATTTTGTGTGTGGGATGCCACCACAGCATGGCTTGATGAGCAGTGTGTAGGTCCATGCCCAGGATCCAAACTGGTGAACCCCAGGCTGCCAAAGCAGAGCTTGTGAACTTAACCACTACACCACCAGGCTGGCCCCATATTCTATTTTTTTTAAAGATTTTTACTTTTCCTTTTTCTCCCCAAAGCCCTCTGGTACATAGTTGTATATTCTTCATTGTGGATCCTTCTAGTTGTGGCATGTGGGACGCTGCCTCAGCATGGCTTGATGAGCAGTGCCATGTCCGCACCCAGGATTTGAACCAACGAAACACTGGGCCGCCTGCAGCGGAGCGGGTGAATTTAACCACTCGGCCACGGGGCCAGCCCCACCCATATTCTATTTTTGACAAAGTTTTCAAGATAATTCAGTGGAGAAAGGATAGTCTTTGCAATAAATGGTGGTGGAACTATTGGATAGTCACATGAATCTTGAACCTTACCACACAATCTATAAAAAATTAGCTTTCAATAGATTGCACACCTAAATGTAAGTGCTAAAACTATAAAACTTATAGAAGAAAACATAGGCAAATATCTTTGTAACCTTGGTTTAGGCAAATACTTCTTAGATAGAACACAAAATGCATGAACCATTTGTAAAAAAAAAGGTAGAAAAAAATTAATTGAAATTAAAAATGTTGCTCTTTAAAATAAACTGTTAAAAGGAAAAGTCAAGCTTCAGATGGGAAATAAATGTTGGCAAAACTTATATCTAATGAAGAACTTATACCTATATATAAAAAAACTCTTACAACTCAATAATAAGAAGATAAACATCTAATAACAAAAATGGGTGAAAGATTTGTAGACACTTTACCAAATAACTTAAATGTGTACAAAATAAACATATGAAAGATGCTTAGTATCATTAGTTAGTAAGGCAATGCAAATTAAAATCATAATAAAATGCCCATCTGTGAATATTTATAGTAGCTTTATTTGTAGTAGAAAAAATCAGAAAGAATTCAATTGATCCTTAACTGGGAATCAATAAACAAATTGTTGTATATCCATACCTGGATTTCTACACAGCAATAAAAAAGAAAGAGCTACTGATAGATGCAATAATGTAGATGAGTCTTAAAAGCATTATGCTAAGCAAAAGGAGCCATTCTTAAAATACCACATAATGTATGATTCCATTGACCTGAAGTTCTAGAAAAGACAAAACTATAATGACAGAAAGCAGGTTGGTGGTTGCCAGAGGCTGAGGGCAGGGGAAAAAGATTGACTGCAAAGGGGCAGGAGAGAATTTTTTGGATGATGGAAATGTTCTATTTCTTGACTTTAGTGGTGCTTACATGACTGTATTCATTTGTCAAAACTCAAATTGTGTACTTCAAATTGATGAATTTTATTAAATGTAAATTATACTTCAATACAGCTAATTAAAAAAAATTTGGAAGAGAGGTCTGGGATAGAGACATAAATTTGTGACTCATGAGCATATAAATGGTATTTAAAGCTATGAGACTAGATAATATGTATGAAGTCCAAAGATTGAGCACTGAGGCACTCCCAATGTTTAGAAACCAGGGAGATGAGTAGGAAGTAGCAAATATGACTCAGAAGGAGTAACCAGTTAGGAAAACCAACTATGTGTGGTGTCCTGGAAGCCAAATGATAGAAGTATTTCAAGAAGGAGTGAATGTTAATCTGTGCCACATGCTGTTGATGTGTCAAAAAATATGAGGAATGGATATTTTCTGTTGAATTTAGTAATCAAATATGAAGGGAACTCCTATTTTCCCTTGATAAGAGCAGATGGCTGGGCCTGCTTTGAGTTGATTTAAAAGAGAATGAGTGCAGATAAATTAGAGACATTGAATATAGACAATTTCAAGTTAGTTTTGTTGTAAATAGCAGGAATGTAATAGAGTGTAGGCTGGAGGGTTAGTAAGGTAATGAAGGAGTTTATTATTATTATTTAAAATAGTAGCAATGTTAGCTTGTTTTTATACTTATAGGGAAGATCAGCAGAGAGAGAAATATTTATGATATAGGAAAAAGAAGGAATATTTGCTACAGCAATGTCCTTGAGCAAGAAAAAGTTAATGGGATCTAGTAGACAAGCTGAAGCATTGACCTTGGATAGGAGTATGGACAGTTCATCTGTGTTAACCGGAGAAGAATTTAGAGTATATGGGCATATATAATAAGGTGAGTGGATGTTATGGAGGGAGCTTGTAGGAATTCAAAGCAAGTTACAGTAGTCCACCCTGATCCATGGGTGTTATGTTCCATGACCCCCAGTGGATGCCTGAAACTGTGGATAGTCCCAAACCCTATATATACTATGTTTTTTCTATACATAGATACCTATGATAAGGTTTAATTTATAAATTAGGCACAGTAAGAGATTAACAACAATAACATAATAAAATAGAACAATTATAATAATACACTGTAATAAAAGTTACTGTAGATCTTAACAACCTCAGCATATGATTTTTTTCTTTCCTTATTAAGTCAAGAGCTTTTGCCTTTTCACTTTAAGGAAGCACTTTACAGCTTCCCCTTTGGCATATCTGAATTGCCAGCATCACTACTCTTGTGCTTTGGGGCCATTATTAAGTAAAATAAGCATTACTTGAATACAAGCACTGTGATATTGGGGACAGTCTATCTGATAAACATGAGGGCTACTAAGTGAGTAACGGGCGGGTAGCGTATGCAGCATGGATGCACTGGACAGAGGGATGATTCACGTCCTGGTCAGGATGGAGCAGGATGGTACAAGCTTTCATCATGCTACTCAGGATGGTGTGCAATTTAAGACTTACAATTGTTTGCAGGCATACCTTGGAGATGTTGCAGTTTCAGTTCCTGACCACTGCATTAAAGCAAATACCACAATAAAGTGAGTCACCAACTTTTTGGTTTCTTGGTGCATATAAAAGTTATGTTTTCACTATACTGTAGTCTATTAAGTGTACAATAGCATGTGTCTAAAAAAACAATGTGCATACCTTAATTAAAAGATACTCTATTGCTAAAAAATGCTAACCATCATCTGAGCCTGCAGAGAGCCTCAATCTTTTTGCTGGTGGAGAGTCTTGCCTCCATGTTGATGGCTGCTGACTAGTCAGAGTGGTCGTTGCTGAAGGCTGGGGTGGCTGTGGCAATTTTGTAAAATAAGACAATAAAGTTTGACAAATTGATTGAATTTTCCTTTCATGAACAATTTCTCTGTAGCATTTGATGCTGTTTGATAGCATTTTACCCACAGTAGAATTCTTTTTAAAAATTGGAGTTAGTCCTCTCACTCAAATCCTGCCACTCCTTTATCAACTAAGTTTATGTAATATTCTAAATTCATTGTCATTTCAATAATCTTCAGAGCATCTTCACAAGGTGTAGATTCCATCTCAAGAAGCCACTTTCTTTGTTCATCCATAAGAAGCAACTCCTCATCCATTAAAGTTTTATCATGAGATTGCAGCAATTCACTCACCTCTTCAGGCTCTACTTCTAATTCTAGATCTCTTGCTACTTCAACCACATCTGCAGTTACTTCCTCCACTGAAGTCTTGAACCCCTCAAAGTCATCCATGAGGGTTGGAATCAGCTTCTTCCAAACTCTTGTTAATGTTGATATTTTGATCTCTTCCCATGAATCCTGAATGTTCTTAATGGCATCTAGAATGCTAAATTCTTTCCAGACGGTTTTCAATTGACATTGCCCAGATCCATTAGAGGAATCACTATCTATGGCATCTATAGCCTTACAAAATGCATTTCTTAAATAAGACTTGAAAGTCAAAATTACTCGATCTGTAGGCAGCAGAATGGATGTTTTGTTAGCAGGCAAGAAAATAACATTAATCTCATTGTATATCTCCATCAGAGCTCTTGGGTGACCACAGCCACTGTCAATGAGTAGTCATATTTTGAAAGGAATCATTTTTTCTGAGCAGTAGTTCTCAACAGTGAGTTTAAAATATTCAGTAAGCCATGTTGTAAACAGATGTGCTGTCATCCAGGCTTTGTTGTTCCATTTATAGAGCACAGGTAGCATAATTCTTAAGGGGCCTAGGATTTTTGGAACAGTAAATGAGCATTAGATTCAACTTAAAGTCACCAGCTGCCTTAGCCCCTAGAAAGAGAGTCAGCCTGTCCTTTGAAGCTTCGAAGCCAGGCATTGACTTCTCCTCTATAGCTATGAAAGTCCTAGATGACATCCTTTTCTGATATAAGACTGTTTTGTCTACATTGAAAATCTGTTTAGATAATTTATTAATTATCTTAGCCAAATATACTGGATAACTTGCTGTAGCTTCTACATCAGCTCTTGCTGTTTTACCTTGCACTTCTATGTTATGGAGATGACTTCTTTCCTTAAATCTCATGAACCAACCTCTGCTAGCTTCAAACTTTTCTTCTGCAGCTTCCTCACCCCTCTCAGCCTTCACAGAATTGAAGAGAGACATGGTCTTGCTCTGGATTAGGCTTTGGCTTAAGGAATGTTGTGGCTGGTTTGACTTTCTTTCCAGACCACTAAAACTTTCTCCATACCAGCAATAAGTCTCTTTTGCTTTCTTATCATTCATATGTTCATTGGAGTGGCACTTCTAATTTCCTTCAAGAACTTTTTCTTTGCGTTCACAACTTAGCTCATTGTTTAGAGCAAGAGGCCTAGCTTTTGGCCTATTTCAGCTTTTGACATGCATTCCTCACTAAGCTTAATCTTTTCTAGCTTTTGATTTAAAGTGCAAGATGTGTGACTCTTCCTCTCACTTGAACACTTTTAGAGGCCATTGTAGGGCTATTAGAGGCCTAATTTCAATATTGCCATCTCTCAGGGAATAGAGAAACCCAAGGTAAGGGAGAGAGATGGGGGAATAGCAGGTCAGTGGAGCAGCACACACAGCATTTATCAAGTTTGCTGTCCTATATGGATATGGTTTGTGGCACCCCAAAACAATTACAATAGTAGTATCAAAGATCACTGAGCACAGATCACCATAAAAAAATATAATAATAATGAAAAAATTTTGAGTTACCAACATGTGACACAGAGAAATGAAGTGAGCAAATGCTGTTGGAAAAATGGTGCTGATAGATTTGCTCGATGCATGGTTGCTACAAACATTCAATTTGTAAAAAAAGCAATATCTGCAAAGCACAATAAAGCAAAATGCAATAAGACAAGGTATTCCTGTATTTCTGGAATTTTCCATTTAATATTTTTGGACCATGGTTGACTGTAGGTAACTGAAAGTACAGAAAATGAAGCTGCAGATAAGGGAGGACTACTGTACTTCTGTTTTCACTTCTATTTTCTTAGAGATATAGGAAACAAGATTATTAGCTGAGAATGAAAATAAAAGAGGAGTTGGAGGACTGAAGTGAGAATTGAAGACATGAAGTAGTCATAAAGTGTGGGAATGTGAACGAACTAGGAAAATATAGTTTGATTGTTGGGAAGCATTAAGAACCCATTTGTTTAGAGTGACAATCACTTTGAGGTGAGACCATCAGCACGGTAGTGTGTTTTTCTCCAAATTCATTCAACTGTAAGGATGCAAGCACAGAGTAATATGTGCACAGGAATAGTTATAAAGATGGACTGTATATTTAAGCTGTGAAAAGAAGTGAGGACACTAGGGGAGTGGTGGCCAGTGGAGAGGTGATAGGAGTAATGGATTGTAGGGTGTAAGAATTGCTTAAGTTAGAGTACTAGAGAGAGTAAATTTGAAAGATGGGAAGAAATGGTTGGTGAAGGGATTTCTTAAAATTGCAAGTTGGGAAGGAGTCATGACAAGGCTAGTATTTGACTATGAGAGTGAATATCTGAAATAGTAGAGAACAAGATCACTGGAAAACAAGAAGTTGCAGCTGGCAGTTTTCATGCCCTGGATCACGTCCTTTTGGTCCACCTCTGATGTTATCAGTAGCTGTGGTGAACACTTCCTATACTTTCTGTTGCCCTCCTACCTTGAGCACCTACTTTGTCCTTGCTTTTCTGCCTTACGGCTTTCTCTGAAGCCTTGAGAGTCCCCTCAATGTGGGCAAAGCAGTCTAGAAGTGTGCAGGAGTTTACACTTCTGGTGACAAATCTAAACCAATTGGGAACAGGAGTTGATGGATAAATGTCCCAGCTTCCCTTCCTTTGGAAGGGCAGTACAGTTCAACAGGGTTCCTCAGAGGGTCTTCCAAGGGAGTGAGTACCTATAGTATATTCTGACAATGAATACAATAGCCTACATCCCATCTCACTTTTCCTGCCTCCTTACTGTACTTCTGGGGATCATCCCTCAAATAAACTACTTGCAGCCAAGTACTTATTTCAAGATCTGCTTTGGCAAAACCAAATTAAGGACCTGAGAAGCCAGATTATTCAAAGGATTGTTCAAGTGGATATTTAAAAGATAATAGTAATGTTGGAGCATACAATCTACAAAGAACAGGGGGAGAATTGTTTAGCCTAGTGCCCGGCACTTAGTAACAATTTGGTAAATGTTGGCTGAATGAATAATGCATGGATCACACTGATCCTTCACAACCCCATTCTTACGAATTTCAGTTTCCTAACATAGGAAATCCTTGAAGAATCATCCTGATGTCCATTGTGTAACATCCATACCACACTAACCTGATAGATAAGAATAGCAAGACAGGTCTAAAGCCAGGTTGAGACTAGAAACTACCACTAAGTAGGAAAATCAATCATGTTGCTTTGAATTTTCTATGGAAGGAAAGGTCTGAATATTTACTGAAAATTATCAAACTGGAACTATCAAACCACCATTCTGTGTCACTTGGGGAACTGCAGCAAAATCCCCAAGCCCATTCAAGGTGATCTTCCTTACCTTCCTCTTCAAACTGTGCTCAGAAAACCTCTTTCTGGTGCAATTACTTTCACAGGGTACATTAATAGAATGTAGGAGTTTTTTTATTGCTGAGCTTCTTTTATATGAAAGGGCTGTAAATAAATGAAATGTTACTGTGAATTCATTAAGAAATATATTTACAGCTTTAATATTTGTGTTCCCCTAATACATACCTAAATGGTTCCTGAAAGTGAAGCAACAATGTAGGTAGTTGATTAAATATTATCTCTAAATGAAACATAGCATATTTATAGGGAAGTAGTTGATTACTGTTGAACAGAAAAATGAGAGTAACTGGTGGAACTATTCACTGGGGAGTTATACCGGAGATGCAGAGTTTCTAAATGTAATGCCTTTTCTTATCTCTATAATGAAAGTTGTCCTTAGGAAGCTGGCAGAAGTAGGTCTTTAGTGCTGGTAATAAAATAACTGATGAAACACTTGAGAGTATATTTATAGAACTGTATTTATTGGTGGAAAGGAAAATGATCTCATTTATGTTTTAGAGAAAGATACTAATGTCCATGTTAAAGACAACAGATTCTGCTATATGATTCCAATACCTTTAAGCATATATATATACAGCCTAAACAATTTGTTTTTAAATGGCTGAATATCATGAAAGGATACTTTATAGTTAAAAATTAGGTTTTATAGTTTTATAATTGAAAGAGGTATGGACACATAAATACATAATTTGATATATACATTTATGTGTCTATGTTTCTATCTATTGAGGGTGATGCTCCTGAATATCCTGGGTATCTCAATTGGTTCATTATAGAAAACATGGGCAAATTGATAAATAATAAAAAGGAAATTTAAGCCACCTATAATTTCACTTCAGAGATCATTACTATTATCATAATAGCATATATCATATTTTGGGAGTGCAATTTAATAATTTGTATAAAGATATCTAGGTCTTAACTCAGAAAGGGATTTACCTTAAGAAAATAGTTACTGGATGGATGCCTAGTGTATTTATTTCAGTGTTGCAAATAATGGTTTTAAATTTGAAATGCCATATATAAAGATATTTGTTAAATTAATCATGGTCTACCTATACAATCCAACACTCAATAGCCAGTACAAATGATATTGTAGAAGGATATCCAATGGCATGGCAAGATCTTCACTATATAGTTGACTGAAAACAACAGTATCTAAAATAATAAATATTTATATACACACACATGCCCCTTTGTGTGTGGAGAAAAGACTACAGGTATACTCTTCACGTTTCATGGTGATTGTCTCTGAGTGGTGGGTTTCCAATTTTCTTTTTGTTATTTGTATTTTTAAAATGATCTAAAATAAGCAAGGTCATTTTTTAAAAAATGCAAATAATTATGAGTAAGAAAAAGCACACACATAAACCTCTAAGTAGAATTGTTAAGATATGGAAGTTTGAGAGAAGGCACATTTATTGAAGATTTGATAACTTTATTTTATATAAACAAAAGGCACAGTATCTAAATATTCCTACAAAATCTTTACCCATAAACTAGAGGAATATACCTGGAGGTAGGAGAAGGTCTCAGGAAAGGAAGTACGGAGACAAATGAACGAAATTTAATTTAAAATAGTACTTAAGGCCAGATGTAGTCTCTTATCCTTTTCATAGAGAATTAATAGAAAGTGACTCCCTTTCAAAAATGAGTCCCAAAAATGTGGGTGGCTCTGGCTGGCTATCCACTCCATTTTTCTTCTATGGAGAGTCTGTAATAGAAGCTGAGAAGACAGGAACATAGCTGCTGGTCCTGCAAACATATTCATGTTCTTCACATGTTATTCCAATAAGAGTTCTTTAACAAGTACAAGCTCCTCTTTTAAAAGTAGGAGGGTTGAATTTAATAGACAGTCAAAACTTACTATAAAACATGTATTAAAATAATCTGTTTTCTCGGGGGCTGGCCTGGTGGCACAGCTTTTGGGTTTGCACGTTCCGCTTCAGCGGCCCGGGGTTCACCGATTCAGATCCTGGGTGCAGACTTATGCACCTCTTGTCAAGCCATACTGTGATAGGCGTCCCACATATAAAGTAGGGGAGGATGGGCACGGATGTTGGCTCAGGGCCAGTCTTTCTCAGCAAAAAGAGGAGGATTGGTGGCAGATGTTAGCTCAGGGCTAATCTTTCTCCAAAAAAAAATCTATTTTCTCAACTTTTTGTTAAAATAGATGAAAATGAACGTTTTATGGGTAAAAAGGAGGTCAGAGAAGCAATGGAGGGGGTTGGTTGCCGCTGGGAGCAGCAGGAGCTTTGATCCACCAGAGGGATATGTTAATACTAAGGTCAAGGAGAAAAGGTGCCAGAAATTGAGAGAGTACAGAATGGGTTGGCAAACTTTTTCTGTAAAAGGCCAAATAGTAAATATTTTAGGTTTTGCAGACCATGTGGTCTCTGTCCCAACTGCCTGACTCTACCCTGGTAGCTCATTAGCAACCATGGACAATGCTTGAATAATAAGCATGGTTGTGTTCCAGTAAAACTGCTTACGTCACCTACAGGCTGTAATTTGATGACCCCTGGTCTAGACTTAAGAACATGATGGAGAAAATGTTAATAATTCAGATTAAACTGAAAAGTGTATTATGTCTGTAGTCTTTGCATTGAGAATAGCACACAAAATTGAAAAAATATTCTTTTAGCATTTGAAAACTATTATCTTATTTAAGAAAAGAGTTGCTCACTTCATTGACAAATGAGTGAAGTTCCGCCATTCATCTCCATTGTTTTATTTTTGTCTTACTCATTAATAGAAATGAAAAGATCAGCCAACATTTATATCCAAACCCAGAGACCTGGTTGTTAAACTTTACCATCACACTACTGATTTCTTCTCAAGTGCTCCCTGGCTCTTACGCCTTCTACTCCTACCTATGCTGAGGTCTCTGATTATTGTGCAGAGTTGAGGAGGCCTGTTTTCTAAAATGGGTGTTTCAAATCTGCTCCAGGGTGACTTTCTTTTTCTTACTATACAGAGCATGTCTCAGCTTCTTCTGTTTAAGAGGTAAAATTTAATTTCTAGTAGATCACTCCACTATACCTAGATGTGTTTTAAACACATCATATATAAGGAGTAGGGAGAACATTCTGGTGTCATAATTACTCATAAGAAGAGTCATTTCTTGTTTTAATAAATCACTTTAAGGAGCCACTTGCATGTGAAAAGATGGGGCTCAGGGCATGATCTGGAAGGAGAGAATGGATAAAAGCATGGCTGAATTGCTTAAATGAGAAAATGAGAGGATGTTGTGACTACTATGCACCAGGTGCTGTTTTAGGCACTGGGGACAGAGCAGGAAGCAGGACTTCTAGAAGGTACTCCTTCTTTTAAGAAGTGTATTTTTTAGTCTAGCTAGAATGAGAGTGAAGAAGAGCTGCAGATGCAGAGAACTAGAGAGAATTCAGCAGAGGCAGGATATGATATAAGGGATGAGTAAGATAAATTTTAGCCTGACAAGGATCATTTGGAAGTATGAGTAGGGGGAAGGGGTTTGAGGGATACTGTATTTCTTCACCTATGTGCATGGGAGTTTGGGCCAACTTTTTTTTTTTTTTTAAAGATTTTATTTTTTTCCTTCTTCTCCCCAAAGCCCCCCAGTACATAGTTGTATATTCTCCGCTGTGGGTCCTTCTAGTTGTGGCATGCGGGACGCCGCCCCAGCGTGGTCTGACGAGCAGTGCCATGTCCGCGCCCAGCATCCGAACCAACGAAACACTGGGCCGCCTGCAGCGGAGTGCGCGAACTTAACCACTCGGCCACGGGGCCAGCCCCAGGGCCAACTTTTAAACAAAAAAGGGTGACCTCAGAAGGACGGAGAACATGGAAACAGCTGACATTGGGTTATATATATTAATCCAAGACAGCAGTTATTTTTTTGTAGTCTGTCTTTTTATTCATCCCCTCCCTCTCACCAAGTAGCACAATATCAGATATTCTGTAAGATATTGATTTAATTAATGTTGGAAAGATGCCATTAGTGATGATTATGTTACTTGTGCATATGACTGAAATGAGACACTCCTCAATGGGACCACACTTATCTGACTTAGTGTCACTTTTATACTAATGCTTTAGAAATAGGATGGGACAGTGATACAGCCTTCTACAACATCATACACATACCCACATTTAGCAGCTGGGCCTACATTTAAGTGTGGTTCTTGCAGATTTGAACTTTAGCTCTTCACACTGTAAAAAACATTGTGTAGTGAAATATATCTTCTTGTAGTGAATGTGTGTACCTATTAACTAAAATCTGCACAATGCAAGAAGCAGTGGACTAGATTCTTCCAGAGAGCCAACTGTATTAATTAATTAAACTGCATTAATTCTTTATCACTAAAGCACTCCAATAAATGTTTCTGTTTCTTCATCTTAAGGAGAAACATTACGCTACTGTGTAAAATCTGAAGTTCAGAACCACATATACATATATAGTAGAAACTCTAGGTTGAAGAAAGAAACAAAAAGGAAATGATGTGTCAAACATTTTCCTCTGCCTCAATAAATAAACTTAAACAGTAGTATAAAAGTGAGTTGTTAGAAAGTCTAAATGTTTCAACTCAGATGATGACTTCAGTAACTGCCTGCCAGATATGGCTTTATTTCCAGCTGAGTTTACATGCTTAATTTCTCTAGCTTCATACAAATACTCATCATAAACAAATAGAATGCAGTTTGAATCATTTGAAGAGCACAGTTCTTCACTATGTCCTTTTCATACTGTTACGAAAGTGCAATACTAGAGATGACTTTTGGAAATATTAAGTGCAGAAATTTCATTACTTTTGTAAGGACGTTATACAGTTTTTTTCCCCCCGAAAATCCACTTTAACAAACTAGCCACTGGATGTCATTGTTGTGACATGCAGGTGGAAGCAAATACATTTGATTCTTATTAGGAGATGGAGCTGAGTGAAGGTAGAATATGGTAGCTTCATGTCTGTAGCAACATGTCTGTTCAAAACGTAAATTCAAATAAAAGAGACTTCTTAATGCTGACTAATTACAGTTATTTTTCTACAGCTCAAGGAACTTGGAAACATGCAGATGTGTTTTTGGGAATTCTTATTTGTGTTATTTTTAGTATATCATTATTCATCCATCTTCCTAAGAATTTAGGTTATAAAACCCAAATACTGTCTTTTTTGGTTTGTATTATATTTATTTTTAAGACCTTCTCAGTATATTTTTTGCATACTCTTTTGTCTCTGTGCCTCTTGTCTTTGCTAAACCTGCTTAAGATCACCCAGCAATTGAGTTTTTTCACCTGTTGGTATATTTGTGAGCCTTGCATTTTTCAAAAATTACTTTCTTAATAAGTTGATCTAACCAAAAAAGTGGTAGAGTCCTCTGGGAGCAAGATAACAGTCATTTATCTTTTTCAGTCACCTGCAGGCTAGAGGCTGGGCAGTCATAAACCATTAATGGGAGTTTTCCTTGCAAGTTTATGTGGCCAAGGGAAGAAGTGTGGCCCTTTCACTGTCTCAGTTGACACCTTTCTGCTCTCCTTCAGTAGCTCTTTAAATAGCATTGGTTCCCCCTCATGATAGGTATGTTGTGCACCCTCCTGATGCATGATGGTGGCCTGTGACTCCTCTTTCCTCTAAACCATGCATTCAAAGAGACATCTTAGGCAGTATCCTATCCAATCCTTTAAGAGCTTGGTCTCTAGAGTAAGATGCTCCTGGGTACTAATCTTGGATTTGCCACTTGGTATGACCTTGGCAGTTTATTTAATCTCTCTGACCTTGGGTTTTCCTGTTTGTGAAGTGGGTATAATCATTCCCATCTGGAAGATTTGTTGTGAAGATTAAATAAGATATATAAAGTGCTTAGCATTGGATCTGGTATCTTTTAATTTTTACTGTAAAGAGAATACTGTTAATATCACCTGAAACATGCAAAGACTACAGTTATGTTTCAGCAGTTTTGAGGCCAATTTAAAGAGTGAGCATGGGACAGCTTCTTTCCCTCTCTGTGCTCAGAGAATATACATAGCAGGTGTATCAGGAATAATTGTAAGAATATTTTTTGGTAACTATTTAAAATAATTCCTATAATTTTTATCAATAAACTTACTTTTTTATGTCTATGCTGGATTTGATATTCAGAGGGTAAACGTACATATGATTCATGACTTGTGGGTCTTTATGATCTACTGTAGACAAAGCATTTGACAAATATAAAAGAAATACATTCAGGTGACGATTCTAGAAATAAATTTACATAAAGTATTCTATCACCTAGCAGCACCTGGAACATGCTGGGCACTCAATAACTGTCAGATGGAATTTAAGCAATAAATTTAGAAGTAAACAAATAGCATATATAAATAATTGACCAGATGCTCATTGTATCTATCCATATCTCTTTAGGGTAAAGTGCTTATATTATTTCAATGAAATCTGTTGTGATGTTGTATGGGGAGTTGTGAAGAGGTACAGAATTGGGTAGTATAGGTAACCTCTACTTTCTCATTTTGCAGGACCATGCTAACCATGCTAGTTTGACTTTGATTGGCAGGTATTTGCATAGCTTATCAACAAAATGCTGGTGTTGATCAGATTTCATATTGAAAATATTATCCTGCTCTTGTTCAAATGATGGTTGTTTGCAAATATAGAATCCTAAAATGCAATTCTTGTCAATGTACTTAAGGGAAGAAATATGTAACTTGTTTATCAATCATTGGGGTGAAATATGAAATTGTTTTCTTTTTCTTGAGCTACTGCTTTCAACTCTGTTCTTTCCAATCTCCCTTTCCTGTACAGTAGTAACATCTCAGGCAGATCCCATAACTTTCAGATCACTTGTAGTTGTTAAAGCTCATTCCAGTACAGATTAAAATTTCTGTATTCAGCCAAGAGCTATGATGGTGGTTGTCAAACTTTAGCATGTATCAGAATCACCTGGGATGCTTGTTAAATACACAAATTACTGGGCCCTAGCCTCAGAGTTTCTGATTCAGCAGGTCTGTGGGAAGACTTGAGAACATGTGTTTCCAGTAAGTTCCCAGGTGATGCTGCTGCTATTCTCCGGGGACCATCACGTGTGAACCACAGCTGTATACCTTGTCTCCTGCCTTTTCTAGACCCTAGTCCTCCATCACTCATGTGTTCAAGTGGAGAGGAGGAAGGGGGGATAAGAAATGTTTGTCTTACTTAGCTGGCTGTGGCTGCAGTCCTCTCTTGGATGGTTGCTGCTATCTACTTCCACTACTGGTTGTTAATATCTTCCAACTATGTGGCAAGTATCCAAATGTTGGCTCTCTTGGGGTGTCCTGTATGTGGGTGGGTTGTTTGAGGGGTTCTGAGGAGTGTGTCTCCCCACGGTACAGTTTCCTGATGTGTTAGTTTCTGCTCTAGTTTGACCCCTTCCACCTTCACCTTTGTCCCCACCATTGGTGGTCTACCCCATTCTCTTGCTGCTGTGTGCTCCTTTAAGTCAGTTTCTAAAAAGCTGCCAAGAGTGGTAATTTAATTCCCCAAATTGGATCATATTCTTCCTAGCCTCTCTTGCTATTATTCCTCCTGCTCAGACCCTGCTTAATGCCTTTCAATGGCTTCATAAAAGCTTAACTCCTTAACATAGCCCCAGAGGCCCCAAAAGATCTGACCCTTGCCTGCCTCTCCAACCTCAGTTAACTATTCAAGCCTCTCTTCATGATGCCTCCATCACAAAGCTCTTCTTTGCTCCAGGCCTTTCTGTGCTGTTCCTCCACTGGAACTGCTCTTTCCCTAACTTTCACAGGACAGACTCACTTTCTTCCTTCAGTCTCAGTTTAAACATCATCTCCTCAGGAGGCCTTTCACTATTCTTAAAATTACTTCTTTTTATACTCTCTCATGGCACTCCGTTATTTCCTTCATGGGGCTTTTTCCAATTTTCAGTGATATGTTTGTGTTTATTTGTTTAATGTCTGTTTTTCCCCTCCAGATTGTTCAAGCAGAAACCTTGTCTGCACTGTGTACTCAGGGCCTAGGACAGTAATTTTCACATAGTAGACACTCAATAAATTTTGACTGAATGAATGAAGGGAGGGAGATCTAGGCTGGTCTTCTTGAAGTTCTAGGCAACTCGTCTCTCAGTGTTGGAAGGTCAAGTGTCAGTGTTCAGACAAGTCATCAGAGGGGAGATTATGGGCAAGTTTTGCAGCAGACAGTCATAGGAAGGACTTGTTCTGTCGGGAGAGAAATCTTTTCTAAAAAGTAGGGAAGTGTTCTGTAAAATTACAGATTTTACTTGGCAGGTAGTACAATGTATTTACCAAGAGCTCAGGCTTTTTGACTCAAATACTATATTAATTTGAGTCCTCAAAGAAGCAGATGCCAAGAAGAGATTAAAGTTCAAGAGATTTATTGGGGAAAAACACCTGTGATGGAAATTGGGGAAAGAGCCAGGGGAAGTGGGAGAGCTCTCAGATCACAATGCAAGTCTGATCCCCATAAAGGAGAGATGGTAGGCAGGAAGTTTGGGTAAGAAGAATCTTAGACTGCAGTGCAGTTCTGAGAAAGTTTTGGCAAAATTTACGGTCAGTCTTCAAGCTCAAGTGGGCCATGCAGTGTCACATCTTACAGAAATGGGCTTGCTTTAGCAGTGTAACTGCACTGGGTCTTTAGCTGAGAGCAGTCCTTGGGAGGTAAGGTATTGCTGCACATGTGGTGGTGGACTCAGAGCACAGCTATTGGTGACATGGGTCAAAAATGGACAATAATAGGAGATCCAAGAGGCCCGATCTTTGATGGCCAGCAGAGCTTGATATGCAGTTGTTAAAAAATTGGTAGTAGCAGTATAATTTGCTTTAGAGTTTGCTCTGTTTTTATTATGACAAAACACTAACCATCTACATTTCTCATTGGTCTGCAATTATATTTTAGCTTCTAGTCTTGTGAATTTCTTTCTTCTTCTTTTAAACTTATTAAATTAGTACATGAATACATGCTCATTATAAATCATTTAGACCATAAAGAAGTATATTAAGTATAAGGCAAAGTCTCTTTTTGTTCCCTTTCCCAACACCACCAATCTACTTACTTTCTAAAGTAGTAACCACTATTAACATTTGCTGTATTACTTTCCAGACTTTTCCATATCACTTATTTATATTCATACATATACTTACAAACATACACATATTAATATACACAAACATACCCACTTATATACATAAATACACACAAGCATACACACAATTATACAATTTTGTTTGTATAAACACAGGCTTGTGTTATATGTATTATTCCATATCTTGGTTTTTCTTGTAACAATTTTTCTTAGGAGAACTTTCCCTGTTGAAACATATAATGGCTATTTTCAGACTTTTATGAGTGAGAATCAGCTGAGGTACAAATTAAAAATGTAAGTCCCATGAATTCAGTAGGTCTGGGATGAGGCTCAGGAATTCGTATAGCAAAAACCCCGATGATTCTGATGCAGGTGATTATTGGATCAGGTTAGTTTCAGAAAGACTAGTAGAAGTTTCTCTCATTCTTTCTATGGCTGTATCATATTCTATAGTGTATGTGTTTCATGATTTATCCATTTCTTTATTGATGAACGGTTAGATTGTTAGTTTTTCACTTTTACAAATGAAGACTACAATGAATATTCACTTTCTAGTAGCATTAAGTATACAATCTAAGTATACATTAAAAAGTCCTATGTAAGGGTGGGATATTTGTTTTTATTGCAATTGACACCTAGGAAGGGTTTGGTCAATTGTTTAATGTTCTATTTAGCACACATTTATCCATGATTGTCAAGACGTTAATTTTGAGTCATATTATAAATGTGTAAGCTGGCATTTTAAAATCATCTGACTACCCAAAAGATACGTGTCAAATGATTTCTGTTGTTACAGCCTTGGCCACTGTCTCTGGAGACTTTTTGATTTTGCCATAGTTATTCTAATAATTAACAAGAATACTTTCCCTAAAACTGGGCCTAAGGAGAAAGGAAACATTTTGGGAAATGTTTATCATAATTCTAATTTGAGTTTAGGGCAGTCTGTTTTTAGAAATGACTGCTGACAAAGATTGAAACCACAAATAGAGGTTAAATCAGATCCATAGGTCAATGCCAGAAGGCTTCGAGAATGTATAGAAATCATCATTGTTTTTTCAATTTGTTGTTATCTTTAAACCAAAAAATTCAAGTTTCACAGCAGTAGGCAAAATACTAAGAAATTCTGTTTACCAAAAAGAAATTCTCAGTCTCTGGCATTGAACTCCCTTGGAGAAATATGGCTCTTCCCTGAGATTTCTAACGCTCCCACAGTCTTTTTAACTGGTGGCAATCTTCTCTCCCTCTGCACCTCATATCACTGGGCCCGGAGCGGGGGAGGTAACTTCATTGATCATCATTTCTGCTTCTAGGCCATTCTCCCATTCTCCATGCCTCTTCCCTAAACTCCAGCTTTGAATTTCATGCACCAGACTGTAATGTCCATTATCTTTCTTTTTTACAATGCTCACAATCCTGTTATCTCTCTTGTAGTCTTTTCTACAGACTCCTGGGTTGTATCTCCTCATTCCTTAAAGATATTAGCTTCTGGCCAACTGCCATTCTCCCTATACTACCATTGTCATCATTCTGGTTATTTCAATATCCTCAGAGATGAGCCTTTAAACACCCTGGTATATTCCAATGACTGCTCTTATTCTGCCTTAGCCATCCACCCCTTGGTCATACCCTATGTTTTTTTTTTTTTTTTTAAAGATTTTATTTTTTTCCTTTTTCTCCCCAAAGCCCCGCAGTACATAGTTGTATATTCTTCGTTGTGGGTCCTTCTAGTTGCGGCATGTGGGATGCTGCCTCAGCGTGGTTTGATGAGCAGTGCCATGTCCGCGCCCAGGATTCGAACCAACGAAACACTGGGCCGCCTGCAGCGGAGCGCGCGAACTTAACCACTCGGCCACGGGGTCAGCCCCGGTCATACCCTATGTTTTGTCAGTAAGATTTTCTCAACCTCACGATTATCTCAGTGTTAATCTCTCATTCTTATTACCAATTCTTATCTTTCCCATTTACTCCCTGCAGTAACATTAGTCCAACAGTCCTTTAACCCATGTGGGTCAGGGGTCCATGAGTGGCTTAGCTGAATTCTCTGCAATAGAAATGGTTCTCTGCAATAAAAATGTCAGCTGAGGATGTGGTCTCATCTAAGGTTTAATTGGGGAAGGATTCCCTTGCTCGTTCATGTGGTTGTGGGCAGCACTCAGTTCCTTCCGGGCTGTTGGACTGAGTTTCTTGATGGCTATCAACTTGAGGCTGCCCTCATCTCCTTGCCACATGGCCTTCTTCATAGGCAGTTCATAGTATGGCACAAGCTTATTCACAAGACAGAGTATCCTTGAAGGCAGGTATTATGATCTTATGTAATGTAATCATGTACATCCAGTCACCTTTGCCTACTCTTTTGGCAAGGAGCAAGTCATAAATTCTGTCCACATTTAAGAAGAAGGTATTACACAAGAGCATGAGTACCAGGAGGCAGGGATTATGAGGGCCAACTTATGATCTGTCTGTCACAGGCCTGTTGTGCATCTGTCTTTGTCATTCTTGCCCACATTAACATATAATGACACCGTTCAGTGTATTATCATCAAACTAAAGGGACAGCACTCTGAAGTTTATAAACTATAACTATGTGGGTTATAAGCATCCAGGATCAATCGCAATACTACCAAATTCCCTTTTTTTAAAAAAAAATTTATTTCTTCTTTTTCTCCCCAAAGCCCCCGGTACAGAGTTGTGTATTTTTAGTTGCAGGTCCTTCTAGTTGTGGTGTGTGGGATGCCTCCCCAGCATGGCCTGAGGAGCGGTGCCATGTCCGCGCCCAGGACTTGAACCGGCAAAACCCTGGGCTGCTGAAGCAGAGTGCACAAAGTTAACCACTTGGCCACGGGGCCGGCCCCCAAAAATCCCTTTTTAAAATGAAATACTGTCCTTTTTAGGATTAGGTCAATACTTTTAATATTTTTTCTATTTATTGATTCATTTTGTTTTTTTAAGCTTTACTGAGATATTATTGTTGTATAACATATGTAAGTTTAAGTTGTACAACATGAGATTTAATATGTATATATTGCAAGATGATTAGCTTGATAACATAAGTTAACACCTCCATCCCCTCACAAAATTACCATTATTTTTTGGTGATGATAAAATTTGAGAACCATCCTCTGAACTCCTTTCAAGTATATAATACAGTATTGTTCATTATAGTCACCATGCTGTACATTAAATCTCTAGAACTTATTCATCTTATAGCTGGAAGTTTGTACATATTGACCAATATGTCCTCATTTCCCTACCACTCAGCCCCTGACAACCACCATTCTATTTTCTATTTCTCTAAGTTCGGCTTTTTTAGATTCCACATTAAAGTGAGAGCATGCATTGTTTGTCTTTCTTTGTATGACTTATTTCACTTAGTGTAATGCCCTCAAGGAAGGTCCAGCTATATAGTCACAAAAGGCAGGATTTCCTTCTTTTTGTGGCTGAATAATATTCCATAGTATGTATGTATGTATGTGTGTGTGTTTGTGTAAAAGCACCTCTTCTTTATCCATTCATCTGTCAATGGGCACTTGGGGTTATTTCCACATCTTGGCTATTGTGAATAATGCTACAATGAAAATGGGAGTGCAAATAAAGATAGTGTTTTCATTTTCTTTGGATATATACCCAAAAGTAGGATTACTGGATCATATGGCACTTCTATTTTTAACTTCTTGAGGAACCTCCATACTACTTTTTTATAGCAGTTATACCAATTAAAATTCCAACTCACAGTGTACAAGAGTTCCCTTTTCTCCACATCCTTGCCAGCACTTATCAGTTGTCTTTTGGTTAATAGCCATTTTAATAGGTGTGAGATGATATCTTGTTGTGGTTCTCATTTGTATCCCCCTGATGATTGTGCTGTTGAGCATCTTTTCATGTAACTGTTGGCCATTTGGATGTCTTCTTTGGAAAAATCTCTATTCAATCCCTCTGCCTATTTTTTAATCTGATTGTGTGGTTTTTTTTTTTTTTTTTGCTATAACTCTGATGATCTTTTGTATTTCTGTGGTATCAGTTGTAATGTCTCCTCTTTTTTTTCTGATTATTGAGGTAAAAATGGTTTATAATATTGTGTAATTTCAGGTGTACAATGTTATTTATCAGTTTCTTTTTAAACTGCATTGTGCTCACCACCAATCGTCTAATTTTTATCCGTCACCATACGTATGTGCCCCTTTACCCCTTTCGCCCACCTCCCAACCCTCTTGCCCTCTGGTAACCATTAATCTGTTCTCTTTATTCATGTGTTTATCTTCCACATATGAATGAAATCATGCAGTGTTTGTCTTTCTGTGTTATTTCACTTAACATCATACCTTCAACATCCATCTGTGTTGTTGCAAATGGGATGTTTCTGTCTTTTTTTAAGGCTGAGTATATTCCATTGTATACATATACCACATCTTCTTTATCCATTCATCAGTTGATGGGCACTTGGGTTACTTCCAGGTCTTGGCTATTGTGAATAATGCTGCAATGAAAAAGGGGTGCATAAATCTCTTTGAATTGTTGATTTCAAGTTCTTTGGATAAATACCCAGTACTGGGATATCTGGGTCATATGATAGTTCTATTTTTAGTTTTTTGAGGAATCTCCATACTGTTTTCCATAGTGGCTGCACCAGTTTGCATTCTCACCAGCAGGGTATGAGGGTTCCCCTCTCTCCACATCCTCTCCAACATTTGTTATTTTTTCTTAGTAATTATAGCCATTGTAACAGGTATAAGGTGATAGCTCATTGTAGTTTTAATTTGCATTTCCCTAATGATTCGTGATGTTGGCCATTTGTATATCTTCTTTGGAAAAATGTCTGTTCATATCCTCTGCCCATTTTTTGATAGAGTTGTTTGTTTTTTTTGTTGTTGAGTTGTATAAGTTCTTTATATATTTTGAAAATGAACCCCTAGTCGGATATATAATTTGCAAATATTTTCTCCCAGTTGATGGGTTGTCTTTTTTTAAAACTTTTTTTATTGTGGTCTAAATAGTTTATAACATTGTGAAATTTCAGTTGTGCCTTAATATTTGTTAAACACCATATAAATGTGCCCCTGCACCCCTTGTGCCCACCCTCATCCCCCTTCCCCTTGGTAACCACTAAAGTGTTGTCTTTGTCCGTAAGTTTGTTTATATTCCACAGATGAGTGAAATCATATGGTGTTTGTCTTTCTCTGTCTGGCTTATTTCGCTTAACATCATGCCCTCAAGGTCCATCCATGTGGTTGCGAATGGGACGGTTATGACTTTTTTTGTGGCTGAGTTGTATTTGTGTATATATATATACACCACATCTTCTTTATCCAATCATTGGTTCTTGGGCACTTGCGTTGCTTCCACCCTTGGCTATTGTGAATAATGCTGCAGTGAACATAGGGGTGCTTAAGTCGCTTTGTATTGTTGATTTCAAGTTCTTTGGATAAATACGCAGTAGTGGGATAGCTGGGTCATATGGTAATTCTGTTTTTAGTTTTTTGTTAAATCTCCATACTGTTTTTCCAAAGTGGCTGCACTAGTTTGCCTTCCCACCAGCAGTGGATGAGTGTTCCCTTTTTTCCACAACCTCTCCAACATTTGTTATTTTTTGTCTTGGTGATGATATGCATTCTAACAGGCATAGTGTAGTTTTGATTTGCATCTCCCTGATGATTAGTGATGTTGAACATCTTTTCATGTACCTATTGGCCATCTGTATATCTTCTTTGGAAAAATGTCTGTTCATATCCTCTGCCCACTTTTTGATTGGATTGTTTATTTTTTTGTAGTTCAGTTGTGTGAGCTCTTTATATATTATGGAGATTAACCTCTTATCAGATATATGATTTACAAATATATTCTCCCAGTTGGTGGGTTGTTTTTTCATTTTGATCTTGGTTTCCTTTGCCTTCCAGAAGCTCTTTAGTCTGACGAAGTCCCAATTGTTTATTTTTTCTTTTGTTTCCCTTGTCTGAGTGGATATCATATTTGTAAACATCCTTTTAAGGCTGATGTCAAAGAGTGTCCTGCCTGTATTTTCTTCTAGAAGTTTCATGGTTTCAGGTCTTACCTTCAAGTCTTTGATCCATTTTGAGTCTATTTTTGTGTATGGAGAAAGATAATGATCTACTTTCATTCCTCTGCATGTGACTGTCCAGTTTTCCCAGCACCATTTGTTGAAGAGGCCTTCCTTTCTCCATTGTGTGTTCTTGGTTCCTTTGTCAAAGATTAGTTGTCCATATATGTGTGGTTTTATTTCTGGGCTTTCAATTCTGTTCCATTGATCTGTGTGTCTGTTTTTGTACCTGTACCATGCTGTTTTGATTACTATAGCTTTATAATATGTTTTGAGGTCAGGGATTGTGATGCCTCCAGCTGTGTTCTTTTTTCTCAGGATTGCTTTGGCTATTCAGGGTCTTTTGTTGCCCCATATGAATTTTAAGATTCTTTGTTCTATTTCTGTGAAGAATGTCATTGGGATTCTGATTGGGATTACATTGAATTTGTAGATTGCTTTAGGTAATATGGCCATTTTAAGTATGTTTATTCTTCCAATCCATATACATGGAATATCTTTCCATTTCTTTATGTCATTATCAATTTCTTTCAGTAGTGTCTTATACTTTTCCTTGTATAGGTCTTTCACCTCCTTGGTTGAATTTATTCCTAGATATTTTATTCCTTTTGTTATGATTGTAAATGTGTTTGTATTCTTGAGTTCTTGTTCTGTTAGTTTGTTATTAGAGGATAGAAATGCCACTGATTTTTGTAAGTTGACTTTGTATCCTGCAACTTTGCTGTAGTTATCGATTATATCTAATAGTTTTCTGATGGATGCTTTAGGGTTTGTTTTTTTAATTTTTTACTGAGTTAATGATAGGTTACAATCTTGTGAAATTTCAGTTGTATATTATTGTCTGTCAGTCATGTTGTAGGTGCAACCCTTCACCCTTTGTGCCCACGCCCCACCCCCCTTTCCCCTGGTAGCCACTAATCTGTTCTCTTTGTCCACATGTTTAAATTCCTCATATGAGTGAAGTCATACAGAGGTTGTCCTTCTCTATCTGGCTTATTTCACTTAACATAATTCCCTCAAGGTCCGTCCATGTTGTTGCAAATGGGGCAATTTTGTTCTTTTTTATGGCTGAGTAGTATTCCATTGTATATATATACCACATCTTCTTTATCCAATCATCTCTTGAGGGACACTTAGGTTGCTTCCACATCTTGGCTATTGTAAATAATGCTGCAATGAACACTGGGGTACATGGGACTTTTGGAATTGCTGACTTCAAGCTCTTTGGATGGATACCCAGTAGTGGGATAGCTGGATCATAGGGTATTTCTATTTTTAATTTTTTGAGGAATCTCCATACTGTTTTCCATAGTGGCTGCACCAGTTTGCATTCCCACCAGCAGTGTATGAGCGTTCCTTTTTCTCCACAACTTCTCCAACATTTGTTACTTTTTGTTTCGGTTATTTTTGTCATTTTAATGGGTGTAAGGTGATATCTTAGTGTAGTTTTGATTTGCATTTCCCTAATGATCATTGATGATGAACATCTTTTCATGTGCCTATTGGCCATCCATATATCTTCTTTCAAGAAATGTCTGTTCATGTCTCCTGCCCATTTTTGGATCGGGTTATTTAATTTTTTGTTGTTGAGTTGTGTGAGTTGTTTATATATTATGGATATTAAGCCTTTATCGGACATATTACTTGCAAATAATTTTTTCCCAGTTAGTAGGTTTTTTTGTTTCAGTCCTGTTTTCATTTGCCTTGAAGAAGCTCTTTAGTCTAATGAAGTCCCATTTGTTTATTCTTTCTATTGTTTCCCTTGTCTGAGAAGACATGGTGTCTGAAAATATCCTTTTAATACTGATGTCAAAGAGTGTACTGCCTACGTTTTCTTCTGGAAGGCTTATGGTTTCAGGTCTCAGCTTTAGGTCTTTGATCCATTTTGAGTTTATTTTGGTGAATGGTGAAAAAGAATGGTCAATTTTCATTATTTTACATGTGGCTTTCCAGTTTTCCCAGAACCATTTGTTGAAAAGACTTTCTTTTCTCCATTCTATGCCCTCTGCTCCTTTGTTGAAGATTAGCTGTCCATAGATATATGGTTTTATTTTTGCACTTTCAATTCTGTTCCATTGATCTGTGCACCTGTTTTTGTACCAGTACCATGCTGTTTTGATTACTGTAGCTTTGTAGTATGTTTTGAAGTCAGGGATTGTGATGCCTCCAGCTGTGTTGTTTTTTCTCAGGATTGTTTAGCAATTGGGGGTCTTATGTTGTCCCATATGAATTTTAGGATTCTTTGTTCTATTTCTGTATAGAATGTCATTGGGATTCTGATTGGGATGGCATGAATCTGTAGATTGCTTTAGGTAGAATGGACGTTTTAACTATGTTTATTCTTCTAATCCATGTACATGGAATGCCTTTCCATCTCTTTATGTAGTCATCCATTTCTTTCAGATAAGCCTTGTAATTTTCATTATATAGGTCTTTCACTTCCTTAGTTAAATTCACCCCGAGGTATTTTATTCTTTTTGTAGTGATTGTGAATGGTATTGTGTTCTTGAGTTCTTTTTCTGTTAGTTCGTTATTAGAGTATAGAAATGCTTCTGATTTATGTAAATTGGTCTTATACCCTGCAACTTTGCTGTAATTGTTGATTATTTCTAAAAGTTTTCCAATAGATTCTTTGGGGTTTTCTATATATAAGATCGTGTCATCTGCAAACAATGAGAGTTTCACTTCTTCCCTTCCTATTTGGATTCCTTTTATTCCTTTTTCTTGCATGATTGCTCTGGCCAGGACCTCCAGTACTATGTTAAATAAGAGTGGTGATACAGGGCATCCTTGTCTTGTTCCTGTTTTCAGGGGGATGGCGCTCAGTTTTTGTTCATTGAGTATGATGTTGGCTGTGGGTTTGTCATATATGGCCTTTATTATGTTGACGTAGTTCCCTTCTATCTCCATTTTGTTCAGAGTTTTTATCATAAATGGCTGTTGGATCTTGTCAAATGCTTTCTCTGTATGTATTGAGATGATCATGTGGTTTTTATTTCTCAGTTTGTTGATGTGGTGTATCACATTCATTGACTTGCAGATGTTGAACCATCCCTGTGTCCCTGGTATGAATCCCACTTGATCATGATGTATGATCCTTTTGTTGAATTCTGGTATTCGGGTTGCCAAAATTTTGTTGAGAATTTTTGCATCGATGTTCATCAGCGATATTGGCATGTGGTTCTCCTTTTTCGTGCTGTCCTTGTCAAGCTTTGGTATCAGCGTGATGTTGGCCTTGTAGAATGTGTTAGGAAGTCTTCCATCCTTCCTAATTTTTTGGAATAGCTTGAAAAGGATCGGTATTAAATCGTCTCTGAAAGTTAGGTAGAATTCCCCAGGGAAGCCATCTGGTCCTGGGGTTTTATTCTTTGGGATGCTTTTGATTGCTGTTTCAATCTCTTTCCTTGTGATTGGTCTATTCATATTGTCTGTTTCTTCTTGACTCAGCTCTGGGAGGTCGTACAAGTCTAAGAATTTATCCATTTCCTCTAGGTTATCCATTTTGTTGGCATATAGTTTTTCATAGTATTCTCTTATAATCCATTCTACTTCTGTGATGTCTCCTGTTATTTCTCCTCTTTTATTTCTGATTTTGTTTGTCTGAGCTTTCTCTCTTTTTTTCCTTTGTAATTCTGGCTAGGGGTTTGTCAATTTTATTTATCTCCTCAAGGAATCAGCTCTTTGATCCTTTCTACTGCCTTTTTCGTTCCAATAGCATTTATTTCTGCTCTGAATTTTATTATTTCTCTCTTTCTGCTGTCTTTGGTCTTTGTTTCTTCTTTTTCTAATTCAGTTAGGTGTAATTTGAGATTGCTTATTTGGGGTTTTTCTTGTTAAGTTGTGCCTATATTGTAATGAATTATCCTCTTAATACAGCTTTTTCTGCATCCCATATGAGTTGGTATGGTCTATTATCATTTTCATTTGTCTCCAATACTTTTTGATTTCTCCTTTAATGTCTTTGATGATCCATTGCTCGTTCAATAGTATGTGTTTTAGTCTCCACATCTTTGTTCCTTTCTTAGCTTTTTTCTTGTAATTAATTTCCAGCTTTATACCATTATGATGAGAAAAGATGCTCTTTATTATTTTAATTTTCTTAAATTTATTGATGCTTGCCTTGTTTCCCAACATATGGGCTATCCTTAAGAATGTTCTGTGCACACTTGAGTAGAATGTATATTCTCCTGTTTTTGGATGGAGTGTTCCATACATGTCTATTAAGTCCAGCTGGTTTAGCTTTTCCTTTAATTCCACTGTTTCCTTGTTGATTTTGTGTCTAGATGATCTTTGCATGGATGTAAGTGGGGTGTTGAGGTCCCCTACTATTATTGTGTTATTTTTAATATCTCCTTTTATGTTTGCTAATAGTTGCTTTGTGAACTTTGGTGCTCCTGTGTTGCATGCATACATGTTTATAAACGTTATTTCTTCTTGATGGAATGTCCCTTTGATCATTATATACTGCCCCCTTTGTCTCTCTTTACCTGTCTTATCTTGAAATCTACTTTGTCTGATATAAGTATTGTGACATCTGCTTTCTCTTGTTTGCTGTCAGCTTGGAGTATTTTCTTCCACCCCTTCACTTTGAGCCTATGTTTGTCATTGGAGCTGAGAAGTGTTTCCTGGAGGCAACAAATTGTTGGGTCTTGTTCTTTAATCCATCCATCAGTCTGTGTCTTTTTATTGGAGAATTTGATCCATTTACATTTCGGGTGATTATTGATGTATGAGGGCTTAATGTTGTCATTATATCACTCATTTTCTGTTTTTTTCTGCATTTCCTTTGTTTCTTGTCCTGTGTGTTTTGGTCTACCCATTCAATTATGTATATTTTTATGATGTGTTTCTTTGTTTTTTCCTTATTTATTTTTTGTGTTTCTGTTCTGCTTTTTTTGTTTAGTGTTTATCCTGACGTTTCTATTCAGAATCTTGTGTATAAGATAGTCCATTTTCTGATGGCCTCTTATTTCCTTAATCTAAACTGATTCAGTTCCTTTCCTCCTCCCCTCCTAAGTTGTTTTTCTCATATCTTATTCCACCTTGTGTTGTGAGTTTGTAGTTAAAGTGAGAAGATTGTCTTTGTTTTTGGTGTTTTCCTTCCCTTTAGCCTAATGCTATAGTTGAATATTTTGCTATCCTACTCTGATTCTGTCTACTTATTTATATGCTTACTCTGTGTTTTGTGACCCCTTTCTCCCTTTTTTTCTCTTTTTCAGGTATGAGGGCCTTCTTGAGGATTTCTTGTAAAGGGGGTATCTCATGCCTGCGAAGTCCCTTAGCTTGTGTTTGTCTGGGAAAGATTTAGTTTCTCCCTCATATCTGAAGGATACTTTTTGTGGATAGAGTATTCTTGGCTGAAGATTCTTGTCTTTTAAAGTTTTGAATATGTCATTCCATTCTCTCCTAGCTTGTAATTTTTCTGCAGGGAAATCTGCTGAAAGCCTGATAGGGATTCCTTTGTACATTATTTTCTTCTGCCTTACTGCCCTTTGTATTCTTTCTTTGTCATTCATTTTTGCCAGTTTTACTACTATCTGCCTTGCAGTAAGTCTTTTTACATTGACAAATCTAGGAGATCTGGAAGCTTGTTCCATACATATTTCCCTCTCTTTCCCTAGATTTCGGAACTTCTCTGCTATTATTTCTTTGAACATGCTTTCTGCTCTATTCTGCTTTTCTTCACCTTCTTGAATACCTATAAATCTTAGGTTGCATTTCCTCATTGAGTCAGATATTTGTCAGAGACTTTCTGCATTTCTTTGTAGTCTTAGTTCTCTCTGCTCTTCTGTCTGGAGCATTTCAACATGTCTGTCTTTGATTATGCTGATATGCTCCTCTATGATGTCCACATGAGCATTCAGGGAATTGGTAATTTGTTTTATCTCTTCCATTGTGTCTTTCATTTCTAATATTTCTGATTTATTCTTATCTATACTCTCAATCTCTTTTGTGATGTAGCTCCTGAACTTCTCTGCATACTCTTGAATTGTTTGTCTACATACTCTTTTACCTCTTCGAGTTTTTTGATGATAGCTATTTTGAATTCATTGTCATTTAGCTTACATATTTTTGTGTCCTAAGGACTGAGTTCTGGGTGCTTGTCATTTTCTCTCTGGTCTGGAGATATGATGTAGTGTCTGATGTTGGAAAGTTGGGTCTTTCTCATTCTGATATTATTTAATTGCAGTTGCTGCCTATCGCCCCTGGGTGGGAGTTGAGGGCTGTGTATTCTGAACTCTCCTCTTCAGCTGATATCCCAGGCAGTGGAGCCACTGAGCATGGGGTGGGTGGGGGGAAGGGCACTTTCTCCTGAGTGAGCTCAGGGATTTCTCAATCAGCTCTTGCTATCTGGTCTCCTGGGATCTTGTCTTGATGAGGTCACCACCTGTGAAACCTTTTGCTCTGTAGAGGGCTTCCCTCTAGGCTGCAAGGGCCCTAGGGAGTCCTTGTTTATCCCATGAATGAGTGACCCTTCCCCTGCTCCTTCCCTCAGGGATTCTCCCATGGTTGCAATCGCAGTTTTTAGGAGAGGGAGCGAAGTTCTCTCTTACCCTGTTCCAGCTCCTCCAAGGGGGTCTCCAGCCTCTCTGCCCTCTGTCGTGTGGCTGCATGTCTCTCTGAGGTTTTTGTGTTGTTAGGATGTCTTCTTTTGGAGTATGGATGCCCCTTTTTGTTGTATGTTTGAAGGGAGACATTCCTGGGCAAGTTCACTCTGCCATGCTGCTGATGTCATTCCCTCTCTATTTCTTCTTGATTCAGTTTTTGAAGTTTGTATGATTCTAAGAATTTACCCATTTCCTCTAGATTATCCAGCTTGTTGGCATGTAGCTTTTTGTACTATTCTCTTATAATTTGTTTTTCTGAGATGTCTGTTGTAATTTCTCCTATTTCATTTCTGATTTTATTTATTTGAGCCTTCTCTCTTTTTTTCTTGGTGAGTCTAGCTAAAGGTTTGTCAATTTTCTTTGTCTCTTCAAAGAACGAACTCTTGGTTTCTTTGATTTTCTTCCTGTTGTTATTTTAGTCTCTATTTCATTTATGTCTGCTCTGATTTTTATTATTTCCTTCCTTCTGCTGATTTTGGGCTTTGTTTGTTCTTCTTTTCCCAGTACCTTTATTGCACTGTTATATTGTTTATTTGTGATTATTTTTGTTTCCTGGGGTAGGTCTGAATTGCCATAAGCTTCCCTCTTAGAACTGCTTTTGCTGTATCCCACAGATTTTTGCATGTCGTATTTTCATTTTCATTTGTCTCCAGGAATTTTTTGATTTCTCCTTTGATTTCTTCATTGATCCAATCATTGTTCAGTAGCATTTTGTTTATTCTCCACATTTTTGTGGCTTTTCTGATTCTCTTCCAGTAGTTGATTTCTAGTTTCACACCTTTCTGGTCAGAAAAGATGCATGGTAATATTTTGATCTTAAATTTATTGAGACTTGTTTTTTGGCCTAATATGTGATCAATCCTGGAGAATGTTCCATGTGCACTTGAATGTGTATTCTGTGGTTTTTGGATGGAATGTTCTATATATATCTACTTAGTCCATTGGGTCAAATGTGTCATTTAAGGCCAGTGTTTCCTTATTGATCTTCTGTTTGGATGATCTATCCATTGGTGTAAGTGGAGTGTTAAAGTCCCCTACTATTATTGTGTCTATTTCTCCTTTTATGTCTGTTAATAATTTATTTATATATTTAGGTGCTTCTATGTTGGGTGCATAGATATTTACAAGTATTGTATCTTCTTGTTGGCTTGTTCCCTTTGTCATTATGTAGTGCCCTTGTTTGTCTCTTGTTACAGTTTTTGTTTCTAAGTCTACTTTGCTACCCTTGCTTTCTTTTCTTTGCCATTTGCATGAAATACCTTTTTCCATCCTTTCACTTTCAGTTTTTGAGTGTCTTTAGGTCTGAAGTGTGCCTCTTGTATGCAGCATATATATGGGTATTGCTTTTTTAAATCTAATTGGCCACCCTATGCCTTTTGTCTGGAGCATTTAGTCCATTGATATTTAAAGTAGCTATTGATAAATATGTAGTTATTGCCATTTTGTTACTTTTTTCCTGGGTGTTTTAGTAGTTCTTCTTTGTTCTTTTCCTTTTCTCTTGCTCTCTTCCCTTGTGGTTTGATGTTTTTCTTTAGTAATATGTTTGATTTCTTTTGTCTTGCTTATTTGCTTACTTATTATAGGTTTCTGATTTGTGATTACCATGAGGATCTTATATAATATTCTATGTATATAACAGTCTATGTTGAGTTGATAAACTGTTTAACTTGACCTCTTTCTAAAAGCTCTTTTTTCACTTCCCTCCTCCCCCATTTTATGTTTTTGAAATCATATCTAATCTCTTGTTTTGTGTGTGTCTATCCATTACCCTCTTATCATTGAAGCAGATCATTTTAGTACTTTTATCTTTTAACTTTCATATTTTCTTCACAGGTGGTTAATCTGCTACCTTTACTATATTTTTACCTTTACCAGTGATTTTATTTCCTGCTTCTTTTTGGAGTTTCTTTTGATAATTTTTAAATTCCTATTTGTGGTGATTGCTTTCCCACTTAAATAAGTCCGTTCAGCATTTCTTGTAGAACTGGTTTCTTTTTGATAAAGTCCTTTAATTTTTGCTTGTCTGGGAATCTCTTTATCTCTCCTTCCATTCTGAATGACAACCTTGATGGATAGAGTATTCTTGGCTTGGCTGTAGGTTTTTTTCCTTTTAGCACTTTAAATATGCCATGCCATTCTCTTCTTGCCTGTAGGGTTTTGGCTTTGAAGTCTGCTGATAGCCTTATGGGCTTTGCTTTGTTTGTCACTTGTTGCCTTTTTCTTGCTGCTTTTACAATTCTCTCTCTCTCTTTTTTGTTTTTTTGAGGAAGATGAGCCCTGAGCTAACATCTGCTGCCAACCCTCCTCTTTTTGCTGAGGAAGACTGGCCCTGAGCTAACATCTGTGCCCATCTTCCTCTACTTTATATGTGGGACACCTACCACAGCATGGCTTGCCAAGCAATGCCATGTCTGCACCCAGGATCTAAACTGGCAAACCCTGGGCCACTGAAGAAAAATGTGCAAACTTAACTGCTGTGCCACTGGTCTGGCCCCAGGATTGTCTCTTTATCTTTAATTTTGGTAATTTTAATTATAATGTGTCCTGGTGTGGGCCTCTTTGGGCTTATCTTGTTTTGAGCTCTCTGTGCTCCCTGTACTTGGATGTCTGTTTCTTTCCTTATGTTATGAAAATTTTTGGCTATTATTTCTTCAAATAAATTTTCTGCCACTTAGTCTCTCTCTTCTCCTTCTGGGACACCTATAATACAAATGTAAGTGTGTTTGTTCCCTTACACTGTTCTCATTCTTATTCTTTTTTCTGTTCAGCTTGGGTGATTTCCTCTAGTCTTTCGTCTAGCTTGCAGATCTGTTCTTCAGTATCCTCTACTCTACTATTGAGACCCTCTAGTGAATTTTCCATTTCCAGTATTGTATTCTTCATTTATGATTGGTTCATTTTCATATTTTCCAGTTCTTTGTTGATGAGCTCACTGTGTTCATCCAGTCTTCTCCAAATATCTGTGAGCATCCTTATGAGTTTTGTTTGAACTCTTTGTCAGATAGGTCACTTGTTTCTGTTTCCTTTAGCCCTTTTTCTGGGGTTTTGTCCTGTCCCCTTGCTTGAGATGTATTGCTTTGTCTCCTCATTATGCCTCTTTCTCTGTGCTTATATCTAGTAGTAGGTGAGTTGGCTATGTCTCCTGATCTTGGAGAAGTGTCCTTATGTGAGAGATACCTTTTTATGCCCAGCAGTGTGCTTCCCTCTCATCACAAGTCCAAGTGATCCAGGAATGAGCCCTTTGTGGGCTACTTGTGTCCTTCTGCTGTTGCAGGGTTGCTCTTAACGCAGGTACCCAGGGTGTCTAGTCTTTCCTTCGCTGGCCAGCTGTTTGTAAATCTGGTTTGGGGAGCCTCAGCACCACTGGCTACAATATCTAACTATGCACTCCTCTTGCAGTTTGCCTCCTAATTGGGTAGGTACATGGTGTAGCTAGTTGCTAGGCTCAGGGGCTTACAGTTGCTATAAGCCTCAGGCCTACAAGGCTGTTGTCAGTTCTCTTAGTGGTGCAGCTGAGTGGCCTGGCCCTAGGCACAGGAGCACTCAATTGTTTCAGGTTTTAGAAGGTGGGGCTGATCCTTTTTATGGCTATTTGTGAAGCACAGGTCTTCTGCCACTGATAATCCTCACCCCCCCAGAAGACCACACACACCATCAAGACAGTCCTGGTCCATGCACACTTCCCAACCCCCTGGAGCACACCCCAATGCCCCACTGCAGAGGCCCCCACCTCTCCACCAATGCCCCCCACAGTTCACATGGTCCTCACACAGGCTCTGCCACACACAGGTGGACACACACACCTGCCTGTAGAGGATCAAAGCACTCAGTCAGTGCAGGCTGACAAGTAGCCTGAGGTCTTGCTGTTGGGCGAGGCCAGTCCCTAGGGTGGGCTCCCTGCCCTCGATGAATTGGATTAAATCTACTCTCTAGTGGGTGTGACAGACCCCTGGGCTAAGAGGCCAGGGGATGAATTTCAATGGCATCTGCTGGGGTCTGTGTCAGCACATCTGGTGTAGGTCACCACAAAGACCACCACCAATGTCTCAGTCTCCAGAAAAGTCTCTCCTATCACTGAGACTCACTCAGAGCCCACCGGGTGAGTCTCTTTTCACCAAAGGACTCTCAGCTTCTTTCTGGTGATTTTAGTTTGCTGAGACTGGTGAGTTTGTTGATGGGCCCTTTAAGACCAAGGTCTTTTTGGCTTTTGTCCAATAGCTTTTCTGGGGATATCCCTGCTGCATTGAATAACCAGTGAAACCAGACAGTAAGACCCTTAGTCGGTTGTGCTGAGTCTGAAGGATGCTTATAGAAGTATTGGCTCCTGCTCCAGACCTCACTCCTCCAGGGAAGGCTGCGTACCTTAGGGTGCCTCCCACGTGGCCAGCTGAGAAATGCCACCACTCCTGAAGGTGGCTTTTTTTTCTCTTCAGAAGGAATTTCTGCCTCTTCTGCCTTAGTTAGGACTGTCCCTTGTGGGGGTTCTTTTTAGCCAGTTTTCAGTTTTCTATCCAGGGTAATTTTTCCAAAAATAGTTGTAACCTGGTTATGTTCGTGGGAAGAGATGAGTTCAGAGTCTGCTTACGCCACCATCTTGACGAGATCTTGGCTTTTTTCTTTTTTATATATTCTATAATTTTCTTCTTCCTGTTTGTGGTCTTCTCTTTCCCACTTAAATAAGTCCTTGTAGCATTTCTTGTAAAACTGGTTTCTTGGTGATAAACTCTTGTAATTTTTGCTTGTCTGGGAAACTCTCTACCTCCTTCCATTCCAAATGACAAACTTGCTGGGTAGAGTATTCTTTGCTGTAGGTTTTTTCCTTTCAGCACTTTAAATATATTATGCCTCTCCCTTCTAGCCTGTCATTTCTGTTAAGAAGTCAGCTGACAGCCTTATGCATTTTCCTTTGTATGTCTCTTGTTGCCTTTCTCTTGTGGCTTTTAGGATTCTCTCTTTATCTTTAATTTTGGATATTTTAATTATAATGTGTCTTGATGTGGGCCTCTTGGGTTTATCTTGTTTGTTGCTCTCTGTGCTTCCTGTAGTTGGATATCTGTTTCCTTCCTTAGGTTAGGAAAGTTTTCAGCTATTATTTCTTCAAATAGATTCTCTGTCCCTTTTTCTTTCTTTTCACCTTCTGGGACACCTATAATGTGAGTGTTAGTGCACTAGATGTTGTCCCAGAGTTTCCGTAGACTGTTTCCATTATTTTTAATTGTTTTTCCTTTTATCTGTTCAGCTTGGGTGATTTCCTCTAGTCTCTTGTCTGGCTCACTGAATCGTTCTTGTGTTTCATCTACTCTCCTATTGAGTCTTTCTGGTGAATTTTTCATTTCCAGTATTTGATTCTTCACAGCTTACTGGTTCTTTTTTATATTTTCCAGTTCTCTCTTGACATTCTCACTGTGTTCATCCATTCTTTCCCCAAGATCAGTAAGCATCCTTATGACTTTTTCTTTGAACTCATTGTCAGGTAGATTATTTATTTCTGTTTCATTTAGTTCTTTTTCTGGGGTTTTGTCCTGTTTCCTTGCTTGGAATGTATTCCTTTGCCTCCTCATTCTGCCTCTTTCTCTGTGCTTATGTCTATGTATTAAGTGGGTCAGCTATGTCTCCTTATCTTGGAGAAGTGGCCTTATGTAAGAGAAGCATTTTGAGGTCCAGCAGTGTGCTTCCCTATCACCACCAGTTCCAAATGTTCCAGGAGTCACCCCTGTGTGGGCTACATGTGCCCTTCTGTTGTGGCAGGGTTGCTCTTGCTGCAGGTGCCAAGGGAGTCTAGGCTGTCCCCCTGACTGGCTGGTTGTAATGCTCAGCTGCATGTGGCTGCTATGGACTCTTTGGTCACTTTATGAGCTGTGGGGAGCCCCAGCACAGTTGGTTGCAAGGTCTAATAACACATTCCTGTTGCGGTCTTCCTGTTAAGTGAATAGGTCCCAAGCATGGGTGGTTGCTAGGCTCGGGGGGTTACAATTTCTGTGCTCCTCTGGCCTTCAAGGGAGTCATCAACTCTTTCAGGATTTCAGCTGTGTGGGGCTGGCCTCAGGCATTGGAACACTCAATTTTTTCAGGCTTTGGAAGGTGGGGCTGATCCCCTCTGTGGCTCTTTGTGAAGTACAGGTCTTCTGCTGCTGATAAGCCCCATGGCCCAAAGGTCCACACAAACAGTCAACACATTCCTGGCCCATGTACATGTCCCAATCCCCTGGAGAATACTCAGTTTCCCCACTGCAGAGGTCCCCCCAGGCTCCACCAATGCCCTACCCCCTCCACCTGCTCCTCCTGCACACCCTGCCCCGCAGATGCTTACCCACTTGCCTGCCTGCAGAGGACTCAAGAACCCAGTCTATGCAGCCTGAAAATTTGCCTGAGGGCTTGCTGTTAGTTGGAGACTGTTCCTATCATGGGCTGCCTTCCCTAGCTGAGCTGGATTAATTCGATGCTCTAGGTGCAGGGCAGACCCTGGGCAATCAGGTTAGTGAAAGAACTCCAATGGTGTCTGCCAGTGTATGTGTCAGCACACCTGCGCTAGGTCACAATGGCTGTTGCCAATGTCTCATTCCCTGGAGGGGTCTCACCTTTCATCAAGATGCCCCCAGAGCCTGTCAAGTGATTCTCTTTTCACCAAAGGGCTGTGCACCTTTCTTGTGATTTTAGTTTGCTTTCTGAAGTTCGTGAACTTGTTCATAGGTTTGAGAGTTGAGAGTTGGCTTTTTCCTCTTATGTTTGATACGTTTTCTTAGGGGTGTTCACTATTGTAGTTAATAGCCAGCAAAGCCAGATATTATGACACTCATCTCAGTTGTACTGAGACTGAAGGATGCTTATAGCAGTAATGCTCCCCTGCTCAGATCCCCTGCTCCTCCAGGGACAGCTGCGTACTTTCAGATTTCTCCTGGCTGGCAGTGAAGCACCATGGCTTGCAGAGGTGGCTTTTTTCTCCACAGAACAGAATTTCTGCCTCTACCACCTCAGTCAGGACTGTCCCTTGTTGCAGGGGTTCTTTTTATCCAGTTTTCAGTCCTTTCTCAGGGGTAGTTGCTCCAAGACTAGTTGTAATTCGGTTGTTTGTGTGAGGAAGTGAGTTCGGAGTCCACCTACGCCACCATTTTGACACCAACATCTGTTGATTGATTTTTGAATTTGTCTATTTTTTGTTACCATAATCAATGATGCTGAGAGCTTTCTTGTCAATATCTCCAGTTGTACATACGTAAGAGTTGTTCTGTGCTATTTAGGAGTGGAATTACCAGATTATAGTTTATGTACATCTTCAACTTTCCCTAACAATGCTTACCTGTTGTACAAATGGTTTACCAATTTACACTCACACCTGTAATAGAAGAGTCTATTTCTTTTTATAGCAGAAGTTTCCCAAGAGTCAGCTTTAAAAGACTTTACCTCATCAGAGGGATGATAATGATTGGAATCAGTCACTTCAAAAATGAAATGATTTAGAGTGGAAAATGACAGCTTGAGTAAATCTTTCTGGCAAGTGGGTAAATTTAAAATAAGTGTATTTTAAGATTATAAACATTGAGAGAGTTTAATTAAAGTTCAGATGAGATTACAGAAAAAACGTTTAGGAATTAAAATGTCCTTTTCATGTCCAATACCAATTACTTCTTCTCTCCCATTTTTAATTTATCATCCTACTTCTGTTGTATTGATAGTGCTGCTACGATTTTTTACTTGGTGGTTATTTTCAACTGAAGGGGATAAGTTTTCCAAGCAGTAAACTTACAAATGTTAGGTCCAGTTCACTCTTTATGTTAATCAATGGGGTTTCTAAGCCCATGATGAGTACTGAATTGAGAGATAAGGGAGATTTTGAATCTCTAGACAAGAATAATCTAGAACTTGAAAAATACAGTAAATTTATTAAGAAGGTCATGGTCTATTTTATTATCTTCTTCACAAGAACACTTTGTGTTTCAAATTAAGTATCAAAATTTATGGTAGATGTCAGAGATATTTAGAACAAGTTGGGGAATTTTTCTTAAAGTTTTGCTCTCCACACTTTTGAGACTAATGGTTGTATTGACATGAATTATATTGGAAATCACCTGGAATTTAAATTTTTAATTTTACTTATTAGATGTCTGTGAAAATATATTTATTTCACCTTATTATCTATCTAGTTCTTCACTATAATCATTCATATGCGTTAGCTAAATTTAAAAAAAATTCCTTCTTGTCACCTGTTATCTGACTGTTTTAAGTTCTTTTCTTGGGTTGGTAGAGAAAGAGAGAGAGAGGACATGAGAGGGAGAGAGAGAACATGGGAGAGAGAAAGAGACAGAGAGATGGAACCAAGGAGGGAGGAAAAGAGAGAGAAGAGCAGGGAGAAAGAGAGGCAGATATATTAGATGGTGAAGAGGGACAGAGTGGTCAGTGGTAATAATGAATTGTAATCTATACCAGAGAGGTTTCTAATCACAAGCCAAAATGTAGTAAGATCTTTTCAGCCTATGTATATGACTGTGCTCTTCCATAGAGGAAAGGCAGGAGTCAGGATTATTCATTGGTATATGTCTTAGACCAAGTTCTCTAGAAAAAAGAATACAGGGCAAAATTTGCATGCTCATGCTTTCTTTGGGCCTTCAATCCCAGGGCAGTAAGAGTGAAGGAAAAGAGGCAGGGGAGGAAGGAGAGAAAATCAAGGTAGTGTGCTGATTACATCTTTATAGGTAACATAGTCAGTTGTTTAGTCAGGACATTTCCAGAAAGGTCATCTGGAATCACTTTGTCTTAGAAAAATCCATTGGAATTGAAAGACGGGAAGGGAGAGGAATTTATCCATTTGCTTGTCATCTCCTGACTCTCATTGGTTAATGTATTTCCTCAAGGGCACTTAACTATTCTTCCTTTATAGATTGTATTAGCCTACCTTGTGAGCAGCCATTGGAGAAGTCAGATCTCATGCCCTGTGGTGAGTGCTCCATCTGAACCTGGAAGTGGTGGGAAAAGCCAGAGTCTTTGTGGGTTGGGTTAGGTTAGGCATGGACACAGGTTGAACTGGCATCTAAGTTCACACCAGGAAGTGGTTGGGAACAACCAGCAGTTTTAAGAGAGAGGTTGACTCTGCAGCTTTGGGCCTGCTGTAAGAATAAATATCCTCAGTGGGATGAAATAGCCCAGTTACTGTACCTTTAGACTATTTATGTGGGAGAGGCTGGATTGGCTCCTTGAGTGGCCTTGCAGTTGCCCCAGTTAACTCACTGTCCAAACCGTCTCAAGAAAATTTGATTCAAGATCCCCTCTGCTTCTCTTCTTCTGCACAACTGTCAGATAAAGATATGTTTGTGCAAATTTTTATGAAGTGTCTCTCTCTTCTTCAGAGGAGAGAGTTGGAATAATAGAGTAAGAAGAGAGACAAGCAGCAGAGGGGAAATGGGCCATTGAAGCATAAATTTAATTTTTAATTAAAGTGCATGTCTCTCATATTGTGGATATTCTTGGTTAGAAGGAAACACTCAGTAACCAAGGAGGGGTAGAGCTCTGGTTGGATAAGTCTCAAAAACTTACTTGGTTATAAGAACACAAGACAATAAGGTACAGGCCAATGTGGCTTAAACTGCCAGTGCAGTCAGGGAGCTCATTGTGAGGGAGGCCCTGCTCAGCAGGCTTTGGCAGGGTGAGGTTCTGGGTGCTGGTATGAAGTCTGGCAGGACCATTCATGATTTATTCATAGTAGATACCATGGACACAGGAGCAGGATCCAGTCCTCAGGATTCTAGGCCAGGTGGAAGAGAATGCCAGGTAAGATTCCAATCTCTAGTTGAGGACTATGGTGGGGCAGCAGAGAGACAACCAAATAAGGGTTTCTGTGAACTGAGCCAAATATTAGGCTGATGATTGAAGATAAGCAAGTGTGCATGATGGTCCTCCAGAGGCCCTATGGACATCCTGGCTCATTTAGGCATACTACACACTAGATGTGCTTAGAAAATGAGGTTTTCCAACAAAGCAAGATTAGAAAACGAGAAGGAAATGACATAGTTATTGAAAATATGCATATTATATTCTGTTGCTTAAAACATTCTCTTGGGTATGTTATAAGAAGTTGATATTTCTTTTGTGTAAGTTGATCTCTGAAGACCTTAAGAAAATCAGGATTGCATATTTCAAAAGCACATGGACTCTGTTTTAAAGAGATTTATTTTTTGAAGGTACCTATCCTATTCTTTTAAAATTTTGCTTTTAATGTTCAGAGATTATTTTTCTCATCTGCTCTGGAAATATTTAATATGAATAACTTAATCATAATCTCAATCAGCTGTTTTCATTTATTCTATATATTACATATTTCAAGGGTGAAAATTTTGCTTGCATAAAGACCCCATAGAGCACCTAAATATATAAGCAAATATTAACAGACCTAAAGGGAGAAATAGACAGCATTATAATAATACTAGGGAACTTTAAAATCCTACTTACATCAATGGATAAATTATCCAGACAGAAAAATCAATGAGGAAACATCAGCCTTAAATGACACTGTAGACCAGGTGGAGTTAGTAGATATATACAGAACATTCCATCCAAAACTGCAGAATACACATTCTTCTCAAGTGTACATGGGACATTCTCCAGGATAGACCACATATTTGGCCATAAAGTCATAAATTTAAGATTATTGAAATTAAATTGAGCATCTTTTCTCACCACAATGGTATGAAACTAGAAATCAGTAACAAGAAAACTGGAAAATTTACAATCATAAGGAGATTAAACCATGCCACTGAACAATCAATGAGTCAATGAAGATATTAAAGGAGAGATAAAAAAATACTTTGAGACTAATGAAAATGGTAATATCACATACAAAAATTTATAGAATGCAGCAAAAGCTATTCTAAGAGGGAAGTTCATAGTGGTAAATGCCTACCTCAAGAAATAAGAAAAAGTCAAAAAATGTCACTTTACATCTCAAGGAACTAGGCAAAGAAGAACAAAGACCAAGTTAGTAGAAGAAAGGGAACAAGAAATATCAGAGTGGAAATAAATGATATAGAGACTATAAAGACAATAGAAAAGATCAAGGAAACTAAGAGCTGGTTCTTTGAAAAGATAAATCAAATTGACAAACTTTTAGCTAGACTCACCAAGAAAAAAAGAGAGGGCTCAAATAAATAGAATCAGAAATGAAAGAGTAGACATTACAACTGATACCACAGAAATACAAAGGATCATAAGATCAAAGGATCAAAAGATCATACTATGAACAATTATATGCTAACAAATTGGACAACATAGATGAAATGGATAAGTTCCTAGAAACATACAAGTTTCCGAGACAGTCATGAAGAAATAGAAAATCTGAACAGACTGATTAGTAGTAAGAAGATTGAATCAGTAATCAAGAGCTTCCCAACAAACAAAAGTCTAGGAACAGACAATTCCACCAAACATTCAAAGAAGAATTAATATCAATCCTTCTCAAACTCTTCCAAAAAACTTAAGAGGAAGGAACACATCCAAACTCATTTTATGAGGTCAGCATTATCCTGACACCAAAACCAGACAAGGACACCACAAGAAAAGAAAATTGCAGGCCAATATTCCTGATGAACGTAGATACAAAAATCCTCAACAGAATGTTAGCAAACTGATTTCAGCAATACGTTATAAAGATCATATACCATGATCAAGTGGGATTTATTCCAGTGATAGAAGGATGGTTCAACATCTGCAAAACAATGTGATATGCCACGTTAATAAACTGAAGGATTAAAATCATACAATCATCTCAATAGATACAGATAAACATTTGACAAGATTCCACATCCTTTTATGATTAAAAACCTCTCAACAAATTGGGTATAGATAGAACATTCTTCAATGTGATAAAGGCTATATATGACATACTAACAGCTAACATTAGAGGAAAACTTTTCCTCTAAGATCAGGAACAAGATAAGGTTGTTCACTCTTGTCATTTTTATCAACATAGTATTGGAAGTCCTAGCCAGTGCAATTAAGCAAGAAAAAGAAATAAAAGGCATACAAACTGGAAAAGAAGATGTAAAACTGTCACTGTTTGCAGATAACATGATATTATATATAGAAAACCCTAAACACACCACCAAAAATTGTTAGAACTAATAAATGAATTAAATAAATTTGAAGGATACAAAATCAATATACAAAAATCCTTTGTGTTTCTATACACTAACAACAAACTATGAGAAAGAGAAATTAAGAAGACAATCCTATTTACAATTGCATCTACACAAATAAAATACCTAGGAATAAATTTAATCAAGGAGGTTAAATACCTGTACAATGAAAACTATAAGACATTGATGAAGGAAATTGAAGACACGAATAAATGGAAAAATCATGGATTGAAAGGATTACTATTGTTAAAATATCCATACTACCCAAAGCAATCTATAAATTCATAGTAATCTCTATCAAAATTTCAATGGTATTTTTCACAGAAATAGAACACACAATTCTAAAATGTATATGGAGCCACAAGAGACCCCAAATAGCCCAAGCAATCTTGAGACAGAAGAACAAAGCTGGAGGCATCATGCCCCTGATTTAAAACTATATTACAAAGCTATAGTAATCAAAACAGTATGACATAGCATAAAAACAGATACACAGATCAGTGGAACTAAATGCAGATCCCAGAAATAAACCAATGCATATCTGGTCAATTAATTTACAACAAAGGAGACAAGAATATACAATGTGGAAATTACAGTCTCTTCAATAAATGCTGTTGGGGAAACTGTACAGCCACATGTAAAAGAATGAAATGGGATTACTATCTTACACCATAGACAAAAATTAACTCAAAATGGATTAAAGACTTGAATGTAAGATCTGAAACCATAAAACCCCTAGGAGAAAACATAGGCAGTAAGCTCCTTGACATCGGTCTGGTGATAATGTTTTTGGATCTGAATCCAAAAACAAAGGCAACAAAACCAAAAGTAAACCAGTGAGAGTTCATCAAAGTAAACAGCTTCTGCACAGCAAAGATAATCATCAACAAATTGAAAAGGTAACCTACTAATTGGGAGAAAATAATATTTTCAAATCGTCTATCTCATAAGGGGTTAATATCCAAAATATATAAAGAACTCATACAGTTCAATAGCATAAAAACAAACAACCCAATTAAAAATTGGGCAGAGGATCTGAATAGACATTCTCCCATAGATGACATATAGATGGTAAACAGGCACATGAAAAGATACTCAACATGACTTAATTATTAGGGAAATGGAAATCAAAACCACAATGAGCTATCACCTCATATCTGTTAAAATGGCTATTATCAAAACGACAAGAAATAAAAAGTATAGACAAGGATGTGGAGAAAAGGGAACGCTTGTGCACTGTTGGTGGGAATGTAAATTGGTGCAGCCACAATGGTAAACAGTATGGAGGTTCCTCAAAAAATTAGAGCTACCATATGATCTAGCAATTACATTTCTGGATATTTATCTGAAGCAAATGAAAACACTAACTCAAAAAGATATATGCACCCCCATGTTCATTGCAGTATTATTTTCAATAGGCAAGATATGGAAACAACCTAAGTGCCCACTGATGGATGAATGTATAAGGAAGATGTGGTTTATATATACAATGGGATACTATTCCATCATATAAAGAAAATGAAATCATGCTGTTTGTGACAACCTGGATGGACCTTTAGGGTGTTATGCGAAGTGAAGTTTCAGACAGAGAAAGACAAATATCATATGATTTCACTTATATGTGGAATCTAAAAACCAAAACAAATAAACAAAAAAACACAAGCTCTTAGATGCAGGGAACAGATTGGTGGTTGCCAGGGGTGTGGGAAGGAGTAGGCAAAAGGGGCGAAATGGGTGAAAAGGTACAAATTTCCAGCTATAAAATAAATGTCATGGTGACTATGGTTAATAATACTGTATTGCATATTTGAAAGTTGCTGAGAGAGTAGATCTTAAAAGTCTTCATCACAAGAAAAAAATTTTATGTAATTATGTATGGCGGTGGATGTTAACTAGACTTACTGTGTTGATCATGCCACAATGTACACAAATATTGAATCATTATGTTGTATACCTGAAACTAGAATTGTCGTATGTCAAATCTACCTCAGTAAAAATAAAGGATGAAAAAAACCCATGGAAGTAGAATGGGCCAAATACTTTTTAAAGCCCCATTTAACTAATTAAAGCACATTATTTACAAAATATTTTGGTTCTTGATTTAGTTTAATTTTATTGATTGGTTTTACGTTATTGAAGACATTTAAAGTTTCTTTTAGGAGGGAACCATATGGTGACATAGGAGGCTCCTGAACATCCTTTCCACAGGTATACTGAGCGTATAACTACATGCAGAGCAGTTTCCTCTGAGAGAAGACACTTCAGAAGTTCATTCATGACTTCAAAGGATTTACCAAGGATGAAAAGGTTGCAAAAATCAACAAGCCTGTGGCTGAGGTGGTAAACAACTTTAACTTGGGTGTGGGTGAGGATGACATTGAAGAACTCCAAGCAGTAGTTCCTGAAGAATTGACTAATGAGGAGTGTTGGAACTGGAACAGGAATGCAGAGATGAAGAAGAGGCAAGAGAGAAGGAAACCACAGGAGAAGAAAAAGAAGAACCCCTAAGAAAATTCACAGTGAAGGGTTTAGCAGAAGCTTTTACATACCTCAATAAGCTCCTTAAAATGTCTGAAAACATGGACCCCAACACCAAAAGGTTTTCAGTAATAGAGAAGGATACTCATGGAGTGTTACTAGCTTATAAGCAAACCTATGATGGAAAAAAGAAACAAACCAAGCAAACTACCATGGACCTATTTCTGAAAAGAATGGCACCTCCTCAAAAAGAGCTTCTGGCAGGTCCTTCAGGAGGTATTCCAGAAGAAGGCATTGTTATCATAGGAGATGACAGCTCCGTGCATATTACTGCCCCTGAAGACTTCCTGTAGGACAAGATGTGGGAGTGGAAGACAGTGATATTGATGATCTGACCCTGTGTAGGCCTAGGCTAATGTTGTGTTTGTATCTTAGTTTTTAACAAAAAAATTTAAAAAGTAAAAGAAAATTTTTAAATAACAAAAGCTTATAGAATAAAGATATATAGAAAATATTTTTGTATGGCTGTACTGCGTATTTGTGTTTTAAGCTAAGTGTTATTACAAAAGAGTCCAAAAGTAAAGTTTATAGAGTAAAAATGTTATAGTCAGCCAAGGTTAATTTGTTATTGAAGAAAGAAAAATATTTCTTTTATAAATTTAGTGTAGTCTCAGTGTTCACTGTTTATAGTCTACAGTAGTGTACAGTCATGTCCTAGGCCTTGACATTCACCCATCAGTCACTGACTCACCCAGAGCAACTTCCAGTCCTCCAAGCTCAATTCATGGTAAGTGCCCTGTACAGGTATACCATTTTTTTTAAACTCTTTATTGAGATTATGATAGTTTACAACCTTGTGAAATTTCAGTTGTACATTATTGTCACTTATGTTGTAGGTACACCACTTCACCCTTTGTGCCCACACCCCCTTGCCCCTGGTAACCACTAATCTGTTCTGTTCATTTACATGCAACTCTAGGCAGAAGTCCAATTTCATTTTGTTCTATAAAGGTACTATAGAGATAGAGTGCATGAGAAGTCTCCAGGCAGCGATATAGCAGAAAGCAAGACAAAGCAATTTTTTGTTATTGCTCTTAGCTTGATCTGTAGAAGCTTCATGATTCCAAAGCCAAATTGCCACCAAAACACCTGGTCCCCAGCCATGGCTCTACCATTTATATTCATATGTGTGTTTCACCTTGGGCAAGTTACTTGATCCCTCTGGACTAGTTTTCTTGTACATAAAATGGGGACAATGATAGCAACCACATAGTGATATTGCAAGAATTAAATCAGCCAATATACCAAAAAAAAAAAAACACTTACTACAACATATGGAGGCTTTAATTATAATTCCAAAATGTCTTTGTCAACATATGGAGGCTTTAATTATAATTCCAAAATGTCTTTGTCAGAGAGATGGGGTTAATATTTGTCCTTGCAGCAATCTTCTAACAACATCAAAGGCCTAAGCAGTCAATGCTTTTAAAATTATATTGTATCATTCAGCAGTTTGTGCACTGCCCCTTTGAACATAGAGATCCCTTCACACTGTTCCCTCAGACATAATAGCCTAATATATTATTTTTGTGTACTGATTTGCAATGAAAACCAACATGACATACCGTATTAGTTTCTTATTGTTCTTGTGAAAAAATTACCAGAAACTTAGTGACTTAACATGAATTTATTGTCTTACAGTTCTGAAGTTCAGAAGTCTGATGTCAGTTTCACTGGGCTAAAGTCAAGGGGTCACAAGTCTGGTTCCTTCTGGAGGCTCTGAAGGAAGAATCCCCCTTCTTGCCTTTTTTCAGCTTCTAGTGGCTGCCTCTATTCCTTGGCTTCTGACCCTTTCCTCTGTCTTCAAAGTGTGTCACTCCAACTCTGCTTCTGTCATCACAGGGCCTTCTCTGCTGACTGAGTATTCCTGTGTCCCTCTTAGAAGAATGTTTGTGATTATATTGAGCCCACCCTGGGAAATTAGGATAATTTCCCTATTTCAAGATTCCTGTCTTGATCACATCCACAAAGTACCTTTCGCCGTGTAAGGTAAAATTCACAGATTCTAGAAATTAGGACATTGAGGGCTATTCTTAAGTCTACCACAGATACATTATTTTATTTTATTTTCATGTCAGGATGAAGTAGGCTGTCTCCATTTTAGGACATCCAGCTGTGGCTTACAGAGGTTAAGTGACTCAACAATACTAGTTACAGTGCAGAGCTAGTAAGACTTCAATTTACTTTTTGTAAATTCAGGAGGACTTGATCGAAACGTTTGCTTAATAATGATATCACTTTTTACAATACTTTACAAAACAGCTGGCAACATGCTATCTTTTTTAGTTCTTCAAACAGTCTTATAAGTTAGGTTTTATTTATAAGATTTAAGTTACTTATTCGGTATGTTTTTTTTCTGAGAATCTATAAAAGGCCAGGCCCTGTGCTAGTTGATGGGGATGTGGTAGAGATTGGAGATAGGCATGATCTTTACATTTGCACAGTTTATATTCTATTGAGGGAGATGGGCAAAAGCACAAATAAATTAAATAATTACAAATTACGATTAAATGCTGCAGGATATCGGATGAGGAAATGGAAGCTCAGAGTGGTGAAGTGATTCTCATAATATCATGCAAGAGTAAATGAAAGAACCAGGTCTTGAGTTTATTCTTTTTAAAACTTTTATTTCATCATCTTAGATTTTTGCATATATAAGGTATGCCCTGCATAGACAGCAATATTTTTTATCACCTAATTTGTCTTAAGACATAATAGAGTCTGTTCAATGGGGACTATTGTTCTCAGGGCTCCTGATTCAGAAAGTTTATGTTAATAGGCATTATTGTAGTTGATTCACTTATGGTAACTGTGCTGCTAGTGTATCTCACTGTTCTGTTAAATCCTGGGCAGACTGGGTTAGTATCAGAGTAAGTCTTTATTTTTTTTTCTTAGAATCAGGAACTCAATAGCGTCTACCTGTCACATAGAAGATCCATAGCTAAATTACTCACATAATGCTCACATAAGCAAATTTTTATGAATTGTGCTTTCTGAATGATTTATTACAGCTTTACAGCTTTTGCTATGATGTATTTTATCCACATTTAAAATTTTGTTTAAAATAACAGCAAGCTGGAATACAGCTCTGGTAGGAGGTACAGGTCATTTGGCTTAGAAGCCCATATTTAGTAAATTCTCCAATATGCATTCACCTTGTTTTTTAAACAGATCTTAGAATGAGCACTAAGTGAGTTCCTTGTGCTTGGGAATGATACTTTTTGTCGTGATTAACTGCTTCTGTTCAGATGAGGCTGAAAAGAGTTCAATACAACTGGTGATTCTCCATGTATTATTTACACAGCTCCAGTGGTCTTGGGTATGTGGCCACTGTTTGCAGAACTTTGCTTTGTTTGTTACTTTGTCTTTTTCACATTTTTGTTTGCAAAGAGTTGCCACTTTTCTGAGGGTTCTTCTTTGTGTTGGTCCATTTAAAATCTGGGCTCACTAAGTAAGTGCTGAGAATAGTCAGATGCAGTAGCAAGATAAATGACCTTAGAGAAGTCATAAAACACAACTACTTATGTACTATGACTTTAGGACTCTGGGGAAAGTCCCCAGCCCTCCAAAATACTCTTCCGCATGCTCACTGAAACCTGAAATTATTATAACAAGAGTGAAATTTTATTTCACATGGAGAAGAGCTATATCAGTTAGAAATGCTTTAGGCTTTAAGAAATTTCTTTACTAATCATGTGTTAAATAACAGGACTGTCACTTTCTTACATATCAAGAAGTACAACCATTTCTGGCACTGATTTGGTGGCTTAACAACGTCTGGCTCTGAATTGGTGTCCCTTGTGATTTTCTTTGTTTTCTCCTCCTGATGGCAAGATAGCTACAGCAGCTCCAGGCATCACATCAAAAGCAAGAAACTCCTCCTATGCCTGCCTTATATGAAGGAGGAAAATATTCCCCAGAGGGCTTCCTTCCCCCGTTAGACTTCCCCTTATATCTTACTGTCCAGAACTTGTCATCTACATGCTTTAGACTAAAAGCCGGGTCCACCGTCTCTGAAATGAAGGGATACCTTGATACCTGAACAGAATCTCAATTCCGATAGCAAGAGGAGGGACTGGAGGTGCCTTTTGAAGAGGCAATAAACTGTCTGCCACATAAGTATGTGTATACACACATTTATGAAGATATATATACACACACACATATGTAGTACTCAAGAAATAAATTTTAGGGACCAGTCCCATGGCCGAGTGGTTAAGTTCATGTGCTCTGCCTCAGTGGCCCAGGGCTTTGTCAGTTCAGATCCTGGGCATGGACATGGCACCGCTCATCAAGCCATGCTGCAGTGGCATCCCATATAGCACAACCAGAAGGACCTACAACTAGAATATACAACTATGTACTGGGGGGCTTCAGGGAGAAGAAGAAGCAGCAGCAGCAAAGGAAGACTGGCAACAGATGTTAGCTCAGGTGCCAATCTTTAAAAAAAATAAATAAATTTTAGTTGAATGAATGAACGAGTAAACAAAAATTCAGTCTTCGAGAGATAACCTGCTGACTAAAATTTATTGAAAAATGTAAAAAAGGGGTACCATAATGAAATCCAAGGGCAGGTGTAATGAAGAGGTATGCTCCCTGATAGTATAAATAAAGTGTGTTTGTGAGTGTGTGTGTGTAAATGTGTGCAGTGGTCACATAGAATAGAGACAGACAATAGACAACAGAAAAAGAAGGGGACAAGGGAAATTTAAAATAAGATTGATTTTTTAAACTTTGTGATTTTTCTCAAGGTAGCAGGAGATTAGGAGCAGTAGATGTGGGGAGCATGAATTTGGATATGACGTTGGAGTCAGGGATGCCCCATTGCATGACCCCTGACAGCACTATTTACATCATGTTCTATATAAATGCTACACTGTGGATTTGTGCAGTGCACACCCTATAGGCTGTATTCTGAGTCTGTGGAGAAAGGGAAGATCTTGAAAGTCCAGTTTAGGGCTTAAATTTGTCTTTCTGAGGTGGTTTCAAAATGGAACCTGCTAATTCTTTAGTATATTCTTTTGAGAAGTGAATGTGAAAATTAAGATTTCTACTTAAATTTGCTTTACTTAAAATGTGATACTGTTCTGTGACAAAACTACATAGATTGTCGTCTCAGAACTTTTTCCTCATGTTGTCTCTAATTGCTTCCTAAGTGGTCTAAGTATTCCCTTTTCAGGTAGATGGTAAGTTTTTGGGGAGCAGGTGATACATTTTCTACTTCATTTGTATCTTCCATGTTACTGAGCACAGTGTTACTTGCCTAGTTAGTCATTTTCTTTTGAATTTATTAGCTTTTTATCCTAAGACACTAAGAAAGAATGATTAACTTCTTTATTCTAGGATTATTAAGATGATTAATATAATTGATTTTGCCTGAATAAATTTTCTGACAAAACAAAACAAAAACAACCAAACCTCCTTTGAAAAACCTTTATCTATTGAGCCATTGTAGACATACATAAAAGATTTAAGACATAAATAAAATAGATTTCTCTAGAGGTTAAGATTCTTCTTAGGAGAAAGTCATGCTTGAAAGATGAACTAAACATTTTAGACTAATGGGGTTCCATTTTTCACATTTACATGTTACTTCTTCCTTAAATCTTCCAATTCCTTTCAAAGAGTAGTTTGTACATTGGACAATTTGCCTCAATATAACCCTGACCAAAAAAAAAAAAAAAAGGGAGAAAATAATTGGATTACAGTGTAAAAGTATTTGAAAGGGTTGACAAATATAGTAGGAAAGGTCTATTTAGATTGCAAAAGGGAATCAGAAGTTATTTACTATATTCTGATTTCACTAAAGAAGAAATTTAAAATTAATATTAAGGTATTTATTTTCCATGGGAATAATTAGAAGAGAGAATAGACTATCAGGAGGTGTCATTGAAGTAGGCAATTTGTCTAAATGAGAAGGAGTACACATAGTGTACTGAATATCCTGGGTAGGCATCCTGAATTGTCTGCATTTCCTACCAAGTGTCAGGAGGATGGGCAAAGCATATGGGAAATAATTTCCATCTTATATTTCTATGCATTTGGGAAAAATTAAGGAGCATTATTTCTCTAACAGCTGAAAAGTGATTACGGACCAACACATACTAAAGCTTAATCTTCATCATTACTTGGGATAGAATTCTTAGTAGATACACATTTTTTTTCAATGCTTCCATAATACACCTCACATCTCAGACCTGCCAAAAATGATATGATATTTACATCATATTTACTTAACAATAATGTCAGTAGCCATGTGAATTATAAAACAAGTCCCAGTGAGTTCCCTGGAAACCTTTTCAAGAAGATACAAAACTTCTTAGAAGCCTGAAAACCTTTTAGTCAGCATCTGGAATGTCAAGAAAAATGCCAAAATATTTCAAATATGACAACATCTATAGCATCCCTAAGAAGTAGTATGAAAACACAACCTGCAGGGCATTTCACTGTTGTCAGTTGCTAACAACATCTTTGCCAGAGGCCACTGGGTTACAGAGCTGCCACAGCAAGCTCTTAAAGAGGCAATTAATCTTTCGGATAAAATGGAGGCAATTGCATCTACCACACGCCTACCTTAGACAAGTTAATCAGATTCTCTATCATAGAATTTTCCCAAGGTGTTCCATAAGTTGTTCCTCAAAAAAAATGTTGTATGTGGTCATTCAGGTTTGGCATGTGTTGCATAGCATATCACAATGCATATTAAAGGCGCTGAGAAACAACTTTGACTTCACATAACAAGAGTCTCCCAAACTTTCCAAACCCCAGGGAGAGGTTCCTTTACCCATAAAACTAGTGTTTCTAGTCTGGAACAGTCTCTTTTTTTTTTATTCTTCTCCCCAAAGCCCCCCAGTACATATTCTAGTTGTGAGTGCCCTGGTTGTGCTATGTGGGACGCCACCTCAGCATGGCCCAATGAGTGATGCTGTGTTTGCGCAAAGGATCTGAACCAGTGAAACCCTGGGCTGCCGAAGCCGAGCGCATGAACTCAACCATTCAGCCACCAAGCTGGCCCTGGAACAGTCTTTGAGAATTGCTGCTATACTTTGTTCTTCTTTATGGTTACACCCTTAGTGGAACTGATTCCTAGAAGCATTTAAGCAAGTTTGGAAGTCTTAAGGTCTTGAGAATGTACTTAAAATCTTCCCAAAAAAGTTCTAAGCTTTGTTGTAATGGATGTTGGTGTTGGTTTGAGTTTAATATTCTTAACCATGATTAATAGGTTCCCTTCTACTTATAGTTGTAAAGAGGGTTTCAATGGAAATAGTTGTTTTAACAAATTTTCTTTTGTTAGTGAACAATTTTATTTGATTAATATTGATATATTTTCCTATTATTAAAGCATGTTTGCATTTCTGGGATAATAAATTCTAATTAGATTGGTTCTTTTTATTCATCAGCTTACCAGTATTTTACTTAGGATTTTGATGCCCCTAGTCCTATGTGAGTTTGGACTAGAGCAGTGACCTCTATGAGGCCACAATGTTAGGGTTGAGAAGTCACTCTGCAGAGAGCATCTCTGCTTTTATCTTCCTTATGAATTGGCCTACCACATAAGATTTCACATTAACAAGTTTCCTTGGCTATATAAATGGTCAAACAAACACAGGTTTATAGGAGTTTTTTTTTCCCCTTTGTGCTTTTCATCTTTTGCTTTTAGGATTATTCTAGCTTCCAAATGAATTGGAAATTTTCCATCTTTTTTAATGCTTAGAAATAGTTGCCCTAATGTGGGGATTATGCTTCTTAATAGTTTTAAAGAACTCAGCAGGTAAATTCTCTAGGTTAGGAACCATTTAAAAAAGTAATTCCTCAGTAACTTTTTGATTTTTAAGGATTTTTACCTCTTCTTGAATCATTCCGTTATTCATATTTTCCCAGAAATAGCTCCACTTTACCGAAACCAGTGGTTCTCAAAGTGTAGTTTCCAGACCAGCAGCATCATTGTCACTTGGACACTTGTTAGAAATGAGAATTTTTGGGGACCACCCCAGAACTACTGAGTCATAAACTCTTATTTTAACAAGTTCTGCAGGTGATTATGATACTTGTTAAAGTTCTAGATCTTCAAAATTATTGGATTAAATTCTACATCCATACCATATGTTTAAAAAATGATACCGCTCTTCTACATTTTCAGTTGTATCCTCTTTCTAATTCTTATTTTTTGGTCTTTTTTTGTGATTAGCCTGGTAGAAGTTTAATCTGTTTGTTTTTCAAATAATCAGCTCTGGGATTTGTTTGTCAACTGGCTTTATTACCTTATGCTACACATGAAAATCATTAAAACCAATACTAAATAAAGTTTAATGTAAGAAACCATGAATGTTACAATAATTTTCTATAATTATAGTAATTAAGGTCTTTAAAATTTCTAACTTTGAAACAAATGTTTTTATGTGCCATATTTTTAGTTCTAATATCTGGGACGCAGGTGAATAAATCCTGATACTCTGGACCATGCTACATAGAATAACCCACAGGAGAAGCAACTTAATCGCAAATTACTACTTATTGTTTGGAGAATCTTCTCCCATTGTTTCCAGTTTGGGTTTAGATATTTTGGAACGATTGTTGTTTTTTAGCGTCCACTGTGTCCTAAGTGAAATGGCAGTCACACAAACTTGTCGTAGTATCTCATTTCTGGTGCTGTTAAGAATGTCTACCTGTGTTTTTGTAATACCTCCCTGACTCCACTCACATATCAAATGAAATTATGCTATGTGACATAGGCTGTCTTTCAAATCAGACCATCACAAATGTACCACTATCCAAATCTGACAAAAATTTAGTTTTAGATTTAGTTTTTATTGTATGATATGATGAGAGGAAATAATCAATAATCAGAAACTTAACTTTATTTACAGTCTCTTTTATCTGTTTTCTAATTAATTGATTGTGGCTTTTCTTTTTATTATTTCCACTCTCTAGCTTTCCTTAGGGTTTCTTAGTGGCTCATTTCTCTAACTTTCTGAGATGAACACCAGTTTATCAATTTTCTTTCTCTCCTTATGTCTTTTAGCATATTTTCCTTATCCTTCTATTATCATTGCATTTCAGTCATTTTTACTGTAAAGTTTTCTTTGGTTTTTAGAAGCTAAGTCTATTTGCATGCCAAGATTTCTTTTTTTTAAAATAGCTTTATTGAGATATAATTTATGTACCCTACAATTTACCAATTTAAAGTGTACAATTCAGTGATATTTTTATATAGTCACAGTGTGTTGCATCCTAAGATTTCTGAATCTTCAGTGTAATCTTACTTTTTCCATGTTTTGCAGCATTGTTGCCAAACTTTCCTTCCTATGGTCTCTGATTACTAATTCTGGAAATAATGAGGGATTTATTTAGATACAGTGTTTCCAATAAACAGGGTAGCTGAGTTGCCCTTAAACCCTCTGTCCTTTTGTGTCCTGGCCAAATATCCTTCTGAGGTAAACATTGGAATGGCAGGTTTACATGCAAGGCTGTCAGCCCTGTTTCATTGTCCAGAAAACATTCATCTAATAAGACTCTTCTGAACTGTGGTAAGATCTTCAACTTATTGTGCCTAATTCTTAGACACTTGAGCCCATGGGATACATGGAAATCCATATCCCCAGCCAACATGCACTGCTATTGGATATTTCCTGTGTGACCCCATTTGAGATGGATTTGATATCCTATCCTGTGAATTGGGACAGATCACAAAAGAAATCCTTTTCCCAGACTTGTTTACTTTTCCTTGAGCCCCATCCTGATTTAGGAAGAGGGAAGAACGTCTCTTGCTGTAATGAGTTTACAAGATTTACGGTGACTAACCATCTCAGGATGCCCAGGGCTTCCAGTGCTTAATCTGGGAAAGTCCCAGATAAACCAGGATGAGTTGGTCACCCTAAGGGTAGCCATCACAAGGAAATACTCCAAGAAGGGTAGATCCTCCATAAGAGCACTTCATGCAGAAGCGAGAGCTTCTGCCATTGTCACTCTGCTCTCAGAGATGGCCACCTCTTGGCACCACAGCTCACAAGGTGGCCTTTACAGATACCACTGTACTTATGAATGGGGGGAGGAGAATAGGGAAGTTTTGAACTAGATGTGCAGACTATCTCCTCTCTCATAGAGGCTGTCAAAACACTTCCATCTTCTGGCAAAGCAGTAATATGCAGAGGTGCTGCTCCAGTTCCCAGGTCTTTTATAAGACCCTCTTCTTTAGGATGTGGAGCCAGGCAGCCTGGGCTGGAATCTTTGCTCTGCTGCCTAGTGGTGGTCTAACAGAGGACAAATTGCTAAACCTCTTCATGCATCAGTTTCCTCATATACAAATAGGAATAGTAATAGCTCCTACCTGTAAAGCAATTAGAATAGTGCCTGGCATATAGTAAGTACTCAATACTTACTGTTAGCTGTTAGTAGTTATTATTTTTTTCTACTTAAATCATACATGTAGAGCTGCTTGGTTTGGCTTTCCATTCATCCTTTGATCCCAGGTTCATGGTTCTGTGCTCAGTGAAGACTTTTTGAAGTTTATAGCTTTTGTTTGGATAAGCACAGCACCTCACGGTTGTAACTGGTCTTGAACTTTGTATTTTTAAAGTTCTTTTAGGATCTCAAAGCTTGCTTATTGCTTTGCTATGGATGTTAGTTGGGGGTTCACATAAATCCTTTCTGCCATGGAGTCTCCCATGAAATCTTGCCTTTTCAAAGCTTCTGTTTTTCATCAGTCTTGGGTAATTTATGCTACTTTCATGTCAGTATCTTTTCCCAACACCTTTGTCTGAGCTTTCTTTTTCTCTAAAATTCATATGCTAGTCTCAGCTTTGGCTGCAGCAGAGAACAAATAGGAAAAAACCCAAAAGGCTAGGGTTGAAAACATCTACTTCTGAAAAATGCGTGAAGTGAACCAAACCAAAAGCCTTCACACTCAAACTCTTCCTACACCAAGGCCAGCCTGCCCTGGCGGCAGAACCGAATTATTACCCAGACCAGTTTCTGCTTGCTTCATGTGAGATGTTTCCAATAAGATGTGGAGCTTCATTCTTAGCTGCAGTGTCCTGAAGCTCTGGCTCTCAGAATGGATTCCTTTTCCTTTTAATTCCAGATGAGTAGTGTGGGCAGAGATCAAAATCTTCTCCAATTCAAGGCCTTTGCCCTTCATGTGGAATTTTGCTCATAAGAAGGGCAGTTTCTGTTTGAGGATCCCTTTGTGAGCCTGCCTTTTCCCTGCACACATTCTCATTATGTTCTATTGATTGACACCAGGTGTTAGTCACCTCCAAAGAGGGAGAGAACAGTTGGGATCCTGAATCTCTGAGTCACATGTCCTGTCTTGCCACCTTCTGCAGCACTGGAACCTGAGGAAGAGGTTAATTGTTAGCCGTTTCTTCAGAGAGAGGTAGCTGGGACTTTACTCTCCTGACTTGGCAACATACCATGGCTGAAGCCATCCCCCTTGAGTTTCTGAAGATTATTTGCATAGAAGAAAGATTAGGCAAAATTACCTTTTCTTACTTGCAAGATCTTTGGCCTCAAGTCCTTATCTGTTATTTCCCCTGGAGATTTCTCCTTTTGCCAGGTTAGACGTGGGTCATGGCCTCTACTACTCCACACTGAGGCAAGAACTTCCAAACTTCATTGTTCCTTCTATTGACAATTCCATTCTCTAACAACAGGTCTCAATGTTCTTAGTGTTGACTCAGATCAGTGCTTGAATTCACCTAGAGTGTATTTTCCGAAATGTGTTCTGAGGAACATTAATCCTGAGAGATCCCTAAAAAGTGTTTCATGATGGCATGTTTAGGAGGTGCAGCATGCTATAGTCCTCTTAATACACTTAAACTGTATCTTGTGGAACTAGTGTTTCACATAAGATACTTTGGAAAATGTTGAAGTAAGTAAATTAACATATATCCATTTAAAAGAATGAGTTGCTTGTGTATTTCTTGGTAATAAAAGTGTTCAATATGGAGGAAAAATGGTTATAAAATAGTATGTATGGTCTGATCCCATTTCATAAAGAAATAAAGAAAGGAAAAGGTTTATAGGTATATAAAAATGCCTGGAATATAATATATGTTACTAAGCACTTGTCTCTGGGTGATGAGTTCATTAGTCATCTTTTCTTTTGGTAAGCTGTATTTTCTAATAGTGAATGCATATTACATGGATGTAATGAAATAATATTAAATTTTCCAAAAGAATGCTTTATTTAGCTGCAATAGCTTTCTTTCCATTTCATTTTTAGATTTTAGCTAAATTATTCTCTCTCCTCCAAATTTTGCTCCACATTGAGAAATTTGAGTTTCTAGAAATGAGGAATAGTTTTCTCAGTCCACCCTGTTCTTTGTAGCCTCTGGGCATCAACTCTAGTTGATCTCTTTGCTTTTCCCTCTTTTTAGCAGAGTATTGGGAGTTATATGTGAGGGCCTTTGCTACACTCTAAGAAAGATGGTTAGGAGGAATTAAAATCTCCTAGCTTGGTTCTTTTTCTCTAATTTTATTCCATTTAGACCATAGCCCCCAAAGGAAATGGGAATTACCAGGAGTCACATGAAGACACTCTTCACTTTAATCCACAACAGATGACAATATCCTTTCTTACCTACAGCTAAACTTTGTGGGAAGCTTTTTTCTGCAGATTTATGCAGGCATAATTGTCAGTCCAAACACTGAGCTCTTGTGCCAATCTCATATTTGCATAAGGAATATTGAATAGCAACTCTTATGTGTATCTTTGCTTGTGGGATGGAGGATCACTTCTTTCATTATCTGGCAAATATACTAACATTTGATTTTCTGCTCCCCACATCACACTACTGAAAAGGGAATAGGCTGTGTGAATATCAGGCTCACATTGTGGGTGTCACTGACGGCAGAGTTGTCAAGGCTTTCTTGAGAACATCCTTGCTCTCCTTACTACCCTCTCATCCTTTGTGGTGGTAGCCTAGTATCCTTTGGGTACCAAAGGAGAAGTAAGGCAGACAGAATTTAGATTCTATATGAAGTTCTGTAGTTTCAGAATTGCCTTTACCAAAGCTTTATGTGTTCCATTAGTTTTCATTTTAGCAAATATTTTATACTTTACAGTCTAGTGATTGACCCCATTAACCATCTTTTTGCCTTTTCAAGTGCAGCAACTAAAATTAGAGATTTTTATTATTACCTCGTAAATTCCTCAGGCTAGCATTTGGTGGCATTAGCTGTGCAGTCTACATTTTGTGAGCTCTTTTAATTGCTTCTCTGAACTGTGGACTTATTTTCAGAGAAGGTCACAGTAGTTTTCATTAATCCAATGTTGCTTTTAGAATCTTTTGGCTTTCATTCATATCCAAAATTTCATTAGTTTTTCTTTTTTCTTTTCTTTTTTTGCTTGAGGAAGATTCACCTTGAGCTAACATCCATGCCAGTATTCCTCTATTTTGTATATGGGTCACCACCACAGCATGGCCACTGACAAGTGGTGTAGGTCCATGCCTGGGAACTGAACCTGGGCTGTCGAATTGGAGCACACCAAACTTAACTACTAGGCCGTGGGGCTGGCACCCACGTTAGTTTTTTCTTTTTTCTTAATTATTTCATCAAATAAGTTGTGTTTTCCATTTCATAAGGAGTCTTTCCTTTGTAAAAGGTCAGCCCCATTTTGACATATTTTCAGTTACATTGTTCTTTTTATGGTCCATAAGTAGACAATTCATAGCTAGCTAAGGATGGGAGGGGAGAGGCAGTGCCTATGCAGTGTTTATAATCCAGTCTGTTTACTTCCTTTCTTTCTTGTTCCTTAACCATTAGACATTTTATTCATCTTCCAGTTTTTTATTTGAAAAGGAATGGGATCCTGGAGATCAAGTAGAATGTCAAATAGTTACCTTTGTTGCTGATATGGTTGATGTTTTAGGTTAAAATGAACCTTTTGGATTCTTTGTGGAATATATGCTATGCTTGTTTCAAAATAACATAATTGGTACAAATTTAACTTGATAAAAATATATTGGGAATCTGTGCTGTGCACTTGAGGTAAAAAAAATGCATGGTTTCTTTTTTTTCAGGGGTTTATAATAGAGTGGGAACTTAGCTTCTTAAAAAGATCTGTTTGTGTTTTGAATATTTTAGAATAATAGGATTGGAACACTTACTACTGTGGTAGTAAATAAAGTTAATTATTTAGGCCCTTGTCTGTAACTTTTCTAAGATTCTTTGAATATTACTATAGCTTAAACATAAACCAGAACTCTATACATTTGGAAAGTCTTGCGTAGAGTAGCTGCCAGTTAAAAAAAAGACATACTGGTACAAGAAATGCTCAGAGAAAAGCCAAATCAATCAAAGTTATAGTTATTTCTACATGTGGACTGATAAAAAATGATGACTTTGGGGAAATATGATTTCTGTCTCTACATTCACTGGATACGCTCCAAATTGGATACAAACTGGCACACCAAATACATGTGATTTTCATACAAATGAGCACACCAAGTTTTAGATCGCTGATGTTTGCACATCTTAAAGCTTGAAGGAGGTCACTTTAGGACAAATGATAGTAAGTGCTACTTTTCACAATAGATAGTTACAGGAGTCATTCAGGCCAAAACAATAAGTGGGCCTCTTGAGGCTAATATCATGTAGGGCAACTGCCATGCTCACCCATAAAACATTGCTTGTTCCTACAGCTAGTTTCAGGATGTGGTACTGAATGAATATATTTAGTTAGGTGTAATATAATATAATTTATTCTTAGTGCTGCTGTCTTTAGATGAGTTGAAATGCATCCTTGAAAAAGTGTTCTTAAGTTTCTCAGCATATATCACACGTGTTTAAGTACAAAATTCAAAAGAACCTATTTATTTATTTATTCAGAAACTCAAGAATGTTTTTAACATTGGATTATAACATTATATAGCTTTCATATGTACATCGTAATATATTTTGAGTTCTGTGTGAATTACATCATGTTCACCACTCAAAAACTAATTATAGTCCATCACCTCACATGTGAGCCTAATCACCCCTTTTGCCCCCCTCCTTCCCCTATGGTAACCACCAATCCAGTCTCCATTGCTATATGTTTGTTTGTCATTGTTTCTGTCTTCTACTTATGAGTGAGATCATATGGTATTTGACTTTCTCCCTCTGACTAATTTCACTCAGCGAATACCCTCAAGGACCATCCATGTTGTCACAAATGGCTGGATTTCATCATTTCTTATGGCTGAGTAGTATTCTATTGTGTATAAATACCACATCTTTATCCATTCATCCCTTTATGGGCACCTAGGTTGCTTCCAAGTCTTGGTTATTGTGTGTAATGCTGCAATGAGCATAAGGGTGCATGTATCTTTATGCCTCTGTGTTTTCAAGTTCTTTTGATAACTACCCAGCAGTGGGATAGCTGGATCATGTGGTAGATCTATTCTTAATTTTATGAGGATACTCCATATTGCTTTGCATAGTGGCTGCACCAGTTTGCACTCCCACCGGCAGTGTACAAGCCTTCCCTTCTCTCTACATCCTCTCCAACATTTGTTGTTTCCTGTCTTGTTAATTACAGCCATTCTGACCAGAGTGAGGTGATACCTCATTGTAGTTTTGATTTGCATTTACCTGATAGCTAATGATGTTGGGCATCTTTTCACATGCTTGTTGACCATCCATATATATTCTTTGGAGAAATCTCTGTTCAGATCTTTTGCCCATTTTTTAATTAGTTGTTGGGTTTTTTGTTGTTGAAAGAACCAATTTAATTTGTTTTTTGTATACCCACACTCAGAGCTGGCCAAGGACAATGCTATATTTTGGCAAATGTGTACTAACCAACAATTGTTATATTTTGCAATTTATGGTAGTGCCTAATTGTCTAATAGAGGAATTATTTTTTCCTTAAGCACTTTCAATGTAATTCAGATATGCTTCTCTTGTTTTTAACAGTACAATTCTGATAATACTAACTGAATGAATGAACAAACAAAAGAACATGATTAGGGTCAGCATCTTTTCCTTTTTCAGCTCTGAGCTCATTGAGATTGATGTACTAATCACCATGTGTGTAAACTGTGTATTAATGGACCATGCATGAAGTCCTTCATTCATAATGACATACATGTGATTGTTTAAAAACTAAATTCCTATCAGGGATGGATAAATAATAAAATGTACCTTTTGATGATATTGTCAGCATTGTAGTTAATTCCAAAGAACACTGAGATGTGTTCAAATAGTTTTTTAGGATTTTCTTAGGAATAGTATGCAATGTCTGGATGATGTGTTTTCACTACGACATACCCATCCCACCATGTGCTTTTGTGCAATGCTACTCCAGAGAGGCCCTGCCATAATTAAGTGAGACAGTACATGTAAAGGGTTTAAGACAGTGCATGGGACTGGTTGAATGTTCAATAAATGTTAGCCATTATTATTATTATTACTATTATGCTATCAGTATTGCATAATCCGTAGCTTCAAGTTTGCTACCTAACAGCCATGGAGAGAGTCGATCTCTTTATATACCCTGAGAATGCTACTAGATCTTTAGTTCCTGGTCTTAAAGGGTCTTTATCCTTAATTTCCCAAAATGATTGGAATACAATCATTTGTACAGTTTTCCATCAGTTTTCAAAAATTTATGTCTTCAGCTAGGTAAAGTCCAGGGCTAGTTAAATTAATTCAGACCCCTGTTCTGTATGTTGGAGAAAGGGTCACACAAAGCCATGAAAGATTTACCCAGGTCTGTGTGGGCAGGAATCTTCCATTGTGATCTGTAGGTAATGCTGCTACCAAGTGGCCTGCCCAAGGGACCCAAGTGCCTGACTCCTCTTGTGAGTGTGCAGCCACACATCTCGCCCTGTCAACTTCTTTGCTTTGAGACCCCTTGCCTGTTACCCAGCTGCTATAGAGGTGGCTGATTTCCAATATGGCTTGTGACTTCCATTCAGACATTTAAGAGTTCCCAGCTAATGAGCAATGATGGAGGCACATTCTAGCAACACTTCAAATTGTGTGTTGTTTGGACAACTGTTTCCCTGTACATTCTGGATTGGGAATGGAATCAATGTTTTAACATTTTTATTGCATGATGTTGTTTTGTTAATATAATAGTTTTGATTTTAAAACTGCCCTTATTTCCATACTTTCAAGTCCCCCAAATTAGGTAATTTTCAATTGGCTTCTTATTCACTGATGCATGTGATTATGGTCTTAGGGTTTTCTTTCTTTAGTTAAATAAGTAAAGTGATTCAAGACTAATATATTCATTCTAAACATTTAAGAATTCAAAATTAAGCACCATGACACCCTTCTTTCATTTGCCTTTCATTTTACTTCTCCTGAGGTAGTAAAGATATATTTTTGAAGGGACGTGTATTTTCTTAAAACTAAAGAAGTGAATTGAGTGTTGTCGAAGATTTCCTTTGCATTCTTTCCCATTAGTCATTTAATGGATTCTCAGCAGGTAGAAGAGTAATAGTAGTGGTTTGAAAGAGGGGATGACGGATCATGGCTACTTGGTTACAAATTTCAAAAATCTTTTTTCTATAGGTGTTTTGTTTCTACTGTTTTCACTTTATGGCAAATATTGTTTCACATACAGTATAGGCAGTATCTGTTAGTATGAGTGTCTGATTTCATGAATCATCTAGCAAATCCAGTATATGTAAGTATAACACACTAAGGAATGACTGATTTAATGAACAATGATGTCAATAAATGGTGCCACTTCCAAACATTGACCACCCCTCCCAGATTTCAGAAACATGCACAAGGTAGTTAGGGTTAATGATTGATAAAATTGTGGTTCAGGGAACATTGCCACCCAAACTTTGTCACTCTGCTGCTTAGCACTATCTAATGGGCTTCACATCATTCTTAGAATATGATCCCTTAGCATAGATCTTTTGTAACCTCTCCAGTGGCTACTCTAACAGTTTTATCTCCTTTTGCTCTCCCCCATTCGCGGTGCTTCTACCACACAGGCTTTCTTTTTGTTCTTGCCAAATTCATTACAGAATTAAAAGACAACATTTTTTCTTCTCTCTACCTGGAATGCTTTCCCTTCAGATCTTGCAGGGCTCTCTCCTTTACATAATTCAGGTCTCAGCTCAAGTATCACCTCCTCAGAGAAGCCTTCTCTCACCATCCCATCTAAAAGAATTCTGCTTTCTACCATTCCCCTCATTCCATTTTCTATCCCCTTAGCTTGCTTTAATTTTTCAAATCACTTATCATTACCTGAAATTATATGTATTTGCTTTCTTATTTATTATCCATCTCCTCTATTAGAATGTAAATTCCATTAAGGCAGGGACCTTTTCTGCATTGTTCATTGCTGTATCCCCAGTACCAAGAGTAGGGTCTGACCCATAGTGAGTCTCAAGAAATATCTATTGCATGAATGAATGCACACATGAATTTGTAGACTGACTACTGTGCAGCAGGCATTGTGATAGACAGTTTTGTTTTCTCCATTAGTCTATGTGACTGTGTAACACAAGTGTCACCATTACCATTTTATTAAAGAGGAACCTGGGACACAGAGGGTTTAGGTCTAGAGTCATATAGTTTGCAAGTGGCAGAGCTGGGATTCAAGACTAGATTTGTTTTATTTGCTTTGAATTGTTTAATTCAAAATAAAATATATTATTTCTGTTCAGGAAAAAGAAGGAAGGAGGGCTTTGCTTTCTGTAGGGATACTTGCTTTTTAAAAACTTATATCTTGGCTATTGACATTTAGCCTCAAGTTGCTAATCAAGTTACCAGTCAAGTTTATAGCATTGTTTTGAAGTATACAATCATAGAAAAATATTGACAGAAACAATTTTTCAAAAACCTGGTTAAGTTCCTTACCCTTGTTGGATTAGAGTTTGCTGTAAACTTTTTCTTTGTCTAGTAAAATTTAATAATTAAAAAAAAGTTTATCCTTGAAGATTACTTTGTCTAGATCTATTTTCCTGTAATAACATCCTACTTCTTACTTTGTTCCTCTTTCTCTTTTGACAATGAAAAAGCTAACCTTTCACCAGGTGACTCTGGGTACCTTCCCCAGCAGTATTTTGTGGATATGACTCATTCTTTGTTGTGGTATGTATCCAAGAGGTCTCCCACAATTTTCTTATTTTGGCAAATGCCCAAACTTAGTCTGCTTCTCGTGATCCTGATGCCAACAGCTATTAACCTCAGGAAACATACCAGGATTTCTGTTGACTTGTATTATTATGAAAAAAAGTGTCATTTATGCAGAGATAAGGTAAGATGAAGATGTTGGTCAGGTCTGCTATTAACTAATACTTGATAAAAGTTGAAGTATTAATATTTTGACGTGAAAAGGTAGCTATTAAAAAAGGTAACTATTTCAGTGTGATGTCAGCAACATGGCAGAGTTAGCTGTTACCTTTATCTCTTCCCCTTTGAACTACAACTAAATGGACAATCATTGACCAATGGAGGACACCCACACAGCACAACAGGATGCCTGAGAGACCCACACAGCTATACATCTAAAGGTGGACGTACTGGCTATCTAGGAAGTGGTGGAGATGGGTGACCACTTCCATACCCTTCCCTGGCAGCCCTGTACATGCACCCAAACACTACCCTGGCTGGTGTGAGTGCCCATAATATCACCACAGCCCCGAAAGTGGGAATGCGCCTTGGCCTGACTGTGGAAAGGGGCATTGGCAGCCCTGGCCCCATGTGCAAATGCTTTCTTGGATGGTGGGAGTACCCACCCTGCCACTGCAGTCCCAACTAGTGGCCCAGGCTCAGACCTATGAAGAAGCCCCACCCACCAAGCACAGTGGCAGGCATAATGGTAAGAAGAGGCAGCAACTGCACACCTGAATGCCTTCTCAGCTGGCACAAGCACCCACGGTGTTGCTGCAGGCCCACAGTGGGGTATGTGCCTCGGTACAGTGGCATCCCTGAGCACCCATGCAAATGCTTTCTCAGCTATGGGGAGCACCCACTGTACATGCACAACTTCCAGCAGATGGAGTGGGATCAGAAGCACAGCTCCTACTTCCCCCCAATGGTAGGAGGTGGAATCTATGACCTGATACTACCACAAATGTGCCAGCAAAAGGTTAGTTCATCGAACACCATGAGAAACCACAGCAACAATTCAGAGAAGAAGGAAAATAACAAATCTCCTGAAACCAACCCTGAAGTCACAGAAATTTACAATCTAAATGACAGAGAATTCAAAATAGCTGTCATAAGAAACTCAATGAGGATGTCAGCAACATGGCAGAGTGAGCTGTTTCCTTTGTCTCTCTCCCTTTTGAACTGCAACTAAATGGACACTCACAGACCAACGGAGGAAGCTCACACAGCACAAGACGCCTGAGAGACACATGCAGCTATACATCTGAAGGTGGGTAGTCTGGCCTGCCAGGAAGTGGCAGAGATAGGTGATCATGCCCTGCTCTCTCCCAGTAGCCCCATGCATGTACACAAATGCTTTCCAACATGGTGCCAGCACCCGGAAAATGGGAAAACACAGTGGGTCAACTGTAAGAGAAGGAGGTGGTAACCCTTATCCCATGTTCATGGCCACTCTCCCTGGAGAGAGGGAGCCCACTGTACTCCTGTGCTGTAAAGGAGCAGCCATAGCCTGTATCCCAACAGGCAAACCCCACCCACCAGCTCCATGGCCCCACCAACTGTGGATCATAAACAGGGACCTCAGCACCTTTACACACTGGGGCAAACACTTCCCAGGTGCACGAATACTCACAGTGCAGCAGTGCTCCCAAAGAGAGACTGGGTCTGCGTGGCTGTGGGAATAGGCACGGCAGTTTTGAACCCATGCACACTTGCTTTCCTGGTGGGGAGGGGGGTCCACCATGCCCCAGGGACATCAAAGAGCAGCCATAACTCAGGTCCCAGCGAGAAAGCCATGCCCATCATACTCAGTGGCCCTACACACTGCAGATCATAAACAGGGACCTCAGCATGTTTCCATGCTAGGTCAAACACTTTCCAGGTGCATGCAAGTTCTCACAATGCAGCTGTGCTCCCAAAGAGAGAACATGCCCCAGGTGGCTGCAAGAATAGGTGTAGTGGCTTTGAGCCCACTGGTGATCACTTTCTGGTGGGGAGGGGGAGTTCAGAGCACCCCTGAGGTGCCAAAGAGTGGCCTAGCCTATCAAGGAAGCTCCGCCCAACAAGAACAGTTCACACAAGTGCCTAAACACATCCCAGGCTGGGGCAAGCACCCATAATACCCCCACAGCTTCCAGAAGATGAGGTGGGACAAGAAAAACTGCTCCTGCTCCCTCCTAGCAGTAACAGGGGGAATCTGTGTCCTAAGAATACCACAAATGCCCTGACCAAAGAATAGTTCATCAAACACCATGAGAAACTGCAGCAAAAATTCAGACCAGAAGGAAAAGGACAATTTTCCAGAAACCCACACTGAAGACACAGAAATATACAACCTAAATGACAGAGAATTGAAAATAGCTGTCATAAATGGATAAAGAAGCTGTGGTATATATACACAATGGAATACTACTCAGCCATAAGAAATTATGAAATTCGGCCATTTGTGACAACATGGATGGTCCTTGAGGGTATTATGCTAAGTGAAATAAGTCAGAGGGAGAAAGTCAAATACTGTATGATCTCACTCATAAGTAGAAGATAAAAACAATGACAAACAAACACATAGCAATGGAGATTGGATTTGTGGTTACCATAGGGGAAGGTGGGGAGAGAGCAAAAGGGATAATTAGGCTCACATGTGAGGTGATGGACTATAGTTAGTTTTGGGGTGGTGAACATCACGTAATCTACACAGAATTCAAAATATATTATGATGTACATCTGAAAGCTATATAATGTTATAATCCAATGTTACTGCAATAAAAAAATAGCCATCATGAGGAAACTCAATGACTTATGGGAAAACATGGAAAGACAATTCAAGGAGCTCAGCAATACAATGATTCTCTTCACCAAAGAGATTGAAACTATAGAAAAAAATCAAGCAGAAATTCTGGATATTAAAAACACAATTAGTGAAATAAATAACAATATAGAATCATTAAGAAATAGAATTGATCTTATGGAGGAAAGCAGAACTAAGATTTTTAAAAAAGAAGGAATACTTCAAGAAATATCTGACTCAATTAGGAAAAGCAACATAAGGATTATAGGTATCCCAGAGGGAGAAGAGAGGGCAAAAGGAGCAGAGAACTTGCTCAAAGAAATAATTACTGAGAACTTCTGAAACATGGGGATGGTTTCATATTTACAGATAAACAAAGTTAATCAAACGCCCAACTTTATCAATGTGAAAAGACCCTCTCCAAGGCATATAATAGTAAAAATTGCAAAAGTTTGGGATAAAGAAAATATTAGGAACAGCAAGGCAGAAGAAAATAATCGACAAAGGAAACCCTATCAGGCTTTCAGCAGATTTCTCAGCAGAAACCCTACAGGCTAGGAGAGAATGGAATAATATATTGAAAATACTGAAAGACAAAAACTTTCAGCCAAGAATACTCTATGCAGCAAAAGTTTCGTTCAGATGTGCTGGCAAAATAAAAGCTTTTTCAGATAAACAAAAACTGAGGGAGCTCATCACCACTAGATCTCCCCTTTAAGAAATAATTAAAGATGGCGTCACACCAGCAACAAAAAGGCAAAGGTCTACAAAACTCTGATCAAGGAGATAAATAGACAGATATGATCATAAACCTGCAGCTCTCTACTAGAACAACGAGGCAAATGCTCCATTACAACTTAAAATAGAAAGGGAAAGAAAGCATCAAAAGTAACGATAAACACTTCAACTTAGCCACAAACTCACAAAATTAAAAACAGAACAATATGTAACAGCAATTTCTCAGAAGGAGAGAGGAAAGGGAAGGAACCTGCTTAGGTTAATTGAGATAAGAGGCTATAAGAAATGGACTACTCATCTCCAACATCTTTCATAAAATCCTCATAGTAACCATTAAACAAAAAATCAGAGCAGAACCACAATTCACAAACAGAGAACTGAGCAATCCCTCTCAGAAAACCAAAAAAAAAATGAAATAGCAGTCAGAAATACAAAGGAAGAGTACAGTGGAAACAGAATAACCAGAAAACAAGAGATAAAGTGTCAGCATTAAGTCCTCATATAACAATAATCTCTCAAAATGTAAATGGACTGAACTCTCCAATCAAAAGACACAGAGTAGCTGGATGGATTAAAAAACAAGACCCAACAATATGCTGCCTCCAGGAAGTGCATCTCAGCTACAAAGACAAACATAGGCTTAGAATGAAGGGCTGGAAGACAATACTCCAAGCTAATGGCAAACAAAAGAAAGCAGGTGTTGCCATACTTTTAATAGACAAAGTAGACTTCAAGTTAAAAAAGACAATGAGAGATGAAGAGGGGCAGTATTGAATGTTAAAAGGGACATTCCACCAAAAGGACATAACATTTATTAATATATATGCACCTAGCACAGGGGCACCAAAGTATATAAATCAATTATTAACAGACCTAAAGGGAGAAATTAACAGCAATGCAATAATAGTAGGGGACCTCAACACCCCTCTTTCTTCAGTGGACAGATCATCCAGACAGGGAGTCAACAAGGAAATAGTAGCTTTAAGTGAAACACTTGACCAGATGGGCTTAATAGTCAAGGATAGAGCATTCCATCCAAAAACAGCAGAATATACATTCTTCTCGAATTCCCGTGGAACCTTCTCAAAGAAAGACCATATGTTGGTTGTTTTTGTTTTTGTGAGGAAGATTAGCCCTGAGCTAACATGCACTGCCAATCCTCCTCTTTTTTGCTGAGGAAGACTGGCCCTGAGCTAACATGTGTGCCGATCTTCCTCTACTTTTTATATGTGGGATGCCTACCACAGCATGGCTTTGCCAAGCAGTGCCGTGTCTGCACCCAGGATCTGAACCAGCGAACCCCAGGGTGCCAAAGCAGAACATGTGAACTTAACCTCTGCACCACTGGGCCAGCCCCTAGACCATATGTTGGGTAAGAAGGCAAGCCTCAATAAATTCAAGAAGATTGAAATCATCCCAACCGTCTTCTCTGACCACAATGCTACAAAGCTAGAAATAACCACAAAAAGCAAACTGGGAAAGTCAGAAATATGTGGAGACTAAGCAACATGCTATGGAATAACCATTGGTGGATCATTGAAGAAATCAGAGAGGAAATTAAAAAATACCTGGAAACAAATGAAAATGAAAATACAACATACCAACTGTTATGGGAGGCTGCAAAAGCAGTCATGAGAGGGAAATTCACAGCAATACAGGCCCAACTTAACCAAGAAAAATCTCAAATAAGTAATCTCAAAATGCACCTAACAGAACTAGAAAAAGAAGAATAGACAAAGCCCAAAGCCAGCAGAAGGAGGGAAATAATAACAATCAGAGCAGAAATAAATGAGGCTAAAAAAACAGTTAAAAGGATAAATGAAACTAAGAGGTGATCCTTTGAGAAGATAAACAAAATTGACAAACCCTAGCCAGACTCGCCAAGAAAAAAGAGAGAAGGCTCAAATAAATAAAATCAGAAATGAAAGAGGAGAAATTACAACAGATACTACAGAAATACAAAGGATTATAAGAGAATAGTACCAAAAACTATATGCCCACAAATTTGATAACCTAGAAGAAATGGGTGAATTCCCAGACTCATACAACTGCCCAAAACTGAATCAAGGAGAAACAGAGAATCTGAACAGACCAATCACAAGTACAGAGATTGAAACAGTAATCAAAAACCTCCCCAAAAATAAAAGTCCAGGACCAGATGGCTTCTCTGGAGAATTCTACCAAACATTCAAAGAAGATTTAGTACCTATCCTGCTCCAACTATTCCTAAAAATTGAAGAAGATGGAATGCTTCCTAAAACATTATGTGAGGCCAACAATACCCTGACACCAAAACCTGACAAGGACAACATGAAGAAGGAAAACTACAGGCCAATATTACTCATCAACTTAGATGTAAAAATCCTCAACAAAATATTGGGAAGCCAAATACAGCAATACATTAAAAGGATCATACACCATGATCAAGTGGCATTCATTCCAGGGATGCAGGGATGGTTCAACGTCCACAAATCAATCAATGTGATACACCACATTAACAAAATTAGGAATAAAAATCACATGATCATCTCAATAGATGCAGAGCAAGCCTTTGACAAGATCCAACATCCATTTGTGATAAAAACTCTCAATAAAATGGGTATTGAAGGAAAGTACCTCAACATAATAAAGGCCATATACGAGAGACCCACAGACATCATACATAATGGCAAAAACCTGAAAGCCGTCGTTCTGAGAACAGGAACAAGACGAGGGTGCCCACTCTCACCACTGTTATTCAACATAGTACTGGAGGTATTGGCCAGAGCAATTAGGCAAGAAAAAGAAATAAAAGGAATCCAAATAGGAAAGGAAAAAGTGAAACTTTTGCTATTTGCAGATGATATGTTTCTATATAGAAAACTCTAAAGAATCCACCATAAAACTACTAGAAATAAGCAACAACTACAGCAAAGTTGCAGGGCACAAAATAAATTTTAAAAAATCAGTTGCATTCCTATACACCAACAATGAACTAGCAGAAAAAGAAACCAAGAATACAATCCCACTTACAATTGCAACAGAAAGAATAAAATAGCTAGGAATAAACTTAACCAAAGAGGTGAAAGACCTGTACACTGAAAACTATAAGTCATTACTGAAAGAAATTGAGGAAGACATAAAGAAATTGAAAGATATTCCATGTTCGTGGGTCAGAAGAATAAAAATTGTCAAAATGTCCATACTACCTAAAGCAATCTACAGATTCAATGCAATCCCAATCAGAATCCCAGTGGCATTCTTCACAGAAATAGAACAAAGAATCCGAGAATTTATATGTAACAACAAAAGACCCCAAATTGCCAAAGCAATCCTAAGAAGATAGAACAAACCTGGAGGCATCACAATCCCTGACTTCAAAACATACTACAAAGCTATAGTAATCAATGCACCATGGTACTGGCACCAAAACAGACAAACAGATCAATGGATCAAAGTTGAAAGCCCAGAAATAAAACCACACATATATTGACAATTAATCTTTCACAAAGGAGCCAAGAACATACAATGGAGAAAGCAAAGTCTCTTCAATAAATGATGTTGAGAAAACTGGATAGCTACATGCAAAAGAATGAAAGTAGACAATTATCTTGCACCATACACAAAAATTAACTCCAAATGGATTAAAGACTTGTATGTAAGACCTGAAACTATAACTAACTCCTAGGAGAAAATATAGGCCGTTCACTCTTTGACATGGTCTTAGCAGCATCTTGTCAAATACCATGTGTACTCAGGCAAGGGAAACGAAAGAAATAATTAACAAATGGAACTACATCAAACTGAAAAGCTTCTGCAAGGCAAAAGAAACCATGAACAAAAGGAAAAGACAATCTACCAACTGTGGGAAAATATTTGCAAATCATAAATCCAACAAGGCATTAATTTCCAAAATATGTATAGAACTAATACAATTCAACAACAAAAAACAAACAACCCAAACAAAAAATGGGCGGAGGATATGCACAGACATTTTTCCAAAGAAGATATACAGATGGTGAACAGACGCATGAAAAGATATTCAACATCACTAATTATTAGGGAAATGCAAATCAAAATTACAATGAGATATCACTTTATGTGAGTCTGAATGGTTATAGTTACCAAGACAAAAAATAACAGATGTTGGAGAGGATATGGAGAAAAGGGACCCTCACAGACTGCTAGCGGGAATCCAAACTGGTGGAACCACTATGGAAAACAGTATAGAGATTTCCAAAAAAGTTAAAAATAGAAATACCATACGATCCAGCTATCCCACTACTCAGTATTTATCCAGTGAAGTTAAAATCAACAATCCAAAGAGATTTATGCACCGCTATGTTCATTGCAGCATTATTCACAATAGCCAAGACGTAGAAGCAACCCAAGTGCCCTGCTATGGATTAAGGCATAAAGAAGATGTTGTGTATACATACACACACACACACACACACACACACACACACACACACTGGAATATTACTGAGCCATAAAAAAGATATTGTCCCATTTGCAACAACATGGATGAACCTTGAGGGTTTGATGTTAAGCAAAATAAGCCAGACAGAGAAAGGCAAATACTGCATAATTTCACTCATATGTGGAAGATAAACAAAAACATGGATAAAGAGAAAAGAATAGTGATTACCAGATGAGAAGGGTTTAGGGGAGTGGGCAAAAGGGGTAAAGGGGCAAATACGTATGTCGATGGATAAAAATTAGATCCCTGGGTGTGAGCATGATGCAGTTTATACAGAAATGGAAAGGTAATAATGTACAGCAGAAATTATACAGTGTTACAAACTATTATGATTTCAACAAAATAATTGTAAAGAAAAGGCACTATTTCTAAATTTCAGAAACTATATGTTACTGCTGAGATTTGGAGTATTTTTGTAAAATATCTTGTAGTGGTAACATGTTAATGTAAATATTTTATACTCAAAAAGCAAATTTTCCTTTTTCCTTTAGCTATGTACTCTGATATTACAGGAGGTGACAAATGAATTAATGATATTTTTGGTATTGTAATTGTATGTGTTCCTAATTTTTAAGAATGATTTTGGCTTTTTGATACTGTAGGATTGTATAAGTACTTGTTGGGATTCTTTCATCTTTTTATTGGTATTCTTAAAATGGATGAAACCCCTAGTACAAGCATCACACATATCAAACACTTAATACATGTTTTTGCTTTCTCAACAACCTCACCTTCTCCCCACTCCTACAAAAAAGCTCTTTTCTGGTAGTTGAGAATATGCTGAACTGCTTATTTCATTGTCATCGTTCTTCAGTAAAGGAATACTTATTATTTTGCATCAACTTTTGTTCTCTGTAATGTTATTCTTTAATATCTTTGGTTACTATTGACTTTCTCTTAATTAAACTGTAGCAGTCATTTATAATCATACTGATATTCTTTTCTAAACTTCTCTTCCTTGAAAGGTAACTTTTCACTCTCTCCTACTTTCATTTCTGCTTTATTTACACTGGTCATAGAGTCAGTATTTTTATAGCAAAGATTGATCTCTCAGTACTCCATGGCTGAGGTTTTCTTAAAAGCACTCTAGAAATTGAGAGTTTTACATACATTGTTTATGAGTTGAAGCTGGCCACTAGATGCATTTAGTTTGATTGCTACAGTGTTATAAAAATGTTTAGTTTGAATATCTTTAGAGGGGACCCATACTCTCCTGTCCTGCCACAGACTGTACCATTTCCTATCATTTTAACAGCAGAAACTCATTTATTTATCTGTCTGACTCCTGAAGTCATTTCAGATTTGACCCTTGCTTTGGGTTCTGAGGATGAACTGGCTGTTGTAATGATCAAAATGATATTCATAATTTTACTATTTGTTGTACTCTAGAATTCAAATCTGGAGTTGAACTTGGCTTCAGCAGTGACTATGAAGACTAGTTACTTATCTTCTGTAAGTCTCAGGTTCTTTATTTATAAGAAATAAGAAAATAATAATAAGAAGTAAAATAACTGAAAATAAATTAAGAAGTTTCCTTATTTGTAAGAAGTAAAGGTAACAATGACTCTTACCTACTGGAGTTGTAATAAGGATTAAATTAAATGATGTCTGGTAAATATTATATGTTCAATAATGGAAGTTATTATTGACGGTGGCCTTTTTATAGCCCTATCAAGTAAGCTTTCAAATACTCAGGTAGGGATAGAAAGCTAGTGGAAGTGCCTTTATTAAAAAATAAACATTTATAGCATAATATATATGGCCGTTATAGTTATTAACATCAATTAGTAACTATGGCAATATAGTTTGGATTACTTCCACTTTCAGAAACCCACTTTCTAAGGAGTGTTTCTGGGAATGACTTCTCAGTGGGGAATATGTTGTATCATTTCTGGACACATGGTCTTGATTCCTGAGGGTATCATCTGTTACTAGTGACAAGTAGATGCCAGGACCCAGACACGTGGGATTCCCTTAAACATTTGAAAGGACTAAGGGAAAGTAATTTTTTGGCAGCTGAACAGTATAACCAATCACTGTATCATTATTACATGCTATGGTTGATGTAATTTTTGGCCTAGATTTCTGTGGAAACATGACTTAACAAATGACTTTACCTCTGTGCCCTTTTAGTGGCACAGATGGGGATGCAAAAGTGGGATGAAAGAGCAAATTGCCTTAATGCATCAAAATTTAGTGACTTCAGATCACATAAACAAACACACTGGCAGCACCCAGTCTGCTTTTTTAAAATATCTTCGTCTTTTAATAATGAATAACTTTTCATTTGTAAGTAGGTTTCAGTTACATTTAATAATAATATAAAAACAGGAAACCCAGGACACCAATGAATTCTCTAAGCACAAATATTCCCATTGGGGCAATGATATGTAGTACAGTAACTTTTTCCCCATCAAGTTGCACTGAATACTTCAACAATCTTAAAAAAAATGTTCATCTAAGTACAAAATAGCTGCACAGAGGACTAGTGGATGGACAATAGGAACTTTCTAAACCCTGCATTCTTTCAGGAAGGAAGGTGAAAGATAGTAAAGTATAAAATTAAATGTATTTTATAATCAGAAAACATAGTTTTGGGGGGATAGTTCCAATACATACTCTATGAATCTTCATTTCACTATTTTCCTTATAGGTACAGAATCAGTAACTCCAATTTTCAGACGCAGAAACTGAGAATCAGGAAGATTAAGTAAATTTGCCCAGGTCATGCAGCTAATTAGGACCTGAGTCAAGATTTCAAACCCTTGATTGTCTGGCTTCAAAGCCTGCACTCTATCCATCATGATACACTGCCTCATTATGAAGTGCTTTTTAATTACAAGTTATTATTGTTAGGGACTTGAGAACAGGTTTCTGTCTCCAACCCTCTGGGACTGGAATTATGAGGTTGAGACCTGGAAAATGATAGAAAATGCTCCCCTGGTTTGCTCTGGGAGCAGTTCACAAGACAGGGCTCTGAGACCCAATCAGAGGAGCAGCTACCAGATAATTAATCACTGACAAATGGCTGCACATGAAAAAGGAGACCAGCTGTGAACTGGGAGGTCAGAAAAGCAGGGGGACCCATGATGTAAATATAGATTTGGCTGAAGCAGGAAGATAGTTGGAAAAAGAAGAGAAGGCAGAGGCAGAGTGGATTAGGCTAAAAGATTCTGATCCCTGTTACCTTTTTACATGTCCTTAGGAACATTCCTACTGGGAGGACCATGCAGTGCTAAGGGAGCTGGGCTTCTCTGCACTATAGGTACTGGGGAACAGCAGGAGAGCATCCCTGGAATAATTTAACTGTGGCAGGGGGTGGAGCGGGGAGGAAGCAAGAACCATGTTGGAGTGAGAAGTGACCTGGATTCTCATTTTATATGCAGAATAGCACAACTAAATTCTTCATCATGTATGGATGTTGCCAGGGAGTAGGCAGAGGGGATGACCAAGGAGATTGGTTACTTGTCTCAGTCTTTCTAGAACCTCATCTTATGTTTTTAACCTGATTGGGGAAAAAAATCTCTTCTGTGAATGTGACAATCCTGGCTTTTAAGAGCAGAGGTGGAGGGTGCCAAGTAGGGCAAGGAATAAAAAATGACCTGGGGGAGATCACCGATATGTCCAGCAGCACCCTGCCTCACTCCCTCCCACCCCCAATCTGTACCCTTGAATGAGCTTTTCAATGTATGCATGGGGAAGAGCCAAATTGTGCAATTGCAGTACCCAGAAAATGTCATAACAATACGAAAATGATAATTTCCTGTAGGAAATTAGGTTTTATGGGCTTACAGCTTTTTGCATTTTCTTTTCTTTTGCTGACATTTTCTTATCTTTGTACTTTGTTAGCATTATGGAACCAGCCATTGGTGTGAAGCGGAGCTTTCAAACATAACAGAATTCTATAAAACTCAGAAAATTGAAACTCTTAGTCACTACAAGGGGCCCAATTTCAGGTGCATTACATGCTCTGTCATATTAAGTAAGACTGCTTCAAGCTCTGTCACTATTATAGCTCTACGTCTCACGTATCATTTCAGTTGCTGCAGTATTTTTACATTTTTTTTCTACTTTATCCAGTGACTTTGGTGCTAAACAGTGATGAGAATGACAGCACTCAGTAATGCCAAAAGCATTCAGGGAATTTAATCTCAATTCCAAATGCATAGGTTCAACTTCTGCACAGACACTTAGAATATTAAAGGCCTGGGGAAAGTGGTTTTGAAAGATCCTAGTCATATAATTTTGGGGGCACAAAGAAGCTTGTAGATAGGAGAATTATTTAACTTTTTGTATGTGAGGAAGCTCAGCCCTAAACTAACATCTCTTGCTATCTTCCTCTTTTTACATGAGGAAGGTTATCCCTAAGGTAACATCACTGCCAATCCTCGTCTATTTTGTATGAGACACCGCCATAGCATGGCTTGATGAGCACTGTCTAGGTCCACACCTGGGATCTGAACCCCCAAACCCTGTGCCGCTGAAGTGGAGCGTGTGAATTTAACTGCTATGCCACGGGACCGGGCCTTTGGAGAATTATTTTTAAAAACTTCACACAAAAATATGAAAGCAGGCAGTGAATTTAAGGGTCTTTTCTTTAACAACTGCCAACTTTTCAGTACCAATTGAACACAAAAGTATTTACCTTGAAAAAAGGATTAATCATAAAATCTGATGACACTTTTGTTTCTAAGTATTGAATTAAAAATGTATTTATTGACATCTACTATGTGCCAAGAACTTAAATCTTAAAGTTCTGTCGTGTCTTGTGGTCTCACAAAGATAGAAATAATCTTCAAGAATATCTATGAAACCTCTTTTCAACTGAGGGTGTTATGGTCATTATGCCCCTAACTTCTTCTGACCTCTTTCTGGAAAGTATCATTTAACAGAGCATTTTCACAAATTTCATCCTCCTTCAATCACTGGTTCTGGGGCAGGGCTAACCATAGTAATCTGATATTGTGTACCTCCACCTTCCAGGATACCAACCTGGGGGTATATAGTATGGGACATACTTGTACTAGAAAATTATATAGTGTTTATCTGAAAATCAGATTCACCTGAGTGTGCTGTGTTTTTATTTGCTGAATCTGACAACCCTACCTAGGGGTCCTGCGCATTCCATATTTTCTTATGAATAAAGATGAAATTATTAAATGCACATCCACGCATGCACACACACGCACACTCTCATTAGTTAATCTTTTGGAAAAGTAAGTTCTAGGGCAACATTTGGATTTTGTATTCACTCAGCTTTGTGTTCTGCACTTCTGAACTGAAGAACCTCTATCAAATGGTTCTCTCACCTTCTGGAAAAAACTTTTTTCCCCTCCATGTAGATGTCAGTGTCCTTTCATCTGTTAATATTATTCAATTCTATATTATTGATTCTTTACTGACTCAGGAACCAGACCTCTACTTCACTAGCCTGGAGTTTATTGATGGATGTGAAGGAGGGAGAACCCTTATCATTTCAACATAAATGTCTGGATGCTTTAGAAGACTTGATTAAGCCTCAAGCCTAAAATATCTTAATAATCATAGGGTAATAGTTATATTAGCTAAAATGTACTGAATGCTTTGTTTTACATGGACTATCTAATTTAATCTGGAGATGGGAGTTGTTGTTCTCATTTTACAGATAATGAAGCTGTTTAGAGAGAGAAAGTAACTAGTTCAAGTTATACGCCTATAAGTGGTGGATTCAAGCTCAGGCACACCAACTCTGAAAGTGTGCTCCTTACCACTCATTATTCTATATTATCAGTTCTGCATATTGACCTCAGGGCACACTTTCCCCTTAAATTTTCCATAACTTTTGACTGAACAGAATTCTAAGTATAAGTAATATCACAAAAATTGCATCTTTAATATTGTAATAAGCTTAGAACTCTTATGTTATTCTTTCAGATGAATCAACTTTCCTCAGAACTCTGCTTATAATAGCATTTCAGATTTTGAAAAACACTCTGGTCCATTAGTTAAATCAATGAGGTAACAATGGAGAGTAGGAAAATGTTAAAAATATTAACAGGTGGTAACCCTGCTTCCTCAGGGTGAGTTCTTCAATGTTATAGCAGTAGGATAGCTTTTCTATCTTCAGCTATGCATATAGTTCTGAAAGTAACTTTCACTAACATATGAAAAGATGATAAAAGCACGTCAAATGTTTTTCATTCTTCCATGAATTAGCTCACGCTGTGTAAATAATAAACATAAAATATCTTTAGAAGCTCCAAGATGATGGTATTTTCCAAATTATAAGAAATTTCAAGATTAGCAAATGCTAGCACAATCAATTCACTTTCATTCTTTTAAAATTCAGGTGAACTTGATTCACTGGCAGCTGTCAGGATAATGGTAAGGTTTGCCAAAATAGATTCATTTGAACAACAATATAAAACGCTTGAAATGGGCTGTGCGCGTTCATTCATCTATCATTCTCTCATTGCTCACATGCCTGGTGCCACGTTTTGTATTAGGTTCTAGGTTTACAAAGATGTGCTTTTAAGAAGGTTGCAATTTTGGGATTGGGGTAATGGAGGTGGGTAAGAAAACAAAAGTAAACAAAGAATTACTTTATAGTGGAGAGTGCAGTAACAGGCATGTGGACACAACATGGTTGAGAAGGAGGACAGCTCTTCTGGAAGAAGGTGCTAGAAAGGCATCCTGGAGGAAGTGACATTTGGGGGAGATTTCAGAGGATGAGTTAGGTTTTGATTTTAATCTGGATTCACTGGAAAACTCTCTATACTTTGACTTCACGGTTTTCTGACTCTCAAGCTGCTGTTGTTAGTCTTCTTTGATGTGTCTTATTTCAAAATAACAAATTCCTCATCAGAAAATACTTGTTGATAAATTAATTGCATTTGCTCACATATTCATTTATATTTATTTTCAATTAACTTTGAACACATGATAGGGAAATACATTCATATTCTCATTCAGAACTGCTCACATAATTGCTTGGTATAGTAATTCTCAACAATATTGAGCATTGTGCTTTTAATAACAACAACAATATTGAGTTGATTAAAAAATGACAAATACCATGACCAGCTGCCCTTTGAAGTCAAACTATGTGGAGGATTGAGTACTGTGCCAATTCATTAGCTAGTTCCAGGGCTAGCTCTTCTCAAGTCATCTACAGATGTTTTCTCTTTCAGAGTGAGGATAACTTCTTAAAGCTTTGTTCTTAGCTTGAGAAAGAAAAGAATTCACATTTTAGGAAGATATCTGTACCTAACTTTGGTTCGTATATAGCATAAGTTAATTCAGAATGTAATACATCAGACAAAGTTTCTGACATTTCAAAGATACATCATTGGTTCAGTGAATCAGGCCAGGGTTTCCCTGAGAGGATCAGTGCATATGGTTACAACATTATCTCAGCTGTCTCTCATCCACCCATATCTCATTATTTTTTTTTGTCTCTAGTATTTCAAACCTGACTTCAAACTTCGTATCAATTCAGTGTCTCTAATTTTCTGACCTGATGGATAGGCTTGACTTTCTTGTTTTTTCCTCCTGTCCGTGTCTGTGTATGTCTATATCTCCCCTCTGGTGTGGTGCTTGTTGTAGATTTCTCATGTGCTGATTGCCAAATTTAGCTCATGTCACCCCTTTCTCTTATGAGCAGATCTGATGTTAAAATGTTTTCCCATTGCTTATTTTGAATCCTAGCAATTATATCCTACAGGCTGTGAGCTCTGCTGCTGCTACTGCTCTCATTAATAAACAATTCATGAGCCGCTTTTCTCATTTGTCGAATATCTACTATATGTGAGATACTTTGTTATTATTGTAATTTATTTCTTATAATTTAAACTATTACTGACGTTATCCACACCCAGTAGGTGTTATTATTCCTCTTTTGCAAATAAGTGAAACAAGACTTGCCCAAATTCTCACAATTACCATTAGTCAGGACTCTATTTCAAGTGAGAGAAATTCAACTCAAATTAGCTTAAACAAGAGTTTTGATTGTCTCATGTTCTTGGAAAGTTGAAAAGCTTATATTTTAGGCATCTCTGTATGTCCTCTCTGGAAAAATGTCTATTCAAGTCCTCTACCCAGTTTTTTCATCAAGTTGTTTATTTGTTTGATATTAAGTTGTGTAAGTTCTTTATGTATTTTGTATATTAACCCCTCTCAGATGTATGATTTGCAGATATCTTGTCCCATTCAGTAGGTTGACTTTTCATTTTGTTGATGGTTTTCTTTCATCATGGTACAAAAGCTTTTTAGTTTAATGTAATCCCATTTGTTTATTTTTGCTTTTATTGCCCTTGCTTGAGGAGACTGGTCCAAAGAGATATTGCTAAGACTGATGTCAAATAGCTGACTGCTTATATTTTCTTCTAGGAGTTTTCTGGTTTCAACTCTTATATTCAAGTCTTTAACCCATTTTGAATTTATTTTTGTATATGGTGTAAGATAGTGGTCCAATTTCATTCCTTTTCATGTAGCTGTCCAGTTTTCCCAACACCATTTATTGAAGAGACCATCTTTTCCCCATTGTACATTCTTGCCTCCTTTGTCATAGATTAATTGATCATATATACATGGGTTTATTTCTGGACTCTCTATTCTATTCCATTGATCTATGTGTCTGCTTTAGTGCCAGTACAATATTGTTTTGCTTACTATATCTTTGTAATATAGTTTGAAATCAGGCAGTGTGATACCTCCAGCTTTGTTCTTCTTTCTCAAGATTGCTTCATTATTTGGGGTCTTTTGTGGTTCCACACAAATTTTAGGATTCTTTGTTCTAGTTTTATGAAAATGCCACTGGTATTTTGATAGAGATTGCATTGAAGCTGTAGATTGCTTTGGATAGTATGGATATTTTTAACAATATTAATTCTTCTAAGCCATGAGCGCAGTATATCTTTCCATTTATTTGTGTCTTCTTCAATTTCTTTCATCACTGTCTTATAGTTTTCAGAGTATGAGTCTTTCATCTCCTTCTTTAGATTTATTTCTAGGTATTTTATTCTTTTTGTTGCAATTGTAAATGAGATTGTTTTCTTAATTTCTCTTTCTGTTAGCTCATTGTTGGTGTAGGGAAATTCAACCAATTTCTGTGACTTATTTTTTTATTCTGCAACTTTACTGAATTCATTTATTGGTTCTAACATTTTTTTTCTTTTAGCAAGATTAGCCCTGAGCTAACATCTGCCACCAATCCTCTTCTTTGTGCTGAGAAAGATTCGCCCTGAGCTAACATCTGTGCCCATCTTCCTCTATTTTATATGTGGGATGCCTGCCATAGCATGGCCTGACAAGCGATGTGTAGGTCTGTACCTGGGGTCTGAACCAGTGAACCCTGGGCCACCAAAGCAGAATGTGCAAACTTAACTACTATGCCACTGGGCTGGCCCAACTTCTAATAGTCTTTTGGTTGAGATTTTAGCATTTTTATATATAGTATCATATCATCTGTAAATAGTGACAGTTTTACTTCTTCCTTTCCAATTCGGATGCCTTTTTTTTTTCTTTCCTAATTCCTGTGGTTAGGACTTCCAATAGTATGTTGAATAAAAATCATGAGAGTGGGCATTCCTGTCTTGTTCCTGATCTTATGGGAAAAGCTTTCAAATTTTCACCATTTAGTATAATATTAGCTGTGGGTTTGTCATATATGGCCTTTATTATGTTGAGGTACATTACTTCTATACGCACTTTGTTGAGAGTTTTTATCATAAATGGATGGTGAATTTTGTCAAATGCTTTCTGTGTATCTATTGAGATGATTATGTAAATTTTATGCATTGTTTTGTTAATGTGGTGTATCACATTGATTGATTTGCAGATGTTGAACCACCCTTGCATCCCCAGAATAATCCCACTTGATCATGGTGTGTGATCCTTTAGTGTATTATTTAATTCTGTTTGCTAATATTTTGTTTAGGATTTTTACATCTATGTTTATCAGCAATATTGACCTGTAATTTTCTTTTTTTGTGGTGTCTTTGGTTTTGGTATCAGGATAGTACTGGTCTCATAAAATGAGTTTGGAAGTGTTCCTTCCTCTTCAATTGTTTGGAATAAATTGAGACAGATTGATTTAAGTTTTCTTTAAATGTTTGGTAGAATTCACCTTTGAAGCTGTCCTGGGCTATTGCTTTTTGGGAGTTTTTAAATTACTGATTCAATTTCATTACTTTGATTGGTCTGTTCAGATTTTCCATTTCTTCATGGAAGAAGTCTTGGAAGGTTGTGTGTTTCTAGGAATTTACCCATTTCTAGGTTTTCCAATTTATTGGCATATAATTGTTCATACTAATCTCTTATGATCCCTTGGATTTCTGTGTTAGTGTAACTTCTTATTCATATCTTATTTTATTTATTTGGGCCTTCTCTCTTTTTTCTTGATGAGTCTAGCTAAATGTTAATCAATTTTGTTTATATTTTCAAAAAATGAGCTGTTAGTTTCATTGATCTTTTAAATTTTTTTTCTTAGCCTCTATTTCATGTATTTCCACTCTGATCTTCATTATTTCTTTTCTTCTACTAACTTTGGGCTTGTTTGTTCTTCTTTTTCTAGTTCTTTTAGGTGTAAAGTGAGATTGTTTATTTGAGATTTTTCTTGTTTCTTGAAGTAGGCCTGTACTGCTATGAACTTCCCGCTTAGGATTGCTTTTGCTGCATTCTATAGATTTTGGAAAGTTGTGCTTCTATTTTTATTTGCCTTAAGGTAGTTTCTGATTTTCATTTTGATTTCTTCATTGACCCATTTGTTGTTAAGTAGCATTTATTTTTCTTCCAGTTTTCTTCTTGTAATTGATTTTTAGTTTAATACCATTGTGGTCAGAAAAGATGCTTAATATGATGTCATTCTTCTTAAGTTTATTAAGACTGGTTTTATGGCCTAACGTGGTGTATCCTGGAGAATGTTCCGTGTGCACTGGAAAATAATGTGTATTTGACAGTTTTTGGATAGAATGCTCTATATATATCTATAAAGTCCATCTTGTCTAATGTGTTATTTAAAGCCAATGTTTCCTTATTGATTTTCTGTTTGGATGATCCCTCCATTTATGTAAGTGAGGTATTAAAGTCTCTGACTATTATTGTATTACTATCAATTTCTCCCTTTATGTTTGTTAATATTTGCTTTACATATTTAGGTACTCCTATGTTAGGTGCATAAGTATTATGAATTTCATATCTTCTTTTTGGATTGACCCCTTTATCATTATGTAATGCCTTTCTTGTCTTTTGTTGCAGTCTTTGTTTTAAAGTCTATTTTGTCTGATATGAGTGTTGCTACCAGTCATCTTCTCATTTTCATTTGTATGGAATATCTTTTTCCATCCTTTCACTTTCAGTTTGTGTGTCTTTAGATCTGAAGTGCATCTCTTATAGGCAACATATAGATGGATCTTGTTTTTTTCATCCATTCAGCCACCCTATATCTTTTCTTTGGAGTGTTTAGTTCATTTACATTTAAAGTAATTATTGATAGATATGTACTTACTGTCATTTTGTTAGTTTTTTTCTGGTTGTTTTTGTAGTTCTCTGTTTCTTTCTTCTTCTGTTGGTCTCTTCACTTGTGGTTTGGTGGTTTTCTTCAGTGTTATGTTTGGGTTCCTTTCTTTTTATTTTTTGTGTATCTATTGTAGGTTTTTGGCTTGTGGTTACAATGAGATTCATATATATCAACCTATGTATATAGCAGTCTATTTTTAAGGCAATAGACTCTTAAGTTCAAATGCCTTCTAAAAGCCCTACATTTTTACTTCCCTCCCACACGCCTTTTATGTTTTGTTGTTGTTTTAAAGATTGGCACCTGAGCTAACATCTGTTGCCAATCTTCTTTTTTATCTCTTCTTCTCACCAAAGCACCCCCCCCCCAACACCCAGTACACAGTTGTGTGTCCTTCTAGCTCTGCTATGTGGGATGCCACCTCAGGATGGCTTGATGAGCAGTGCTAGGTCCACACCCAGGATCCGAACTGGTGAAACCCTGGGCTGCTGAAGCATAGTGTGCAAACTTAACCACTCAGCCACAGGGCCAGCCCCACATTTTATGGTTTTGATGTCATATTTTACATCTTTTTATTTTGTATATCCCTTAACTAGTTATTGTAGTTATAGCTGATTTTACTACTTTTGTTTTTTAACCTTCATACTAGCTTTTTAAGTGACTGATCCATTCCCTTACTGAATATTTGCCTTTACCAGTGAGATTTTTTTGGTCATACATTTTTGTATTTCTAGTTATGGCCTTTTCTTTTCCACTTAAGGAAGACCTTCTAAAATTTCTTATAAGGTCAGTTGAGTGGTGATGAACTCCATTAGTCTTTGCTTGTCTGGGAAAATCTCCTTCAATTCTGAATGATACCCTTGCTTGGTAGGATTTTCTTGGTTGTAAGTTTTTTTCTTTCAGCACTTTAAATATATCATGCCAACCCCTCACCACCACCTGCAAAGTTTCTTCTGAAAAATCAGCTGATGGTCTCATGGGTGTCCCCTTGTATGTGATTTGTTTTTCTCTTACTGCTTTTATGATTATCTCTTTATTTTTTACTTTTGTCACTTTAATTATAATATGTCTTGGTGTAGTTCTCTTTGGGTTCATCTTCTTTGGGACTCCGTGCTTCTTGCACCTGGATATCTGTTTCCTTCCTCAGGTTAGGGAAGTTCTCAGCCATTATTTCTTCAAATAAATTTTCTGCCGCTTTCTTTCTCTCTTCTACTTCTGGGACACCTATAATGTGAATGTTACTATGCTTGATGTTCTCCCAGATATTCTTTAAAATATCCTCATGTTTTTTACATTTTCTTTCTTTTTGCTGTTTTGATTGGGTGATTTCTGCTATTTTGTCTTCCAGATCACTGATCCATTCTTCTGTATTGTCAAATCTGCTGTTGATTCCCTCTAGCATATTTTTCATTTCAGTTATTGTATTCCTCAGCTCTGATTGTTTCCTTTTTATATTTTCTAACTCTTTGTTGAAGTTCTTACTGTGTTCCTCCATTCTTTTCCCAAGTTCAGTGAGCCTGTTTATAACCATTACTTTGAATTCTTTATCAGGTAAATTACTTATCGCCATTTCATTAAGGCTTTTTCCTGGGTTTTATTTTGTGCTTTTGTTTGGAACATATTCCTCTGCCTCCTCATTTTGTTTGACTTTCTGCATTTGTTTTTTTGAATCAGGTGAAACAGCTACCTCTCACAGTTTTGAAGGAATGGCCTTGTGTAGGAGCATCCTTTATATATACTGTGTGTGCCAAGTGTTTGGCAGGCTGGCTGGAGCCGGAGTGGGCCAGGGGTCTGGGGTGTACTAGGGCAGCCTTAGCAGGCTGGCTAGAGTGTCTTGACTGTGTTCACACCTACACTATCAAGGTGGAGGGGGAATGCAAAAAATAGTGCTCACTGGTGCCTCCAACCCTGGAGAGAGTTCTAGAAGTTCCCTGCTCACTTGGCAGATGCTCTAGGGTTAGTAAATGGTTTTCCTTCTCACATAATTTAGATGCCCTTTAAACTGATATTTTTTCATGGTGTCCCAGGGCAGGAAGCCTGTGCATGGGCCCCTCACAGTGATAACCTTACCTGCTGTAGGTCACCACATTGGGGTGGGATTGTGGTTAGTACCAGGTCTTTGTTTCTTCTACCCATCTCTCTGTGGTCCCTCTATCATTTGTTGTGCAGAAGCTGTTCAATCAGCCCTCTCTTCTTCTTCAGGAGGAATTACTTTATATATAGATTTAGATTCAGTGTATCCATGGGAGGAGGTGAGTTCAGGGTCTTCCTACTCTGCCATCTTGGAGTTAATCTCCCCAAATCCTTTAAATTCAATCTTGGCAATGTCTCTCACATCCATGTTTTTTTCTTTCTACCTTCAGCATGACCAACTTAATTCAGACTCTTGCAGTCTCATACCTGAACTAATTGCAGCAACCTTTAGCTGATCACATCTCTCTCTATCCTTCCTGCTCTATCTTTTACATTTCTACCAATATTGTTACTAAAATACTGTTTTCATAGTGTCGTCCCTATTATCAAAATCTAATCATCAAATAGAATGAAGTGCCAACACTTTAGCCTGGCATTCAGCACACTTCATGGTAAATTATGAATCTACCATTTCTGACATTAATCCTGCAGCCTCTCTAGGATCCCTGCTTTTTAAGTAAACTAATCCAAGAACTGTCTCTGAATGCATATTGAACCATCTTGACATTACACTTTTGTTTCTACATTTGACTTTCCCCCCGCCCAAAAGTTTTCCTTGTTCTTTGTCTCTATAAATACTATCAGTAAAAAAAAGAATCCAGTTCATATTCCTTATCTATTTTGGAGTCCTCTGTAATGATCCAAGTTATAAGTTGTCATTCCTTCCCAAATTCCATTTTTTAATATATGAAACTCTTTTGTCTAATATTAATTGCTTTTTCATATGTGTAGAATATCTCTACCAACTTATTTGCTTTTCTCCCAGTCTTTGCATTTCTTTCTGTCCTACTTAGTGCCTGCCTAGTGTTCTTTTCAAAATATGTGTATTGACTGATTTTTTTCCTATTATAGTAGTTTTGTGATTATATGTAGTTTCCTCAGGCAGGAAGCCTAAGTTTGGATATAGATACCACATCTATATATTGATCTTATTACATATATTCACTGATATATCTATAAATACCTATGTATCAAGGAAATTCCTTTAAATGAATAAGAATGCCAATAGCTATGAAGTCTGCCTTTTCAGGAAATTTCCTTGACTCTTTACTTTTCACATTTCATTCCTGAGATATTCGGAAAAATCCTTAACCCTGAGATTCTTTTCCATGTTATTTCTAATAATGCTTGGATTTGTTGATCTTTATAGCCTACTCTTAATTACATTAAGATATTTACAGTTGGTGGCATGCTCATCATGACAAATTGGTTTTTTGCTTTATCATTTCTATACAAAGCTTTATTTCTGAACTGTTTGATTATTGTAATTTTATATGTTTTGTAAAAAGTATGTCTTTGTTCAAGTAAAAATTGTGCTATGGGGTTGATCCAGCATATGGTATTGATCATTTTATACTGAGATTTTCCCACTTGGTTATATCCTGCTGGGAGTATTTCGGTTAAAGATTGCAGAGGGAGAGCATAGATGTTGCAAAGGGAGAGTACAGGTATGCTGAGGACTTTTTCTTTACACTTGACTTTGCTTTCCTTTCTCCTCTTTAAATTGCATGCTAATTTTCACGTGTCAAAATATATGTAGGTGCTCCTAGGTTGGGCTCTGGCCTTTGAACTCTGACTGCTCTGGGTTTAATAACTCTATCTGCTGCTTACTAGCTGTTCCATTTTGGGCAAGTTACTATATATCTCTGTGCCTCAGTTGTCTTGTTTACAATATGGAGATCTAGGACTCTCAGGGAAGTTTTGAGCATTAAGCAAGATATTACTTGTAAAGTAGTTAGCAAGGCCTGGTCATATAGTAATTAGTTAATAAACTTTAGCTAATAATCTTAGCACACTCCTAACTTAGACAACTTTAGTTAGATCATTATATTTATTCCACCAAAATGAAAACACAAAGAAGTCTTAAAAATACTGTTGTTTACAGCGTGAGGGAGATGTCAGCTTTCCATTTCCAGAGAGCTGTGCGAATAGAGGAGCTACTTACATCCCTGAAGGGAGTTTAAGTGCAAGTTTCTTAGACTGTGTGAGATGGACCTAGTGTCCTCTTAAGGCCCTTTCTAGTCCTTAAAAAAAGAGAAATTAGATGTTTATTAAATAAAGTGAATGTAGATGAGTACATTGGCTATCTTTGATACTCTTCAAAATGGGCACTTTAGGATTATTTTGAATACTTTAGAGTAAACAGCTTACTATTTTAATACTGCCCTTGAAATGTACATGGCTTACTAAGTTGAAAAAACGTCTAAAGTTTTCTAGGTTAAGTATTAAAATTATTGGAATTATTCTTTAAAATGCTTTATATATGCATATGTAATATGAATATATGTGTGCATATATATGAATGTGTGTATATAGATTTGGTAATGACCATTTTATTAGGCCAATAACTTAAGAGTATTTGATAATACTTCATCCATACATATTTCAAAGGTGTATAAATTATATACATTTTTATTTTAACCTTATAAATATTATTCACAAGTTAAACCACTAAAATGAAGAATTCATATTAATAGCCTTTTATTAGAGCTTGAACATTATTTTTTAAATATTTATTTCTTAAAAACAAAGTATTGGCAATAACCGTAGTTGTCACTATAGCAAAAGAAACCAGCCATTCAGAATGATACTTTTTTCCCCTAGGAAATTTTACAACATTGTAAGAGAAATTATAGACTAATTTGTTGAAGCTTAATGGGTCCATCTCCCTGCTTTGAGAAAAGCACTCCTCATTTAAATCAACCTCTTAACTCTGCCTGAAACATCTTTGGAGTAGGAGATTTGTGGTCTTTCTGGGAAAGTATTTCTATTTTTTATAAACCTAAAAGTCAAGAAGTTCTTTTGTAAGTACGATCAAAATTCCATCTTCTACATTTTGAATCACTTATTTTTACTCAGTGTCCAGAAAAATCAATCATCTGATTACATATTTTATCACCCAAAATTTTATTAATTACCTAAATAATTTATCTATTTATGAAATAGAAATAAAAATATCCGCTTTATAAAACTGATGGTGAACATGAAAGAAAGCATTATAGACATTCCTTTATTTGTTTATTAAATAGATTTAGTTGAGCATCTGCTATGTACTACGCATGGTAGTTACAAGACAGACAATGTCTTTGCCCTGATGGTGCTTACAGTCTAGCAAATTTATACAGATTTCCACACATTGTAAAGCTTGAATTACTATGAGTAAGAAGTATAAATATTATTACTTTCTTTGGCCTAATAGATTGTGATGAAGCCCTTTAGCTTTCTCTTTACTAGAATATAATAATAGATATTATCAGCTATTTTCCACCTAGCATCTATTTACTCTTTTGGTAATAGCTCCCTGATAATCCTCTAGGATGTGGCTCCATTTCACTTTCAGTTCATGTAGTTTGAGTGACACTGATTCCTCTTCAGCCTACAAAGTTAAGTGTGAGAACTCAGGTCTGGTTAATTATGATTTTATATTCTTAGGTCTACACTGTCATCACATACCAGACCCTCCGTGATCTTTTCCTGCTTCCCACTTGGACCTAATCTCTCGCTGCTACCTACCTCATACTACACATATATACATGTTGGTGTTTATTGTTTCCGTGGTTTTTGCTTATATTTATCTTTCTACCTAGAATGTCCTTCTCCAGCCTCTTCCTTTGTCAATTCTATCCATCCTTTTAGACCTAGGTAGGCAGCTTTCCTCTAAAAGGCTTTCCTGCCCCCTAGTTAGGTAAGATGTCTCTTTTGAGAGTTTCCTTAGTCTTTGGACAGTTCTCTACGCAATTATGTGTTGTTTTCATAATATTCTATCCATGTCTATATTCTCCACTTAGGTGGTACACTTTTGGATATCTGAATTTTCATCCTTATGTATTTCCAGCACCTTGTTTTATGTCTGGGACCCTGGTTGCTTGATATAGGTTTGTTGACTGAAAGCCCTTAAAAACATGATGGCAGAAACCTATCTTTCTGTACAGGCCTTTGTTGAATTTTATAGTCCTGAAGAAGAGTAGTTCAAATGACTATGTGCTGATTCATTCCAACATCCCCACCCTTTGTGTCTCTGAGAGGAGAACTGCATTCATTAGTTTCCTCAGGTTTGCCTTAGGAAATAATATCCAGACTTCATTCAATGACTATTTATTGAACTATGAAGGTTCCCTTGATCATGCAATCTTGCTGTGTTCTTTTTCTCCTCCAGCATTTACAGCCTGGGCTATTAATCATATACTATCTTGTGGGATTCCTTTTTTGTAATGCATTTTTGTGTAGTACTTAGTCTATTATTTGATATTTTACATGCTTACATGTGAATAGGAATATTCATTCCTTAGCATATTTATTTTTTATTTATTATAATGTTTTTTGTGAATACCTTATAATTCACATCATTTTTCTTTTTGCACAATATAGCAGTTTGGGTTCTATTTATGCTAGCAACAGAAACTGGTGGATTTAAGGACAAACACAACTTACTGGAAGGCTATCAGAGAACTCAATGTATTGGTGGGGGGCCTGGAGAACCAGGCTTGGAACAGAAGAGAAGCAGTCCCAGAAGTTGTCTGTGGTAGAAGACTGTAGGACAGTGTTGCACAGGAACCATCACTGGTAATAATGAACTCTCCTTCTTTCCTCCATCCACTCTTACCCTGACAAGACTCAGTGCTCTGGGAGAACATGGCCAAATTCAGGTCATGTGCTTGCTCCTCAGCTGTCTAGAATTATGAGTGGGAGAAAATGAAAGTAAAAGCCTCCAGGATTACTTGGGCTTTTAGTAGATACCAGGATTTATAAAGGTAGTTGGGGAATTCTCAGGAAAGGAATGGATCCTGGGTAGTTAAAAAAATGATAAATAAGTATTAGCACTTATAATTAGTTGTTCACACAGACTTGCGATCAAATCCTAGCATTGACAACGACTAACTGAACGGCCTTATACAAATTTCTTCATCTCTGTGGGTGTCAATTTTTCTCCTCTATAAAATGGAGACACCAGTATTTAGTGTTACATGATGGTTTAAGTATTAAACTAAATAAGGTGTCATATGAAAGGTGCCTATTACAGTGTCTATCCCATAGTAGGTGCTCAATAAATGATAGCTATTATTGATTGATCTATGTGCACATAGTATGAGGCTATTCTATGTAGTGAGGGAAGGAAGTAGCAATTATTGTCTCCACCCTTGAACAGTTTGTAGTTTAATCAGAGAGAAAAGCAAACATGTGATTTAATTTAATCCTCACAACTACCTTGTGAATTAGGCAGAGGCATTTTTATCATCTCTATTTTCCATATGAGAAATCAGAGATTTGGAAAAGTTAAGCAACTTGACAGTGGTCACACAGCTTAAGTGGCAGAGCTGAGGCTGTGGCCAAGTTTTCCTGGATCCAATCCTTTTTACATTTTAGGAGAAAAGTATAGCTAAGTTCAGGATAGAGTTACTCAATTCAGTTACAATCAGAAAATTTTATTGAATTCCTACTATGACAATCTGATATGCTAGGTGCTATGGGGGAAAATAAATATAATTCATATGTAGTCCCTGGTCTCAAGAGGGTTACAATCTAGGAAGAAAGATGGACATATATGCAACTTACTGAAAGACAAGGTAATATGTGATAAATGCTGTGTTTTTCATTTAGTTCTTTTAATAAACATTCATTGAATGTGTCTGGCTCTGTATTAGGTCTAAGGATTCAGTGGTAAAAGAATAAGCAACCTGTTCTCAAGGGCTTAAATTTTGTTGGAAAGAGACAGGAAACACAAAGCAAATATATACACGTAAGATAATTTTAGCTATTGATAGCAATGCATGCTAGAAAGAAAATGCAGAGTTTTGTGACACTGAGTTGATGTGGGCTAATTTCAATGAATAGTGCTTCTGAGGGCCTGAAGAAGTCAGTCATGTTAAGACATGTGAGAAGAGTATTTCAGGCAGAGGGAATGAGAAGTGCAAAGATGATGAGGTGGGGATGAACTTGGAGTTTTCAAGAATGAAAATAAGACTGTGTGGCAGGAGCATAGAGAGAAGGGAGGATGCAGCAGAGTAACATGAGATCTGGAGACGTAGATAGGAACCAAAAACAATGCAGAGCCTTGTACATCATGCTTAGAGTGTCTAGTTTATTATTCTGAGTTTAGTGGAAGCCCCTAAAGATTTAAGCAGGGAAGTGATATTGTTTAATTTGTTTTATAAAAAGATCACACTGCCTACTGTGAAGAAATATGTTCACCAAGGCACTGAGAAGAGAAAGAGTGATATTACTTCAAAAAAAAGTCTGGGAAGGCATCAAGAAGGAGAGAGTGCTCTGACAAGTGAGATGGGTGGGTTAGGCATTCCAGGAAAATGGGAACCATCATCATAGGAAGAGAGTTTAGGAAATATGAAGCATATTTGGGCAAGAGTGAGTTTTCCAGTGTGGCTGAAGCATCCAACATGTGGTGAGGTTAGAATGAGATGGGACTAGAGCTGAAGGTGGGTGCCAGGCTGTGTCTTGACTACATTCTGTAGGCAACTCAAAACCATTCTGTGTTTTAAAAGATAATGCTGAGACTGTGTCTGTGAAGGATATTAGAGGCGGCAAGAAGATTATTCACGAGGTTTCTGCAATAGGTCATTTGAGAGGTGGCAAGGGCCAGACAGTGAGAATGGAAAGGAGGAGACAGAGGCAAGAGCTACTGACATGAAGAGCTGACAGCACTTGGTGATGAATTGGATATAAGTGGTAAGGGGGAGGGAGAATATAAAGACAGATATAAGGCAAGTTGGGAATGCCCTTTTCTGTGAGAGGAAGGTTGGAAGATAGGGTGGAGATTTCAGTTTGAACAAGCTGAGCATAAGGTTTTGGCTGGACTTCACATGATGATGCAAGAGAGACAGAAGGAAAAGTAGGGCTGGAGCTCAGGAATTTGGCCTTTAAGAGCATACTTATTCCAACTAATTTCTTATAATCTGTGAAAAGTTCAGTGAATTTTTAGATATTTTCTATTTTCAAGAAGACAAGTTGCACAAGCATGTTTCAGAACCAACTGACATTTTCTACCAAAGGAAAAGGTTTTCTTCAAAAAACAGGATGTTCAGTAAAGAGGAAGCTGGTTGATGATTTCTACTTCCTTTTCCTACTTTGGAAGCTGTTCAGGCCTGAGGAATAACGTTAGTGAAGATTATAAGAGAGCCTTAGTGTCATAAGGAAAAAGATCTTGTTAAAATAATCTGTAGTTGGTAATGAAGAGATAGACTATCTCTTGTATCCCCAAAGGAGGTAAGAGGAGACAGTAGGAGAAAACAATATTTTTCCTAGAATTTATGTTTGATTATTTTGATAATTCTAGCAAAATATCACACACAAAAAAACTAGGTCTATGGGCAATATAAAGGCTAAATGAGAAAAAAACAGATATCAATAAGAGAGAAGGACACTCTTTTTATGAGCACTTAAAAAGTTTGAATTTCAAGTAAACAGCTCTCTGTAGTGCTAAGTTGAACAAAATAAAAAACAAAATGGAAGGTTTATGTCTAGTACTAATCACAGTGTGAGTAAAAGCCTTGTTCTGTTTTTTTTTTTTTTCTCTTTGCTTGCTTAATCAAGAAGGAATCACACTGCTGGGCCTCAAAAGGTGTCTCCTACATAAAGCCTCTTCTCCAAGCTCAGGAGACATAGCTGACCCATCCAATACATAGATATAACCACAGAGAAAGAGGGAAAGTGAAGAGGCAAAGGAATACATTCCAAGCAAGGAAACAGGAAAACACCCCAGGAAAAGTACTAAATTAAACAGAAACAATCTACCTGACAAAGAGTTTAAGCAAAACGTCATAAGGATGCTCACTTATCTTGGGAGAATAATAGATGAACACAGTGAGAACATCAACAAATAATTGGAAAATAGAAAAAAGAATCAATCAGAATGAGGAATACAATACTGGAGATGAAAAATTCACTAGAGGGATTCAATAGCAGAGTGAATGATTAGAAGAACAGACCAGTGAGCTGGACTAAAGACTAGAGGAAATCATCCAAGCTGCACAGATAAAAGAAAAAAGAATTAAAAAGAATGAGAACAGTCTAAGGAAAATCTGGGACAACATTGAGTGCACTAACATTCATATTATAGGTGTCCTAGAAGGAGAAGAGAGAGACAAAGTGGTTGAGAATCTGTTTGAAGAAATAATAGCTGAAAACTTTCCTAACATACAGAAGAAAACAGACATCCAAGTACAGGAAGCACAGAGAGCACCAAACAAGAGACACCCAAAGAGGTCCACACCAAGACACGTTATAATTAAAAAGTCCAAAATTAAAGAGAAATAATCCTAAACACTGCAAGAGAATGGCAACAAGTGACATACAAAGGAAACCCCATAAGGCTATCAGCTGACTTCTCAGCAGAAACCATACAGGCTAGAAGGGAGTGGCGTGATATATTTATTTAAAGTGCTAGAAGGAAAAAACCTACAACCAAGAATACTCTCCCCAGCATGGTTATCATTCAGAATGGAAGGAGTGATAAAGAGTTTCCCAGATGATCAAAAATTGACAGAGTTTATCACCAAGAAACCAGTTTTACAAGAAATGCTAAAGGGACTTATTTAAGTAGAAAGGAGAAGATCACAAATAGGAATAAGAAAATTATCCAAAAAGCAATAAAATCACTGGTAAGGGCAAAAATACAGTAAAGGTAGCAGATGAGCCACCTATGAATAGAACGTGAAGATCAAAAGACAAATGTATTAAAATTACCTGTTTCAATGATAAGAGGGTAATGCATACACACACAAAAGAAGAGGTTAGATATGATATCAAAAACATAAAATGTGGGCAGAGAGGAGTAAAAGAGTATAACTTTTATATTTTAATTTTTAAAGATTGGCACCTGAGCCAATCTTCCATTTTTTTTCTTCTTCTTCTTCTCTCCAAAGCTCTGTAGTACATAGGTGTATATTGTAGTTGTAGCTCCTGCTGATTGTGCTACACAGGATGACACCTCAGCATGGCCTAGATGAGCAGTGTCATGTCTGCACCCAGGACCCGGCAGGTGAAACCCCAGGCCACCAAAGTGGAGCATGCAAAATCAACCACTTGGCCACAGGACCAGCCCAAAGGGTAGAGATTTATTTGTTCATTCATTCGTTTGTTTATTTTTCCTTCTTCTCCCCAAATCCTCCCACTACATAGTTGTATATTCCAGTTATGGCATGTGGGGGACAGCCTCAGCATGGCTTGATGAGCAGTGCTAGGTCTGCACCCAGGATCCAAACTGGCAAAACCCTTGGCCACGAAAGAAGAGCATGCAAACTTAACCACTGCTGGCCAGGGTAGAGCTTTTAGAAAGAGGTCAGACTAAAGAGACCATAAAGGGGCCATTCCAGTGGTGTAGTGGGTAAGTTCACACACTCTGCTTTGGTAGCCTGGCATTCCCCAGTTCAGATCCTGGGTGTGGACATATGTACCACTTATCAAGCCATGCTGTGGCATGCATTCGACATATAAAGTAGAGTAAGATGGGCACGGATGTTAGCTCAGGGCCAATCTTCCTCAGCAAAAAAAGAGGAGGATTGATGGCAGGTGTTAGCTCAGGCCTAATCTTCTTCTTCAAAATAAATAAATAAAATTAAAAAACTATCAACTCAATATAATTGCTATGTATGTAGACTAATATCTATGAACCTCATGGTAATCACAAACCAGAGAACTATAACAAATACACAAATAATTAAGAGAAAGGAACCCCAACATAATACTAAAGAAAGCCATCAAACCACAAGGGAAGAGAGCAAGAGAAAAGAAAGGAACAGAGGAGAACTACTAAAACACCCAGAAAAAAGTAACAAGATGGCAATAAGTACCTATCTATCAATAGCTAGTTTAAATGTCAATAGACTAAATACTCCAATCAAAAGGCATAGGGTGGCCTATTGGATATAAAAACAAGATCCACATATATGCTGCATACAAGAGATACACTTCAGACTTAAAGAAACTCACAAACTGAAAGTGAAGGGATGGAAAAAGATACTCCATTCAAACAGCAAAGAAAAGAAAGCTGGGCTAGCAATACTTATATCAGACAAAATAACTTTAAAACAAACACTGTAACAAGAGACAAAGAAAGGCACTACATAATGATAAAGGGAACAATCCAACAAGAGGACATAACACTCGTAAATATCTATGCACCCAACACAGGAGCACCTAAATATATAAAGCAATTTATTAACGGACATAAAAGGAGAAATAGTAACAAAATAATAGGGGGATTTTATACTCCACTTACACCAATGGATAGATCATCCAAACAGAAGATCAATAAAGAAACATTGGTCTTAAATGACACATTAGACCAGATGGCCTTAATGGATATATGTAGAACATTCCATCCAAAAACTGAAGAATACACATTCTTTTCAAAGACACATGGAACATTTTCCAGGATTGATTACATATTGGGCCACAAAACAAGTCTCAATAAATTTAAGAAGATTGAAGTAGTACCAAGAATCTTTTCTGACCACCAAGGTATGAAACTAGAAATCAACTACGGGATGAAAATCAGAAAATACTCAAATATGTGGAGATTAAAGAAAACGCTACTGAAAAACGATTGGGTCAATGAAGAAATCAATGGGAAAATCAAAAAATACCTGGAGACAAGTGAAAAGGAAAATACAACACACCAAAATCTATGGGATACAGCCAAAGCAGTTCTGAGGTATAAGTTTATAGCAATACAGGCCTACTCAACAAACAAGAAAAATCTCAAGTAGGCAATCTAACAGTGCACCTAAAGGAAATGGAAAAAGAAGAACAAGCAAAGCCCAAAATCAGTGGAAGGAAGGAAACAATGAAAATCAGAGAAGAAATAAATGAAATGGAGACTAAATAAACAATAGAAAAAAATCAATGAAACCAAGAGCTGATTCTCTGAAAAGATAAACAAAATTGACAAAACTTTAGCTAGACTCACCAATAAAAATAGAGAGAAGGCTCAAATGAATAAAATCAGAAAGAGAATAAATTAAAATACACACTTCAGAAATGCAAAAGATTACGAGGGAATACTATGAAAACCTATACGCCAAGAAATTGGATAATCTAGAAGAAATGGACAAATTCTCAGAAGCATACAAGCTTCCAAAACTGAATCAAGAAGAAATAGAGAATTTGAATAGACTGATCATCAGTAAGGAGATTGAAACAGTAATGAAAAGCCTTCCCCAAAATAAAAGTCCAGGACCAGACGGCTTCCCTGGTGAATTCTACCAAACATTCAAAGAAGACTTAATACCTATGCTTCTGAAACTCTTCCAAAAAATTGAAGACGGGAAGCTTCCTAACTCATTCTCTGAAGACAACATCACCCTCATACAAAACCAGACAATGACAACCCAAAAAAAGAAAATTACAAGCCAATATCACTGAAGAACATCGATGCAAAAATCCTCAACAAAATACCAGCAAATCAAATACAACAATACATTAAAAAGATCATACACTATGATCAAGTGGGATTTACACCAGGGATGCATGAATGGTTCAACATCTGGAAATCAAGCATGATACCCCACACTAACAAAAGGAATAATCAAGATCACATGATCATCTCAATAGATGCAGCGGGAGCATTTCGCAAGATACAGCACCCATTTGTGATAAAAACTTTGAATAAAATCAGTATAGAAGGAAAGTATCTCAAAATAATAAAGGCCATATATGACAAGCCTACAGCTAATATCATTCTCAATGGAGAAAAACTGAAACCTAACCCTCTAAGACAGGAACCAGACAGGAATGCCCACTTTCACCACTCTTATTTAACACAGTATTGGAAGTCTTAGCCAGAGCAATCAGGCGAGAAATAAAAGGGATCCAAATTACAAAGGAAGAAGTGAAACTGTCACTATTTGTAGGTGAGTGGTATTATATATGGAAAACTCTGACTTCAAAATATACTATAAATCTATAGTAACCAAAACAGCATGGTACTGGCTCAGAAACAGACACAGATCAGTGGAAAAGAATCAAGAGCCCAGAAATGAACCCATGCATACATGGACTACTAAATGTCGACAAGGGAGTCAAGAACGTACAATGGAGAAAGTAAATTCTCTTAAATAAACGGTGTTGGGAAAACTAGATAGCCACATACAAAAGAATGAAAGTAGACCATTATCTTACTCCATAGACAAAAATCAACTCAAAGTGGATTAAAGACTTGAATGTAAGATTTGAAACCATTAAACTTCTAGAAGAAAACATAGGCAATACACTCTTCATCTGTCTTAGCAGCATTTTTTCAAATATGATGTCTGACTGGGTAAGGGAAACAATAGAAAACATAAACAAATGGTACTACATCAAACTAAAAGCATCTGCACAGCAAAGGAAACCATCAACAAAATGAAAAGACAACCTAACAATTGGGAGAAGATATTTGCAAACCAAATATCCGATGAGGGGTGAAAATCCAAAATATAGAAAGAACTCATACATCTCGACAACAAAAAGCTAAAAAGACAGTTAAAAATGGGCAAAGGATCTGAACAGAGATTTCTTCAAAGAAGATGTACAGATGGCCAACAGGCACTTGAAAAACTGTTCAACAACATTAACTCTCATGGAAATGCAAATAAGAACAACAATGAGATATCACCTCACTCCCATCAAAATGGCTATAATTAACAAGACAAGAAACAATAAGTGTTGGAGAGGTTGTAGACAGAAGGGAACCCATGAGGGTTGCTGGTGGGAGTGCAAACTGGTGCAGCCACTATGAAAAACAGTATGGAGATTCCTCAGAAAATTAAAACTATATCTACCGCATGATACACTGCTGTGTATTTTCCCAAAGAACTGGAAAACACAAGTGCACAAAGATACATTCACCCCATGTTCACTGCAGCATTATTCACAATAGCCAAGACTTGGAAGCAACATAGATGCCCATCAAGGGATGAATGGGTAAAGAAGATACATACACGATGGAATACTACTCAGCCATAAGAAACGCTGGAATCCAGCCATTTGTGACATGTACAGACCTTGCAGAAATTATGCTACGTGAAATGTCTGAGACAAAAAGTCAAATATCCAAACAATGACAAACAAACACACAGCAACAGAGATTGTATTGGTGGTTACCAGGGAGGGAGTGGAGAGGGAGGAGGGCAAAAGGGGTGATTAGGCACATGTATGGCGATGGGTTGTAATTAGTGTTTGGGTTGTGAACATGATGTAATGTACACAGACTTGGAAATATATTAAGATGTACACCTGAAATTTATTTAATGTTATAAACCAATAATACTTCAATTAAAAAAATAATAAAGGCAAACATTCACTTACGGAGAGGATATTAAAGAGCCACAAGAAGGAGATTTCCAAACTGTGTAACCTCTTTGAGTGAAAGTTACAGACAAACTGTCCCGAATGTAGTGAAGACTTAATTGTCTCCTTGGAAGAAGTCCCTTCACAGATAAGGGCAGCTGAGTTCAACAACAACCTGTTTTCACGACATGGGAGAAAAGCCTGACTAAAGGCAATCGTTGAGGCACTTACCTAGAAGATATGAAGCAGCTAGAAGTCAGGGCTGTTCTGCATAGTGTACTTTCCTTGAACAGAGGTTATAGATATTATCTCCCTGCTGTAGTAAAATGTTTAATACTCTCCTGGGAAGATGTCACTTCCAGCTCCTGGCATAGTGAGGTCTGAAATAGTTTCCCCTCAACACATGCCTGTGACAGCCTCTGTGAAGACTTGCTTGGCACTGAATTAAAAGTCCCTTATGAAGATGATGATAAAGAGCCACAAGCAAAAGTTTTTCTAAACCACGTACCAGCAATGTACGAAAGTAAGTGATAATCTGTCCCAGTGGTAGAGAAAGGTTTTCAATCTTTCCTTGGAATAAATCCCTTCACAGCTACAGTCAGCTGAGTTCAGCAGGAACATGCTTTCATAACATGGGAGAGAGAGCCTGAGTGAAGGAAATGAACTGCCATGTGTGTAAAGGAAGTTACTAGGTCGATCCTAAAGAGATATAGGCCGGAGCTTTTCTGCACAGTGTACTTTCTTTGAATATGTGTTATATATATTCTCTCCCAGCAGCAGTGGGATGTTAGAAGATCTCCTGGGAAAATTTCACTCTCCAACTCCTGGCATGGTGAGGTCAGCAAAGCTTTCCTTCATCACATGCGTGTGAGAGCCTGTGTGTAGACTGCTTGGCATTGCATTGAAAGTCACTCATTTATTTGAGCCTTCTCTCTTTTCTTCTTTGTCTTGTTTGTCAATTTTGTTTATCCTGTCAGAGAACCAGCTCCTTGTTTCATTGATCCTTTGTACCATCATTTTTGTTTCAATTTCAACTTCTGCTGAGTTTGGGCTTTGTTTGTTCTTGTTTTTCTAATTCTGTTATGAGTAGTTTAAAATGGTTTATTTGAGCTTTTTCTTATTTGTTAACATGGGCCTTATTGCTATAAATTTCCCTCTTAGGATCACTTTTGCTGTGTCTCATAAGAGTTGGTATGGTGTGTTTTCATTCTTCTTTGTCTCCAAATATTTTTTTATTTGTCTCTTTATTTCTTTGATGACCCATTGGTTCTTCAGTAGCATGTTGTTTAGTCTCCACATTCTTGTTCCTTTTTACAGCTTTTTTCTTGTAGTTGATTTCCAGTTTCATGGCATTATGGTTAGAAAAGATAGTAGATATGATTTTAATCTTCTTAAATTTATTGAGGTTTGCTTTGTTTCCCAATATATGGTCTATCCTGAGAATGTTCCATGTGTGCTTGAGAAGAATGTGCATTCTGCTGTTTTTGGATGGAGTGCTCTCTATATATCTATTAAGTTCATCTGGTCTAGGTTTTCACTGAAGTCCACCATCTCCTTCTTGATTTTTGTCTGGATGATCTATCCATTGAAGTAAGAGGGGTGTTGAAGTCCCCTAGTATTACTGTGTTGTCTTTGATATCTCCTTTTAGATTTGTTAATAGTTGTTTCATGTACTTTGGTGCTCCTGTGTTGGGTGCATACATGTTTATAAGTGTTATGTCCTCTTGGAGGAGAGTCCCTTTTATCGTTATATACTGCCCTTCTCTGTCTCCCTTTACAAGTTATATCTTGAAGCTACTTTGTCTGATATAAGTGTGGCAACATCTGCTTTCTTTTGTTTGCCATTAGCTTTGAGTGTTGTCTTCCATCCATTCACTCTGAGCCTATGTTTGTCTCCAGAGCTGAGATGTGTTCCCTGGAGGCAGCGTATTGTTGGATCTTGTTCTTTAATGCATCCTGGCACTCTATGTCTTTTGATTGGAGAATTCAATCCATTTACATTTTGAGTGATTATTGATATATGAGGGCTTAATATTGCCATCTTATCACACACTTTCCACTTCTTCTGCATAAACTCTTTTTCTTGTCCTGTCTATATTGGGCTACTGATTTGATCAGGTCATTTTCTATGTTGGTTTTCTTCATTTTTCTCTTTGTTTAACATGAATGTTTCTATTCTAATTATTTGTCTGGTGGTTACCCTTAGGTTCATATAAAAAATCTCATAATTGAGATAGTCCGTTTTCTGATGGCCTCTTATTTCGTTAGACTATACTGATTTCATCTCTTTCCTCTTCACCTTCTAAGTTATTTTTGTCATATCTTTTTCCACCTTGTCTTGTGAGTTTGTGGTTAAAATGATGAGGTCATTTTTGTTTTGGTATTTTCCTTTTCTTTATCTTTGATGTTAAAGTTAAGTGTTTACTAACCTGATCTGATAGTGAGCTGCCATTTTCCGATTATTGTCTACCTATTCATCTCCTTGCTCAGGGCTTTGTAGCCCTTTTGCTATTTTTTTTTCAGGTATGACAGCCTTCTTGAGAATTTCTTTTGGGGGGGTCTTATGGCAATGCACTCCCTTAGCTTTTGTTTATCTGCAAAAGGTTTTATTTTTCTGTCATATCTGAGGGAGATTTTCACTGGATAGAGTATTCTTGGCTTCAAGTTTTTGTCTTTCAGGATTTTGAATATATCATTCCACTCTCTCCTAGCCTGTAAGGTTTCTGCTGAGAAATTCACTGAACTCTGATAGAGGTTCCTTTGTAAGTTTTTCTTCCACCTTGCTGCCCTTAGTATATTTTCTTTGTCCTTGGCTTTTGCCAGTTTCACTACCATATGCCTTGGAGTGGGTCTTTTTACATTGACAAAGTTAGGAGAGCTGGAGGCCTCTTTTGCATGGATTTCCAACTCCCTCCCCAGGTTTGGGAAGTTCTCAGCTATTATTTCTTTGAACAAGCCTTCTGCTCCATTGTCCTTCTCTTCCCCCTCTGGAATACTTATAATCCTTATGTTGCATTTTCCTGATTGAGTCAGATATTTCTCTGATAGCTTCTTCATTTGTTTTTAGTCTTAGTTCTCTATTCTCCTCCCTCTGAAGAATTTATATATGACTATCCTCTAACTAACTGGCTGATTCTCTCCTCCATATTGTCAGCTCTGTTGTTTGTGAGATCCAGATTTTTCTTTATTTCATCCATTGTGGTTTTCATCTCCAACAATTCTGATTTGTTCTTCTTTATGGTTTCAATCTGCTTTGTGAAGAAGCTCCTGAATTCATTAATTTGGTTTTTTTGTGTGTGTCTTTTCTTGTAACTTGAGTTTTTTTTTTTATGATAGCTGTTTTGAATTCTTTGCCTTTAGGTTATGGATTTCTGTTCCTTCAGGGTTGATTTCTGGGTACTTGCCACTTTCCTTCTTGGCTGGAGATTTAATATAGCTACACATATTGCTTGATGGACTGGATTTTGCTTCCTCATGGTGATCTTATCTGGTCCCAGCTGCCACGTGCCACCACTGCATGGGGAACAGGCACTGTGTATTCTGGGCCTGGCATGAACAGGGGCTCCCCAGCTCTGGGCACTGATGGCTTTTCTCTCTGAGTGACTGATTGATGACAGATCTGGAGGGGCAGGAGGAAGGCTACCCTCCTTCCCCAGTGCTTCCCACAGCCCATGCTTGGCTCTCTGTCTGGAGCTCTGGGCGATTGCAGGACTGTGCACTTTCCCTTTTTCCAGCCCCCATGCCCTCTCTCACCACTCCATGCACCAAGTGATAGTGGGGCTGGAGTGCTGGACGAGGATGGGGTATCTCTCCTGACCTCTACACTCTCCCCACCACCTCTGCCACGCTCTCTGCACCATGCTCCAGATGATTCTGGGTTTGAGCACTTTCCCTGCTCCCACTGCCAAGCTCTCTGGGCCATACTCCGGCTGATCCTAAGGCTGGAGTGCTGGGCGTGGATGGGGCACCTCTCTCTCCTGTGCACTTTCCCCTTCACTGCTGCCACATTCTCCACACTGTGAACTGGGCGATCCTGGGGCTGCAAACTTTCCCTGCTGCTACTACAATGCTCACTGCACTGTGCTCTGGACGATTCTGGGGCTCGAGTACCAGGCGGGGATGGGGTGCCCTTTTCACCTGTGCACTTGCCACCACCATGGCCCATCTCTCTCCATGGAGCTTCTGGAGATCAACTTCCACTTCCTCCAGAGGATCCAGCTCCACCACCATCTTCAAGCGTGTGGCTGCGTGGGTCTCTCAGACATCTGTTGTGATGCATATATGTCCTCTGTTGGTGTATGAATGTCCTTTTGGTTGTATCTAGAGGGAAGAGGTCAAGGGAAGAGCTCATTATGCCATCATGCTCACATCATTCAACCTACATATACTGTTTTAACGCCTACAACGCACAACCAATATACATTTTAATTCAAAAAATGGCACCCTCATTCATCCAGTTATTCAAACCAGAAATTGTGGTTGCATCCTTGATTTATCTTTACTTCTTACCCCTCACATTGTCCTAAGTCCTATCAATTCTACTTCTTAAGTACTTCAGAATCTGCTGCCTTTGCCACATTCCCCACTGTCAATACCTATGTTGGAGTTGCCATCCTCTCCAGCATAGACTACTATGAAAGCCAGCTCACTTGCTCCCTACCTCTCCTCTTGCTCCCAATCAATCCATTTTCTGCAGGGCTGTTGCAACAATCTTTTAAAAATGCAATTCTGATCACGACACCCCCTTTTGTTTAAAGCCCTTTTATGTTTTTTCATTCTTCTTATGATAGAGGCCCAAATCTTTAACATGGAACTGCACGATTTAGGCTCTGTCTTCCTTGCCAATCTTGGGAAGTCTTACTGGCATTACTGGCCACACAGACAAGGATGAATTCCATTATTTCACTCTCTCAGTTCCTTGTTTCTCTCCCTTAGGCCTTCATCAAACTGATAATTAATCATTTATGTCATACTGTATGTGATTTATTTGTGCCACTATTGGTTTAATGTCCATCTTCCCTACTAAACTGTAAGCTGCTCATAAGCCTAGTTGTTTTCTATATTTCTCCCCACCTACATTCCCAGTGCATAGGTAATGCCTATATTTATAAGATAGAGAAGAAATATTTACTGTAGAAATAAAAGAGGAAAACGTGAATATTTGTCAATCCCCCATAAACAGCTGTTACCGTCATGCATCACTTAAAGATGGGGATGTGTTCTGAGAAATGTGTTGTTAGGTGACTTTGTTGTTGTGTGAACATCACAGAGTGAACTTACACAAACCTAGATGATATAGCCAACTACACACCTGGGCTATATGGTACTAATCTTATGGGACCACAGCTGTATATGCAATACATTATTGACTAAAATGTTGTTATGTGGCACATGACTGTACAGTGAGGATTTGCTCCCACCTAATGCATTTGCACTCTCTAGCAGGGAAAAAGTTATATTAAAGCAATTTTTTAAATTTTTAAGTGGATCTTATTTCCCCTTTGGGAAAGTTCACTTGAATATTCACATCTTCTTCTCCTGCCAACATATCTCAAAGTCGCACACTGAGAAAAAGATCTGAAAAAATTCTGAGAACAGCTGGTTAGCATATTTCTTGATTTTTTAAAAACTTATATAGGAAATAAGTAAAGGTAAAGTCCTGAAGATCAGGCCTGCATATTGTCTTCTCAAAGAAGAGAACCTTAATCTAACCCTTTCAGTTGACTTTGCTTTAAAGAAACCAGCATATGACAAATTCTAGAAAATCTCCCTAAGTAAACGTTATATTTTTTTCAGGAGACCTCAGTTTCTTTTCCACTCTTAATTAAGCAAGCCCAAACCGAGGCTGTTGAAAACCATTCAAGCTTGGTGGAACCATTCCCAAAAGTGGTGTTTGTGTATAGGGGAGGAGGAGGGTAAAGAGTCACTAGGCTATTTTCAAATGCTAATATTATACTCCCAACATCTTTGGTTTATTGCTTATCAGAGCAATTTAAAAGATGAGAATGAGTAGAAAACAATGAACCATTTAAATAGATCATTCAAGCTTACAGTAAAATCTAATCATTAAATCTAATTACAAAGAAAAGGAAATCACTAAAGAAATTATTGCAAGTATATTAAGAACAATACAATAAGGATATTAGAAGTTAAACAAGTGGCTGCCATCTTAATGGCATTATTTGAACAGATGTAAACAAATAAAACACCTGAAAAAGAGGAGGGCAGTGATTTCTGACACCTTAGGCTACCTACCATAAACATATATGCTGCATTATATCAAGCTAACACTACTAAAATGAAGATAGCATACATACTCATTTTTGAGGGCTGCCATAACAAATACAACGGACTGGGCGGCTTAAATGACAGAAATTTATTTCTTGACAGCTCTGGAGGCTAGAAGTTCGAGATCAACCTACGGCAGGGTTGGTTTCTTCTGAGGGCCTCTCTCTTTGGTTTATTGATGGCTAACTTCTTCCACTGTCTTCACATGGTTGTCTCTCTGTGTCTGTCTGTGTCCTAACCTCTTCTTCTAATAAGGACACCTAATCCATGTTGGACTGGGCCTACCAATATGATCTCATTTTGCATTAACTACCTCTTTAGAGGTCCCATCTCCATACTAGGGGTTAGGACTTCAACATACGAATTTGAAGGGACACAATTAAGCCCATAACAGCATATCTGCTAAAAAGATGGTCTCATATTTTCCTTCTACTTCCTATTTCTTATTTTTTTAATTGAGACATAATTCACATACTATAAAATTCACTCTTTTGAAGTGTACAATTATGTTTCATAGGACTCTTTGGGATAGAAATCTGTATATGTTTGCTTCCAGAAGGAAGGCTGTGTTTTCTAAAGTACAAACTTATGAAAATCCAGCATCCTTCATAAAATGATGTGGAGAATTTAGTTGAGACACTGGTGAAAGTGAAAGGGTGTCATATATTTTTAGCAGTTTAATAGAATTTGTATACACTTATCAAATAAAATGGTGAATTCTTCTATTTTTCTACCTTTAATTTCTTACTCATTTAACCCAATGGTTTATTTAAAGTTTGGAAGTCAAATATATATGAGTTTATTTCCCAACTCAACTACCAATTATTAAATGCTAGTGGGGCATCGCCAAGAAAGTACCCATTCCCCCACTAGCCTTCCATAACAGGAAGATGGCATCTGAACAGGTTTCCTCCAGAAGGAAGTACACTGAGGCACGCATTGACATGGGTAAAAGTGGAGCTGAACACAAATGCTGCTAAGCATTTGTCTCATAATAATAGGTCATTATCTTGCCAACTAGAACAGCTCTTTGTTAAAATGTACCTTTCTCCCTGTGTGATTGGTTTGGAAGTTTCCTGTCCTCTTGGATAATAATCTTTGATTTTCTATAACAGAAGAATTAATGTACACTTTCTCCAATAGAAAATCAGGTAGATTGTACCCGCCCCCGCCCCCACCCAACACACACAGAAAGAGAGAGGGAGATTTACACATTTATGGAGGGTAAATTCTCAGCCTACACAGTGAATATAATCTTTTAAAGAAAAATAGTGATATCACATCTGTAGTAATCTTATAAAAGTTGTCTAATTTTTAAAATGAAATATATACTTTATTCATGTTTGCTGTTTGGTTTTACTAACCATACTATTTCCATATCTGATAACCCTTTGCAGAAAAAAATTTCTGCCAAGTAATTTTCTCTTACCAGAAAATTAGTAAGTCACATTGTAACTTTATTGATAGTGAAATATATCATTCTAAGTAAATAGAACTGCCTTTTTCTTAGTCTAGAAACAAGCTATTACACAGCAGCATGCCAATTAATATTTCTGTGTGTTTTCCCACAGGCTGTTGGTATCCATGTGAGAGTAGATAAGGGGACTTAAATTAGCACTTCATTTTCCTTGGTGGCTCTATTAATCCAAAAGCCCACTGAAGTCAACAGGATTTTGCCTATAGCAGAAATGTTGTAATGTTGCACTTAGATTATCTCCATAGGAAAGTACAGCAGAAAAATGTTTTAAACTGGCCCAAATAGCTCAGTTACTTTCAGACACCCAACCTGGTTTATTTTAAAACTTAGAAGTTTCACTAATCTTTAAATTGGTTTTAGCACATCACTGGTAATGCTTATAATAGTGGTATAAGGCATCAAAAAAAAAGATGACTTGTCTAGTTGATATTTAATGAGTTTCCTCCCTTTCATGGAATATTAATTTTCTTTGGTTTTATGGTTCCTTTAAAATTATGTGAGTATACAATAGCTCCCCTGTGTCCCTGACTAGGAAATCACAATGAACCAGTCCTGAAGCCTTTCTTCACTGATCGCCAATGCAGATCTGATTGCTCCAGAGACCTTCCTTCAGTCTCAGGGCAGAAGTAAATGCTTCTCTATGTGGGACACCAATCAGAGTGGCAGGCATTTCCTCTGATCTGACTAATCATCACTGCAGGATGAGAGTGAAGGAAAAAATAGGAAATATTTAGAGACACTTTCTTTCTAAGGGCTGGGACCTTAGTCATTAAATAATTCCCCTGAAGCTCTATCCTCTCACAAAAAAATCTGGTCAAGAACACCATCCGTTAAGATGTCTCTCACCTGGGTATCTGGGCTGTAGAATTAGATATATTTGATGCGGGATCGGTGAGCCGAGGAGTCGAAAGAAAGATTTCTTAGACTCTCAAGATCTGGCAGTAGTGCTCTTTTATTTAGAGAATAGTGTGGAATAGCATGGGGACAGGACCCATGGGCAGGCAGAGCTCCTGCTGCTGCCGCTTCTGCTGCCCCCGCTGGCATGGGGACGGGACCCATGGGCAGGCAGAGCTGGTGCGTGGGGACAGGACCCACGGGCAGTCAGAGCTCCTGCTGCTGCCCCCGCTGGCGTGGGGACAAGACCCATGGGCAGGCAGAGCTGGTGCGTGGGGACAGGACCCACGGGCAGTCAGAGCTCCTGCTGCTGCCCCCGCTGGCGTGGGGACAAGACCCATGGGCAGGCAGAGCTCCTGCTGCTGCCCTGAGTTGAGGGTTAGGGCTAATTTTATAAGGCATGGGTACGTGACTTATTTTTACTGGAAAAAAAGAAAAGATGATGTAAAAAGTCATTAAATGATTTCAGTGCAGATGGGGTCTGGTTATTGTGCGGTCATATAACTTTAGATACGAATCTGGCCATATAGATCGGCATGCAGGTGAGGATGCCCCGGGCTTCTCTCCCTGGGGCAGTCCTAATTCATACCATAAAAAAAGTCCACTGGGTCATATAGTTTGGCATGTAGGCCAGGTCACCTTGGGCTTCTCTAGCTGGGGCAGCCTTAATCCACATCATATTCCATTCTTTTTCCTTCTTTGGGAGAGTTCTTATTTTCTTTCTGTCTCACTGCCCTAATCTGCAAGGTGCTTTTCAGGATTGCTGTGAGGATTAAATACAATGAGACTGGAAATGTGTCGCACACAGTAGCTCTCAAAAAATAGATGACAACAGTCATCTATTAAGCTACACAGGCAGTAGAGAATATCTGATTTACAGAAATAGACTCAAGAAGACAGCACTACAAGTCAAAGGAGAATAGAATGTAGCAGAAAGGACATTGGAAACTGGATTTGAACCAACATTCTCAATGTAATCAGTTATGTCAATAGAGAAAGAAATTTTCATTTTTTTCAAGCTAGAAACATGTCAACACTATTGCTCATACGTTGATATATACATTCAATTTTTCTCTGCTTTTGAAAAAAGTGTTTTGCTTTCTTTATCTCTAAATTTTTCTTCCTTTTTTTCATTTTCTTCTCCTTGTATTTAATCATCAGGTGCTGTATATAAGGCACTGGAGAGCCAGAACTGAATTATGAAGATCCTTAGAGAGTGACCTCAGTCTAATGAAGAAGACAGATATATAAAGCTACTTAGTGGGGGCATACACATTGTGTCCTACTCTTTTCCTTGGTTTTTATTTCTAATTATTTTGCTTTGTTTCTAAAGTCTCAGTTTTAAAAGACAAATCTGATTCAATTGTGTTTAGATCAGAGAACGGACCCAGGGTGCCTAATTCAGTCATTCAGAGATTATTATCCTAGTGCTTAGTTAAAGATTAAAGTTGACTGAGGCTGTCAGGACAACTTTTACTGCTCCAAGAAACAAACCTTCAAGGATTCCTTTTCAGATGCTGAAGAACAACAATTAAGTTGTTGATGACACCATCTCCACCCTCAACAACCATCCCACACCCCAGTGGGGCTCTTCTGCTGGCAAAGTGTGGGGACCCTTATTCCATTCTTACTGACAGTTACTTCTTTCATTACAGCAAGTTTCTATGCCTGTATACCTTATAGTAGATGGTGTGGGGGACTGGAATTGGCCACCCCAAGATATGTCTCTTTGGCATGAGGATTATTTTGGGCTGGTTACTTTTAAAAAACTGCAGACAGGAAAGAAACTCTGAAAAGTAGAATTTACTTACCCTTTGTTAAGAGATATTTACATTGTAAAGGAAATCTCCATCTGTAAAGGTGCCTCCCTCTCTGTACCAGGAAGGAGGGATGACCTTACCTCTAGGAACTCTTACCAATGTAGAAGGCAAGGACTGAAGTCTGCATAATAACCTGACTCTTGTTTACTGTACTTATGTGGTACATGATCCCATGATCGACTTCCACCCCCCACCCCCATCATCCTCCTTTGCCTTTAGCTGAAGATGATATTTAAGGTGGTGGTTTCAGCCATTTTGGCAAGTTGCTCAGGTTGCCTGAGCCTCTCCCATGTATACACGTTATAAAGCTTTGTTGAATTTTCTCCTGTTATTCTGTCTCATGTGAATTTAATTCGTTCTCTGGCCACAAGAACACAGAGCAGGTAGAGGAAATGTCTTCCTCCCCTACAATGGTGAGGAGGCTTTTAAAAAAATTGCACAATTGGACTTTTTCACAGCTTGGCTACATTCTGGCTTGGATGTTCAGTAGTTCTTAAAACAGGCTTTATATCTTTTAAAGTCAATTCCTTTTTATAAATGAAAGGAGAAAGAAGATAGCATTCATGAAATGCCTGTCCAGGTGTAATATATCTCATGAAGGAAACTGAAGACCTAAGACAAAGATCAGCAAACGTAGTCTGTAATTGTAGAGCTAGATAGTAAATATTTTAGGTTTTGTACGCTGTACTCTTTCTGTTACAACTTTGCTATTTTAGCATGAAAGCAACCTTAGACAATATGTAAACAAATGACTATGCTGTGTTCCAATAAAACTTTATTGATGAACCCTGAAACTTGAATTTTATATGGTTTTCATGAGTCATGCAATATTATTCTTCTTTTGATCTTTTTTCAACCAGTTTAAGATGTACGAACTGTTCTTAGCTCAAAGGTCAAATAAAAATAGGAGCCAGGCCAGATTTTGGCTACAGCCCATAGCTTACCAACCCCTGACCTGAGATATAAAGTACTTGTCTAATCTGAACCAGAGCAAGATCCCTATCTTTTCAATTGCAGCTCAATACTCTCTTCACTATGCCCCATACCACTCTATAGCCCACTAAATAAGAGAGATGCTGACAGTGATGTGAGAACAAAATCATGAGAAAATAGGGAGGAAAAATTGAAGACACTTAGCCCATAAAAACAAAGGGCACATTTCCAAGTTTCAATACTCCTTTGATTGGGTAGGTACATAGTCACAGGAGCTGGATGAAGTTGGATAGGTTTTAATCTTATCTTTGAGTTCATTTTAGCTTGGAATCAGTTGGGGAGTAGACAGGAGACAAGTCCTGTTCCAATAGCATGGATTTCAGCAGGAATGGCCACATTAAGTACAAATGGTAGCAATTCAGGAAACAGGGCCATCACCCGTCACCTCATTTTGTTGCCGCCAACATTTTACTCATGCTGCTACCCATCTCTGAAATCTTCTCTATAGTACCATCATCTCAAACTGAGATTCCATCCCGTTTTTAAGAGCCATATTAAATGACTCCTTTCCTTGAATCCTTCTCGGTTTCCTCCACATAGAAGAAATAGCTCTCTACTTTGTCCTCTATAATCATGTTATATTTTGCTCGAGACGTATTTGTGCATCAGATATACAAAAGACAGGTAGCAACTCATCCCTTAAGAAAGGAAGTCCAAGTGGAGACTAGAGAGAATCAGTTCATCAAGGTGAGAAGTGTGGGCTCAGAGCATAGCTCTAGATGGGTACTGACTAAGCTGTAGAAACTGAACTGAAGCCAAAATATCCCAAGGTGTTATAGGTTTAGGAATGTTTCAGTCAATCTTGAAGTTCAATCTGCAGGTATGACAATGTAGTAATGGCTCCAAGCCAAAGCTACAATTTGAGAGTCAACCAGGCTGCAGCCATATTTCCAAAGGTTTTGCTCTTACTGGATAGTGAATAGAGGTTATGCAGAGACTATAGTCCTAGGAGGATCAAAGTCATGAAAACTGAGGCTCAGAACAGAGTTCTCAGACAAATAGGGTAATAGTAATTATAATAACAGTAATAATAATGATAATAATATTGCTAGTAGTCTTGAGTAATTATACCATGAGTGCCACTGTTAGGTATTTTATATGCATTAACTCATTTAATCCTCAAAACAATCTTATGAGGTAGGTATTACTATAGCCCCAAATTTATATATGAAGAAGTTAATCCTTCCAAATCTTGAGTATCGATCCCGAGGTTAAATAGATAGTGTTGGTCTGCTGGAAAAAGGACCCCAACACAAGTATTCCTATAAGCCAGTAGAATTAACCAGATGAATCAACACAAGAGGAGTTAATGAGGACTGAAAATGTAGTTTATCTCTGATTAACCAGTTTTTAGGTACAACTAGAGTAAAGTGTTCTAAAACTATATAGAAGTACGTCAAATGTGTGATTTTCCCCAAATCTTGGGTATGAGTCATAATTCTAAACCCTATTCACAATAAAAGGCTGGAGCTTGTGATAGTCAATTGAGGTTGGCTTAGAAATTACAGCAAATAGGGTGCATAGGTTTGTCCAGTGGGAAAGGTAAATATGCAAAGGCAAGGGAACAAGACAAGAGTTTATAGACGAGACGAGTGAGGGAAAGTAAATTTTATAGGATGTTTGCCAGGTTTCTGGTTTAGATGATTAAATGGATAGTAAAGACTTTCAAATGGGAAGGAATAGTGAATGGTTTTAAATTTCTCAAAGATGCCAAATAATACAAGGACTAAAAAATTAACAGTGACAGCAATTCCACTTCTGAGTATTTATTTGAAGAAAATGAAAATACTAACTCAAAAAGATATCTGCACCCCCATGTTTATTGGAGCATAATTTACAATAGCCAAGATATGGAAACAATCTAAGTGCCCATTGATCTACAAATGGATAAAGAAAACATTATGTATACACACACACACACACACACACACACACAGTGGAATATTATTCAGCCATAAAAAGAATGAAATCTTGCCATTTGCAACAACATGGATGGACTTTGAGGTCATTATGCTAAGTGAAATAAGTCAGGCGGAGAAAGACAAATACATCACGATGTCACTTATATGTGGAATCTAAAAAAGAAAAAAAAGGCTCGCAGAGAACAGAATGATGGTTGCCGGAGGTGGAGGTTGTTGAATAGGCAAAAATGGGTGAAAGGGGTCAAAAAAATTAATGTTGAATTTTTCAGTTAGAAAGTCTTTGGTAACCTTGACTTATACTCTTCTAGTAGAAGGATAGGGCGAGAATGCAGAAGTCCAGGGATTGAATATAAAACAGGAGTGGAAATAATGAGTAAACTCTCAGAAAGAAGTCTCAAGAATCATACCCTATGCCACATGACAAGGCAAGATTTCCTCAAGGTAGAACACTACTTAAAGCAAATATGAGGTCTCTGAAATGTTTTTAAAAATATAAAAGCTTCAAGAGTATATATGCTAACTTCTCTTCAGCCTTAATGTCTCAATTTAGATACCAACTCCTCTAGAAAGACTCTGCTAAGACTGATTGGGAGCCCCTCCAATGTACTCTTACTGCACCTTGTGACTTATAACAATTTAATGCGTATCATGTTTCATTGAAATATCTTATTTTCCCTTTTTGTCTGTTTCATGAAGATAATAATAATACTTGCTTCACAGGGTTACTTAGAGAACCAGTGTTTGACTCACAGGAAGCACCACATCATGTCAGGTCCTGTTATTATCATCATTGTCATCATGATAACTGGATGAATCTAAACTACCTAAGTGAGGGGGAAGTCTTATCCACATTATCTAGAATAAGTAGGAGCTTTCAATAAATATTTGTTGAGTTACTGAATAGGTGGAGAAACACATTTACTAATTATCAATTGATTAATAAATGCCATAGAAATAAACTTTGAAGTTGATTTTGAGATTATTTCCTGCTTTCCCAAAAGGAAGACCAATAGCTGTATACCAGATTGAAAAGGACAATATTTCTCGCCAGAACCATGAAGATCTCTAAGTGCCCCAAATATCTAGTAATTAAGCAAAAGTAAAATTAGCCATCAAAACATTTAAATTTATGCCATAAGAACTTACCTTTCTGAGAAAGCTTCTCTCACAGGGTAGAATTTCCAAGACACTTCAAATCAAAGGGTAGGTGGTTTTGTGAGTATCTTGAGACATAAACCCTCTAGAGAACAATTTGGCAATATCTATCATAAGCCTTAAAAATTCAGCAATTCCTTTCCTAGAAATATCCTAAAATAGTAAGTAAGAACATGAATAAATGTTTGGTTTTAAAGATACTTATAACAACATGGTTTGTAATATTTAAAGACAGAAAACAATCTAAATGTCAATAATAGATTTAAAAATTATTCTACACCTGTACAATGAAACACTGAGCACTTATTTAAATTGATATTTTATATCAAGATTATTATAATGAAAGATGCTCATGAGATGATAGGCTACAAGACAATATGTAGAGTGTAATACCATTTTTGTTTTATTGAGAGGGTATAAATAAAAAGAATAGGGGAAGAGAGAGAAAATTAGCAAAATGATAGTATGCAAGCCCAGAAGCTGGTAATCTTTCCTGGGTACTTACTTCCCTTATTTGTAACCTATCCATTATCTGGTCCTCTCCTTTCTACCTTTTAGAAGTCATCTAAATTTACTGTTGCCTTCATCTCTATTGTCATAATCTTCATTTGGAAATGTCATTATTTTTCAAGTTTTTGTAGAAACTTCCTCCATGGGGAAGAGAGAGAACGGTTTCTTAAATGCCAATCTGAATATGGCATCACATTGTCAGGCCAAGGTCTAAACTCCTTGGCATCACATATTAGGCCATAAAAGCTATGACCCACACCTACCTCCCTCTGCAGTTCATTTCACATGATTCTTCCACGATTTGAGTTGAAACCAAACTGAACTATTTGCATTTTTCCTAAGCTTACTGTGGTCACATCTATACATCTTTACACATGCTGCCTTATCCACCAAAAGCAAATTGTCTCCTCATGTAGTTGCTATTCATCTTTTGTAGAGACAAAGTCATTGTTTTTTTAAAAATCAAACTGACTGTAGACTCTTCAGTTAATGCAGGCATTCATTTCAGTCGTAAACTATAGCTCCACATACAGAAATGGGTAAGGGACAATAGAGGCTAAAATTTTAAGATTTCTGTGAGCTTTTCTATGAAGCTAAACAAGAACCAGAGTGAGTCAAGCAAGTAGCCCCTTGTCTAGCTCAGCACTTTTCCAAGACTTTGGGTAGGCAAAGGAAGGACTTATTTTAGAAGAATGTTGGGAGTCAATTGTTTTGTATAGTATCAAAAGTCGATTTATATTTAGAAGCAATAAGCCTGGCCAGAAAGTGGAGAAGCAAGGGAGTCTTGAGAGAAAAATGGAGATGAGTACTATTGCAGAAAGCCAGAGCTGATGGAGGAGCCTGTCCAGTGAGAAATTGTCACAGCAGAGCGGCCATAGTAGAGGTTGTTGGTGTCCCACCCACATCCCCTTTGATAAGCAAGTATAGGTGCACTCATCCCCCAGCTTCTTGAGCATTGACTGCTAAGAGCTCACAGCTGCACCTTTCTTCTGAAAATTGCCTGTTAACAACAGAAGTTCTTAGTCCAGAAATCCCTGAGAAGTTATACCTTCCTCCCAGAGGTAGCCTGCAGCCAGTGACTAACATAGAGGTACAAAAAGCCTGGTCCCTTATCCCCAGCAAGGATGATACTGTAGTGTCTTTTTCCTTCCAGAGGTCACTATGGAATCAGGTGAATCCAAGTTTATGACTAACTTTTCCCCTTGTCCAATCCTGCTTTCTTCATTCCCTTACAGATTACACTGGAGCCACTCCCTAGAAAATCATTGTCCAAGAATCCCTGTCTCAGGCTCAACTCTTAAGGAACCTAGCCCAGGATTGCTAACCTAGGACTTTTCAAGACCAAGAATGTGTAATACTAAATTTTAAGATATTTTTATTGTAAAGATGAAAACTCTCCCATTAACTTCATCTTCTGAATATTTTGCTGCACACACATATCCATCAAAACACACCCTATAAAAATGCTTTCTATAACTTTTCAGAGGAAATCAAAGATAAATGACTGTTTCATATGGGGTTGGCACAAAACAGTAGGAAAAAACAGCTACAATGAGATAGTTCACTGGAGTTAGGAACTCAGAACGAACCCAAAGCATAAGAATGTAAGTCTGAGAATTTAAGGAAATAATAGGGAGGGATAAGACTACCCACAGAAAATGGGAATTGTAGTAGATGCAGATTGATGCCCTACCCCGCATCCATTAGGCTTGCCTCAGTTTACCTGTAGATGGTTCCCAGCACATGCCTCTTTTATTCTCCCTGAGGGCTTTCTCCTCTACCACAGAGCTTGTTCCACTGCACACAGGTGAAACCAGGAAGTACATTGGAGATAAAGTTCCCAGGGGCAATACTCAACCAGGAAGAGATGGAAGTCATGGATAAATGCCCTGGCCCCTCTGGCCAGATGGGTTCTCAGAGAGTCACCAATGGGACTGAGTCTCAGTTGCCCATACTAATTTGCTCCTTAATAGACCCTTTATTGGCTTTTTTCCCATTCTTGTCTCATTTTTCTCCACTCTCTCACTTGTACTTCCTGGAATTACCTCCCAAATAAATTACCTGTATCCAAATCCTGTGTCATGGTTGGCTTTTGGAGAAACTGAAACTCAGGTAGGAATCAGGCCAATTTTATTTATATGTGCATGTCCTTGAAGAATTAATTCAAATATCACTTTTCTGGGAGGCCTTCTCTGCTCCCACCCCAACCTGTGCTTCCTTATCACTCCATGAATAACTCTCATCCATTGGAATAATGTATGTGTGTGTGTGTGTGTGTGTGTGTGTTCCCTCAAGGACTGTGAGTTCCTTGAAGTCAGAAACCATGTTTTATATTCTTCTATATCCCAAGTACCAAGAGTGCTGCCACTAATTTTGATGAATGTACTGTTAGAATTATTTCTGCTCTTAATAACAACTTATTAGATTGTTAAATATAATAGTGAGAAAAGCTATTCTCATTTCCAATACTTCATTCATGAACCTGGGAATCCTAGCTTTGGAAGAAATAGCACCATACTGAAATATAGCATATTCTATAGCCTGGAGGACATTACCCTAGCCACCTAGCTAGTGATATAACTAAGCATTCAAAAAAACCCATTTAATCCATCTATCAGGTCTGCTGCCTCAGGGTTATGGGGAACATGATAAGATCAGTAAATTCCATAAGCGTGGGTCAATCCACTATTTCACTTCCTGTAAAATTAGTTCCCATGTCAAAAGCAATGCTGTGTGAATTAACATAACAGTGAGAAAGGCATCTGAAAGCTCATGGATGGTGGTTTTTGAAGAAGCATTTTGGGTAGTGGAAGCAAATGCATATTCAGAATTTCTATTCCAAGGGGGGAAAAAAATCACTGCCCTTTTATGATGGAAGTGATCCACACATCAATCTGCCAATAGGTACTGGAAGATCTTCCTGGGAAATAATGCCATATTGGAACTAAGTGTTGGCCCCTGCTGTTGGCAGGTTTGGCACTCAGCAGTGGTTCTATCCAGATTGGCCTTAGAGAGTAGAAATCCACTTTGTTGGACCCATGACCATTTTATTCAAGCATCTACTGGGCAAAAACAGGGTAACTGGTGAAAGAGACTGACTGACATCCACAGAATAAGTGGTCTTGACCACCTGGTTATTAAGAGTCTCCTCTGTTAAGAATGCTCTTTACTGAGCATTCACATGGAACACAAATATCTTCACATTCTATGCCCATTTGGAAACATTCATCTTGTGTGACCTCCTTATCACCAATTTTCCGATCATGTTTTTTTCTAAACTAAACCGTTAGTCATTTCAGGTAGTGTCCATATATTATGCAGAACCATCTGTAATCCAGGCCCAGAAATATTTTTTCTCAGTGGATTGGTCAAAATGAACCACCCAGGAGGCCATAAGTTTGCGTTGAAAGAAAGGAGAAACTATAGAAGGAGTAGGCACCTTGACAATCTGTGTCACCTGCAGATGCAACTCACTTGTGCTTTCAGGACCTGCTCAAGCCTAATCACATACATACCACTTCCACTTAATGATGGACTGAAGCTCTGCATGCCCAAATTTATGGCTTAATGGGTCAGACAACATCTGATTCATGATGGGCAAATCAGGTTACGTGACAACTTGGTGACCCATGATGGTAGTTCAGACTCTGGGACCTAGTAACTAGCTGGAAGTTTCTCAGATAAGAGAGTTGTTATCTGAAGAGGATGGCATGGTATACACCAAAACGCTAAGTGTTTGCACTGTGACTTACCTATAGGGTCCTGATAAAACTTCCATAAAACATTTCTGTTTGCCACAGACATTTCAAGTACCATTAGATCTGCCAGGTTATATGGTCCAAGCCTTAACTTTCCTCTGGGCCCCACTCAAAATTTGTGCCTTTCAAGTTACTCAATAAATGAGATACACGTTATCTATGTAAGATAAAGGTGCCTATGAGACAGAGACATTGAACCTTTTTCTCCATGGTGGGAGGAGCCAGATATAGCAAGTTGTCCTTCATCTTGGAAGGATATATCTTGACATATCCCAGGCCACTGTAACCATAGAATTTCCTGAGCCACAGGCCTTTTAATCTTTGTGGAATTTATTTACTACCCTCTGATTTACATATGTCCTACCAAGGTGTCTGTAGTAGTTACTACTTTTTGCTCACCAAGCACAAGGATCACATAACATCAATACGGTGGAGGAGTGGGATGTTCTGTGAAATGCAGAGACAACTAAGGTCCCTGCAAACTACATCATGACAGAGAGCTGGAAAGTTGCTATAGCCCTGAAGTAGGAAGGGAAATGTATCCTGCTGGCCATGCCAAATGAAAGCAGTTTGTGGTGGTCTCTAGTACGTGTAGGAAAACAAAAACATTCAACGAATAAATAACTATATGATAGGAGATGTTTTGATCTGCTCCAGTGAAGAAACCACATTTTCAACAGCAGCTACAATTGGATTTACCACCTGATTAAGTCATTCTGAAATATCTGTCTTCTTCTGCACAGGTCAAATAGGAGAGTTGATTGGGAATTTATTAGAAATCATCATTCCTACCTTCTTAAGTTTTTGATGGTGGCACTAATCTTGAAACCCTTCCAGGAATGAGATATTGCTTTTGGTTTACTATATTTGTAGATAAAGGCTATTCTAGGGGCTTTTCTCTTGGCCCTTCTCACCATAAAGACTCTCAATTCATGGGTCAAGGAACCAATATGGGTATTCCGCCAACTTTTTAGTGTGTCTATTCCAGTTAGGCATTCTGGACCAGGAAAATAACCATACGGGTTTGGGGACCCAGTTGTGCCCCTGTGTGACAAACCCAGTCCAAACATCATTAATATTCTCGTCTCCAAAAGCCTGTCCTCTGATTGGTTGATCACAGTGGCATTCTATGTCTCTAGGAATTACTGGCAGTTCAGACCCAGTGTTAAGTAATCCCTGAATTGTGTAATAATTTTCCCTTTCTTAATGCACTGTCACCCTTGTAAATGGCCACAGATCCTTTTGGGGAAGGTTAGAGAAAAATATACCGGATGAGTTTTTGGCATTGCCGTATCCTTTCTTGAAGAAACCTAGCTCTACTTATCCAAGGTGCCCTGTGTGTATCGTATTTTTTTTCATTTTCTTTACATTATGATGTTTTGACATCTTAAAAAACCTTTCTGGCTAGAGAGTGACTGCCCCTCCTAGGGGTAGCCAATTTTTAAAGATAACAAAAGGCTCACCCGAGAGCATGCCTTTGATAAGCAAACTAACTGATCCAGAGCCATACCTCCTCTATCTGGCCTGTACACCCCAGGAGGCAATATTCCTCTACCTTAACCATCCCAGGTCCAGATACCAGGCAGTTAGGCACCACTCCTACAGCTTAGAGCCCGCTGAAATTATCCAAACTAGACAATCCTAAACCGTTTACCCTGGCCCTTCCTTGCCTTTCCACAGAAACCCCAATAAAGGCTCCAGCTTAAACCTATCACTCACTCCTCCTTCTGCTTCCTGATCAAAACTTGGTGCTCTTCCTGTGGCCCTGCCTGGCCATCTCTGTCTCTTGTTTCTAGGAGAACTATGAGTAACATTCAACTTTTCTTTCAATGGCATTGACCTCTCTGTGTCTTCACTCAGTCAACCTTATAAACTAAGACCTGGGCACAGAACACCCTAGAAGTATGCACTGGCTCAAGAATTGAAACTGATTCTCTATTTAGGTGATTCAAGTCAAACTTCTGTTCCCCAGACTTAGAATTTTTCCATTTCTACAGATCAAGTAAGACTTCAGCAAACTGCCCATATATTTCAGTTCTTGGGACACCATGATCAACCAGCTAAAGACAAAGGTGTCTGTGGGTGAAATCATTCTGATTACTGCTTCAGCTGTGCTGCTCATTATAGTAATTCTACCCACGTTATCTCAATCAGTTAAGTGATGCCACTTGGCCCCCACCCCCTTGAGATCCTATGATCCCTGTTGAATTCAGGCATCCTATTTTGATGGCAGCACTTCTTACCATCATTCCTGGCCTGTAGAGAACAGCCACTACAGGGCTTTCAAAGATGACAGTACTTCTTTCACCAATGTATTTCTCAAAGCCTTAATAAAGGAAACGTCCTTTGGACATATATATGGGTAAGTGAGCAGTTCTTACAAGATAAATCTATCCCAAATTTGAAATATCCCTAAGCCTTTTGATACTGTCCTCTCTCGTATATCAAGGGAGTTCTGGCAATTCAACTTCATTTTGGTCAACAAACCAAGCCGAAAGTTAGAACCACTTAGCTGCTTAAAACACACTGAATACAGAATCTTTGCTTAGTGAACCAATTTTAATACATTCAAACTGACACAACATCACATTCTCTCACCCAGATCCAATCCATTTCCATACATATTCCCCAGGTTTCCATTAATATGAATATAAATTATATAAATATAATTCTTTTGGTGTGTACAGTGCTTTTTGTCACGTCATAACCATGTCTATCTGGTCCCTAGAAGCATCCCAGAACCTGAGTCTTGTCATAGACCCAGAAGCAAGGGGAGGTGGTGAGGTATGTCAAGGAGGGGATCAGCATTCCCCTGAAAATCAAGTTCCTCAGCCCAGGACAATTAAGTTCTTCAGGCAAGGAGAGACTAATTTCCTTAGACTTGGGCGGAAAGATGCTTCTACTGGCAAATGAGGCTCAATAAAATGCAAAGGTTCATGTTCCTCTGCATCATCAATGATGCCCTACTCATTCCCAGTCAATGCCTTAATTCTAATATAAGAAACCCTGAAAGTTTGGGTTGAATTGTAATTCAGCTACTCTGCAAATTAGACTTTGGGTTTGACTTTAAGAAATTTTGTAGGAAATATGGGTTTCTCTAAGAGCAGTCATAGAAGCTTTCTAATCCATAACCTAGACCTTGCTAAAAACTCTGAACTCATTTTCATTCTCCACAGTTTCCAACACGTGTAGAAGCAACAAATCAACACCATTATATTCATTTTAATTAAAGTATTCTACAGCAGCAACTACTTGGTGACCCAAAGCCTTGCCTTCTATAGACATTTGATTACAGGTGAAACCAATTTTGCCACTACATGTCATGAACTGCCAGTGTCCCCTTTGCTACTGGCAGCAAGACCATTAATGTCTTAAAATCTAATCAGATCAGGGAGCCAATTATAGATGACCATCTTTAAAGTTCTGTTATGCTGAGATCAATTCTGGTACCAACAATTCTGGCAATCAGAGTTCAATCATGGAAGGAGAACCTCTGCGACTATTGTGGAATAAGAGATTTATTATAGGAATAAGACTCTATGCAATTGTTGAAGTTGAAGAAATGACAGACTAAAAGGAAAAGTTAGAGGATTAGAGAAAGGGGCCTTTCTGAAGCACTGGAGTGAGTGGACAAATTGCAGTTTTCCAAGGAATTCAGAAGATCAGGTATATCCAGCTGATAGAATGGGACTACAAGGAAAGATGGTAGAATAGAGGATAGAAGGCTCTTAACTCTGCATTTCTTTGGGAGTCTGGAGTCTCTACTGTTGAGGGATGGCATTTGTGAAGAAGATCTGGATATGAACAAAGGAGTCAGGACACATTTGCAACATTCTCTCACCATTAGTGACCAGGAAGACCTTCAGCTCATAAAGGCTCCTGCTTCACTTCCACCTTCCAAGTCTCACAAAAATGTCCCTTTTGGCCAACTCTAACTTAGAACCCTGTGGAGAAAGGAGTTCTGGGAAATATCGTTCCAGCTTTGCCAAGTTGACACAGTATAAAATATCATAGCATATTTCCCATATTTAAATCCTATTATATTTAAATCATGTGCCATTGGTATTAAATCATAGGGCTGCTGCGTTTTGTTGTTGTTTTTGGTGAGGAAGATTGCCCCTGAGCTAACATCTGTGCCAATCTTCCTCTATTTTACATGTGAGATCCCACCATAGCATGCTTGACGAGCAGTGCGTAGGCCTGCACCCGGGATCCAAACCTGTGAAGCCCAGGCCGCCAAAGCAGAGTGTGCGAATTTAACCACTAGGCCACCAGGCTGACCCGTGGGCCTGTTAGTTTTTAAATCATGTGCCAACTCTGACTGAATAAAAATAGTATTGAGTATCATTTTTTTTGGTCTCAAGTCACAGAAAATGACTCTAGCTAATTTGTGCCAAAACAGAAAAACAGGTTTATTGGAATAATATTATTGGGAAGTTCACTATTCTGATGGGAAGGCTAGAGAAGATGCTTAGAAATAAAAGAGAGATCAGTAACTCCCCACTGCCTCATCAGGGTTTCTTCTCTGGAAGGAATGTACAGTTCTGTTTTGTTTTTTCAATTCTGAATAACTCTGCTCAAGATTCTAACTCTTTGGAAAGAATGTTTTTGTCTAGTCAAGCTTAGGTCACATACTCAGTTCTTGGTCCTATTGAGACAGTGAGATCTGACAGAACTATCTCTTCATGCTCCATATATGAGGGTGCTTTACCTTGTTTTATAGTTTCACTCAGCTTTCTCAAAATGGTGGCAAGGTAATTTCCCAAAGGAAATTGGAGTGATGGTAGGAAGACAGAATGGCTATGGATCAACCAAAAATTTCCAATGAATATCCGTTAATAATGGTTTTGAGACTATTTCCAGGCCCAGTAAGAAGTAGCATATTTCTATAGCTAGCACTAGTATTGCCTGCCATGGTTTCAGGAAAGAACAGTAGTAGTGAGCTTGCTGTATATTTTTGCCAACAACTCTTGGTTTTGGTATAACCTCTTCAATTCCACCAAATGGTCAGCTGAAAGAATGTTATAGTTATCCAATAGAGAATGCTCAAATGCTTCCTCTGCGTGACTTTGAAGGCCTGTCATAATCTAGATCCAGGTTTACTTTTGTTATTTCAATCTCATATTTTCATTCTACTTGTGGCACATCAGCCGATGGTGGAGAAAGTAATCCTTCAGAGTAAGGCAGAACTGAATTCTAATACTATCTTCACCATGTGACAGCTTTGTGAACTTTACAAATTTACTCCAAACTTTTGACCTTTTAGTATCCTCAACTATTCACCTCAAAGAGTTAGTGAGAGAATTAAATGAAAAGACAAGCTAACGAATACCACAGTCTCAGGTCAACTTGGTGCTTAGCACACAAGGAACATTCCGTATGTTAGAGTTAGTATCTCTTCCTTCCTTTGCCCCCATAGTGCCCCTTGCCTAAAAATCTACTTCTATTACTTTTACCTGATCAAATTATAGAACTTCAAAATACAGTTCAAATATTACCCTTTCCTTGAAATTTTCCAAAGAACAAGTTTTCAACCTCTATAGAACTTTTTATGTAAGTTATACAGTACTGAACTATAACTTACAGTTACACAGAGGTACTATATAACTTCTCATATAAAATACTCATGTAGGCATTTTATTATCTCTTTATTTTTAAATTGTCATTAATTAACTATTTTATGCATTATATCATCTCCATCCTGGGTCACTATCACTATGAATACTCAAAACCTTCATACCGTTCAACATTTGAATGCCACCTATTAGCCAGATACTGGCTTGGAAATTGGTAATACAAAGATAAAGACAAAAAGACACTATTGGTGCCTGCAAGACGCTCACTTCATATTAGAGAAGATAATTATAAAATGCTGAATAACATGGTGTTATAGAGTAATGTGTGCACAGAAAATTAGGAGGGCAAACAGGACACTCGATCCAGATTGTGAAAAGAGTGGTGGGAGGGAAAGTTCTTGAGGAAAGATTAAGTGGAACTGAATGTTGAAGAATGCATTGGATTTAGCTACACAAACAGTCAAAATCAAGAAATATTAAAGAATGTACAAAAGAAAAGAAAGAAAGAGTACTTTTGGAAAAACTGTAAATAATTCACTATGCTTGGAGGATAGAGTGAGAAAGAGAAACGGCAGGAAGTGAGATTGGAGAGGCCAACCAAGGCACCATCATAAAAGGCCTTCTATATCACTCAAAGGGTTAAGACTTTATCTTAAACTCAGTAGAGAAACACTGAAGAAATTCAATGAGGAAGAGTTATAGTATGTATCAACGAGAACAACAAGAAGAAGAACCATGATAATAGCAGCAGCCAAATATTGAGCACTATTTATTTGTGAGGTACTGTGCTAAATAGATGACTCACTTAATTCTTAAGGCAATGCTCTGATATAGGTAAATCCCAAGGTACCAATGAGGAAACTGAGGCTTGGAAAGGTTAAGTAACTTGCCCAAGGTCACAGCTAGTAGGTGTTAGAACTGGTTATAAATCCAGATCTGTCTCATTCAAGAACCCACAATCTTAACCACAATTTTCAGAAAGATTTTTGGAAAGATCACTTTGGCAGAGGGTGGAGAACTGACTGAAGGAGGCCAAGCCTAGAGGCAAAGACTCCATTCAGTAGACTACTGCCCAAATTAAGTTTTAAAAGGTTAAGAGCCCATTCCCAGAGAGTAGTAGCACAGGTAGAAAGAAAGAGATGGATTTAAGAAATGCGAAGGAGATTTAATAGGCAAGAGTTGGTGACTGGCTAGATATGAGAATGAGGAGGAGAAATCAAAGGTAATAACCAAGTAACTGGGTTGATGGTTGTGTCATCAATATAAGATGTTTGGGATGGAGAATCTGGGAGATGATAAAATTGGTCTGGGCTGGGGTAATTGGGAGATGATAAAAATCAATGTTGAGATTGTGGTACTTGTAGAAAATTCACATGGAACTGGGTATCTAGAGAGAGATTTGACAGGCCTTAGAATATAGGTTGTAGATGCAGCTATGGAGCTGGAAAAAAGGGAACTCAGCCAGGGAGAATCTATAGAGTAAATGAAATAGTGAGAGGAGGATACGAAGCTGGAAACATCAATATTTGAGTGTATTTGGGGTACAGGATGAAGGTTTATCAAAGAAGATGGAGAAGGAACTTCCTGAGGATTGTGAATACAGCTAGAATAGTTTTTAAGAATTTTAAATAATTTTTAAAGTTGCAAGTAATGACAGAAGCCACAGAGAATAATTTTTTAGTTCTGCATGGAAGAATTATGGGTGATTTTATATTATTATTTATAAGTGACTATAGTTTATTTTTTTAATGCAACTATTTTTATAAGTCATAGATAGAATGAAACACATCCCATAAAATTTAGCAACAAAATCATTGGTGATCAGACAAGAGCAGGTTCATTGGAATACACCGAAGAGACAAAGACACACTGGAATTTATGAAGAAAGTGAAGAGAGCAAAAATACATTTCTTTTTCAAACTGAATAACCAGGAAGGAAAGAGAGAGACAGGGTAAGAGATAGCCAAGGAGATCTAAAGTTAGGAAGAGTGAGTTTTATGTTTAAGATGGGAAATACTTGAGCACGCTTATCTTGTTAAAGAATAAAAGGCTGCCGGGCATAAAAAACAAAGCTGGTTTATCTGCTTGCCAGTCAAGAGAGAGAAATCTCACTCAGGAAATGCCGTTCAGTCAGTTTTCCCTAATTGAAAGCAGAGGGGCTACATACGAGGGTGGAGAGGTAGTTTATTCCATATTAGAAGGAATTCTAAGGATGAGGAGAATATTATAAAGCCTGCCTTGGGTTTGGCCATCCACTGTTATGTGTTACAAAAGTGTGGGCTTGGGAGAAAGGCTCTATCAAGCTCAGAGTCGAGTAGGGAGACTTTCTTAAGAGCATGCTTGGACTCAGCAAATTTTCCTTTAACACTGTGCTTAGGGGACATGGTTAATAGATATGAAGATGTAGAAGACAAAGCAGAAAGAGAAGATAACTAATGCAGCCAGGTCCGTGGCCAGATACTTTTTAGTGGATTGGGTAGGAAGTTGAGAAATTTTCCACCTGACAGCCTCTGTTTTCTCTGTGAAGTAAGAAATTATGCCTTTCATTGAAAGTAAGGAAAATGCAGTTCAAAGAGTGGGTCTGATGAAACTAGGGTGACCAACTTGTTCCAGTTTGCTTGGAAATTGTCTGGCTTTAGTACTCAAAGTCCATGTCCTGGAACCCTCAGTCTTGGATAAACCAGGATATTGGTCACCCTAGACAAGATTGTGATTAGTTATGATAGTTGAGGAGAATGAAGAAATAATTTGAAGATAAAATAATAATAAGTAATAACAGAAGAAATATTAGAACATAACCAAGGATGGAGACCAGGAATTTGTAGTAATTCCAGTCTATATAGTCCTGTGATTTAGCAATGTTCTGTGCTTAGGTGTATTTTGATATGTCCAGAATGGTGAGACAGAACAGCAAATATTTTTAAAATAAGAACTTCAAGCACCAAATGTCCCTATTGTTCATCATTTCTGTTCCTCCTGAAGAGTCAGAAGGAAAGAAAGTAGAAATAGAAGTTCTGTTGTTCCACCATTCCCAAAGGGAAAAATTCACATGGGCCTTTCTGATACCAGGCTGTCCCTAGAATTTCAATTTAAGTTTTCCAAAATAATAAATCACTTATTTCTTCCTTCCATAGGAAGCAAAGCCGGGTAAGACCAGTTTTGAAGACTCAAAATAGTATTGTGTTATTGTCAGCAGGCTAGACAGAGAAACAAAAATAAATCTTCCTTTGTTTTTAATTTGGGGGCAGAGAACAGAGGGACATCTTAGCAGAGAGGCATAACATTTCGAGATATATGTGCATCTCCAAGTCAAACCGGCTTGAGGTTTTCGAGCAGGGTTTTGAAACCTAGCTGTGTGTCCAAATCACCTGTGGGGCTTGTTAAAATTACAAGTGCCCAGGTGTACCCCAAACTTCCTGCAGAATCCTCAGGGGCTGGGCCCTGGAATCAATACTTGCAGCAGGCTTCCCAGAGTGTTTCTTGTACACCACCAGCTTCAGCATCCAGAAATCTAGGGCAAGATCTGGAACAATATACAACACTTGGAAGCTGCAGTAAGAGCTCTAAGAAAGTTTTCATCCCTAGAGATGGCCCACTCATAAAAGAAAAATAAGTTGGAGCCATCCTTGAACCTAACTGGAAACAGATTTCTTTCTCTCTAATTCTTTTTTTACAACACGTTTTCATTTTCTCATACATACCTGATCAACACTATTTTTAGTTTTGCTCTTTTGGAGGCAAGGAATGGAGGCTAATTCAATCTGCCTCAAGAAGATGGGAATTTATGTTGAGACTATATGTAGACCAGACCTGGAACTATACTACGTTGAGGAACTAAATCTAAAGCAGCTCCAGGAACCAACCACACAAGATTGCTCTCTCAGGGCATCTCTGCTTCTCTCTATAGGAAGAAAAAGCAAAGATGAAGGACCATGTGGTATAAAATGTGACCCCCGAGAAACAGAGCTTGGAAATGGGCAGTTTTCACTAGAAGAGGATGTGGGTAGTGGGGTACAGTGGGAATTTCTAATGCAAATACCTATGCTGCTTTTTTGCTAAATATTTTTTTTACAGCAGGAAACTGATCATGTTTCCCATCCACATCATTATAAATACTTTAAAACTGATCCTGTTTCTTTCTTTTTTTTCCCTAAATCTCCCTCAGATACACTTCACTCCACATGCATCACTCCTGTTGGTAAAATGAGAGCTCTTTTTATAAGGCCTTGAAAATTTTCCCATTCAAGAGACTATACTTAAGGAATTCAAACTTCCTTGAGTGTCTGAAGCATACTCCCAGGTAGATTGTGAAGTACTTGAAGTCGAGTTCCTCTTCCATTCCCCCTAAACACATGCCTATATGGCCAGGAGAGCACATTAGACTCTGTCTTATGATATTAGAAAGGATAAAGGAGACCCATAGAGATGAACTGATACCCCGGTTAATGGTGACAAATGGATATAAACCAGGTCTTCTGCCTCTCTAATGTCTTCCTACTCCAAATTATCCATGGACTGAAAATTAATTTGTGTAAAACCCCAAACTTATAGGACTTCAATCAAATCATCTAATATTTAGATGAGTGAATAAAAAGATTTTGATAAAATATTATTTGATTCGAACACTCTGAAATACATCTAAAATTAAAGTCATTTTGTTTGGCATGTTAAATGGCTGAAACATTACAAGCTCAAGTAATTCTATACTTTTTACAGATTAATATATAGACTAATTTACTGGCTCATTCTTTAAAACAGTGCCTTTTAAACTGTTATCACTTGAATCTGCTTGTTCCACTGGTTCTTTTCCTCTAATATTGTCTTCTCAGAAAACGAAATAATATTGCCAAGTTCAACCTAAACTTCTTCCTTAAACATATTATTATTCTAGATCTATGAGTGAGAAGTGACAATGATGAATATGGTCTGTGCCCTCAAAGTACTTGCTATCTGTTTAGAAAACAAACACATAAACAGGTAATTACATTAGAATGTGAAAAGTATAATGCTAGATGTCCCCTGGGTGTTATGAGAGCACTGTAGAGGGGACACTTGCCCCAAATGGAAGAGGTCAGAGAAAGCTTCCAGAGATATGTGATGTGAAGCTGAATCACAGACTTCTTCATGCTCAGTCCCTAACCTGCCTTAACAGGCTTATGTTTCTTTGGCCACTAGCAAATCCTGGTAAATATGTCTCGACTCCATAAACTTCTATCTCATCTGCAGCCGCTCTACTCTAAACCACCATCATTTCTCACCAAGACTACTACAATAGCCTCTCATCAATTTTCCTCACTTCTATTCTTTATTTCTGTACGTTTAGTTTCCCACACGGTATCCAGAGTAATAAACCAGATCATGTTACATTTGTTTAATTCTTTCATGCTTCCCATCACATTTCAAATAGCAACCAAACATCTTCCTGCAACTGATAAGCTCTTGCATTGATTTCATTTCCCGTGTGCTTCTCCGGTCTCACAGCTTATTCCACTTTCCTCCCTCGCTACCCTTCAGTCCCACTCACTTTCTTTAAGTTTCTCAAACAGAAGTTCTGTATCCCTTCAGGGGTCCTGCACATGCCATTTTCTCTATTTGGAACATTCTTTGCCCTCTCAGCCTCTTCTTTCCTTCTCTGGCTACTTTTCATCTTTCAGGTCTGAAGTTAAATATCTCCCCCTAAGAGATTTCTGCTTATCTGAAGTGCACCTCCCTTGTTATTTATTTTCCCCCTCCATCCTTTGCTTATGTCTTTGTAGGACCTATTACAAGTTGAAACAATATGTTGATGGCTTGTTTACTGTTCACTGTCTGCCTCCTCGCCAGGTAGTAATTTGCCCCATAGAGCACAGACAAAGTCTATTTTGTTCACCACTATACACCTGGTACCTAGTAGAATATGGCCTCAGAACTAGGCATTCATTAATTATTTGTTGCATGAATGAATGAATGCATGCACCTTTGATTTAGAAGTCAAGACCCACTCACTATTTTTTAACTGACTTCAGTCATGCTTTCACATCACTCATGAATGCCCTCCACCCAGCCACTAGCTCTGCTTATAGTTGGGGGCCATTTCTAAATTCCACTTCCTTTGTGAATTCTTGCCTAATTTCTCCTTCATGGTTCATCACTCCTTCTTATGAATGCACATAAAAACTTTTGCTTCTTTTAGGCCTGCTTACAGTATATGTTTTTGCGTATTTGTCTATCTCCCTTACTGGATCATAGGTTCCTTAAAGCCAGGAACCATGTTCCAATCACCTTGAATCTACCATAGCACCAGGTTATGTTCATGTACAGTGATCACTCTGTAATCGTGATGAGTGGATCAACTAATAAGATAATTTTTGAACAAGTTAAAATGAGAGCTTTTTTAGAAATAGAATTTAAAGACAGAACCTAGATAAGGTTCTGGAGTTCTTTGTTGTGTGTCTTAAATGAGATTTTGTACTCACACTTAATATTGGTATCTTGATCACACTTTGTCCTTTCTCAGTGAAGCCGTCAAAGCCAAGCTGGGCTGGTCAACAAGATGTTTGCGTTGCTGTTACACCTTGTCAACAATGACTCTCTCTGTACTTGCTATAAAAAAAATTAGTATGTTATACAAAAAGGAAAACTACATCAAGAATAATGTGAAGGGATTATTGTTAAGCGGAGTTTCTGCATTTGGGAACAGCCCAAAACAGATAAGACTGCACACATTTCTATGACCACTTCCACATGATTTGCTTATCCCATAAACACTAAACTCTAACTCAGATTTCAATAAATAGAGAGGCTAAGAGATATTAGCTTTAGCTTTAACAGAAACCTCCAAAAAGACTTTAATTAAAGAGACCTATAGCAATATGGTGTGTACATGTTTTCAATATAATTCATCTACCACATACCTTACGTCTTAAAATCCTATTTATATAACTTTGGTTTCATGAAATAAAAATGCTAGCCACAGTTATTTATAGCACAATGAACGTTGTCAAAAGTCTGAAACATGACAGTGACCTTTACACTATTCTGTATTACTACCCAGAAAAGGCAATTTATTTCATAGCCTGTTGAATATGGAAGCCATCTTCAGATATATGTAGTTTAAGTGGTAAAATTGCAGCAAACTGCACATAAAGCATGATAGCTTTTTTTTCCTACTCTAAGAAAACCTCCAAAATGCCTTCAAATTCTGTGAAATCATTACTCTTTTAGAATCAATGGTTTCCTAAATTATCATAAGCAGTCAAATTTTGCAACCAAATTTGATTATTTTATGGTTAATACATATTTATTGATGACCACTGATTTAACGTAGATTATAAGGGGTACCACACTGGACCTAAGCAAACCTCATGCAATAGCACCCAGTATCATTCTATTGATACAGGAGGGGGAAAGATCAGTAAGGAAGTGAGAGAAAACACCCCTTATGGAATCATCAGTAAAGACAGCCTGAAGGAAGACATGACCCACTCACTGACAGTTTCTATCCCTTTATGGGTCTTTTATCTCTAGATTTATCTAAATTCTCAAATTTTATTAACTATACTGTGCTACACACTTCCTCTCATAATTCTTTAGAATTAGGATTGGTAAGTATGATAAGTGTCCCACAATTCTAATACTGAGAGTTTTAACAAATCTCCCTGTTAATTCTTTTCAATTTTTATCATTGTATAAACTTTGATCTTTCTCGTTCATCAGCATTTGACCTTTCAGACAAATTTTTTTTATCTGGCTCAATATTTCTATTCCATCATCTTGCAGAGTTTAAGAATCTCAATCATTTAAATTGCCCTTCTTTGGAACTTTCTAGCTCTTTTAGAGTGTTCGTTACTATTCTTTTTAACTCTGTCAAAGCCAGGTGATTCCTAGTATTTGAGATCCAAGATGGTTAACATGCCAACATTTGAAGATTTATGCATTTTCTAACAGATGCATGAATCAATGGAAAACCGTATCTCACCTTGAAAATTGTAAATTAAAAGCAACTGAAGGTTCACTCTGTAGCTATGTAGGATGCTAATATCTACCTGGTAGTCTAGTCTTATCTGAGTGTGTCAGAACACCTGTCTCCCTAAAAATTCTCTTCTAACTTGCCATATACTATGTTGTAAATTTTTGATGTTAAACCACTCCTTAATATGCTAACAATTTACCCTATCTAGGAGAGGAAGTCTGCTCATACATTGTGATCTGGTTAGAGAACAATACATCCTTCAGCCCTGAGAGATTAGTGTGACAGGCAGGTAGAATTTGATGAGGTAAGTTGTCAAGAAATGCCTCAGTTCAAAGAAATACATACAAAAGTAGGCCTAGGTAGGACTTCTTAAGAGATCGTGTATAATCAGGTACAAGCATCCACACAAACAGAACCTCAAAGATGGGCACCTAAAAAAGGTGAAACAGGATGCAAGTAGGTTTAAAATAGTCCCAAATGAAATTTGCATTTATCTTAATTCAGATGCCATAGTTGTGTTAGAGACAAATTGCAATCTATAAGATTAAGTACATGTAGCTGCACAAATACAAATAATAATTTACTTATTTTGATGGTTAAGTCTCACAAACTGATAGCAGATTTAAAAATAGTGACAAGGTGTATCTTTAATTAAAAAGACATATGAATGGATTCTTAAGAAAGAACACGTGGAAAAAATCAAAGATTATTAAACAAAGATATGCAAATAAAACAAGAATAGACGACATTTTTACCTATCAAAATGGCAAAGATTAAAAAACATTATCCTGGGGCTGGCCCCGTCTAGTGGTTAAGTTCACGTGCTCTGCTTCGGAGGCCTGGGGTTTCCATGGTTTGGATCCTGGGCGCGGAGGTGGCACCGCTCATCAAGCCATGCTGAGGTGGCATTCCACGTGCCACAACTAGAAGGACCCACAGCCAAAAAATATATGCAACTATGTACCGGGGGGCTTTGGGGAGAAAAAGGAAAAATAAAATCTTTAAAAAATGGTATCCTGAATGCAGCTGCAATGCAGCTGGTGGGACTATAAATAGGCACAAACTTTCTGTGAAATACTTCAGCAGTATGTACCAAAGTCCTCAGTAATATTATACCCTCAGAGGAGAGTCTGTTTTCAGAAATCTCTCCTTGGGAAACAATCAAAGATGCAAAAAAAGGAGATGTTACCAGCATTATTTGTAGCAAGAAAAACTAAGAAATAAATAGCTATAGTTATATAGATATATAGGTATATCTAAATGGTTGGATAAATTAAAGTTGAAATATAAAAGAATATTGTGCAACAATTAGAAATATTTTTATGAACATATAAAAATATGGGAAAATAGCTTTGAATCTTAAGAAGAAAAGCATGGAAGTAAATATTAAATCTTATATGAGATTTTCTATGGGTGATGGAATTGTACTTGACTTTTACTTTCTCTTTTATACTTTCCTGTAGTTTCTACAAAATGATGTAGTATCTATTCTGAGTGGGGAGGGAAGACACGTGTAAAGCAAACAAGACCGTAAAGGAGAACTTCTTAGGCCTTACTAGTAATTGAAAACTGCTTCCAACAAAGTAGAACACAGATAGGAAGCCGAAGTCTGGACATAGAAGGGGAGTGTCAGTGTCCAACTCTTCTCCACAGTTTCTAAGTCACCTGACACACAATTACCTAAATTACTATCTTACTATCTTACAATTTTGAACGCTGAAGTGATGGATTCTGAAAGACAATGTCCCTCTTACAGAACAAAAAGTTAAAAGAATGTTAACCAGCGTTTATTGAATGCTACATGCTTTACCTGTATTAATTTATCCTCACAAACCTATTTTTACAGATGAAGAAACTGAGAGCCAATGAGACTAAATAGTACATGGTTGCCAATAAATAATAAGTAACACAGAGCTGTCAAGCAATAGGGCCAAAATTGGAACTGAAGGAGTTGGACATCAGAACATGTGCTTTTAACCATTGAACTATTCCACATCTCTAACGGCATCATGCTGCTTGAAGTTTCTAACTTATTAGTCCTCAATTTTGACAGAATCCATTAGTTACAATAGGCGGTGATTTATTTTTGACCTATTTATTTCTCTGTGACCAAATTTATCACAACTACAAATTATGTGGTCCTTGGTCCCTGAGACAATCATCTTAGCTCCTATCATTTCCATCAGAAGTTTACAAGTAAAGGGGCAGGAAGGGGATTAGAATAGGAACAACAAAAGGATATTTTATTCTGTGAAATAACTATAGGTGATTGTGCCAGTCAGTTTGTAGCATAGAGGGGTGATTGGCTTCTCCAAGTGTCCACATACAAAGCCAAGACAGAAGATTGCTTTCCCCTCATCATCTGGTCTATGGGCAAGCGTCTAGGACTCAGGATGTAGCTAAAATTTTAATGAAACGTGCATTCCTAGTTTAGCTTCAGTGTTATGGTTGGTTTAAAATTAATTGAGTTCTGAAACCGTATGCTTTACTTTGTCTTCCAAATGGACAAAAGGATTTTCCTATAACCAAGAACCTGCCATTTTACGGCTTTATAAAAATTCAGTTGTTAACAAATTCTCCATCAAAAGCTTTCCTCAACCATTTTATTGCACTTTTAAGTAAATCAGAGGAGCATTCTATTTCAGATGAAAAGCAGATTGAAATGCAATAAATTCCTTCTTTTATGACAATTTTCTCTGGAGCTATGTTTATCAATGCTACTGAGACACCACAAACATTTGTTGTAGGATCAAAAAGTAGAAGAGTTGAAACAGCGACCATAAAAAGCTTGTTCTTTATTTGAACTTAAAGGAGAGAAGGTTGTGATATTTTAAAAGCAAAATAAAGGAGATAGGGCAACTGGCACATCAATTATTTAAGAAAAAATAATAAGCCAAATCTTTTCCTCAGGACTTTCAAAACAAAAAAGGAGAAGAAAAGACAAACAATCAAATGAAATTCTAGCTAGGTTAAAGATATAAATTGAAAACAATAAAACCATAACAGAAAAAATATGGGCACATTATTTGATAAACTTGAGGCATAGAAGGCTGTCCTAAGTATCATACCAGGCCAGAAGCCATAAAGGAAAAGACTGATATGTTTTACTACAAACAAGTAAAAATTTTATATCACAACAGAGTCAAAAGACAAAGAACAAACCAGGAAAAATATTTTTGACACCTGTGAAATACATGGGATTACATCAATTTTTAAAGATCACTAGACAGTAGAATGGAGAGAAGCAGGATAGGGGAGGCAGACTTTTACATTTTACTAAATATCCTTCTGAAATAAATAAATAAATACAAGCATATATTTTTCTTATAACTCAGAGGGAAGAAGAGAGAGTATGGGAGAGATAAATTGTAGAAAAAAGAAATTTAAAATATAGCATACTTTCCATACATATCAAGATTTTCATAGTCCAATATCCTCAGCCATCTAATAACTAAAAGAGGCCGCAGTGATTTCCAGGTGAAACCACATCTGAATTCAATCAACTGGCACCAAGCTTTGGTGCTCTTGATATTCAGAAGTCATCAGATGCATGTTGCTTTTTAAAATTTTAAACCGAGTACCAACCGTTTTGACTCCTCCTGCTGGTCAAAGTTTATGTCATAAAGATGCATTGACATAAACTACGGCAATTGAAATTTAAATACAGTAAATGAGCTTCCTTCGGTTTATAAACTATACTTTCCCCATGAGAGTATGCTGTCTTTTTTTTTTTCACTTTGCTAGAAATTAACCTCAAATCACACTTCTCAGAAAAACAATTGGATTCTAAACTGCATAATTAACATTGAAGAGGGTAACAAATACCTGCCAAGATCAAATTTCATAGTGACCTACAGGATTCATATACTCAGATCATAGTCCAAGTTTTATAAATGGAATATATCAAAGTCTGTGTCATGATGAAGTATAAAGAGATCAGCTATGGTAACAAAAATTATTATTTTTTTTAATTTTCTTCTTCTTGTCCACCTACTTTTCCTCCTGGCCTTACGAATATACAGTATCAATGTTTTAAAACAAATAACAAAAGAGGAACACATGGCTTTACAAATTTTTCTAGTTTGTGAATTTATATTAACTCTTACAAAAGGCATAAAAATCAATTTTCATTTCGATGCATAAGTAACACATTATATTTATTTTAAAAGTATAATTATATGAAACCAATAGTATCTTAGATAATCTAGGATCAAATATGAAGCAATATTTATTTCTTCTAAGATTAAATAAGTATGTACTCTAATTTTCAACTTCACGAGGGACATTTCTTGAACAAGCTATTAAACCTTCTTTGAATATTTGACAGAATTCTCCAGAGAAGCCATCTGGTCCTGGAGTTTTGTTTTTGGGAGGTTTTTGATTACTATTTCAATCTCTTCACTGGTAATTGGTCTAGTCAGATTCTCTACTTCTTCTTGATTCTGTTTTTGGATGTTGTATGAGTCTAAGAATTTATCCGTTTCTTCTAGGTTATCCAGTTTCTGGGCATGTAGTTTTTCACAGTATTCTCTTCTAATCCTTTGTATTTCTATGGCATCTTTTGTAATTTCTCCTCTTCTAATTTTATTTATTTGAGCCCTCTCCCGTTTTTGCTTAGCAAGTCTGGCTAAGGGTTTGTCAATTCTGTTTATCTTCTCAAAGACCCAGCTTTTTGTTTCATTGAGCCTTATTACTGTTTTTTTGGTTTCTATTTCATTTCTTTCTGCTCTTCTTTTTATTATTTCCCTCCTCCTGCTGACTTTGGGATTTTTTTTGTTCTTCATTTTCTAGTTCTGTTAGATATAGTTTAAGATTACTTACCTGAGACTTTTCTTCTTTGTTAACGTGGGCCTGTATTGCTATGGATTTCCCCTTTAGGACAGCCTTTGCTGCATCCCATATGAGTTGGTATGATGTGTTTTCATTTTTATTTGTCTCAAGGTGTTCTTTGATTTCTCCTTTGATTTATTCATTGATCCATTGGTCGTTCAGTAGCATGTTGTTTTATCTCCACATATTTGTCACTTTCCCAGCTTTTTTCTTGTAGTTGATTTCTAGTTTCATAGCATTATCATCAGGAAAGATGCTTAATATGATTTACTCTTTTAAAATTTATATAAGCTTGCCTTGTTTCCCAACATACGGTTTATCTTTGAGAATGTTTCATGTGCACTTGAGAAGAGTGTATATTCTGCTGTTCTTGGATGCACTGTTCTATGTATATCTATTAAGTCCATCTGGTCTAGTTTTTCATTTAACTCCACTGTTTCCTTTCTGATGTTCTGTCTGGATGATCTATCCATTGATGTAAGTGGGGTGTTCAGGTCCCCTACTATTATTGCATTGCTGTTAATTTCTCCTTTTATGTCAGATGATAGTACTTTATGTACTTTGGTGCTCCAGTGTTTGGTGCATATATATTTATAAGCGTTATGTCCTCTTTTGGAGTATCTCTTTTATCATTATATCCTGCCCCTCTTTGTCTCTGATTGCCTTTTTTACCTTGATGTCTACTTTGTCTGATGTAAGTATGCAACACTAGCTTTCTTTTGTTTGCCTTTAGCTTCAAGTGTCATCTTCCATCCCTTCACTCTGAGACTTTGTTTATCTTTAGAGCTGATGTGTTTCCAGGAGGCAGCATGTTCTTGGGTCTTGTGTTTTAATCCATCCAGCCACTCTGTGTCTTTTGATTGGAGAATTCAATCCATTTACATTTAGAGTTTCATATTGATATATTAGGGCTTAATATTGCCATTTTATCATTTGTTTTCTGGTTGTTCTTTATTTCCTTTGTTTCTTGTCCCTTGTATTTCTGACTGCTAGTTCAGTTTGGTGTTTCTCTATGATGATTTTCTCAGTTTTCTCTTCATTTGTCATTTGTGTTTCTGTTCTGAATTTTTGTTTATTGGTTACCGTGAGGTTTTTATAAAAGATCTCATAGATAAGATAGTCCATTTTCTGATAATCTCTTATTTCCTTAGTCTAAGCAGTTTCAATCCTTTTCCTCTTCCCTAAGTTATTGTTGTCACAACTTATTCCATTTTGTGTTGTGAGTTTGTGATTAAAATGAAGTGATTATAGTTATTTTTGATGCTTTCCTTCCCTTTATCCTTAATGTTATAACTAAGTGTTGGCTAACCTGTTCTGATAGAAAGCTGCAATTTTCTTATTTCGTCTGTCTGTTTATTTCCTTGCTCAAGTCTTTGTAAACTCCTTCTTTTGTTTATGAGGCCCTTCTTGATCATTTCTTGTAGGGGGCTTTTGTGGCAATGAACCCCCTCAGCTTTTGTTTATCAGGGAGTTTTGTGGCAATGAACTCCCTCAGCTTTTGTTTATCTGGGAAAGTTTTTATTTCTCCCTTGTATCTGAAGGATATTTTCACTGGATAGAGTATTCTTGGCTGAAAGTATTTGTCTTTCAGTATTTTGAATATATTATTCAATTCTCTCCTAGCTTGGAAGATTTCTGCTTAGAAATCTGCTGAAAGCCTGATATGGGTTCCTCTGTAGGTTATTTTCTTCTGCCTTGCTTCCCTTAATATTTTTTCTTTGTCATTGACTTTTGCCACTTTTACTAATATACGCCTTGGAGAAGGTCTTTTTACATTGATGTAATTAGGAGTTCTATTACTTTCATTTACATGTAATTCCAGCTCCTTCCCCATGTTTGGGAAGCTATTATTTCTTGAATAAGCTCTGCTTGTGTCTCCCTCCCTTCTCCCTCTGGAATATCTATAATCCGTTGTTGCATTGCCTAATTGAGTCATATTTCTTGGAGAATCTCTTCATGTGTTTTTTTTTTAGTCTCAGTTCTCTCTCCTCCTCCATCTGCAGCATTTCTATATTTCTGTCCTCTAAATTACTAATTCTGTCCTCCATAATATCAGCACTCTTTTGCAAGGACTCCAAATTCTTCTTTATCTCATTCATTGTGTTTTTCATCTCCAACCTTTCAGAGTTTTTAATAGTTTCAGTCTCTTTTGTAAAGAATTCCCTCTGTTCATTAATTTTATTCCTGACATGATTGAACTGTCTTTCTGAGTTTTCTTGTAACTTGTTGAGTCTTTATGATAACCATTTTGAATTCTCTGTCATTTAGATTGTAAATTTTTGTGTCTTCAGGATTGATTTCTGGGTACTTGTCATTTTCCTTCTGGTTTGTTGTGTTAATATACTTCTTCATGCTATTTGATGGCATGGACTTTTGCCATCACATGGTGGTCATATCTTGTGTAGATTCCACCTTCTACCGCTAGGTTGGGCAGGAGCTGTGTTTTCTGAGCCTGCTGTGACTCTTGGCAGATGTGCTTGTCTGTTGGAAACAGTGCCAACAGGACCTGTCTTCACTTGCCCATATGCTCTCTGGCAGGGATCCCCTACTCTAGCTGGCCAGCCAAGGTGGTGCACCAGGCAGAAGCAGGGAGAGGCACTTTATTTTGCTCGCACAATCCTGTGCGTTCCTGGTCTGCACTCACTGTCTGCCTGCTTGGGCTGCTTGGCTTGGTTTAGATGCCCCTGCAGTTGCTTAGCTTCTTCAGTGTGGAGCATTCCCACAGGCTGTGAGGCAACTCCAAGAGTGCAAGCATTCCCATGGAGGGCTGCCTTTTCTCTCATCTCCTCTCAGAGTCATGCACCAGCTGCCATGTGAGGTCCCACACCCTAGATCACTGCCACTTGTGAGGGTGGGGGAGATCTTTTTACCTCCTTCCTCTGCCTCTTGGGGGAGTCTTGCACCCCCAACTTCAGACATATGGCTGTGTGGATCTCTCACATGTCTGTTGTGTGAATGTCCCCTGTTGATTTGTGAATGTCCTTTTTGTTGTATCTTATGGGACAGAGACTAAAGGAAGAGCTCACTCTGCCATGATGCTGACAGCACTCTCCATGAATTTTTACCTGTGAGAAAACGTGTGTTTTATTTTTGAAGTTTATATTTTATGTTGAAAAACATTTACAATAGAAGGGAATTATAAAAGAAAACAATCTATTTTTTACCATTACTTCAGTGTTTTTGCCCAGTTGATATCTTTGACAGCAAGTTATCTAGATGTGATACATTAGACACAACGGACTCAAAAGAGTTGGATTCTGCCTTGGAACATAGTGGCTGCATACCCTGCAAAGAGTCATTTTGACTTTTCTTAGTTCATGCTTTCTTCATTCTTCACTTTGTTTTCTTTCTCCAGATTGCTCATATTCTTTCATGGTACTATGGCCATGGTTCCCTCTGTCCACAGAACTATTCATAAAAGATTAAGAAAACAAAGTGCAGGGGATGCAAAAAGACAGAAATATCAGCCAAAGCTGTCATCCGTCTGGGAAGGGCTCCATCTGGAGGGTCATCCTCCATTCTGCTAGAGGGTCCAAGCAGGCAGAGTTATTTATAATTCTCGGGCATCCACAAAGCTTATGTTAAATGCCTATGTCTATCTCTGACATTTCTGGAATTTGTAAGACTGTCGATGTAAATAATGAAAGAGAAATATATGAAATGAGAAGTACTTATCACTATTAGCCATAGGAAAGAAAGGTTTCAGGAGAGGAGGGAAATAGTAGATGTTCTGTGTTCCCTTTGAATATTAACATTTTTTAAAAATCTCATAATTAAAGAGGGAGAAGTTTCTAAAATTTTAGGAATTGAATGTAGTACTTTTTACATTTTGATGCCCTCATAATTTGAAAATTCCTGTAGAGAAAACCATTAATGTGTCTTTTTAAAAGTCTTGTCATATTCTGCTTAAATGTGTCTCTAAATGTTTGGTTCTGATAAGCTTCTATTTTGTATTTCAACCTCTTCATAGAAAGTAGCCTCTGTAAGATCACAATTATCTGATATTGTGTAAAATGATTGTTATGGAAACTACTGAATTTAGGCCATAAGTTATTTTATTTATTAATTAGGTAGGAGTAACAGAGGCTTAGATTAGTTCATTAAAATGACTGTCAGACAAATTCTCTTTTACTGGAAAAAAAGTCAAGTTATGGTGTCATGCTAGAAAATGTACGGATAATGCTTGGAGTGTGTTAACTTTCAGGTATTAGAAAGGAGTGCAAGAACCTACAGTTTGGTTAACAGTCTGGGAGGATAACTCAACATAATGTCTCAGTTTAGTGTACTAAGTAGTCAGTTTTCTTTTGATATAAGGTAGAGCAATGCAAGTAGTTGTGGTTAGGCCAGCTTAGTTGTAATGAGCGTGGCCTCTGTAATTCAAGGGCCTGGGTCTGAAACCTGGTGTTGCTAGTTACTGATTGGGTGACTTGAGGTAATGTATACAAACTCTTTGTTCCTCTTTATTTATTATGTCCATATTTTTCCTTAAATCTTTGAATACATTTTCTAATATCTTAAAATATTTGTTAATTCCAATATTTATGTCATCTTTGGTTGTTTTCCTACATACAGTTTTCTCTTGATTATGTGTCACATTTTCCTGTTTCTTTACATGCCTACTAATTTTGGTTTTATACTAGACATTATAAATGCTACATTGTTGAGAGCCTATATTTTGTGATCTTTATTAGAGTGTTGAGTTTTTTCTGGTAGCAGTTTCCTGGCTGAGAAGTTTTATCCTGTTGAAGCTTGTATTTGGGTAGGTCTAGTGTAGTTCTTAGTCTAAAGTCAAAATATTACTACTTTTACATTTTTCTTTTGCAGGAGAAGATTCACCCCAAGCTAACATCTGTTGCCAATCTTCTTCCTTTTTCCTCCCCAAAGCCCCAGCCCATAGTTATGTCTGGTTTTAAATTCTTCTGGTTCTTCTATGTGAAGCACCACCACAGCATGCCTACTGATAGATGAGTGGTGTGGTTCCACACCCAGGAACTAACCTGGGCCATCAAGGCAGAGCATGCAGAAATTTAACCATTAGGCCATCAGGGCTGGCTCACTACTTTTAAAGTGTGGTCTTTCTGGGGTCTCAGCTGAATGCAGGTGGAGTTCAGTAAAGCCACTTATTCTAGATAATTAGAACTTCAGTGTCTCTCAGCATTAAGTGATCTCTGGGTCCTTCATTCACCTCCCAATCCCCAGTAGCTATTCTCCACCATGCCTCCTGGAGTCTTGCCCTGAATATATGCAGGTTAGTAATGGCCCAAAGACTCAAACAGACATCTCTGCAGATGTCTGGAGATCCTTCTCTACATAGCTCATCTTTCTCCAGTATATTATCCCAAAAGTATCTGTTGCCTCAGCAGCCCTTAACTCTGATACTTGTTTCCTCTATCCAGCAAGAACAGTGCTTTTTTGTTCAAGCTACTTTTCTGTGCTGCAGTTTGGAGCTCATCTCATGTGTCTTTTCTCTCAAGGGTCACAGACCTGGGATGTCTGTTGTGTAATTATTTTAAGTGATTGATTCACATATTTATAATTGTTTAAGGTGGAATAGTAAGCCCAATGCCAATGCCAGTTGTTCTATTGTGACTGGAATTGGAATTGTTCACTTTTAAATTTTGAAGTTATCTATTTGATAACAATATGCTTTAGATATTAATTTCATTTGATAGAGTAATTACTCAAGTTCCTGTGTGTCTTAAGAGGTTTTTATCTGGGATATGTGTTTCAGGATACTTTATCAACTCTGTATGTTAAGGAGGCTATAGTATTCTCAAATTGAGTTATTTCAAGCCATATTCAGCTTAATTTATTTTGCTTTGGATAACTATATTTCAAAACCTTCTTACTCATTTGTTTTCCCCTTGTGGGTTAATTTTGGAGTTTAGAATTGGTTTCTTGGTAATATCCTAAAAATGCTTCATTTTAGTGCCCATAAGTTTTATCCTTTGGGACCTTTCACTGTCTTATAATTTTCTATAACTCTACCCTAGTTAGTTTATTGCTAATGGCTAAAGTGAACCTACTTGTTGAATGACTAAAATGGAGCTAGCTACCTATGAACATGCTTCTACCAATTGTAAGGTGTCCAGTAATTGTGATACTGTATCAGTATTCCCTAGTATATTAATTAGCCAGGTATTTTTGGTGGACATGGTGCTCTTAGTAATTTTCGTGGATTCTTGTGTCTCTTGATAAACTCATTCAATCACGGCTAACCACTTAAACATGTCTTTTGCTTCCAGGATTGTTTTTATTTCTTTGCCATTAAGGTAGATGTTTTGGCTATAGACAGACTGTTGCCAGGGTGCAAACACATAGCAAAATCATGAGACTTTCTCTAATTTAACCAGATCTCTGAGATGGCTTATGTCTGACCCAATGCTTGTTTGTATCATGAGGAATGACAGTGTTCTAATTTCATTTTTGTTAGTATAACAATTTCTGCCCCTATAGCGTAAAATCTGATTTACCAGGACAATCCAACTTTTGCCTTCTCTTGGGAAAATATCTTCCTCTTCCTGAGATGCCACATGGAGGTGAACTGGAAGAAAAAGAGCAAAAACTGGTCAGTTTTCATGTACTTAATTCATAGTTAAATACATATAAGTTTTCACAGTTTATTTTCTTGGAGATTTTGACACTTGTCCAGCTTGTCCTGTGTTGTGAAGTACATTGTGTGCTTCCTTAAGCATAATAGCACTTGTATATTTTTATGTAATTTAAAAACTTGAGTGAGATTCAATAAACATTGTAAAAAACCATAATTTTAAAAGATCTGTGAAAATTATAGTTTATAATTGCTTTAAAGTCATAGAGATTTTAACTTTTAAAAGAAGTTTAAATGTTAATTGTGTTTCTTAATTGTTATTTTAACTCAAGCTTTACACTTAATTCCATTTATTTTAAGTATAAATATGTAATGATGGATAAAAGAAGTTAAAAACCCCCAGTACCTTGCCTGAACATTTCTCATAGTTTGTTAATATTTAGATACTAACATTTTGCAAAAAACAATAACTTGTAGTTAAATGTTCTGAGGCTGTAAAGAATGAGTATATTTTAAGTTGTTAACGTTTCTTCAGATGAGCCATGATTTCACTGCTTTTAAAAAGTGCTTTAGAGGGGCTGGCCCCGTGGCCGAGTGGTTAAGTTCGTGTGCTCCACTGCAGGCGGCCCAGTGTTTCGTTGGTCCGAATCCTGGGCGCGGACATGGCACTGCTCATCAAACCACGCTGAGGCAGCACTCCACATGCCACAACTAGAAGGACCCACAATGAAGAATATACAACTATGTACTGGGGGGCTTTGGGGAGAAAAAGGAAAAAAATAAAATCTTTAAAAAAAAGTGCTTTAGAGCAAAAGTAGAAGTTTATATACTTCTACTTTAAAACTATGATTTATGAAGATCTGTTTTGCTAAAGTTAAACCTAATTAAAAGTTTAGTAATATTTCTTTGTGGAGATTTTTTCAGATAATTTAAATTATAACGTTCATTAATTCATTTTATTCTCTTGCAGAAGGAAAAATATCATCAATGTTCATTAAATATTTTAGAAATATTTAACCATAGAGAGAACTTAATTAAAATTTATGTCCCAAGATATCTATATCTTTCTGTCCAATATCGTAGCCACTAGCCACATGTAGCCATTTAAATTTAAATTAGTTAAAATTCAGTAAAACAAAAACATCAGTTCCTCATTTGCACTAGCCACATTTCAGTAGGGGCTACCATATTGGACACCACAGATATTAAACGTTTCCATCATTACTGAATGTTTTATTGGTCAATGCTCATGGTTATTTATCTGAGATCATTGATTTCTAATAGAAGACGTAATAATTTTTTTTAGCATCTACTGATACACTATAATACATTTTATCAGTGGCAAAAACCTGTTCAATAGGTCTCAGGTGGTAAGAGTGAACCTTTATAATTTTTTTTGGAGTTCACATTTTTTTAAAGATTTTATTTTTTTCCTTTTTCTCCCCAAAGCCCCCTGGTCCATAGTTGTATCTTCTTTGTTGTGGGTCCCCCTAGTTGTGGCATGTGGGACACTGCCTCAGCATGGTTTGATGAGCAGTGCCATGTCCCCACCCAGGATTCAAACCAACAAAACACTGGGCCACCTGCAGTGGAGCGTGTGAACTTAACCACTCAGCCATGGGGCTGGCCCCTGGAGTTCACTTTTTGATGATTATTCGTATGTCATTTTTGAGTAATCTATATTTACACTTTCCATTAAAAGCTAAAAACATGGGTAGAAGTCACTGGTGTTTGCTTATATTTACAAACTGTTTACAAAGTGACAGGTAGACCTATTTAGACAGGAAAAGTCATTTATACGGAAATAGAGGAATAGAAGTAGTTACTTTTTAATTGGTTTTCTTGTAGTGGCCAAAATAGATTCTCCAAAGGAGCCATTTTTTTGTTTGTTTGTTTGTTTGTGAAAGAATAGGTTCTAGAACACTGACAAAAATTTTCTTTGCCATTTTGTGCATAGAAACCTGAAGAATGGAGGCTGTCTTCAAACAAGCCCAACGGAATTTGAGGATGCCAGCACCTTTCCTACATATTTAAACTTATCTGCATTCCCGTTTCTGGAATACCCTATACCTGCATTCTAAGTAGACTCATGGAAGCTTCAGAGGTCATTTAACACATAATGTCTCATCTGTACATCTTGAAGTGGTGAGTGGCTTGCCTAAGAGAACACAGATGCTCAGTGGCAGAGCCAGAACATGAACTCATGCATAATGACCTCTGTCATCTGGGGCCATCGTCTGATTTGGTACTTGTGGTTGGTACAGACTCTCTGCGCCACACCTCATTCCACTGTGAAAGCATTCTCATACTGCTTTTAATTTCATAACTGTTAAAAATTATTTGGCTACGCATATTTCATGCACTATCGAGTAAAGTGAAGAGGAGAAAAATAAAGCTACATAAAAAATCCAATAAGTAATACATTAAATTTGAAAGTAAACTTTGTATGAATAAGTTCTAAAATAAAAATCTTAAAATTTTACTATTCTTAATATGAATCTTTTGATATTCATGATAAATTCTTAAATAAAGAGAACAAGCAAAATGCAGATATATAATATGATTCTTCTTTTTAGGGAAATGTGGAGCCGGCCAGGTGGCACAGCGGTTAAGTGCACACGTTCCCTTCGGTGGCCCAGGGTTTGCTGGTTAGGACCCTGGGTGCGTACATGGCACCGCTTGACAAGCCATGCTGTCGTAGGCATCCCACATATAAAAAGTAGAGGAAGATGGGCATGGATGTTAGCTCAGGGCCAGCTTTCCTCAGCAAAAAGAGGAGGATTGGCAGCAGCAGTTAGCTCAGGGCTAATCTTCCTCAAAAAAAAGAAAAGGCGGAGAAGGGACAAATAGAAATGGGCATCTTGGGAGAGAGGACACAAGAATGGCAGACCCAAGGGCAGAGTGACATCAGCAAAATGGCAGAGTGAGCCGACCCTGGACTCTCTCCCCTCCAAACTACAACCAAAGAACCAGAACAACTGAATTTCAACCAATAACTCTAATCCAGAGACTCTCAGAGACCCACAGCAAGACGATGGAGGACGGAGAGGCTGAAGCTGGCCTCAGGAGCTAGAACAGGGTAAGAGAGAACTTCACTCCCTCCCCTAGAGACTGGGATCGCTGCTGCGGGTGAGGGAAGGAGCAGGGGAGGGGCTGCACGTCCGGGGATCATCCAGGACTCCCACCACTGGTGCAGTGGAAAACCTGCTAACATGGGAAAGCTTCCACGTGCAGGGACCCCATCAAGCCTTTACAGACGGGAGATTTCCTTTACAAATGTAAATGTCTCTTAACAAAGGGCAAGTAAATTCTACTTTTCAGAGTGTCTTTCCTGTCTGCAGTTTTTAAAAGTGACCAGCCTAAAATAATCCTCCTGCCAAATAGACATATCTGGGGGTGGCCAATTCTAGTCCCTCGCAAACTTCTTTACTTAGACCAGGATGTATTGGTCATCTTACTTATCAAAGTGTTGACATCATGCCAAAACTACAAAATGATGCAAATTCCCAGACACTGGTGAAAGTAATCAGTCCAATCACATGTTTGAATTGACTAGTTAGATATGTCAAGGTTCTTTTTCCTGTTTATGCTTATAATCACAAATTCAGACCAACAAACTATCCAATTTTCATCATTCATCAATAATTTATTAACAATTAAAAATAATACCAGGAACTTTGGTAGGAGATGAATAGATCAAATTCATCTCCTTGAGGAGCTCCTATTGTGTGATCTATACCCATTCTCATCTTCCTTAGCTGTCTTGATGTGGATCCATGAAAGGAAAAGGAAAAAGCTATTTTGGGGGATGCCCTTGCTCATAGAGTTATCCTCAAACTTGATGTTTCTCTAGATTAACTCAGCTCAGTTTTCCAAATTAATGTATTTCACTCTAATAGTAGATATCTGCCTTCCTTTCAAGTAAGCCATATTAGTCCCTTCAACTGAATAAGGGATAACTGTATTTGCAGGATACACCTTATAAAATGTAAAACATTTGTTTCTCAGGTTGAGGTAGGTTTGCTACAGACACACAGATTTATTCTAAGTTACTGCTAGTAGTTTTTCAAAATACAATCCCAACCGAGTGATGGAAAAAGCCCTTCTTGTTGAGGAGTGGAGGGAGGTCTCAAACTACATGCTCCTATATTTTAGGGGAGAGGAGAACCACAATTTATTCATCATCAGATATTTTACATAATCCTTGAAACAGTTTTATCTGGTAGTATTTTTACTTCAATTTTTCAGAAGAAATGATGGAAAATTAAAGAGGTAAATAGCTTGCCTGAGGATTTAAACACATGTCTGTATTGCTAAGAAGCCTGTTTTATTGCTATTATATACCACATGGCCTGAAAATGGAAGGGGATGTATAAATGTATGTATCTTGGAACACTTCCCCATGAGGTGATAAAGCACAGATAATGAAGACTGCTTTGATCAAGAAAACAAACTCTGAGCTTATTTACTTGCTGGGCAAGGGAACACAGTACACATAGAAGTAAAGAAATTCTTTAACTTGGTCACTTAGGAGAAAATGTCATGGCAAGTTGTATATGCTAGAAATAGGGAAGAGATTCTTGGGCTCAGTGTTAATTGAGAAACCAAAGTTTGCACTCTGGATAACGTGGAATGAATCCATAGATCTGTGCACTGTTGGTTAGCAAAATTCCTTGTGCACGGGTTGGGAAAGAGTCTTCATCAAGAACAGAAGTTTCTGCAAGAGGGGAAGTCAAAGTTCAGGGTCATTTAACAGCTTCAGGTGATTAGAACCAGTTACAGTAACAGCAGTGATTACTTTTTTGTTTGGTTGATTTTTAAGTACTTATTAAAGATTTATTTAACACATCAATGACGGAATTAGCAAGGTGGCAAATGTGGTTCAAAGGAGAGACACTTGTATTTATAGCCACTAAAATAAAGAAGGCTAGAATAAAATTGCTAAATTATATACAAAATTAGTTAAGGGCCCCTAGGGTAGTAATACTGTAAACTTTATCTTGTAAACTCTTTTCCATAAAAAAAGCATTTGCATTTCTACTAGACAAAATAAATTTGCATTATTATTCATTGGACAAAGATCATTTATATCATTGTTTTCTGCAAGTTAACAGCTAACCTTACAGAGGTGTAAAATACCCTAGTCAACAGCAAATAGTAAGTCAAAGAAATCTACATAATCCTGAAGAATTAGAAAATTCATAGGTGGACATATTAGATAATGCTCCAGGAGAATAGTGAAAAGATATGCATTTATCTTTTCGTCTCTTTCCAAATTTTGGATTACTTTTTCCTTAACATTCCTCCTTTGTGATAAAAAAAAAAGATAACCAATGATTAATGCTGATCACAAAAATGTTGGTCTCATTATTTGGTTTGCTCTCTGGACACAGGATTTGCAAAATTTGTTAACTTGTATAAGTCTTCTTGTAGTATGGTCAACAAATCTAGTTATATGGTAATAAGCAACTCCTAGGTGCAGGAAATTATCTTCTATCTGGAGATTTCATAAGGAATCTAGGATGGTATTTATAATAGTCTCCATCAGTAAGAGGTTTATTTTGAGTAACTTAGTACTTGTAAAGTCTGAGAAAACTAAGTAAGTAGAGAATTACCTTACACAGATGGCAAGATATAAACAATTAAGTGGGAAGGTATCAGAACAAGGTTTAATAGAAATCCTTAAAAAGATAAGCCAACAAACAGAAAATAAAGCAACAGCTAAATTCAACTGAAGAAAAATAATGGACTCTGATGAAGATGACAATTATTGAATTAAAAATGTTTAGAAACTGAACCTTAATAAAACAATTCTAGGACTGATAATACTTGGCAGAAGTTAGATCTGATTGATGTTTACTTTGTCGTCTATATGGCTTTAAAAACAATTTTATTCAAAATTAAAAAAAAAATGAGGAGTTTGCCATGAGGTCCTGAGACTGTAATTCTTTCTTGAAAATTGAATTTCTAAACTGGAGCTTCAAGCAATTCCAACAATTTCAGAATTCTTTTTAAGTGCTCATTAGGATGTTATATGTGTGATAAAGGGTTAATATATATAGAATTCATACAACTCAGTGAAAACCAATCTGATTTAAAAATGGGCAGAGGATATGAAGAGACATTTTTCCAAAGAAAACATACCGATGGCCAACAGATGAAAAAATATTCAGCATCACTAATCATCAGGGAAATGTAAATCAAAATCATGATGAGATATTACCACACACCTGGTAGAATGGCTATTACCAAAAAAATTAAACAATAACAAGCACTGATGAGGATGTGGAGAATAGGGAACCATAGTGTACTATTGATGGGAATGTAAATTGATGAAGCCACTATGGAAAACAGTATGGAAGTTCCCCCCAAAATTAAAAATAGAACCAGCATATGATCCAGCAATTCCACTTATGGGTATGTTTACAAAAGAAATGAAATCACTAACTCAAAGAGATATCTGCACTCCCATGTTAGTTGCAGCATTATCTATGATAGTCAAGACATGGAAACAACCTATGTGTCCATCAGTGAATGAATAGATTTTTAAAATATGGTTTACATATACAGCATAATATTATTCAGCCATAAAAAAGAAGGAAATCTTGCCATTTGCAACAGCATGGATGAATAATGAGGGCTTTATGCTCAGGGCTTTGTCAGACATGAAAGACAAATACTATATGATCTTGTTTATATGTAGAATCTAAAAAAATTAAACTTACAGAAACAGAGTATATTGGTTTTTGTCAGAGACAGGGAGTTGGGAGAGATGAGTGAAGGTGGTCAAAGAGTACAACTTCCAGTTATAAGATGAAGAAGGTCTGGGGATCTAATGTACAGCATAGTAACTGCAGTTAACAGTACTGTATTATATACTTGAAAGTTAAGAGAGTAGATCTTAAAAGTTCTCCCCACACACACACAAAGTTGTAACTATGTGAGGTAGATGTGCTAACTTACCTTATTGTGGTAATCATTTTGCAATATATGCATATGTCAAATCATCACATTGTACACCTTAAACTTACACAATATTATATGTCAATTATATTTCAATGAAGCTGGGAAAAAACTCATAATTCAATAGCAAGATAAAAAACCCAATATAAAAGGCTGGAAAGAATTAGAACAGAAACTTAATCAGGGGAGATACACAAATGGCCAATAAACACATAAAAGATGCTCACCAGCCTTAGTTATGAGAGCACTGCAAATTAAAACTACAAAAATACATCCACTAGTATGCATAAATTAAACAGAAAATACTAAGTGTTGGCAAAGATGGGGAACAACTGGACTCATATATTGCATGTGGGACTGTAAAATATTATAACCACTCTGGAAAAGACAACTTCTAATAAAGACAAATATACATTTACCATATGACCCAGAAATTCCACTTTTGAGTATTTACCTAAAGAAAATGACATATATCCACAAAAGGATTTTCATACAAATGCTCATAGCAACTACTTACTGATATGCTCAATAACATGGGTGGATCTCGTAAGCATTATGCTGAGCAAAAAAAACAGACACAAAAGGGTACATAATATATAATTGATTATCATGTCTTTTTCTATTTAAATGAAGTTCTAAAACTTTCAAATTGTTAAAACTCTTCTATAGTAATAAAAATCAGATCAGTTCTATCTGTGGTGAGAGATCAGTATGGTGAGATTGACTACAAAGGAGTACAACCAAACTTTTTGAGGTGGAAAATCTCGTATCTTGTTTAGGGTGGTGGTTACATGAGTATACACATTTGCTAAACTCATAAAATTGTACACTAAAAAAACTGTGCATTTCAATGTATGGAAATTACTCTTCAATAAAGTTGACTTATTCAACAAAATCTATTCAAGGATGTCATTCCTGATGTGGTGTCCTAATTTATATTACTATTCTTATATGGGAATATTAGGGTAATGAACCAACATAAACACTGATCTAAACCAGAGATATCCCAGGCACAACTGATCAGGAGGCTTACTCCGATAATATAGGGTACACAGAAATAGTAAAATAGTAACTTAACTCTGCTAAAGATGACCTTTCAATAGATATATATCTGTAGCTGTATCTGTAGCTATCTTTTTATCTATCTCACCTGGTTGTAAAGTCATTCAGGATAAAAATATCAATTCAGGGTAGAAAGCACAAATTTAAGGTAAAAAAATCAAAATAAAATCAAAGATCAACCTGAAAAAAGCCATGAAATAAGTATACTTACAGTACTAGAAGAGACAAAGAAGGATTAAAAATTCTAATAAAAGAGTTTACTATGCTTTAAAAATGGCATATATTTAAAAGGAACCAAATACAACTTCTAGAAATAAGAAATAACTGTTGTAAACAAAACTCAGTTGGACTGATTAAATAGCAGATTAGACATATCTGAGGGGAAAATTAGTGAGGTAAAAGAGTGTGGAAATCAACTAGAAGGCAGAACAGAAAGACAGCAATTTAGATAATATGAAAACACTGTCAAAATGAGGTGAAATATTCATCTAAAAGGAGTTCCAAAAGGAACAATTACAGAGAAAGGAAGAATGGTAGATTGATTGCATTAATAGCCCCAATTTTTTGCCACTCCCTGTATCAGACCCTTTACATGTGACTTTGCTGTTCCTCCCATAAAGAGGTTAAAAGTATTTTCTTACCTCTTAATTCTGAGATAAACCACATGGTTTGATTTAGCCAATGGGTTGTTAGCAGATGTCATGCAAGCAAAGACTTAAAAAATGCTTACAATTTCCGCGTATCTCCTGAGCACTGTGAATGCCAAGAGAACATGTGGGCTGGCTTACTGGAAGATTAAAGTTGACATAGAGCCAAGTCACCAGTCAACTCAGCTGCTAGATCAGCTGGCCGAGTGCTGACTCCCAGAAATGTGAACAAACCTAGCCAAGATAAACAAAGACCCCTAGACAATGCACAGCTGATCACAAAAGCACAAGTCGCCCAGACCAAATCAATCAAGCTGAGCACAGGCCAGAGGAACCCCAAAGCCCATGATCTAAATAAATGTTTATTGCTGTATGTTACACAGGTTTTGTTGATGTTTAATATGCAACATTATTGTGACAATGGAGAGTGAATACAAGAAGATAAGCAATATTCAAGGAATGGTGAGAATTCTCCAGAATTGAAGAGAATACAGAATGAGAAAATATGTAATACTGTGTGAATTCAGGAATTGTGAGTAGTTCAGTAGTCTGGATTATGAGTAGGATGCCCAAAGATATCTCAAGAAATCTGAACAAATTTTTAAAAAGTGAGTTAATATTAGCTCACTATAATTTAAAATACATTAACATAAGCCATTCAGTTCTTTGATGTAAAGAATAACACCATAAAATCAAATTGTTCCAGGTCTTATATGCCAAATGATTGACAGGCACCAATATCATCTCTACCTTTTAACTATATACTACTTTCCTAGAGCTACTATAACAAAGTATCACAAGTTTGATGGCTTAACACAACAGCAATTTATTGTCTCACAAATGTGGAGATTGGAAGTCCAAAATCAGGATGTCAGAAAGGCCATGCTCCCTCCACCGTCTATAGAGGAGAATCTTCCCTTGCCTCTTCCATGTTCTGGTGGCTTGTCAGCCATCCTTGGCATTCTTTGGCTTGAAGCTACAGCACTTCAGTGTCTGCCTCTGTCATTACATGGAGTTCTCCCATTGTGTCTCTTCTCTTCTTATTATAAGGATACCAGTCATGTTGGATTAGTGCCCACCTTAATTGAATATGACATCATCTTGACTTGACTACATTTGCAAAGACGCGCTTTCCAAATAAGGTCACATTCACAGGTCCAGGGTTTAGAACTTCAACATAACTTTTTGGGAGACACAATTCAACTTATAACAAGCATATTTATAAAACATAAAATGCATCCATAGTTCATCACAGTTTTTATGCTCCATGTGCATTCTAATGTGCACAAAGATCACTTTAATATTCAGTCAATTACATACACTTGAGATTAACATGTGCATATTATTAATTAGTACATACTGGTTTTAAATTAAAATTAATGTACCATTATTCCTGACTCTTTATAGACAAATATGAAATCATATTCTTTTGACTAAATTAACTAAAGTATTGAAACCCCATGAGATGTAGTGTTTTTCAGAATATGACGGAATTCTTGGGATAAGTTTGTGAATGTGAGTAGACTATACCCTTTCATACTATTGCAATATGAAAGAACATAATATTTTTTAAGGTGCTTTTCAAAAGAAGAATATTTTTTAACAGAAAATCAACTTTTATTTTTGGCACATTCTAACCAATATGTGTTCATATTGTCAAGATTATTACGTAAAAATTTTAATAGAATGTCTAGCAGAATTCTTGATATGTAGTCAGCCCACAGTATATATTAAATATTGCCTTTTCTCTTGTTGTGGTTAAATTCTTCTTTCTTTCTCTTTTTTTTTTTTTTGGTGAGGAATATTGTCCCTGAGCTAACATCTGTGCCAATCTTCCTCTATTTTCTATGTGGGTCAGCATCACAGCACGGCTCGATGAGTAGTGTGTAAGTCCATGCCCAGGATCCAAACCCATGAACCCTGGGCTGCTGAAGCAGAGCACATGAACTTAATCACTATGCCACCAGGCCAGCCTCTAAATTTTTTTTAACCTTTTCTTGTTATAGAGACAGCGTTTTAAATTAAATTCTAGTGGAAATGATTCATTCCTTCTTTTCTTGATCTGTCACATAAAGAATTATAGCTACTTATATTCAAAAGATATGATGTTTTAAGTGTTCTCTCTTCTTTGGAAAAATAAATATGTAGGAAGCACAGAGTTCACATTCTCATTAGTGACTAGACATTTGTAGTTAATTGGAAAAAAAACTGTTAAAAATTTTCAAACAGAGGGGCTGGCCACGTGGTTGAGTGCTTAAGTTCACATGCTCAGCTTTGGCGGCCCAGGGTTTAGTTGGTTCAGATCCTGGGCATGGACATGGCACCACTCATCAAGCCATGCTGAGGTGGCATCCCACATGCCACAACTAGAAGGACCCACAACTAAAAAATATCTCAGAATATGTAAAACTGCAACTCTAAGAAGTGTTAAGAAAGAGAGGTACATGGAGCTAAGGAACATGTTTAATAATAGTAGCTGGCTTTATCAGAGAACACAAGGGAAGTCCCCCTGAGGAAGTGACAATTACACAGAGATCTAAAGGATATATACCAGGCAAAGTGAGGAAAGAAGAGTTTCTAGGCAGATAGAATAGCTTATAAACAGGTCAGGAGAAGGCAGGTGTGACTGAATGAGCCAAAACCAGGAAGGCTTTCCTGGGGAAGTCTTGGAGATAGATCAGACACATGGCAATTAGTCAGTAAACAGTATTAGAGGAGGCTCAGCATGAAGAACTAAAAGATTCTACTTCATAAGTGACATAGACACAGCCAACGTCTACCTTCTCTTTACAAAAACTAGAGGCATTCTAAACCATCTCACAGAGAGGTACAAAAAGGAATTATGTTTTGATTAGGCATTTTAAATATTTAGAATTAAGTAAATAAAGGCACAAACCTGTAAAAATAAAACAAACATTTTTTTAAGTCACAAAAAAGATATAAATGAATGGAAATATCAATCATATTCTAGGCTGTGGAAATTTGTCATGATCTACAAAAATGTGGCAAATTCTCCAACAACTGAGAGCTATATAGTCAAAATAGTGGCAAAGGAATAAACTACTGAGTGAGCGGCATTGCAACAGGAATAAACAAATTGATCTGTGGAACATAGTAGAAAGTTCAGAAATAGATCCTAGCATTTAAAGAAACATCATAAATGATAAAGTCAACATAAATGCTTTAAAATTCCAGGTATATTAAAGATGTAAATTCATGTTTTCAATTATTGACTCAATTAATATTTATTGAAGACCTACTGTGGCTTTTCTAGGAAGAGCAAATACCGTGATGGAAAAGATTGACTAGGTCTCTGTCTCACAGAACTTGAGTGTAGTGTGGGAAACAGACAATAATCTAAGAAGCAAGGAAATATGTAATATATGATACAACATATGATATAACATCAGGTGCAGACCTACTGCAATAGGATAACTAGGATGGGCCTCTCTGAGGAGGCAACATCTGAGCTGAGGCCCAAATGAGTGGGTATGAGAGCCATGTAAATGTCCGGAGTAAGAGCATTTCAACAAGAAGGAAAAGCAAGTACAAAGATCTGCGGAGGCATAAGCTTGGCATATTTGCAGATCAAAGGCAGGGTGGTGGCTGGAGTGAAACTGGAGCAAGAGCTGGGGAAGAGGTTGAAGAAGCAAGCAGGGGTCCAATCCTGAGGGACCTCATAAGCCATAGTAAGAGTTTGGATTTTATGCTAAAGGAAAAGGCAAATCCCTGGAGAGTTTTGAACTGTGTTTTACATGATTTATGTTTTATAGAAATGATTCTAGATGCTCTATGGAGAAAAGACTTCAGGGATAAGAATGGAAAGGGAGAGCTCAGTTGCGGGGCTATAGAAGCAAAGTGAGAGTTTAGAAGCCAAAGAAATTGTTTCAAAAATAAGGCAGTGACCAACTCTGTTGAATCCTTCTGATAGTTGATGAGGATGAAAATCTGATTGGAGTGGGTACGAGAAAGAAAGTAAATGTAAAAACAGCAAGTATTTTTAGAAGAAATATAAGGAAATGAAGCTATAATAGAAGATTGACATATTTTACAATACAAAAATAAAAAAACTTTTAAAAGCAAAGGATATCACACATACAGCAAAAACAAAATCAGATTGCAAAACTACTTTCAACAACATTAATACCTGTAATATAAAAAGAGCTTTCAAAAATCAATGAGAAAAGACAATCAACAGAAAAAAATGGGTAAATGCTATGAATTGGAAATTTACACGAGGCAAGTCAAACATCCACTAAACATATGAAAAGGTTCTCAACCTTACTGCTGGTGAAAGAGCAATGAAAACAAAATGATATGCTTTTGGTGGGAAGCTGTTACAATTTTTGAAAAATAAACTGATGTTATCCAACAAAATTTAAAATATACTTATCCTTTGTCACAGTTATTCCAGATATAGGAATCTACCTCAAAGGGAAAGCACATGCACACACATGCACACACACATACACACACACACACACACCCCAAGAGAATTTGCTGTAGCATTATTTTATTTTAAAAAAGCTTAAATGTGAACACTGATCAAGTGGTAAATAATTTAATAAACTGTGGTTCATACAACCACACAATATCCTACAAACTTTTTAAAAACATGTTAAATCTATACCGATTGACTTGAAAGGATTTCTACACTGTACTGAGTGGGGAAAGCAAGGTGCAAAGGGGTTTATACATTATGATTTGTGTATATTATGTATGAAGGACTGTCACCAAAGTGTTAATGATACTTATCTTTGTCTTATGGGATTTCTAGTGGTTTTCACTTCTTTTATATTTAAAAGGAAAGTTACTAAAACACATTCCAAGCATAATTTGTCACAAAAATTATAAATAGTAGTAATAATGGACCTTAATTTTTATATTTATCCAGTTGCATATACATATTTAGATCAAACAAGTATTGAGTGTCAAATAGGTACCATTGCCACAGAACATTTATATTTAATCCTTTATTAATTACAACATTCTTTTATATGTTATATATGTTTTATATGAATTCACAAAATAGCTGCCTAGCATCATTACAGATATGAGAAAAATTAGACTTGGGGGAGGAAAAGGATTAAATAATTTTTAGGGTAGGTGGCCCAGATCATTGGATTCCTAAATTAATGCTTTCACATTAATTTCACATGTCAAATTAAAGGTACTAGTATGGATTCGAAGGTAGATTAAAAGCTCATTATCTCGTCTTATCAAACACATTAAGCCTTGCATTGAATAGATGGCAATGCAAATAAACAATTCCTCTTCTAGCAGATGAATATTGAGAAAAGAGCACAAGTAAAATACCCCCTTGATAAAGTGTTTTGGTTCAAAATAGTGATCTGTATTAGATTGGAACCCAGTCCTCATATTGTACTGTGGATGGACTTCCTGGAATGGCACTCTTGGCCAATCCTTGCCCTTCACTCAGTTGTCCCTAGGGGAGGAGGAATGACTTATCTTATTGGTTAGTTCCAGAAAAGAAAATAAGCATGCAGATCTGAGCCATTTCTGAGCTCTCCCTTGTCAGTGCTTGCTTAAGGACAGGGTACTCTCCCTTGTTGGTACTTGCTTAAAGAGAGGGTACACTAAGGTCTTTTTTCTCAGTCTTGCAGGTAAAGGCCACTCTCCCCGTGATGTCTGTCTAAGTTATGGTGAACTATTAAAAACCCAGAGAATTATGTCAGTCCTCTAACCAACTCTTTGTAGGAATAAAGCTGATGTTTTAATTTCTCCTGCCCATCTTTTAATTATATTAAAATGATTGGAAGGAAAAACAAAAGGTATTGTTGATTGGTCCCCTAAAAGTTGAGTATCTGATTATTTGGGCAAGAAAATTTACTACTCATGTATAAGCACTGGTAAGTGCAGAATAAAGTAACATCTGTGGAGACTAGTTGATATGGCCAGGATACATGGCTTTAGGCCATAGGCTTTGGCAAGCAGGGCCATAAAAGTTTTCAAACATAGTTGTTTGCAACATACCATATTTCTTTTCACTGCTGGTTTATACTCTAGTGCACATGGCTTTTATCAGGTATATCTGAGTGAGCAACTTTAGCCTTTGACTTTGTGAGTATGGGCTATTTTGTTGGGTCAAATTTGTCCAAAGTTTACTAGCTATTTTAAATGGGCAGGGCTCACTTTATCCAGGCCTTAACAAACACATGAGTACAGATCTCAGTATATGGCCTCAGCTGATGGACAACTGATCCATTTCCAAGATTCTAGTCTGAGGATGTGCCCTCTAGGGTAACTTCTAATACAAACTACCTTAATTTGGGTTACCCCAAAAGCAAACATTGAGACAAGGGGATTGGTTGCAGATAATTTATTTGGAAGTGATCTCAGGAAGCACAAGTGAAGGAGTGGGGAAATGGAGAAAAAACAATAAATTGTCCATTAATGAGTGGATTATCATGCTGTGCAACTTGGCCTCAATCCCACTGGAGACCATCTGAGAAATAATTTAGAATTTGCCTCGGAATTTTCTCTCAATGGATGGGGAAGCTGCAACATTTATCCACCCAGTCCTGTCTCTTAATTATTGAAGATTGCCCTTGATGGCATTAAATCCTTCACTTCCATGATTCCCTGTGCATGGAATGCATAAATTCTTATATCACTAGAGAAAGCTCTTAGGCAGAGAAGCACAGATAACTGGGCCCTGAAAGTCAGCATGTGTGTAAAATGTGATGGACATTAACAGTGTCTGCTGACCTTAAAACTTCCACATTCTGCTTTTCTCCCAATTAAAAAAAAATTCTGTTAATACATTATTTGCCCACAGTTATACCCATAATTGCACTAGGCTCAGTAGGTATTTCTTTGGAACTCTGCTGTCTACGTATTTTCCTCAGGATCAATATCTTCCTTTTGGCCCAAAATTTCTTCACATAGCACTTGAGGAAATTTATCACCTGGCTGCAAACTACCCTTCAGCATCCCTAACAACTACAGCTTTCCAACCACTGTACCTGACATCATGACATCAAACTGCTCATAATTTTTTGATTGCTTAGAACCATGTGTCTTTATTTATAATATTCCCTAATTTTGGAATAGCCTCAAAATCATTATCTTCCAACACTTAATTCTATTATAAAGTCTTCCCTTGCTGCACCTGTCAGAAGTGATCGCTCAATATATTCTTATGACATAATTCAATTTGTGTGCCTTTGTTGAGGTTTTACCATACTCTATACTACATGCTAGTTTTTAGAAAAGATAGTCTTTTTATTCTATTGTTCCTATTACATCTGCCTCCCCACACATTGGGTCATCATGTCCCTTTTTATCTCTCTCTCTCTCCAATATCTAGTGTGTTTTTTCGCATATAAGAAGTACTCAATAGACATATATAAACATGTATTAGCCAGCACTGGTGGCTTAGTGGTTAAGATTCAATGCTCTCACCACCCCGGCCCGGGTTTGTTTCCTGTTTGGGGAACCACACCACCCATCTGTCAGTTGTCACACTGTGGAAGCTGCATCTTGCTTTGATGCTGAAGGCTATGCCACCCATATTTCAAATACCACCAGGGTCCTCCATGGTGAACAGGTTTCAGGGGAGCTTCCAAAGTAAGACAGACTAGGAAGAAGGACCTGGCCACCTACCTCCAAAAAAGTTGGCCATGAAAACCCTATGAAAAGAAGCAGGGCATTGTGGTGCTGATACAGCACCAGCAGATGAGAGGATGGTGCAAAAAAACTGGGCAGGGTTCCATTCTGCTATACATAGGGTCAGTAAGAGTCAGAATTGATGGCATTAACAACAACAACAACAAAAATGTGTATTGAATGAATGAAAGGAAATCATATTTTCAAAGGGGAAGTAAATATGAGGTGGTACCTGTTGCCATTAATCCTACTGTGGACACTCTTGGGTCTTTTCCTCTGACATCAGATAAAGGGGAAGAGAATGATAGTGATATGAGGAAAAGAAACAATGGTAGTTGTCACAGGGGCTGCCACTGGTTCAAGTGAGTTAGTTTGTACTTAATGGCAGGAGAAGCCAGTGAGACAGTTTAGACCACAATATTTTCAAGAGGCTAGCTGTATACTGTTCATTATGCAAGAAAGGCTGACCTCCTTTAGTGATCAGAGAGAACTGTTTTGGGCATTGAAGGACCATACTTTTCAATCAAGTGGTGAAAATTTATCCAAATCTTTGTTCATCAAAGATGTCAAAAAGAAAAAAAACATGAAGGATAAGAACAACCAAGTGAGGAAGCAGAAGACTACTTTGCAAGCTGAAAACTACAAAGGGAAGGTGGTTTGGTAGTTTTCACTTGTTTTACATTTTGTCTTACCCAGTTGGAAAAACTTAGAGAATCTAGGATCTTTATATTATATTGAGGGAAGCAAAACATTTTGAAACACAAGAATTCATTGATTAAAAGATAAATTGAGGGGTCGGCCTGGTGGCACAGGGGTTAAGTTCGCACATTCCGCTTAGGTGGCCCTGGGTTCACTGGTTCGGATCCCGGGTTCGGACATGGCACCCCTCGGCAAGCCATGCTGTGGTAGAGGTCCCACATATAAAGTAGAGGAAGATGGGCATGGATGTTAGCTCAGGCCAGTCTTCCTCAGCAAAAAGAGGAGGATTGGCAGTAGATGTTAGCTCAGGGCTGATCTTCCTCAAAAAAAAAAAAAAGAAAAAGATAAATTGAATTTCATCAATGTTTAGCCAATACTGTTTTAAAGGTCCAATTTATTGGAAACAATTACATATGAAAACAGTACAAAGTAAGTTCTCAAAATGTATTGGTTTCTCTTTTCAAGTTTAGAAACATAATCTATTTAATAAAATCTAGTTAGCAAAAGATTAGCTCTGGTAATATTAAAGTGTATCTTTCCATTAATATGTAGATATAAATAGGTTAGCACACATCAAGATTCTCCACTCAAAATTCACATCTTTAACGTAGGTAAAGTCATGGCAGCCCACACTGACATAGCAATTATCAGCTTGTTACGTGTAGTATCCATCTGCCTTAGGGAACTAAAAGAAGCTAAGTGCATGATCCAAAATGCTAGATCAGAAAAGAGTCAGAGATATCACTGGATTTGAAATAGCATGTGCAGGCATCTTATTGTGGTAGTATTGCAAGACCACAAGAAAAGGAACATAGAATACCAAGATTCCAACTCACTTATAAATACTGTTTTAATTCTTAAATGGTCTCTTGCCCATGGAATCAACTGGTACTACAGAAATTAGTTTGTGAATTTTCCAACATTCCCCTAAAGAATCCTAAAAAATGTTTTGACGAAAAAGATGAGGATAGAGGGAAATATTTCCAATTGCAGTAAATTAAAGTTGGAATCTGACATGATAATATAACAAAAAATAACAAAATGTTTACTTCAAATAATTTATTTTAAGTGGCCATTTACATCACTTTTCCTCTCTCAAATGGAAACAAAAAAGTAGAAAAGAATATAGAAAAATGGTCCATGATAGACAGAATCAAATGACCATTCTTATTCTCTAATACTAAATGATGTACCGATGGCTAAAGTTACCAGTATGACTGGGCTGTATGCAGGGAAGACATTAGGTTTTAGTTTTATTTATTCAGTGTTGCAAAATTATTCTTGATTCCACATACCTGCAGTGTAAATCTCCCACATGCTTGATTAAGAAGCAGGCATGCAGAGAATAATTTGCCCAAGGGTCCAGAGATGGGCCCAGGATTAGAAACCAGTTCTCAGTATTACCTGCCAGTCTCTAGGCTTTCCACTGATCAAGATGATTTCTGAGAAGAAATAAAAAACCACTTCCAACCAATCTCTTGAATGTATTTTGAGATGTTGATTTCAAACTAAATAATTATTTATTCTAATTATCCATGGGAATCTTAGGCTATAATGACAAGACTGAAGTAGTGACATTTTCATTTGTTTCCTTCCCACTTCTGCTATCAGGTCCTCCACACACCTCTCATCCTCTATCCTCGTGATCACCCCTCTAGCCTCATGACCACCAGAGGTATCTTTTCATAACTTGGCTCTTACCCTCTTCTAGACGTTAACTATTGATAAATGTCCATAGATGTTAGCTAATAATGCTTTCTATTTAAATATCATACAAGTCTACAACAAACAAAAGCCATTAAGATCCAAATAAGTCAGGCTGAAATGGTGTGATTTTTAACACAATGACAGTCTGCAAGCATATTTTGGATGTAGAGTACCATCCAGTACTTCTCACTCATAAAAATGATAAGGGTCAAAAAAATGATAAGGGTACAATTGGTATGAAACTTTGGCATAACAGTCATTCTCAAAATTTTTGACTTACATATGAAAACTGGTCATGCCTCTGCATTAAATAAATTCATCCCTTTAGGGCATTAACAACAGAATTTGGAACATGGTAAATGCTTCCTAAATGTTAGCTATTAGCTATGACATTTGTTTATACCTACAACGTCCTTCAAGATTCCAGTGGTTTGTGTCACTTTCTATTCTTTATTTGGAAACATAGTAGTGATTCATTCTGTAAATATTTAAGGCAAAACAGAAACATCTAAAGCAAAATGTGAGAATCTCCCTTCACCCTTCTTGTCACGTTGGATAATATTGAATTCATAGGTTAACAGAGAAGGAATTGATATCTGTACAATGCAGAATCTTCTTATCCAAGAACAAGAAATGTTTTTCTTATATTCCATACTTTTACTCAGTAAAATTATATTTTTTCATAGAGGTTCTACACGTTCCTTATTCTTGTTTATTTTATGTTGTTTGGTGCTATTTAAGCAGTATATATTTTTTTTCCATTATATTACCTAACTGGTGGGTGTTTGTAAATAGGAAAACTGTTATTAATTTTTGTGTGTTATTTTTGTAACCAACCTTGTTTCTGAATTTCCTTATGGTTTGTAAATGAATTTCAGCTAACTCTCTTGTATGATTGCATACAATCGATTATCTTTTAGTAATATGTACTCTGATGACTGTATTTTTCTCTGAACAGAGATTTAGTCATATACTATAAACTATGAAACCCAGTGTTTTCATTATCCTTATTTTCTGGATATTTCTAAATTTCTGTTTTGAATCTTTGCTTAGACAAAAGTTGTTTAACAGAGAGGTTTTTCATTTGTTTTTCTTCCTACTTTTTAGGTGATTGAGGTTTTAGGTTCCTGTTTTTAATGTTTATTTCTACTTTTATTCCTTCATGATCTGTACCACTTTTACTATTGGAATTGATTGATATTATTTTGAGGTTTAATATTTGGTCAAATTCTGCAAATGTGTTTTCCAAGAAGCTTTATTCTCTGAATTCAGGGTATAAATTTGGTATGTTTATTAGAGCTACTTTATTCACCACTCAATTTACATTCTATATCCGTATTTTTTTTACTACTTCCTTTGTTATATTGTGTTTCTTTTGAGTTTCCTGCAGCTTTTGCAATAGGAATGTTATGCTATTCTGTGGTACATTAACATTCCTGGCAGAGCATCCTTGTGACCTCTCTTTATCTTGCTGAATTTGTTTTGCCTTGAAGTCAACCTTGTCTGATGTTTATCTTTGTGTTTGCCTGGTGTATTTTTGGCTTTCCTTTTCATTTATCCTTTACCTTTGTAATCATGGGCCCATTTAGAGCCAGTTCAAACTGACCCCATGTCTTATCAGCAGAGTGATTAAGAAATTGTCTTTCAGAGAATTTGCAAAGTCAGGTAGCCAGGGCATGCTCAGAAGAAGAAATCCTGACCTGAAATGACCAGGGAACCAAAGATTCTCCTCCCCATGGAACCAAAGGAACAATACATGACTGGAACTTAAAAGTCAGACTCTTCATCAGAAGTGAGGGGTCTATCCTTCAGGGAGATCTGGTTTTAAAATTCCTTCCCTGCCTTACCATAAATGTTTAGAATCTTACTATAAACATTTAGAACCTTGCCACAAATGCTTAAAGCCCACCAATCAAAACCTGCCCTGCCAGCTTTTTTCCACATGCCAGCCTGTTCTCCCTAACCTCTTAAATTTCACCCCAAGTCCTGAATTGGGGAGATAGATCCAAGGGCACACACACCCTGTCTCCCTGCAGATCCATCTCGCAGAATAAAATTGATTTCTCTTCTCAAAAACTGATGGCTTGTCCATGTGCATCAGGTAGGAAAACCCCATTTTTCTGCAGTAACACTTTGCTTGACTTTTTTCACCTTACCATATTCAACCTACATTGTTGAGTTCTAATTTCAATTAAACTATAGATCATGAGGTGGGATACAATATCTTTTTTTCACCATTGTATCACCTCACAATTAATGCACTATCTTGTGCTTAATAATCCCTTTTGAAGACTTTGGAGGCGCTTTGTTTAGATGCATTTCTGTATAAAGCATATAGTTGGATTCCTTTAAATCTAATCTTAGGATCTCTTTTTCTAATAATTAATGAGCATCTCCATTTTTATTTATTGATATGATAGATATGTTTGATTTATATGTTACTACTTAATTTTGTGATTTTTCCTGTCTTTAGTGGCTCCTTCACTTACTAGCTTTTACTCAAGGGTATCTATTTTCTTGGAATATGTTGAGGAGGATTTTACTTCTATTAGTTAATTTATAGCCTATATTCAATACGTTAGTGGAAAATTCTATGACTTTTAATAATATTTTAGCCTCTATTTGTTGATTTATTAACATTTGAAAGTATTTTTTTCTCCACCATAAAAGATAATAAAATTCACACATTTGTATTTCTGTCCACTTTTCCATCCCTTCCTGAATTTTATAATTTATATAAATATTTTACATTTTCAGAGTATGTAACTTTTATAGTGTATTCTAAATATGTAACAGCCACAGTTGCTCACTTCTGTATTTAAATGGATTAAATATCCATTATTGGTCCTTTCACAATACTATTTCTATTTTCTTGAGATCTTTATGTTGTCCTCAAAATTTTTATTTGGAAAAATTTTAAACCTATGGAAAATTAAAATAACGAGCCAATGAACAGCCATATACTCTTTACTTGGATTCGCAAATACCATGTTACCACATTGCTTTATCCATATATATATTATATTCTTTTGCTCTCTCTATTCATTTATTTATTTACAGACATAGTAATACTTTAAACTAAACATTTCAGCATATCTCCTAAGAATAAAGAATCTCTAACATATCCACAAAACTATTATTCATATGATTTAATAACCAGTCTATATTCCAATTTCTTTAATTGCTCCAAAATATATTTGATAGTTTCCTTGCTGTTGTCGTTCCAGGATGCAGTCCAGTTTCATATATTGTTTACCCCAACTCTTAGGTTGCTTTTATTCTAAAACAGAACCTCAAGTTGTTTTAGTAATATTGGCTTTTTAAAGATCCAGGCCAGTTTTCAGGTAGAATGTTCCAGATTCTGGACTTTTTCAATTATTTCTTTTGAATGTCATTTAAATCGCTCCTCTATCCACTATATTCCAATAATTTATTTCTACAGAGTTGATTTGATTAAGATCCAAGATTTTTGACAGGAATATTTCATAAATGATATTGTTTTGTTTATATTGTATCATATCAGGAAGCACATAATGTTTTACTGCCCCCTCTTTGTTTTAATTCATCACTTGATGCAATGGATTTAACTAATCAAATAGCTCTTTGAAATTTTTTACTTTTTTAAGAACTCATGGCATATTATGCACTTGAGATTACATATCTGTTGCCATTATATACATTTTTTCTTTAATTGCAGGATATAAATATTTGAGTCACACTTTTTTTTTTAAAGATTTTTCTTTTTTTTTTTTTCTTTTTCTCCCAAAGCCCCCCTGGTACATAGCTGTGTATTTTTGGATGTGGGTCCTTCTAGTTGTGGCACGTGGGATGCTGCCTCAGCATGGCCAGACAAGCAGTGCCATGTCCGTGCCCAGGATTCAAACTGGCAAAACCCTGGGCCTTGGAAGCAGAGCACAAGAACTTAACCACTTGGACACAGGGTCGGCCCCTGGGTCACATTTTTTTATTCAGATCTTTGTGGACATTGCTCTGGTATCTTCTGGCTTTGTGATGTTTCTATGATGTAGGCAGATGCTAGTCTGATTTTTCTCCCTGAAGGCAACCTGCTATTCCTGCTTACAGGTCCAGTAAATAATCAGAATTTAGTTTGGTGTTAAGCAATTATATATTATCAATTTTTCCTGTGATTGCTGCAACTTTGGATCTCTAGTTGAGTCTATAATTTTTTTTAGGAAAGTTTTCTTCTTTCATATTTTTAAATAATTTTTCTATCTCATTTGTTATTTCTCTCCTTCTGGAATACTGTTCAGTATATTGTATAAATTTCATCATCCATGGCTATCATTCTCTTAGTGATGGGAGGCAATTCTCCATGGATCTCTCATATTTCTGCATGTATTATGAGCAAAGACATTAACTTCTTTTTGATCCAGAGTATTTTTAAGAATATTCATATAGTAAAGAGTCTTGGAAGATATAGTCTACCTGTGAAGGAGCAGGCAGATTTGTCTGCTGTCTAGTCTAATAAATACATTGTCTCTCCCTAGACCAAGGTCAGGAGGTTTCTATTTTAAAAGATTCAGTCAAACTCCTCAGATGTCATGCAAACCCAAAGCATTTGCAATACCCACCTGAGCCACTCCAGGGTCAGGGTAACAGAAATAGGAAGTCATGCTACATGCTAGGCTGTAAGTAATTATGTTCTTTGTTTCTGAACCAAAATTCTTGTGCCTTTTGTCAGCACCCACAAAACTATGACAGGTTAACCAAATTGTCAATATGATAAAAAAAACATTTACTGTATCAAAACATCTATTATCATAATAGTATCCATGTTTAATTAGCAGAGAACTTTTGCTTAAATTATAGAATGTCTTAATAGATTCACCCTCAAACGAGAATAGACAATGTCACACTTAGTCACTCTTAAATACCAATAGTGTTTATAACGCCAAAGAGGGAAGCATGGGGCTTGAGGTGTATTGTAGCAGGGAATAAAACAGTGTCTGTACCAGGGGTAAGTAGGCCTGACTTCGAGTCCCAGTTCCATACCAACTTTAACAAGTAACAATGTGAGCTGTGATCGCCTCATCTATAAGGAAGATATTTTAACTTTGAGATCCTTCTAGGTGAAAGAGTTCATCGGCTCTGTAATCATTCTGGACCTTCACCTGTTACCTTCTTTAATGTGACTTAGAACAGCTGTTGTCAAACTTGAGCATCACCGGAATCACTTGGAAGGTTTTTAAACCACAGATTGCAGGGCTCACCTCCAGAGTTTCTGATTCAGTAGGTGTGGCATCAAGCTGAGAATTTGCAGTTCTTATAAGTCCCTGGGGATGCTGATGCTGCTGGTCTGGGGACCACACTTGGAGGACCACTGTGATGTGGCAACATCACAAAAGCATTCACCAGCTCAGGGACCACAGGGGCTGCTAACTTCAGGGCAGGGTATAATTAAACCTTATTCATGAGGTGAACTCAAAGTTTGAGATTTCATAAACCTTTTTTATTGAGAATGGTTCTGATTTGTACGTTCCTATTCAGGAAGGAGAGAATTTAGACCAATAATGACATTAGTGATTGCATTTCCTGCTGGCATTTTGCCTTTCTTTTAAAGAATTATGCATTTTAAAGGGAGATGTAAGATCAGGTTCTGAGTTGTTTTTAAAAAAACCTTGTTTCTTAAAGAGGCTTTTTAAAGCCGTTTTTAAAAAGGCTTAGTTTTTCAGTGTAAAACTCTATTGGACTTTTACATGGGTGGTGAGCAAAGTCTCTACCCACAACATTACATAACAGACACACCCAAACCTATATTTCTATTTATGATCTGGTGTAGAATATTTTCAAAGAAAGTTCCATGATAAAAGGAATGAATTACCCCCTTTATTTGCTATTTTAAAATCTTGTTTATTTTTATATTATTACAAAGTCTGCTTTGCACCTTTGGGGTAAAGTCAGTTTGATCTAATTACATTTATAAAAGTTTCCTCTGTTCCCCTAATGTTTCAACATTTATGTTTGTTTGTTTGTTTGTTTTTTGAGGAAGATTAGTCCTGAGCTAACATCTGCTGCCAATCCTTCTCTTTTTGCTGAGGAAGATTGGCCCTGAGCTAACATATGCACATCTTCCTCTATTTTATATGCTCTACACCTTCCACAACATGGCTTGATAAGTGGTGCGTAAGTCCACACCCAGGATCCAAACCAGCAAACCCTGTGCCGCTGAAGCGGAAGTGAAAACTTAACCCCTGTGCCACTGGGCCTGCTCCTGTTTTAACATTTTTATTGCTTCGCATCTGGATATTTTTAGGGCCTAATGTGCAATTCATGGTTCTATGAGAACACCAACTGACTGTGCAAATAGCATTAAAGCAGTGGGAATTTGGGTTACCTTCTCCAGACATGCTGACAAAAGCATTGTATGTATGAGATGGCAAATAGGACTTTTAAAATAATAATAATGACAAATACATTTACCTAGTTTGGAAAACAATGTGGACTGATTTTGTTGTTCTTTGTTCTGTTTTGTTTCAGTACATTCGCCTAGATATTAGTAAAATTGCTGTGCCAAGAAATCCTGGGTCTTCTGCCTTAATTTCTATTTTTGAAAAAACTTCAACCTAAAATTATCTATTAAAAAGATTTGTATTTTTATGTTAATTTCTTCTAAGAATTCCCATTAAGCCTTATCTCTGTGAGAAATGAAATTAGTCAATATTCAAATTTTTTTACAGATAAGTTAAAAAGGGATGGTAAGTATCCTTAAACTCACTGATTTGGAACTGTCAAGAAAAATGATGAAGTCAATCAATTATCCAGATGGTATGATGTGGTCAAACGATTGATGGTGGATTTTATCTCATTCTTATTCTTTATCTGAAGTTTGGTTATGTGGATATAATCTATGTCTCTGGTATGATTAATACTATAGCCATTTTAATACTTATTTTTCAGCTTCAGAGTTTTCATAATTATTATCTCTTATCCTCATATTAATAATGGCCATCTGCACTTCCTTTCCTTTAATGAGTGGAGTGATTTTACTTTGTCCTCAGTTTGTTAGGGGAGTAGCACTGTTAATGCTATACTCAGACAGAAAAAGTGCCTGAGATAATTATGGAACCCATCTGAAATTTCAAAATTAAAATATTTTCCCCAAGCTTTGTAATATTCATTTCAGGTATAAGCTCACCACTATTTTTAACTAACAAATATCCAGTAAAGCACGTTGCCAAATCAATGATTTTTTGAACCTGAAATGAATTAAATCTGAAAAACTTAACCCTTCACTGTTTTGTTTTTCTAACCAGTGCCTCAATTAAAGCTAAACTTTATGATTTTTTTGAGATGCCCTCTACGTTTTCTCTTTCTTAGAATAAACCTGGAAGTAAGGAGAAAAATGAATCACATTTTGCTAGTTAATAATATCTAGTATTAGGACGAATGTCTACACATTTTCGATATGTCTCCATAATCTTCCAAAGGTCAACTCTTTCTTAGTAATCTGAATTCTCTAAAGGCCAAATTTGTGTTGTATGGTACCAAATAATGACTTTGGCTCTGTATTTTCTATTGTTTTAAGTCTTTTTATTTGTATCTCTTAAGATCTGTTTCTACTCATGGAACTTCTGACACCAGTTGTGTGGAGGTTTTCTCCCACATCAACCAATTCTTCAACTCTCCAGACACCAACTGGGTGTCCTATAATTCAATTCAACTCTGACACTAACTACCTGGAGTTAGAGCAGACCCATAGGTTAAGGGCTTAGTCCCACAAGATTGCCCCCCCCCCCACTTCAGATGTCAGTCACAGATCCTGGGCCTCCTGTACTCTGACCAACTGGCTATAAACTGGGGGTTCCCATGACCCTCTCCTAAGGTTCCATAATTTTCTAGAATGGCTTACAGAACTCGGAAAAACAGTTTACTTGTTTACTATTACCGGTTTATTACAAAGGACATGACTCATGAACAGCCAAATGGAAGAGATGTATAGGGCAAGGCATGGGGGAAGGAGCACAGAGCTTCCATGCCCTTTCTGGGTGCATCACCCTCTCAGCACCTCTGTGTGTTCACTAACCCAGAAGCTCTCCAAATCCTGTCATTTAGGTTTTTTATAGAGGTTCCATTATATAAGCATGATTAAATAAATCATCAGCCATTGGTGACTAATTCAATCTTCAGCATCTCTCCCCTCCCCAGAGGTCAGGTGGAGGGCACTGAAAGTTCAAACCCTCTGCACATGTGGTTCCTCTGGCAACCAGCCTCCATCCTGAAGTTGTCTAGTGGCCCACCAAGAGTTACTTTTAACGTAAACTCAGGTATCCTTGAAAGGGGCTTATTATAAATAATGACACTCCTCTCACCCTATCATTTAGGAAATTTCAAAGGCTTTAGAAATTTAGGTTCTGTGCCAGGAAGCAGGGATGAAGACCAAATACATATTTCTTATTATACCACAATATGACACATCATTAAACACAACACTTAAGGCATAGTCAGGCTGAAAATTCCAAATTACTGGTAGAAGCTGCTCAAATCTCAGAATTATACTTTGAGGAGCAGCCTATTGGACCCTTTAAAGTCATCTGATATGTTCATCTATTCTGTTTTATCAATAAAAAGGGTTTATAATGGAACTAATTTGATGTCATATCACCCTCTATTATCTCAAAAATAGCCACACTGAACGGATCAAGTATGTTTACTGTTTTTCTTTTTATTATTACTGCTATGAATATCATTATTCTTCTTAATAAAGATATCATGTAGAATGTAATCTCTGAGTATTATTAGAACTGCAGCCTTTTCATTACTCATTTTAAATGTTACTACCTTCCATGATTATTTTCTACAATTCTGATTTGATAGATCTTGGATGGGGCCCAGGAATTTATAGTTTTGAAAGCTCATCAGGTGATTCTTCTTCTGTGCAATCAATTTGCAAACACTTTAATCACACAGGTGGAGAGATTAAAGTCCAGAAGGTGAACTGACTTATCTTGTTAAGACGTCTGAAATTTCACCATCACAATTTTCTTCTTCAAAATTTAAAGACTTCTCAGTCTTCCATATTTAAAAAGAAATATTTTCAAGAAAGTCATGTCAACTAAAAGACAGTAAGATCAAGAACTAAAACCCAAGAGAGTTCAGATTCCTAGGGAAATAAGAATAATGAGATTAAATTCACTTTCACTTGCATTACTGCATGGGAGAGTACCAATAACCCAGGAGGTAGGTAGAACAGAGAGTCTTTGCCCTACTATAAGGATGTAAAGATAAGGATAGGGATAATGTAACTGAAGCTCTGAAAATTTCAGTGACTTTCCACAAATTATACAACTTTGTGCCAGAGCTGTGGTCAAAACCGCAAATCAGTACACCAAAACTTTCCTCTACACTAAATACTCTTTCTGCCATTTGGTGCTGAGTGGATTGTCTAATTTTCAATTTTACCTCAGACTGAGCCCTGTAGTAGGAAAACTATGCATAAGGGAAATCATACTAAAAATTTTTTTAAATAGCTCAATCAGTTGTAACACTGCACAATTTTAACAAATAACTGCTCAAAGCATTTGATATTTCATAGTTGTCAAAAATTTCCCATAAATGTCTTCAGCTCAGTTTCATTCCTGCTACTTGGTTTGCTAGCTTTCCTTAAATCAAGTTGACTTGAAAATTGTCACCCAATTATTTGACAGCTTTATTTTCCTTATTGCAGATATTGTGTTTAAGACAAATATTTGTCCTACTGGTATGTCATAATTTAGAAAACTAAAAATAGGCCAAGCATACAAATAAAGGAATACAATGTTCTTTCTTATATTTTCTTTGTTTTTTTAATGGAATATGCCAGGTAGCAGCAATAACAGGGTAGAATTTCTTTTCCTTTCTTTCTTTCCTTTCTTTCTTTCTTTCTTTCTTTTTCTTTCTTTCTTTCTTTCTTTCTTTCTTTCTTTCTTTCTTTCTTTCTTTCTTTCTTTCTTTCTTTCTTTCTTTTTCTTTCTTTCTTTCTTTCTTTCTTTTTCTTTCTTTCTTTCAATTATTTTATTGAGATCACAATGGTTTATAACATGTAATTTTGGGTGTACATTATTATTTATCAATTTCTATATAGGTAGCATCATTCTCACCACCAGTAGTCTAGTTTTTATCCATCACCATACATATGTATGCCCCTACCCCATTTGCACACCCCCCAACCTCCTTTCCCTATGGTAACCACTAATCTGTTCTCTTTATCCATGTGTTTATCTTCCACATATGAGTGAAATCATGCAGTGTTTGTCTTTGTCTGGCTTAGTTTGCTTAACATAATATCCTCAAGGTGCATCCATGTTGTTGCAAATGGGACAATTTTGTCTTTTTTATGGCTGAGTAGTGTTCCATTTTATATATATATGCCACCGCTTCTTTATCCATTCATCCGTAGAAGAGCACTTGGGTTGCTTCCACATCTTGGCTATTTTGAATAATACTGCAATGAACATAGGGTTGCATAAATCTCTTTGGATTGTTGATTTCAAGTTCTTTGGATAAATACCCAATAGTGGGATAGCTGGATTGTATAGTATTTCTATTTTTAATTTTGTGAGAAATCTCCACACTGTTTTCCATAGTGGCTACACCAGTTTGCATTCCCACCAGCAGTGTATGAGTGTTCCCTTTTCTCCACATCGTCTCCAACATTTGTTACTTTTTGTCTTGGTAATATAGCCATTATGACTGGTATAAGGTGATATCTCATTGAAGTTTTGATTTGCATTTCCCTAATGAGTAGTGATGTTGAACATCTTTTCATGGGCCTATTGACCATCTGTACATCTTCTTTGGAAAAATGTCTGTTCATATCCTCTGCCCATTTTTGATCAAGTTGTTTTTTTTTGTTGTTGTGAATTGTATGAGTTCTTTATATATTTTGGGAATTAAACCCTAGTCAGATATATGATTTGGAAATATTTTTTCCCAACTGGTGGGTTGTCTTTTCATTTTGTTCATGGTTTCCTTTGTCTTGCAGAAGCTTTTCAGTCTGATGCAGTCTCATTTGTTAATTTTTTCTTTTGTTTCCCTTGCCCGAGTAGACATGGTATTTGAAAAGATGCTGCTAAGACTGATGTCAAAGAGTGTACTGCCTATATTTTCTTCTAGGAGTTTTATGGTTTCAGGCTTTACATTCAAGTCTTTAATCCATTTTGAGTTAATTTTTGTGTATGGTGTAAGATAATGGTCTACTTTCATTCCTTTGCATGTGGCTGTCCAGCTTTCCCAACACCATTTATTGAAGATACTTTCTTTTGTCCTTTGTATGTTCTTTGCTCCCTAGTCAAAAATTAGCTGTCTGTAGATGTGTAAGTTTATTTTTGGGCTTTAAATTCTGTTCCATTCATCTGTGTGTCTGTTTTTGTACCAGTACCATGTTGGTTTGATTACTATAGCTTTATAGTATATTTTTAGGTCAGATACTGTGATGCCTCCAGCTTTGTTCTTTTTTATCAGGATTGCTTTGGCTATTCGAGTTCTTTTGTTGTTCCATATAAATTTTCAAATTTGTTGTTGTAGTTCTGTGAAGAATGTCATTGGGATTCTGATTGGGACTACATTGAATCTGTAGATTGCTTGAGGTAATATGGATATTTTGACTATGTTTATTCTTCCAATCCATTAGCATGGAACATCTTTTCATTTTTTTTATATCTTCTTCAATTTCTTTCAATAATGTATTATAGTTTTCAGTGTTTAGGTCTTTCACTTCTTTGGTTAAATTTATTCCTAGATATTTTATTCTTTTCATTGCAATTGTAAATTGGATTGTATTCTCTTTCTGCTAGTTCATTATTAGTGTATAGAAATGCAACTTATTTTTGTAAGTTGATTTTGTACCCTGCAGCTTTGCTGTACTTGTTGATTATTTCTGAGAGTTTTCTGATGGATTCTTTAGGGTTTTCTATATAGAGGAACATGTCATCTACACACAGAGTTTCATTTCTTCCTTTCCAATTTGGATTCCTTTTATTTCTTTTTCTTGCCTAACTGCTCTGGCCAAAATCTCCAGTACTATGTTGAATAGGAGTGGTGAGAGTAGGCACCCTTGTCTTATTCCTGTTCTCAGAGGGATGGCTTTTAGTTTTTCACTGTTAGGTATGATGTTGTGGGGCTGGCCCTATTGCTAAGTGGTTAATTTTTCATTCTCTGCTTCAGTGGCCCAGGGTTTCACTTGTTCGGATCCTGGGCACAGACTTAGTACCACTCACCAAGCCATGCTGAGGCAGTGTCCCACAAAGCAAGTCACAACTAAGACCTACAACTAAGAATATATACAACTATGTACTGGGGGGCTTTGGGGAAAACAAGGGGAAAAAAAGAAGACTGGCAACATATGTTAGCTCAGGTGACAATCATTAAAAAAAAGAAGAATGTTGGCTCTGGGTTTCTCATATATGGCCTTTATTATGTTGAGGTAATTTCCTTCTACACTCATCCTATTGAGAGTTTTTTTTTTTTAACATAAATGGATGTTAGATCTTGTCAAATGTTTTCTCTGCGTGTGTTGAGATGATCGCATTGTTTTTATTATTCATTCTGCTAATGTGGTGTAGCACATTGATTGATTTGCAGATGTTGAAACATTTCTGCATCCACCATGTAGATCCCACTTGATTGTGGTATATGATCGTTCCAGTGTATTGTTGTATTTGATTTGCCAACATTTTGTTGAGGATTTTTGCATCTATGTTCATCAGAGATATTGGCCTGTAAGTTTCCTTTTTTGAGCTGTCCTTGCCTGCTTTAATATCAGGGTAATGTTGGCCTCATAGAATGAGTAAGGAAGTGTTCTGTCTTCTTCAATTTTTTGGAATGTTTTGAGAAGGATAGGTATTAAATCTTCTTTGAATGTTTGATAGAATTTCCAGAGAAGCCATCTGGTCCTGGAGTTTTGTTTTGGGGGAGGTTTTTGATTACTATTTTGATCTCTTCACTTGTGATTTGTCTATTCAGATTCTCTATTTCTTATTGATTCAGTTTTGGGAGGTTGTATGAGTCTAAGAATTTATCCATTTCTTCTAGGTTATCCAATTTGTGGGCATATAGTTTTTCATAGTATTCTCTTCTAATCCTCTATACTTCTATGGTATTGTTGTAATTTCTCCTCTTTCATGTCTAATTTTATTTATTTGAGCCGTCTCACTTTTTTTCTTAGTGAGTCTGGCTAAGGCATTCTCAATTTGTTTATCTTCTCAAAGAACCAGTTGTTAGTTTCATTGACCCTTTCTACTGATTTTTTAGTCTCTATTTCATTTCTTTCTGCTCTAATTTTTATTATTTCCCTTTCTTCTGACTTTTCAGCTTCATTTCTTCTTCTTATCCTAGTTCTGTTAGGTGTGGTTTAAGATTACTTATTTGAAATTTTTCTTGTTTGTTGTGGTTGCTCTGTATTGCTATGAATTTCCCTCTTATAACTATTTCTGCATCCATAAGAGTTGGTATGTTGTAGTTTCATTTTCATTTGTCTCCAGGTATTTTTTAATTTCTCCTTTGATTCTTTCATTGATCCAATGGTTGTTCAGTAGCATGGTGTATAGTCTCCACATATTTCTGACTTTCCCAGTTTTTTCCTTATAGTTGATTGCTAGTTTCATAGCATTATGGTCAGAAAAGATGCTTGATATGATTTTAGCCTTCTTAAATTTATTGAGGCTTGCCTTGTTTCCCAACATATGGTCTATCTTGGAGACTGTTCCATGTGTGCCTGAGAAGAATGTGTATTCTGCTGTTTTTTGATGAAATCCTCTCTATATATTGATTAAGTCCACCTGATCAAGTGTTTAATTTAAATACACTATTTCTGTCTGGATGATCTATCCATTGATGTAAGTGGGGTGTCGAGGTCCCCTACCATTTTTGTCTTGCAGTTAATTTCTCCCTTTAGGTCTGTTAATAGCTGCTTTATATACTTTGGTGCTCCTGTGTTAGGTGCATATATATTCATAAGTGTTATGTCCTCTTGGCAGAAAGTCCCTTTTATCATTATATTCTGCCCCTTTTTGTCTCTCATTGTCTTTCTTGTTTTGAAGTCTGCTTTGTCTGATATAAGTATAGCAACAGCTGCTTTCTTTTCTTTGCCATTTGCTTAGAGTATCATCTTCACTCCTTTCACTCTGAGCCTATGTTTGTCTTTAGAGCTGACATGTGTTTCCTAGAGGCAGCATATAGTTGGGTCTTGTCTTCTCATCCATCCAGCTACTCTTTGTCTTTTGATTGGAGAATTCAATCCATTTACCTTTAGCATGATTATCGATATATGAGGACTTAATACTGCCATTTTATCTCTTGTCTTCCAGTTGTTCTGTTTCCATTGTTTCTCTTCCTTTGTATTTCTGACTGCCATTTAATTTGGTGGTTTTCTGTGGAAGTTTTCTCAGTTTTCTCTTTTTTTATGAACAGTGGCTCAGCTGTGATTTTTTTGTTCAGTGGTTACCATGAGGTTCATATAAAAGTTCTCATAGATGAGATGATAGTCCATTTTCTGATAGCCTCTTTTCTCCATTAGCCTAAGCAGGTTCCAACACTTTCCTCTTCCCCTTCTGAGTTATTGTTGTCACAAATTATTCTGTTTTGTGTTGTGAGTTTGTGACTCAGTTGAGGTGTTTATACTTACTTTTGATGCTTTCTTTCCCTTTATCTTTTATGTTATAATTATTTGCTTCCCTGTTCTGAAAGAGAGCTGCAGTTTTCTGATATTGTCTGTCTATTTATCTCCTTGCTCAAAGTTTTGTAGACCTTTGCCTTCTTGTTTCATGTGTGAGTACATCCTTAATCGTTTTTTGTAGGGGAGGTCTAGAGGTGATGAACTCCCCCTGCTTTTATTTACCTGGGAAAGCTTTTATTTCTGCATCATATCTGAAGGATAGTTTCACTGGATAGAGTATTCTTGGCAGAAAGGCTTTGTCTTTCAGTATTTTGAATGTATCACTCCACTCCCTCCTAGTCTGGAAGGTTTTTGCTGAGAAATTTGCTGAAAACGTGATAGGGGTTCCTTTGTAGGTTATTTTCTTCTGCCTTGCTGCCCTTAATATTTTTTCTTTGTCATTAACTTTTGCCAGTTTTACTATTATATACCTTGGAAAAGGTCTTTTAGCATTGATGTAAGTAGGAGTTCTATTTTCTTTGTGTATTCGTAAGTCCAGTTCCTTACTAAGGTTTGGGAAATTCTCAGCTATTATTTCTTTGAACAAGCTCTCTGCTCCTTTCTCCCTCACTTCTCCCTCTGGAATACATATAATCCTTTTGTTCCTTTTCCTACTTGAGTTGGATATTTCTCAAAGAATTCCTTTATTTTTTAAAAATCTTAGTTCTCTCTCCTCCTCCACCTGAAGCATTTCTATATTTCTATCCTATAAATCACTAATTCTTTCCTCTGTACCATCAGCTCTATTTTTATGGATTCTGGATTATTTTATTTTCATTAATTGTGTTCTTAATATCCAGAATTTCTGCTTGTTTTTCTTTAATAGTATCAATCTCTTTGGTGAAGTATTCCTTCTCAATAGTTTTATTCCTGAGCTCATGGAACTGTCTCTCTGAGTTTTCTTGTAATGCTTTGAGTTTCTTTATGACAGCTATTTTGAATTCTCTGTCATTTAGATTGTAAATTTCTGTGACTTCAGGGTTGGTTTCCAGAATGTTATCATTTTCCTTCTTCTCAGAATTCTTGCTGTAGCTTCTCACAGTGTTTGGTGCACTAATCTTTTCCCCAGGCGTTTGTGGTAGTATCAGATCACAGATTCCACCTGGGGAGAAGCTGGAGGTCTGTTTCTGATCCAGCCCCTTCTACTGGAATTTGGGGTGGAACTATGAGCACTTGTGCCAGCTGGAAAGCATTGGTCCAGGGTGTAGATCTGCTGCCACCTCTTCTTATGGTCACATCAGTCACTGTGCTTGGTTGGTGGGGCTTCCTCACAGGATCTGAGACTGAGCCAATCCTTGGGACTGCAGCAGCAGTGTGGGCTCTCCCTCTGGCCAAGAATGTGATCATGCTTGGACTCAGGGCCACCACTGGCTGTTCGCACAGTTGCACTGAGACACCTTCCCACTTTCAGGGCTGCAGCAGTACTATGGGCACTTGCACTAGCTGGGAAAGCATTCATGCACATGCACAGGGCTTCCAGGGAAGAGCAGGGGAATTCTCACCCCTCTCCACCACTTCCCAGCAGGCCAGTCCATCCACCTTCAGATGTATAGCTGCATGGGTTTCTCAGGTGTCCTATTGTGCTGTGTGGGTATCCTACACTGGCCAATGAATGTCCATTTAGCTGTAGTTCAAGGGGTAGAAATAAAGGGAACAGCTCACTCAAACCCAGAACTCATGTTTTATTCTTGGCAGTGACTCAGGCATTAGAGTTGAGAACATTCCAACAAGGTTTCTGGATGGTGCCAAGCTATATCTTTATATGCAAGACATAGATTTAAACATGTTTTTTCTTTTAAATCATTCACAGACTTTTAAATTTAATCTAATTTTATATTTAGAAAAAGTATGAAAGTCACCTGCTGGATGTTCAATTACAGAGAAGAAACAAGAAGTCAAAGAACTGATGGGCATAGGAAAAGAGAGCACAGGCTTTGGAGTCAAACTTGGGTTCTAATTGTAACTCTTTCACTTCCCACACATGTGATATTAGGCAAGTCCTTTAACTTCATTGACCATATTTTATCGTGAAATGGCAATAATAGCACATGCCTTACAGGGCTGTCGTGAGGGTTAAATTAGTTTAAAGGTATATAATTTACATGGTATAGTATCTGGAACAACCTTCTTGGATGAATTTACAGTCTATAAAAAATACCAATTGTCTTCTGTACATATATAATGTTATACTATGGGTAGCTGTAAAATCCAATCAGATACAAAGGGAAAAGTTCAATATCAGGATTGTTCTTCTGAGGTTTGTGTGATGACAAATTACTGGCTTGACTTTGCTATTTTCACTGAATGGGTTTCAATTGACTTCAGAAAATCAACCAAATCAGTTCACGAGAGCTGTATTAACACATATTTCTTTGTTCCAGTTTTCTCTTTTCTAGGGTCACATAATATAGGAAGCTAAACAGGACCAAGACCCAGGTGTGTATATTGAATCTAAAATTTATTTAATATTTATTGAATGAGTTGTCAGAGACAAGGGATACTCTTCAGATGCCAGGAAGAGAACTAGCTTGTCTTTTCCAAATTGCAGTATTATACTTTAGAGCCTCATCATACCCACATGGCCAATGTTTAAAATTCCAACAATGCAAGAAGTCAAGCAATAGGCTAGATAAAAGGGTAGTGCCTATCATTTCATTATGGGAATAGCACTCATTTGAAGTTAAGAAGTGGTTTAAAAATTAAACTCTAAAATGCAACAAAAAACATCACTATGATAGGCATATTTCGTGAGTCTGGAAGAATTTTTTAACATATGCTTTAAAAAATGATTATGTTCCCCTCAGCTTAGATAGGTTTCTTCCTGACCAGAAACCTTTGACCTCCCTTTATTTATTTACATATTTATTTATTTTTGGTAAGGAAGATTCACCTGAGCTAACATCTGTTGCCAATCCTCCTTTTTTTTTTTTTTTTTTTTTTGTCTTGAGGGAGATTATCCTTGAGCTAACATCTGTGCCAATATTTCTCTGCTTTGTATGTGGGATGCCTCCACAGCATGGCTGATGAGTGGAATAAGTCTGCACCCAGGATCCGAACCTGCCAACCCCAGGCCACCAAAAATGAGCACTCAGAACTTTAACCACTCAGCCACAGGGCCAGCCCCTGACCTCACTTCTTTTAGAGTGTTTACTTTAGAAAACTTGTGATTGCAAATTCTTACTCTGCCCTTCCAAGATATAAATAATCTTTTCCAAGCCTCTTGCCAGTTTCAAAACCCAGGAGTGTCTTTCTCAAGAACCTGGGAGCCATCCCTTCTAAAGGTAATCACCAAGAAAGATAGCACTCCTCAATCCAAGTCTCTGTGGCAGGGTAGGAGCCTACCTTTGATAAGTAGCAAACACAGATGACCTAATCACATTGACCAACCTCCCCATAATATCCTCCAGTACTTTTTCACTAGCTCATCCCATCACTTAAAATGCTCCCATCTTTTGTTTCAGCAAAGTTGAGTTCAATCTCTCTCCCCTATTGCAATACATAGACCAATTTTCTAAGGAGGTCAATACTTAGAATCCCCTGGAGAACTTTTTAAACCACAGACTGCTGGGCCCTACCTTCAGTTTCTGATTCAATAGGTCTAGGAGGGGCCACGAATTTGCCTTTCTAACTTGTTCCCATTGCCATGGATGCCACACTTCGAGAAATAATTATCTAAGGCATTTTCACAACATCACTGGGTTTATATGATGGAATCTGTTGTGTGTCTGATGAAATGTATTTTACAAATTATTGTAAGAAGAGGTAGCAATGGGCTCTTTGTTATTGATGCATGGTCAGGCAGACATTCGCAAACTTGGGTTTGCATTTCAAAAAAATATCCATGAGCTTGGATTATTTTGTCTTATGCTCTATATTGGTTTCCTAGGGCTGCCGAAAAAAACTACCATAAACTGGTGGCTGAAAACAACAGAAATGTATTCTCTCACAATGCTGGAGGCCAGAAGTCCAAAATCAAGGTGCCAGCAAGTTTGGTTCCTTCAGGAGACTCTGAGGGAGAGCCTCTCTCCTAGCTTCTGTTGGTTGCCAGCAATTTTTGATGTTCCTTGGCTTGCAGGTGTATCTGCTGTCACATAGAGTTCTCTCTGTGTGTCTCTGTTTCTCTTCTGTAAGGACACCAGTGGTTGGATTTAGGGTCCACCTTAATCCAGTATGACCTCATCTTAACTAAACTCTGCACAGACCTTGCTTGCGAATAAGGACACATTCTTAGGCTCTGGGTGGACATGAACTTGGGGGGACACTATTCAACCCAGTACATACTCTAACCCAGAGTTTCTTAGTTGCTTTTTAATAAATGGCTACAAGTGACAAATTATAGTTTATGGTTCTTCCTCAGCCCTCAGGATGGCTGGGAGGAGCACAGGGTAGGAAACGTCCACAGTCTTTGGCACTGTATGAAGCTTCAGCCAAGTACGTTGAGTGCCATACAAACATTGTCATTTTCTATGCATGCCATGATATGAAAAGATTGGAAAGCACTATAACCAACTGAGCTAAATAAATACAAATGAAATTAAGCAATAATTTTATATTCTTTTTTCAGTTTAGTCACATAATATTGTCAAATTCTCCTAGGAAGTAAGAAATCCTGCAGAAAAGAAAATTAATCCTCATGCACTCCCTTTGTGGAGAAAATTAAATGGTCCTAATCCAAAATTGTTCCATTGGAGTTTTATAATCATCAACAAGTTTGAGGCTCCATAAGTCATATTTCAATAATTGGCAATGTTGCAGGAAACATTTATTAAATGGCTACTGTGTGTCAGGCTAAGGATACAGAGACACTAAATAAGGCATAGCCTCTTCCCTTGAAGTGGGGCAAACAACTGAAAAACGATAAATTACAAAACAATCTACTGAATACAGATATAGAGATATACAAGAGAAGATCCTCCTTATAAAACACATCTACACACATTTATTTCAACAATATCCCGTGAAGTAAGCAAAGGAGTTATTAATCTCACTTTAAAGATGAGGAAATTGAAACTCAGAGATATTAATGTCTCCATGGTCATATAGCTGGTATCAACTAAAGCAGGAATACAAGTTTTAGCTCCTCCTCCACTGCGTGTTCCAGTAACACCACTTGTCTGCCTCCCACAGAAGACTTAGGAAGCAATAAAATGTTCTTTTCTTCTCTGTGTGGACAGAGAGGGGAAGGGGGTAAACTCATCATTTCAGAGAATCCTGTGCATTTCTACCAAGTCTAAGCTTAAAAGCCACAAATCTATGACACACAGACAGATATAAATAAATAAATAAGTAGCTAAGTTTCTAAGAAAATTAACTTGTCCACTTAGGAAGAATATAGTACTCTCTTTTGGATGACTTCAAAGTCATCTGAAGAAACCTTGTCTCATGACTGAGTACTTTCCATGGTCTGTTATTTGTCAGGTTCAAAAACAAAACATTATGACTTTGGAAGTCAGCAAACAAGCCTTCCAGGCATGCAGAACACCAAAACCCAAGTCCAAGTCCAAGTTCCAGTCCCACGTTCTTTTAAGGGGAGAGGTGAAGTCAGGCCACACAGTCAGAACTAAATAAAAGACAGGACGAATCATGAGGCTGCACCATTTTAAATCTCATTTTTCTTCAAAATTGAGTGCAGTTGTGCTAACTTCCCAGCTCTTAAATTCCTTTCTAGTGCACTCTCCCACCCTAACATTCATGCAGAAAAAAAAGTATTCCTTTTAAGTACTACCGCTATGCAAGCAGAAGCTTCTTCTCTGCCAGTTTGATTGAAGAATGCATCCCCAAATAACTTTGCACTCAAAGTTTCCAGTGAGCAGTCAAATGAAGCTTTCCATGAAAGCCTTAATTTCTAGACATACAAAGGAGTCTTGTGTGTATGTGTGTGTGTGTGCATTCGCATGCATGCCTTCCTAAACTAAAACTAGACATGGGAAATTATGAAAGCAAGAAGTCGTTGTTGAAAACATTATTTTCATTATTTAATGTCAATAATATATGATTATATTCTTACATTTAAAAATTCAAATAAATATTATGTTCATAAAATAAATCCAGAGGTCCCTTGCATTTCACACCCCGAACTACAAGTTCTCTCCCTTTCCACTGTTGAAGGCTTTGTGTTCAGCCTTTTGTTCTATTGCTATTCTAAATATTTGCATATTTATGTGTGTACTTATACATGTTTCTTTTTTTTCCATAAATTATCTTTACAAGTTGCTCTGCAAATTGTGGTTTTAAACTTAACAGTGGCTTCAAAATCCTACTTTGTAGTGCATACATAGCAACCTCTATGTTTTGTAAAGACTCCTTATTATTCCAAAGTATAAATGACTTATATATAATGTGTTTACTTTGTGGTGCCACTGCAAAGTTTTTCCACAAAAATCCTGCCATCTCTGATGGACTTCATCTTGTGACTTGCCTTTAAATATATTAAACACCAGTGCTTGACAATAAAAAAGCATCCTAGTAAAACAGGATGGAAGATTCTACTTATTATTTTCATTTTATTATAGAGCTATACATTTATAAAGATGAAGTCTGGGACTCCTAAAAAATAAAGCCAATAGAAAATCAAGGTGTTTTAATACAATTGATTCTTAATTTTCAATTAGAGTTGCACATATAAAGGAAAACCAATATAATTATCCATTCTCCTTGAAATAGCATTTATAAATTACCATTGGAAAAAAGTTTCATTGCTAAAAAGATTACAGAATATGTAATTTTAACCATTATAACCAATGAATTTTCCCTAGTGTTTAAATTTTCACATTTTATAAATGTCTTAAGCACTCCTCATATCCAAACAGCCTGATTTTGGACTTCTTTGAGAGATTTCTTTTAGTCTTTACTTTCAGGCATTTGTCTTCACAGAGATGAGAGTGAAGGCCTTCAGCCCCAGGAAATGGTCATCATTTGAAGTCAGTATGCAAAACTCACTAAGTAAGGATAAATGAATGATTCACAACCAAACCTCTATCACTCACTTTCCAGTCCACATCTTTCTCTCAAATCTCATCTAAACAAAAGAAAGATATTACAATTCTGCATTGAAGAAATCTTCAAAATTAGACCCAGAAAAACAGAATAGTACATTGAGGGCAAAAGAGAGTTGGTTGATGAGGCACCACTTACTTTCTAAAACCACACATGAAAAAAAAAAAAAACCAGACAACAAAGTCAGATGAACTGATTGTTTTATTAACCAGTCATTGGCCAGGAATAAATGGTCCCAGTGTTATCACTCCATGGGGAGTAAAAACGTCATTAGAGATGGACCCCTGTCTCACTTCTCCAACTCTAACTTTGCTAAGAATTATACTGAAATAATAAATCTGTACTTAAACTTTTGTTGTGGTCATATTAACGTGAACTGTAATACTGCTTTGTTGTCGTCTTTCCAATAAAGGCATGACTAGGAGTAGAAAAATGAATATATATATTAATTTTTTCCTGTCTCCCTCCCTCCCTTGTTTCCTCTCTCCCTCTCTCCCTCCCTTCATCTTTCCATCCCACATGCCATCTTTCTTTTTTTCATTCCCTATAGCACAGGATTTCTCATGTTCAACTCCAGTAATATTTGGGCCCAGTTTATTCTCCCTTGTTGGGGACTGTCCTGTGCATAGGAAGTTTAGCAGAATCCCTGGTCTCTTTCTAGTAGGTGCCAGGAATAGCCCCTCAGTTTTGACAACAAAAATGTCTCTAGATATTGTCAAATATACCAAACAAAATCACCCCCAGTTGAGAACCACTGTTGTAGCATTTATTAAGTATGACATCTACTACAGCAAATTCTTAATCCAACCCACCCTATCTACACAACTTGCCAGCTCGTGAACTGATTTCACCTCCCATCAAGCAAGGTATTGCCTCCTCAACCACTATTCTCAATATCCTGGCCACCCCCAAGACTGGGAATATAACAGAACTACTAAAAAATAGAAGTAATACTATTTGCTATTCTAAGAATTTTATTATATTTTAAGATTGTCTCATTATGATTCAGTTCCCTCATCTGTAAAAAGGAGATAATAATATCAATTACCTAAAGGATTGTTATGAGAACTAAATAAATTAATGTATCTAAAGCATTTAGTTGGTTCTGGCACTTAGTAAATGCTATGCTGAATGTTAATGATCCTTGCCTTTATTGTTACTGTTATCATCTTCTCATTTAAACCTCACAACTGCCCTAGTAAACAGGGGAGCTTGGATGCAAACATGGATCTAACACTGGAGCCTGAGCTTTTAAACATTAATATTGCCTTAAAATGAGAGGCACTAAAAATGACATCTTAAGAGCTGCACCTGTAATTTTAAATTTTCCAGGATCCATATTTTAAGAAGTAAAGAGAAATAGAAGAAAGTAAGTTTATAATATTTTATTTCAACCCAATATATCATAATATGTAACTCAACATGTGAAATGTATAATTTTAACATGTAATCAATATAAAAAATTAAATAGTTTGCATTCTTTTTTTGTACTAAATCCTAAAAATCTGGTGCTTTTGGCTTATCTCAGTCTGAACTAGCCAGGTTTCAAGCATCAATAGTCACATATGGCTGAGGTACTATATTGGACAGTAAGGGTTAGAGTGAGGGCAGATCAAGGATGCCATACATATGAAGATCCATACCCTCTATATCATGTGTCAGTCATGTGGTTGAAAGTCTTACTTTTCTCATTTGATCAGATCTTCTTTAGTGAATTATCTATAGCTTGCTAGTCATTGTATAGCACTCACAATTGGAAGTGCTCTATATTTATCAAACTGAAGCATGAATGCAAAAATGAATAAATGCATGAATGAATGAAAGCGTGCAATAAAATGAAAAACAAACAGCAGACTGCATTTTATTTAACCTTAGAGAAGCAGACAAGTTTTAAGTTCCAAAATCTCTATAGTAAGATTCATTTGGCTATTGAGAAGAGTATCGGGCTATAACAAATGCACAACTCAAATCTCCTGCTGTCAATCTGATAAAATCCTGAATATTTTCACATTAAAAATGCAGATTAAATTTTTTTATGCATTCATATCCTGCCAGTAGAATTACATGATTACATAAAATTCATTTTAAACTCTCTCGAGGATAGAATTTAAATAAAATCTTTTTAGAAAATTTTATAGAAATTTCACAAAAGAATGGACAATTGATATCAATGCTAAAGTTTGGATTATGAGTAACAGAGCAGAAGTTTGGACCTCAGTTAACATTCTGTTTGTTAAAAGGTGACTAAATTTTGAGGTATTTTGAGAGCTATTCCTTAGACACTAGTTTTTCTTAAAATGTGGATCTCAAACCATGCATAATATCTCAGGTAATCTAACAAGTACAGCACACAATGAAATCATTAACTCTCTTAACAGGCTTTGAAGTTATAAATCTCTTAATTATACTAAATTTTAAAAGCTCTGTCAACTCACTTCTATAGGTCATTTTCATATAAAGGTCCATGAATCAATCATTTCCCAGGGAATACATATACATATGTACATGGGTACACATTACATGAAATTAAATGTTAACACAGTGTCACACAAGCTCCTATTAGACCTCACATTCTTAAGTTTAGCCCATGTTTCCCAATTTTTAAGTCAAAAATCACTTTGATTCTGATGTCTACCACATTAGCTAACTTTCATAGCTTTATGACAATCACAAATATGATTAGCACATCCATATCTTCATCCAAATGTTTATAGGAATATTAAACAAGGCAAAATTTAGGAGGAAGTTCTGTGGAGTGCCATCAGGTACAGTTCTCAAATTTCATGTGTGAAAAATCACTCCGGGGAGCTTCTTTAAAATGCAGACATCTGGGCCTCTCCCAGATGAATTACAAAATTACTGAAGTAATTCTGATTCTGTAGGTCTGGAGTAAGGCCTAGGAATATAAATATTTAGAAAGCACCCATGTAAATAAACGAAGAACACCAAATGAGAACAAGCAAAGGCTATTTATTCAGAGCTTGCTATAACAAGGGAGTCAGCCTCATCACTTGTACTTGGCAAAGACAAGCAGAGGCGTGAGAAGGCTTTATACCAGGGAAGCGGGAGGGAGGCTTTGGATATTATGGACTGAATATTTGTGTCTCCCCCAAACTCACATATTGAAATCTCAACCTCCAGTGTGATGGTATTAGGAGGTAGGGCCTTTAGGAGGTGATTAGGTCATGACGATAGAGCCCTCATCAATGGGATTAGCGTCCTTATGAAAGAGACCCCAGAGAACTCTCTCACCCTTTTGGGAGGACACAGTGTGAAGATGGCTGTCTAAGAACCAGGAAACAAGCTCTCACCAGACACCCAATCTGCCAGTGCCTTGAGCTTGGACTTCCCAGCTTCTAGAAGTGTGAGAAAAAAATCTTTACTGTTTAAGCCACCAAGTCTATGGTATTTTTGTTATAGCAGCCAGAACAGATTAAGATATCATGCCATGATTGGAGGCTGTTGGCATGAGGAAGGGGCAGGCAAGCTAAGTAGAAATGGGGCATGCTATCTGAATGGTTAGAGGTACATATTTGGCTTTCTCTAGTTGGTCCTAAATTGGAAGTAGGGGCAAAAATTAGGGATGCTGTCAGTTATCAATCGAGTTGGAGCTACTTGGGTCCAGTTGTTAAGGGGATATTCCTTGGCTTCCTGGAATGTTTGATACAGGTAGTAGTCTCATTTCCTGGACTAGTTACTCTAGGTACTCTAGGTTGGCTTCCTGGGCTTGTTGCTACATATTGTGGGTCAGAGTTCTAATTTTATATATAGTCTAACCATTGTCCATTTGTGTATTGTCTGTCACACTCCAGGAAATTCTGACACAGGAGGTTCTCAAACATAGAATGCTAGATGTTTAAAATACTTATCCTTATCCTTCTGGTTGACTAATTCAACCAGGCTCTCAGCCAGCTGACATAAGGGCATTAAGATAGAATGACCAATTGGAATAATAATCATTTATTTGTGTAACCCTTCACAATTTACAGTTTTCACATTCTTTTTCACATTTAATCCTCATATCATCTTCATTTATCAGAGGCATGATTCTATATTCTCAAGCTAGTGGATTCTATTTACATGTGATAACTTGCCACAGGCTAGCCAGGTTACACTTATAAAACATAAATGGGAAAAGAAAAGCACAGAAAATTTTTCTAAACATATTTAACCACCAGAAGGATGAGGCATGTATTAAGGAGGAATTTACCCCAATATGATCACAGAAAAAAATAGATATAATCGATTAAAATCCTTGACCACTACATACCTATTAGAATGGCAAGGAAGAAAAAAAAAACCCTGACAATACTAAGTGTTGGAGAGAATGCAGAGTAACTGTCACTGTCATATGCTGCTAGTGGGTATGAAAAATGGTCCAGCCACTTTGGTTGGTTTCCACTTTGGAAAACAATGTGGAAGTTTCTTATAAAGATAAATGTTCACCTGTCCTATAAGCCAGCAACACCACTTCTAGGTATTTACCCAAGTAAAATGAAAATTTACATTCATGCAAAAATCTGTGTGAACATTTATAGTAGCTTTATCCATAAGCACCAAAAACCAGAAACAACCCAAATGTCCTTTAATGGGTGAAAGATAAATAAACTATGTTATATCCATGCAATAAAATACTACTCAGAATTAAAGAGGAATAAACTGTTACTTCAAGAAACAACACGGATGAATCTTAAATGCATTTTTCTAAGTGAAAGTCCACATAATGTATGGTTTCATTTATATGACATTCTAGAAAAGGCAAAACTATAGAGTGGTTGCTAGGAGTTTGGGGAGTGGGAGGAAGAAGTAAACTACAAAGGGGGAGCACGAGGGAATTTTGAGGATGATGGAACTGCTCTTTAAGGAACTGTCATGGTGGATATATAACTCCATACATTTTTCAACCTTCATGGAACTGTATTCCACAAAGAGTAAATTTTGCTGTATGTAAAATTCTTTTAATCAACCAAGATAGAGAGGGAATCCAAGATAGAAAGCAATCTGTGATAATTGAATTGAACTGTATCGTGAATGAATAACATGAGCACACAGGAGGGGATGGGGAAGAGAGAAGCTGACCTAAGTAACTTTGGAAAACACCGATTTGACTGGATGCTGTAAATCTAAAAATAAAAAGACCTGTACATAAACACAGTACTCTAACTGGTACACTTGTTTCTCACTGGAATTCTGCAACTACTTTATAAATATACTAGGGTCAAACAAAGATAGAAATAAACTGTAAATAATTAAAAAATACCTGGAGGCCCTACTCTTGACAAAAGAAAGGCAAGATTTGCTACGTAGATAAAATGTAAAATTGTTTGTGTCCAGGAAATGGCAAAAAAAAAAAATGTTTGTAGCATGAAATTTGGGTCGTAGAGAATAACATATTAATATAAGAGAACTGGGCATTTCTAAACATGATACAGATGATACAGCCTATATGTCTGTCTGCTTTTGATTTAGAGCTTATCCATAGCAAGAGAGGTCAATGATAAGACAAAAAAATCTAATAAAGTGTTACAAGTATTTCAAAATAATAGCAATAAGCAAAATCATCAATCAAAAAATGTAAAGCTTTAAACTGCCATTTAACAAGATCCTATTACTATCTGTTATTGAAGTCAGCATGCTGATTACAACTGGAGATAGTAAAACATATAAGTGTCAGATGATCAATGGTGATGACTTTCATGGAGCTTGTGCATTGTAAAAAGAAAATAAAGAACTTCTAACTTATAATCAGAATGAGATTGCTGTTATTCTTTTCAATGGTACTGGAGTAGATAAAATGAAGAAAGTTGTATTGTAGGGTCGTTTTCAATCTATCATAGATGAGGAAGACTCCTCCCCTCATTTAATCTCATGTTTCAGAGATAGATCTGCTTTGCAGAGTTGCCTTACCACTTTACCCAACATTTATTGATGATCTACACTCTCCGAGGTACTGAGCACTTTCACTGAATCTTGTGAGCCATGTATCCTCTTTTGAGTCATTCTGGCTTTCATTTAATTATAGAATTAATGACTGTTTTGTAATTCCACAAAAATTTTGCTGTGTAGAGCCTATGGTTTTCATCAGAAATGCAAAGGGGTCAGTAGGTAGACCTCAACACCTTAAGAGTGACGGCCTTGAAGTCAGAATTTTGAGTATCAGTCTTGACACTTCCTTGTTAAGAACAAAGGACTTACTTAGTCTAGGCCTGTTTCCTTGGCCTCCAAATGTTGATAATAATCCCTTCCCTGCTCATTCCACAGAGTTGTCACAAGGACCACATGCAGAAGTATTAACACTTTGTAATCTCCTTACGTAAAAATTATACAAATGAGAGTTGGTATGATGACTATAACAACAAGAAATATCATTCCTATGGAACCAACAGTTTCACTAACTTCAAAAAGACAACTTTCTTGTGCTTACTCCCACACAATGTGGAGAATCTTTTTTTTAGATTTCTTTTTCCTTTTTCTCCCCAAAGCCACCCGGTACACAGTTGTATATTTTGGTTGTGGGTCCCCTCAGTTGTGGCATGTGGGATGCCATCCCAGCATGGCCTGACAAGTGGAGCCATGTCTGCGCCCAGGATCTGAACTGGCGAAACCCTGGGCCGCCAAAGCGGAGTGCTTGAACTCAACCACTCAGCCACTGGGCGGGCCCCAATCTGGAGAATTTTTAATTAAAAAGAGTTGCTAGGCTTACCATAGACACTCCCAACACACCCTCTTGTAAGGATTATAACTGTGTCTGAAGTAAGGAATTCTGTTTGGAAGCAAATATAACTGGGTCGTGATACCCCTAATTGTGAAGGGAGGATTAAAACACACAGCAGCACCATAAGTCAGTTGATCCAAAAACTAATTCTTTCTACTTAAGTCTTTCAACACTGGATAAATCTAAATATCTGCTATTGACCAACTGAGGTAGCATTCAAACATGATTGATTTCTTTGCTCTGCTTAAGTCATCTCCATGTTTCACTCACACATTCACTAATGTAGGGCCTGCCTCCAGGACTCTTGTGACATGCCATGCTCCCACCTCTTCTGTTAGTAAAAAGCTTCCTGCTATATTAGTCAGGATGGGCTAGTCAGGGCTGTGGTAACAAATTAATCCTAAAATCTCAATAGCCAAACAACACAAAGATTTATTTCTCATTCATATGAAGTCTAATAGAAATCAGGTGACTCCAGGGCATCTGGCCTCCATGCAGTGGCTCAGTCATCCAGATATGTCCATCTTGTGGTTCTTCCCTCTCAACAGTTGCAGCAGAAGATATCACCTAGAGATCACACAGTTGGTCTTCTGTGTTTTGGCCCAGAAGTGACGTAAGCAGTTGCACTCTCAAACTATTGGCCAGAACCAGTCATACAGTGCTTGATCTGGGGTCAGGGCAGGTGGGCCAGCTGTCTTTTTCTGCTGGTTGAATTCTTGTTATATTCATCACTTTACCACTATATAAGTAATTGTGTGAAAACTTACAGAGGTCAATTTCTTTTGACCCTTTAAATGAAGAGAGGACCAGGAATATAGGCACTTCTTGAAGTGATTCTTTTGTTTTGTCCTGTTTTTTGTGAAACTATTGAGTTAAATAATTATATAGCTTATATTTCAACTTTCAATTAGATATAAAATATTATTTATAGATTTTTTTAACTAAAAGTTTAAAATTTACTTTTAAATTTCATTTAGAAATATAAAACCTAATAATAATGGAGAGACATTGATGTTACAATGCATCTTTGAAACTTTGTCTCTTTCCTAGAGCCCCAGATTTTCATCAACAAAGTGTAGAAAATAATTCTAGAAAGAAAAGTCAGAATTTGTTTAAAATTTCACTCATGTTAAGTAATAATTAGAAATAAAGCTTAAATAGAAACATAAGGAAAAGAAAATAATCGGTAAATTAGAAACACTTGGTTAAACAGTTTGGTGATAAGTGTGTAAATCTTACATTGTTTTAATACTTTTAGTTAACCAAGCAAATCTGGGTTGAGTCTTGGCTGAGTTACGAAGACCATATTTTTTTTGTATTGAACAATAAGATGAAAATGGATAAAACATTCATAATTCTCTCTTGCCTACCTACCATGCCAGGCACTGTGCTAGGCATAAAGAGATGTATGTAAAAAAATAGCCAAGTCACTCTGTCTTCAAAAGGACCTAGAGCCTACTATAATGGTTCTCCAAATTCAGTAGACTTCAGAAACATCTGAGCAATGTGTTTAAATATGGGACCCTGGACATCATTCTCAGATATTCTGATTCAGTAGACTTAGAGTGGCATATTAGGATCTACAATTTTAACAAAATTCCTAAATGGCTCAGAGGAAGGTGGTCTTTGGACCATACTTTGAACTATGCTGGTGTAACTGGACAGACCTACAGCAAGGATGAAATTATGATCTTGTGTGACAAGAGCTATGATGAGGCCAGCACAAGGTATGAAAGCTTGAAGGAAGATAATCTCACTGTCACCCATGTTTAGAGATAACTACAAAACCAAGTCCTGAAGAATAAATAGAAATTAGAAGTGGGAGCCATGAGGCCAGGGTATTTTAGGCACAAGGAGATGCATGTGAATCTCTTCAGTAGTGAAAGAACTGTGAACCTGGATCACACTTAGATCTCAATAGCTACAATGGGTGAGGTTGGTGGTGATGAAGCCAGAGATGTCAGCAGGCCATGTTATGCCTTGCTGTACTAGGCTAGGAGTTTGACTTAATCTAGTGGGTAATGACAATGATATGAACACACTTGAATTTATACACACACACACTGCTGTATTTATAGAATTCTAGATGAAAATCAGAGAGTGGATTGGAGGTATGCAATATGAAATTCAGGGAAACCAGTTAAGAAGTTTTCACAGTTAAACAGATGAGAGATGGCAGGTATGTGAAATGAGATATTATGACATTGGTGAAGTCAAGAAATGAACAGACGTGAGGGATATTGAGGAGGTAGAATAGGCAAAATTTAATGATTGCTTGTATGTGATAGATGAGACAAAGGAGCAGGATGGCTACTTTATATGCAGCTCGCCTGAGTAGACACAATGCAGACATTAATAATTTATTAATGACTAGTGATCTAATTATCAATAAAGATAGTCATTTTAGCACCTACTAGTAGCAAATGGCTTCCTCATATACTCCAATATATCCTATTGCTTGCCATTTCTATTTGTCAACTTTCCTTACCATGAAAGTTGACCTAATTCGGCCTGACTTTGTTTTTTCAAAAGGGCCTGACATGGCCATTGAGCATGCATTGTATATCTGCTTTAAACATTTACTATGGCAAGGACAAATGGCCTTAAGATAAAGGTGCAACTTCCCCCCACATTGGCATTTTCTTAAGGATAAACATCTTTCCTTCGGCTAGGAACTGATGGCTGTGCTCACCTTTGACCACCCAGCTCACCTGTGACCACCCAGCTTGAGACGAGACAAAAGACCTGCCACCGTGCTGTGTCCACTGAGACAGCAGACCTACCTGCTGTGTCCATCAATCGTTGTGCCGACAGAGCAGTCTCGGGACTATTGTAAAAAGGACATTTCAATCATATGTGAAACATCCTGTTTGGGGGTGTATAATCACTCTGTACACCCCACTTCTTTGGAGCCCTTTCTTCCTTCAGGAAGAAAGGCCCTGGGCCATGGTCCTCACATTTTAGCTCAGAATAAACTCACTTAAATTTTCATTTATAGATTGGTTATGGATTATTTTCATCAACATGAGGCTGGAACCCCAGGAGAGTGTTTGGTTTCCAATCTCAAGCTGGACACTGATGGAAGAACCAGAGTAGATATTCCAGACTGCTTAGGTTTTAAGGAATTAATGCCTATGAAACTTAGGAAAATGGAACTCTTCATGTGTTCAAGCCTCACTCACTGGAAGTCTTCACTGGAATTTAAGACTAAATCCTAGTCAATATGTATTATTTTTGTGTGGCCTTCCCTCCTTTTTTATGTATCTACCACAGGGACTTTATTGGAAGAAGAGGTAGCAGGGTTCAGAAATTCCTAGGGCTCTGGTCTACTAATGTTAATATCATTCTTACTAGAACCGCATTCCATTATCCTTAACATCCTCAATGTGCTTGGACTTTGAATACAGCTTATCCTAGGCTTCACAGAGCCTATTTGGATTGGCAATAATATTATACCCACTATACTGGGAGGCTCATAATATGGGACTTTAATGAGGCAGAATTCAAATTTCCAAACCCTTCAAGATTCTTAATACTCAAAAACTACCTTGTCCTAAATGAACACTATGTCTGCAAGGGGTGGTTGTAGGTATGTTGTAGAGTTAAGAGAATAGCTTCTGGTTTGGATGCTGGTACTACTGTATGCTAAATGCATGACCTTGAGCAAGTCACTCAACTTTTCTGTGCCTCAGTTACCTTAGGTATAAAGTGGTAGTGATAATAAGATAGGATCATTGTAAGGATTGGATGATGTATACACTGGAGGGGTTATACCCAGGCCTGACACAAAGAAAATACTCTGGTGCTAGAGCATACAGCCTATCTCACTTTGCACAAGTCTTTTACCTGTAATTGCTAAGCTGCTAGAAATTCTCTGAATTAATTCTTCACCTATATCCCCTCTATGTTCCCTATGTCACTGAAATAGTCAACATATTCTATAAAAAGAATATCTATTGTTTCACTGTATTGTCTTGGAATGTCTTATTTTTATCACCTTTCTACCCATTTTTGTATAGATTTATTTATATATATAAAGATTATCCACCTGTATTTCCCATGGTTTCTAGGTGATTCCAACTCTGCATGGCCAACTACTTTTTCAACATATACCTTTTTAATTTTATCTTCATAAAAACCCTTCAAGATATGTTTTATAATCCCCATTTTACAAGGAAGGCAAATATTTACCCAAGGCCATGTATTAAAAAGAATAATCCCCAGGATTCAGATCAAAACTATGGTGCTCCCCAAGTTATTCAGAAAAAATAATGATTGCAAATAAAACTAGAAATATTAGTTATGTGCTAATTTAAGAGGTGATTGCCTTGAGTGCAAATGTGAACCCAAATAGAGAAGCTCTGTGAAGGTACAATTCTGTATGGAAGGCTTCAAAGGAAAAGTGAGTCCCCAGCTTATCCTGAGGAAGAAGTTTGATTAGATGGTAGGTTAAAGGCAGCTTTGCTTAAACAAGTACGTGAAGCCTGAAAATAAGTGGCAAATGTAGGGCACAATGAAGAGTACTTATCTGAGCAAAAGTGGAGTGTTGGAAAGTGGAAGGAGATACTTAACTGTACCAAAAATGTTCCAAAAATTTTTAACAGTTTGCTGAGGGCTGTAAAAACTAAGTGAAGAATTTTAAAATTAACAAAATACATTTTCTTTTTGATGCTTTTTAACATTTTCCTCCCTCTACTGTTATAACGCTCATTCTGCTTGACTTCAATGCAGTTCTCATGTATCCCTCAAATTTCAGCTGAAATGCTTTGTCCTCTAGAATGCCTTCTCTAGGAAAAGTCAACCACATTCTTCTCTTTTCTCCCATAGGGTTTAGCTAGGAGAGTATAGCATTTGTCTTATTAATCTACTGATTTCTCACCTATTTGTGTCCCTCTACCTGCTTCCTGCAAGCACAGAAAAACAGGAAATGTGTTATATGTGTTTTGGGATCCTCAGCATTCCTCTTAATGTCTAGCACACAGCCGGCACTTAATAGATGTTTCTTGCTTGAATGAGTAAATGAATGGTTCTGAAGAGCAGAAATGACAATGAAAGTGGTATTTAATAAAAACATGCAAAAGGGGCTGAAGTAGGACACACTAAGAGGCAGTCAAATGATTTATATTAAAAAGTGCATTAGGAGTATGACTTGGACAATAGGTAGGAAGTACCCTGTTTTATATGCTGTTACTGAATCATACGTGAAGAATTTAATCCTGTGATGCTGATTCTCCAATGTTAGCCTATCAAAATCAACAAAGTGAAAAAATTACTTTAGTTTAAATAGATTTGACAAATGAAGCAAACATAATTTCATTTGAATCAAAAGTTATAACAAAAATTCTTCAGCATTTTTTTCTAATGACGCTCATATGCTTATGATTCAACAGGAGGACTCAGAAAATGTTAAACTAGGACCAGCCTGGTGGCACAGCGGTTAAGTTCGCACGTTCCACTTCTCAGCGGCCTGGGGTGTGCCAGTTCAGATCCCAGGTGCAGACACGGCACTGCTTGGCAAAAGCCATGCTGTGGTAGGCGTCCCACGTATAAAGTAGAGGAAGATGGGCATGGATGTTAGCTCAGCGCCAGTCTTCCTCAGCAAAAAGAGGAAGATTGGCAGTAGTTAGTTCAGGGCTAATCTTCCAAAAAAAAAAAAAAAAAAAGGAAAATGTTAAACTAAACTGTTCCCATATTTTGGATTTTTTTTTGGTAGGTATAGTCTAGCACAATAATCATAATTTACTATGGAAAAGTACATCATATTTAAAAGCTACAAATAATGAATTCTTATAGCATTATGAGACTACCGTTTTCCATACTCATTCCTTTTATTCTTGCTTACTTACGCTATAATGTACCACGAGAATATAGCCTTCTTTGGGGATGAAAAAGGAAAAAGAATGAATTTCATGCTCTTCTTTCTAACTGTGGCCTTAAGCAATGGAAAATTTTGAACATGCCAAACAATTAAAATTCTCAATTGCACAAAATGAATTGGTCTAAATGAAATTTTGTCTATTGTACCTAGTGGAATCATTGCATCTCCCTTCCTGAAGAATGATCTGGTTATTAAGAATAGACTGAATGTGAATTCAAGGTAAATTATACATTAATATTTAACTATATTTCCCTTTAAAAATTTGCACTTTTGTGAAATCATCCATTTTTATTGGGAAAAAAGATAATTTAATTGATTTCTGCCATTGCTCAGTGAATACCACCAGCTGCAGGCAAAATCCATTAGAAGAACATCTCTACTAGAATGAAACAGGAATCCAATGAACAGTTATAATGCAGCATTTGGAAATTCAGGCTTCAGGCTGATGGAAGTGATTCAAGTTACTGCCTCTCATTAAATGCTGAGAGAAAAACAGGGCTGATATGCCACTCTAAAAGAGTAACTCTTTCAATTGTTATAAAGGGTAGTGTAGTAAGTGTTTTGAACACTTCATTTTTTACAAATAAACTAAGCAAATAGTCAACAGCACAACTCAATGAATACATAAGGCAATGAAGACAGGCTTAACTAGTGAATGCATAAATTAATACACATATAATGTATATTCTAAAATGAGAATACAAATAAAGGGAGAAGCCATATGGCTAAAAATAGAACTAATAATTGTGATATTTTTGTTCACAATATTACTCCCGAATAGTAAATAAATCTAAATTTATTTTTGTTATATTAAAGTGGTATAATATTTAAGAAAAAAATTGCCATGACTGGTTTTTAAATTGTGTGTTTATTTTATTGGTGGAAGTGATTCAACACATCTCAAAGAATAACACGTTAATTCGTTTTCCTTTTGGAACATTTACCCAAACCGCCTCTTTTATCTTCCAGATCACTTCAGTAACTTTGAACTCATTTAGTCTGGAGAAGAAAGAAGGGTAAAAATTGGTTAGATCGCATATAAAGAGTGGCACCATGACTTAATGACAGAGATTGTTTATTGCATGGGTTTTTCAAACAATATATTTTCATATCAGTCAACAAAGAGAATTAGGGAAGATAGTTCTCCCTAAAAGAACATAGAGAAAAATAAAAGAGAAAGGTTTAAGAATGATTTGACACATGTGACCACTAAAGGAAATGGTAAGGTGAGCAATGAGAATGAAGAAAGGAAAGAAGTAATGATGTAAATAATGACTGTAGATACCAGTAAAAAAGGAGAAGGATTAGAAGTTCACCATTCACCTCCTGGAAATTTACCATTCTATAAATAGAACACAATCTTATCATCTAATATATCCAAAGGTTTTGCAACTCTCCATCCCAGAATCTTGCCATTCCCATTTTTCATTAATATCCACTAGAGTTGTTCCCTACCAATAGCTCTCAAAGTTTTCTGATTATGCTCCATGTATGTCCTTCTCATGCCTACAAAAATCTGCCAATAAAGAAAAAAATATCCCTTAGGTAATCATTGGGATGGCTAAGAGGGTTCATCCTTGTGCCTTCCAGTTTCAAGGAGTATTTCAGACTTGGGTTGATGATCAAAAGAGATGATTCAGACCCGTTAAGGTAGACTTCATGGGAAAACATGGGACAGCTTCAGGGAAGAAAACATGTGGGACAGTTTGTGTCCATTGTCCTCCACTCCAAGCACCAGATCCATTACCTGCTCTTCACCATCCTGCACTCTGCCAGAGGAAGTTGCGTTTTATGGCCTCTGTCACCCAGGTTTCTTTACTCTCCAGCTTCCATTTAGGTTTGGCTAAAAGAGTTACCAGTAGGAAAATTGCAACATAGAAGAAGAAAGACTGATTAGGCATTTCTGCCCCTCTCCTTCCTGCTTTGCTACTTTACTCCCTGCATTTGATAGTCTAGCTCCCATCACAGCAGCCACTCCTCTCTGGCTCCAAGATCTCTCCTGGCTCCAGCAACACATCCTTTCCTCTTGCACCTTCAAGCCTATGGGCAGTAATGGTTTCCCCTGCAGTTAGTCTGTGATATCTCAATAGTCTTTGATCATTCACTTAACTCCACCCACACCACAGTGATTGTTCTGCTCATTAACTTCTCCTTAGTTAAACCCACCAAGCATGCTTCTCTTTGCTGTCAGAACCCTGGAGATAGCCCTATATCACACAACACACCCTTCTCCCATAGGAGCTCAGGGAAAGTCAGAGCATTGGGCACTCTGGAAGGGTGGAGCTGGAAATGACTACTCTATAAACATCACCTGATCTTCCACTGACTAGGAGCCATCTACCTGAGAAATTTGTCAAAAATGATTGCAAATACCCTTGATACCTGTTTTATGTCTCATTGACAAAAAAGAGGATATTGCTAATAAAATACAGTGTGATATCAGTAGATATTTAAAATAAACAAATACAAATATTACCTATAATCTTCACTCCTCCAAAATGTTAAAGAACTATTTCCTTTATGGTCATTCTACGACAGTTCCTTGTTTCTTTCTTTCTTGTAACATTACAAGCTATAGAAGATTTCTTGTTTGTTTTTGCTTTCTTGATTATTTGTTTATGTCTGTTTCCCTTATTGCACAGAAGCTATGTGAGGGCTCATGAGGTCCCACACACTCTTTATTGTGTATCCCAAGTATCAGAACAGAGCACCTGGCACAGAGTAGTCACTCAGTGAACAATATTTGTGAATGAATTATTGAAAATAAGTTTTCTTCACTACATATTATACACTAAGCACTGTAAGAAGAGATCTCATGGAGCTCATAGCCAAGGGGAAAAAACAAAAGTAAACAACTGCAATAAGGTGTGAAATAAATTAAGAACTTTACATTAATTATGCCATGTCATTGTCCCCACCCTCCAGTGAGTCAAGTATTACTATTATTCCCATTTACAGATGAAGAAACATTTTCAGAAAAGATAAGTAACTTCCCTAAGTAGTTAAGTTAGGACCTGAACCTATATCTGTCTTATAGCTCCATATTGTATGTTTTATGGAGGCTCTGAGTATTCATTCATTGATTAATTAAATTAATATTTATGTGAATGCTTATTTTATACCATACATACTGTTCCAGGCTGTAGGCATATTTCAGTAAACAAAGAAAAAGGTTCTTCCTTCACTGAGCTGACATTCAGAGTTTCAAATAGAAACAACAAAAAGAAATCAAGATACATAACAAAATGTCTGATTCATCATTTTTTTTAAGAAAATTAAAGCAGAGTAAGGGGATAGAAATAGTGAGGAGGTTGGTATTTTAAACTGGGTGATCAAGGAAGACCACTCTGAGACCTGGCCAGTTGCTAGCCCATTTAATACCTTTGAGCACTTTACTAAAAGGCACAACTTCCTCCATGCATGCACAGCCTTTCTTAGGCACCAGCATGGCTTTCTATTTCCATGGCAATTGCCCCAGTTTAGCTTCTTACTTTTCTCATATTTGCTTTACTGCAAGAGTTTTGTGATTCTTCTGTCTACTTCTCCTGCCCTCTGCTACCAGATTAATCTTAATCTGCTCTAGTAAACCAAGCAGAGGCTGGATTTCAGCCTTCATTTCAGTCTCATCTAGGTAGCTTTGTGTAGGGGTCAATTCAATCCAATGACCTGTTTGAGGAGATCTTTGATCAAAGGCCTGAAGAAAAAGAGGGACCAAGCCATGAGGACATGTGATGGGCAGAGCAAATTTTAAAAAAATCCCTAATGCTAGGGAATGTTTGGCATATTGCAATAGTGCAAGATCAGTGTGGTGGGGTGAGGAGGAAAGTCGTAGGAAAAGGGGTTGGAAAGGTAGACTTTCTAAGCCTGGTACGGACTTTGCATTTTATCCTAAATGTAAGGGAAAGCCATTAGAGTAGGAAGTTATGAATTCTCTCCCTTAACAGAAAAAAATCCTTCACATAAGGAGGTAAGATTTGACTTGCAGGTATGAGAATGGGTTGGCGTCATGCCATCAGTAAATGTTCCATGTAGAAGGAATCTGCAAGGTTGAATGACATGGTCAGAAAAAAAATAGTTACTCAATTTTGCTACTGAAAATGTCTGGTACAGACCAGCAGCATCTGCATCACCAGAGAGGTTATTAGCAATGCAGAATGTCTGGCTTTTCTCTGGATCTGCTAAATCATAAAATGCTTTTTTTTTTTTTTTTTTTTGGTGAGAAAGATTGTCTCTGAGCTAACATCTGTGTCAAATTTCCTCTATTTTGTATGTGGGTCACTGCCACAGCGTAGCTTAATGAGCAGTGTAGGTCCGTACCTGGAAAGTGAACCCACGAAACCCAGGCCACCAAAGCGAGTGCACAAACTTAACCAGTACACCACCAGGCCAGCCCCCATAATCTTCATTTTAAACAAGATTAGCAGATGAATTGTAAGCATCTTAAGGGATAATGGGTAAGAGGGAATAGATTATAAGTGATCCAGTGTTGTTAGATTCCAGGCCTTAGGCAAGAATGGGTATAGAGGCTCAAGCTGCTGGACAGTTCTAGGCTGGACTCAGTAGGAAGGACTTTGAGTACTATGATTAAGAGTCTGAAACATTCTAACAAGAGAAAACATTCCCATATTGTCACAGCATGCTAACTGTCTCACAATGGCTGAGTACCACTATCTGTGAAATTCAATATTAAAAAAAAAAATAGAGAAACTTTTTGTATTATTTCATGTAAAACTAAGTGAGTTAAAAATACTGATAGAAATATATGTTGTTTTATATTCAATGGAGGCCACATTACTGTCTATTTGAGATAAAAACTGATATGGTTGTATACGCATATTCACCTCATGTTAGTTTATATCCATTCCTCACAAACCCTGAAATATGTTGAACAAAATGAGAAACAAAATAGCCCCTTTAGATGTACATCAGTGACTTGTTTATTCTTTTTATTTCTCATGTTCCAGAGGCCAAGTTAAATTGCAAATGTTCTTTCTAGGAATGTAAATGAGATCAATTACAGGGCTTTCCCCCATTTTTGTTTTAGCATACGTGCTGTTCCACTTTCTCTTGCTTCTTATTAACATAATAAATAGGGGTATTCAGAATTCACCACAAGAAGAAAGGGTCAGAATAACAGAAAAATTGATAAATCTAGAAAATGATTTAAATACTAATTTTACTAGATTAACATTTCTAAATTTACTAAAATAACATTTCACAAGATGATTTTTATTTTTCCTTGTTTATTTAATCTTTTTCTTTTCTTGTTATTTCAGCAAACTTGCATCTCAGGAAGCATCAGAATGGACAGACAGGGACGGGGGTACCCAAGGGCTTGGGAGATGCACAGAAAAAGGTATGAAATGAAAGGTACCATATGCAATAGAAAACAATACGGAGGTTCAGTCATATCCCATTGGCTTCAGAGAGAGCTGACACTGAGAACTTGGCAAAAGGGACAGAAGTTCACAAGGGGAAGAGTTGAGAGCTAAAGGTGGAGAGGTAATCAGGAGACAGACCAGGAAGTGTCTTATATGTATGATGAGGAGCCTGTGCTCTATCTTGACCTTTGAGGGACATTCACTCCCACACCTTTATCTCCTCTTCTATCACCTCTATCCAAGTCATGATCAATTCTCATCTAAAATAGCCTCCTAAATGACTATATCACTTTCATTTCATCACTATCCTAAGACGCCAACACTAATCTACTCCTCGCAGAGTAACTAGTAGGTAAATCTTGTCTCTCTCCTGCTAAGAATCCTTCAAAGACTCCCCAGTGCACTACAATTGAAATGCAAATTCCTTACTACTTTGTCCAAAAATCTATACACTGGGGCCACTCTGTCCCTCTTGCTTACACAGTGGACTCCTTTGGTTCCTCCAATGTGTCAAGTTGTTTCCTACCTCATAGCATTTGCATCAAACATTCTCTCTGCTGAAATGTTTTTCTACAGTCCAATCTACCCCAAGATTGTTACCCTCTCATTCTTTTGGTTTTGGCCAAAAAAGCATCTCCTCAAGAGAAACATTTCCTGATTGTTCCATCCGAGGTAGCCACTGTATCAACTTTCTTTCTATAATATCAGTCTATGTATTTCCTTCATATGTCTTAACACCATCCAAACTATCTGTTTATCTGTTTGTTTACCCGCTTATTATCTGTCTCCCTGTATTATTTTTCTGTCTCTGCGTATTAGTTTTCTATTGCTGTAGAACAAACTTATCAGCTTAAAACAACATTTGTTATCTCACAGTTTCTGTGAATCAGGAGTCCAGGCAGCTGAGCTCCATCCTCTGCAAGGCTGCAATTAAGGATGTCACCCAGGACTGAGGTTACACCTGAAAGCTTCACTAGAGAAGGTTTCACCTCCAAGCTCACTTAGGCTCTTGGCAGAATTTATTTTCTTGCAACTGCAAGACTGAAGGGCCTTGGCTTCTTGCTGTCAACTGGAGACTGTTCCTTATCACAGGAGCCTCCTAACATGATCCCTTACTTCTTCAAAGCCAACAAAGGAGAAAGTCTCTAGAATAAGTCTGCTAGCAAGATGGAGTTTTATGTAATATAACATGATCACAGGAGTATCATTCCATCACCTTTGCCACATTCCATTGGCTAGAAGCAAGTCACAGGTCCCATTCATAGTCAAGTGGAGGGGATTAGAAAAAGGTGAGAACACCAGGAGGTGGGAATAATGGGGGCCATCTCAAAATCTATCCTCTACAGTCTGCCTTCTGGCCCCTAATAATTTATATCCCTCTTACATGCAAAATATACTCATCTCCTTCCCAAGTTTCTTATTATAGCATCCTAACGTAACATCAGTTCAAAGGCCAAAATCTCCTTTAAATCAGGTCCAGGTGAGAATGATAGTCCTGGGTGTAATCCATGAAGTACAGCTCCTGGGATACAATTCCTCTCCATCTGTGGGCCTGTGAAACTAAAGAAGTTGCTCTCTGCCCCCAATAGTCTCATACTAGAATCTTTGCTCTATGAATGTGGAGACTAAGCCAATCTTGTTCACTGCTTTATCTCTGAATGAGTACTATACCTAACACAGTAGATGCTTAATAAATACTCCTGAATTATGAATGTATAACTGAAATCTCAGCAAGCAGACAGAGCCAGGTCCTGAGATTTGATAAGAACGAAAACCCAAAGAATGAGGCTCATGGCTGGGAAGCAACTCATTAGAACTAGAAAACATAGTTTGAACATGAAACAAAGATGGATGGATAGAAGGAAGGAAGGAGAAAAAGAAAGGAAGAATAAAAGTCAATAGTACCAGAGTATATGATCAGAGTAAGATCCACAACAAAGAGAATGCCACTGAACCAGGTACTTATACTATTTCATCAATCTATTTAATAAATATTTATAAGGACCTACTATAAATGCTAATAATTGTGGTACCAGAGATACCAGTGAATAAGAACTTACTCCTACCATCAAAGAACTTACAGTCTAGTGGGAGAGACCCAATACAAGGTGACAAATACTAAAATGAATAAACAGAGGGTTGGTGAAAACACATGGGAAAAATAGCTACCCCTGTATGAGGGAGCATCAGAGAAATTGTCCCAAGGGATATGACCTCTAAATGTAGTCTTGAAGATTACATAAGAGTTAACTCAACAACTGCTCCCTAGATTATGCTGGAAAGGGGAAGGAAAGATGCTGTTCCAGGAAGAGAAGAAAAATGTATGTTAAAATCCCAGCAGTGAAAGGGAGCATGACACATTCAGGAAACTAAAATAAGGGCTGGGGCCCGCCTGGTGGCGCAGCAGTTAAGTGCGCACATTCTGGTCCTCAGTGGCCCGGGGTTCACCAGTTTGGATCCCGGGTGCAGATAAGGCAGTGCTTGGCAAAAGCCATTCTGTGGTAGGCATCCCATGTATAAAGTACATGGATGGAGGAAGATGGGCATGGATGTTAGCTCAGGCCCAGTCTTCCTCAGCAAAAATAGGAGGATTGGCAGTAGTTAGCTCAGGGCTCATCTTCCTAAAAAAAAAAAAAAAAAAAAGAAGGGCTGAAGTGTAAAGTTAGGTGAGGGAAAGTGCTGAAAAGTGAGGCTGGACATTTGATGAAAGGGGACCAGATCATGACATGAAATTTGGACTTTATTTTGAGTACAGTGGAAATCCATTACAAGTTTCAAATAAGGAAATAAAAAAATCAAACTTATGCTTTAGAAAGATCACTCTGACTTCAACATGGAAAATCAACTGGAGTGGGAAATATATAAAGACAGAGACACTAGCTAGGAGGAAGCTGTTGCTGGAATCTAAGTGAGGAATGGAGGAGGCTAGAAATGTAGACAAAGAGCACAGAGGGAGGAGTTGAGCAACACTGTGGCAATAAATGGATAGGAGGAGTTAGAGATTGGTTGAATGTTGGGTTTGGGGTGAAGTGTGGTGAGCGGGAGAAGAGGTATGGATGAATACCAGTTATCTGTCTTTGGAAAATGGGTGGATAGTGGTACCATTTGCTGAGGCAGCAAACAAAGCAAGAGAAGAGGTTGGGAGCTGGATGGGATGGAGGTGAGCCAGGCTGAAATATTCTCATTTTGATCTGCCTCTGGGAATTCCAAGGGAAGGGGTCTTGAAGGCAATTAGACATACATGGCTCTAGAACTCAAGGGAAAGATTTGATCCAAGGTTCCTGAAATTTCCCCAGCTGAAGGAAAACGATTCACTACAGAGTCTAAGAACAAATGAATGACTAGTAATGGAAAAGTGAGAGGTGAATGCTGCCTGCTACATAATTCAGAGGAATTCAGAGACAAGAAATCCAGTGAATAGTTTCCTAAACAGTTCTCCCAGCTTTTCTCATCTAATCCTCCACATTACAGTATATAGAATATCAGTTAAGACTTCCAGTCAGACATGGCAAATTGCGTTTATTTCTGCTCCCAATGGAAATAATATTAAAATGTCAGTACTATAAAAAAAAGGAGCATAAATCCTAAGAACAAAGGAAAAATGAATGGGAATAAGAGTAAGTGAAAAATGTCAACAAATGTTAAAGCAAATAGTATGGTGGCAACTGACTCTGTAGGTAAAAGTAACTTGAAACCTAGGACGTTATAGTTGCAGACAAGGTGAAAAAGCAGGCTTTTCCCTATAGACCGCTGGAAATTCGGAACTTGAGACACTAGGCATATTGGTTGGCCATAGTGAGGTATGGAGCTGGAAATTAGTTGAAAAATTTGCATATGGAGTAATTAGACATCCTTCTTCCTGTCTCCCGCCCCTTCATCCTGCACAGCCAGATTAATACCTCTAACTTCTCCAGAAAACCAGATGTTTACTCTCTGAGAAATTGATCCTTAGGGACTCCAGACTGGAGACATCCAGCACAGTGAAATTTGATGGTGCTGAAGTAAAAAGGGGAGGATTGAGTGCAAATGTATATTTCTGAATAGTACTTTATTATAAGCTTTCCAACATTATTTTATTTTTGTAATTAATACAGAGGTAATAATCCAAAACAATTTAGATTTGCCTAATAAAAGAAAATCAGGAAATCATCCTCATGCAATTTTTTTCCTCTTATTTTTTGAGGAAGAAATATGCAAAACTATCCCAGTTTTTGACACCAATATACTGTGGGACAATGTTCTTCACTTTGCTAGTGATGTAACGGGAAAAAAAGAAGGCACTAAGGTTGGAATCAGCATCTCTACAATAAAGCCTCCTGCCTGATTCTTGTAGGACCGTCAGTGGTAACAAAGAGATCATCAGACTTGAGTACCCAGAAAATGTGTATCTTCTTCTTGAATTCCTTATCCCTCCAGTGGAGGATTCTCCCAATGAAAGGACCTGGTCAGTTCTTCAAATCTGAAGGTGTTTTCTGGGATGATGGGTGCAGAACAGGAGCCCAATCCTGCTCTTCCATAAGGGCTGCCCTCCCTCAGCTGTCAGAGTCCCTGCTGCATGACCTCTCCTGGGCTCTCCCTTACAAGATGTAGAGAGTGCTGGTACATTGCCTTGTGATTCCAAAGCCTGCCACATCCCCCTTTTACCAACTCTACCTCAGAGACTCAAAGTATGAAAAATGCCTGTTTGCCTTTACCCTGCTACCTGGTATCTAGGTGGCTCAGCCAACCTGCCCAAATCGAATTCCTTCCCTCCTTTGCTTCTCCTCTCCTGTGTCAAATAAGCAACCCCGAGGCCATGAAATTCTTCTTTCATATCATGGGATAGAGTTGAACCTCTGCTGTTAGCTCTGTGGCCTTGAGTGATTCAACCACAATTCTTTTTCCTTCCTGCTCTACCTCACAGATTTGAGAGAGAAGCCTCATTTTTCATATGAAGAATTCCAACTCCTATCCTTGCACAAAGTCTTATCTTTTTGTTTAAATACATGTTTTCTTGATCATCTCCCAATTATTTCTTGATCTCTTCTCTTAGATTTTTCCTTTGTTCCATTGTTTTCCTTTACCTCAATTGATCCTACAGGCAGCTCATTTAAGTTTCTTTCTTATTCCTAATCATATGCTTCTGAAATTATATGCTCATGAAAACACTCACACACACATGTGCTTATTGCCAGATGGCAGTTTTATTGTTATGATAGAGACATATCAGTTTCCTATCAAATGAGGGAGATGAATCATGGCTCAGTAATATTTATTTCATTTTATATTTAATTATTCCATTTTTAACATCTGCAGTAAAAATGGATGTTTTATTTTAAGCATCTTTTCAGCTCAACTTTTTTCTTTTAAAGATAACACTTCATTCTCACTCAAAAAATGCAATGAAACTGTCTAATGCTATTTGGGCCATTTTTCTAATAAGTTTCTAAATAAATTGACAAAGAGTTAATATGTATAAATTTTTGGTATACCATTGAGTATTATTCTCAGTTGTATATTTGTTAACCAATATGCTCACCTGAAGAATTATACATTATTATTAAGGAAACCTCTAATTAATCACAAGGTGTGTGTGCCTGTTGCGTGTCTAACAATTACTGTGGTTCATGTGTATGAAGAAATTTAGAAAATCTCACTATATCAGAATACTTCAGTAATAAATTCATGAAGTCTTGGGGGGCGATTCAATGGTTTTTATGTTCCTTTGAATTTCTGGATCACTTTTCAGTTTTCAAAGCACTTTCATATATGTGACATGGTATGAGCATTCGACATGCTTTATTATAGAAACAATTGTTTTGCTCACCTTTCTTTTCTGTACTGAATTAGAAAGATAGAATGTCTATATTTTCCCACACTTCCTAAGAGTGTCTGAAGTTTGAGCTTTTCTTGACTTCAGAGAAATGAAACCAGTTTTTCGTTTGATATGAATTCTGAGTTTATGGGGCCATCAAAGCCTTTATGAAAGCAAATGAAAATAGAGGGTTTTGGCAGGGAGGAGAGTTCATGTGATTTAAATAGAGAGTTTAGTGAGGGAATCAGAGAGGAGGAGCAAGTTTCTTTGATGATCACATGGGGCCCTGGGAATCTGAGGAAGAAGGCCGTGGCACAAGAAAAAGCAGGTGAATAGGCTCAGCTAAGGACCACAGTAAAGGTATTGTTTAGCTGTAAGAAAGGATTTGTCTATTGACCAGGAATGACTACTTTACATAGCCCCTAGAACATCTCCAAATCCAATACCCTAGAATCTCCATAACCCAAAGAGGGATTCCCAGGACAAGTAGGAGAATGATTATGAGGATGCCTCTTACCAGTACTTTGGGGCCAAAGTGAATAATCTTCAGACCTTTGTACTGGAATAGGCACTCCAGATTTGGGACACCATGTTGGCCATATATTATCTCACTGAGTCTCAGCTAAGTGAGTTGAGCAGAACTTTGTTATCTCCCTTTCTATAGATAAAGATGAAATCACATGAAAACATGGTTGGGAGCACAGATTTGAGGATCAAGGAGATTTGGACTCTGATTCTGTGTCTTTCCCTTAGAAGCTGTGTCTTGAACAAGTCATATTTTATTTCTCTAAGCCTTTCTCTCCCTATCTGGAAAAAAAAATAGGGAAGGCATCCTTACAGGGTTGTTGCCATAATTAAGTGAATCCATGCAAGTAAAGAAGGTAACCCCCAGAGGTTAGATCATAGTAAGTACTCAGTAAGTATGAGCTACTGTTACCACTAGGTAAAGCACAAAGAGATCAAGTGACTTGTCCAAGATAATGTGGCTGGGTGGTAACAGCATTAGGTATCTTTCCACTAACCGACATTGCTTCTGAGCCATCAACAGGACATCCCTTCTGGGAACTGAAAGCATCACTGGAGAGCCTCCCTCAAGTTCTACCAACCTAAGATGATATCTAGAGGGGACACTTGATTTCTTTACATTTTCTTACTCAGGACCAATCAAGCAAGCAGATTGTTTGCTCAGTCATTTCTCTTGCTTCCAATCTGCCCTTTAACCCACAGAAAGAATAATAAGAAATAGAACTACTTAATCTAGAAGTCAAGGACCTTTACTATCTGCCCATAAACTTGCTCATCAGAAATTTCATTAATCATGATGTCATCTGAGACTCCTGTGTGGCAGCATGACTCCACTAGTCCCTGTGCCCTTGAGTTCAGCAGGTTTATTTCTGCCTCCCTGCCTTTACCCACATCACCTTCTCATGGCTAGGGAAAGCAGTATCTTTGTTGGCCTGGGAAAGTCCCATTTTACGTCTGTTGTCCCAGTGTAATCACTAATAACACCCCTTAAACTCTTAAGAGGGTCCTGGATTGGAAAATACATTATATAATCCCTCTATTATTGCCCCTCCAACATGAAAGCCCCTCTTTGGTGTTCTTCTTCAACCAAATTCCATCAGTTCTTTGTGAGTTAACTCAATTTTAACTCTGCATGAAGTTTTACTGACTATTACTTATATGATGACTTTTCACATTTAAGTTTACTTTTAGAAGACATATATTGGCTCAGATAAGTGAAAAGTCTAGGGAGTATAATTTCTTTAGGCACAGGCTGATCAGGAGGTCCCAGTGACATTGTCAGGACTTGTTCTCTCTTTGTCTCTTGGTTTTGCACTACTCTAAGCTTGCATCATTCTTGGGCTCCACATGTTTGCCAACCAGTTAAAATTTTGTCAAAAATAGAATATATGTATTTTTCAATAATTCAAATAAAATTCCTAGGAATTTTAAATTTAAATTTTTATATCCTAGGAATAAAATTCCTTTTTGAATCACTTGTTTCTCACTGATTCAATCACTATTAAAATGTAATTTTTTAATTGGCCAGGCTTGACACACATACCCAGCACTGGAGCCTAGGGATGGAGGCAACACCTTCGGAAGCACATGGACTAAGAGTGAGAAAGAGTTTGGTTCCCTAGAATAACATTGAGGTACTTATATCAAAACATAAAAACAGTAGAGAATTCTAGATTGTTTGTAGCAGTGGAAGCATCATAATTTTTGGATCTGCTGGGATTCCCAAACAACTAAATATAAAAACCAAAAACTTCTGAGCAATAGTTACAAGAAAACTAAGTGACAAGGTATCCCTTGTCAAAATACAAATATTTGGTAACAAACTACCTATAGCCATAAGACCTACATGATATAGGTCTTGCAGGAGGAAGTAAAGGGATGTCTGGTGGATCTGAAAACAGGAGAACCTCAAAATAGTCAACAGTTCTAGAAAGCAACACAAGATAATTTGAGAACAACAGAAACTGGGATAGGTTTGCCCACTCCAATAACGGCTTAGTAAAAGTAAAGTCTGAAGAAGAAGGTGTAGTTTAGCATATGCCAACATTCAAGATGGACTTTCCAGGGCTTTCTCCAAGGATAGGTCTAGTGGAGAAACTGCTAGGAGAGGGATAAAAATTGAGCAGGATAAAGGAGTCTCAGTCTTTATATAACTTAATCTCAGAAATGACATATCAACACTTCTGACGTATTCTACTTGTTGGGAGCAAGTCACTAGTCTAGCCTCAAGAGGAGAGGATTACACTAGGGTGTGAATACCAATAGGCAGGTACCATTGGGGGATATTTTATAAGTTGTCTACCACACAGTTCATTGTAAGAGGTGACAAGAAAGACTTTATAAATACCTAGGTCTCACCTAAGTCTTAAAACATGGGTAGGTATTCATCAGACAGACCAAAATGCAAAGGGCAATCTAGACAGGGAATGTAGCACAAGCAGAGATAAATACTCTTGGAAACACCTCTTCCCTTCTGGGAAAAACAGAACTAGAAAGTAGAGACACCAACACAGTGCTTCTGAAAGACAAGGCTGGAGATGTAAGGAAAAGTCAAATTATGGAAGCCTGATATACCATGGCCTAACTCTTATGCTTCAAGGCACTGAATTGCCAGCATTTACACAAAATTGATCAGCGTCGTAAAGTATATTTTCAGGGTGGCCAAGGTAAGGCATTTTTCTAGCCTTGTCCCCCATTTCCATTTGCAAAAACATGGTCATACTAGAAGTGCTGCAGCTTTTGACTACTATTCCCCCCTCAAGTTTAACATATTTCATCTTAAACCAATCTGTTGTAAACAAAGACAGATGTCACTAATTACAATGGCAAGGTCATATACATTTCATTTTCATCAATAAGAAACTATGTCAGACTTAAATCATGAAATGACAACTAGTATCCATTGCATGATTCTTATGTCCCTTTCCCCTAACACTCACTTGGAATGGAAGAATACTTGTAACATATAATGTGGAACAAATAAGGATCTTTCCACAATAATTTTTCAAAGAAACAGAAAGTAAATAGAAGGGAAAAAATTTTCTAGGATCACAGACTACCTGAGAACAAACAATTGAGAATCCATGATGTAATCGAACAAGTAAATGGTACAATAGTAAAAGGAAGAAACTCTCAACAGCAATTTATAGAGAAATTTCTCTTATAACATTTGAATTATGTGAAGAATTTAAGTCTATGTTAAGAGAGTTTAATATCTGACACTAATATTTTCCTCCCCTATATTTCCATAGCTTTTTGCTTGCAACTATGCTAAAATATTTATTACAGTCCATCTTATTAGAGTTGTTAATTAATATGCCTACCTTTCCCACTAGATAATGAGCCTTGGAGTGGAGAGATCTTGTCTTACCTCACTTTCTATCTCTGACTAGGCATTATGCTTAACACAGAGAAGGCTCTCAGTGAATGTTGAGGACTTGGCATAAATTTAAATAGAGACTTTAAAAATATAGATTATAAAAGGATAATCCAGGAAGAATTGTTCTTGTTATCTATACGATATCACGTAATGGAAGAACAGTTTTCAAACTTTAGTCAATCAAACCACCTAAGAATACAGGTGTAAAACTACTCAGTGATTATACATTTTGACTGAAAGGAAATTATTTTCAACAAATTCATTAATTGTTCACTAACTTATATGCATTGATAAACTTAAATGCCCCATATGTGGTAGTGACTGAGCATCTATTCTTATCATATTAAGAATATAAGAATCACATTTCTGATCACTAATGATGATACATATTAATTAACACCTATTATTTGCTGAACACTATGCTAGGTGATTGTAATGACTTCTCATGACAATCACCCACAGTTATGCCAAACTTCACAGGTTAAGAGGACAGTACTACATAAGACTACTCTCTCTTCAGACACCAACACAAGTTCAGAAGTCCCCAGATGGCTACAGAGGTCCTCAAATGTCTCACCAGATGATTATAAGTTCAGGGGTACCCACTACCCCCTCAGGTTCAATAACTTGCTAGAACAACTCATAGAACTCAGGAAATCAGTATACTTGTGATTACAGTTTTATTGCAGCAAAAGAATAAAAATCAGAAGCAGCCAAAGGGAGAAATGTATGGGGCAAGGTCTGGGAGGGTCCTAAATGCAAAGTTTCCATTGTCCTCTCTCCTGGGAGTCAGACATATCACCCTCCAGGCACATTGATGTGTGACAATACACCAAAAGCAATATGCAATATAATACAATGCACAGAGAAGGTCACCTGAGCCCCAGAGTCCAGAGTTTTTATTGGGGTTTTATTATATTGACATAATTTATTGAATCATTGGCCATGAGGTTGAAGGTAATCTCCAACCCCTCTCTCTGACCTGGAAGTCAGGCTAACATCACATGGCTAAAGCTCTAACTCTTTATGCACATGATTGGTCTCTCCAGTATGAGCAGTCCCTGTCCTGAATCAACTCATCAGCTTAAAATGTCAAGGCGCCCACCATTAATCCTCTTGTTAGCATAAACTATCATGGCCCATCATGAACAACAAAGATACTCCTATCACTAGAGAAATTCCAAGGATTTAGAGGCTACCTCCCTGGAACCAGGGATAAAGACCAGTCAAATTCACTATTACACAGGAATGATTTTCATGTATTATCTAATATAATTCCTATAATTCATATATCCACCTGTTGACATAGGTCGTGTTACTCTAGACTTGAGAAAATACAAGATGGAGAGCTTAAGTAACTTTTCCAAGGCCATGTAGCTAATGAGTGGCAAAGCAATATGAAAAATATTTGGCATGCTCAGTACTTGTCTTCTAATCAGAGAAGGCAATGATGTTAGTGGCAGAAATAGACCTGAGTTCTAATTCCTGCCAATTCATAATTAGCTCCTAAACATATGACGTTAGTCAAAGCATTTATAATCTCTGAATAGCAGTTTATATCTATGAATGCTCTCCTATATTCCAGGATTATTATGAAGTTCAAACAACAGTTGTAAAAGCAGTGGTCACATTCCCCAAATTCCCTTATTCTCCTCTATTGTCTCATAACATTTAACACATTGTAAAATTTTATATGATTCAAATACATAAGTTCAATACTTAAACTAGATTGTAAACTCCACAATGGCAGAGAACTGGTTTTTCAATGACATATCCCAAATCTCTAGATTAGGTTATGGTAAGTAGTAGAAACAAGTTTCTGGACACATATGGTCACAGTATAAACTGTGAATAGATGGAGCTTCTACTTGTTCAATTCAGTCATCCCACTGGGGACAATTAGAAATACTACAAAAAAAATTTAATATACACAGAGTCATAGGAAAGATAACAAACTACTGAAAAATTACCAGACCAAGAACCAAGGCAAAAGGAAAGTCAAAGAGACCCTGTGTTTTAATTCTTTACCTTCGAGGGCATTTGCTAACTGTAGAAGGTGCTGCTGAATGACAGAGAGGCTGAGGCCTGCTTTTAACAGATTTGCTGTGCTTCCAGGGGTAAGGTGGAAAGTGTTGAAGACTCTTGGTAGCTTTGGATTGGATCATCTAGGAGAATTCTTAGAGCATGGGTAAACTATAACTAGACAGTTCTTTGTAGGAATTGCAGCTCTATTTGAATCACGTCAATCATGGAGATTTTTAAAGTTGATTCATGATAGCTAATACCTCCAAGGAACCTAGTATATTCAAACATAAATCCTCTCTGAATGAACATAAGATTACAAACAATTTTACAAATACAATATCTGTTATATAATCAAAAATAAAACACCCAAGGGAACAAATCTGCATGAATGAAAGTCAGCAGAAACAGGGAATAGAAATAGATCAACAAGGACTATAGCTGTTGGAGTTAGTAGGCACAGAGAAAAATAAAAGAAGATAGAGAATAGAAGGTAGGAGACAGAGATAAAAATAGTGATATAGCTTAAAACACATGCAAATGGAGTCCTAGAAAGAAGGGAGGGGGGAAGCAGAAGAGATAGTTGAAAAGAACATTCCAAAACTGAAAAAAGACATTAATTTAGAAATAAAAAAAATCCTATAACTCCCAAACAGAACAAATAAAAAAGAAGCTGGCACCTAATCACGTAAAAGTTTAAATGGTGAAAATATAAGTAGAAAATCTTAAAAGTAGCCAGGCTTGGGGAAGGAGGGTGAAAAAGATGTTACCCTCAAAGGAGTAACAGCTAACCTTTTAATAAAACAGAACTTATTATTCTTGTTTGCCAAGATTGAAAAAAGAAAAGTCTCAAACAAACAACCTAATTTTACACCTCAAGGAACTAGAAAAAGAAGAAATGAAGCCCAAGTTAGTAGAAGGAAGAAAATAAGAAAGATTAGAGCAGAAGTAAATGAAATAGAAACAGAAAAGATCAATAAAACTAAGAGCTGGTTCTTTGAAAAGATATACAACACTAACATGGGGGACTGGAATTTGTCACCCCAAGATATGTCTCTTTGGCATGAGGATTATTTTGGGCTGGATAGTTTTTAAAACTGTGGACAGGAAAGAAACTCTGAAAAGTAGAATTTACCTACTCTTTGTTAAGAGACATTTACATTGTAAAGGAAACCTCCATTTGTAAATCTGTCTCCCTCTCTGTACCAGGAAGAAGGGATGACTTTATCTCTAGAAACTCTCATCAATGTGGAAGGCAAGGACTCAAGTCTGCATAATAACCTGACTCTTGTTTACTGTACTTGTGTGGTAATCTCCCATAACTGACTCCCCCCACCCCCAACATCCTCCTTTGTCTTTAGCTGAAGATGATATTTAAGGTGGTGGCTTCAGTCATTTTGGCACATTGCTCAGGTTGCTTGAGCCTCTCTCATGTATACATGTTATAAAGCTTTGTTGAATTTTCTCCTGTTATTCTGTCTCATGTGAATTTAATTCATTCTCCAGCCAGAAGAACCCAGAGAAGGTAGAGGAAATGTCTTCCTCCCCTACACTGACAAAGCCTTATCTAGACTCACAAAGAAAAAAAGAGAGAAGACTCACATAAATAAAATCAAAAATGAAAGAAGAGTTGTAACAACTGATAGCAAAGAAATACAAAATATCGTAAGACACCGCTATGAACAATTATATGCCAACAAATTGGAAAACCTAGAAGAAATGGATAAATTCCTAAAACATGCAAACTACAAAGACTGAATCATGAATGAAATAGAAAATCTGAACAGACCAATTACTAGTAAGGATATTGAATCAGTAATCAAAAACTTCCTAACAAACACAAATCCAGGACTAGAGTGCTTCACTGATGAATTCTACCAAACATTCAAAGAAGAATTAATATCAATCCTTCTTAAACTCTTCCAAAAAAAAGAAGAGGAAAGAACTATTCAAATATTATTTTATGAAGCCAGTATTACTCTGATACCAAAACCAGACAAGGATACCACAAGAAAAGAAAATTACAGGCTAATCCCCTGATGAACATAGATGCAAAAGTCCCCAAGAAAATATCAGCAAACTGAATTCAACAATTCATTAAAAGAATTATACACCACAATGAAGTGGGATTTATTCCAAGGATACAAGAATGGTTCAACATTCACAAATCAGTCAATGTTATACATCACATTAACAAAATAAAGGATAAAAATCATATGATCGTCTCAATAGATGCAGAAAAATTATTTGGCAATATTCAACATTCATTTATGATAAAAACTCTCAACAAAGCAGGTATAGAGGGAACACACCTTGATATAACAAAGGCTATATATGATAAGCCCACAGTTAACATGATACAAAGATCAGAAACAAGACAAGGATTCCTACGTTTGCCATCTTTATTCAACATAGTATTGGAAGTCCTAGCCAGAACAGTTAGGAAAGAAGAAGAAATAAAAGGCATCCAAATTGGAAAGGAAGAAGTAAAACCATCACTATTTGCAGATGACATGATATTACATATAGAAGGCCCTTAAAACTCCATCAAAACACTGTTAGCATTAATAAAAGAAGTAAGTAAAGTTGCAGGGTAAAAAATCACTACACAAAAGTCTGTTGCATTTCTATACATTAATAATGTGATATTTCATTATATTATATTACATCAGAAAGAGAAATTAAGAAAACAATCCCATTTACAACTGCATCAAAAAGAATAAAATACCTGAGCTGGCCCAGTTGCATAGTGGTGAAGTTCATGTGCTTTGCTTCAGTGGCCCAGGATTCACAGGTTCAGATCCTGCACGTGGACCTAGCACCTGTCGTCAAGCCATGCTGTGGCAGCATCCCACATAAAATACAGGAATATTGGCACAGATGTTAGCTCAGCAACAATATTCCTCACCAAAAAACAAAATAATAAAATACCTAGGAATAAATTTAACCAAGGAGGTGAAAGACCTATATATTGAAAACTGCAAGACAGTAGTGAAAGAAATTGAAGAAGACACAAATAAAAAGAAAGAAATTCTGTGTTTATGGGTTGGAAGAATTAATATTGTTAAAATGTCCATACTACCCAAAGCAATCTACAGATTCAATGAAATCCTAACCAAAATTCCAATGGCAGTTTTCACAGAAATAGAACAAAGAATCCTAAAATTTGCATGGAACCACAAAAGACTCCAAATAATCAAAGTAATCTTAAGAAAGAAGAACAAACCTGGAGGCATCACACTCCCTGCTTTCAAACTATATTACAAAGCCATAGTAATCAAAACAGTATAGTATTTGCATGAAAACAGACACATAGATCAATGGAAGAAAATAGAAATCCCAGAAATAAGCCCACACATATATGATCAATTAATTTATGACAAAGGAACCAAGAATATACAACGGAAAAAAGATAGTCTCTTCAATAAATAGTGTTAATAAAACTGAACAGCCACATGCAAAAGAATGAAACTGGGCCACTACCTTATACCATACACAAAAATTTGAACCTAAGACCTGAAACCATATAACTCCTAAAAGAAAACATGAGCAGAAAGTTCTTTGACATAGGTGTTGGCAATGATTTTTTTGTATCTGACAAAAAAGAAAAAGCAGCAAATAAAATAAAATAAAATAAACAAGTGGGACTACATCAAACTAAAAAGCTTCTGCACAGCAAAGGAAACCATCAAGAAAATGAAAAGGGAGAAATGAATGGGAGAAAATATTTGCAAATCATATATCTGATAAGGGGCTAATATCCAAAGTATATTAAAAAACTCATACAACTCAATAGCAGAAAAACAAATCAAAAACCCCAAAACAATCCAATTAAAAAATGGGCAGGAGATCTGAATAGATATTTTCCAAAGAAGACAAACAGATGGCCAACAGGTAATGAAAAGATGCTCTGTATGATTAATCATCATAGAACTGTCAATCAAAACCACAATGATCTATTACCTCACAATTATTAAAATGGGTGTTATAAAAAAGACAAGAAATAACAAGTGTTGGTGAGGATGTTGAGAAAAGGTAACCCTTGTGCACTGTTGGTGGGAATGTAAATTGGTGAAGCCACTATGGAAAATAGTATGGAGTTTTCTCAAAAAATTAAACACAGAACTAGCATATGATCCTGAAATTCCACTTCTGTGTATTTATCTGAAGAAAATGAAATAGTAATTTGAAAAGATATATGCACCTCCAAATTCTTTGCAGCATTACTTATAACAGCCAAGACATGGAAAAAACTGAAGTGTCCTTCAATGAATGAATGGATAAAGAAACTATGAGAGAGATATATATATACACACAATGTATATATAATTAACATGTATAAATAATAATATATATATTATATACACAAAGGAATATTATTCAGCCATAAAAAAGAATGAAATTCTACCATTTGTGACAAAAACCGGTAACAAGCGTGGACCTCAAGTGCATTATGCTAAGTGAAATAAGCCAGACAAAGACAAATACCATATGATCTCTCTTCTATGTGGAATCTAAAATTAAACAAATAAATAAACTCATAGATACAGAGTATAGATTGGTGGTTGTCAGAGGCTGGGGGTGGGGTATAAGAAATGGGTGAGCTGCTTTGTTTTGTTTTAGTTTAAATAAATTGAAATAAAAAATAAATAAAGTCACTCTGCCCCACCCAGCCCAAGTTGGAGGGTGACTGATGGAAACTCACTGGTGGGTAGTGGAGGGGGTCAGCTGTAAGATATGTGGGCATCTGCTGGCCTAGGTGAGGAGAGGCCAGAATCCACCTGGGATGACCAGTTCCTGTGAAATCTATTGTGGGAACCTCTGAAAGAAAAAATGGAACCTAGAAGACAATTGAATAATATTTTCAAGTGACAGTGACTGAAAACAAAATACCTTCCACCCTAGAAATCTATGTCCAGTGAAAACATTTTCACAATGAAAGTGAAATAAAGACATGTGAAGAAAAGTAAAAAGTGAGAAAATGTTACTCTGGTAGACTCTATCAATGGAAATATATTATACTTAATGGTGAAATGTAACAAATTTCCCCTTTGAGGTTAGGACAATACAAAGATAGTTGATATGACCACCTCCAATCAAAGATTAAAACAGAAGAAAATACACCAATATTACTCGTCAATCTTTTAATTATATACAAGGAAAATCCAAAAGATTCTATAAAAATTATTAGAATTAATAAAAAAAAGAATGGCAAGATTTCTTTATACAAGGTCAATATAAGAACATCAATTGTATTTCTATATACCGGTAAAAAACAGTTAAAAAATAAACTTTTTTTAAAAGAACCATTTTCAATAACATCAAAAATATCAAATACTAGAAACAAATCTAACAAAAGATTCCAGTGATGTCTATGTAGAAAACTCTAAAATAATAATGGGATACTTAGGGACCCTTTAATTTTAAAGAAGACCTAAATAAATCAAAGAATACACTATTTGTGAATTTAAAAATTCATTATTATAAAGATGTCAAATATCTCCAAATGTGCCTATAGTTTTAGAGCAATTTCAATCAAAATCTTGATGTGTGTGTGTAAAATGAGAACTGTCTTGACAGTCTCAAAAAAGAATAATGAGGAGAGAGGATCTGCCTTACCAAATATCAAAAATTGTTATAAAACTATAATAAGATAACGTGCTACAAGCATGAGAATAGACAAATAGACCAATGGAATAGAGTAAAAAAACACAGAAACTGACACTCATATATCAGGACATTTGATTTACAATAAAGGCGATACTGTCTAGCAGTGGAAGAAAGAAGTATTTTCACTATATGATGCTAGGAAAATGGGCTATAGACAGAGAAAAAAATGAAACTCTACACCTACCTCACACTGATCACAAGAGTAAAAAAATCAATTCTAGGTGGATGGTAGGTTTACACGTGAAAGGAGGAACAATAAAATTTATAAAGGATAATATAGGAGAATATTTCACAATTTTGGGTATGAAAGCTCTTCCTAAACAGAACATGAAAGGAAAATATTAATAATTTGGACATCAAGAGACCTATTAAGATAGTAAAAAGACAAGCTATTGAATAGAAGAAAATAGCTTCAATACATATATAACCTATAAAATGTTTGTATGTAGAATGTGAAGAATCTTACACATTAATAAGAAAAAGAGAACCCAATTTAAAAATTGGACAAAAGACTCAACGAGGCACTTCATAAAACAGGGTATAAATGGTCAACATGCATATGATAATGCCTTAACATCATTAGTCACAGACAAATACAAATTAAAACTGGAGAGAGAGAAGACTACACACCCACTGACATGACTAAAATTGAAAGAACTGAAATACAAAGTGAACAAGATGCGTGGGCATCTCCTGGCCTGGGTAATGAGCATGTGGATCAATGGAATGACTTACACTGCTGGTAGGAGTGTAAATTAGGACAAACATTTTGAAAAACAGTTCAGAATTTTCTACTAAGTTTCAAGATACACATATCCCATAACCCAACAATTACACTCCTAGGTATATACCCAACAAAAATGGCAACACATATGCATCAAGAGATATTTACAAGAATATTTGTAGCTGCATTCTTTGTGATAGTCAAAGAGCTGAAAATAATCCAAATGTCCTTCAACAGTAGAATGGGTAAATGATGTCATATGAATACAAAAAAATATTTACAGCAATGCAAATAAACTGCAATGACATGTAAAAACATAAATGAACCTCACAAACATATGGAGCAAAAGAAGCCAGACACAAACTCTACATACTATATTACTCCATTTACATACTTTTTTTAAAAAACAGACAAAGGGGATCTAAGGGTGAGAAGATTATAGGAAGCAACCGTTAATAAAGTCAGGATAGCATGTACTTCTGGGGGAAAGGAGAGAATAGTGATCAGCATGGGTACAACAGGGGCTTCTCTGTCTTAGCATTTTTCTTTCTTTGCTTGGGTGAGAATTAAATGACGTTTTGTGATAAATCATGCATCCATATATTTTTGAATTTTGCCCTTTTCTCTATGTCTATGTTTCACCATAAAGAAAGGTTTATAGAAATATGAAGGGAAGAGGACATACCAACTCCACAATGGTAGTTACATTATAAAAGAGGATATCCAAATAGTCAATAAGCATACAAAAATACCCTAGAAGAGAAGAGAATAGCACAAACAAGGATGTGTGTAGCCGCCCCTGATGCAGGAAGGGTTAATAATCACTGGAAAAGGCTTGCCAACAAACTGTGACCTGGAGGTGAGAAGGCCAGTTAGCCAATGACCGGTAAGACCTCTGGGGAAGGCAACCCAAGCCAGGCACGGTCGCCTGAGGGCACAGATGGAGACACGATATTGGGAGCAAGAGGGGCCGTTGCCTAGGAGGCCTTGAATGCTCCGAGATAAAAATGTACAAACACAGCAATAACATGATATCAAAACAGAGGCTGAGGGAGGGCTCCTTGAGAAATCACTAAGAATTCTTGGCATTTGCTAATTACTTTGTCCAGAACACCTGTGTATGTTTAACAGATGTAAGCTATGTATATATTGAAACGCTGTTTATAATAAACTCAGAGTGGCCGTCAGACCTCTCCACATCTATCCTGGTGTGTACATTGGATCACGACACCAACAACGTGCAAAGAGCACTCAAGTATATATGTAACATTTTATTTCCTACAAGGAATCTGAAGAAACAATGTCAAAATATAAGCAGGTTAAACCTCTTAAATCTGGTGGACACTATATTATTATCCTTTGCCTGTTTCTGTAGGTTTGATATACTGAAAAACAATATTTTTAAAGAATTTTACTACTTGTCATTCCATTTTGTAAATTCTAAAAGAGCAATTTTAAACCTCTATCTCCCAAGGGATCAGCTCAATGCATAGTGAATTTAAAATAATTACTCGCTGATTAACTGGTTAATGGCTTATTGCAATTGTATTACAATTGAGAAGACAAAATATTCTTTTTTAAAATCCTTCATAATTTATTTATCTATTATTCAGAAGTTTCATGTGTGCAACGTTATAGTTCAACTTCCGTATACCCTACAACGTGCTCACCACCAAAATCTAGTTCCCATCCATTTCCACACAATTGACCTCCTTTACTCATTTCACCCTCTCCCCAGGTCCCTTTGCCTCTGCTCACTACCAGTCTGTTCTCTGTCTCTGTGTCTACCCAACACCACAGACTTTATTTCCCTTCCCAAGTAAAACCCAGCCAAGCTGGCCTTGGAAATTTTTTTATTTCTTTGTCTAGGTTGCTTCTCTTCAGGGTTTTGCAGGGCTTATGGTTTTTTATCAATTGGGTTTCAGTTTAAAGCCTCTTCTTTACAGAGAAGTTCAGTGATTGTGGTATCCACCATTCTCTGCTCAAATAGTCACTCATTATTGTATCTCCTTTTTGGTTCCTTCAGACACTAATCACTATCTGAAATTACATTTCCATCTTTTTTACCTGTTTATTGCTTCACTCCTTTCACTAATATACAAAGGCTAAGAGGGCAGAATATCTATCTATATACAGTATAAACAGCATGTAAAACAATGCCTAGCAAATAGCAGATGTTTAATAAACAACTATTTGTTGGATAAATGACTCAATTAAGGCAATCAGAATTTTGCTATGCATTTTATTTTATTGGCTATCTATCTATACACGCACATATAATTAAGGAATGAAAGATGAACTTGGGAAATTTTGGAAATTAGCCAGGATAAATGGAATTTTCTAACACAATTCAAATTGCAAGCTATCAGTTGTTAGTATATGTTAACTACGAGCTAAAGTTATTGTGATCCACAATTCAGATAAATTTTAAGAGAAATTTTTAAATGTTTTTTAGACTCAGAGAGGAAGCAGTTAAAAAGAGCCATTTGGTACCTAGGTAACACATTCTTTGTACCCAACAAGGTAATGCCATCCATTAAAGCCAGACGCCAAAACATTACAGAGGGAAATAGAACCTTAAATGGTCAGAGAAAGATAAAAACACATTTTCCATTGGAATATCATACCCATAAGGTACAAAAATATAGCTGAATTGTCAATATTTGTGGAAATTTTGAGAGAAAAATCCCATTTTAAGAAATATCCAAACTACGTTTGACCGTGTAGCAAAATCTGTTGCAGAATACTTGTAAATTCTACATGCTTAGTGGAATTTAGAATTCAACAAATCTGACTTTAATTTCTTACAACACTGTAAGAAATTACCTCAGTGATGAAGACTTCACTTGTAGTAGTCAGAAAGTTTCTAGGAAGGAAAGAAATGTCATTGCACATCTGGTAAATAGCAAAGACTGTATTTCATTCCTAAGAGGACACAGAAATGACTGTTCTTAAATAAGGATGCTACCCGGGCTGTTATAGCATTTAACTTAAACAATAATAGTGGTAAATCTTTTCATTAATTGTAGGTTGATGGACTAAGTTAAATTCAAAATAGCAACTAGCAATAACCAGGAAACATTTGTCTCACTTAAATCACATAATAAACTTTAAATACAATGAAGCAGCCACTAAATGAAAAAAAAAATACTATAAAGTTATAAAAGCTGTATATAATATCTTAGAATGTTGACATAAAATATAAAAAATACAGTTAAGGGGGAGAAAAACAATACAAGGAAGATAAAACTTAGATAATAAAATAAAAAGATATCTTGAAAGAAATGATAAACATTTCGTAAAATGACTGACAAATAATTATTTTATTAAATTTGGCTGATGGCCATTTTTAAAGAATCTCTTTCTAGAGGCAGAGATATATGCTTTCATTTTTTTCCTATTAATTGTTATAATTCTCATTTGTTTGTTTTTTTTTATTCTTTTCCTCCCAAACTGAATTTCCTATTGTTAGATTGTTTTAAAAGTTCCTTCTTCTCAGGAAGTGAAGGAAGGGACTCCACTGGTATTATTTAATAAAGTCCTTTCATATTTGGAGGAAACCAGTGCCTTATGAGACATATGCTTTACTTTAAACTAATAACTGTGACACCAGTTAATTTAATGTAATAATAACCAATGAGCCCTGCTTGTTTTCATTCAAATTAGAATCTTGTTGCAAAAGTGATTAACTGTTCATTAATTGGATTTGGTTAGGAGTCAAGCCTTATTTTATTCATTAATATTTATTAATTGCATATAGTGGGCCTTCTTTGGTGCTAAGCAATAAGAATAATAAAATAAATAAGAGATGGGTTCTCCTTTCAAGGGAATCAAAATCTACCAGCAGAGTTTGACATGTAAGTAGATAAATATCATCTAACAGAGAAAGAAAGATAAAGACCAGTAGAAACATCTTCAAAACAAAGCAAAATGAACCAAAAACTTCCTTGGATTCCACACAACCTTCCAACTACTGTCATATATCTTTCGACCTTCCTTATCCAAACTTCTCTGAAATGTTCATACTTGCTGCCACCATTTCCTCACCCCCCACTTAGTCAACTCAACTTCCTGAACTCAAATTCCACCCACCCCATTCCACCAAAGTGACTCACAGTGTCTTTAAATCCAATAGGCTTGGTTTTAGCACTCATCCTACTTCCCATTAGCAATGTTTGACACTCCTGGACATGCTCAAAGACTTGAAGCAGTATTTCCCCACTTTTCCCTGGCTTTACTCTGTAATGCATCTCTTCTAACTCCACTGTCATCTCATTCTTTCTCCCTTCTGTGAATGCTTCTCTTCTACCAACCATTAGAAGTGGCTGTTCCTGGGGACTCTACCCTAGCCAGTCCTCTCTTATACTCCACTCTCTTCCTGGGTGGTCTCATACACCCCCCCCCATGGCATCAATTTCATCAATATATTAACTACTTTCAAATTTGCATCAATAGCCAGACCTCGGTTTTGATAACTGGATCTATTTATACAACTTATTTCTAAACATCTCTACTTGTATGTAAAAAATCCTACAATACAAGATGTCCATAACTATGGTCACAATATTCCCCCAGGAAAATCCTTTCTCCTTCCTTATTCTCTCTTCAGAAAATTGCACAACCATTCACCTAGTTGCTGATGATAGAAACCTGAAAGTTAATATTCACACCTCTTTCCACCCTACTGACCTCTCGTATCAAGTCCATCACCAAGTTCCATCTACTCCACCACCAAAATTTCTATGAAAGTAATTCACTTCCCTGCATCTCCACTGTCACCAAGCCTCCATAATCTCTTTCTTGGACTGCATCAATAATTCTCAACTTGTCTGTATATTTCCAATTCTTCAATAAATTCCTCTCACTCCATCAGAGTAATCATTTTTATTTTTAAAGCCGTTCTACCTATATTACTTTGGTGCTTAAAACCCTTCCGTGTCTTTCTGTTGCTGTGGAGACATGAGTAGGAGCTGGGTTTAGAGATAATCCTGAAGTACAATAAACACAATTTGATACCTGGAATGAGGAAGAGAGAAGAGTCTAAGATGTTTCTCAAATTAACATGAGATACTGGGGTAACAATATCATTTATCATTATATCATAATATCATTATAGGGCAGAGAAGAAGAGAAGCTGGTTTTAATATCAGATCTGCTGAGCTTATAGCACCAATGGGATGATCAGGTGAGGAGCTATTGGCACGGGAAATGTGGGGGCTAGAGACAGATTCAGTTGTTGAAGCCACAGACATGAATCAAATTCTCAGGAAATGTTTGTAGTACAAGAAATAAGGACTGAGAATGAAGCCCTGAGGAATACTAATACTTCAGCGGGAAGGGTGACAGAAGATGAAAAGTAAGTAAAGGAGATTGAGAATGAGGGGGATAAGGGAAAACTAGGAAAGTTATTTGAACACTGGAATAAGGTAATCATGTTTGTTGCTTGTATTATACACTGAGTTCAGTCCTAAATTATACCTTTGGAAAAAATGAACCATGGCAGAAAAATGTCTAGTAATTTTATGTAATCATTACTTTACCAGTTGAACTTTGTGTTTTTAGACCTCAGGTGAATAGGGCTGAGTTAATCTTGATTCTTATTTTATTATACATCACCATTGATCCATGTAAGGACCTGTATTATTTTATTTATTTGTTTATGTTCCATACAACCATTCTGTTATGTTTAATGCATATCTTTTTATGCATGTGTTCTTGTAAAATGTGCTCTGATTAGTGAATAAATGTTTTTAATTAAATAAGTAGTATTGTGTGATATATTTCATTTTGATCTTTCCTCTTTCACAGTCATATTTTTAAGATCCATTCACTGATATGTGTACTTCTAATTCATTGCTTCTAATTGTTGCACAATACCCCGTGGTATACAACCATATTTTACCTCTCTATATTCCCCATGACAGACACCCAGATTGCTTCCAACTCCCACCAACAATAATAGTACAGTAATATTTCCATTTATGTATGTAAATTTAAGTCTTTATGGACTTATGAAAGAATGTCTGGGTTATATATCCAGAAACAGAATTTATTGGTCAAAGTGCATGTATACACTTAATTTGCATAACTCTTGCCACATTGCTCTCTGAATGGCTGCCAGAGTTCACTCTCCCTCTAGCAAGACATAAGGGTTTTTGTGTCTGCACATATTTATCAAGAGTTGATATATTCATTTTTGCTAATTATTACTAGGCTAATAGATGAAAAGTGATATCTTATTTTAATTTGCACTTCTGACAATTTAATGATTTTGAGCATCTCTTCCAGGATTGTGGTCCAATTCTCTTTAAAGAATAGGTCTCTTTATGGTTATTATTAAGCCTCTGTTGCCTGAGGCCTCTGTAACCTTAACCTATTAATATTCCACAACATAAAACAAAGTGTTACACCTAAAAATGGAAACCCAAAAAAATAAGCACAAGTTTTACTTATCAACCTTAGTAAATGAGGTATATTCCAGAAGAGTTCTAAAACATGTTATTTTCATGACTTCATGTGTACATATTTTCCATGCAGGCAGTGTATTTTATCACAGAGGATAAACATATCAGAGGTATAAAGCTGAGGAAAAAGTTGCTCAAAAAATTTTGAGAAAAAAAAATAAGCTGAAAAACAGAAAAATTTTTTCCTTATGAGAAAATAGCAAGGAATAAAACAAAGGATGAAAAATGGAAAATAAAACACAACTACACATCTTGAGGAGCAAGAGACAGAAAATCTATGTAGCCAATAAATAACCTGCTTCTTGGGGCCAGCCTGGTGGCATAGTGGTTAAGTTCATGGGTTCCACTTTGGTGGCCCAAGGTTTGTGGGCTGGGATCCCAGATGTGGAACTGCACACCACTCATCAAGTCATGCTGTGGTGGCATCCCACATACCAAATAGAGGAAGATTGGCACAGATGTTAGCTCAGCAATAATCTTCCTCAAGCAAAACACAGGAGGACAGGCAATGGATGTTAGCTCAGGGCCAATCTTCTTTACAAAAGAACCCCCCAAAAAACCCTGCTTGTCAGAGAGTGTATACCCTGTCCAAGGAAGCTGATTTGGGAAGTGGTGGCAAAGATAGGGAAGGCTCAATCACACTAGTTATCGAAAAGAAAAAAGCAAAAAGAAACCTATAAAAGAGATGAGAAGCATGCACCTGACTCTCCTGTGAAAATGATTAAAAATCGAATCTGCTGGTTTCCTTGTTTCCAGGGAGTTTTCAATTTTCTGGGCTTCAGTTAAAGTGAAAAAAGGAAGGGACTTTCCCTTTCCTCTAAGAGTTCTAATTCCCTTTTAGCATGACCAGAAGTCACCCCAAAATACCTCTCAGAGTTACCACCCAACTGCCTTCATTTTCTGTCCAATCTCGTATTTTTCTTTCCTGACCTATTCTTCTCTGCCCTACCTTATTGGGACCTGTACTGTTCAGATTGGAAAGAAAGGATAGAAGGAAAGAAGTACTGAGATTAGAAACAGAGAGGACTATATCAGGAAGCAGAAGTGGGGAGGCAAGGGGTGGTTCATGCCTTTTACATCCTGCCCCACCAACTCTAGTCTCCCAATCTCATCAGTTATCACACATGTTTACTTGTCCATATCCCCTCTAAAGGAAGAGATGATGCTGTGTAGTTGTCCACTCTATCCTATATTTTGAATGGGGGAATAGCCAATATTTTGTAGTAGGAATTTTAAGAAAATGTATTTTTTTAAATCCTACTCTGTAACCAAGTATCCCAAAGGATCTCTGCTAATTGATGTTGTGGCAGAGGTGAGACCAGTGGGAAGAGTATCCAATCAGGAAAATCTTTTCCTCTCATCTCACTATCCAGTGCTTTGGAGTCTGAGAGCCAGGTAATGGCTCTACATCAATAAAAGCTTGTTGAGGGCCTAATGAGTTACATTAAAGTCCTGGGTGGCATAAAATACACAACACACAGGATCCAGGCCCTGAAAACTTTACAACAAAGGAGAATGAACCAGATGATACCATATATTCAAATTACACAATGGTTCAATTTAAGGCCTAAATTATGCAGAATAAATAATTAATGGATATGAATGTATATGACAAATTAAGTACATTGTACATGGAAAATAAGTGCATATGAAGGTAGAAGTTATTAGATATGACCTGGATGCAAAAGATAATTACAGTGTAGGAAGATGTTTAAGACAAAACTTCTGGATATTGTTTTTAAAACCAGAAGATTAAATAATGAGCCAATAACAACTTTTAATTAGGTAAATTCCACTCATATTTCTTATAGAATATTAACCTGTTTAAGGTATTTTTAGAAATTATGAATCTGAATACATTTAAATATTTTAAATCAGTAGGAGACAACATACTATTCATAGGTTATTTAGTAATCTATTTAAAATCTAACCTCCTTAAAATTAAATATTTTAAATCTGAAGTCTTTAAAATTTCCCTTACTCAAAGTTTATTATCTAAAGTATAATATTTATTCACTCCTAGATAAAAAAGTAATTTAGAAGATTCTTGTCAAGATGGAGATGTGAGCAGACGTTGAACTCGCCTCCTCACATGAACACAACCAGGTTACAACAATTTTGGGAGGAATCACCTTGGATTGAAAACTGAAAACTGGATAGAAAGAACCCCCATGACAAGGGACAGTCCTGAGGAAGGCAGAAGAGGCAGTAACTCCAGCTGGACAGGAAAAAAGCCACCTTTGGAAGCAGCAGAGCTTCTCAGCCAGCCAGGCAGGAGCCACCCTAAGGTACAAGCCCTCCCTGGAGGAGTGAGTTCCGGAGCAGGTGCAATACTGCTATAACCATCCTTCGGACTCAGCCCAACTGAGATGGGGGTCTTACTCTCTGGCTTTGCTGGCTATTACCTGCAGCGAGGACACCCCCAGAAAAGCAATCGTCTGAAAGCCAAAAATATCCGGGTCTTAAAGGACCCACGTACAAACTCATTGCAGCAACCTAAAATCACCAGAGAGAAGGCTGACTGTGTTTGGTGAAATGAGACTCACCTGGTGGGCTCTGGGGGCATCTTGGTGAGAGGAGGGTCCTCTCTGGAGACTGAGACTCAGTGGGGGCCATTGTTCTGAGCTGGTCCAGGCATGCTGATACAGACACCAGTGGGGGCCATTGGGGTGCATCCCTTGGGCTGTTAGCCCAGGGCTCTGCCACACCCACTAGAGCACAGATTTTATCCAGTTCAGCCAGGGCAGGCAAGCCACCCTAGGGACTGGCCCCACCTAACAGCAAGCCCTCAGGCTACTTTTCAGCCTGCATTGACTCAGTGCCTTTATCCTCTATAGGCAGGCAAGGGTGTCTGCCTCTGTGGGGCAGGGCCTGTGTAAGGACCAGGTGAACTGTGGGGGGCACTGGGGGAGAGGTGGGGGACTCTGCAGTGGGGCATTGGGGTACGCTCCAGGGGGTTTAGAAGTGTGCATGGACCAGGACTGTGTTGACAGTGTATGTGGTCCGGTGGGAGGTGAGGCTTATCAGAGGCAGAAGACTTGTGCTTCACAAACAGCCATAAAAAGGATCAGCCTGTCGATGAAAATAATCCATAACCAATCTTAAACGAAAATTTGAGTGAGTTTATTCTGAGCTGAAATCTGAGGACCATGGCCCAGGGCCTTTCTTCCCAAAGGAAGAAAGGGCACCAAGGAAGTGAGGTATACAGAGTGGTTATATATCCCCCAAACAGGATGTTTCACATATGATTGAAATGTCCCTCCCACAATAGTCACAAGATTGCCCTGTCGGCACAGCACTTGATGGACAAAGCAGGTAGTGGGTCTGCTATCTCAGAGGGTGTAGCAGGAGGCAAGTCTATTGTCTTGAGCTGGGTGGTCACAGGTGAGCACAGCAGTCAGTTTCTAGTCTAAGGAAATACGCATAATCCTTAAGGAGATGCCAACGTTGGGAGGGGGAGGGAAGTTCCACCTTTATCTCAAGGGCCTTTGTTCTTGCCATAGGGAATATCTAAAGCAGATATACAATGTATGCTCAATGGCCGCAGTCAGGCCCTTTTGGAAAGACAAGGTCAGGCTGAATTAGGTTTTCACCAAATGGCTTCCTCATATTCTCCAATATATCCTATTACCTGCCATTTTTATTTGTCAAGCTCCACCTTCCAAAGCCAGAAACAATTGAGTGCCCCCATGCCAAGGGCTAGCCCCACCCAGCTGCACTCCTAAGAGAACTGACAACAGCCTTGTTGGCCTCAGGCCTATCAAAACTGTACACCCCTGAGCCTAGCAACCAGCTACACTGGGTACCAACCCAATTAAGAGGACAAGTGCAATAAGACTGTGCTGATAGACTTTGTAGCAAACAGTGCTGAGGCCTCCCCAAACTGGATTTACAAACAGCTGGCCAGGGAAGGAAAGATCAAACTCCCTGGGTACCTGCAGTGGGAGCAACCCTGCCACAACAGAAGAACACAAGTAGCCTACAAAGGGGTCACTCCTGGTTCTTATGGACTGGTGACGAGAGGGAGGCACACTGCTGGGCCTCATAAGGCATCTCATACATAAGGCCACTTCTCCAAGATTAAGAGACATAGCCGACTCACCTAGTACAAAGAAAATAGCACAGAGAAAGAGCCATAATGAGGAGGCAAAGGAATACTTTCCAAGCAAGGGAACAGTACAAAACCCCAGAAAAAGAACTAAGTGAAACAGAAACTAAGGACCTACTCAAGAACGAATTCAAACAAAATATAATGAGGATGCTCACAGACATGCAGAGAAGAATGGTTGAACACAGTGAGCACATCAGCAAAGAACTGGAAGATATATAAAAAAAAACAATCAGAAATGAAGAATACAATACTCGAGAAATTCACTGAGGGACTCAATAGCAGAGTAGAGAAAGCAGAAGAACGGATCAGCGAGCTAGATGAAAGACTAGAGGAAATCACCCAAGCAGAACAGAAAAGAGAAAAAAGAATTAGACCGAATGAGAAGAGTGTAAGGGAGCTCTGGGACAATATCAAGTGTGCCAAAATTCAGATTATAGGGGTCCCAGAAGGAGAAGAGAGAGACAAAGGGGCAGAAAATTTATTTGTCAAAATAATAGAGAAAGATTTTCCTAACCTGAGGAAGGAAACAGACATCCAAGTTCAGGAAGCACAGAGAGCTCCAAACAAGATAAGCCCAAAGAGTCCCACACCAAGACATATTAAATCAAAATGTCTAAAATTAAAGGCAGAGAGAATCCTAAAAGCAGCAAGAGAAAGGCCACAAGTGACATATAAAGGGAAGCCCATCAGGCTATCAGCGGACTTCTCAGTCATGACCCTACAGGCGAGAAGAGAATGGCACGACATATTTAAAGTGCTAAAAGGAAAAAAACTACAACGAAGAATACTCTATCCATCAAAGTTGTCATTCAGAATGGAAGAAGAGATAAAGAGCTTCCCAGACAAGCAAAAATTAAAGGAGTTTATCACCAAGAAACCAGTTCTGCAAGAAATGCTGAAGGGACTTATTTAAGTGGGAAAGCAATGACCACAAATAGAGATAAAAATATTATCAAAAAAAACCCAAAGCAACAACAACAGCAAAAAACAGGCAATAAAATCACTTGTAAGGTAAAAGTATAGTAAAGGCAGCAGACCAATGACCTGTGAAGATAATATGAAGGTTAAAAGACAGGTGTACTAAAATCACCTATTTCAATGATAAGAGGGTAATGGATAGACACACACTAAACAAAAGACTATATATGATGTGAAAAACATATAATGTCGGAGAAGGGGAGTGAAAAAGTAGAGCTTTTAGAAAGAGGTCAAGCTAAAGAGTCTATCTACATAATATAGACTGTTATATGCATAGTATATTAAATAGGATCCTCATGGTAACCACAAACCAGAAACCTATAACAAGCAGGAAAAAAAGTAAGACAAAAGAAATCAAACATATTAATAAAGATAGCCATCAAACCACAAGGGAAGAGAGCAAGAGAAAAAGAAAGGAACTGAAAAAACCTACTAAAACACCCCCCAAAAGAGAAAAAGTGACAAAATGGTAATGAATACATATTTATCAATAGCTATTTTAAATGTCAATGGACTAAATGCTCCATTCAAATGCCATAGGATGGCCAAGTGGATAAAAAAACAAGATCCATGTATATGCTGCATACAAGAGACACACTTCAGACCTACAGACACTCACAAACTGAAAGTGAAAGGATGGAAAAAAGATATTCCATGCAAATGGCAAAGAAAAGAAAGAGGGGGTAGCAATACTTATATCAGACAAAATAGACTTTAAATCAAAAATTGTAATAAGAGACAAAGACGGGCACTACATAATGATAAAGGGAACAATCCAACAAGAAAATATAACACTTGTAAATATCTACGCACCCAACATAGGAGCACCTAAATATATAAAGCAATTATTAACAGACGTAAGAGGAGAAATAGACAGTAACACAATAATAGTAGGGGACTTTAACACTCCACTTACACCAATGGATAGATCATCCAAACAGATCAATAAGGAAACACTTGCCTTAAAGGACACATTAGACCAGATGGACTTAGTAGATATATACAGAACATTCCATCCAAAAACCACAGAATACACATTCTTTTCAAATGCCCATGGAACATTCTCCAGGACTGATCACATATTAGGCCATAAACAAGTCTCAATAAATTTAAGAAGATCGAAATAATACCGTGCATCTTTTCTGACCACAAAGGTATGAAACTGGAAATCAACTACAGAAAGAAAACCAGAAAAGCCAGAAAAATGTGGAGATTGAACAAAATGCTACTGAACAATGATTGGGTCAATGAAGAAATCAAAAAATTCCTGGAGACAAATGAAAACAAAAACATGACACGCCAAAATCTATGGGATACAGCAAAAGCGGTTCTACGAGGGGAGTTTATAGAAATTCAGGCCTACCTCAACAAACAAGAAAAATCCCAAATAGACAATCTAAACGTGCACCTAAAGGTACTGGAAAAAGAACAACAAACAAAGCCCAAAATAAGCAGAAGGAAGGAAATAATAAAAATCAGAGCAGAAATAAACGAAATAGAGACTAAAAAAAACAGTAGAAAAAATTAATGAAACCAAGAGCTGGTTCCTTGAAAAGATAAACAAAATTGACAAACCCTTAGCTAGACTAACCAAGAAAAAAAGAGAGAAGGCTCAAATAAATATAATCAGAAATGAAAGAGGAGAGATTACAATGGACACCTCAGAAATACACAGATAATAAGAGAATACTATGAAAAGCTATACGCCAACAAATTGGATAATCTAGAAGAAATGGATAAATTCTTAGAATCATACAACCTTCCACAACTGGACCAAGAAGATGTAGAAAATTTGAATAGACCAATCACCAGTAAGGAGATCGAAACAGCAAACAAAAACCTCCCCAAAAATAAAAGTCGGGGACCAGATGGCTTCCCTGGTGAATTCTACCAAACATTCAAAGAAGACTTAATACCTATCCTTCTCAAACTCTTCCAAAAAATTAAAGAGGAGGGGAGGCTTCCTAACTCCTTCTACGAAGCAAACATTATCCTGATACCAAAACCAGACAAAGACAACACAAAAAAAGAAAATTACAGGCCAATATCACTGATGAACATTGATGCGAAAATTCTCAACAAAATACTAGCAAATCGAACACAACAATACATTAAAAAGTATCATGATCAAGTGGGTTTCATTCTGGGGATGCAGGCGTGGTTCAACATCCGCAAATCTATCAACGTGATACACCACATTAACAAAATGAAGAATAAAAATCACATGATCATCTCAACAGATGCAGAGAAAGCATTTGACAAGATACGGCATCCATTTATGATACAAACTCTAAATAAAATGGGTATAGAAGGAAAACACCTCAACATAATAAAGGCCATATATGACAAACCCACAGCAAATATCATTCTCAATGGAGAAAAACTGAAAGCTATCCCTCTAAGAACAGGAACCAGACAAGGATGCCCACTGTCACCACTCTTATTTAACATAGTATTGGAAGTCTTAGCCAGAGCAATCAGGCAAGAAAGAGAAATAAAAGGGATCCACACTGGAAAAGAAGTGAAACTGTCACTTTTTGCAGACGACATGATTTTATATCTAGAAAACCCTAAAGAGTCCACTAAAAAACTTTTAGAAATAATAAAGGAATACAGTCAAGTTGTGGGATACAAAATCAATGTACAAAAATCTATACGCTAACTACGAAGTAGCAGAAAGAGAAATTAAGAATACAATCCCATTTACAATTGCAACAAAAAGAATAAAATACCTCGGAATAAACTTAACCAAAGAGGTAAAGGATCTGCACACCGAAAACTATAAAACATTGTTGAAAGAAATCGAAGAAGACACAAAGAAATGGAAAGATATTCCATGCTCTTGGATTGGAAGAATTAACATCGTTAAAATGTCCATACTTCCTAAAGCAATCTATAGATTCAACACAATCCCTATCAAAGTTCCAACAACAATGTTTACAGAAATAGAACAAAGAATCCTAAAATTTATATGGAACAACAAAAGATCCCAAATAGCCAAAGGATTCCTGAGAAAAAAGAAGGTATCACACTCCCTGATTTCAAATTATACTACAAAGCCATAGTAACCAAAACAGCATGGTACTGGCACAAAAACAGACACACAGATCAATGGAACAAAATTGAGAGCCCAGAAGTAAACCCACATGTTTATGGACAGCTAATATTTGACAAGGGAGCCAAGAGCATACGATGGAGAAAGGATAGTCTCTTCAATAAATGGTGTTGGGAAAACTGGACAGCCACATGCAAAAGAATGAAAGTAGACCATTCCCTTACACCATGCACAAAAATCAACTCAAAATGGATTAAAGACTTGAATGTAAGACCCGAAACCATGAGACTTCTAGAAGAAAACATAGGCAGTACGCTCTATGACATTGGTCTGAGCAGCATATTTTCAAGTCCCATGTCTGACCAGGAAAGGGAAACAAAAGAAAAAATGAACAAATGGGACTATATCAAACTAAAAAGCTTTTGCACAGCAAAGGAAACCATCAACAAAACAAAACGACAACCTAACAATTGGGAGAAGATATTTCCAAACCATATATCAGATAAGGGGTTAATATCCAAAATATACAAAGAACTCATACAGCTCAACAACAAAAAAAACCCAACAATCCAATTAGAAAATGGGCAAAATATCTGAACAGAGATTTCTCCAAAGAAGATATACAGATGGCCAACAGACATATGAAAAGATGCTCAACATCATTAGCTATCAGGGAAATGCAAATCAAAATTACAATGCAGTATCACCTCACTCCAGTCATAATGGCTATTATTAACAAGACAGGAAATGACAGACGTTGGAGAGGGTGTGACGAGAAGGGAACCCTTGTTCACTGCTGGTGGCACTGCAAACTGGCGCAGCCACTATGGAAAGCAGTATGGAGTATCCTCAGAAAATTAAGGATAGATCTACTATATGATCCAGCTATTCCACTGCTGGGTATTTATCCAAAGAACTTGAAAACACAAAGGCATAAAGATACTTACACCCCTATGTTCATTGCGGCATTATACACAATAGCCAAGACATGGAAGCAACCTAGGTGCCCATCAAGGGGCGAATGGATAAAGAAGATGTATTTATACATGATGGACTACTACTCAGCCAAAAGAAATGGCGAAATCTGGCCATTTGTGACAACATGGAGGGACCTTGAGGGTATTATGCTGAGTGATATAAGTCAGAGGGAGAAAGTCAAATACCATATGATCTCACTCATAAGTAGAAGATAAAAATGACAAAAAAAACCCACATAGCATTGGAGATTGGAGTGGTGGTTACCATTGGGGAAGCAGGGAGGGGAGAGGGCAAAAGGGGTGATTAGGTTCACATGTGAGGGGATGCACTATAATTAGTGTTCGGGTGGTGAACATGATGTAATGTACACAGAATTCGAAATATGTACATCCAAAAAAAATCAAATAAATAAATAAATAAATAAATAAAAATCACATAATGTGACAAAATAAAAATTAAAAAAGTAATTTATATTAAAATTTTTTATTATATCCAACTCTTATTCATAAAAAAAAATTGAAGAGAAGGCAGATAATAAAAGAAGTTTTAATCACCTATAATCCTACCACTCCAGAGACATATTATTAATACTGAGAAATATATCCTCTAGTCTATTTTCTACACAATACACATTTTCTTTTTCTTTTTTTAATTTTTATTGAGTTAATGATAGGTTACAGTCTTGTGAAATTTTAGTTGTACATTATTGTTTCTCAGTCGTGTTGTAGGTGCACCCCTTCACCCTTTGTGCCCACCTCCCTCCCCATCTTTCCCCTGGTAGCCACTAATCTGATCTCTTTGTCTGCATTTTTAAATTCCTCATATGAGTGGAGTCATATAGAGATTGTCCTTCTCTATCTGGCTTATTTTACTTAACATAATTCCCTCAAGGTCCATCCATGTTGTTAGAAATGGGATGATTTTGTTCTGTTTTACAGCTGAGTAGTATTCCATTGTATGTATATACCATATCTTCTTTATCCAATCATCTGTTGATGGGCACTTAGGTCGCTTTCATGTCTTGGCTATTGTAAATAATGCTGCAATAAACATTGTGGTGCATAGGACTTCGGAATTGCTGACTTCAAGCTCTTTGGGTAGATACCCAGAAGTGGGATAGCTGGGTCATATGGTAGTTCTATTTTTAATTTTTTGAGGAATCTCCATACTGTTTTCCATAGTGACTGCACCAGTTTGCATTCCCACCAGCAGTGTATGAGGGTTCTTTTTTCTCCACAACCTCTCCAACATTTGTTACTATTAGTTTTAGATATTTTTGTCATTCTAATGGGTGTAAGGTGATATCTTAGTTTAGTTTTGATTTGCATTTCCCTGATGATCATTGATAATGAACATCTTTTCATGTGCCTATTGGCCATCCATATATCTTCTTTGGAGAAATATCTGTTCATGTCTCCAGCCCATTTTTTTAATCAGGTTGTTTGATTTTTTGTTGTTGAGTTGTGTGACTTCTTTATATATTATTGATATTAAGCCTTCGTCAGATATATGAGTTGCAAATATTTTTTTCCCAGTTAGTGTGTTGTTTTCTTGTTTCAATCCTGTTTTCATTTGCCTTGAAGAAGCTCTTTACTCTGATGAAGTCCCATTTGTTTATTCTTTCTATTGTTTCCCTTCTCTGAGAAGACACGATGTCCGAAAATATCCTTTTAATACTGATGTCAAAGAGTGTACTGACTACATTTTCTTCTAGAAGCCTTATGGTTTCAGGTCTCACCTTTATTTCTTTGATCCATTTTGAGTTTATTTTGGTGAATGGTGAGAAAGGATGGTCAATTTTCATTCTTTTACATGTGGCTTTCCAGTTTTCCCAGCACTATTTGTTGAAAAGACTTTCTTTTCTCCATTGTATGCCCTCAGCTCCTTTGTCGAAGATAAGCTGTCCATAGATGTGTGGTTTTATTTCTGGGCTTTCAATTCTGTTCCATTGATCTGTGCACCTGTTTTTGTACCAGTACCATGCTGTTTTGATTACTGTAGCTTTGTAGTATATTTTGAAGTCAGGGGTTGTGATGTCTCCCGTTTTGTTCTTTTTTATCAGGATTGCTTTAGCAATTGGGGGTCTTTTGTTGCCCCATATGAATTTTAGGATTCTTTGTTCTAATTCTGTAAAGAATGTCATTGGGATTCTGATTGGGATAGTGTTGAATCTGTAGATAGCTTTAGGGAGAATGGGCATTTTAACTATGTTTATTCTTCCAATCCATGTACATGGAATGTCTTTCCATCTCTTTAGGTCGTCATCCAATTCTTTCAGAAAGACCTTGTAATTTTCATTGTATAGGTCTGTCACTTCCTTAGTTAAATTCACAATGAGGTATTTTATTCTTTTTGTAGCAATTGTGAATGGTGTTGTGTTCTTGAGTTCTTTTTCTGTTAGTTCGTTATTAGAATATAAAAATGCTACTGATTTATGCAAATTGATTTTATACCCTGCAACTTTGCTGTAGTTGTTGATCACTTCTAAAAGTTTTCCAATGGATTCTTTGGGTTTTTTGATATATAAGATCATGTCGTCTGCAAACAGCGAGAGTTTCACTTCTTCCCTCCCTATTTGGATTCCTTTTATTCCTTTTTCTTGCCTGATTGCTCTGGCCAGGACCTCCACTACTATGTTAAATAAGAGTGGTGATAGAGGGCATCCTTGTCTTGTTCCTGTTTTCAGGGGGATGGCACTCTGTTTTTGCTCACTGAGTATAATGTTGCTGTGGGTTTGTCATATATCGCCTTTATTATGTTGAGGTAGTTCCCTTCTCTGCCCATTTTGTTCACAGTTTTTATCATACATGGCTGTTGGATGTTGTCATTTTCTCTGCATCTATTGAGATGATCATGTGGTTTTTATTCCTCAGTTTGTTGATGTGGTGTATCACGTTGATTGATTTGTGGATGTTGAACCATCCCTGTGTCCCTGGTATGACTCTCACTTGATCATGATATATGATCCATTTGATGAATTGCTGAATTCTGGTTGCCAAAATTTTGTTTAGAATTTTTGCGTCTATGTTCATCAGCGATATTTGCCTGTAGTTCTCCTTTTTCGTGGTGTCCTTGTCAGGCTTTGGTATCAGCATGATGTTGGCCTTATAGAATGTGTTAGGAAGTGTTCCATCCTCCCTAATTTTTTGGAATAGCTTGAAAAGGATAGGTATTAAATCCTCTCTGAAAGTTAGGTAGAATTCCCCAGGAAAGCCATCTGGTCCTGGGGTTTTATTCTTGGGATGTTTTTGATTGCTGTTTCAATCTCTTTCCTTGTGATTGGTCTGTTCAAATTGTCTGCTGCTTCTTGAGTGAGCTTTCAGAGATTGTAGGAGACAAGGAATTTATCCGTTTCCTTTAGGTTATCCTATTTTTTTGGCATATAGTTTTTCGTAGTATTCTCTTATAATCTGTTGTACTTCTGCAGAGTCTGTTGTTATTTCTCCTCTTTCATTTCTGATTTTGTTTATTTTAGCTTTCTCCCATTTTGTCCTTTGTAAGTCTGGCTAGGGGTTTGACAATTTTATTTATCTTCTCAAAGAACGAGCTGTTTGTTTCACTGATCCTTTCTACTGCCTTTTTCATTTCAATAGCATTTATTTCTGCTCTGATTTTTATTTTTTCTCTCCTTCTGCTGATTTTGGGCTTTGTTTGTTCTTCTTTCTCTAATTCAGTTAGGTGTAGTTTAAGATTGCTTACTTGGGATTTTTCTTGTTTGTTAAGGTGTGTCTGTACTGCAATGAGTTTTCCTCTTAATACAGCTTTTGCTCTATCCCATATGAGTTGGTATGGCATGTTATCATTTTCATTTGTCTCCAGGTATTTTTCGATTTCTTCTTTAATTCCCTCAATGATCCATTCCTTATTCAATAGCGTATTGTTTAGTCTCCACCTCCTTGTGCCTTTCTCAGCTTTTTTCTTGTAATTAATTTCTAGCCTTATAGCATTATGATTGGAGAAGATGCTTGTTATTATTTCAATTTTTTCAATTTGTAGAGGCTTGCCTTGTTTCCCAACATATGGTCTATTCTTGAGAATGTTCCATGTGCACTTGAGAAGAACGTGTATTCTGCTGTTTTTGGATGAAATGTTCTATATATGTCTATTAAGTCCAATTGTTTTAGCTTTTTGTTTCGCTCCACTATTTCCTTGTTGATTTTCTGTCTGGATGATCTCTCCATTGATGTGAGTGGGTTGTTGAGGTCCCCTACTATTATTGTGTTGTTTTTACCTCTTCCTTTAGGTCTGTTAATAGTTGCTTTATGAAATTTGCTGCTCTTGTCTTGGGTGCATAGATATTTATAAGCATTATTTCTTCTTGATGAAGAAGAAATAATGTCCCTTTGATCATTATATATTGTCCCTCTGTGTCTCTCTTTATCTGCCTTATTTTGAAATCTGTTTTGTCTGATATAATCATTGCAACACCTGCTTTCTTTTACTTGCTATAAGCTTGGAGTATTGTCTTCCACCTCTTCATTCTGAGCCAGTGTTTGTCCTTGGGGCTGAGGTGTGTTTCCTGGAGGCAACAAATTGTTGGATCTTGTTCTTTAATCCATTTTGCCACTCTGTGTCTTTTTATTGGAGAGTTCAATCCGTTTACATTGAGGGTGATTATTGATGCATGAGGGCTTAATGCTGTCATTCTGTTGCTCGTTATCTGGTTTTCCTGTGTTGCTTTTGTTTCTCGTCCTGTGTGTTTTAGCCTACGCATTGACTTCTGCAATTTCTTATGCTGGGTTTCTTAGATTTTTGCTTATTTATGTTTTGTGTCTCTGTTCTGTTCGTTAGTTTAGTGGCTACCCTGAAGTTTGTATTTAGAATCTCGAGTATAATATAGTCCATTCTCTGGTGGACTCTTACTTACTTGGCCTAGACTGATTTAGTCCCTTCCCTCTTCTGCTCCTAAATTATTATTTTCATCTCTTATTCCAACTCATGTTATGAGTTTGTGGTTACAGTGATAAAATCATCTTTGGTTTGGTGGTTTCCTTACCTTTATCCTAATGCTATAGTTGAATATTTGCAATCCTATTCTGGTTCTATCTATTTGTCTCCCTACTCTGTGGTTTGTGACCTCTTTCTCCCTTTGTTTCTTTTTCCAGGTATGAGAGCCTTCTTGAGGATTTCTTGTAGTGGAGGACTTTTGGTTACAAATTCCCTTAACTGTTGTTTGTCTGTAAAAGGTTTAATTTCTCCCTCATATCTGAAGGATATTTTTGCTGGATAGAGTATTCTTGGCTGAAGATTTTTATATTTTAAAGTTTTGAATATGTCATTCCATTCTTTCCTAGCTTGTAAGGTTTCTGTAGAGAAATCTGCTGAAAGTCTGATAGGAGTTCCTTTGTAGGTTATTTTCTTCTGTATTGCTGCCCTGAGTATTCTTTCTTTGTCATTCATTTTTGCCATTTTTACTACTATATGCCTTGCAATAGGTCTTTTTACATCGACAAATCTAGGAGACCTGAAAGCTTCCTCCACACACATTTCTCCCTCAATCCCTAGATTTGGGAAGTTCTCTTCTATAATTTCATTAAGCACACTTTCTGCTCCATTTTCCTTTTCCACGCCCTCAGGAATTCCGATGATTCTTAAACTGGTTCTCCTCATTGAATCTGCTATTTCTCTGATATTTTCCTCATTATTTTTAATTCTTTAACTTCTCTTAGCCCCTATTTTCTCCATAAGTGAAGGGCATGATGCATATCCTGTGCCTTTCCTAGGTCTGTGGTGAGGAGTAAAAGAGACACAGGGGTTGAGAGGACAGCAGTCCATCGATGTACTTCTCTTTCTTCCTCTGTCTGGGGCCATTCAGCCTGTCTATTTTGATTATGCTAATTTCCTCCTCTATGGTGTCTACACGGGCACTCAGGGAATCCGTATTCTGTTTTATCTGGTCCATTGTATTTTTCATCTCTAGTATTTCTGATTGAGCCTCTTAATAGTTTCAATCTCTTTTGTGAAGTAACTCCAGAACTCGTTAATTTGTTTCTCTATATTTCCTTTTACCTCATTGAGTTTTCTGATGATAGCTACTCTGAACTCATTTTCACCTAGTTTACCTATTTCCAAGTCCTCAGAGGTTAATTTTGTGTTTTTATTGCTTTCCTTCTTGTCTAGCTCTTTTATAAATTGCTGAATGGTAGAGGAGTGGTTTTTGCACATGATGGTAGTATTCGGTTGCAGTTACAGCCTGTCACCACTAGATGGGGGTCGAGAGTCACACGTTCTGAGCCCTCCGCCATCAGCCATGATGGTGGTGTGCAGTGCGGGTTGGGGGAGGAGGGGCACTTTCTCTAACGTGCCGACCTGGATTTCGATCAGCTCTCGCTCTCTGGTCTCCCAGGGCCTGGCTTGATGGGGTCCCTGCACGTGGAAGCTTTCCCATGTTAGCAGGTTTTCCACTGCACCAGTGGTGGGAGTCCTGGATGATCCCCAGATGTGCAGCCCCTCCCCTGCTCCTTCCCTCACCCGCAGCAGCGATCCCAGTCTCTAGGGGAGGGAGTGGAGTTCTCTCTTACCCTGTTCTAGCTCCTGAGGCCGGCTTCAGCCTCTCCATCCTCCATCGTCTTGCTGTGGGTCTCTGAGAGTCTCTGGATTAAAGTTATTGGTTGAAATTCAGTTGTTCTGGTTCTTTGGTTGTAGTTTGGAGGGGAGAGAGTCCAGGGTCGGCTCACTCTGCCATTTTGCTGATGTCACTCTGCCCTTGGGTCTGCCATTCTTGTGTCCTCTCTCCCAAGATGCCCATTTCTATTTGTCCCTTCTCTGCCTTTTCTTTTTTTTGAGGAAGATTAGCCCTGAGCTAACTGCTGCTGTCAATCCTCCTCTTTTTGCTGAGGAAAGCTGGCCCTGAGCTAACATCCATGCCCATCTTCCTCTACTTTTTATATGTGGGATGCCTACGACAGCATGGCTTGTCAAGCGGTGCCATGTACGCACCCAGGGTCCTAACCAGCAAACCCTGGGCCACCGAAGGGAACGTGTGCACTTAACCGCTGTGCCACCTGGCCGGCTCCACATTTCCCTAAAAAGAAGAATCATATTATATATCTGCATTTTGCTTGTTCTCTTTATTTAAGAATTTATCATGAATATCAAAAGATTCATATTAAGAATAGTAAAATTTTAAGATTTTTATTTTAGAACTTATTCATACAAAGTTTACTTTCAAATTTAATGTATTACTTATTGGATTTTTTATGTAGCTTTATTTTTCTCCTCTTCACTTTACTCGATAGTGCATGAAATATGCGTAGCCAAATAATTTTTAACAGTTATGAAATTAAAAGCAGTATGAGAATGCTTTCACAGTGGAATGAGGTGTGGCGCAGAGAGTCTGTACCAACCACAAGTACCAAATCAGACGATGGCCCCAGATGACAGAGGTCATTATGCATGAGTTCATGTTCTGGCTCTGCCACTGAGCATCTGTGTTCTCTTAGGCAAGCCACTCACCACTTCAAGATGTACAGATGAGACATTATGTGTTAAATGACCTCTGAAGCTTCCATGAGTCTACTTAGAATGCAGGTATAGGGTATTCCAGAAACGGGAATGCAGATAAGTTTAAATATGTAGGAAAGGTGCTGGCATCCTCAAATTCCGTTGGGCTTGTTTGAAGACAGCCTCCATTCTTCAGGTTTCTATGCACAAAATGGCAAAGAAAATTTTTGTCAGTGTTCTAGAACCTATTCTTTCACAAACAAACAAACAAACAAAAAAATGGCTCCTTTGGAGAATCTATTTTGGCCACTACAAGAAAACCAATTAAAAAGTAACTACTTCTATTCCTCTATTTCCGTATAAATGACTTTTCCTGTCTAAATAGGTCTACCTGTCACTTTGTAAACAGTTTGTAAATATAAGCAAACACCAGTGACTTCTACCCATGTTTTTAGCTTTTAATGGAAAGTGTAAATATAGATTACTCAAAAATGACATACGAATAATCATCAAAAAGTGAACTCCAGGGGCCAGCCCCATGGCTGAGTGGTTAAGTTCACACGCTCCACTGCAGGTGGCCCAGTGTTTTGTTGGTTTGAATCCTGGGTGGGGACATGGCACTGCTCATCAAACCATGCTGAGGCAGTGTCCCACATGCCACAACTAGGGGGACCCACAACAAAGAAGATACAACTATGGACCAGGGGGCTTTGGGGAGAAAAAGGAAAAAAATAAAATCTTTAAAAAAATGTGAACTCCAAAAAAAATTATAAAGGTTCACTCTTACCACCTGAGACCTATTGAACAGGTTTTTGCCACTGATAAAATGTATTATAGTGTATCAGTAGATGCTAAAAAAAATTATTACGTCTTCTATTAGAAATCAATGATCTCAGATAAATAACCATGAGCATTGACCAATAAAACATTCAGTAATGATGGAAACGTTTAATATCTGTGGTGTCCAATATGGTAGCCCCTACTGAAATGTGGCTAGTGCAAATGAGGAACTGATGTTTTTGTTTTACTGAATTTTAACTAATTTAAATTTAAATGGCTACATGTGGCTAGTGGCTACGATATTGGACAGAAAGATATAGATATCTTGGGACATAAATTTTAATTAAGTTCTCTCTATGGTTAAATATTTCTAAAATATTTAATGAACATTGATGATATTTTTCCTTCTGCAAGAGAATAAAATGAATTAATGAACGTTATAATTTAAATTATCTGAAAAAATCTCCACAAAGAAATATTACTAAACTTTTAATTAGGTTTAACTTTAGCAAAACAGATCTTCATAAATCATAGTTTTAAAGTAGAAGTATATAAACTTCTACTTTTGCTCTAAAGCACTTTTTTTTAAAGATTTTATTTTTTTCCTTTTTCTCCCCAAAGCCCCCCAGTACATAGTTGTATATTCTTCATTGTGGGTCCTTCTAGTTGTGGCATGTGGAGTGCTGCCTCAGCGTGGTTTGATGAGCAGTGCCATGTCCGCGCCCAGGATTCGGACCAACGAAACACTGGGCCGCCTGCAGTGGAGCACACGAACTTAACCACTCGGCCACGGGGCCAGCCCCTCTAAAGCACTTTTTAAAAGCAGTGAAATCATGGCTCATCTGAAGAAACGTTAACAACTTAAAATATACTCATTCTTTACAGCCTCAGAACATTTAACTACAAGTTATTGTTTTTTGCAAAATGTTAGTATCTAAATATTAACAAACTATGAGAAATGTTCAGGCAAGGTACTGGGGGTTTTTAACTTCTTTTATCCATCATTACATATTTATACTTAAAATAAATGGAATTAAGTGTAAAGCTTGAGTTAAAATAACAATTAAGAAACACAATTAACATTTAAACTTCTTTTAAAAGTTAAAATCTCTATGACTTTAAAGCAATTATAAACTATAATTTTCACAGATCTTTTAAAATTATGGTTTTTTACAATGTTTATTGAATCTCACTCAAGTTTTTAAATTACATAAAAATATACAAGTGCTATTATGCTTAAGGAAGCACACAATGTACTTCACAACACAGGACAAGCTGGACAAGTGTCAAAATCTCCAAGAAAATAAACTGTGAAAACTTATATGTATTTAACTATGAATTAAGTACATGAAAACTGACCAGTTTTTGCTCTTTTTCTTCCAGTTCACCTCCATGTGGCATCTCAGGAAGAGGAAGATATTTTCCCAAGAGAAGGCAAAAGTTGGATTGTCCTGGTAAATCAGATTTTACGCTATAGGGGCAGAAATTGTTATACTAACAAAAATGAAATTAGAACACTGTCATTCCTCATGATACAAACAAGCATTGGGTCAGACATAAGCCATCTCAGAGATCTGGTTAAATTAGAGAAAGTCTCATGATTTTGCTATGTGTTTGCACCCTGGCAACAGTCTGTCTATAGCCAAAACATCTACCTTAATGGCAAAGAAATAAAAACAATCCTGGAAGCAAAAGACATGTTTAAGTGGTTAGCCGTGATTGAATGAGTTTATCAAGAGACACAAGAATCCACGAAAATTACTAAGAGCACCATGTCCACCAAAAATACCTGGCTAATTAATATACTAGGGAATACTGATACAGTATCACAATTACTGGACACCTTACAATTGGTAGAAGCATGTTCATAGGTAGCTAGCTCCATTTTAGTCATTCAACAAGTAGGTTCACTTTAGCCATTAGCAATAAACTAACTAGGGTAGAGTTATAGAAAATTATAAGACAGTGAAAGGTCCCAAAGGATAAAACTTATGGGCACTAAAATGAAGCATTTTTAGGATATTACCAAGAAACCAATTCTAAACTCCAAAATTAACCCACAAGGGGAAAACAAATGAGTAAGAAGGTTTTGAAATATAGTTATCCAAAGCAAAATAAATTAAGCTGAATATGGCTTGAAATAACTCAATTTGAGAATACTATAGCCTCCTTAACATACAGAGTTGATAAAGTATCCTGAAACACATATCCCAGATAAAAACCTCTTAAGACACACAGGAACTTGAGTAATTACTCTATCAAATGAAATTAATATCTAAAGCATATTGTTATCAAATAGATAACTTCAAAATTTAAAAGTGAACAATTCCAATTCCAGTCACAATAGAACAACTGGCATTGGCATTGGGCTTACTATTCCACCTTAAACAATTATAAATATGTGAATCAATCACTTAAAATAATTACACAACAGACATCCCAGGTCTGTGACCCTTGAGAGAAAAGACACATGAGATGAGCTCCAAACTGCAGCACAGAAAAGTAGCTTGAACAAAAAAGCACTGTTCTTGCTGGATAGAGGAAACAAGTATCAGAGTTAAGGGCTGCTGAGGCAACAGATACTTTTGGGATAATATACTGGAGAAAGATGAGCTATGTAGAGAAGGATCTCCAGACATCTGCAGAGATGTCTGTTTGAGTCTTTGGGCCATTACTAACCTGCATATATTCAGGGCAAGACTCCAGGAGGCATGGTGGAGAATAGCTACTGGGGATTGGGAGGTGAATGAAGGACCCAGAGATCACTTAATGCTGAGAGACACTGAAGTTCTAATTATCTAGAATAAGTGGCTTTACTGAACTCCACCTGCATTCAGCTGAGACCCCAGAAAGACCACACTTTAAAAGTAGTGAGCCAGCCCTGATGGCCTAATGGTTAAATTTCTGCATGCTCTGCCTTGATGGCCCAGGTTAGTTCCTGGGTGTGGAACCACACCACTCATCTATCAGTAGGCATGCTGTGGTGGTGCTTCACATAGAAGAACCAGAAGAATTTAAAACCAGACATAACTATGGGCTGGGGCTTTGGGGAGGAAAAAGGAAGAAGATTGGCAACAGATGTTAGCTTGGGGTGAATCTTCTCCTGCAAAAGAAAAATGTAAAAGTAGTAATATTTTGACTTTAGACTAAGAACTACACTAGACCTACCCAAATACAAGCTTCAACAGGATAAAACTTCTCAGCCAGGAAACTGCTACCAGAAAAAACTCAACACTCTAATAAAGATCACAAAATATAGGCTCTCAACAATGTAGCATTTATAATGTCTAGTATAAAACCAAAATTAGTAGGCATGTAAAGAAACAGGAAAATGTGACACATAATCAAGAGAAAACTGTATGTAGGAAAACAACCAAAGATGACATAAATATTGGAATTAACAAATATTTTAAGATATTAGAAAATGTATTCAAAGATTTAAGGAAAAATATGGACATAATAAATAAAGAGGAACAAAGAGTTTGTATACATTACCTCAAGTCACCCAATCAGTAACTAGCAACACCAGGTTTCAGACCCAGGCCCTTGAATTACAGAGGCCACGCTCATTACAACTAAGCTGGCCTAACCACAACTACTTGCATTGCTCTACCTTATATCAAAAGAAAACTGACTACTTAGTACACTAAACTGAGACATTATGTTGAGTTATCCTCCCAGACTGTTAACCAAACTGTAGGTTCTTGCACTCCTTTCTAATACCTGAAAGTTAACACACTCCAAGCATTATCCGTACATTTTCTAGCATGACACCATAACTTGACTTTTTTTCCAGTAAAAGAGAATTTGTCTGACAGTCATTTTAATGAACTAATCTAAGCCTCTGTTACTCCTACCTAATTAATAAATAAAATAACTTATGGCCTAAATTCAGTAGTTTCCATAACAATCATTTTACACAATATCAGATAATTGTGATCTTACAGAGGCTACTTTCTATGAAGAGGTTGAAATACAAAATAGAAGCTTATCAGAACCAAACATTTAGAGACACATTTAAGCAGAATATGACAAGACTTTTAAAAAGACACATTAATGGTTTTCTCTACAGGAATTTTCAAATTATGAGGGCATCAAAATGTAAAAAGTACTACATTCAATTCCTAAAATTTTAGAAACTTCTCCCTCTTTAATTATGAGATTTTTAAAAAATGTTAATATTCAAAGGGAACACAGAACATCTACTATTTCCCTCCTCTCCTGAAACCTTTCTTTCCTATGGCTAATAGTGATAAGTACTTCTCATTTCATATATTTCTCTTTCATTATTTACATCGACAGTCTTACAAATTCCAGAAATGTCAGAGATAGACATAGGCATTTAACATAAGCTTTGTGGATGCCCGAGAATTATAAATAACTCTGCCTGCTTGGACCCTCTAGCAGAATGGAGGATGACCCTCCAGATGGAGCCCTTCCCAGACGGATGACAGCTTTGGCTGATATTTCTGTCTTTTTGCATCCCCTGCACTTTGTTTTCTTAATCTTTTATGAATAGTTCTGTGGACAGAGGGAACCATGGCCATAGTACCATGAAAGAATATGAGCAATCTGGAGAAAGAAAACAAAGTGAAGAATGAAGAAAGCATGAACTAAGAAAAGTCAAAATGACTCTTTGCAGGGTATGCAGCCACTATGTTCCAAGGCAGAATCCAACTCTTTTGAGTCCGTTGTGTCTAATGTATCACATCTAGATAACTTGCTGTCAAAGATATCAACTGGGCAAAAACACTGAAGTAATGGTAAAAAATAGATTGTTTTCTTTTATAATTCCCTTCTATTGTAAATGTTTTTCAACATAAAATATAAACTTCAAAAATAAAACACACGTTTTCTCACAGGTAAAAATTCATGGAGAGTGCTGTCAGCATCATGGCAGAGTGAGCTCTTCCTTTAGTCTCTGTCCCATAAGATACAACAAAAAGGACATTCACAAATCAACAGGGGACATTCACACAACAGACATGTGAGAGATCCACACAGCCATATGTCTGAAGTTGGGGGTGCAAGACTCCCCCAAGAGGCAGAGGAAGGAGGTAAAAAGATCTCCCCCACCCTCACAAGTGGCAGTGATCTAGGGTGTGGGACCTCACATGGCAGCTGGTGCATGACTCTGAGAGGAGATGAGAGAAAAGGCAGCCCTCCATGGGAATGCTTGCACTCTTGGAGTTGCCTCACAGCCTGTGGGAATGCTCCACACTGAAGAAGCTAAGCAACTGCAGGGGCATCTAAACCAAGCCAAGCAGCCCAAGCAGGCAGACAGTGAGTGCAGACCAGGAACGCACAGGATTGTGCGAGCAAAATAAAGTGCCTCTCCCTGCTTCTGCCTGGTGCACCACCTTGGCTGGCCAGCTAGAGTAGGGGATCCCTGCCAGAGAGCATATGGGCAAGTGAAGACAGGTCCTGTTGGCACTGTTTCCAACAGACAAGCACATCTGCCAAGAGTCACAGCAGGCTCAGAAAACACAGCTCCTGCCCAACCTAGCGGTAGAAGGTGGAATCTACACAAGATATGACCACCATGTGATGGCAAAAGTCCATGCCATCAAATAGCATGAAGAAGTATATTAACACAACAAACCAGAAGGAAAATGACAAGTACCCAGAAATCAATCCTGAAGACACAAAAATTTACAATCTAAATGACAGAGAATTCAAAATGGTTATCATAAAGACTCAACAAGTTACAAGAAAACTCAGAAAGACAGTTCAATCATGTCAGGAATAAAATTAATGAACAGAGGGAATTCTTTACAAAAGAGACTGAAACTATTAAAAACTCTGAAAGGTTGGAGATGAAAAACACAATGAATGAGATAAAGAAGAATTTGGAGTCCTTGCAAAAGAGTGCTGATATTATGGAGGACAGAATTAGTAATTTAGAGGACAGAAATATAGAAATGCTGCAGATGGAGGAGGAGAGAGAACTGAGACTAAAAAAAAAACACATGAAGAGATTCTCCAAGAAATATGACTCAATTAGGCAATGCAACAACGGATTATAGATATTCCAGAGGGAGAAGGGAGGGAGACACAAGCAGAGCTTATTCAAGAAATAATAGCTTCCCAAACATGGGGAAGGAGCTGGAATTACATGTAAATGAAAGTAATAGAACTCCTAATTACATCAATGTAAAAAGACCTTCTCCAAGGCGTATATTAGTAAAAGTGGCAAAAGTCAATGACAAAGAAAAAATATTAAGGGAAGCAAGGCAGAAGAAAATAACCTACAGAGGAACCCATATCAGGCTTTCAGCAGATTTCTAAGCAGAAATCTTCCAAGCTAGGAGAGAATTGAATAATATATTCAAAATACTGAAAGACAAATACTTTCAGCCAAGAATACTCTATCCAGTGAAAATATCCTTCAGATACAAGGGAGAAATAAAAACTTTCCCAGATAAACAAAAGCTGAGGGAGTTCATTGCCACAAAACTCCCTGATAAACAAAAGCTGAGGGGGTTCATTGCCACAAAAGCCCCCTACAAGAAATGATCAAGAAGGGCCTCATAAACAAAAGAAGGAGTTTACAAAGACTTGAGCAAGGAAATAAACAGACAGACGAAATAAGAAAATTGCAGCTTTCTATCAGAACAGGTTAGCCAACACTTAGTTATAACATTAAGGATAAAGGGAAGGAAAGCATCAAAAATAACTATAATCACTTCATTTTAATCACAAACTCACAACACAAAATGGAATAAGTTGTGACAACAATAACTTAGGGAAGAGGAAAAGGATTGAAACTGCTTAGACTAAGGAAATAAGAGATTATCAGAAAATGGACTATCTTATCTATGAGATCTTTTATAAAAACCTCACGGTAACCAATAAACAAAAATTCAGAACAGAAACACAAATGACAAATGAAGAGAAAACTGAGAAAATCATCATAGAGAAACACCAAACTGAACTAGCAGTCAGAAATACAAGGGACAAGAAACAAAGGAAATAAAGAACAACCAGAAAACAAATGATAAAATGGCAATATTAAGCCCTAATATATCAATATGAAACTCTAAATGTAAATGGATTGAATTCTCCAATCAAAAGACACAGAGTGGCTGGATGGATTAAAACACAAGACCCAAGAACATGCTGCCTCCTGGAAACACATCAGCTCTAAAGATAAACAAAGTCTCAGAGTGAAGGGATGGAAGATGACACTTGAAGCTAAAGGCAAACAAAAGAAAGCTAGTGTTGCATACTTACATCAGACAAAGTAGACATCAAGGTAAAAAAGGCAATCAGAGACAAAGAGGGGCAGGATATAATGATAAAAGAGATACTCCAAAAGAGGACATAACGCTTATAAATATATATGCACCAAACACTGGAGCACCAAAGTACATAAAGTACTATCATCTGACATAAAAGGAGAAATTAACAGCAATGCAATAATAGTAGGGGACCTGAACACCCCACTTACATCAATGGATAGATCATCCAGACAGAACATCAGAAAGGAAACAGTGGAGTTAAATGAAAAACTAGACCAGATGGACTTAATAGATATACATAGAACAGTGCATCCAAGAACAGCAGAATATACACTCTTCTCAAGTGCACATGAAACATTCTCAAAGATAAACCGTATGTTGGGAAACAAGGCAAGCTTATATAAATTTTAAAAGAGTAAATCATATTAAGCATCTTTCCTGATGATAATGCTATGAAACTAGAAATCAACTACAAGAAAAAAGCTGGGAAAGTGACAAATATGTGGAGATAAAACAACATGCTATTGAACGACCAATGGATCAATGAATAAATCAAAGGAGAAATCAAAGAACACCTTGAGACAAATAAAAATGAAAACACATCATACCAACTCATATGGGATGCAGCAAAGGCTGTCCTAAAGGGGAAATCCATAGCAATACAGGCCCACGTTAACAAAGAAGAAAAGTCTCAGGTAAGTAATCTTAAACTATATCTAACAGAACTAGAAAATGAAGAACAAAAAAAATCCCAAAGTCAGCAGGAGGAGGGAAATAATAAAAAGAAGAGCAGAAAGAAATGAAATAGAAACCAAAAAAACAGTAATAAGGCTCAATGAAACAAAAAGCTGGGTCTTTGAGAAGATAAACAGAATTGACAAACCCTTAGCCAGACTTGCTAAGCAAAAACGGGAGAGGGCTCAAATAAATAAAATTAGAAGAGGAGAAATTACAAAAGATGCCATAGAAATACAAAGGATTAGAAGAGAATACTGTGAAAAACTACATGCCCAGAAACTGGATAACCTAGAAGAAACGGATAAATTCTTAGACTCATACAACATCCAAAAACAGAATCAAGAAGAAGTAGAGAATCTGACTAGACCAATTACCAGTGAAGAGATTGAAATAGTAATCAAAAACCTCCCAAAAACAAAACTCCAGGACCAGATGGCTTCTCTGGAGAATTCTGTCAAATATTCAAAGAAGGTTTAATAGCTTGTTCAAGAAATGTCCCTCGTGAAGTTGAAAATTAGAGTACATACTTATTTAATCTTAGAAGAAATAAATATTGCTTCATATTTGATCCTAGATTATCTAAGATACTATTGGTTTCATATAATTATACTTTTAAAATAAATATAATGTGTTACTTATGCATCGAAATGAAAATTGATTTTTATGCCTTTTGTAAGAGTTAATATAAATTCACAAACTAGAAAAATTTGTAAAGCCATGTGTTCCTCTTTTGTTATTTGTTTTAAAACATTGATACTGTATATTCGTAAGGCCAGGAGGAAAAGTAGGTGGACAAGAAGAAGAAAATTAAAAAAAATAATAATTTTTGTTACCATAGCTGATCTCTTTATACTTCATCATGACACAGACTTTGATATATTCCATTTATAAAACTTGGACTATGATCTGAGTATATGAATCCTGTAGGTCACTATGAAATTTGATCTTGGCAGGTATTTGTTACCCTCTTCAATGTTAATTATGCAGTTTAGAATCCAATTGTTTTTCTGAGAAGTGTGATTTGAGGTTAATTTCTAGCAAAGTGAAAAAAAAAAAGACAGCATACTCTCATGGGGAAAGTATAGTTTATAAACCGAAGGAAGCTCATTTACTGTATTTAAATTTCAATTGCCGTAGTTTATGTCAATGCATCTTTATGACATAAACTTTGACCAGCAGGAGGAGTCAAAACGGTTGGTACTCGGTTTAAAATTTTAAAAAGCAACATGCATCTGATGACTTCTGAATATCAAGAGCACCAAAGCTTGGTGCCAGTTGATTGAATTCAGATGTGGTTTCACCTGGAAATCACTGCGGCCTCTTTTAGTTATTAGATGGCTGAGGATATTGGACTATGAAAATCTTGATATGTATGGAAAGTATGCTATATTTTAAATTTCTTTTTTCTACAATTTATCTCTCCCATACTCTCTCTTCTTCCCTCTGAGTTATAAGAAAAATATATGCTTGTATTTATTTATTTATTTCAGAAGGATATTTAGTAAAATGTAAAAGTCTGCCTCCCCTATCCTGCTTCTCTCCATTCTACTGTCTAGTGATCTTTAAAAATTGATGTAATCCCATGTATTTCACAGGTGTCAAAAATATTTTTCCTGGTTTGTTCTTTGTCTTTTGACTCTGTTGTGATATAAAATTTTTACTTGTTTGTAGTAAAACATATCAGTCTTTTCCTTTATGGCTTCTGGCCTGGTATGATACTTAGGACAGCCTTCTATGCCTCAAGTTTATCAAATAATGTGCCCATATTTTTTCTGTTATGGTTTTATTGTTTTCAATTTATATCTTTAACCTAGCTAGAATTTCATTTGATTGTTTGTCTTTTCTTCTCCTTTTTTGTTTTGAAAGTCCTGAGGAAAAGATTTGGCTTATTATTTTTTCTTAAATAATTGATGTGCCAGTTGCCCTATCTCCTTTATTTTGCTTTTAAAATATCACAACCTTCTCTCCTTTAAGTTCAAATAAAGAACAAGCTTTTTATGGTCGCTGTTTCAACTCTTCTACTTTTTGATCCTACAACAAATGTTTGTGGTGTCTCAGTAGCATTGATAAACATAGCTCCAGAGAAAATTGTCATAAAAGAAGGAATTTATTGCATTTCAATCTGCTTTTCATCTGAAATAGAATGCTCCTCTGATTTACTTAAAAGTGCAATAAAATGGTTGAGGAAAGCTTTTGATGGAGAATTTGTTAACAACTGAATTTTTATAAAGCCGTAAAATGGCAGGTTCTTGGTTATAGGAAAATCCTTTTGTCCATTTGGAAGACAAAGTAAAGCATACGGTTTCAGAACTCAATTAATTTTAAACCAACCATAACACTGAAGCTAAACTAGGAATGCACGTTTCATTAAAATTTTAGCTACATCCTGAGTCCTAGACGCTTGCCCATAGACCAGATGATGAGGGGAAAGCAATCTTCTGTCTTGGCTTTGTATGTGGACACTTGGAGAAGCCAATCACCCCTCTATGCTACAAACTGACTGGCACAATCACCTATAGTTATTTCACAGAATAAAATATCCTTTTGTTGTTCCTATTCTAATCCCCTTCCTGCCCCTTTACTTGTAAACTTCTGATGGAAATGATAGGAGCTAAGATGATTGTCTCAGGGACCAAGGACCACATAATTTGTAGTTGTGATAAATTTGGTCACAGAGAAATAAATAGGTCAAAAATAAATCACCGCCTATTGTAACTAATGGATTCTGTCAAAATTGAGGACTAATAAGTTAGAAACTTCAAGCAGCATGATGCCGTTAGAGATGTGGAATAGTTCAATGGTTAAAAGCACATGTTCTGATGTCCAACTCCTTCAGTTCCAATTTTGGCCCTATTGCTTGACAGCTCTGTGTTACTTATTATTTATTGGCAACCATGTACTATTTAGTCTCATTGGCTCTCAGTTTCTTCATCTGTAAAAATAGGTTTGTGAGGATAAATTAATACAGGTAAAGCATGTAGCATTCAATAAACGCTGGTTAACATTCTTTTAACTTTTTGTTCTGTAAGAGGGACATTGTCTTTCAGAATCCATCACTTCAGCGTTCAAAATTGTAAGATAGTAAGATAGTAATTTAGGTAATTGTGTGTCAGGTGACTTAGAAACTGTGGAGAAGAGTTGGACACTGACACTCCCCTTCTATGTCCAGACTTCGGCTTCCTATCTGTGTTCTACTTTGTTGGAAGCAGTTTTCAATTACTAGTAAGGCCTAAGAAGTTCTCCTTTACGGTCTTGTTTGCTTTACACGTGTCTTCCCTCCCCACTCAGAATAGATACTACATCATTTTGTAGAAACTACAGGAAAGTATAAAAGAGAAAGTAAAAGTCAAGTACAATTCCATCACCCATAGAAAATCTCATATAAGATTTAATATTTACTTCCATGCTTTTCTTCTTAAGATTCAAAGCTATTTTCCCATATTTTTATATGTTCATAAAAATATTTCTAATTGTTGCACAATATTCTTTTATATTTCAACTTTAATTTATCCAACCATTTAGATATACCTATATATCTATATAACTATAGCTATTTATTTCTTAGTTTTTCTTGCTACAAATAATGCTGGTAACATCTCCTTTTTTTGCATCTTTGATTGTTTCCCAAGGAGAGATTTCTGAAAACAGACTCTCCTCTGAGGGTATAATATTACTGAGGACTTTGGTACATACTGCTGAAGTATTTCACAGAAAGTTTGTGCCTATTTATAGTCCCACCAGCTGCATTGCAGCTGCATTCAGGATACCATTTTTTAAAGATTTTATTTTTCCTTTTTCTCCCCAAAGCCCCCCGGTACATAGTTGCATATATTTTTTGGCTGTGGGTCCTTCTAGTTGTGGCACGTGGAATGCCACCTCAGCATGGCTTGATGAGCGGTGCCACCTCCGCGCCCAGGATCCAAACCATGGAAACCCCAGGCCTCCGAAGCAGAGCACGTGAACTTAACCACTAGACGGGGCCAGCCCCAGGATAATGTTTTTTAATCTTTGCCATTTTGATAGGTAAAAATGTCGTCTATTCTTGTTTTATTTGCATATCTTTGTTTAATAATCTTTGATTTTTTCCACGTGTTCTTTCTTAAGAATCCATTCATATGTCTTTTTAATTAAAGATACACCTTGTCACTATTTTTAAATCTGCTATCAGTTTGTGAGACTTAACCATCAAAATAAGTAAATTATTATTTGTATTTGTGCAGCTACATGTACTTAATCTTATAGATTGCAATTTGTCTCTAACACAACTATGGCATCTGAATTAAGATAAATGCAAATTTCATTTGGGACTATTTTAAACCTACTTGCATCCTGTTTCACCTTTTTTAGGTGCCCATCTTTGAGGTTCTGTTTGTGTGGATGCTTGTACCTGATTATACACGATCTCTTAAGAAGTCCTACCTAGGCCTACTTTTGTATGTATTTCTTTGAACTGAGGCATTTCTTGACAACTTACCTCATCAAATTCTACCTGCCTGTCACACTAATCTCTCAGGGCTGAAGGATGTATTGTTCTCTAACCAGATCACAATGTATGAGCAGACTTCCTCTCCTAGATAGGGTAAATTGTTAGCATATTAAGGAGTGGTTTAACATCAAAAATTTACAACATAGTATATGGCAAGTTAGAAGAGAATTTTTAGGGAGACAGGTGTTCTGACACACTCAGATAAGACTAGACTACCAGGTAGATATTAGCATCCTACATAGCTACAGAGTGAACCTTCAGTTGCTTTTAATTTACAATTTTCAAGGTGAGATACGGTTTTCCATTGATTCATGCATCTGTTAGAAAATGCATAAATCTTCAAATGTTGGCATGTTAACCATCTTGGATCTCAAATACTAGGAATCACCTGGCTTTGACAGAGTTAAAAAGAATAGTAACGAACACTCTAAAAGAGCTAGAAAGTTCCAAAGAAGGGCAATTTAAATGATTGAGATTCTTAAACTCTGCAAGATGATGGAATAGAAATATTGAGCCAGATAAAAAAAATTTGTCTGAAAGGTCAAATGCTGATGAACGAGAAAGATCAAAGTTTATACAATGATAAAAATTGAAAAGAATTAACAGGGAGATTTGTTAAAACTCTCAGTATTAGAATTGTGGGACACTTATCATACTTACCAATCCTAATTCTAAAGAATTATGAGAGGAAGTGTGTAGCACAGTATAGTTAATAAAATTTGAGAATTTAGATAAATCTAGAGATAAAAGACCCATAAAGGGATAGAAACTGTCAGTGAGTGGGTCATGTCTTCCTTCAGGCTGTCTTTACTGATGATTCCATAAGGGGTGTTTTCTCTCACTTCCTTACTGATCTTTCCCCCTCCTGTATCAATAGAATGATACTGGGTGCTATTGCATGAGGTTTGCTTAGGTCCAGTGTGGTACCCCTTATAATCTACGTTAAATCAGTGGTCATCAATAAATATGTATTAACCATAAAATAATCAAATTTGGTTGCAAAATTTGACTGCTTATGATAATTTAGGAAACCATTGATTCTAAAAGAGTAATGATTTCACAGAATTTGAAGGCATTTTGGAGGTTTTCTTAGAGTAGGAAAAAAAAGCTATCATGCTTTATGTGCAGTTTGCTGCAATTTTACCACTTAAACTACATATATCTGAAGATGGCTTCCATATTCAACAGGCTATGAAATAAATTGCCTTTTCTGGGTAGTAATACAGAATAGTGTAAAGGTCACTGTCATGTTTCAGACTTTTGACAACGTTCATTGTGCTATAAATAACTGTGGCTAGCATTTTTATTTCATGAAACCAAAGTTATATAAATAGGATTTTAAGACGTAAGGTATGTGGTAGATGAATTATATTGAAAACATGTACACACCATATTGCTATAGGTCTCTTTAATTAAAGTCTTTTTGGAGGTTTCTGTTAAAGCTAAAGCTAATATCTCTTAGCCTCTCTATTTATTGAAATCTGAGTTAGAGTTTAGTGTTTATGGGATAAGCAAATCATGTGGAAGTGGTCATAGAAATGTGTGCAGTCTTATCTGTTTTGGGCTGTTCCCAAATGCAGAAACTCCGCTTAACAATAATCCCTTCACATTATTCTTGATGTAGTTTTCCTTTTTGTATAACATACTAATTTTTTTTATAGCAAGTACAGAGAGAGTCATTGTTGACAAGGTGTAACAGCAACGCAAACATCTTGTTGACCAGCCCAGCTTGGCTTTGACGGCTTCACTGAGAAAGGACAAAGTGTGATCAAGATACCAATATTAAGTGTGAGTACAAAATCTCATTTAAGACACACAACAAAGAACTCCAGAACCTTATCTAGGTTCTGTCTTTAAATTCTATTTCTAAAAAAGCTCTCATTTTAACTTGTTCAAAAATTATCTTATTAGTTGATCCACTCATCACGATTACAGAGTGATCACTGTACATGAACATAACCTGGTGCTATGGTAGATTCAAGGTGATTGGAACATGGTTCCTGGCTTTAAGGAACCTATGATCCAGTAAGGGAGATAGACAAATACGCAAAAACATATACTGTAAGCAGGCCTAAAAGAAGCAAAAGTTTTTATGTGCATTCATAAGAAGGAGTGATGAACCATGAAGGAGAAATTAGGCAAGAATTCACAAAGGAAGTGGAATTTAGAAATGGCCCCCAACTATAAGCAGAGCTAGTGGCTGGGTGGAGGGCATTCATGAGTGATGTGAAAGCATGACTGAAGTCAGTTAAAAAATAGTGAGTGGGTCTTGACTTCTAAATCAAAGGTGCATGCATTCATTCATTCATGCAACAAATAATTAATGAATGCCTAGTTCTGAGGCCATATTCTACTAGGTACCAGGTGTATAGTGGTGAACAAAATAGACTTTGTCTGTGCTCTATGGGGCAAATTACTACCTGGCGAGGAGGCAGACAGTGAACAGTAAACAAGCCATCAACATATTGTTTCAACTTGTAATAGGTCCTACAAAGACATAAGCAAAGGATGGAGGGGGAAAATAAATAACAAGGGAGGTGCACTTCAGATAAGCAGAAATCTCTTAGGGGGAGATATTTAACTTCAGACCTGAAAGATGAAAAGTAGCCAGAGAAGGAAAGAAGAGGCTGAGAGGGCAAAGAATGTTCCAAATAGAGAAAATGGCATGTGCAGGACCCCTGAAGGGATACAGAACTTCTGTTTGAGAAACTTAAAGAAAGTGAGTGGGACTGAAGGGTAGCGAGGGAGGAAAGTGGAATAAGCTGTGAGACCGGAGAAGCACACGGGAAATGAAATCAATGCAAGAGCTTATCAGTTGCAGGAAGATGTTTGGTTGCTATTTGAAATGTGATGGGAAGCATGAAAGAATTAAACAAATGTAACATGATCTGGTTTATTACTCTGGATACCGTGTGGGAAACTAAACGTACAGAAATAAAGAATAGAAGTGAGGAAAATTGATGAGAGGCTATTGTAGTAGTCTTGGTGAGAAATGATGGTGGTTTAGAGTAGAGCGGCTGCAGATGAGATAGAAGTTTATGGAGTCGAGACATATTTACCAGGATTTGCTAGTGGCCAAAGAAACATAAGCCTGTTAAGGCAGGTTAGGGACTGAGCATGAAGAAGTCTGTGATTCAGCTTCACATCACATATCTCTGGAAGCTTTCTCTGACCTCTTCCATTTGGGGCAAGTGTCCCCTCTACAGTGCTCTCATAACACCCAGGGGACATCTAGCATTATACTTTTCACATTCTAATGTAATTACCTGTTTATGTGTTTGTTTTCTAAACAGATAGCAAGTACTTTGAGGGCACAGACCATATTCATCATTGTCACTTCTCACTCATAGATCTAGAATAATAATATGTTTAAGGAAGAAGTTTAGGTTGAACTTGGCAATATTATTTCGTTTTCTGAGAAGACAATATTAGAGGAAAAGAACCAGTGGAACAAGCAGATTCAAGTGATAACAGTTTAAAAGGCACTGTTTTAAAGAATGAGCCAGTAAATTAGTCTATATATTAATCTGTAAAAAGTATAGAATTACTTGAGCTTGTAATGTTTCAGCCATTTAACATGCCAAACAAAATGACTTTAATTTTAGATGTATTTCAGAGTGTTCGAATCAAATAATATTTTATCAAAATCTTTTTACTCACTCATCTAAATATTAGATGATTTGATTGAAGTCCTATAAGTTTGGGGTTTTACACAAATTAATTTTCAGTCCATGGATAATTTGGAGTAGGAAGACATTAGAGAGGCAGAAGACCTGGTTTATATCCATTTGTCACCATTAACCGGGGTATCAGTTCATCTCTATGGGTCTCCTTTATCCTTTCTAATATCATAAGACAGAGTCTAATGTGCTCTCCTGGCCATATAGGCATGTGTTTAGGGGGAATGGAAGAGGAACTCGACTTCAAGTACTTCACAATCTACCTGGGAGTATGCTTCAGACACTCAAGGAAGTTTGAATTCCTTAAGTATAGTCTCTTGAATGGGAAAATTTTCAAGGCCTTATAAAAAGAGCTCTCATTTTACCAACAGGAGTGATGCATGTGGAGTGAAGTGTATCTGAGGGAGATTTAGGGAAAAAAAAGAAAGAAACAGGATCAGTTTTAAAGTATTTATAATGATGTGGATGGGAAACATGATCAGTTTCCTGCTGTAAAAAAAATATTTAGCAAAAAAGCAGCATAGGTATTTGCATTAGAAATTCCCACTGTACCCCACTACCCACATCCTCTTCTAGTGAAAACTGCCCATTTCCAAGCTCTGTTTCTCGGGGGTCACATTTTATACCACATGGTCCTTCATCTTTGCTTTTTCTTCCTATAGAGAGAAGCAGAGATGCCCTGAGAGAGCAATCTTGTGTGGTTGGTTCCTGGAGCTGCTTTAGATTTAGTTCCTCAACGTAGTATAGTTCCAGGTCTGGTCTACATATAGTCTCAACATAAATTCCCATCTTCTTGAGGCAGATTGAATTAGCCTCCATTCCTTGCCTCCAAAAGAGCAAAACTAAAAATAGTGTTGATCAGGTATGTATGAGAAAATGAAAACGTGTTGTAAAAAAAGAATTAGAGAGAAAGAAATCTGTTTCCAGTTAGGTTCAAGGATGGCTCCAACTTATTTTTCTTTTATGAGTGGGCCATCTCTAGGGATGAAAACTTTCTTAGAGCTCTTACTGCAGCTTCCAAGTGTTGTATATTGTTCCAGATCTTGCCCTAGATTTCTGGATGCTGAAGCTGGTGGTGTACAAGAAACACTCTGGGAAGCCTGCTGCAAGTATTGATTCCAGGGCCCAGCCCCTGAGGATTCTGCAGGAAGTTTGGGGTACACCTGGGCACTTGTAATTTTAACAAGCCCCACAGGTGATTTGGACACACAGCTAGGTTTCAAAACCCTGCTCGAAAACCTCAAGCCGGTTTGACTTGGAGATGCACATATATCTCGAAATGTTATGCCTCTCTGCTAAGATGTCCCTCTGTTCTCTGCCCCCAAATTAAAAACAAAGGAAGATTTATTTTTGTTTCTCTGTCTAGCCTGCTGACAATAACACAATACTATTTTGAGTCTTCAAAACTGGTCTTACCCGGCTTTGCTTCCTATGGAAGGAAGAAATAAGTGATTTATTATTTTGGAAAACTTAAATTGAAATTCTAGGGACAGCCTGGTATCAGAAAGGCCCATGTGAATTTTTCCCTTTGGGAATGGTGGAACAACAGAACTTCTATTTCTACTTTCTTTCCTTCTGACTCTTCAGGAGGAACAGAAATGATGAACAATAGGGACATTTGGTGCTTGAAGTTCTTATTTTAAAAATATTTGCTGTTCTGTCTCACCATTCTGGACATATCAAAATACACCTAAGCACAGAACATTGCTAAATCACAGGACTATATAGACTGGAATTACTACAAATTCCTGGTCTCCATCCTTGGTTATGTTCTAATATTTCTTCTGTTATTACTTATTATTATTTTATCTTCAAATTATTTCTTCATTCTCCTCAACTATCATAACTAATCACAATCTTGTCTAGGGTGACCAATATCCTGGTTTATCCAAGACTGAGGGTTCCAGGACATGGACTTTGAGTACTAAAGCCAGACAATTTCCAAGCAAACTGGAACAAGTTGGTCACCCTAGTTTCATCAGACCCACTCTTTGAACTGCATTTTCCTTACTTTCAATGAAAGGCATAATTTCTTACTTCACAGAGAAAACAGAGGCTGTCAGGTGGAAAATTTCTCAACTTCCTACCCAATCCACTAAAAAGTATCTGGCCACGGACCTGGCTGCATTAGTTATCTTCTCTTTCTGCTTTGTCTTCTACATCTTCATATCTATTAACCATGTCCCCTAAGCACAGTGTTAAAGGAAAATTTGCTGAGTCCAAGCATGCTCTTAAGAAAGTCTCCCTACTCGACTCTGAGCTTGATAGAGCCTTTCTCCCAAGCCCACACTTTTGTAACACATAACAGTGGATGGCCAAACCCAAGGCAGGCTTTATAATATTCTCCTCATCCTTAGAATTCCTTCTAATATGGAATAAACTACCTCTCCACCCTCGTATGTAGCCCCTCTGCTTTCAATTAGGGAAAACTGACTGAACGGCATTTCCTGAGTGAGATTTCTCTCTCTTGACTGGCAAGCAGATAAACCAGCTTTGTTTTTTATGCCCGGCAGCCTTTTATTCTTTAACAAGATAAGCGTGCTCAAGTATTTCCCATCTTAAACATAAAACTCACTCTTCCTAACTTTAGATCTCCTTGGCTATCTCTTACCCTGTCTCTCTCTTTCCTTCCTGGTTATTCAGTTTGAAAAAGAAATGTATTTTTGCTCTCTTCACTTTCTTCATAAATTCCAGTGTGTCTTTGTCTCTTCGGTGTATTCCAATGAACCTGCTCTTGTCTGATCACCAATGATTTTGTTGCTAAATTTTATGGGATGTGTTTCATTCTATCTATGACTTATAAAAATAGTTGCATTAAAAAAATAAACTATAGTCACTTATAAATAATAATATAAAATCACCCATAATTCTTCCATGCAGAACTAAAAAATTATTCTCTGTGGCTTCTGTCATTACTTGCAACTTTAAAAATTATTTAAAATTCTTAAAAACTATTCTAGCTGTATTCACAATCCTCAGGAAGTTCCTTCTCCATCTTCTTTGATAAACCTTCATCCTGTACCCCAAATACACTCAAATATTGATGTTTCCAGCTTCGTATCCTCCTCTCACTATTTCATTTACTCTATAGATTCTCCCTGGCTGAGTTCCCTTTTTTCCAGCTCCATAGCTGCATCTACAACCTATATTCTAAGGCCTGTCAAATCTCTCTCTAGATACCCAGTTCCATGTGAATTTTCTACAAGTACCACAATCTCAACATTGATTTTTATCATCTCCCAATTACCCCAGCCCAGACCAATTTTATCATCTCCCAGATTCTCCATCCCAAACATCTTATATTGATGACACAACCATCAACCCAGTTACTTGGTTATTACCTTTGATTTCTCCTCCTCATTCTCATATCTAGCCAGTCACCAACTCTTGCCTATTAAATCTCCTTCGCATTTCTTAAATCCATCTCTTTCTTTCTACCTGTGCTACTACTCTCTGGGAATGGGCTCTTAACCTTTTAAAACTTAATTTGGGCAGTAGTCTACTGAATGGAGTCTTTGCCTCTAGGCTTGGCCTCCTTCAGTCAGTTCTCCACCCTCTGCCAAAGTGATCTTTCCAAAAATCTTTCTGAAAATTGTGGTTAAGATTGTGGGTTCTTGAATGAGACAGATCTGGATTTATAACCAGTTCTAACACCTACTAGCTGTGACCTTGGGCAAGTTACTTAACCTTTCCAAGCCTCAGTTTCCTCATTGGTACCTTGGGATTTACCTATATCAGAGCATTGCCTTAAGAATTAAGTGAGTCATCTATTTAGCACAGTACCTCACAAATAAATAGTGCTCAATATTTGGCTGCTGCTATTATCATGGTTCTTCTTCTTGTTGTTCTCGTTGATACATACTATAACTCTTCCTCATTGAATTTCTTCAGTGTTTCTCTACTGAGTTTAAGATAAAGTCTTAACCCTTTGAGTGATATAGAAGGCCTTTTATGATGGTGCCTTGGTTGGCCTCTCCAATCTCACTTCCTGCCGTTTCTCTTTCTCACTCTATCCTCCAAGCATAGTGAATTATTTACAGTTTTTCCAAAAGTACTCTTTCTTTCTTTTCTTTTGTACATTCTTTAATATTTCTTGATTTTGACTGTTTGTGTAGCTAAATCCAATGCATTCTTCAACATTCAGTTCCACTTAATCTTTCCTCAAGAACTTTCCCTCCCACCACTCTTTTCACAATCTGGATCGAGTGTCCTGTTTGCCCTCCTAATTTTCTGTGCACACATTACTCTATAACACCATGTTATTCAGCATTTTATAATTATCTTCTCTAATATGAAGTGAGCGTCTTGCAGGCACCAATAGTGTCTTTTTGTCTTTATCTTTGTATTACCAATTTCCAAGCCAGTATCTGGCTAATAGGTGGCATTCAAATGTTGAACGGTATGAAGGTTTTGAGTATTCATAGTGATAGTGACCCAGGATGGAGATGATATAATGCATAAAATAGTTAATTAATGACAATTTAAAAATAAAGAGATAATAAAATGCCTACATGAGTATTTTATATGAGAAGTTATATAGTACCTCTGTGTAACTGTAAGTTATAGTTCAGTACTGTATAACTTACATAAAAAGTTCTATAGAGGTTGAAAACTTGTTCTTTGGAAAATTTCAAGGAAAGGGTAATATTTGAACTGTATTTTGAAGTTCTATAATTTGATCAGGTAAAAGTAATAGAAGTAGATTTTTAGGCAAGGGGCACTATGGGGGCAAAGGAAGGAAGAGATACTAACTCTAACATACGGAATGTTCCTTGTGTGCTAAGCACCAAGTTGACCTGAGACTGTGGTATTCGTTAGCTTGTCTTTTCATTTAATTCTCTCACTAACTCTTTGAGGTGAATAGTTGAGGATACTAAAAGGTCAAAAGTTTGGAGTAAATTTGTAAAGTTCACAAAGCTGTCACATGGTGAAGATAGTATTAGAATTCAGTTCTGCCTTACTCTGAAGGATTACTTTCTCCACCATCGGCTGATGTGCCACAAGTAGAATGAAAATATGAGATTGAAATAACAAAAGTAAACCTGGATCTAGATTATGACAGGCCTTCAAAGTCACGCAGAGGAAGCATTTGAGCATTCTCTATTGGATAACTATAACATTCTTTCAGCTGACCATTTGGTGGAATTGAAGAGGTTATACCAAAACCAAGAGTTGTTGGCAAAAATATACAGCAAGCTCACTACTACTGTTCTTTCCTGAAACCATGGCAGGCAATACTAGTGCTAGCTATAGAAATATGCTACTTCTTACTGGGCCTGGAAATAGTCTCAAAACCATTATTAACGGATATTCATTGGAAATTTTTGGTTGATCCATAGCCATTCTGTCTTCCTACCATCACTCCAATTTCCTTTGGGAAATTACCTTGCCACCATTTTGAGAAAGCTGAGTGAAACTATAAAACAAGGTAAAGCACCCTCATATATGGAGCATGAAGAGATAGTTCTGTCAGATCTCACTGTCTCAATAGGACCAAGAACTGAGTATGTGACCTAAGCTTGACTAGACAAAAACATTCTTTCCAAAGAGTTAGAATCTTGAGCAGAGTTATTCAGAATTGAAAAAACAAAACAGAACTGTACATTCCTTCCAGAGAAGAAACCCTGATGAGGCAGTGGGGAGTTACTGATCTCTCTTTTATTTCTAAGCATCTTCTCTAGCCTTCCCATCAGAATAGTGAACTTCCCAATAATATTATTCCAATAAACCTGTTTTTCTGTTTTGGCACAAATTAGCTAGAGTCATTTTCTGTGACTTGAGACCAAAAAAAATGATACTCAATACTATTTTTATTCAGTCAGAGTTGGCACATGATTTAAAAACTAACAGGCCCACGGGTCAGCCTGGTGGCCTAGTGGTTAAATTCGCACACTCTGCTTTGGCGGCCTGGGCTTCACAGGTTTGGATCCCGGGTGCAGGCCTACGCACTGCTCGTCAAGCATGCTATGGTGGGATCTCACATGTAAAATAGAGGAAGATTGGCACAGATGTTAGCTCAGGGGCAATCTTCCTCACCAAAAACAACAACAAAACGCAGCAGCCCTATGATTTAATACCAATGGCACATGATTTAAATATAATAGGATTTAAATATGGGAAATATGCTATGATATTTTATACTGTGTCAACTTGGCAAAGCTGGAACGATATTTCCCAGAACTCCTTTCTCCACAGGGTTCTAAGTTAGAGTTGGCCAAAAGGGACATTTTTGTGAGACTTGGAAGGTGGAAGTGAAGCAGGAGCCTTTATGAGCTGAAGGTCTTCCTGGTCACTAATGGTGAGAGAATGTTGCAAATGTGTCCTGACTCCTTTGTTCATATCCAGATCTTCTTCACAAATGCCATCCCTCAACAGTAGAGACTCCAGACTCCCAAAGAAATGCAGAGTTAAGAGCCTTCTATCCTCTATTCTACCATCTTTCCTTGTAGTCCCATTCTATCAGCTGGATATACCTGATCTTCTGAATTCCTTGGAAAACTGCAATTTGTCCACTCACTCCAGTGCTTCAGAAAGGCCCCTTTCTCTAATCCTCTAACTTTTCCTTTTAGTCTGTCATTTCTTCAACTTCAACAATTGCATAGAGTCTTATTCCTATAATAAATCTCTTATTCCACAATAGTCGCAGAGGTTCTCCTTCCATGATTGAACTCTGATTGCCAGAATTGTTGGTACCAGAATTGATCTCAGCATAACAGAACTTTAAAGATGGTCATCTATAATTGGCTCCCTGATCTGATTAGATTTTAAGACATTAATGGTCTTGCTGCCAGTAGCAAAGGGGACACTGGCAGTTCATGACATGTAGTGGCAAAATTGGTTTCACCTGTAATCAAATGTCTATAGAAGGCAAGGCTTTGGGTCACCAAGTAGTTGCTGCTGTAGAATACTTTAATTAAAATGAATATAATGGTGTTGATTTGTTGCTTCTACACGTGTTGGAAACTGTGGAGAATGAAAATGAGTTCAGAGTTTTTAGCAAGGTCTAGGTTATGGATTAGAAAGCTTCTATGACTGCTCTTAGAGAAACCCATATTTCCTACAAAATTTCTTAAAGTCAAACCCAAAGTCTAATTTGCAGAGTAGCTGAATTACAATTCAACCCAAACTTTCAGGGTTTCTTATATTAGAATTAAGGCATTGACTGGGAATGAGTAGGGCATCATTGATGATGCAGAGGAACATGAACCTTTGCATTTTATTGAGCCTCATTTGCCAGTAGAAGCATCTTTCCGCCCAAGTCTAAGGAAATTAGTCTCTCCTTGCCTGAAGAACTTAATTGTCCTGGGCTGAGGAACTTGATTTTCAGGGGAATGCTGATCCCCTCCTTGACATACCTCACCACCTCCCCTTGCTTCTGGGTCTATGACAAGACTCAGGTTCTGGGATGCTTCTAGGGACCAGATAGACATGGTTATGACGTGACAAAAAGCACTGTACACACCAAAAGAATTATATTTATATAATTTATATTCATATTAATGGAAACCTGGGGAATATGTATGGAAATGGATTGGATCTGGGTGAGAGAATGTGATGTTGTGTCAGTTTGAATGTATTAAAATTGGTTCACTAAGCAAAGATTCTGTATTCAGTGTGTTTTAAGCAGCTAAGTGGTTCTAACTTTCGGCTTGGTTTGTTGACCAAAATGAAGTTGAATTGCCAGAACTCCCTTGATATACGAGAGAGGACAGTATCAAAAGGCTTAGGGATATTTCAAATTTGGGATAGATTTATCTTGTAAGAACTGCTCACTTACCCATATATATGTCCAAAGGACGTTTCCTTTATTAAGGCTTTGAGAAATACATTGGTGAAAGAAGTACTGTCATCTTTGAAAGCCCTGTAGTGGCTGTTCTCTACAGGCCAGGAATGATGGTAAGAAGTGCTGCCATCAAAATAGGATGCCTGAATTCAACAGGGATCATAGGATCTCAAGGGGGCGGGGGCCAAGTGGCATCACTTAACTGATTGAGATAACGTGGGTAGAATTACTATAATGAGCAGCACAGCTGAAGCAGTAATCAGAATGATTTCACCCACAGACACCTTTGTCTTTAGCTGGTTGATCATGGTGTCCCAAGAACTGAAATATATGGGCAGTTTGCTGAAGTCTTACTTGATCTGTAGAAATGGAAAAATTCTAAGTCTGGGGAACAGAAGTTTGACTTGAATCACCTAAATAGAGAATCAGTTTCAATTCTTGAGCCAGTGCATACTTCTAGGGTGTTCTGTGCCCAGGTCTTAGTTTATAAGGTTGACTGAGTGAAGACACAGAGAGGTCAATGCCATTGAAAGAAAAGTTGAATGTTACTCATAGTTCTCCTAGAAACAAGAGACAGAGATGGCCAGGCAGGGCCACAGGAAGAGCACCAAGTTTTGATCAGGAAGCAGAAGGAGGAGTGAGTGATAGGTTTAAGCTGGAGCCTTTATTGGGGTTTCTGTGGAAAGGCAAGGAAGGGCCAGGGTAAACGGTTTAGGATTGTCTAGTTTGGATAATTTCAGCGGGCTCTAAGCTGTAGGAGTGGTGCCTAACTGCCTGGTATCTGGACCTGGGATGGTTAAGGTAGAGGAATATTGCCTCCTGGGGTGTACAGGCCAGATAGAGGAGGTATGGCTCTGGATCAGTTAGTTTGCTTATCAAAGGCATGCTCTCGGGTGAGCCTTTTGTTATCTTTAAAAATTGGCTACCCCTAGGAGGGGCAGTCACTCTCTAGCCAGAAAGGTTTTTTAAGATGTCAAAACATCATAATGTAAAGAAAATGAAAAAAAATACGATACACACAGGGCACCTTGGATAAGTAGAGCTAGGTTTCTTCAAGAAAGGATACGGCAATGCCAAAAACTCATCCGGTATATTTTTCTCTAACCTTCCCCAAAAGGATCTGTGGCCATTTACAAGGGTGACAGTGCATTAAGAAAGGGAAAATTATTACACAATTCAGGGATTACTTAACACTGGGTCTGAACTGCCAGTAATTCCTAGAGACATAGAATGCCACTGTGATCAACCAATCAGAGGACAGGCTTTTGGAGACGAGAATATTAATGATGTTTGGACTGGGTTTGTCACACAGGGGCACAACTGGGTCCCCAAACCCGTATGGTTATTTTCCTGGTCCAGAATGCCTAACTGGAATAGACACACTAAAAAGTTGGCGGAATACCCATATTGGTTCCTTGACCCATGAATTGAGAGTCTTTATGGTGAGAAGGGCCAAGAGAAAAGCCCCTAGAATAGCCTTTATCTACAAATATAGTAAACCAAAAGCAATATCTCATTCCTGGAAGGGTTTCAAGATTAGTGCCACCATCAAAAACTTAAGAAGGTAGGAATGATGATTTCTAATAAATTCCCAATCAACTCTCCTATTTGACCTGTGCAGAAGAAGACAGATATTTCAGAATGACTTAATCAGGTGGTAAATCCAATTGTAGCTGCTGTTGAAAATGTGGTTTCTTCACTGGAGCAGATCAAAACATCTCCTATCATATAGTTATTTATTCGTTGAATGTTTTTGTTTTCCTACACGTACTAGAGACCACCACAAACTGCTTTCATTTGGCATGGCCAGCAGGATACATTTCCCTTCCTACTTCAGGGCTATAGCAACTTTCCAGCTCTCTGTCATGATGTAGTTTGCAGGGACCTTAGTTGTCTCTGCATTTCACAGAACATCCCACTCCTCCACCGTATTGATGTTATGTGATCCTTGTGCTTGGTGAGCAAAAAGTAGTAACTACTACAGACACCTTGGTAGGACATATGTAAATCAGAGGGTAGTAAATAAATTCCACAAAGATTAAAAGGCCTGTGGCTCAGGAAATTCTATGGTTACAGTGGCCTGGGATATGTCAAGATATATCCTTCCAAGATGAAGGACAACTTGCTATATCTGGCTCCTCCCACCATGGAGAAAAAGGTTCAATGTCTCTGTCTCATAGGCACCTTTATCTTACATAGATAACGTGTATCTCATTTATTGAGTAACTTGAAAGGCACAAATTTTGAGTGGGGCCCAGAGGAAAGTTAAGGCTTGGACCATATAACCTGGCAGATCTAATGGTACTTGAAATGTCTGTGGCAAACAGAAATGTTTTATGGAAGTTTTATCAGGACCCTATAGGTAAGTCACAGTGCAAACACTTAGCGTTTTGGTGTATACCATGCCATCCTCTTCAGATAACAACTCTCTTATCTGAGAAACTTCCAGCTAGTTACTAGGTCCCAGAGTCTGAACTACCATCATGGGTCACCAAGTTGTCACGTAACCTGATTTGCCCATCATGAATCAGATGTTGTCTGACCCATTAAGCCATAAATTTGGGCATGCAGAGCTTCAGTCCATCATTAAGTGGAAGTGGTATGTATGTGATTAGGCTTGAGCAGGTCCTGAAAGCACAAGTGAGTTGCATCTGCAGGTGACACAGATTGTCAAGGTGCCTACTCCTTCTATAGTTTCTCCTTTCTTTCAACGCAAACTTATGGCCTCCTGGGTGGTTCATTTTGACCAATCCACTGAGAAAAAATATTTCTGGGCCTGGATTACAGATGGTTCTGCATAATATATGGACACTACCTGAAATGACTAACGGTTTAGTTTAGAAAAAAACATGATCGGAAAATTGGTGATAAGGAGGTCACACAAGATGAATGTTTCCAAATGGGCATAGAATGTGAAGATATTTGTGTTCCATGTGAATGCTCAGTAAAGAGCATTCTTAACAGAGGAGACTCTTAATAACCAGGTGGTCAAGACCACTTATTCTGTGGATGTCAGTCAGTCTCTTTCACCAGTTACCCTGTTTTTGCCCAGTAGATGCTTGAATAAAATGGTCATGGGTCCAACAAAGTGGATTTCTACTCTCTAAGGCCAATCTGGATAGAACCACTGCTGAGTGCCAAACCTGCCAACAGCAGGGGCCAACACTTAGTTCCAATATGGCATTATTTCCCAGGAAGATCTTCCAGTACCTATTGGCAGATTGATGTGTGGATCACTTCCATCATAAAAGGGCAGTGATTTTTTTCCCCCCTTGGAATAGAAATTCTGAATATGCATTTGCTTCCACTACCCAAAATGCTTCTTCAAAAACCACCATCCATGAGCTTTCAGATGCCTTTCTCACTGTTATGTTAATTCACACAGCATTGCTTTTGACATGGGAACTAATTTTACAGGAAGTGAAATAGTGGATTGACCCACGCTTATGGAATTTACTGATCTTATCATGTTCCCCATAACCCTGAGGCAGCAGACCTGATAGATGGATTAAATGGGTTTTTTTGAATGCTTAGTTATATCACTAGCTAGGTGGCTAGGGTAATGTCCTCCAGGCTATAGAATATGCTATATTTCAGTATGGTGCTATTTCTTCCAAAGCTAGGATTCCCAGGTTCATGAATGAAGTATTGGAAATGAGAATAGCTTTTCTCACTATTATATTTAACAATCTAATAAGTTGTTATTAAGAGCAGAAATAATTCTAACAGTACATTCATCAAAATTAGTGGCAGCACTCTTGGTACTTGGGATATAGAAGAATATAAAACATGGTTTCTGACTTCAAGGAACTCACAGTCCTTGAGGGAACACACACACACACACACACACACACACACACACACACACACACATACATTATTCCAATGGATGAGAGTTATTCATGGAGTGATAAGGAAGCACAGGTTGGGGTGGGAGCAGAGAAGGCCTCCCAGAAAAGTGATATTTGAATTAATTCTTCAAGGACATGCACATATAAATAAAATTGGCCTGATTCCTACCTGAGTTTCAGTTTCTCCAAAAGCCAACCATGACACAGGATTTGGATACAGGTAATTTATTTGGGAGGTAATTCCAGGAAGTACAAGTGAGAGAGTGGAGAAAAATGAGACAAGAATGGGAAAAAAGCCAATAAAGGGTCTATTAAGGAGCAAATTAGTATGGGCAACTGAGACTCAGTCCCATTGGTGACTCTCTGAGAACCCATCTGGCCAGAGGGGCCAGGGCATTTATCCATGACTTCCATCTCTTCCTGGTTGAGTATTGCCCCTGGGAACTTTATCTCCAATGTACTTCCTGGTTTCACCTGTGTGCAGTGGAACAAGCTCTGTGGTAGAGGAGAAAGCCCTCAGGGAGAATAAAAGAGGCATGTGCTGGGAACCATCTACAGGTAAACTGAGGCAAGCCTAATGGATGCGGGGTAGGGCATCAATCTGCATCTACTACAATTCCCATTTTCTGTGGGTAGTCTTATCCCTCCCTATTATTTCCTTAAATTCTCAGACTTACATTCTTATGCTTTGGGTTCGTTCTGAGTTCCTAACTCCAGTGAACTATCTCATTGTAGCTGTTTTTTCCTACTGTTTTGTGCCAACCCCATATGAAACAGTCATTTATCTTTGATTTCCTCTGAAAAGTTATAGAAAGCATTTTTATAGGGTGTGTTTTGATGGATATGTGTGTGCAGCAAAATATTCAGAAGATGAAGTTAATGGGAGAGTTTTCATCTTTACAATAAAAATATCTTAAAATTTAGTATTACACATTCTTGGTCTTGAAAAGTCCTAGGTTAGCAATCCTGGGCTAGGTTCCTTAAGAGTTGAGCCTGAGACAGGGATTCTTGGACAATGATTTTCTAGGGAGTGGCTCCAGTGTAATCTGTAAGGGAATGAAGAAAGCAGGATTGGACAAGGGGAAAAGTTAGTCATAAACTTGGATTCACCTGATTCCATAGTGACCTCTGGAAGGAAAAAGACACTACAGTATCATCCTTGCTGGGGATAAGGGACCAGGCTTTTTGTACCTCTATGTTAGTCACTGGCTGCAGGCTACCTCTGGGAGGAAGGTATAACTTCTCAGGGATTTCTGGACTAAGAACTTCTGTTGTTAACAGGCAATTTTCAGAAGAAAGGTGCAGCTGTGAGCTCTTAGCAGTCAATGCTCAAGAAGCTGGGGGATGAGTGCACCTATACTTGCTTATCAAAGGGGATGTGGGTGGGACACCAACAACCTCTACTATGGCCGCTCTGCTGTGACAATTTCTCACTGGACAGGCTCCTCCATCAGCTCTGGCTTTCTGCAATAGTGCTCATCTCCATTTTTCTCTCAAGACTCCCTTGCTTCTCCACTTTCTGGCCAGGCTTATTGCTTCTAAATATAAATCGACTTTTGATACTATACAAAACAATTGACTCCCAACATTCTTCTAAAATAAGTCCTTCCTTTGCCTACCCAAAGTCTTGGAAAAGTGCTGAGCTAGACAAGGGGCTACTTGCTTGACTCACTCTGGTTCTTGTTTAGCTTCATAGAAAAGCTCACAGAAATCTTAAAATTTTAGCCTCTATTGTCCCTTACCCATTTCTGTATGTGGAGCTATAGTTTACGACTGAAATGAATGCCTGCATTAACTGAAGAGTCTACAGTCAGTTTGATTTTTAAAAAAACAATGACTTTGTCTCTACAAAAGATGAATAGCAACTACATGAGGAGACAATTTGCTTTTGGTGGATAAGGCAGCATGTGTAAAGATGTATAGATGTGACCACAGTAAGCTTAGGAAAAATGCAAATAGTTCAGTTTGGTTTCAACTCAAATCGTGGAAGAATCATGTGAAATGAACTGCAGAGGGAGGTAGGTGTGGGTCATAGCTTTTATGGCCTAATATGTGATGCCAAGGAGTTTAGACCTTGGCCTGACAATGTGATGCCATATTCAGATTGGCATTTAAGAAACCGTTCTCTCTCTTCCCCATGGAGGAAGTTTCTACAAAAACTTGAAAAATAATGACATTTCCAAATGAAGATTATGACAATAGAGATGAAGGCAACAGTAAATTTAGATGACTTCTAAAAGGTAGAAAGGAGAGGACCAGATAATGGATAGGTTACAAATAAGGGAAGTAAGTACCCAGGAAAGATTACCAGCTTCTGGGCTTGCATACTATCATTTTGCTAATTTTCTCTCTCTTCCCCTATTCTTTTTATTTATACCCTCTCAATAAAACAAAAATGGTATTACACTCTACATATTGTCTTGTAGCCTATCATCTCATGAGCATCTTTCATTATAATAATCTTGATATAAAATATCAATTTAAATAAGTGCTCAGTGTTTCATTGTACAGGTGTAGAATAATTTTTAAATCTATTATTGACATTTAGATTGTTTTCTGTCTTTAAATATTACAAACCATGTTGTTATAAGTATCTTTAAAACCAAACATTTATTCATGTTCTTACTTACTATTTTAGGATATTTCTAGGAAAGGAATTGCTGAATTTTTAAGGCTTATGATAGATATTGCCAAATTGTTCTCTAGAGGGTTTATGTCTCAAGATACTCACAAAACCACCTACCCTTTGATTTGAAGTGTCTTGGAAATTCTACCCTGTGAGAGAAGCTTTCTCAGAAAGGTAAGTTCTTATGGCATAAATTTAAATGTTTTGATGGCTAATTTTACTTTTGCTTAATTACTAGATATTTGGGGCACTTAGAGATCTTCATGGTTCTGGCGAGAAATATTGTCCTTTTCAATCTGGTATACAGCTATTGGTCTTCCTTTTGGGAAAGCAGGAAATAATCTCAAAATCAACTTCAAAGTTTATTTCTATGGCATTTATTAATCAATTGATAATTAGTAAATGTGTTTCTCCACCTATTCAGTAACTCAACAAATATTTATTGAAAGCTCCTACTTATTCTAGATAATGTGGATAAGACTTCCCCCTCACTTAGGTAGTTTAGATTCATCCAGTTATCATGATGACAATGATGATAATAACAGGACCTGACATGATGTGGTGCTTCCTGTGAGTCAAACACTGGTTCTCTAAGTAACCCTGTGAAGCAAGTATTATTATTATCTTCATGAAACAGACAAAAAGGGAAAATAAGATATTTCAATGAAACATGATACGCATTAAATTGTTATAAGTCACAAGGTGCAGTAAGAGTACATTGGAGGGGCTCCCAATCAGTCTTAGCAGAGTCTTTCTAGAGGAGTTGGTATCTAAATTGAGACATTAAGGCTGAAGAGAAGTTAGCATATATACTCTTGAAGCTTTTATATTTTTAAAAACATTTCAGAGACCTCATATTTGCTTTAAGTAGTGTTCTACCTTGAGGAAATCTTGCCTTGTCATGTGGCATAGGGTATGATTCTTGAGACTTCTTTCTGAGAGTTTACTCATTATTTCCACTCCTGTTTTATATTCAATCCCTGGACTTCTGCATTCTCGCCCTATCCTTCTACTAGAAGAGTATAAGTCAAGGTTACCAAAGACTTTCTAACTGAAAAATTCAACATTAATTTTTTTGACCCCTTTCACCCATTTTTGCCTATTCAACAACCTCCACCTCCGGCAACCATCATTCTGTTCTCTGCGAGCCTTTTTTTTCTTTTTTAGATTCCACATATAAGTGACATCGTGATGTATTTGTCTTTCTCCGCCTGACTTATTTCACTTAGCATAATGACCTCAAAGTCCATCCATGTTGTTGCAAATGGCAAGATTTCATTCTTTTTATGGCTGAATAATATTCCACTGTGTGTGTGTGTGTGTGTGTGTGTGTGTATACATAATGTTTTCTTTATCCATTTGTAGATCAATGGGCACTTAGATTGTTTCCATATCTTGGCTATTGTAAATTATGCTCCAATAAACATGGGGGTGCAGATATCTTTTTGAGTTAGTATTTTCATTTTCTTCAAATAAATACTCAGAAGTGGAATTGCTGTCACTGTTAATTTTTTAGTCCTTGTATTATTTGGCATCTTTGAGAAATTTAAAACCATTCACTATTCCTTCCCATTTGAAAGTCTTTACTATCCATTTAATCATCTAAACCAGAAACCTGGCAAACATCCTATAAAATTTACTTTCCCTCACTCGTCTCGTCTATAAACTCTTGTCTTGTTCCCTTGCCTTTGCATATTTACCTTTCCCACTGGACAAACCTATGCACCCTATTTGCTGTAATTTCTAAGCCAACCTCAATTGACTATCACAAGCTCCAGCCTTTTATTGTGAATAGGGTTTAGAATTATGACTCATACCCAAGATTTGGGGAAAATCACACATTTGACGTACTTCTATATAGTTTTAGAACACTTTACTCTAGTTGTACCTAAAAACTGGTTAATCAGAGATAAACTACATTTTCAGTCCTCATTAACTCCTCTTGTGTTGATTCATCTGGTTAATTCTACTGGCTTATAGGAATACTTGTGTTGGGGTCCTTTTTCCAGCAGACCAACACTATCTATTTAACCTCGGGATCGATACTCAAGATTTGGAAGGATTAACTTCTTCATATATAAATTTGGGGCTATAGTAATACCTACCTCATAAGATTGTTTTGAGGATTAAATGAGTTAATGCATATAAAATACCTAACAGTGGCACTCATGGTATAATTACTCAAGACTACTAGCTAATATTATTATCATTATTATTACTGTTATTATAATTACTATTACCCTATTTGTCTGAGAACTCTGTTCTGAGCCTCAGTTTTCATGACTTTGATCCTCCTAGGACTATAGTCTCTGCATAACCTCTATTCACTATCCAGTAAGAGCAAAACCTTTGGAAATATGGCTGCAGCCTGGTTGACTCTCAAATTGTAGCTTTGGCTTGGAGCCATTACTACATTGTCATACCTGCAGATTGAACTTCAAGATTGACTGAAACATTCCTAAACCTATAACACCTTGGGATATTTTGGCTTCAGTTCAGTTTCTACAGCTTAGTCAGTACCCATCTAGAGCTATGCTCTGAGCCCACACTTCTCACCTTGATGAACTGATTCTCTCTAGTCTCCACTTGGACTTCCTTTCTTAAGGGATGAGTTGCTACCTGTCTTTTGTATATCTGATGCACAAATACGTCTCGAGCAAAATATAACATGATTATAGAGGACAAAGTAGAGAGCTATTTCTTCTATGTGGAGGAAACCGAGAAGGATTCAAGGAAAGGAGTCATTTAATATGGCTCTTAAAAACGGGATGGAATCTCAGTTTGAGATGATGGTACTATAGAGAAGATTTCAGAGATGGGTAGCAGCATGAGTAAAATGTTGGCGGCAACAAAATGAGGTGACGGGTGATGGCCCTGTTTCCTGAATTGCTACCATTTGTACTTAATGTGGCCATTCCTGCTGAAATCCATGCTATTGGAACAGGACTTGTCTCCTGTCTACTCCCCAACTGATTCCAAGCTAAAATGAACTCAAAGATAAGATTAAAACCTATCCAACTTCATCCAGCTCCTGTGACTATGTACCTACCCAATCAAAGGAGTATTGAAACTTGGAAATGTGCCCTTTGTTTTTATGGGCTAAGTGTCTTCAATTTTTCCTCCCTATTTTCTCATGATTTTGTTCTCACATCACTGTCAGCATCTCTCTTATTTAGTGGGCTATAGAGTGGTATGGGGCATAGTGAAGAGAGTATTGAGCTGCAATTGAAAAGATAGGGATCTTGCTCTGGTTCAGATTAGACAAGTACTTTATATCTCAGGTCAGGGGTTGGTAAGCTATGGGCTGTAGCCAAAATCTGGCCTGGCTCCTATTTTTATTTGACCTTTGAGCTAAGAACAGTTCGTACATCTTAAACTGGTTGAAAAAAGATCAAAAGAAGAATAATATTGCATGACTCATGAAAACCATATAAAATTCAAGTTTCAGGGTTCATCAATAAAGTTTTATTGGAACACAGCATAGTCATTTGTTTACATATTGTCTAAGGTTGCTTTCATGCTAAAATAGCAAAGTTGTAACAGAAAGAGTACAGCGTACAAAACCTAAAATATTTACTATCTAGCTCTACAATTACAGACTACGTTTGCTGATCTTTGTCTTAGGTCTTCAGTTTCCTTCATGAGATATATTACACCTGGACAGGCATTTCATGAATGCTATCTTCTTTCTCCTTTCATTTATAAAAAGGAATTGACTTTAAAAGATATAAAGCCTGTTTTAAGAACTACTGAACATCCAAGCCAGAATGTAGCCAAGCTGTGAAAAAGTCCAATTGTGCAATTTTTTTAAAAGCCTCCTCACCATTGTAGGGGAGGAAGACATTTCCTCTACCTGCTCTGTGTTCTTGTGGCCAGAGAACGAATTAAATTCACATGAGACAGAATAACAGGAGAAAATTCAACAAAGCTTTATAACGTGTATACATGGGAGAGGCTCAGGCAACCTGAGCAACTTGCCAAAATGGCTGAAACCACCACCTTAAATATCATCTTCAGCTAAAGGCAAAGGAGGATGATGGGGGTGGGGGGTGGAAGTCGATCATGGGATCATGTACCACATAAGTACAGTAAACAAGAGTCAGGTTATTATGCAGACTTCAGTCCTTGCCTTCTACATTGGTAAGAGTTCCTAGAGGTAAGGTCATCCCTCCTTCCTGGTACAGAGAGGGAGGCACCTTTACAGATGGAGATTTCCTTTACAATGTAAATATCTCTTAACAAAGGGTAAGTAAATTCTACTTTTCAGAGTTTCTTTCCTGTCTGCAGTTTTTTAAAAGTAACCAGCCCAAAATAATCCTCATGCCAAAGAGACATATCTTGGGGTGGCCAATTCCAGTCCCCCACACCATCTACTATAAGGTATACAGGCATAGAAACTTGCTGTAATGAAAGAAGTAACTGTCAGTAAGAATGGAATAAGGGTCCCCACACTTTGCCAGCAGAAGAGCCCCACTGGGGTGTGGGATGGTTGTTGAGGGTGGAGATGGTGTCATCAACAACTTAATTGTTGTTCTTCAGCATCTGAAAAGGAATCCTTGAAGGTTTGTTTCTTGGAGCAGTAAAAGTTGTCCTGACAGCCTCAGTCAACTTTAATCTTTAACTAAGCACTAGGATAATAATCTCTGAATGACTGAATTAGGCACCCTGGGTCCGTTCTCTGATCTAAACACAATTGAATCAGATTTGTCTTTTAAAACTGAGACTTTAGAAACAAAGCAAAATAATTAGAAATAAAAACCAAGGAAAAGAGTAGGACACAATGTGTATGCCCCCACTAAGTAGCTTTATATATCTGTCTTCTTCATTAGACTGAGGTCACTCTCTAAGGATCTTCATAATTCAGTTCTGGCTCTCCAGTGCCTTATATACAGCACCTGATGATTAAATACAAGGAGAAGAAAATGAAAAAAAGGAAGAAAAATTTAGAGATAAAGAAAGCAAAACACTTTTTTCAAAAGCAGAGAAAAATTGAATGTATATATCAACGTATGAGCAATAGTGTTGACATGTTTCTAGCTTGAAAAAAATGAAAATTTCTTTCTCTATTGACATAACTGATTACATTGAGAATGTTGGTTCAAATCCAGTTTCCAATGTCCTTTCTGCTACATTCTATTCTCCTTTGACTTGTAGTGCTGTCTTCTTGAGTCTATTTCTGTAAATCAGATATTCTCTACTGCCTGTGTAGCTTAATAGATGACTGTTGTCATCTATTTTTTGAGAGCTACTGTGTGCGACACATTTCCAGTCTCATTGTATTTAATCCTCACAGCAATCCTGAAAAGCACCTTGCAGATTAGGGCAGTGAGACAGAAAGAAAATAAGAACTCTCCCAAAGAAGGAAAAAGAATGGAATATGATGTGGATTAAGGCTGCCCCAGCTAGAGAAGCCCAAGGTGACCTGGCCTACATGCCAAACTATATGACCCAGTGGACTTTTTTTATGGTATGAATTAGGACTGCCCCAGGGAGAGAAGCCCGGGGCATCCTCACCTGCATGCCGATCTATACGGCCAGATTCGTATCTAAAGTTATATGACCGCACAATAACCAGACCCCATCTGCACTGAAATCATTTAATGACTTTTTACATCATCTTTTCTTTTTTTCCAGTAAAAATAAGTCACGTACCCATGCCTTATAAAATTAGCCCTAACCCTCAACTCAGGGCAGCAGCAGGAGCTCTGCCTGCCCATGGGTCTTGTCCCCACGCCAGCGGGGGCAGCAGCAGGAGCTCTGACTGCCCGTGGGTCCTGTCCCCACGCACCAGCTCTGCCTGCCCATGGGTCCCGTCCCCATGCCAGCGGGGGCAGCAGAAGCGGCAGCAGCAGGAGCTCTGCCTGCCCATGGGTCCTGTCCCCATGCTATTCCACACTATTCTCTAAATAAAAGAGCACTACTGCCAGATCTTGAGAGTCTAAGAAATCTTTCTTTCGACTCCTCGGCTCACCGATCCCGCATCAAATATATCTAATTCTACAGCCCAGATACCCAGGTGAGAGACATCTTAACGGATGGTGTTCTTGACCAGATTTTTTTGTGAGAGGATAGAGCTTCAGGGGAATTATTTAATGACTAAGGTCCCAGCCCTTAGAAAGAAAGTGTCTCTAAATATTTCCTATTTTTTCCTTCACTCTCATCCTGCAGTGATGATTAGTCAGATCAGAGGAAATGCCTGCCACTCTGATTGGTGTCCCACATAGAGAAGCATTTACTTCTGCCCTGAGACTGAAGGAAGGTCTCTGGAGCAATCAGATCTGCATTGGCGATCAGTGAAGAAAGGCTTCAGGACTGGTTCATTGTGATTTCCTAGTCAGGGACACAGGGGAGCTATTGTATACTGACATAATTTTAAAGGAACCATAAAACCAAAGAAAATTAATATTCCATGAAAGGGAGGAAACTCATTAAATATCAACTAGACAAGTCATCTTTTTTTTTTGATGCCTTATACCACTATTATAAGCATTACCAGTGATGTGCTAAAACCAATTTAAAGATTAGTGAAACTTCTAAGTTTTAAAATAAACCAGGTTGGGTGTCTGAAAGTAACTGAGCTATTTGGGCCAGTTTAAAACATTTTTCTGCTGTACTTTCCTATGGAGATAATCTAAGTGCAACATTACAACATTTCTGCTATAGGCAAAATCCTGTTGACTTCAGTGGGCTTTTGGATTAATAGAGCCACCAAGGAAAATGAAGTGCTAATTTAAGTCCCCTTATCTACTCTCACATGGATACCAACAGCCTGTGGGAAAACACACAGAAATATTAATTGGCATGCTGCTGTGTAATAGCTTGTTTCTAGACTAAGAAAAAGGCAGTTCTATTTACTTAGAATGATATATTTCACTATCAATAAAGTTACAATGTGACTTACTAATTTTCTGGTAAGAGAAAATTACTTGGCAGAAATTTTTTTCTGCAAAGGGTTATCAGATATGGAAATAGTATGGTTAGTAAAACCAAACAGCAAACATGAATAAAGTATATATTTCATTTTAAAAATTAGACAACTTTTATAAGATTACTACAGATGTGATATCACTATTTTTCTTTAAAAGATTATATTCACTGTGTAGGCTGAGAATTTACCCTCCATAAATGTGTAAATCTCCCTCTCTCTTTCTGTGTGTGTTGGGTGGGGGCGGGGGCGGGTACAATCTACCTGATTTTCTATTGGAGAAAGTGTACATTAATTCTTCTGTTATAGAAAATCAAAGATTATTATTCAAGAGGACAGGAAACTTCCAAACCAATCACACAGGGAGAAAGGTACATTTTAACAAAGAGCTGTTCTAGTTGGCAAGATAATGACCTATTATTATGAGACAAATGCTTAGCAGCATTTGTGTTCAGCTCCACTTTTACCCATGTCAATGCGTGCCTCAGTGTACTTCCTTCTGGAGGAAACCTGTTCAGATGCCATCTTCCTGTTATGGAAGGCTAGTGGGGGAATGGGTACTTTCTTGGCGATGCCCCACTAGCATTTAATAATTGGTAGTTGAGTTGGGAAATAAACTCATATATATTTGACTTCCAAACTTTAAATAAACCATTGGGTTAAATGAGTAAGAAATTAAAGGTAGAAAAATAGAAGAATTCACCATTTTATTTGATAAGTGTATACAAATTCTATTAAACTGCTAAAAATATATGACACCCTTTCACTTTCACCAGTGTCTCAACTAAATTCTCCACATCATTTTATGAAGGATGCTGGATTTTCATAAGTTTGTACTTTAGAAAACACAGCCTTCCTTCTGGAAGCAAACATATACAGATTTCTATCCCAAAGAGTCCTATGAAACATAATTGTACACTTCAAAAGAGTGAATTTTATAGTATGTGAATTATGTCTCAATTAAAAAAATAAGAAATAGGAAGTAGAAGGAAAATATGAGACCATCTTTTTAGCAGATATGCTGTTATGGGCTTAATTGTGTCCCTTCAAATTCGTATGTTGAAGTCCTAACCCCTAGTATGGAGATGGGACCTCTAAAGAGGTAGTTAATGCAAAATGAGATCATATTGGTAGGCCCAGTCCAACATGGATTAGGTGTCCTTATTAGAAGAAGAGGTTAGGACACAGACAGACACAGAGAGACAACCATGTGAAGACAGTGGAAGAAGTTAGCCATCAATAAACCAAAGAGAGAGGCCCTCAGAAGAAACCAACCCTGCCGTAGGTTGATCTCGAACTTCTAGCCTCCAGAGCTGTCAAGAAATAAATTTCTGTCATTTAAGCCGCCCAGTCCGTTGTATTTGTTATGGCAGCCCTCAAAAATGAGTATGTATGCTATCTTCATTTTAGTAGTGTTAGCTTGATATAATGCAGCATATATGTTTATGGTAGGTAGCCTAAGGTGTCAGAAATCACTGCCCTCCTCTTTTTCAGGTGTTTTATTTGTTTACATCTGTTCAAATAATGCCATTAAGATGGCAGCCACTTGTTTAACTTCTAATATCCTTATTGTATTGTTCTTAATATACTTGCAATAATTTCTTTAGTGATTTCCTTTTCTTTGTAATTAGATTTAATGATTAGATTTTACTGTAAGCTTGAATGATCTATTTAAATGGTTCATTGTTTTCTACTCATTCTCATCTTTTAAATTGCTCTGATAAGCAATAAACCAAAGATGTTGGGAGTATAATATTAGCATTTGAAAATAGCCTAGTGACTCTTTACCCTCCTCCTCCCCTATACACAAACACCACTTTTGGGAATGGTTCCACCAAGCTTGAATGGTTTTCAACAGCCTCGGTTTGGGCTTGCTTAATTAAGAGTGGAAAAGAAACTGAGGTCTCCTGAAAAAAATATAACGTTTACTTAGGGAGATTTTCTAGAATTTGTCATATGCTGGTTTCTTTAAAGCAAAGTCAACTGAAAGGGTTAGATTAAGGTTCTCTTCTTTGAGAAGACAATATGCAGGCCTGATCTTCAGGACTTTACCTTTACTTATTTCCTATATAAGTTTTTAAAAAATCAAGAAATATGCTAACCAGCTGTTCTCAGAATTTTTTCAGATCTTTTTCTCAGTGTGCGACTTTGAGATATGTTGGCAGGAGAAGAAGATGTGAATATTCAAGTGAACTTTCCCAAAGGGGAAATAAGATCCACTTAAAAATTTAAAAAATTGCTTTAATATAACTTTTTCCCTGCTAGAGAGTGCAAATGCATTAGGTGGGAGCAAATCCTCACTGTACAGTCATGTGCCACATAACAACATTTTAGTCAATAATGTATTGCATATACAGCTGTGGTCCCATAAGATTAGTACCATATAGCCCAGGTGTGTAGTTGGCTATATCATCTAGGTTTGTGTAAGTTCACTCTGTGATGTTCACACAACAACAAAGTCACCTAACAACACATTTCTCAGAACACATCCCCATCTTTAAGTGATGCATGACGGTAACAGCTGTTTATGGGGGATTGACAAATATTCACGTTTTCCTCTTTTATTTCTACAGTAAATATTTCTTCTCTATCTTATAAATATAGGCATTACCTATGCACTGGGAATGTAGGTGGGGAGAAATATAGAAAACAACTAGGCTTATGAGCAGCTTACAGTTTAGTAGGGAAGATGGACATTAAACCAATAGTGGCACAAATAAATCACATACAGTATGACATAAATGATTAATTATCAGTTTGATGAAGGCCTAAGGGAGAGAAACAAGGAACTGAGAGAGTGAAATAATGGAATTCATCCTTGTCTGTGTGGCCAGTAATGCCAGTAAGACTTCCCAAGATTGGCAAGGAAGACAGAGCCTAAATCGTGCAGTTCCATGTTAAAGATTTGGGCCTCTATCATAAGAAGAATGAAAAAACATAAAAGGGCTTTAAACAAAAGGGGGTGTCGTGATCAGAATTGCATTTTTAAAAGATTGTTGCAACAGCCCTGCAGAAAATGGATTGATTGGGAGCAAGAGGAGAGGTAGGGAGCAAGTGAGCTGGCTTTCATAGTAGTCTATGCTGGAGAGGATGGCAACTCCAACATAGGTATTGACAGTGGGGAATGTGGCAAAGGCAGCAGATTCTGAAGTACTTAAGAAGTAGAATTGATAGGACTTAGGACAATGTGAGGGGTAAGAAGTAAAGATAAATCAAGGATGCAACCACAATTTCTGGTTTGAATAACTGGATGAATGAGGGTGCCATTTTTTGAATTAAAATGTATATTGGTTGTGCGTTGTAGGCGTTAAAACAGTATATGTAGGTTGAATGATGTGAGCATGATGGCATAATGAGCTCTTCCCTTGACCTCTTCCCTCTAGATACAACCAAAAGGACATTCATACACCAACAGAGGACATATATGCATCACAACAGATGTCTGAGAGACCCACGCAGCCACACGCTTGAAGATGGTGGTGGAGCTGGATCCTCTGGAGGAAGTGGAAGTTGATCTCCAGAAGCTCCATGGAGAGAGATGGGCCATGGTGGTGGCAAGTGCACAGGTGAAAAGGGCACCCCATCCCCGCCTGGTACTCGAGCCCCAGAATCGTCCAGAGCACAGTGCAGTGAGCATTGTAGTAGCAGCAGGGAAAGTTTGCAGCCCCAGGATCGCCCAGTTCACAGTGTGGAGAATGTGGCAGCAGTGAAGGGGAAAGTGCACAGGAGAGAGAGGTGCCCCATCCACGCCCAGCACTCCAGCCTTAGGATCAGCCGGAGTATGGCCCAGAGAGCTTGGCAGTGGGAGCAGGGAAAGTGCTCAAACCCAGAATCATCTGGAGCATGGTGCAGAGAGCGTGGCAGAGGTGGTGGGGAGAGTGTAGAGGTCAGGAGAGATACCCCATCCTCGTCCAGCACTCCAGCCCCACTATCACTTGGTGCATGGAGTGGTGAGAGAGGGCATGGGGGCTGGAAAAAGGGAAAGTGCACAGTCCTGCAATCGCCCAGAGCTCCAGACAGAGAGCCAAGCATGGGCTGTGGGAAGCACTGGGGAAGGAGGGTAGCCTTCCTCCTGCCCCTCCAGATCTGTCATCAATCAGTCACTCAGAGAGAAAAGCCATCAGTGCCCAGAGCTGGGGAGCCCCTGTTCATGCCAGGCCCAGAATACACAGTGCCTGTTCCCCATGCAGTGGTGGCACGTGGCAGCTGGGACCAGATAAGATCACCATGAGGAAGCAAAATCCAGTCCATCAAGCAATATGTGTAGCTATATTAAATCTCCAGCCAAGAAGGAAAGTGGCAAGTACCCAGAAATCAACCCTGAAGGAACAGAAATCCATAACCTAAAGGCAAAGAATTCAAAACAGCTATCATAAAAAAAAAAACTCAAGTTACAAGAAAAGACACACACAAAAAAACCAAATTAATGAATTCAGGAGCTTCTTCACAAAGCAGATTGAAACCATAAAGAAGAACAAATCAGAATTGTTGGAGATGAAAACCACAATGGATGAAATAAAGAAAAATCTGGATCTCACAAACAACAGAGCTGACAATATGGAGGAGAGAATCAGCCAGTTAGTTAGAGGATAGTCATATATAAATTCTTCAGAGGGAGGAGAATAGAGAACTAAGACTAAAAACAAATGAAGAAGCTATCAGAGAAATATCTGACTCAATCAGGAAAATGCAACATAAGGATTATAAGTATTCCAGAGGGGGAAGAGAAGGACAATGGAGCAGAAGGCTTGTTCAAAGAAATAATAGCTGAGAACTTCCCAAACCTGGGGAGGGAGTTGGAAATCCATGCAAAAGAGGCCTCCAGCTCTCCTAACTTTGTCAATGTAAAAAGACCCACTCCAAGGCATATGGTAGTGAAACTGGCAAAAGCCAAGGACAAAGAAAATATACTAAGGGCAGCAAGGTGGAAGAAAAACTTACAAAGGAACCTCTATCAGAGTTCAGTGAATTTCTCAGCAGAAACCTTACAGGCTAGGAGAGAGTGGAATGATATATTCAAAATCCTGAAAGACAAAAACTTGAAGCCAAGAATACTCTATCCAGTGAAAATCTCCCTCAGATATGACAGAAAAATAAAACCTTTTGCAGATAAACAAAAGCTAAGGGAGTGCATTGCCATAAGACCCCCCCAAAAGAAATTCTCAAGAAGGCTGTCATACCTGAAAAAAAAATAGCAAAAGGGCTACAAAGCCCTGAGCAAGGAGATGAATAGGTAGACAATAATCGGAAAATGGCAGCTCACTATCAGATCAGGTTAGTAAACACTTAACTTTAACATCAAAGATAAAGAAAAGGAAAATACCAAAACAAAAATGACCTCATCATTTTAACCACAAACTCACAAGACAAGGTGGAAAAAGATATGACAAAAATAACTTAGAAGGTGAAGAGGAAAGAGATGAAATCAGTATAGTCTAACGAAATAAGAGGCCATCAGAAAACGGACTATCTCAATTATGAGATTTTTTATATGAACCTAAGGGTAACCACCAGACAAATAATTAGAATAGAAACATTCATGTTAAACAAAGAGAAAAATGAAGAAAACCAACATAGAAAATGACCTGATCAAATCAGTAGCCCAATATAGACAGGACAAGAAAAAGAGTTTATGCAGAAGAAGTGGAAAGTGTGTGATAAGATGGCAATATTAAGCCCTCATATATCAATAATCACTCAAAATGTAAATGGATTGAATTCTCCAATCAAAAGACATAGAGTGCCAGGATGCATTAAAGAACAAGATCCAACAATACGCTGCCTCCAGGGAACACATCTCAGCTCTGGAGACAAACATAGGCTCAGAGTGAATGGATGGAAGACAACACTCAAAGCTAATGGCAAACAAAAGAAAGCAGATGTTGCCACACTTATATCAGACAAAGTAGCTTCAAGATATAACTTGTAAAGGGAGACAGAGAAGGGCAGTATATAACGATAAAAGGGACTCTCCTCCAAGAGGACATAACACTTATAAACATGTATGCACCCAACACAGGAGCACCAAAGTACATGAAACAACTATTAACAAATCTAAAAGGAGATATCAAAGACAACACAGTAATACTAGGGGACTTCAACACCCCTCTTACTTCAATGGATAGATCATCCAGACAAAAATCAAGAAGGAGATGGTGGACTTCAGTGAAAACCTAGACCAGATGAACTTAATAGATATATAGAGAGCACTCCATCCAAAAACAGCAGAATGCACATTCTTCTCAAGCACACATGGAACATTCTCAGGATAGACCATATATTGGGAAACAAAGCAAACCTCAATAAATTTAAGAAGATTAAAATCATATCTACTATCTTTTCTAACCATAATGCCATGAAACTGGAAATCAACTACAAGAAAAAAGCTGTAAAAAGGAACAAGAATGTGGAGACTAAACAACATGCTACTGAAGAACCAATGGGTCATCAAAGAAATAAAGAGACAAATAAAAAAATATTTGGAGACAAAGAAGAATGAAAACACACCATACCAACTCTTATGAGACACAGCAAAAGTGATCCTAAGAGGGAAATTTATAGCAATAAGGCCCATGTTAACAAATAAGAAAAAGCTCAAATAAACCATTTTAAACTACTCATAACAGAATTAGAAAAACAAGAACAAACAAAGCCCAAACTCAGCAGAAGTTGAAATTGAAACAAAAATGATGGTACAAAGGATCAATGAAACAAGGAGCTGGTTCTCTGACAGGATAAACAAAATTGACAAACAAGACAAAGAAGAAAAGAGAGAAGGCTCAAATAAATGAGTGACTTTCAATGCAATGCCAAGCAGTCTACACACAGGCTCTCACACGCATGTGATGAAGGAAAGCTTTGCTGACCTCACCATGCCAGGAGTTGGAGAGTGAAATTTTCCCAGGAGATCTTCTAACATCCCACTGCTGCTGGGAGAGAATATATATAACACATATTCAAAGAAAGTACACTGTGCAGAAAAGCTCCGGCCTATATCTCTTTAGGATCGACCTAGTAACTTCCTTTACACACATGGCAGTTCATTTCCTTCACTCAGGCTCTCTCTCCCATGTTATGAAAGCATGTTCCTGCTGAACTCAGCTGACTGTAGCTGTGAAGGGATTTATTCCAAGGAAAGATTGAAAACCTTTCTCTACCACTGGGACAGATTATCACTTACTTTCGTACATTGCTGGTACGTGGTTTAGAAAAACTTTTGCTTGTGGCTCTTTATCATCATCTTCATAAGGGACTTTTAATTCAGTGCCAAGCAAGTCTTCACAGAGGCTGTCACAGGCATGTGTTGAGGGGAAACTATTTCAGACCTCACTATGCCAGGAGCTGGAAGTGACATCTTCCCAGGAGAGTATTAAACATTTTACTACAGCAGGGAGATAATATCTATAACCTCTGTTCAAGGAAAGTACACTATGCAGAACAGCCCTGACTTCTAGCTGCTTCATATCTTCTAGGTAAGTGCCTCAACGATTGCCTTTAGTCAGGCTTTTCTCCCATGTCGTGAAAACAGGTTGTTGTTGAACTCAGCTGCCCTTATCTGTGAAGGGACTTCTTCCAAGGAGACAATTAAGTCTTCACTACATTCGGGACAGTTTGTCTGTAACTTTCACTCAAAGAGGTTACACAGTTTGGAAATCTCCTTCTTGTGGCTCTTTAATATCCTCTCCGTAAGTGAATGTTTGCCTTTATTATTTTTTTAATTGAAGTATTATTGGTTTATAACATTAAATAAATTTCAGGTGTACATCTTAATATATTTCCAAGTCTGTGTACATTACATCATGTTCACAACCCAAACACTAATTACAACCCATCGCCATACATGTGCCTAATCACCCCTTTTGCCCTCCTCCCTCTCCACTCCCTCCCTGGTAACCACCAATACAATCTCTGTTGCTGTGTGTTTGTTTGTCATTGTTTGGATATTTGACTTTTTGTCTCAGACATTTCACGTAGCATAATTTCTGCAAGGTCTGTACATGTCACAAATGGCTGGATTCCAGCGTTTCTTATGGCTGAGTAGTATTCCATCGTGTATGTATCTTCTTTACCCATTCATCCCTTGATGGGCATCTATGTTGCTTCCAAGTCTTGGCTATTGTGAATAATGCTGCAGTGAACATGGGGTGAATGTATCTTTGTGCACTTGTGTTTTCCAGTTCTTTGGGAAAATACACAGCAGTGTATCATGCGGTAGATATAGTTTTAATTTTCTGAGGAATCTCCATACTGTTTTTCATAGTGGCTGCACCAGTTTGCACTCCCACCAGCAACCCTCATGGGTTCCCTTCTGTCTACAACCTCTCCAACACTTATTGTTTCTTGTCTTGTTAATTATAGCCATTTTGATGGGAGTGAGGTGATATCTCATTGTTGTTCTTATTTGCATTTCCATGAGAGTTAATGTTGTTGAACAGTTTTTCAAGTGCCTGTTGGCCATCTGTACATCTTCTTTGAAGAAATCTCTGTTCAGATCCTTTGCCCATTTTTAACTGTCTTTTTAGCTTTTTGTTGTCGAGATGTATGAGTTCTTTCTATATTTTGGATTTTCACCCCTCATCGGATATTTGGTTTGCAAATATCTTCTCCCAATTGTTAGGTTGTCTTTTCATTTTGTTGATGGTTTCCTTTGCTGTGCAGATGCTTTTAGTTTGATGTAGTACCATTTGTTTATGTTTTCTATTGTTTCCCTTACCCAGTCAGACATCATATTTGAAAAAATGCTGCTAAGACAGATGAAGAGTGTATTGCCTATGTTTTCTTCTAGAAGTTTAATGGTTTCAAATCTTACATTCAAGTCTTTAATCCACTTTGAGTTGATTTTTGTCTATGGAGTAAGATAATGGTCTACTTTCATTCTTTTGTATGTGGCTATCTAGTTTTCCCAACACCGTTTATTTAAGAGAATTTACTTTCTCCATTGTACGTTCTTGACTCCCTTGTCGACATTTAGTAGTCCATGTATGCATGGGTTCATTTCTGGGCTCTTGATTCTTTTCCACTGATCTGTGTCTGTTTCTGAGCCAGTACCATGCTGTTTTGGTTACTATAGATTTATAGTATATTTTGAAGTCAGAGTTTTCCATATATAATACCACTCACCTACAAATAGTGACAGTTTCACTTCTTCCTTTGTAATTTGGATCCCTTTTATTTCTCGCCTGATTGCTCTGGCTAAGACTTCCAATACTGTGTTAAATAAGAGTGGTGAAAGTGGGCATTCCTGTCTGGTTCCTGTCTTAGAGGGTTAGGTTTCAGTTTTTCTCCATTGAGAATGATATTAGCTGTAGGCTTGTCATATATGGCCTTTATTATTTTGAGATACTTTCCTTCTATACTGATTTTATTCAAAGTTTTTATCACAAATGGGTGCTGTATCTTGCGAAATGCTCCCGCTGCATCTATTGAGATGATCATGTGATCTTGATTATTCCTTTTGTTAGTGTGGGGTATCATGCTTGATTTCCAGATGTTGAACCATTCATGCATCCCTGGTGTAAATCCCACTTGATCATAGTGTATGATCTTTTTAATGTATTGTTGTATTTGATTTGCTGGTATTTTGTTGAGGATTTTTGCATCGATGTTCTTCAGTGATATTGGCTTGTAATTTTCTTTTTTTGGGTTGTCATTGTCTGGTTTTGTATGAGGGTGATGTTGTCTTCAGAGAATGAGTTAGGAAGCTTCCCGTCTTCAATTTTTTGGAAGAGTTTCAGAAGCATAGGTATTAAGTCTTCTTTGAATGTTTGGTAGAATTCACCAGGGAAGCCGTCTGGTCCTGGACTTTTATTTTGGGGAAGGCTTTTCATTACTGTTTCAATCTCCTTACTGATGATCAGTCTATTCAAATTCTCTATTTCTTCTTGATTCAGTTTTGGAAGCTTGTATGCTTCTGAGAATTTGTCCATTTCTTCTAGATTATCCAATTTCTTGGCGTATAGGTTTTCATAGTATTCCCTCGTAATCTTTTGCATTTCTGAAGTGTGTATTTTAATTTATTCTCTTTCTGATTTTATTCATTTGAGCCTTCTCTCTATTTTTATTGGTGAGTCTAGCTAAAGTTTTGTCAATTTTGTTTATCTTTTCAGAGAATCAGCTCTTGGTTTCATTGATTTTTTTCTATTGTTTATTTAGTCTCCATTTCATTTATTTCTTCTCTGATTTTCATTGTTTCCTTCCTTCCACTGATTTTGGGCTTTGCTTGTTCTTCTTTTTCCATTTCCTTTAGGTGCACTGTTAGATTGCCTACTTGAGATTTTTCTTGTTTGTTGAGTAGGCCTGTATTGCTATAAACTTATACCTCAGAACTGCTTTGGCTGTATCCCATAGATTTTGGTGTGTTGTATTTTCCTTTTCACTTGTCTCCAGGTATTTTTTGATTTTCCCATTGATTTCTTCATTGACCCAATCGTTTTTCAGTAGCGTTTTCTTTAATCTCCACATATTTGAGTATTTTCTGATTTTCATCCCGTAGTTGATTTCTAGTTTCATACCTTGGTGGTCAGAAAAGATTCTTGGTACTACTTCAATCTTCTTAAATTTATTGAGACTTGTTTTGTGGCCCAATATGTAATCAATCCTGGAAAATGTTCCATGTGTCTTTGAAAAGAATGTGTATTCTTCAGTTTTTGGATGGAATGTTCTACGTATATCCATTAAGGCCATCTGGTCTAATGTGTCATTTAAGACCAATGTTTCTTTATTGATCTTCTGTTTGGATGATCTATCCATTGGTGTAAGTGGAGTATAAAATCCCCCTATTATTTTGTTACTATTTCTCCTTTTATGTCCGTTAATAAATTGCTTTATATATTTAGGTGCTCCTGTGTTGGGTGCATAGATATTTACGAGTGTTATGTCCTCTTGTTGGATTGTTCCCTTTATCATTATGTAGTGCCTTTCTTTGTCTCTTGTTACAGTGTTTGTTTTAAAGTTATTTTGTCTGATATAAGTATTGCTAGCCCAGCTTTCTTTTCTTTGCTGTTTGAATGGAGTATCTTTTTCCATCCCTTCACTTTCAGTTTGTGAGTTTCTTTAAGTCTGAAGTGTATCTCTTGTATGCAGCATATATGTGGATCTTGTTTTTATATCCAATAGGCCACCCTATGCCTTTTGATTGGAGTATTTAGTCTATTGACATTTAAACTAGCTATTGATAGATAGGTACTTATTGCCATCTTGTTACTTTTTTCTGGGTGTTTTAGTAGTTCTCCTCTGTTCCTTTCTTTTCTCTTGCTCTCTTCCCTTGTGGTTTGATGGCTTTCTTTAGTATTATGTTGGGGTTCCTTTCTCTTAATTATTTGTGTATTTGTTATAGTTCTCTGGTTTGTGATTACCATGAGGTTCATAGATATTAGTCTACATACATAGCAATTATATTGAGTTGATAGTTTTTTAATTTTATTTATTTATTTTGAAGAAGAAGATTAGGCCTGAGCTAACACCTGCCATCAATCCTCCTCTTTTTTTGCTGAGGAAGATTGGCCCTGAGCTAACATCCGTGCCCATCTTACTCTACTTTATATGTCGAATGCATGCCACAGCATGGCTTGATAAGTGGTACATATGTCCACACCCAGGATCTGAACTGGGGAATGCCAGGCTACCAAAGCAGAGTGTGTGAACTTACCCACTACACCACTGGAATGGCCCCTTTATGGTCTCTTTAGTCTGACCTCTTTCTAAAAGCTCTACCCTGGCCAGCAGTGGTTAAGTTTGCATGCTCTTCTTTCGTGGCCAAGGGTTTTGCCAGTTTGGATCCTGGGTGCAGACCTAGCACTGCTCATCAAGCCATGCTGAGGCTGTCCCCCACATGCCATAACTGGAATATACAACTATGTAGTGGGAGGATTTGGGGAGAAGAAGGAAAAATAAACAAACGAATGAATGAACAAATAAATCTCTACCATTTGGGCTGGTCCTGTGGCCAAGTGGTTGATTTTGCATGCTCCACTTTGGTGGCCTGGGGTTTCACCTGCCGGGTCCTGGGTGCAGACATGACACTGCTCATCTAGGCCATGCTGAGGTGTCATCCTGTGTAGCACAATCAGCAGGAGCTACAACTACAATATACACCTATGTACTACAGAGCTTTGGAGAGAAGAAGAAGAAGAAAAAAAATGGAAGATTGGCTCAGGTGCCAATCTTTAAAAATTAAAATATAAAAGTTATACTCTTTTACTCCTCTCTGCCCACATTTTATGTTTTTGATATCACATCTAACCCCTTCTTTTGTGTGTGTATGCATTACGCTCTTATCACTGAAACAGGTAATTTTAATACATTTGTCTTTTGATCTTCACGTTCTATTCATAGGTGGCTCATCTGCTACCTTTACTGTACTTTTGCCCTTACCAGTGATTTTATTGCTTTTTGGATAATTTTCTTATTCCTATTTGTGATCTTCTCCTTTCTACTTAAATAAGTCCCTTTAACATTTCTTGTAAAACTGTCAATTTTTGATCGTCTGGGAAACTCTTTATCACTCCTTCCATTCTGAATGATAACCATGCTGGGGAGAGTATTCTTGGTTGTAGGTTTTTTCCTTCTAGCACTTTAAATAAATATATCACGCCACTCCCTTGTAGCCTGTATGGTTTCTGCTGAGAAGTCAGCTGATAGCCTTATGGGGTTTCCTTTGTATGTCACTTGTTGCCATTCTCTTGCAGCTTTCAGGATTATTTCTCTTTAATTTGGACGTTTTAATTATAATGTGTCTTGGTGTAGACGTCTTTAGGTGTCTCTTGTTTGGTGCTCTCTGTGCTTCCTGCACTTGGATGTCTGTTTTCTTACATATGTTAGGAAAGTTTTCAGCTATTATTCCTTCAAATAGATTCTCTTCCACTTTGTCTCTCTCTTCTCCTTCTAGGACACCTATAATATGAATGTTAGTGCACTCAATGTTGTCCCAGATTTTCCTTAGACTGTTCTCATTCTTTTTAATTCTTTTTTCTTTTATCTGTGCAGCTTGGATGATTTCCTCTAGTCTTTAGTCCAGCTCACTGATCTATTCTTCTAATCATCTACTCTGCTATTGAGTCCCTCTAGTGAATTTTTCATTTCCAGTATTGTATTCCTTATTCTTATTGATTCTTTTTTATATTTTCCAATTATTTGTTGATGTTCTCACTGTGTTCATCCATCATTCTCCCAAGATAAGTGAGCATCCTTATGACTTTTTGCTTAAACTCTTTGTCAGGTAGATTGTTTCTGTTTAATTTAGTACTTTTCCTGGGGTGTCTCCCTGTTTCCTTGCTTGGAATGTATTCCTTTGCCTCCTCATTTTGCCTCTTTCTCTGTGGTTATATCTATGTATTAGGTGGGTCAGCTATGTCTCCTGATCTTGGAGAAGAGGTTTTATGTAGCAGACACCTTTTGAGGCCCAGCAGTGTGCTTCCTTCTTATCACCAGTTCCAAATGTTCCAGATGTGAACCCTGTGTGGGCTACATGTGTCCTTCTGTTGTGGCAGCAGGGTTGCTCTTGCTGCAGGTTCCTAGGGAATCTATGCTGTCCCCCTGGCTGGATGGTGGTAATGCTCAGTTGCATGAGTCTGCTATGGATCCTTCAGTCAGTTTATCATGTTTGGGGAGCCCCAGCACAGTTGGCTGCAAGGTCTAACAGCACATTCCTCTTGCAATTTTTCAGTTAAGTGGGTAGGCCCACTGTGTGGGTGGTTCGTAGGTTCAGGGGCATAGAATTTCTGCAGTCCTCTGATCTGTAAGGCTGTTGTCCACTCCTTCAGTTTTGTAGCTTAGTGGGGCATGCCTCAGGCACAGGATCACCCAACTTTTTCAGGCCTTGGAAGGCAGGGCCAATCAAGTATGTGGCTGTTTGAGAAGCACTGGTCTTCTCTCTTGATAATCCCCACAGCCCAAAGGCTCACACCCACCTGCAACACAGTCCTGGCCAGTGCACACAACCCAGTCCCTTGAAGCAGACCCAGTTGCCCCACTGAAGAAGACCCCACACACTCTACCCACTCCTAAGCCCCAGTCTGTCCAAAAGAGGGAGACCCGTTCACCTTCCTGCAGAACATCCAGGTACCTCGTCTGTGTAGGCCTAAAAGTTACTCAAGGATTTGCTGTTGGGTGGGGTCTGTCCCTAGGGTGGGCTGCCTACTTGGGCTGAGCTGGATTAAATCAGTACTCTAGTGGCCAGGGAACACCCTTGACTAACATGTCAGGGGAAGAACTCCAGTGGCATCTGCCATCATCTGTGTCAGTATGCCTGAACTAGGTAACCATAATCACTGCTGCCAATGTCTCAGTTCTTGGAGAGGTCTCACATCTCACCAAGATGTACCCAGACACTATCAGGTGAGTCTATTTTCACCAAAGGACTTTGTACATCACTTTCTGGTGATTTTAGGTTGCCTTTAAAAATGGGTGAGTTTGTGTGTGGGCATTTTAAGAGGTGGCCTTTTTCTCCTTCTCTATGATAACTTTTCTAGGGGTATTCCCTGTTGTAGTTAACAGCCAGAAAAGCCAGATATTATGGCAAGTGTTTCAGTTGTGCTGAGTGAGAATGATGCTTATAGCAGTAACATTCACCTGGTCAGGTTGTCCACTCCTCCAGGGAAGGCTGCATACTTTAGGGCTGCTCCCACTAGCTGTGAAGCTCTGCAGCAAATGCAGTTGGCTTTTTTCCCCAGAAAGGAATTTCTGGCTGTTCCAGCTCAGTAAAGAATGTCCTATGACACAGGGGTTCTTTTTATCCAATTTTCAGTTCTCTCTCAAATAGTTGTAACTTGGTTGTGTTCATGGGTGGAGGTGAGTTCAAAGTACACTCAAACTTGAACATTACCTCTCAAGCTGTAGCTATTTAGGATCATCCTCATAAGTGACTTTTAAATTATACTCATTTAGTCTATACACAGGCTCTCAAATGCATGTGAGGAAGAAAAACAATTACTGATCTCCCCTTACCAAAGCAGTAAGTCACAGATGACTAGGAGAGCTTCTAAACAATTCACTCCTGCTGGGAGACAATATCTATAACACACATTCAACGAAAGTACACTGTGCAGAAAAACTCAGGTTTCTACCTGTTTCAGATCATCAAGGTCACTTCCTGACACATTGCAGGTTACAGGCTTCACTCAGGCTCTCTCCCCAATTACTTTAAAATCATGTACCTACTGCAGTCAGCTACTTGAAGCTGTGAAGAGAATTGTTCCACGGAGAGACTGAAAACATGTCACAACCACTGGGAACGATTGTGTGTAACTTTCTTACAATACGGCTACACAGTTTAGAAACATCCTGCTTGTTGATCTCCAACATCGTCTTCACAAGTGACTTTTAATTCAATGCCAAGGAGTCTAAGCAGAGGCTCTCACATTCATGTGATGCAGGAAAACAATGGCTGATCTCTCCATGCCATGAAGTGGAAGTGACTTTTCCCAGGAGAAAGTTTAAACATTTCACTACTGCTGGGAGACTATATCTATAACACACATTCAAGGAAAGTACGCTGTGCAGAATAGCCCTGGTTTCTCATTGTTTCAGATCCTCTAGGTAAGAACCTGACACGTTGCAGTTTAGATCCTTCCCTCAGAGTCTGTCACCAACATCATGAAAGGATTTTCCTACCAGCGTCAGCTGGCTGTAGAAGTGAAGGAACTTCTTCCAAGGAAAGACTGACAATAATTCACTACTGCTGGGGTGGATTATGGATAAAACTTTCATACAATGAGGATACACGTTTTAGAAAACTTCCTGCTGGTGGCTCTTTCATATTCTCTTCATGAGTGACTTTTAATTTGATGCTGAACAATCTACACACAGGCTCAAACATGCATGTGATGAAGAAAAATTACTACGGAGACCAGCTTGCCAGGAGCTACAAGTAATATTCTACCAGGAGATCTTTTAAACATTTCACTCCTGCTGGGAGACAATATCTATGAGGCACATTCAAGAAAAGTACACTGTGCAGAAAAGCCCTGGCTTTTAGCTGTTTCAGATTGTCTAGAAAAGGTCTGCACACATTGCAGACCTAGGCCTTCACTCAAGCTCTCTCCACCATGATTTTAAATCATGTACCTGCTGCTCTCAGGTGCTGGAAGATGTGAAGGGAGTTTTTCCAAGGAGAGATCAAAAACTTTTACTACTAATGCAAATCGTTATGTCACAGTTTCATACAATGTGGCTACACAGTTTGGATGATCTCCTGCTTGTGGGTCTTTAAGATCATCTTCATATGTCACTTTTAATTCAATGTGGCACAGTCTAGACTCAGGCTCTCACATGCATGTGAAGACCAAAAACTATGGGTGACCTAAAACTGCCAGAACATGGAAGAGACATTTTCTGAGGAGAGCTTTCAAACATTGCACTACAGCTCGAGAAGAGAGTCTTTTGACCTCCATTTGAGGAAAGTGCACTGTCCAGAATAGTCCTAGTTTCTAGCTAATTGAGACCCTCTAGGTAAGAGCCTGACACTTTGCAATTTATGATCTTCCCTCAGGGTCTCTCACCAGTCTCATGAAAGCGTGTTCCTGCTGCCATCAGCTGGAAGTAGCTGTGAAGGGACTGCTTCCGAGGAGAGATTGACAATGGTTCATTACCATGGGGACAGATTGTGTGTAACTTTCATACAACGGGGCTACACAGTTTAGAAAAACTCCTGCTGGTGGCTCTTTCATATCATCTTCATAAGTGAGTTTTAATTTGATGCCGAGCAATCTACTCACAGGCTCTTACAGTCATGTGATGAAAATTACTACTGAGCCCAGCTTGCTGGAACCTACAAGTGATAATCTAGCAGGAGATATTTGAAACATTTGACTACTGCTGGGAGACATGATCTATAACCCACATTCTAGGACAGTGCACTGGGCAGAAAAGCCCTGGCTTCTAGCTGTTTCAGATTGTTTAGGGAAGGGCCTCACACATTGCTGTCCCAGGTCTTGACTCAGGCTCTCTCTCCTATGACTTTATATCATGCACTTGTTGCTCTCAGCTGCCCAAAGCTGTGAAGGGACTTCTTCCAGAGAGAGAGAGAAAAACTTTGACAATTGCTGGCAATGATTATGTGTAACTTTCCTACAATGCAGCTACACGGTTTAGATAACCTCCTGCTTGTGGCTGTTTAAGATTGTCTTCATAAATGACTTTTAATTCAAGGCAGAGCAGTCTCGACCCTGGCTCTCACACTCAAGTGATGAAAGAAAACTCTTGGTGACCTAAACTTGCCAGGAGGTGGAAGTGACATTTTCTGGTGACAGCTTTTAAACATTTCACTACTGCTGTGAGAGACTATCTCTAACCTTTGTTCAGGGAATGTACACTGTGCAGAAAGCCCTGGCTTCTATCTGTTTCAGGCCATCTAGGTAAAAGCCTCACACATGGCAGTTCACGGCCTTGACTAGGGCAATCTCACCAATGTCAAGAAAGTCTGTTCCTGCTGCTCTCAGCTGCCTGGGGCACTGAAGGAACTTCTTCCAAGGAGAGATTGTAAGGAAACCTCCCACTACTAGTGGGAATGATTACATTCTCACTCATAATTACATTACAATACAGCTACCAGGTTTAGACACCTCCTGCTCATTGCTCTTTAAGATAATCTTCCTAAGAGACTTTTAATTCAATTCCAAGGAGTCTAAGCAGAGGCTCTCCCAAGCATGGGAAGGAAAACTATTGGGGACCTTACCAGGCCATGAGGTAGCTGTGACTTTTTCCCAGGAGATCTTGTAAACATTTCAGTACAGCTGGAAGAGTATATCTATAACCTCCATTCGAGGAAAGGATGCTGTACTGAATAGCCCTGGTTTCCAGCTGTTTCAGAGCCTCTAGGTAAGAGCCTGACACATTGCAGTTCCCGCTCTTCCCTCAGGGCCTATCACCCGTGTCCTGAAAGCAGGTTCCTGCTGCCCTCAGCTGGCCATAGCTCTGAAGGGACTTCACCAGAGATTGACGACCAGTCACTAGCATGGGGACTGAATAGTTCCAACTTTAGGACAATGAGGGGACACAGCTAAGGAAAACTTCTGCTTGTGGCTCTTTCAGATCATCTTCCTAAGTGACTTTGAATTCAATGTCGAATAGTGTACATACAGGCCCTCACCCACATGTGGTAAAAGTAAAATTATTGATGACCTTGCCATGCCAGGGGGCAGAGGTCACATTTTCCCAGGAGAGCCTATAAACACTGCACAGCAGCTGCAAGGGACTCTCCCTAACCTTCATTCAGGGGATGTACCCCACGCAGAAAGAAAAGCCCTGGCTTCTAGCTGTTTCAGCTCACAAGATCCCCTCACACTGCACTTCACAGCCTTCACTTGGACTATCCCCTCATGTCCAGAAAGTCTATACCCTCTGCCCTCTACTGGCAAGTGCTGTGAAAGGACTTCTTCCAAGGAGAGACTGACAATGTTTCTCTACCATGGGGACCGATTATGTGTAACTCTCCTACAATGAGGCTACATGGTTTAGAAAGACTCCTGCTGGTGGCTGTTTCACATCTCTTCATAAGTGACTTCTAATTCAATGCTGAGCAGTCTACTCACAGGGTCTCACATGCATTTGATGAAGGAAAATTACTACAGAGCTCAGCTTGCTTGGAGCCACAAGTCCTATCCTACCAGGAGATCTTTGAAACATTTGAGTATGGCTAGGAGACATGATCTATAACCACATTCGAAGACAGTGCACTGGGCGGTAAAGCCGTGGCTTCTAGCTGTTTCTGATCATCTAGGGAAGGGCCTCACACATTGCCATCCCAAGCTTGAATCAGGTTCTCTCCCTCATGACTTTAAATCATGCACCTGCTGCTCTCAGCTGCCTGAAGCTGTGAAGAGACTTCTTCTAAGGAGAGACTGAAAACATCTCACAAATGCTTGGAAAGATTATGTCTAACTCTCTTGCAATGCAGCTACATGGCTTAGAAACCTCCTGCTCTTTTTCTTAAATATTGTCTTCATAAGTGACTTTTAATTCAATGCCAATGAGTCTAGGCAGAGGCTCTCACACTCACATGATGCAGGAAAACTATGGGTGACCTCACCATGCCATGAGGTGGGAGTGACTTTTTCCCAGGAGAAAGTGTCAACAGTTCACTACTACGGGGAGACTATATCTATAACACACATTCAAGGAAACTACACTCAGCAGAAAAGCCCTGGCTTCTAACTGTTTCAGACCATCTAGGTCCCTGCCTGACACATCACAGGTTACATCCTTCCCTCAGGGTGTCTCACCAACGTCATGAAAGCGAGTTCTTGCTGCCCTCACCTGGTTGTTGCTGTGAAGGGACGGCTTCCAAGCAGAGACTGACAATGGTTCAATACTACTGGGACCCATTATGTGTAACTTTCACACAATTAGTCTACATGGTTTAGAAAACCTTCTGCTGGTGGCTCCTTGATATCGTCTTCTCAAGTGACTTCTAATTTGATGCTGAGAAATCTACTTACAGGCTCTCACATGCATGTGATGAAGGAAAATTATTACTGATTTCAGCTTGTTGGGAGCTGCAATTGATAGTCCACCAGGAGGTCTTTTAAACATTTCATTGCAGCTAGGAAACAACATCTGTAACACACAAAGAATGTAGACTGTGCAGAAAAGCCCTGGCTTCTAGCTGTTTCAGGTTGTCTAGTTAAAGGCCTCACACATTTCAGTTCTAGGCCTTCACTCAGGCTCTCTCCTCCATGACTTTAAATCATGTTCCTGCTGCCCTTAGCTGCCTATAGCAGTGAAAGGAATTCTTCCAAGGAGAGGTTGAAAACCTTTACTACCAATGCAAATGATTATATATCACTGTTGGACAATGGGTTTACACTTTAGATAACCTCCTGCTTGTGGCTGTTTGTGATCATCTTCATAAGTGGCTTTTAATTCAATGTGGAGCAGTCTAGACACAGGCTCTCATGTGCATGTGATGAAAGAAAACTATGGGTGACATAAGATTGCCAGTATGTGGAAGTGAGATTTTCTGAGGAGAGCTTTTAAACATTTCACTACAGCTGGAAGAGAATATCTATAACCTCCATTTGAGGAAAGTACACTGTGCTGAATAGCCCTGGTTTCTCACTGTTTCAGATCCTCTAGATATGAGGTTGATATATTGCAGTTCACAGGCTTCCCCCAAGGTCTCTCACCAATGTCATGAAAGTGTGTTCCTGCTGCCCTCAGCTGCCTGTAGCTGTGAAGGTACTACTTCCAAGGAGAGATGGACAATTGTTCACTACTGCTGGCACCAGTTGCACGTAATTTTTGTACATCAAGGATACACAGTTTAGGAAAACTCCTGCTGGTGGTTCTTTCATATCGTCTTCATAAGCCACTTTTTAATTTGATGCTTTGCAATCTACTCACAGGTTCTCATAAGCATGTGATGAAGGAAAATTACTTTGAGCTTGGCTTGCCCAGAGGTATAAGTCATATTCTAGCAGGAGATCTTTTAAACATTTCGCTCTGACTGGGAGACAAAATCTATGACATACATTCAAGCAAAGGACACTGTGCAGAAAAGCCCTGGCTTCTAGCTGTTTCAGATCATCGTCTTAAGGGCCTCACACATTGCAGTTCTAGGCCTTCACTCAGGCTCTCTGCTCCATGACTTTAAATCATGTACCTGCTGCTCTCAGCTGCTTGAAGATGTGAAGAAAATTCTTCCAAGGAGAATGAACCGCTGGGAATGATCATGTGTAACTTCTCTACAATGTGGCTATACAGTTTAGAAATCTCCTGCTTGTCATTCTTAAATATTGTCTTCATAAGTGACTTTTAATTCAATGCCAAGGAGTCCAGACAAAGGCTCTCACACTCATGTGATGCAGGAAAACTATGGGTGGCCTCACCATGCCATGAGGTGGTAGTGACTTTTTTCCCAGGAGAGAGTTTAAACATTTCACTACTACTGCAAGACTATGTCTATAACATACATTCCAGGAAAGTACACTGTGCAGGAAAGTCCTGGCTTCTAGCTGTTTGAGATCATCTAGGTAAAAGGCTTTCACATTGCAGTTTATGGCCTTCCCCCTCAGTCTCTCTCACCAATTTCATGAAAGCCTGTTCCTGCTGCCCTCAGCTGGCCCTACCTATGATAAGACTTCTTCCAAGGAGATACTAAAATCGTTTCACAACCGCTGGGAATGATTATGTGTAACTTTCATACAATGCAGCTACACAGTTTAAATAAGCTCCTGCTTGTGGCTCATTAATATTGTCTTCATAAGTGACTTTTAATTCAATGGGCTCTCACACCCATAAGACAAAGGAAAATTATTGTTAACTTATAGTTAAGCTGAGGAAATCAAGAGTGGTTTTGGATATTTTAACTTTTTCCAAACTCTTAGTTTTCCTTCTGTTATGATAAAGAGATTCCATCACCAACCACCCTGACAAGGACAAAGCCTCACCACTAGAAGTACCTCTGTGACTTTTGCCTTATTTTTAGTACTAATATCTCTCCTGGAGGAGCTTAGGCCTCATTACCAATACCTGCAGTGTATGTTGAATCATGTTTTCCAACAGAGCCTGTGCAAGAGCTCTCCCTTTTGAAAATTCATTCCGTATCCCAAATAAATGTCCCTGCTTCCCTTTTCTGGGGGATGCCATGATGCTGGAAATGATTCCTGATGATCTCCTATTTGCATCAAATATACTTTACTTTGTGAGACAACTATTTCTGGTGTAGAGTCTGATTTAACTCACCAGGAGAGAACCCACTTCATCTCAGTAACAAGTTTGCACCCAACGTGGGACTTGCCCCTTCATGATGGTTGTGCTGCCAGCTTAATATTGCTGCTGCCTTGGGAGACCCAGCAGCCACAGTGCTCTTTGCTTGGGGATGCTCTCAATAGAGGTGAGGGGCACTAACCCTGCAGCATGGTTATGAGAGTTCTTTCTTTAAGTTGTCTCACAAAGCCTGCCTGTTGGGGCCTGGCTTCAGAGTTTGAGTCCTCATCAAAGGTAGTCTGGCTCAGGGGAGTGAGAGTCCCCTCTGGGGTTGGAAGGATTGCACCACCCGGCCACTCCAGATGGGCTGATGCTTGGCTCTGGCAAAACAGGAGTAATCCCTGTTGACTAGTTAGGGGTTCAAGTCCCCTCGGGATATTGATTCTCACCTGACTGCATGACCCAGCTACTCTGGTGAATGAGAGCAATCCCTGCTGAGTAGTCAGGGGCTCGACTCCCCTCTGGAAATAGAGTGTTCTCTGGAGTGATGAGCTGGCCATTAGAAGCCCCCCTGAAGTCACTGAGTCTGTCTTTGTGTTGTGCCTGTGATCAGAGAATAAGCCCCCTCAGACAAGGTTAAACTGCCCCTGAAGTCACTGAATCTGTCTTTGTGTTGTGCCTGTAATCAGAGAATGAGCCCCCTCATATGAGGTTAAACTTCCCCTGAAGTCACCAAGTTTGTCTTTTTGTTGAGCCTATGACCAGAGGAGGTGACAATTTAGCTGGGGTCAAGGACCCTCTGGAGTTGGAGTCTGGTTTTCTTGGGAGTTTATTTGTTTTTGTCAAGTACACTCAACAGCGTTCTTCTTTGTCCACAGTCTCGCATTTCTGGAATCCTAGGTTTCCTTTTCTTTTTCCTATGTCCTCCCTATCAGAAATCCCTGGGTGAAACCCAACATCCACAAGTTTTCTTTTCCCTCTAAGGATTTAGATATTTGGCCTGGGTCTTGTTCCAGGCTATTAGGGTTCTCAACCTCCTCTGGGCACACCCTTATGGCATCTGTGCCACCACTAGCCATTACAAGTTGCACCTGGAAGGTTGGAAAAGATTCTAGCATATGGGGCAGCAAGCTCCATCCCAGAGGAAAGCCCATTGTGCTGCATCCTCCAGTATTGGAAGGCCTTTGGGTATTCCCCTTAACCCAATAGCAGATGATGCTTTTATATAACTCATCCTGGCCACAATATTCACGACAAGATGGGGAAAGATAGCCAGAAAATGGGACCCTAAATGTTAACACTGTACTACAATTAGATCTAATCTGCAAGAGAACCAAGAAATAGGAAGAAATCCCTTATGTCCAGTGTGTCGTGGCACTGTATTCCAATGAAGGGTTAAACGTTGAATGAAAGACTTATCTTTCTGATGAGGAGGACCTGCTCCTCCAAATCAGGAAATGTGGGACTAAGGAAAGCCCACGTCAGAGTCCACCTTGCTCAGATACTCCAGCTTTGGCCCCACCATTACACCAGCTGGTGAGCCTTGGAGGACCTCCACCTTATCCCCCAACATCAACTATGCTTAAGCCAGATGCTAGAACAGGGCCAAAACCCTGCAGATTTCCCCCAGTGATCTCACAAGAGGGAATTGGACTCTACCACAACCAAAGATCCTTCCCCCTCCTCTTCCAGATAGATTAGGAACAAGTTACACACCTGGGCTATACCTCCTAAGACAGGTGCCTGATGGTGAGGGGACATTTATTAATGTTCATGTCCCTTTTTCCACCTATGATCTGTATAATTCGAAGGCACAGACTAAAGGATTGAGGGCTGACCCAGAGGAATTCATAAAGCTGACAAAGGGAATCTTCTCCACACATGATTCAACCTGGGCAGATATTCCAAGCCTGTTGACTACCCTCCTCATGGCTAAGGAAAAGTTATCTGTCCTGTTCAAAGCTGGATAACAAGCAGATAAGGAAAATGACCCAGGATCAGATATCCAGAGGTCTAGTGAACAAGCTGTGCCAGGCAGTGACCCAGGGAAAAGCCCAATGATCCTGAGGATCAAGAAAAGCTAGGATATTTTTGAGGTCTGCTTTTGAAAGCTATGAAAAGAGTAAGCCAGCCACCCATTAAATGGTCTAAATTAAGAGAGGTCAAGAGGGTCCTGAGGAAAACCCTTCCACTTTCTTCCGAAGTTGAGGGACTGCCACAGATGATACAAAAATTGGGATCTGATGGCCCGGGGCAGTACAGTGATTCTTAATCCTGACTTCAGATCTCAAAAGTGCGCCAGACATCCATAGGAAACTCCAAAAGTTGGCTATAGGTCCTGATCCCAGTCTGGCATAACTACTAGTGGCTGCATTTAGGGCACTTAATAACCAGCATGAAGTGGAAGATGAAAAGGAAAGCTGTCCTGCTAGGTGGGGCTCTCAAGTCTACTCAAGGTAACCTGAAGGAGAGAAGGGATATGCCATGGGTGAGTATCCACGGATCCCACCAAGGGACCAGAAGGCCACCAAAAATCTCAGGAGCTAATTGGTGTGCGTACTGCCAACAGGAAGGGCATTGGAGGCAGGATTGTCCACACCATCCCCAGAGAGGGAAGGGATTGAAGAAGACCGAGCTGTGGCAGCTTCCCTTGACTACAGATGAGATGTGATGGGGTTGTGGGGCTACTCGATTGGCTCCAGGAGCCCTGGGTGACCTTGGAAGCAGGAGGACAGCATGTTAAATCTTTGCTCCATACTGGAGCCATGTTCTTGGTGTTCAAAGTCCACAAGGGAAACCTTTCTGAAGGAAAGTGTGAGCTAAAGGAGGTCTCAGGAAAAGGAGAGACCAAAAGATTTACAGAGTCCTGGACCTATGAAATAGAAACAAAACTGCAGAAGTATTCTTTACTGTGTGCACCAGAATGCCCCATTCCCCTTCTAGGGAGGGACACGTAACCTAAGATAGTGGCCTCAGTAAGCTGGGAACAAGATAAAATACAGATCCGACTGCTGAAAGTTCAGGGAGTTGAGCTTATGGCCGTGTTACAGGATACACTTGCACCTCAGAAGGAAGAGATTCCACTAAATGTTTTAAGCTGAGCTAACTCGGAATTATGGGCACAAGGACAGGTGGAGTGAGCAGCCGGTGCCACACCAGGAAAGGTAAAATGGAAGCAGGTAGGTCCCTGGCCCTGGGTGAAACAAATACTCCTCGAAGCCAGAAGCCATAAAGAGGAATCTTGACCATAATCAGTAAGTTTTCAGAACAGGGGAATATAGATTTGTTCAAGACCTTAGTGCTATCAACGTTGTACAGTCCTGGAGTTATAATAGTAAATATCTTCATTTTTTTTCTGGCACAGAGCTCCTAAAACTGCTGTAATTTCCCATCTGAAAGCCATATGGGGCATCTTTTGTTATAGTAATCACTTTAGTCCTCAGTTCCTGAAATAACTCCAGAGCAATAAAGGTGAAATTGTTGGTCTTGTGTTATTCTTGACAAGGCCCTTTCAACCCCACCTGAATTGATGCTAACAAGGTGAGTTTTGGAAAGCCCCTAAGGTTGGGGGCTCGTTTCCAAGGAAACCAATTGTGTGACTTGGGTGTTAGAAGTTTCAGGTCAAGCCCCCTCCCCACACCTCCTGGTGGGGAGAGGGGCTGCAGATTGAGTTCAATTGCCAAAAACAAATGATCTAATTGACTATGCCTATGTGACTAAGTCTCCATTAAAACCCCAAAGGATTGTGTTCAGACAGCTTCTGCATTGGTGAACAGTTGGAGGTTCAGGAAAGTGGCACACCCAGAGAGGTTCTGGTATCTCCTCATCCCTTCCCCACGTATTTTGCTCTATGCATCCTTTCCATCTGGCTGTTAATAAGTAAAAGCTTTTCCTGAGTTCTGTGAGCCACTCTATCAAAGTAATCAAACCCAAGGAGGGGGTTGGGTGGACTTGCCATCTTGTGGCTGGTTGGTCAGAAGCACAGGTGACGACCTGAACTTACAATTGGCATCTACAAAGTGGGGGAGCCAAGGGTAATCCTGTGGCATCTGATTCAGTCCCCAGGTAGATAGAGTCAGAATTAAGTATGTTCAACTTCTTAGCCAGTAAGGGATATAAGGTGTCTAAATGGGATGGCTGGTTTTTGCCATCTTTGGATCCCTAAGTTTGGATTCACTGCTAAGCCTCTCTGATAAACCACAGGGCCCAGAAACAGACCCCTTTGAATGGGATAAGCTAGACACTGTGGCAAGAGGATGGCCTCCATGCTTGAGAGATGTAGCTGCCATCAGCCCCTTAATCAAGAACACAGAACAGCTGATCTCATCAAGATGGTGGTGTAAGCAGACTCTGAACTCATCTCCTCCCACAAACACAACCAGGTTACAACTATTTTTGGAAAAATTACCCTGGATAGAAAACTTAAAACTGGATAAAAATAACCCCCACAACAAGGGACAGTCCTGACTAAGGTGGAAGGGGTAGAAATTCCTGCTGGGAAGAAAAACATCACCTTCAGGAGCAGTAGAGTTTCTCAGCTGGCCAGACAGGAGCCACCTTAAGGTATACAGCCCTCCCTGGAGGAGTGAGTTGCAGAGCAGGGGCCAATACTGCTATAAGCATCCTTCAGACTCAGTGCAACTGAGATGAGGGTCTTACTCTCTGGCTTTGCTGGCTATTAACTGCAGCAGGGAATACCCCCAGAAAAGCTATCAGAGGAAAGTTGAAAAGACCTGGGTCTTAAAGGGCCCACATACAAACTCACCTGTCTCAGCAACCTAAAATCACCAGAGAGAAGGGTGACAGTCCTTTGGTGAAAAGAGACTCACCTGGTGGGTTCTGGGTGCACCTTGGTGAGAGGAGGGACCTCTATGGAGACTGCAACATTGGTGGGGCACACTGCTCTGACCTGGTCCAGACATGCTGACACAGAATCCAGCAGACACCATTGAGGTTCTTCCCCTGGCCTGTTAGCTTAGGCGGCTGCCACACCTACTAGAGTGCAGAGTAATCCAGTTCAGCCAGGCAAGCAGCCTGCCCTAGGGACCTGCCCCACCAAACAGCAAGTCCTTAGGCTACTTGTTGGCCTGCCTTGACTGGGTGCCTTGATCCTGTACAGGCAGGTGAGTGTGTCTGCATCTGTGGGACAGGGCCTGTGTGAGGACCATGTGAACTCTGGGGGGCATTGGTGGAGAGGTGGGGGCCTCTGCAATGGGGCATCGGGGTATGCTCCAGGGGGTCAAGAAGTGTGCACAGACCAGGACTGTGTTGACAGAGTGTGTGGGCCTGTAAGGGCTGGGGCTTATCAGTGGCATTAGACCTGTGCTTCACAAATAGCCACAAAGAGGATCAGCCCCACCTTCCAAAGGCTGAAACAATTGGGTGCTCCCATTCCTAGGGGCAACCACACACAGCTGCAATCCTAAGAGACCTGACAACAGCCTTGCAGGCCTGAGGCACACATAAACTGTAAGCCCCTGAACCTAGCAACAAGCTACACTGGTTACCTCCCCAATTAACAGGAAAACTGCAATGGGAGTGTACTGTTAGGCCTTGTAGCCAACAGTACTGACACTCCCCAAACCAGATTTACAAACAGCTGGCCAGGGAAGGGAAGACTGGTCTCCCTGGGTATCTGCATTAAGATCAACTCTGCCACAGCAGAAGGACACAAATAGCCCACAAATGGGTCATTCCTGAGTCTTTTGGACTGGTGATGAGAGGGAAGCACACTGCTGGGCCTCAAAAAGTATCTCTTACATAAGGCCACTTCTCCAAGATCAGGAGACATAGCCGACTCACCTAATACATAGAAGTAAGCACAGAGAAAGAGGCACAATGAGGAGATAAAGGAATACCTTCCAAGCAAAGGAACTGGACAAACCCCAGAAAAAGCACTAAATGAAACAGAAATAAGTGACCTACCTGACAAAGACTTCAAAGAAAATCTCATAAGGAAGCTCACATATATTAGGAGAAGACTGATTGAACACAATAAGCTTATCAACAGAAAACTGAATAATATAAAAAAGAACCAATCATAAATGAAGAATACAAAACTGGAAATAAAAAATTCACTAGAGGGACTTAATAGCAGAGTACAGGATACATAAGAACAGATCAGAGAGCTAGATGAAAGACTAGAGGAAATCACCCAAGAAGAACAGGAAAAAGAATTAGAAAGAGAACAGTCTAAGGGAACTCTGGGACAATATCAAGCACACTTACATTTATATTATAGGTGTCCCAGAAGAAGAAGAGAGAGACAAAGGGGCAGAAAACTTATTTGAAGAAATAATAGATGAAAATTTTCCTAATCTAAGGAAGAAAATAGGCATTCAAGTACAGGAAGCACAGAGAGCTCCAAACACGATAAGCCAAAAAAGGCCCACTCCAAGACACATTATAATTAAAATGTCCAAAATTAAAGATAAAGAGAGAATCCTAAAAACAGCAAGAGACAGGCAACAAGTGACATACAAACGAAAGACCATAAGGCTATCAGTGGACTTCTCAGCCAAAACCTTACAGGTGAGAAGAGAATGGCATGATGTATTTGAAGTGCTAAAAGGAAAAAACCTACAGCCAAGAATCCTCTATCCATCAAGGTTGTCATTCAGAATGGAAGGAGAGATAAAGAGCTTCCCAGACAAGCAAAAATTAAAGGAGTTTATCCCCAAGAAACAAGTTCTACAAAAATGCTGAAGGGACTTATTTAAGTGGGAAAGCAATGACCACAAATAGAGATTAAAAAATTATCAACCCCCCCAAACCCAGGCAATAGAATCACTGGTAAATGTAAAAATATAGTAAAGGTAGCACATCAACCACCTGTGAAGATAAGATGAAAGTTAAAAGACAAAAGTACTAAAATTACCTATTTCAATGATAAGAGGGTAATGGATAGACACACACAAAACAAGAGCTTAGATATGATTTCAAAAACATAAAATGTGGGAGGAGGGGAGTGAAAAAGTAGAGCTTTTAGAAAAAGGTTAAGGTAAAGAGTCTATCAATTCAATACAGACTTTCATATACATAGAATATTATATAGATTCCTCATCATAATCACAAATCAGAAACCTATAATAAGTTAGCAAATGAGTAAGACAAAAGAAATCACACATATTACTAAAGAAAGCCATCAAACCACAAGGGAAGAGAGCAAGAGAAAAAGAAAGGAACAGAGAAGAACTACTAAAACACCCAGAAAAAAGTAACAAAATGGCAATAAATAGATATTTATCAATAGCTATTTTAAATGTCAATGGGCTAAATGCTCAAGTCAAAAGTCATAGAGTGGCCAACTGGATAAAAAAACAAGACCCATATATATATGCTGCATACAAGAGACACACTTCAGACCTACAGACACTCACAAACTGAAAGTGAAAGGATGGAAAAAGATATTCCAAGAAAATGGCAGAGAAAAGAAAGGGGGGTAGTAATGCTTAAATCAGACAAAATAGACTTTAAAATAAAAACTGTAACAAGAGACAAAGGAGGGCACTACATTTGATAAAAGGAACAATCCAACAAGAAGATATAACACTAGTAAATATCTATGCACCCAACATAGGAGCACCTAAATAGATAAAGCAATTATTAACAGACATAAAAGGAGAAACAGACAGTAACACAATAATAGTAGGGGACTTTAACACTCCACTTACACCAATGGATTAGATCATTCACACAGAAGATCAATAAGGAAACACTGGCCTTAAATGACACATATGATGAGATGGACTTAGTGGATATACATAGAAAATTCCCTCCAAAAACCACAGAATACACATTCTTTTCAAAGACACATGGAACATTCTCCAAGGCTGATCACATATTAGGCCACAAAAAAAGTCTCAATAAATTTAAGAAGATCAAAATAATACCATGCACCTTCTCTGACCACAAAGGTATGAAACTAGAAATCAACTACTGGAAGAAAACCAGAAAAGCCACAAAAAATGTACAGATTAAACAAAATGCTATGGAACAATGATTGGGTCAATGAAGAAATCAAAGGAGAAGTAAAAAAATTCCTGGAGATAAATGAAAATGAAAATACTACATGCTAAAACCTATGGGATACAGCAAAAGTGGTCCTTAAAGGGAAGTTTATAGCAATTCAGGCCTACCACAACAAAAAAGAAAAATGCCAAATAAACAATCTAGCAGCACAACTAAGCATGCTGGAAAAAGAAGAACAAACAAAGCCAAAAATCAGCAGAAGGAAGGAGATAAAAAAAAATCAGAGAAGAAATAAATGAAAGAGAAACTGAAAAATAGAAAAAAATTAATGAAACAAGCTGATTCTTTGAAAAAATAAACAAAGTTGACAAACTCTTAGTGAGACTCACAAAGAAAAAAAGAGAGAAGGCTCAAATGAATAAAATCAGAAATTAAAGAGTAGAAATTACAATAGACACCTCAGAAATACAAAAGATAAGAGAATACTATGAAAAGCTATATGCCAACAAATTGGATAATCTAGAAGAAATGGATAAATTCTTAGAAACATGCAACCTTCCAAAACTGGACCAAGAAGAAGTAGAAAATATGAATAGACCAATCACCAGTAAGGAGAGCGAAACATCAAAAACCTCCCAAAAAATAAAAGCCCAGGACCAGATGGCTTTCCTGGTGAATTCTACCAAACATTCAAAGAAGACGTGATACCTGTACTTCTCAAACTTCCAAAATATTTAAGAGGAGGGGAGGTTTCCTACCTCATTCTACCAAGCCAACATTATCCTGATACCAAAACCAGACAAGGACAACACAAAAAAAGAAAATTACAAGCCAATATCACTGATGAACATTGATGTAAAAATCCTCAACAAAATACTAGCAAATAGAATACAACAATACATTAAAAGAGATCATACATCATGATAAAGTGGGTTTCATTCCAGGTATGCAGGGATGGTTCAAGATCTGCAAATCTATCGATGTCATACACCACATTAACAAAATGAAGAATAAAAGTCATGTGATCATCTCAACAGATGCAGAGAAGCATTTGACAAGATACAGCATCCATTTATGATAAAAAATTTGAATAAAATCAGCATAGAAGGAAAGTACCTCAACATAATAAAGTTCATATATGACAAACCCACAGCAAATATTCTCAATGGAGAAAAATTGAAAGCTATCCCTCTAAGAAGAGGAACCAGACAAGGATGCCCACTGTCACCACTCTTATTTAACATAGTATTGGAAGTCCTAACCAGAGCAATCAGACAAGAATAAGAAATAAAAGGGATCCATATTGGAAAACAAGAAGTGAAACTGTCACTCTTTGCAGATGACATGGTTTTATATATAGAAAATCCTAAAAAATCCACTAAAAAACTTTTAGAAATAATAAGTGAATACAGTCAAATCACAGGATATAAAATCAACATACAAAAATTGGTTGTGTTTCTATACACTAACAATGAAGTAGCAGAAAGAGAAATTAAGAATACAATCCCATTTACAATTGCAACAAAAAGAATAAAATACTTAGGAATAAACTTAACCAAAGAGGTGAAAGATCTGCACACCAAAAACTATAAAACATTGTTGAAAGAAATCAAAGACACAAAGAAGTGGAGAGATATGCCCTGCTCTTGCATTGGAAGAATTAACATCGTTAAATGTCCATACTTTCTAAAGCAATCTACAGATTCAACACAATGCCTATCAAAGTTCCAACAACATTTTTCGCTGGAATAGAACAAAGAATCCTAAAATTTGTATGGAACAACAAAAGACCCCGAATAGCAAAAGGATGCCTGAGAAAAAAAAACAAAACCAAGCTGGAGATAGCACACTCCCTGATTTCAAAATATACTACAAAGCCATAGTAACCAAAGCAGCATGGTACTCACACAAAAGCAGACACACAGATCAATGGAACAGAAATGATAGCCCAGAAGTAAACCCACACATTTATGGACAGCTAATGTTCTACAAGGGAGCCAAGAGCATATGATGGGGAAAGGAGAGTCTCTTCAATAAATGGTGTTGAGAAAACTGGACAGCCACATGCAAAAGAATGAAAGTAGGCCATTCCCTTACATCATGCACAAAAATCAACTCAAAATCAATTACGGACTTGAATATAAGACCCGAAACCATGAAATTTCTAGAAGAAAACATAGGCAGTATGCTCTTTGACACCGGTCCGAGCAGCATATTTTCAAGTCCCGTGTCTGACCGGGCAAGGGAAACAAAAGAAAAAATGAAATGGGACTACATCAAACTAAAAAGCTTCTGCACAGCAAAGGAAACCATCAACAAAATGAAAAGACAACCTAGCAATTGGTAGAAAATATTTGCAAACCATATATCAGACAAGGGGTTAATATCCAAAATATACAAAGAACTCATACATCTCAACAACAAAAAAAACAACTGTATTAAAAAATGGGCAAAAGATCTGAAGAGAGATTTCTCCAAAGAAGATATACAGATGGCCAACAGGCATTTGAAAAGATGCTCAACATCAGTAGCTATCAAGGAAATGCAAATCCAAACTCTGATAAACTACAGGGCCCAGATATGGACCCCTTTGAATGGGATCAGCTGGACACTGTGGAGAGAGGTTGGCCTTCATGCTTGAGAGCTGTAGCTGCCACCTGCCCCTTAATCAAGAAAGCAGAACAACTGACTATAGCCCAACCCATTGTGTTGTGCACCCCCTCCATCAAGTCTCTGGACTACTAGAGACTAAAGGACATCTCTGGCTATCCCAAAGTAGAATACTACAATATCAAGCTATGCTGCTAGATTCCCCTCAGATTTCTTTACAACTCTGTCATGCCTTAAACCCAGCTACTGTGCTCCTTGATTCCAATGGGCCTATTAGCCATGCTTGACCAGAAGTGATTGCTAGCCACAGAGTTCTCCAGAGTGAACCACTGACATTAAACATGGGCCAGAGATCCTTAAACTGCTAGAAACGGTACAGGGTCCCAAGGAAGTAGCTTGAGTCCATCATAAAGGCCATCAAAGTGGAGAATCAGAGGCCACAAGAGGAAATAACCTGGCAGCTGCAGCTGCAAAAAGGGCCGTTCTATTAGGAGAGCTTTTCCAGTTACCATGAATTCCCACGCTACCCTTCTGTGAACTTACACATTCTGTGAACTTACCCCGGATGAAGTAAGGGAAGACACTACACAGGGTTACCAGTGGTCCCCAATAGTCAAGGGCTGGATGATCAACCAACGAGGGGTGATTCAAGCCCCCAAACAGCTTGGGGATTCCTTAAGAGTGCTGATGCTGTCTTAAAACCTGGAAAAGCAGTTTGTCCGAAGATCAGCTAAATCCTATTTGTGTAGGGCCTTGCTTGGTGTTACTAACCACACACTCTTCCCTAAAATTAGAGGGAGCCACCCCTTGGATCCACCAAACAAAGGGCACACACACACATAAAAGTGCCCTTCCCTGCACAACAAGAGAGTTCGGACTCCGAGTTTTCCTACTAGCCACTCTCCGATTTGAAATTCTTATTTCAGCAACACTGTCCAGATAAGTAATGACTGGTTATCCACCCAAGGCTCTGCTCCAGATCCTAACCAACCCCATACCTTTTAGGCACAGTGTGATTCCAAGGAGGTTGCATGTTCCTGGGCAGCAAGACTAGGTCCATGATAGAAAAATGGGCTACCCAGTTTGTAGACCATAAAAGAGCTGGTGGAATCTAGAGGGGGGGAGCAAGTACTCCCAGGTCCTAAATGTACACTAAATACATTGAGGCTATAAAATTACAGATAGGTGTTACGGCCAACTTGAGGCTATGCCTGATGTGACCCCCCAAACCTATTTGACATTAGCTGGAAATTCTTCTCCTCCACTGGTCCCTATGACAATGTCCATGCTCAGCAGGAAGCAGTTACAGAAATGGACCTCGTCTTGTGCCCCTCAAGAACGAGGAGCAGCATAAAAACTAGAGGAGGGCTTTTGTCACTGACTAGATACCCCAAGGAACCCAAGGGTGGGTTTAGATATTTTAACTTTTCCAAATTGTTCTTTTTTCCTTTTGTTATGTTAAGGAGACGCCAGCACCAACCACCCTGAACCAGACCAGGCCTCACTACAAGAGCTACACCTGTGACTTTTGCTTTATTTTTAATGCTAAAATCTCTCCAGGAGGAGTTTAGGCCTTATTACCATCAGCTGCAGTGTATGTGGAAGCATGTCTCCAACTGAGCCTGCCCAAAAGAATACACACTTCTCCCTTTTGAATATTCATTCCCCATCTCAAATAAATTTCCTGTTTCCCTTTATTCAAGGATGTCATGACTTTGGAAATGATTCATCATGTCCTCCTATTTTGCCCCAAATATACTTTACCTTGTGAGACAACTGATTCTGGCATAAAGTCTGATTTAAGTCATCAGGAGGGAACCCACTTCGGTTTCAGTTACACTATTGGTGAGCTAAGCTTCTCAGGAGCTGCAAGAGATGTTTACCTAGGAGAGCTTTTAAACATTTCACTACAGCTGGAAGAGAATATATATAACCTCCATTCAAGGAAGGTACGCTGTGCAGGAAAGCCCTGGCTTCTCACTATTTCAGATCACCTAGTTAAGTGGGTCACACATTATAGTGAGTGGCCTTCCTCAGGCTCTTTCTCCCATGTCATGATAGCCTGTTCCTGCTGCACTCAACTGCTCATATTTCTGAGGGGACTTCATCCAAGGAGAGACAAAAGTTTTCACTACATTTGGGACAGATTATCCATAACTTAGGCTCAATATGGGTACACAGCTTAGAAAATACTCCTTGTGGCTCTTTTATATCATCTTCATAAGTGACTTTTAGCTCAATGCTGAGCAGTCTACATACAGGGTCTCACACACAGTGGAGGAAGGAAAACTACAGATGAGCTAGAAGTGACCTTTTCCCTGGAGAGCTTTTAAATATTTCAGTATAGCTGGGATAGCCTATCTAGAACAGATTCAAGGAAAGTACACTATGCAGAAAAGCTCTGGCCTGCTGTTGTTTAGGACTGTCCTGGTAAGTTCCTTTATGCACATTGCTGTTCATGGCCTTCACTCAGACTCTCTGTCCCAACATGTTGCTGCTGAACTCAGCTGCCTGAAGATGAGAAGGAACTTCTTCCAAAGAGAGTGCAACATTTTCGCCACAGCTGGAATCAATTGTCTGTAAGATCCACTCAGCAATGGATCACGGTGGAAAAAACTCCTGCTTGTAACTCTTTATGGTCTTCTTGAAAAGTGACTTTTGTTACTTTGCCATTTAGTACACAGACAGGCTCCCACTCCCATGATGAGGGAAAACTATTGCTGAGCTCAGCTTGCCAGGAGCTGCATGCAACATTTCTATAGGAGAGCTTATACACTTTTCATTACAGCTCACAGAGAATATCAATAACGTGCATTCAAGGAAAGAACACTGTGCAGAACACCTCTGGCCTGCTGTTGTTTAGGATTGTCCTGGTAAGTTCCTTTCCACATATTGCAGTTCATGGCCTTCACTCAGGAACTCCCTCTCATGTCATGGAAGCATGTTCCTGCTGAACTCAGCTGCCCGTAGCTGTCAAGGGACTTCTTCCAAGTAGAGATTCAAAACCTTTCACTACAGCTCAGACAGATTATCTATAACCTTCAATCAATATGGGTACACTGTTTAGAAAAATTCCTGCTTGTGGCTCTTTAATATCCTCTTCATAAGTGACTTTTTTCTTTATTATATTATGTTTTATTGCAGTATCATTTGTTTATAACATTAAATAAATTTCAGGTGTACATCTTATATTTTGAAATCTGTGTAGATTACATCATGTTCACAACTCAGAGACTAATTACATTCCATCACCACACATGTGCCTAGTCACCTCTTGTGCCCTCCTCCCTCCCCCTTCCCCTTTGGTAACCACCAATCCAACCTCTGTTGCTATGTGTTTGTTTGTCATTTTTATCTTCTACTTATGAGATCATACGGTATTTGATTTTCTCCCTCAGACTTTTTTCACTTGGCGTAGTACCCTCAAGGTCCATCCATGCTGTCACAAATGGCTGGATTTCATCATTTCTTATGGCTGAGTAGTATTCCATTGTGCATATATACACCACATCTTCTTTATCCCTTCCTCACTTGATGGGCACCTACGTTGCTTCCAAGTCTTGGCTATTGTGAGTAGTGCCTCAGTGAACATAGGGATGCATGTATCTTTATGCATTTGTGTTTTCAAGTTCTTTGGATAAACACCCAGCAGTGGAACAGCTGGATCATATGGTAGATCTATGCTTAATTTTCTGAGGAATCTTCATACTGTTTCACATAGTGGCCGCACCAGTTTGCACTCCCACCAGCAGTATATGAGGGTCCCCTTCTCTCCACATCCTCTCCAACACTTATTGTCTCCTGTCTTGTTAATTATAGCCATTCTGATGGGAGTGAGGTGATATCACATTGTAGTTTTGATTTGCTATTTCCCTGATAGTTAATGATGTTGATCATCTTTTCATGTCCCTGTTGACCATCTGTATATCTTTTCTGGAGAAATATCTGACCAGATCTTTTGCCCATTTTTTAATTGGGTTGTTAGCTTTTTTGTTGTGTGTTGTATGAGTTTTTTATATGTTTTGTATATTCACCCCTTATCTGATATCTGGTTCGCAAGTATCTTCTCCCAATGTTTAGGCTGTCTTTTCCTTCTGTTGATGGTTTCCTTTGCTGTGCAGAGGCTTTTCAGTTTGATGTGGTCCCATTTGTTTATTTTTTATACTGTTTCCCTTGCCTAGTGAGAAATGGTATTTGAAGAAATGCTACTAAAACTGATGTTGAAGAGCATACTGCCTATGTTTTCTCCTAGAAGTTTCATGGTTTCAGATCTTACATTCAAGTCTTTAATCCATTTTGAGTTGATTTTTGTGCATGGTGTAAGATAATGGTCTACTTTCATTCTTTTGCATGTGGCTGTCCAGTTTTCCCAACACCATTTGTTGAAGAGACTTTCCTTTCTCCATTGTATGTTCTTGGCTGCCTTGTCAAAAATTAGTTGTCCATATATATGTGGGTTTATTTCTGGGCTCTCGATTCTGTTCCATTGATCTCTGTGTCTGCTTTTGTGCTAGTACCATGCTGTTTTGGTTACTATAGGGAGTGTGATACCTGCGGCTTTTCTTTTTTTTCTCAGGATTACTTTGGCTATTTGGGGTCTTTTTCACACAATATAGATTTTAGGATTCTTTGTCTATTTCTGTGAAAAACGCTTTTGGATCTTTGGGATTGCATTGAATCTGTAGATTGCTTTAGGAAGTATAGACAATTTAACTATGTTAACTCTTCTAATCCAAGAGCATGGAATATCCTTCCACTCCTTTGTGTCTTCTTCAATTTCTTTCAACAGTGTTTTAAAGTTTTCAGTGTACAGATATGTCACCTGTTTGGTTAAGTTTATTCCTATATATGTCATTCTTTTCATGCCATTGTAACCAGAATTGATTTTTTAATTTCTCTTTCTGCTACTTCCTTGTTAGTGGATATAAATGCCACTAAGTTTAGTATGTTGATTTTGTATCCTGCAATTTGATGATATTCATTTATTATTTCTACAAGTTTTTTTGTGTATTCTTTAGGGCCTTCTATATATAAAACCATGTCACCTGCAAACAGTGACAGTTTCATTTCCTTTCCAATTTGGATCCCTTTTATTTCTTTTTCTTGCTTGATTAGTCTAAGATTTCCAATATTATATTACATTATATATATATTATATTATATATAAGAGTGGTGAAAGTGGGCATCCTCGTCTGGCTCCTGTTCTTCTCCACTGAGAATATTAACTGTGGCCTTGTCATATGAGGCTTTTGTTATGTTGAGGCACACTACTTCTTTACGCATTTTATTCTGAGTTTTTATCATAACTGGCTGCTGTATCTTGTCAAATGCTTTCTCTGCATCTATTGAGATGATCATTTCATTTTTATTCCTCATTTTCTTAATTTCATTTTTACTCTTCATTTTGTTAATGTGGTGTAGCACATTGATTAATTGGTGGATATTGAACCATCCCTGAATCTCTGGAATAAATCCCAATTGATCACAGTGTATGGTCACTTTAATGTATTGGTATATTTGATGTGTTCGGATTTTGTTGTGGATTTTTGCATCAATGTTCATCAGTGATATTGGCCTGCAATTCTCTCTTTTTGTGTTGCCTTTGTCTGTTTTGGTATGAGGGTTATGTTAGCTTTGTAGAATGAGCTAGGAAGGTTCCCCTCCTCTTCAACTTTTTGGAGGAGTTTGATAAGATACGTATTAAGTATTCTTTTAATGTTTGGTAGAATTCACCAGGGAAGCCAGTCTGGTCCTTTTATTCTGGGGGAGGATTATGATTTCCCATTCTATCTCCTACTGGTTATTGATCTATTCAAATTCTCTATTGCTTCTTGATTCAGTTTTGGAAAGCTGTAAGATTCTAAGAATTTGTTCATTTGTTCTAGATTATCCAATTTGTTGGCATATAGCTTTTCACAGTACTGGCTTATAACCTTTTCTATTTGTGAGGTGTCCATTGTAATTTCTCCTCTTTCATTCTGATTTTATTTTTCTGAGCCTTCTCTCTTTTTTCTTGGTGAGTCTAAAGGTTAGTCAGTTTTATCTTTTAAAAGAACCAGCTCTTTGTTTCAGTGATTTTTTTCTATTATTTTAGTCTCTATTTCATTTCCTTCTGCTTGATTTTTATTATTTCCTTCCTTCTACTCAATTTGGGCTTTGTTTTTTCTTCTTTTTCCAGTTTGTTTAGGTGCACTGTTAGATTGTTTGAGACTTTTCTTGTTTGTTGAGGTAGGCCTGTATTGCTATATAATTCCCTCTTAGAAACAATTTGCTTTATCCCATAAATTCTGGCATGTCATATTTTCATTTTCATTTGTCTCCAGGTATTTTCTGATTTCTCCTTTGATTTCTTCATTGACCCAATAATTGTTCAGTGGCGTTTGTTTAATCTCCACATATTTGAGGCATTTCTGATTTTCTTCCTGTCATTGATTTCTAGTTTCATATCTTTGTGCCCAGAAAAGATGCTTGGTATTACTTCAATCTTCTTAAATTTATTGAAACTTGTTTTGTGGCCTAATATGTGATCAGTCTTGGAGAATGTTCCATGTACCTTTGAAAATAATGTGAATTCTGAGGCTTTTGAATGGAATGTTCTGCATGTATCTACTAAGTCCATCTTGTCTAATGTGTCCTTTAAGAAAATATTTCCTTATTGATCTTCTGTTTGGATGATCTATCCATTGGTGTGAGTGGATGTTAAAGTCCCCTACTATTATTGTGTTACTATTTTTTCTTTTATATCTGTTAATAATTGCTTTATATATTTAGGTGCTCCTCTGTTGGGTGCATAGATATTTACAAGTGTTATATCCTCTTATTGGATTGCTCCCTTTATCATTATATAGTGCCCTTCTTTGTTGTTACAGTTTTTTTTTTTTTGAGGAAAATTAGCCCTGAACTAACTGGTGCCAATCCTCCTCTTTTTGCTGAGGAAGACAGGCCCTGAGACAACATCCATGCCCATCTTCCTCTACTTTATATGTGGGATGCTTACCACAGCATGGCTTGCCAAATGGTGCCATGTCTGCACTCAGGATCTGAACTGATAAACCCCAGGCTGCCAAAGCAGAATGTGTGAACTTAACTGGGTGACCTTGGCAGTAGGAGGAGAACATGTTGAATGATTTTGCTCAATGATGGAGACATATTCTCAGTGTTGAATTCCCAAAAGGGAAATCCTTTATAAAGGAAAGTGTGACCTAAAAGAGGTATCAGTAAAGGGAGAGACCAAAAGATTTCTGGAGCCCTTGACTTGTTAAAATGGATCAAAAATGCTGAACCATTCTTTTCTGTATGTTCCAGAATGCCCTGTTCCCCTTCTAGGGATGGACATGCTATCTAAGTTAGGGGCCTCAATAAGCTGGAACAAGGGAATATAGATTTGTTCAAGACCTTAGTGCTGTCAATGCTGTACAGTACTGGATTTATAATAGTAAATATCTTCATTTTGTTTCCAGCAAAGAGCTCCTATAATTCCTGTTTCCCATGTGAGAGCCACCATAGGGACATCTTTTGTTATAATAATTATTTTAGTTCTCAGTTCCTGAAATAACTGCAAATCAATAAAGGTGAAATGGGTCTCTTCTGTTATTCCTAACAATCCTCTTTCAACCCCACCTGAATTTATGTCAATAAGGTGACTTTTGGAAAGCCCCTAAGCATGGGGGCTACTTGCCAGGGAAACCAATTGTGTGATTTGGGGTTGGAAGTTTCAGCCCCAACCCCCCCCCCCCCCACACACACACCTACAGGAGATGAGAGAGGCTGAAGATTGAGATCAATTGCCAACAGCCAATGATCTATTCAACTATGCTTATGTAATTAAGCCTCCATTAAAACCCAAAAGGATGGTGTTCAGAGAGCTCCCAGGTTGGTGAACACGTGGAGATTCAGGGAGAGTGGCATGCCCAGAGAGGGTCTGGGAGCTCCACATCCCTTCCTGACATATTTTTCTCTATGCATCTCTTCCATATGACTGTTAAGTAAAATGGTTTCTTGAGTTCTGTGAACAGTTCTATCAAATTAATCAAACCCTAGGAGGGGGTTGTGGGAACCTCTGGTCCGTGGCTGGTCAGTCAGAAGCACAGGTGACAACCTGAACTTACAATTGGCATCAAGATGGGAGAAGAAGGGTAATCCTGTGGGACTGAACCCTTAACCTGTGGTACCCGATTCTATCCCCAGGTAGAAAGTGTCAGAATTGAGTTAAATGTGTTAAACTTCTTAGCCAGTAAGGGATATGAAGTTCCTAAAGGGGAGGCACAAATATCTAAAGGGACTGTAAAGTACTTGGGGTTTGTCATTTCAAGAGGAAAACATAGCCTTCCCCTAGAGAGGAAAATGGTAATATGTCAACTTGCTTCACCAAAAACTCGTAGGCCACTACCAGGATTCTAGGGCATGACTGAGTTTTGCCACATTGGATCCCTAACTTTAGATTAATTGTTAAGCCTCTCTATTATAAACTACAGGGGCCAGAAATGGACCCCTTTGAATGGGATAAGCTAGACACCATGGTAACGGGATGGACCCCATGCTTGAGAGCTGTAGCTGCCACCTGACTCTTAATCCAGAAAGCAGACAAACTGACTATGGGTCAACCTATGATGGTGTGGACTCCCCCCATCAAGTCTCTAGCCAACTAGAGACTAAAGGACATCTCTGGCCAACCCAGAATAGACTAATACAATATCATGCTATGCTGCTAGATTCCCCTCATATTTCTTTAAAACCCTGTCATACCTTAAACCCAGATATCCTGCTCCCTGATTCCAATGGGCCTATTACTCACTCATGCTTGCCAAGAAATGATTGCTAGCTTCAGAGGTCTCCAGAGCAAGCCATTGAAATTAAACATGGTCCTGACATCATTAAACTGCTAGAAGTGGTACAGGGCCCCAATGAAGTAGCTGTGGTCCATTGTAAAGGCCTTCAAAGTGGGGAATCACAGGCCATAAAAGGGAATAACTTGGCAGATACAGCTGTAAAAAGGGCTGCTATATTAGCAGAGGTTCTCTAATTATCTTAATTCCCATTCTACCTTTCTATGAATTTACCCCAGTGTATTCCCCTGATGAAGTAAGAAAAGCCACTACACAGGGTTACCAGTGGTCCCCAATAGTCAAGAGCTGGATGATAAACCAATGAGGGAAGATATAGGTCCCCAAACAAACAGCTTGGGGGCTCCTTAAGAGTGCCAATGCTAACTTAATTTGCAAGGAGGGAACCTACTTCGATTTCGGTAACACCCTGAACTCACAGAGACTACCTCTGACTTCATAGAGGCCCCGTCTGACCTCACTGAGACCCTCTCTGAACACACAGAGAACTCTCCTGACCTAACAGAAACCCCTGATCTCACAGAGACCTCTGCTGACCTAACAGAGACCTCCTCCAACATCACAGAGACCCCCTCTGAACTTACAGAGACCTCACCTGACCTCACAGAGACATCCCCTGACATCAGAGACACTACTCCTGACCACACAGAGACCTCCCAAGCCCACATAGAGACTACTCTGATCACACAGAGATCTCCAGTGACCTCACAGTGAGCCCCTCTGCCCTCAAGTGATGTCTCCTAACTTCACAGAGAACTCCCATGACCTCCCAGAGACCTCCAGTGACATTACAGAGACCTCCTCTGACCTCACTGAGACATCCCCCGACATCACAGAGACCAACCATTACCTCACCAAGACCTGCTACAACACAGTGAGAACTCCACTAACCTCATAGAAACCTCAAGTGACTCTCACCACATCTGGGATCTCAGAGAAATGAGGAGAGGATGGTGGGTACACCTACCCCTACCCAACTGACTGACAAATTCCATGGGCCCTATTGACTGTTATCATTCTGGAAGCCCCACTCCATGGAGTAAAACCCTTCTCATGCATGCATGGCGATGGTGACTCTGGATGTGGAGAGGCCCTCTGGCTTGCCGATGGATAGGTCCTTGTGGCACTGAAAGTGTCTGGGAGCCCACTGGCTGTGGCCAGGTGCAGCTGCATGTGAACTGGGCTGACCAACTCCTACAGCTGTGCCTCACATCCCGGCCTCCTCTTCTGCTCAGGTCCTGCTCCCATCCTTTGGAAGTGGCTTTCTGCCCCTCTTTGCCCATCAGGGACTAGGGGTCAGGGCAAGGCTATCGTTCTTGCATGCTGGTCATCCGGGGCCTCCTTTATTTGAAAAAATGAGGCTTCCCATCAGGAAGTAACTTTTCAACACAGGGAGCAGGAAAGGTTTGACAAGTCAACAGGGCTGAGGAATGCTAGCCAAAGGAGTGAGGCTACACTAGGCATGCCATGCCCCCTGCAGAAAGAGTGGGGAAACCAGCACACCTGCCCTTCTGTGGGCTGGTACCGCCCTCCACTCTGGAGTCAGGAAAGCCATGCCCTCCTGCTGCCCAGAGCTCTACTCTTGAGAGAAATCCACAACTAAGGGCTGTGGCAGGCCATCTCCATGGGTACAGTGAGGCAAGGCACAGGAAGAGGTGCATCCTATGGGGGAGCCTGCTTTGTCTGAAGGAGGCAGGCCATCCCAGCTTCCCAGGCTGAGACTCTGTCAAGGGTCTAGGGTGGGGGAAAGGGCCCTGACACCTGAAAGTTCCCTGGCAGTTGTCCTCAGCCTAGTTGGAGCAGGAGGCTGCCAAGCAGCTGGTGTGCCCAACCTGTGTCTTAGCCCCTCCATGTCCGAGCCCCTTCTGGCCCAGGCCGGGCTTCTGAGGGAGGACGATGGCCTTGGCAGCAGCTGGTGCAAGAGCACCAGCAGTGAGGGTGATGCCCCACAGTCTCCTGGGATGCACTGGGTGGGCAGAGGCCCCCTGTGGTGTGGCACATGGACTGGGCTGCCTCTGGCCACCTCTGGAGCAGGGGCCCACCTCAGCTCAACAGATGGACAGATGCCACGAATGACACTTGGAGAGGGACTTGGGGATCTTCACACCCCTGCCTCAGGGTAATTCCTCTGCCCTGCCACTCCTACTGGATCCAATCATGACATGCCCAGCTCCAGGTTTGATACCATGAGGGTGACCTTGGAACCTACGTCTCACCTCCCTGTCCAGCCCACTGCAATGGTGTTCTTGGTGGTTAGGGAAATGACACTGACGGTGGCTGTGGTGTTAGAGGCCATGGTAGTAGCTGCTTCCCAGACATCCAGCATCTCGGGCACCTGAGGAGTGCATGGTTGGCACACCTGCACCCTCCTCACCCCCCATCTCTCCCATCTGTCCTACTGATTCTCACCACTCCAGGAGCCCTGCTCTGTTGAGTTACAGCCATCACTCTGCCTGCACTTGTTTAAATTACATGGGCTTGAAACCTCCCTCCATAAGCTATTCAGATCAAAATTCTCCCTGGAACATTCTGAGCTGGCTGAGAGCAGAGCAGCAAAGACCACAACATTCTCCAAAGTTAGAGGCAAGATTTTCATCTTGAACTTCCTGGGCACAACTTTGGGCTCCTAAACAGGCTGCATCTGACGTTAAATATGGATTTTGGGTGATCCCTTTCTGTCTTTTTGAATCTGGTCTGCCTACCAGGATTTCATGTTCTGGAGAATATCTTTGGCATTTTCCAGGTGAAACTTCAGTGTTTCCTAATGGCTTTGCTGCCTCAGTTGGTCCAACAGCTTATGGAAGTGGGCCTCCTGGGGCCATGTGACTTCACACATATTAAGTCACTGTGAATCTGTGAATGAAAGCTTCTCACACTAATTCTATTCAATGGGTTCCTCCCCAGTGTGAGATTTCTGCTTATTGGAGGAGATAAGAGGCATTTAAAAGACTGCCCGCAGACACTCATTCTTTTCTCTACATATGAATTCTAGGCTAATCAGTCAGTCACAGTTCCTGGTTAAAAACCTTCCCCATGTAAGTTACATACACATGGTGTGATACTCTCTTGCACGCACTGAGGTTTCTTCTCTATAACATCTCAACTGTACAGTTGATTAATTTTGTAACTTCATTGTGTTTCATAGACTAGGTATTTGAGCCATGTTTATACAATTGTCCTTTTATAAGAATTCAGGTTATAGCTTTGAGCTCAGGTTAATATCTTTCCAAAATTAAAATTAGACAAGACTTTCTGCTGGGACAGCACTTATTCCCAACTCAAATTATAGTCATGTTATTGTGCAGTACTAAAAATCATCCTATTCCCAGGCCTCTAATGTAGGGGACCAGGGTTCAACCCAAGAAACTTACCATCACCGTTCAGTTAGATGGGTCCTTCCTGCAGATATCTGGCATAGGTACCATTTCTTGGTTTTAAAGGTCACTTCTCCTACCTAAAGTAAATAAAAAAATAAATTTCTAGAGAGGCATTAGGGAACCAAAATGTTGTAGAGTGTGCAAGGCAAATATTGTGAAGAAAAATAATGTGAAATGGAGCAACGCACCAGTGAGTAGAAACATGTTTTAGAGCACTGACAATTACAAAATGGTTTCAAGATTGAAGAGAAAATTAAGATGAGATTTTGGTAAGGTTATGAGAGAAGAAATCATCAAAGGGAAGGGACGGGAACAAAGTTCACAACATGAAACTTTCACTCCAAAGAGGACATAAACTATAAATAAAAGACATTGATAAATGCTAGGAATAATGGCACCATTGAGAATTTTTTTCCCCACTGGCTTCTCATACTTTATTGAAAAGACCATTGACTTAAGGAAATCTGCAGTTGGCATTACCAAGGTCCTCACTGCCTCACTGACTGGGCTTCCCCTCATAGTGAGCACACATGTGTGTTCAGCTGCCTTTGTATGAGATGTTCCCAGGACGCTGTAAGAGCACTGTGGAATGCAAGTTCTTTCTCAGCTTCCTAAAGAGCTGGAAGCAGGACAGTGTATGGCTTGTCTCCCATTGAAGGTTGGAGGCAGTGCTTTGTCCCTTCCACCACTAGAGCAAGGGATGGCATGGCTGAGAGCAATGGGGACTCTCTGCCATAGGTGCTTTCTGACACCCTTCGGGGTGGAGCCAGTGCCTTCCACCTCTAGAGCAATGGAGGGCACGGCTGTGAGCAAAGGGGTCTTTCTGACATAGGTGCGTTCTGACACTCTGCACAGGTGGACAATGGCGGATTGTAAACAGCCTATTGTCTGTCTCCTCCTAAGCATGTGGAAGCACAATCATCCGGGCTTCATCCCCATTGCTCAAGGGGAAGATGTAGGCATTTCATCGGAGCTGGGTTGACAAGGCGGAAATGTGGCAGAAGCAGAAGTTCCAAATCAGTGAGTTAAGGGTTGAAAAGAAACGGCGTTTCAGCTGCCTTAGTAAGAGATGTTGCTAGGACACAGAAAGAGCACTGCTGAAAGCGAGTTCTTTCTCAGCTTCCCAAAGATATGGAAGCAAGATGGTCTGTTGCTTGTCGCCCCTTGAGGGGTGGAGCCAGTGCATTGTGCATTCCACTTCTAGAGCAATGGAGGGCACGGCTGAGAGCAACTGGGGCTTTCTTCCATAGGTGCTTTCTGATACACTTCAGGGGTGGAGCCAGTGCCTTGTGCCTTCTACCTCTAGAGCAATGGAGGGCACGGCTGAGAGTAAAGGGCATTTCTGACATTGGTGCTTTCTGACACTCTCCCAATCATTGCTCAAGGGCGGTTGGTTAAAAGCCTATTGTCTGTCTCCTCCTCAGCATGTGGAACCACAATCATCCGGGCCTTGTCCCCATTGCTTAAGGGGAAGATGTAGGCATTTTGTCTGAGCCGAGTTGGCAAGGTGGAAATGTGGCAGAGGCAGATGTTGCAGATTGGCGAGTTAAGGGTTGAAAAGAAATGGCGTTCAGCTGCCTTTGTATGACAAGTTCCCAGGACGCTGTAAGAGCACTGTGGAATGCGACTTCTTTCCCAGCTTCCTAAAGAGCTGGAAGCAGGACAGTGTATGGCTTGTCTCCAATTGAAGGATGGCGGCAGTGCTTTGTGCCTTCCACCTCTAGAGCAATGGAGGGCACGGCTGAGAGCAAAGGGGCCTTTCTGACATAGGTGGGTTCTGACACTCTCTGCACCAGTGCACAAGGGTGGTTTGTAAAAAGCCTATTGTCTGTCTCCTCCTAAGCATGTGGAAGCACAATCATCTGGACCTCGTCCCCGTTGCTGAAGGGGAGGATGTAGGCATTTCGTCTGAGCCGGGTTGGCAAGGTGGAAATCTGGCAGAAGCAGAAGTTCCAAATTGGCGAGTTAAGGGCTGAAAACAAACGGCATTTCAGCTGCGTTTGTATGAGATGTTGCCAGGACACAGAAAGAGCACTGTTGGAAGCAAGTTATTTCTCAGCTTCCTAAAGAGATGGAAGGAAGATGGTCTGTGGCTTGTCGCCCCTTGAGGGGTGGAGCCAGTGCATTGTGGCTTCCACGTCTAGAGCAATGGAGGGCATGGCTGAGAGCAAAGGGGCCTTTCTGACATAGGTGCTTTCCACCACTCTCTCCACCAGTGCCCAACGGTGGTTTGTAAAAAGCGTATTGTCTATCTCCTAATAAGCAGGTGGACGCTTAATCCTTTGGGACTCAGCCCAGTTGCTTAAGGGGAAGATGTAGGCATTTCGTCTGAGCCGGGTTGGCAAGGTGGAATTGTGGCAGAAGCAGAAGTTCGAAAGCGGCGAGTCAAGCGCTGGGACGAAATGGCGTTTGACATGCTTTTCTAGGAGAGTTTCCCCGTAGGTGGTTCCGGAAGGTCGAGCAGGCGGTGCCGGAGCGCTCAGCAGGTGCTTCAGGCGCAACAAGCAGGTGGTTCTGGCATGTCCGGCACATGGTTCTGGCATGTTGGAGAGGTGGTTCCGGCATGCCCGGCCTGTGATTCCGGAGTGTCCCCCAAGTGGTTCTGGCATAGCCGGCAGGTGATTTCAGCATGTCCGGTTGGTGGTTCCGGCAACTCGAGCAGATGGTTCCTAGTGCTCGGCAGATGGTTCAGGCGTGTCCGGCAGGTGGTTCCGGCGTGCTCGGGAGGTGGTTCAGGCGCGGCCGCCCGGTGGTTCCGGTCTGTCCAGGAGTTGGTTCCGGCGTGTCCGGCACGTGGTTCTGGCACGTCTGAGAGGTGGTTCCTTCATGACCAGCATGTTATTCCGGAGTGTCCGTGAAGTGGTTCTGGTGTACCCGGCAGGTGATTTTGGCATGTCCGGCAGGTGGTTCCAGCAAGTTGAGCAGGTGGTTCCGGTTTGCTCAGCAGGTGGTTCAGGCGCGTCCGGCAGGTTGCTCAGGTAGGTCCCAGAGGTGGTTCCAGCATGCTCAGGAGGTGGTTCAGGCATTTCTGGCAGCTGGTTCTGGTGACTCGAGCAGGTGGTTCCGGCATGCTCAGCAGGTGGTTCTGGGGTGTCTGGCAGGTGGTTCCGGCGTGTTCAGAAGGTGGTTCTAGCGTGTCCGGCAGCTGGGTCTGGCAAGTCGAGGAGCTGGTTCGGGCGTGCTCAGCACGTTGTTTGGGCACGTCTGGCAGGTTGTTGGGGTCTGTCTGGGAGGTGTTTCCAGTGTGTGTGACACATGCTTCTGGCATGTCTCAGAGGTGGTCCCGGCATGCCCGGCATGTGGTTCTGGAGTGTCCGCCAAGTGGTTCTGGCATAGCCGGCAGGTGATTTTTGCGTGTAAAGCAGGTGGTTCTGGGTGGCTCAGCAGGTGGTTCAGTGCCATCCAGCATGTGGTTCCGGCGTGCTCAGGAGGTGGTTCAGGCATTCCAGCAGGTGGTTCCGTGGTGCTCAGCAGGTGGTTCAGGCGCATGTGGCAGGTGGTTCTGGTCTGTCGGGGAGGTGGTTCCGGCGTGTCCAGCATGTGATTCCAGAGTGACCACCAAGTGTTTCCGGACTACCTGGAAGGTGATTTTGGTGTGTCCAACAGGTGATTCCGGCGAGTCGAGCAGGTGGTTCTGGCGGGCTCGGCAGGTGGTTCAGTCTTGTCGAGCAGGTGGTTCCCGCGTGCTCGGCAAGTCATTCAGGCGCATAAGGCAGGTGGTTCTGGTCTGTCCATTAGGTGGTTCTGGTGTATCTGGCATGTGGTTCTGGCACATCTGAGAGGGGGTTCCGAGATGCCCAGCATATGATTCCATAGTGTCCGCCAGGTGGTTCTGGTGTACCCGGCAGGTGATTTTGGTGTTTCCAGCAGGTATTTCTGGAGAGTCGATCAGGTGGTTCTGGCGTTCTAGGCAGGTTTCTCAGGTGCGTCAGGTATGTGGTTCCGGTGCGTGCAGCAGGTGGTTGTGCATGCAAGGGAGGTGGTTCAGGCGTGTCCAGCAGTTCGTTCCAGGTTGCCCTGCAGATGTTTCTGGCGTGTCCGGCAGTTGGTTCTGGCGTGCTCGGGACGTGGTGCAGGCATACCTGGTAGGTGGTTCTGGCATGCTCGGTAGGCGGTTCAGGCACGTCAGGCGGGTGCTTCCGTTCTGTCCTGGAGCTGGCTCTGGCGTGTCCGGCATGTGATTCTGGCACGTCTGAGAGGTGGTTCCGTCATGCCCAGCATGTGATTCCTGAGTGTCCGCCAAGTGGTTCTGGCGTAGCCGGCAGGTGATTTTTGTGTGTCCGGCGGGTGGGTCCTGGGTGCTCGGCAGGTGGTTCAGGCGTGTCCGGCAGGTGGTTCAAGTCTGTCTGGGAGGTGGTTCTGGCGTGTCCGGTGTGTGATTCCTGAGTGTCCGCCATGTGGTTCTGGTGTACCCGGCAGGTGATTTTGACGTGCCCGGCATGTGGTTTCTGCAAGTCGAGCAGGCGTTTCCGCTGTGCTCAGATGGTGATTCTGGCGCATCCGGCATGTGGTTCTCTCGTGCTCGGGGAGTGGTTCAGGCGTGTCCGGCAGGTGGTTCCGGTGTGCTAGGAAGGTGGTTCAGGCACGTCCGTCAGGTGGTTCCAGTCTGTCCGGGATGCAGCTACGGCGTGTCCGGCACATGGATCTGGGACGTCCGAGAGGTGTTTCCGGCCTGACCGGCGCATGACTCCCGGGTGTCCGCCAAGTGGTTCTGGCGTAGCCGGCAGGTGATTTTGGCTTATCCAGCTAGTGGTTCCGGCGAGTCAAGCAGGTGGTTCCGGCATGCTCAGGAGGTGGTTCAGGCGTTCAAGCACATGGTTCCGTGGTGCTCGGCACGTGGTTCAGGCACGTCTGGCAGGTGGTTCTGGTCTGTCAGGGAAGTGGTGACAGCGTGTCAGGCATGTGATTCCAAAGTGACAACCAAGTGTTTCTGGACTACCTGGAAGGTGATTTTGGTGTGTCCAACAGGTGATTCCAGCGAGTCAAGCAGGTGGTTCCGGCGTGCTCGGCAAGTCATTCAGGTGCATACGGCAGGTGGTTCTGGTCTGTTCGTCAGGTGGTTCCGGAGTGTCTGGCACGTGGTTCTGGCACATCTGAGAGGTGGTCCCGAGATGCCTGGCATATGTTTGCGGAGTGTCCGCCAAGTGGTTCTGGTGTACCCGGCAGGTGATTTTGGCGTTTCCAGAAGGTGGTCCCGGCCAGTCGATCAGGCAGTTCCGGCGTGCTAGGCAGGTTTCTCAGGCGCGTCAGCTAGCTGGTTCACGTGCGTCCGGCAGGTGGTTGGGTGTGCAAGGCAGGTGGTTCAGGCATGTCCGGCAAGTCGTTCAAGCTTGCTCAGCAGATGATTCCGGCATGTCCAGCAGTTGGTCCCGGCATGCTCGGGAGGTGATTCAGGCATGCCTGGTAGGTGGTTCCGACGTGCTCGGCAGGTGGTTCAGGCGCGTCGGGCAGGTGCTTCCGGTCTGTCCGGGAGGTGGTTCAGGTGCATCCAGCAGGTGGTTGGGCGTGCTCAGGGGGTGGTTGAGACGTGTCCAGCAGGTCTTTCCGGCTTGCTCAGCAGATGTTTCAGGCGTGTCCGGCAAGCGGTTCCTGCGAAAGAGCAGGTGGTTCCAGCGTGCTTTGCAGGAGGTTCCTGCATCTCCGGCAGGTGGTTGCGATCCATCCGGCAGGAGGTTCCGGCGAGTGGAGAAGGTAATTTCTGCGTGCTTGGCAGGTGGTTCAAGCGCATCCGAAAGGTGGTTCCGGTGTGTCCGAGAGGTGGTTCCGGCGTGTCCGGCATGTGGTTTTGGCACGTCTGAGAGGTGGTTCCTGCATGCCCGGAAGGTGATTCTGGTGTGTCTGCGAAGTGGTTCTGGCATACCCGGAAGGTGATTTTGGCGTGTCCTGCCGGTGGTTCCGGTGAGTCGAGCAGCTGTTTCCGGCGTGCCCGTGAGTTGGTTCAGGCAGGTGCAGCAGGTGGTTCTGGTGTGCTCAGCAGGTGTTTCTGGGGTGTCTGGCAGGTGGTTCCAGCATGCTTGGGAGGTGGTTCTGGTCTTCCCGAGAGGTGGTTCTGGCATGTCCGGCACGTGGTTCTGTCACATCTGAGAGGTGGTTGTGGCATGCCCTCATGTGATTCTGGAGTGTCCCCCAAGTGGTTCCAGCATACCTGGCAGGTGGTTTTAGGCATTTCCAACAGGTGGTTGCGGCGAGTCGATCTGGTGGTTCCGGTGTGCTTGGCAGGTGGTTCATGTATGTCCGGCAGGTGGTTCTGGTGTGTCCGGCAGGCGGTTCCAGCATGTTGGCGCGTGGTTCTGGCACGTCTGAGAGGTGGTTCCGGCATGCCCGGCATGTGATTTCAGATTGTCCGTGAAGTGGTTCTGGCATATCTGGCAGGTGATTTTTCCATATGAGTCAGGTGGTTCTGGAGTGTCCTGAAGGTGCTTCTGGCGCATTCTGGACCTGATGCTCGCATCAGTGCTGTGTGGTTCCAGAGTTTCCAGATGATGGTTGCAACATATCCAACACTTGGTTCCAGTGTGTCAGGCAGGTGGGTCACACATGTGCGGCGGGTGGTTCCAGTGTCTGCCACAGATGGTTCTGGTGCATCAGGAAGGTGGTTTCGGCATGTGTGGCAGATGGTTCAGTCTTGTCCGGCAGGTGGATCAGTCATGGGGGGCACCTGGTTCTGGCGTATGCTGCGCCTGTTTCTGGCATATCCAGCAGGTGGCTCTGGTGTGTACTGCAGGTGGTTCCGTTCTGTGTGGCACATGGTTACGGGGTACCATACAGCTGATTTTGCCGTGTCCTGTGGGTTGTCCAGGCATGTCCAACAATTGGTTCTGGTGTGTCTGGCAGGTAGTTTCAGCGAATCAGGCACCTGGTTCCGGCATATGTAACAGGTGGTCCCGGCATGTCTGGTAGGCAATTCCGGCATTTGCAGCCTATGGTTCTGGTGTATGTGGCAGGTGATTTCTACGTGTGCGGCAGGTGGTTCCAGCATGTCCAGCACCTGGTCTTGGAGTGTGCTCCACCTGTTTCCTGTGTATCCGGGGGTGGTTCTCACAAGCCTGGCAGGTGGTACAGGTGTGTCCAGCAGGTGGTTCCAGTGTGTCCGGCACCTGGTTCTGGCCTGTGTGGAGCCTGTTTCTGATGTGTCCGCCACATGGGTCCGGCATGTCCAGCACATAGTTCTGGTGTATTCGGCAGGTGGCTTCAGCATACCAGGCGCCAGATTCCAGTGTATTTGACAGTTGGTTCCATGGTGTCTGGCAGGTGGTTCCTGTGTGTTTGGCATGTGGTTCTGGTACGTCCTGAAGGGGGTTCTGGAGTGTCTGGCAGGTGGCTACTGAGTGTCTGAAACCTGATTCCGTCGTGTGCCATTGGTGCTTTCAGAGTGTCCAGGTGTTGGTTCCGGCGTGTCTGGTAGTTGGTTCCCGCCAGTCCGGTGGGTGATTCCGGCATGGCTGGCATCTTGATCCAGGCTTTTCCTGAAATTGGTTCTGGCGTATCCAGGACCTGGTTTGAGTTTATTGGCAGGTGATTTTGGCGTGTCTGACAGGTTGTTCTGGCGTGTTAGGCTGGTGGTTTTGGCTTGTCTGGCAGGTGTTTGAGGCCTGTCCAGCACCTGTTTCTGGCGTATTTAGCATGTGGTTTCACTGTATCTGGCACCTGGTTCTGGCATATCCACTATCTGGTTCCGAAGTGTCTTCCAGGTGGTTCCTGTGTGTCTGGCATGTGGTTCTGGTACATTCGGAAGATGGTTCCGGCCTGTCCGCTGAGTGCCTGTGTCAAGGCCGGGAGTCACTTGGCATGTCAGAGTGATGGTTCCAGTGTGTCCAGCGGGTGGTTGCAGGTGGTTCTGGCGTGCCTGGTGGGTGCTTCCGGTGTGTCTGGTGGGTCGTTCTGCATGTCTGTGTGGTGGTTCCAGACTGTCCGGCATGTGGTTCCAGCATGGATGTCAAGCTTTTCCGGCATCCAAGTCATGGGGTTCCCACATATCCAGCAAGTGATTTGGGCATGTCTGGCAGGTGGTTGCGGGGAGTCAAGCAGGTGGCTCCGGCGTGTTCAGCAGGTGGTTCAGGAATGTCTAGCCTGTGGTTCTGGTCTGTCCAGCAGGTGGTTCTGGCAAGTCAAGCAGGTGGTTCTGGCTTGTTTGGCAGGTGGTTCAGGCATGTCCAGCAAGTGGTTCAGATCTGTCTGGGAGGTGGTTCTGGCGTGTCCAGCATGTGATTCTGGAGTGTCCATGAAGTGTTCCTGGCATATCCAGCAGGTGATTTTGGCATGTGAGTCAAGTGGTTCTGGCGTGTCCTGCAGGTGGCTACTGTGTGTCCGGAACCTGATTCCATCATGTGGCATTGGTGCTTTCAGAGTGTCCTGTTGTTACTTCTGGCGTGTCTGGCAGTTGGTTCCTGCATGTCCACTGGGTGATTCTGACATGTCCTGCAGGTGCTTCTGGCTCATACTGGACCTTATTCTCCTGTTTCCACAGTGTCCAGATGATGGTTCCAAAGAGTCCGACAGTTGGTTCCAGCATGTCAGGCAGGTGGGTCACACATGTCCTGCCTGAATCATTCGGCTAAGGCACGAATGATTGTCCTTCCACATGTTTAGGAGGAGACAGACTATAGGATTTAAATCAACTGATCTTTTGAAGTTAATAAAGAACTTGCTTTCCACAGTGCTATTACAGCGTACCGGCAACCAATCCTACTGCCCTTGTGCACTGGTGGAGAGAGTGTCAGAAAGCACCTATGTCAGACAGGCCAAGTTTGCTCTCCGCTATGTCTGACGTTGCTCTAGAGATGGAAGGAACAAAACAATGCCTCCATCCCTCAAGGGGAGACGAGCCACAATCCGTCTTTCTTCCAGCTCTTTAGGAATCTGAGAAAGAACTCGCTTTCCAAAGTGCTCTTAAAGCATACTGGGAACATCTCATACAAAGGAAGCTGCAATGCTGTTTCTTTAGAGCCCTTAACTCACCAATTTTGAACTTCTGCTTCTGCCACATTTCCACCTTGCCCACCCGGCTCAGACAAAATGCCTACATCTTGTCCTTAAGCAACAGAGACGAGGCCCAGATGATTGTGCTTCCACATGCTTAGGAGGAGACAGACAATAGGCTTTTTACAAACCGCCATTGTGCACTGGTGGAGAGAGTGTCAGAAAGCACCTCTGTCAGAAAGGCCCCTTTGCCCTCAGCCATGCCCTCCATTGCTCTAGAAGTGGAAGGCACAAGGCACTGGCTCTGGCTCCACCACTCAAGGGGTGACAAGCCACAAACCGTCTTGCTTCCAGCTCTTTAGGAAGCTGAGAAAGATCTCGCTTTCCACAGTGCTCTTACAGTGTCTGGGGAACATCTCATACAAAGGCAGCTGAAGGCCGTTTCTATTCAGCCCTTAACTCGCTGATTTTGAACTTCTGCTTCTGCCACCTTTCCACCTTGCCAACCCATCTCTGACGAAATGCCCACATCGTCCCCTTAAGGAATGGGGATGTGGGCCGGATGGTCGTTCTTCAACATGCTTAGGAAGAGAGAGGCAATAGGCTTTTAACCAACTGACAATCTTCTCTTCTGTAGAAAGTGTCAGAAAGCGCATATGTCAGAAAGGCTCCTTTGCTCTCAGCCATGCCCTACCTTGCTCTAGAGGTTGAAGTCACAAAGCACTGCCTCCATTTCTCTGGGGGAGACAAGCTGCAAACCACCTTACTTCCAGCTCTTTAGGAAGCTGAGAATGAACTCACCTGACTTATACGATGGAATCATGCCCCTTAGACAGCAGAAAACTCTGAGAGACATGCCAAAACCACCAAGTGCACACTGTCTAACCACCAAACAGTCATACCAGAACGACCCACCAGACACACCAGAAGCACCCACAGTACATGCCTGAACCACCTGGAACCACCTGCCAGACACAGTGGAACAATGATTCTGACATGGTAGAACCTTCTCTTGGACATGCTGGCAGCACACAACAGAACCCTGGAAATATCTTCCAAACATAGCAGAACCACCTGCCAGACAACCCGGAACGACCTGACTCACATGCAAAAATCACTGGCCGGCTATGCCAGAACCACTTGGCAGACACTCGGGAATCACAGGGTGGGCATGCCAAAACCAACTCTCACACATGCAAGAACTACATGCTGGACAAGCCGGAACCACAACTGAGAAAGATGGGAACCACCTGCCAGACGTGCTTGCAATACCTGCCAAGCACGCCGAAATGACTGGCTTGACTCGCCGGAAACAAGTGCCTCACACACCAAAATCACCTGCAGGCTACGCCAGAACCAGTTGGCAGACACTCCAGAATCACATGCCGGGTGTGCCAGAACCACCTCTCAGACGTGCCAGAACCCCGTGCCAGACATGCCGGAACCACCTTCCAGAGAGACTGCAAACAGCTGCTGGACATGCCTAAACCACCTGCCGAACATGCAAAATTCGACTGCTCAGTACACAAGAACCACTTTGCGGTCTTTCCTCAATCACATGCTGAGTAGGCCGGAACCACCTCTCAAACGTGCCAGAACCATGTGTCGGACATGCCGGAACCACCTCGTGGACAGACAGGAACCACCTGCCGGACACGCCTGAACCACCTGCTGAGCACGTTGGAAGCACCTGCTTGACTCGCCAGAACCACCTTCTGGACACACCAAAATCACCTGTCGGGTATGCCTGGAACCACCACCCGAGCACTCTGGAACCACCTGCGGGACACGCCTGAAACATCTGCCGAGCAAGCCGCAACCACCTGTCAGACAAGCCTGAACCACCTGTCGAGCACGCCAAAATCACATGCCATGTATGCCAGAATAACTTGACGGACACTCCGGAATCACATGCATGGCATCTCGGAACCACCTCTCAGATGTGCCAGAACCACGTGCCGGACACCCCAGAACCACCTCCCGGAGTGACCGGAACCCGTTGCCGGACTCGCCTGAACCACCTGCTGGGCATGCAGGAACCACCCGCCGGACATGTCTGAAACATCTGTTGGGCACGCCGGAACCACCTCTCAGACGTGCCAGACCAACATGCCGGACATGCCAGAACCACCTCCTGGACAAACCTGTCTACCTGCTGGACGCTTCTGTACCACCTGATGAGCTCCCCGGAACCACCTGCCGGACACGCCTGAACCACCTCCCGAGCACACTGGAACCAGCTGCCTGACGCACCTGAACCACCTGCCGAGCACGGCAAAATCACCTGCCGCGTATGCCACAACCACTTGACGGACACTCTGGAATCACATGCAGGGCATCTTGGAACCACCTCTCAGATGTGCCAGAACCACGTGCCGGACACGCCAGAACCGTCTCCCGGATAGACCGAAACCACATACCAGATGCGCCTGATCCACCTTCCGAGCATGCCGGAACGAATTGCCGGACAGAACAAAATCACCTACCGGGAATGCCGGAAGCACTTGGCAGAGACTCCGAACTCACATGCCAGACACGCCGGAACCACCTGCTCGATTCGCCAGAACCACCTGCCAGATACGCCGGAACCACTTGGCGGACACTCCGGAATCACATGCCCGGATGCCGGAACCAGCTCTCCGAGGTGCCAGAACCAAGTGCCGGAATCTCCGGAACCACCTCACGGACAGAGAGGAACCACCTGCCAGACCACCCTGAACCACAGCCGCGCACGCCAAGAACACCTGCAGTACTCACCGGAACCACCTGGTGGACACGCCAAAATCACCTGCCGGCTCCGCCATAACAACTTGGCTGACACTCTGGAATAACATGCTGAGCATGCAGGAACGACATCACAGATGTACAAGGACCACGTGCCGGGGACGCCGGAACCACCTCCCTGAAAGACAACAACCACCTTCCGGATGCACCTGAACCACATGCCGAGCACGCCAGAACCACCTGCTTGACTCGTCGGAACCACTTGCTGGACACGCGAACATCACCTTCTGGGTACACAAGAAGCATTGGCAGACGCTCCGGAATCACATGACTGGCATGCCAGAACCACCTCTCAGACGTGCCAGAACCACCTCTCAGACGTGCCAGAACCACGGGCAAGACATGCCGGAACCAGGTCCCTGACAGACCGGAACCAGCTACCTGATGCACCGGAACCACCTCGCGGGCACGCTGGAACCAGCTGTTTGACGAGCTGGAGCCACCTGGCGGACCCTCCAAACTCACTGGCCGGGTATGCCAGAACCGCTTGGTCGACACTCCAGAATCACATGCCGGGCATGCTGGAACCACCTCTAAGATGTGCCAGAACCACATGGCAGGCATGCCGGAACCACCTCTCAGACGTGCCAGAACCATGGCCCAAAAACGCCTGAACCACCTCCCGGACTGACCCGAACCACCTGCCAGATGCACCTGAACCACCTCCCGGACAGACCTGAAGCACGTGCCGGATGCGCCTGAACCACCTGCTGAGCACCCCGGAACCACCAGCCAGAAACGTAAAAATCAACTGCCAGGTACGCCAGAACCACTTGGCAGACACTCCGGAATCAAATGCCTGACATGCCGAAGCCATCTCTCAGACGTGCCAGACCCAAGTGCCGGACACACTGGAATCACCTCCCGGAGAGACCGGAACCACTTGCCGGATGTGCCTGAACCACCCGCCGAGCATGCCAGAACCACTTGGCGGACACTCCAGAAACACCTGACGCACACGCCGGAACTTCATCCTGGACGGACCGGAACCAGCTGCCAGACAAGTCTGAACCTCCTGCTGACGAGGCCAGAACCACCTGCCAGAAACACAAAAATCACCTCCCGGGTACGCCACAACCACTTGTCCGACACTTCGGAATCAAATGCCAGGCATGCCGGAACCACCTCTCAGACGTGCCAGAACCATGGCCTGGAAATGCCTGAACCATCTCCCGGACTGACCGGAACCACCTGCCAGATGCGCCTGAACCACCTCCCGATCAGGCTGGAACAACCAGCTCAACTGGCTGGAACCACCGGCCAGACAGGCCAAAATCACCTGCTGAGTACGCCAGAACCATTTGGCAGACACTCTGGAATCACATGCCGGGCATGCTGGAACCACCTCTCACATGTGCCAGAACCACGTGCCAGACACGCCAGAACCACCTCCCGGACAGACCTGAACCACCTGCTGAGCACCTCGGAACCACCAGCTGGACACGTAAAAATCACCTGCCGGGTACGCCAGAACGACTTGGCAGGCACTCCGGAATCAAATGCCTGACATGCCGGAGCCACCTCTCAGACGTGCCAGAACCACGTGCCAGACACGCTGGAACCAGGTCCCTGACAGACCAGAACAAACTACCTGATGCACCGGAACCACCTGCCGAGCACGCTGGAACCAGCTGTTGGACGAGCTGGAACCACCCGGCAGACACTCCAAAATCACTTGTCGGGTACGCCACAACAACTTGGCGGACACTCCAGAATCACATGCTGGGCATGCTGGAACCACCTCTAAGATGTGCCAGAACCACGTGGCGGGCATGCCGGAACCACCTCAGGGACCCACCGGAACCACCTGCCGGGGGCACCTGAACCACCAGCCAAGCACGCCGGAACCACCAGCTCGACTCCTCAGGACCACCTGCTGGACACGCCAAAATCACCTGGTCGGTACGCCACAACCACTTGGCGGACACTCCGGAAATACCTGCCGCACACGCCGGAACTTCCTCCTGGAGAGACCAGAAGCAGCTGCCGGACGTGCCTGAACCTCCTGCCGACCAGGCCAGAGCCACCTGCCAGAAATGCCAAAATCACCTCCTGGGTACGCGAGAACCACATGGCGGACACTTCAGAATGCAATGCCAGGCATGCCGGAACCACCTCTCAGACGTGCCAGATCCATGGCCCAAAAACGCCTGAACCACCTCCCGGACAGTCCTGAACCACCTGCCGGACGCCCCTGAACCACCTGCTGAGCACCCTGGAACCACCAGCCGGACACGGAAAAATCAACTGCCAGGTACGCCAGAACCACTTGGCAGACACTCCGGAATCAAATGTCTGACATGCCGAAGCCATCTCTCAGATGTGCCAGACCCACGTGCCGGACACGCCGGAATCTCCTCCCGGATAGACCGGAACCACTTGCCGGATGTGCCTGAACCACCCGCCGAGCATGCCAGAACCACTTGGCGGACACTCCGGAAACACCTGCTGCACACGCCGGAACCTCCTCCTGGACAGAACGGAACCACCTGCCGGACACGTCTGAACCACCTGCCGAGCACGCCAGAACCACCTGCTCGACTCGTCGGAACCACTTGCCGGACACACCAACATCACCTTCTGGGTACACAAGAAGCACTTGGCAGACACTCCGGAATCACATGACTGGCATACCGGAACCACCTCTCAGATGTGCCAGAACCACGTGCCGGACACGATGGCACCACCTCCCAGAGTGACCGGAACCCGTTGCCGGACTCGCCTGAACCACCTGTTGAGCACGCAGGAACCACCCGCCGGACACGTCTGAAACATCTGCTGGACACGCAAGCACCACCTCCTGGAAAGACTGGAAGCGCCTACCGGATCCGCTTGAACCACCTCCCGAGCACGCGGGAACCACCTTCTCAACTCGCTGGAACCACCTACCGGACACGCCAAAATCACCTGCCGGGTATGCCAGAAGCACTTTGCGGACACTCCGGAATCACATGCCGGGCATGCCGGAACCACCTCTCCGACGTGCCAGAACCACGTGCCAGACATGTTGGGACCAATTCACGGACAGACAGGAACCACCTGCCGGACCACCGTGAACCACTAGCCAAGCATGCCAAAACCAACTGCACGACTCGCTGGAACCACCTGCCAGACACACCAAAATAACCTGCTGGCTCCACCATAACCACTTGGCGCACACTCCTGAATCACCTGTCAGGCCTGCCGGAACCACCTCTCAGATGTGCCAGACCAGCGTGCCAGACAGGCTGGAGCCACCTCCTGGACGGCCCGGATCTACCTGCCTGAAGTGCCTGAACCACCTGCCAAGTATTCCAGAACCACTTTTTGTCTCCATGGAATCACCTGCCGGACATACCAAAATCACCGGCCGAGTACATCAGAACCACTTGTCTGACTCTCCAGAATCACATGCCGGGCATGCCGGAACCACTTCTCAGACATGCCAGAACCATGTGCCGGACACGGTGGAACCATCTCCTGGACAGACTGCAACCACATGCTGGACGTGCCTGAACCACCTGCCGAGCACGCCAAAACCACCTCTCAGACGTGCCAGACCCATGAGCTGGACACGCCAGAAACTCCTCCCGGACAGACCGCATACACATCCGGACACGTCTGAAAAACCTGCCAAGCACGCCTGAATCACCTGCTCGACTTGCAGGAACCACTTGCCAGATATGCCGAAATCACCTGCCGGCTACACCAACACCACTTGGCAGACATGCTGGAAACACATGCTGGGCATGCTGGAACCATTTATCAGAATTGCCACAACCATGTGCTGGACACCCCAGAACCACCTCCCGGACAGACCGCAACCACATCCGGACGGTCCTGAACCACCTGCAGAGCATGCCGGAACCACCTGCTCAACTCGCCGGCATCGCCTGCTGGACACGCCAAAATAGCTGCCGGCTATGCCAGAATCACTTGGCGGACACCTGAAGTCACATGCTGGGCATGCCGGAACCAGGTCTCAAACGTGCCAGAACCATGTGCGGACACCCCGGAACCACCTCCCGGACAGACAGCAACCACCTCCCAGACACGCGAGAAACACATGCCAACCACGCCGGAAACACCTGTTCGACTCGCCAGAACCACCTGATGGACACGCCAAAATCACCTGCCGGTACGCCTGAACCACTTGGTGGACACTCCAGAATCACATGCCAGACACGCCGGAACCTCCTCCCGGCCAGACCGGAACCACCTGCCAGACTCGCCTGAACCACCTCCCGAGCACGCAGGAACCACCTGACGAACACATCTGAAACATCTGTTGGAAACGCCTGAACCACCTCCCGGACAGACCAGAACCACCTGCCGGACACGCCTGAACCACCTGCCGAGCATGCCAGAAGCACCTGCTCGACTCGCCAGAACCACCTTCTGGACAGGCCAAAATCACCTGCCAAGTGTGCCCGTAACCACCACCTGAGCACTCCGGAACCACCTGCGTGACACGCTTGAAACATCTGCCAAGCTAGCCACAACCACCTGTCAGACAAGCCTGAACCACCTGTTGAGCACACCAAAATCACATGCCGCGTACGCCAGAATCACTTGACGGTCACTCTGGAATCACATGCAGGGCATCTCGGAACCACCTATCAGATGTGCCAGAACCACGTGCAGGACACGCCGGCACCACCTCCCAGAGTGACCAAAACCGGTTGCCGGACTCGCCTGAACCACCTGCTGAGCACGCAGGAACCACCCGCCAGACACGTCTGAAACATCTGCTGGGCACGCCGGAACCACGTCCTGGAAAGACCAGAACCGCCTACCGGACCCGCCTGAACCACCTCCCGAGCACGCAGGAACCACCTGCTCAACTAGCCGGAACCACCTGCCGGATACGCCGGAACCTCTTGGCAGAGACTCCGGAATCACATGCCCGGCATGCCGGAACCACCTCTCCAACATGCCAGAACCAAGTGCCGGAATGTCCAGAGCCACCTCACGGACAGACAGGAACCACCTGCCGGACCACCCTGAACCACTAGCCGAGCACGCCGAAAACACCTGCACTACTCACCGGAACCACCTGCCGGACACGCAAGAATCACCAGCCAGCTCTGCCATAACAACTTGGCGGACACTCTGGAATAACATGCTGAGCATGCCGGAACGACATCACAGACGTACCAGAACCATGTGCCGGGGACGCTGGAACCACCTCCCTGAAAGACAGCAACCACCTTCCGGACGCGCCTGAACCACCTGCCCAGCAGGCCAGAAGCACTTGCTCAACTCGCCGGAACCACCTGCCGGAGACGTGGAAATCACCTGCCGGGTACGCCAGAACCACATGGAGCACACTCCGGAATCACATGCTGGGCATGTCGCAACCACCTCTCAGACGTGCCAGAACCACGTGCCGGACACGCTGGGACCACCTCCCGGACAGACCCCAACCACCTCACGGACACACTGGAACCACCTGCCCAGCATGCCAGACCACCTGCTTGACCCGCCGTAACCACCTTCCGGACACGCCAAAATTACCTGCTGGGTACGCCAGAAGCACTTGGCGGACACTGGGGTATCACATGTCGCACACATCAGAACTTCCTCCTGGACAGAACAGAACCATGTGCCAGACACGTCTGAACCACCTGCTGAGCACGCCAGAACCACCTGCTCGACTCTTCGGAACCACTTGCCGGACACGCCAACATCACCTTCTGGGTACACAAGAATCACTTAGCAGACATTCCGGAATCACAAGACTGGCATTTCGGAACCACCTCTCAGACGTGCCAGAACCACGTGCAAGACATGCCGGAACCAGGTCCCTGAAAGACCGGAACCAACGACCTGACGCACTGGAACCACCTGCCAGGCACGCTGGAACCAGCTGTTTGACGAGCTGGAACCACCTGGTGGACACCCCAAAAATCACTTGCCGGTTATGCCAGAACCACTTGGCGGACACTCCAGAATCACATGCCGGACATGCTGGAACCACCTCTAAGATGTGCCAGAACCACGTGGCGGGCATGCCGGAACCACCTCGGGGACCCAAAGGAACCACCTGCCGGGGGCAACTGAACCACATGCCGAGCACGCCGGAACCACCTGCTCGACTCCTAAGGACCACCTGCTGGACACGCCAAAAACACCTGGCGGGTACGCCACAACCACTTGGCGGACACTCCAGAAATACCTGCCGCACACGCCGGAGCTTCCTCCTGGACGGACCGGAACCAGCTGCCAGATGTGCCTGAAGCTCCTGTCGCCCGGTCCAGAAAAACCTGCCAGAACGCCTAAATCACCTCCCGGGTACACCAGAAACACTTGGCGGGCACTTCGGAATCAAATGCCAGGCATGCCGGAACCACCTCTCAGACGTGCCAGAACCATGGCCCCAAAAACGCCTGAACCACCTCCCGGACTGACCGGAACCACCTGACAGACACGCCTGAACCACCTCCCGGACAGACCTCAACCACCTGCCGGATGCGCCTGAACCACCTGCTGAGCACCCCGGAACCACCAGCCAGAAACGTAAAAATCAACTGCCAGGTACGCCAGAACCACTTGGCAGACACTCCGGAATCAAATGCCTAACATGCCGAAGCCATCACTCAGACGTGGCAGACCCACATGCTGGACACGCCGGAATCACCTCCCGGATAGACCGGAACCACTTGCCGGATGCACCTGAACCACCCGCCAAGCATGCCAGAACCACTTGTCTGACACTCCTGAAATACCTGCCGCACATGCCAGACCTCCTCCTGGACAGAACGGAACCACCTGCCGGACACCTCTGAACCACCTGCCGAGCACACCAGAACCACCTGATCGACTCGTCGGAACCACTGGCCGGACACGCCAACATCACCTTCTGGGTACACAAGAAGCACTTGGCAGACACTCCAGAATCACATGACTGGCATGCCAGAATCACCTGTCAGATGTGCCAGAACCACATGCCAGACACACCGGAACCAGGTCCCTGACAGACTGGACCAACTACCTGACGCACCGGAACCACCTGCCGAGCACACTGGAACCAGCTGTTTGACGAGCTGGAACCACCTGGCGGACACACCAAAATCACTTGCCGGGTACGCCAGAACCACTTGGCGGACACTCCAGAATCACACACTGGGCATGCTGGAACCACCTCTAAGATGTGCCAGAACCACGTGGCGGGCATGCCACAACCACCTTGGGGACCCACCGGAACCACCGGCTCAGGGCACCTGAACCACTTGTCGAGCATGCCACAACCGCCTGCTGGACAACCCTGAACCACTAGCCGATCATGCTGAAAACACCTGCACTACTACGCCACAACCACTTGGCAGACACTCCGGAAACACCTGACGCACACGCTGGAACTTCCTCCTGGACGGACCGGAACCAGCTGCCGGACGTGTCTGAACCTCCTGCTGACCAGGCCAGAACCACCTGCCAGAAACGCAAAAATCATCTCCCAGGTATGCCAGAACCACTTGGCGGACACTTCGGAATCAAATTTCAGGCATGCCGGAACCATCTCTCAGACGTGCCAGAATCATGGCCCCAAAACGCCTGAACCACCTCCCGGACTGACCCGAACCACCTGACAGACACGCCTGAACCACCTCTCGGACAGACCTGAACCACCTGCCAGATGCGCCTGAACCACCTGCTGAGCACCCCGGAACCACCAGCCGGACACGTAAAAATCAACTGCCAGGTACGCCAGAACCACTTGGCAGACACTCCGGAATCAAATGCCTGACATGCCGAAGCCATCTCTCAGACGTGCCAGACCCAAGTGCCGGACACACTGGAATCACCACCCGGATAGACTGGAACCACTGGCCGGATGCGCCTGAACCACCCGCCAAGCATGCCGGAACCACTTGGCAGACACTCCGGAAATACCTGCCGTATGTGCCAGAGCCTCCTCCTGGACAGAACGGAACAACCTGCCGGACCCGTCTGAACCACCTGCCGAGCACGCCAGAACCACCTGCTCAACTCGTTGGAAGCACTTGCCGTACACGCCAACATCACCTTCTGGGTACACAAGAAGCACTTGGCAGACACTCCGGAATCACATGACTGGCATGCCAGAACCACCTCTCAGATGTGCCAGAACCACGTGCCAGACACGCCGGAACCAGGGCCCTGACAGACCGGAACCAACTACCTGACGCACCGGAACCACTTGCCGAGCACGCTGGAACCAGCTGTTTGACAAGCTGGAACCACCTGGCGGACACACCAGAATCACTTGCCGGGTATGCCAGAACCACTTGGCGGACACTCCAGAATCACACCCTGCGCATGCTGGAACCACCTCTAAGATGTGCCAGAACCACGTGGCAGGCATGCCACAACCACCATGGGGACCTACCGGAACCACCTGCTGGGGGCACCTGAACCGCCTGTCGAGCATGCCTGAACAACCTGCTGGACCACCTTGAACCACTAGCCAAGCACGCTGAAAACACCTGCACTACTCGCCGGAACCACCTGCCGGACACGCCAGAATCCCCTGCCGGCTCTGCCATAACAACTTGGCAGACACTCTGGAATAACATGCTGAGCATGCCGGAACGACATCACAGATGCACCAGAAACACGTGCCAGGGACACCGGAACCACCTCCCTGAAAGACAGCAACCACCTTAAAGACGTGCCTGAACCACCTGCCAAGCACGCCAGAACCACTTGCTCAACTCGCCGGAACCACCTGCTGGAGACGTGGAAATCATCTGCCGGGTACGCCAGAACCACTTCGCGGACACTCCAGAATCACATGCCAGACACGCCGGAACCTCCTCCCGGCCAGACTGGAACCACCTGCCAGACTCGCCTGAACCACCTCCCGAGCACGCAGGAACCACCTGACGAAGACGTCTGCAACATCTGTCAGAAACGCCGGAACCACCTTGTGGACAGACCAGAACCACCTACCGGACATGCCTGAACCACCTGCCTTGCACGCCAGAAGCCCCTGCACGACTCGCCAGAACCAACTTCTGGGCGGGCCAAAATCACCTGCCGGGTATGCCCAGAACCACCACCCGAGCACTCCGGAACCACCTGCGGGACACGCCTGAAACATCTGTCGAGCTAGCCACAACCACCTGCCAGACAAGCCTGAACCACCGGTCGTGCATGCCAAAATCACATGCCGTGTACGCCAGAATCACTTGACGGACACTCCGGAATCACATGCAGGGCATCTCGGAACCACCTCTCAGATGTGCCAGAACCACATGCCAGACACGCCAGCACCACCTCCCGGAGTGACCGGAACCCATTGCGGGACTCGCCTGAACCACCTGTTGAGCACGCAGGAGCCACCCGCCGGACACGTCTTAAACATCTGCTGGACATGCAAGAACCACCTCCCGGAAAGACTGGAAGTGCCTACCGGACACGCCTGAACCACCTCCCGAGCACGCAGGAACCACCTTCTCAACTCGCTGGAACCACCTACCAGACACGCCAAAATCACCTGCTGGGTATGCCAGAAGCAGTTTTCGGGCACTCTGGAATCACATGCCGGACACGCAAGAGCCACCTCACGGACAGACCTGAACCACCTGCCGGACCCTTCTGTACCACTTGCCAGACATGCCTTAACCACCTCCTGAGCACGCTGGAACCAGCTGCCTGACGCGCCTGAACCACCTGCCGAGCACGCCAAAATCACCTGCCACGTACGCCACAACTTCTTGACGGACACTCGAGAATCACATGCAGGGCATCTCGGAACCACCTCTCAGATGTGCCAGAAACTCGTGCCGGACACGCCAGAACCCTCTCCCAGAGAGACCGAAACCGCATACCAGATGCGCCTGAACCACCTTCCATGGATGCCGGAACAAACTGCCAGACACAACAAAATCACCTACCGGGAATGCCGGAAACACTTGGCAGTGACTCCGAAATCACAGGCCGGACACACCGGAACCACCTGCTCGACTCGCTGGAACCACCTGCCGGATACGCTGGAACCAATTGGCGGAGACTCCGGAATCACATGCCCGGCATGCCGGAACCACCTCTCCAACGTGCCAGAACCAAGTGCTGGAATGTCCAGAACCACCACACGGACAGACAGGAACCACCTGCCGGACCACCCTGAACCACTAGCTGAGCACACCGAAAACACCTGCACTACTTGCCGGAACCACCTGCCGGACATGCCAGAATCACCTGCCGGCTCTGCCATAACAACTTGGTGGACCCTCTGGAATAACATGCTGAGCATGCCGGAACGACATCACAGACGTACCAGAACCACATGCCGGGGACGCCGGAACCACCTCCCTGAAAGACAGCAACCACCTTCCAGACGCGTCTGAACCACCTGCGGAGCAGGCCAGAACCACTTGCTCAACTCGCCGGAACCACCTGCCGGAGACGTGGAAATCACCTGCCGGTACGCCAGAACCACATGGCGCACACTCCGGAATCACATGCTGGGCATGTCGAAACCACCTCTCAGACATGCCAGAACAACGTGCCAGACACGCCGGGACCACCTCCCGGACAGACCCCAACCACCTCACGGACACACTGGAACCACCTGCCGAGCATGCCAGACCACCTGCTTGACTCACCGTAACCACCTTCCGGACATGCCAAAATTACCTGCTGGGTACGCCAGGAACACTTGGCGGACACTCCGGTCTCACATGTCACACACACCAGAACTTCCTCCTGGACAGAACGGCACCACCTGCCAGACACGTCTGAACCACCTGCTGAGCACGCCAGAAACACCTGCTCGACTCGTCGGAACCACTTGCCGGACATGCCAACATCACCTTCTGTGTACACAAGAAGCCCTTGGCAGACACTCCAGAATCACATGACTGGCATTTTGGAACCACCTCTCAGACATGCCAGAACCACGTGCAAGACATGCCGGAACCAGGTCCCTGACAGACCGGAACCAACTACCTCACGCACCGGAACCACCTGCCGGGCACGCTGGAAGCAGCTGTTTGACGAGCTGGAGCCACCTGGCGGACCCTCCAAACTCACTGGCCGGGTATGCCAGAACCGCTTGGTCGACACTCCAGAATCACATGCCGGGCATGCTGGAACCACCTCTAAGATGTGCCAGAACCACATGGCAGGCATGCCGGAACCACCTCTCAGACGTGCCAGAACCATGGCCCAAAAACGCCTGAACCACCTCCCGGACTGACCCGAACCACCTGCCAGATGCACCTGAACCACCTCCCGGACAGACCTGAAGCACGTGCCGGATGCGCCTGAACCACCTGCTGAGCACCCCGGAACCACCAGCCAGAAACGTAAAAATCAACTGCCAGGTACGCCAGAACCACTTGGCAGACACTCCGGAATCAAATGCCTGACATGCCGAAGCCATCTCTCAGACGTGCCAGACCCAAGTGCCGGACACACTGGAATCACCTCCCGGAGAGACCGGAACCACTTGCCGGATGTGCCTGAACCACCCGCCGAGCATGCCAGAACCACTTGGCGGACACTCCAGAAACACCTGACGCACACGCCGGAACTTCATCCTGGACGGACCGGAACCAGCTGCCAGACAAGTCTGAACCTCCTGCTGACGAGGCCAGAACCACCTGCCAGAAACACAAAAATCACCTCCCGGGTACGCCACAACCACTTGTCCGACACTTCGGAATCAAATGCCAGGCATGCCGGAACCACCTCTCAGACGTGCCAGAACCATGGCCTGGAAATGCCTGAACCATCTCCCGGACTGACCGGAACCACCTGCCAGATGCGCCTGAACCACCTCCCGATCAGGCTGGAACAACCAGCTCAACTGGCTGGAACCACCGGCCAGACAGGCCAAAATCACCTGCTGAGTACGCCAGAACCATTTGGCAGACACTCTGGAATCACATGCCGGGCATGCTGGAACCACCTCTCACATGTGCCAGAACCACGTGCCAGACACGCCAGAACCACCTCCCGGACAGACCTGAACCACCTGCTGAGCACCTCGGAACCACCAGCTGGACACGTAAAAATCACCTGCCGGGTACGCCAGAACGACTTGGCAGGCACTCCGGAATCAAATGCCTGACATGCCGGAGCCACCTCTCAGACGTGCCAGAACCACGTGCCAGACACGCTGGAACCAGGTCCCTGACAGACCAGAACAAACTACCTGATGCACCGGAACCACCTGCCGAGCACGCTGGAACCAGCTGTTGGACGAGCTGGAACCACCCGGCAGACACTCCAAAATCACTTGTCGGGTACGCCACAACAACTTGGCGGACACTCCAGAATCACATGCTGGGCATGCTGGAACCACCTCTAAGATGTGCCAGAACCACGTGGCGGGCATGCCGGAACCACCTCAGGGACCCACCGGAACCACCTGCCGGGGGCACCTGAACCACCAGCCAAGCACGCCGGAACCACCAGCTCGACTCCTCAGGACCACCTGCTGGACACGCCAAAATCACCTGGTCGGTACGCCACAACCACTTGGCGGACACTCCGGAAATACCTGCCGCACACGCCGGAACTTCCTCCTGGAGAGACCAGAAGCAGCTGCCGGACGTGCCTGAACCTCCTGCCGACCAGGCCAGAGCCACCTGCCAGAAATGCCAAAATCACCTCCTGGGTACGCGAGAACCACATGGCGGACACTTCAGAATGCAATGCCAGGCATGCCGGAACCACCTCTCAGACGTGCCAGATCCATGGCCCAAAAACGCCTGAACCACCTCCCGGACAGTCCTGAACCACCTGCCGGACGCCCCTGAACCACCTGCTGAGCACCCTGGAACCACCAGCCGGACACGGAAAAATCAACTGCCAGGTACGCCAGAACCACTTGGCAGACACTCCGGAATCAAATGTCTGACATGCCGAAGCCATCTCTCAGATGTGCCAGACCCACGTGCCGGACACGCCGGAATCTCCTCCCGGATAGACCGGAACCACTTGCCGGATGTGCCTGAACCACCCGCCGAGCATGCCAGAACCACTTGGCGGACACTCCGGAAACACCTGCTGCACACGCCGGAACCTCCTCCTGGACAGAACGGAACCACCTGCCGGACACGTCTGAACCACCTGCCGAGCACGCCAGAACCACCTGCTCGACTCGTCGGAACCACTTGCCGGACACACCAACATCACCTTCTGGGTACACAAGAAGCACTTGGCAGACACTCCGGAATCACATGACTGGCATACCGGAACCACCTCTCAGATGTGCCAGAACCACGTGCCGGACACGATGGCACCACCTCCCAGAGTGACCGGAACCCGTTGCCGGACTCGCCTGAACCACCTGTTGAGCACGCAGGAACCACCCGCCGGACACGTCTGAAACATCTGCTGGACACGCAAGCACCACCTCCTGGAAAGACTGGAAGCGCCTACCGGATCCGCTTGAACCACCTCCCGAGCACGCGGGAACCACCTTCTCAACTCGCTGGAACCACCTACCGGACACGCCAAAATCACCTGCCGGGTATGCCAGAAGCACTTTGCGGACACTCCGGAATCACATGCCGGGCATGCCGGAACCACCTCTCCGACGTGCCAGAACCACGTGCCAGACATGTTGGGACCAATTCACGGACAGACAGGAACCACCTGCCGGACCACCGTGAACCACTAGCCAAGCATGCCAAAACCAACTGCACGACTCGCTGGAACCACCTGCCAGACACACCAAAATAACCTGCTGGCTCCACCATAACCACTTGGCGCACACTCCTGAATCACCTGTCAGGCCTGCCGGAACCACCTCTCAGATGTGCCAGACCAGCGTGCCAGACAGGCTGGAGCCACCTCCTGGACGGCCCGGATCTACCTGCCTGAAGTGCCTGAACCACCTGCCAAGTATTCCAGAACCACTTTTTGTCTCCATGGAATCACCTGCCGGACATACCAAAATCACCGGCCGAGTACATCAGAACCACTTGTCTGACTCTCCAGAATCACATGCCGGGCATGCCGGAACCACTTCTCAGACATGCCAGAACCACGTGCCGGACACGGTGGAACCATCTCCTGGACAGACTGCAACCACATGCTGGACGTGCCTGAACCACCTGCCGAGCACGCCAAAACCACCTCTCAGACGTGCCAGACCCATGAGCTGGACACGCCAGAAACTCCTCCCGGACAGACCGCATACACATCCGGACACGTCTGAAAAACCTGCCAAGCACGCCTGAATCACCTGCTCGACTTGCAGGAACCACTTGCCAGATATGCCGAAATCACCTGCCGGCTACACCAACACCACTTGGCAGACATGCTGGAAACACATGCTGGGCATGCTGGAACCATTTATCAGAATTGCCACAACCATGTGCTGGACACCCCAGAACCACCTCCCGGACAGACCGCAACCACATCCGGACGGTCCTGAACCACCTGCAGAGCATGCCGGAACCACCTGCTCAACTCGCCGGCATCGCCTGCTGGACACGCCAAAATAGCTGCCGGCTATGCCAGAATCACTTGGCGGACACCTGAAGTCACATGCTGGGCATGCCGGAACCAGGTCTCAAACGTGCCAGAACCATGTGCGGACACCCCGGAACCACCTCCCGGACAGACAGCAACCACCTCCCAGACACGCGAGAAACACATGCCAACCACGCCGGAAACACCTGTTCGACTCGCCAGAACCACCTGATGGACACGCCAAAATCACCTGCCGGTACGCCTGAACCACTTGGTGGACACTCCAGAATCACATGCCAGACACGCCGGAACCTCCTCCCGGCCAGACCGGAACCACCTGCCAGACTCGCCTGAACCACCTCCCGAGCACGCAGGAACCACCTGACGAACACATCTGAAACATCTGTTGGAAACGCCTGAACCACCTCCCGGACAGACCAGAACCACCTGCCGGACACGCCTGAACCACCTGCCGAGCATGCCAGAAGCACCTGCTCGACTCGCCAGAACCACCTTCTGGACAGGCCAAAATCACCTGCCAAGTGTGCCCGTAACCACCACCTGAGCACTCCGGAACCACCTGCGTGACACGCTTGAAACATCTGCCAAGCTAGCCACAACCACCTGTCAGACAAGCCTGAACCACCTGTTGAGCACACCAAAATCACATGCCGCGTACGCCAGAATCACTTGACGGTCACTCTGGAATCACATGCAGGGCATCTCGGAACCACCTATCAGATGTGCCAGAACCACGTGCAGGACACGCCGGCACCACCTCCCAGAGTGACCAAAACCGGTTGCCGGACTCGCCTGAACCACCTGCTGAGCACGCAGGAACCACCCGCCAGACACGTCTGAAACATCTGCTGGGCACGCCGGAACCACGTCCTGGAAAGACCAGAACCGCCTACCGGACCCGCCTGAACCACCTCCCGAGCACGCAGGAACCACCTGCTCAACTAGCCGGAACCACCTGCCGGATACGCCGGAACCTCTTGGCAGAGACTCCGGAATCACATGCCCGGCATGCCGGAACCACCTCTCCAACATGCCAGAACCAAGTGCCGGAATGTCCAGAGCCACCTCACGGACAGACAGGAACCACCTGCCGGACCACCCTGAACCACTAGCCGAGCACGCCGAAAACACCTGCACTACTCACCGGAACCACCTGCCGGACACGCAAGAATCACCAGCCAGCTCTGCCATAACAACTTGGCGGACACTCTGGAATAACATGCTGAGCATGCCGGAACGACATCACAGACGTACCAGAACCATGTGCCGGGGACGCTGGAACCACCTCCCTGAAAGACAGCAACCACCTTCCGGACGCGCCTGAACCACCTGCCCAGCAGGCCAGAAGCACTTGCTCAACTCGCCGGAACCACCTGCCGGAGACGTGGAAATCACCTGCCGGGTACGCCAGAACCACATGGAGCACACTCCGGAATCACATGCTGGGCATGTCGCAACCACCTCTCAGACGTGCCAGAACCACGTGCCGGACACGCTGGGACCACCTCCCGGACAGACCCCAACCACCTCACGGACACACTGGAACCACCTGCCCAGCATGCCAGACCACCTGCTTGACCCGCCGTAACCACCTTCCGGACACGCCAAAATTACCTGCTGGGTACGCCAGAAGCACTTGGCGGACACTGGGGTATCACATGTCGCACACATCAGAACTTCCTCCTGGACAGAACAGAACCATGTGCCAGACACGTCTGAACCACCTGCTGAGCACGCCAGAACCACCTGCTCGACTCTTCGGAACCACTTGCCGGACACGCCAACATCACCTTCTGGGTACACAAGAATCACTTAGCAGACATTCCGGAATCACAAGACTGGCATTTCGGAACCACCTCTCAGACGTGCCAGAACCACGTGCAAGACATGCCGGAACCAGGTCCCTGAAAGACCGGAACCAACGACCTGACGCACTGGAACCACCTGCCAGGCACGCTGGAACCAGCTGTTTGACGAGCTGGAACCACCTGGTGGACACCCCAAAAATCACTTGCCGGTTATGCCAGAACCACTTGGCGGACACTCCAGAATCACATGCCGGACATGCTGGAACCACCTCTAAGATGTGCCAGAACCACGTGGCGGGCATGCCGGAACCACCTCGGGGACCCAAAGGAACCACCTGCCGGGGGCAACTGAACCACATGCCGAGCACGCCGGAACCACCTGCTCGACTCCTAAGGACCACCTGCTGGACACGCCAAAAACACCTGGCGGGTACGCCACAACCACTTGGCGGACACTCCAGAAATACCTGCCGCACACGCCGGAGCTTCCTCCTGGACGGACCGGAACCAGCTGCCAGATGTGCCTGAAGCTCCTGTCGCCCGGTCCAGAAAAACCTGCCAGAACGCCTAAATCACCTCCCGGGTACACCAGAAACACTTGGCGGGCACTTCGGAATCAAATGCCAGGCATGCCGGAACCACCTCTCAGACGTGCCAGAACCATGGCCCCAAAAACGCCTGAACCACCTCCCGGACTGACCGGAACCACCTGACAGACACGCCTGAACCACCTCCCGGACAGACCTCAACCACCTGCCGGATGCGCCTGAACCACCTGCTGAGCACCCCGGAACCACCAGCCAGAAACGTAAAAATCAACTGCCAGGTACGCCAGAACCACTTGGCAGACACTCCGGAATCAAATGCCTAACATGCCGAAGCCATCACTCAGACGTGGCAGACCCACATGCTGGACACGCCGGAATCACCTCCCGGATAGACCGGAACCACTTGCCGGATGCACCTGAACCACCCGCCAAGCATGCCAGAACCACTTGTCTGACACTCCTGAAATACCTGCCGCACATGCCAGACCTCCTCCTGGACAGAACGGAACCACCTGCCGGACACCTCTGAACCACCTGCCGAGCACACCAGAACCACCTGATCGACTCGTCGGAACCACTGGCCGGACACGCCAACATCACCTTCTGGGTACACAAGAAGCACTTGGCAGACACTCCAGAATCACATGACTGGCATGCCAGAATCACCTGTCAGATGTGCCAGAACCACATGCCAGACACACCGGAACCAGGTCCCTGACAGACTGGACCAACTACCTGACGCACCGGAACCACCTGCCGAGCACACTGGAACCAGCTGTTTGACGAGCTGGAACCACCTGGCGGACACACCAAAATCACTTGCCGGGTACGCCAGAACCACTTGGCGGACACTCCAGAATCACACACTGGGCATGCTGGAACCACCTCTAAGATGTGCCAGAACCACGTGGCGGGCATGCCACAACCACCTTGGGGACCCACCGGAACCACCGGCTCAGGGCACCTGAACCACTTGTCGAGCATGCCACAACCGCCTGCTGGACAACCCTGAACCACTAGCCGATCATGCTGAAAACACCTGCACTACTACGCCACAACCACTTGGCAGACACTCCGGAAACACCTGACGCACACGCTGGAACTTCCTCCTGGACGGACCGGAACCAGCTGCCGGACGTGTCTGAACCTCCTGCTGACCAGGCCAGAACCACCTGCCAGAAACGCAAAAATCATCTCCCAGGTATGCCAGAACCACTTGGCGGACACTTCGGAATCAAATTTCAGGCATGCCGGAACCATCTCTCAGACGTGCCAGAATCATGGCCCCAAAACGCCTGAACCACCTCCCGGACTGACCCGAACCACCTGACAGACACGCCTGAACCACCTCTCGGACAGACCTGAACCACCTGCCAGATGCGCCTGAACCACCTGCTGAGCACCCCGGAACCACCAGCCGGACACGTAAAAATCAACTGCCAGGTACGCCAGAACCACTTGGCAGACACTCCGGAATCAAATGCCTGACATGCCGAAGCCATCTCTCAGACGTGCCAGACCCAAGTGCCGGACACACTGGAATCACCACCCGGATAGACTGGAACCACTGGCCGGATGCGCCTGAACCACCCGCCAAGCATGCCGGAACCACTTGGCAGACACTCCGGAAATACCTGCCGTATGTGCCAGAGCCTCCTCCTGGACAGAACGGAACAACCTGCCGGACCCGTCTGAACCACCTGCCGAGCACGCCAGAACCACCTGCTCAACTCGTTGGAAGCACTTGCCGTACACGCCAACATCACCTTCTGGGTACACAAGAAGCACTTGGCAGACACTCCGGAATCACATGACTGGCATGCCAGAACCACCTCTCAGATGTGCCAGAACCACGTGCCAGACACGCCGGAACCAGGGCCCTGACAGACCGGAACCAACTACCTGACGCACCGGAACCACTTGCCGAGCACGCTGGAACCAGCTGTTTGACAAGCTGGAACCACCTGGCGGACACACCAGAATCACTTGCCGGGTATGCCAGAACCACTTGGCGGACACTCCAGAATCACACCCTGCGCATGCTGGAACCACCTCTAAGATGTGCCAGAACCACGTGGCAGGCATGCCACAACCACCATGGGGACCTACCGGAACCACCTGCTGGGGGCACCTGAACCGCCTGTCGAGCATGCCTGAACAACCTGCTGGACCACCTTGAACCACTAGCCAAGCACGCTGAAAACACCTGCACTACTCGCCGGAACCACCTGCCGGACACGCCAGAATCCCCTGCCGGCTCTGCCATAACAACTTGGCAGACACTCTGGAATAACATGCTGAGCATGCCGGAACGACATCACAGATGCACCAGAAACACGTGCCAGGGACACCGGAACCACCTCCCTGAAAGACAGCAACCACCTTAAAGACGTGCCTGAACCACCTGCCAAGCACGCCAGAACCACTTGCTCAACTCGCCGGAACCACCTGCTGGAGACGTGGAAATCATCTGCCGGGTACGCCAGAACCACTTCGCGGACACTCCAGAATCACATGCCAGACACGCCGGAACCTCCTCCCGGCCAGACTGGAACCACCTGCCAGACTCGCCTGAACCACCTCCCGAGCACGCAGGAACCACCTGACGAAGACGTCTGCAACATCTGTCAGAAACGCCGGAACCACCTTGTGGACAGACCAGAACCACCTACCGGACATGCCTGAACCACCTGCCTTGCACGCCAGAAGCCCCTGCACGACTCGCCAGAACCAACTTCTGGGCGGGCCAAAATCACCTGCCGGGTATGCCCAGAACCACCACCCGAGCACTCCGGAACCACCTGCGGGACACGCCTGAAACATCTGTCGAGCTAGCCACAACCACCTGCCAGACAAGCCTGAACCACCGGTCGTGCATGCCAAAATCACATGCCGTGTACGCCAGAATCACTTGACGGACACTCCGGAATCACATGCAGGGCATCTCGGAACCACCTCTCAGATGTGCCAGAACCACATGCCAGACACGCCAGCACCACCTCCCGGAGTGACCGGAACCCATTGCGGGACTCGCCTGAACCACCTGTTGAGCACGCAGGAGCCACCCGCCGGACACGTCTTAAACATCTGCTGGACATGCAAGAACCACCTCCCGGAAAGACTGGAAGTGCCTACCGGACACGCCTGAACCACCTCCCGAGCACGCAGGAACCACCTTCTCAACTCGCTGGAACCACCTACCAGACACGCCAAAATCACCTGCTGGGTATGCCAGAAGCAGTTTTCGGGCACTCTGGAATCACATGCCGGACACGCAAGAGCCACCTCACGGACAGACCTGAACCACCTGCCGGACCCTTCTGTACCACTTGCCAGACATGCCTTAACCACCTCCTGAGCACGCTGGAACCAGCTGCCTGACGCGCCTGAACCACCTGCCGAGCACGCCAAAATCACCTGCCACGTACGCCACAACTTCTTGACGGACACTCGAGAATCACATGCAGGGCATCTCGGAACCACCTCTCAGATGTGCCAGAAACTCGTGCCGGACACGCCAGAACCCTCTCCCAGAGAGACCGAAACCGCATACCAGATGCGCCTGAACCACCTTCCATGGATGCCGGAACAAACTGCCAGACACAACAAAATCACCTACCGGGAATGCCGGAAACACTTGGCAGTGACTCCGAAATCACAGGCCGGACACACCGGAACCACCTGCTCGACTCGCTGGAACCACCTGCCGGATACGCTGGAACCAATTGGCGGAGACTCCGGAATCACATGCCCGGCATGCCGGAACCACCTCTCCAACGTGCCAGAACCAAGTGCTGGAATGTCCAGAACCACCACACGGACAGACAGGAACCACCTGCCGGACCACCCTGAACCACTAGCTGAGCACACCGAAAACACCTGCACTACTTGCCGGAACCACCTGCCGGACATGCCAGAATCACCTGCCGGCTCTGCCATAACAACTTGGTGGACCCTCTGGAATAACATGCTGAGCATGCCGGAACGACATCACAGACGTACCAGAACCACATGCCGGGGACGCCGGAACCACCTCCCTGAAAGACAGCAACCACCTTCCAGACGCGTCTGAACCACCTGCGGAGCAGGCCAGAACCACTTGCTCAACTCGCCGGAACCACCTGCCGGAGACGTGGAAATCACCTGCCGGTACGCCAGAACCACATGGCGCACACTCCGGAATCACATGCTGGGCATGTCGAAACCACCTCTCAGACATGCCAGAACAACGTGCCAGACACGCCGGGACCACCTCCCGGACAGACCCCAACCACCTCACGGACACACTGGAACCACCTGCCGAGCATGCCAGACCACCTGCTTGACTCACCGTAACCACCTTCCGGACATGCCAAAATTACCTGCTGGGTACGCCAGGAACACTTGGCGGACACTCCGGTCTCACATGTCACACACACCAGAACTTCCTCCTGGACAGAACGGCACCACCTGCCAGACACGTCTGAACCACCTGCTGAGCACGCCAGAAACACCTGCTCGACTCGTCGGAACCACTTGCCGGACATGCCAACATCACCTTCTGTGTACACAAGAAGCCCTTGGCAGACACTCCAGAATCACATGACTGGCATTTTGGAACCACCTCTCAGACATGCCAGAACCACGTGCAAGACATGCCGGAACCAGGTCCCTGACAGACCGGAACCAACTACCTCACGCACCGGAACCACCTGCCGGGCACGCTGGAAGCAGCTGTTTGACGAGCTGGAGCCACCTGGCGGACCCTCCAAACTCACTGGCCGGGTATGCCAGAACCGCTTGGTCGACACTCCAGAATCACATGCCGGGCATGCTGGAACCACCTCTAAGATGTGCCAGAACCACATGGCAGGCATGCCGGAACCACCTCTCAGACGTGCCAGAACCATGGCCCAAAAACGCCTGAACCACCTCCCGGACTGACCCGAACCACCTGCCAGATGCACCTGAACCACCTCCCGGACAGACCTGAAGCACGTGCCGGATGCGCCTGAACCACCTGCTGAGCACCCCGGAACCACCAGCCAGAAACGTAAAAATCAACTGCCAGGTACGCCAGAACCACTTGGCAGACACTCCGGAATCAAATGCCTGACATGCCGAAGCCATCTCTCAGACGTGCCAGACCCAAGTGCCGGACACACTGGAATCACCTCCCGGAGAGACCGGAACCACTTGCCGGATGTGCCTGAACCACCCGCCGAGCATGCCAGAACCACTTGGCGGACACTCCAGAAACACCTGACGCACACGCCGGAACTTCATCCTGGACGGACCGGAACCAGCTGCCAGACAAGTCTGAACCTCCTGCTGACGAGGCCAGAACCACCTGCCAGAAACACAAAAATCACCTCCCGGGTACGCCACAACCACTTGTCCGACACTTCGGAATCAAATGCCAGGCATGCCGGAACCACCTCTCAGACGTGCCAGAACCATGGCCTGGAAATGCCTGAACCATCTCCCGGACTGACCGGAACCACCTGCCAGATGCGCCTGAACCACCTCCCGATCAGGCTGGAACAACCAGCTCAACTGGCTGGAACCACCGGCCAGACAGGCCAAAATCACCTGCTGAGTACGCCAGAACCATTTGGCAGACACTCTGGAATCACATGCCGGGCATGCTGGAACCACCTCTCACATGTGCCAGAACCACGTGCCAGACACGCCAGAACCACCTCCCGGACAGACCTGAACCACCTGCTGAGCACCTCGGAACCACCAGCTGGACACGTAAAAATCACCTGCCGGGTACGCCAGAACGACTTGGCAGGCACTCCGGAATCAAATGCCTGACATGCCGGAGCCACCTCTCAGACGTGCCAGAACCACGTGCCAGACACGCTGGAACCAGGTCCCTGACAGACCAGAACAAACTACCTGATGCACCGGAACCACCTGCCGAGCACGCTGGAACCAGCTGTTGGACGAGCTGGAACCACCCGGCAGACACTCCAAAATCACTTGTCGGGTACGCCACAACAACTTGGCGGACACTCCAGAATCACATGCTGGGCATGCTGGAACCACCTCTAAGATGTGCCAGAACCACGTGGCGGGCATGCCGGAACCACCTCAGGGACCCACCGGAACCACCTGCCGGGGGCACCTGAACCACCAGCCAAGCACGCCGGAACCACCAGCTCGACTCCTCAGGACCACCTGCTGGACACGCCAAAATCACCTGGTCGGTACGCCACAACCACTTGGCGGACACTCCGGAAATACCTGCCGCACACGCCGGAACTTCCTCCTGGAGAGACCAGAAGCAGCTGCCGGACGTGCCTGAACCTCCTGCCGACCAGGCCAGAGCCACCTGCCAGAAATGCCAAAATCACCTCCTGGGTACGCGAGAACCACATGGCGGACACTTCAGAATGCAATGCCAGGCATGCCGGAACCACCTCTCAGACGTGCCAGATCCATGGCCCAAAAAGGCCTGAACCACCTCCCGGACAGTCCTGAACCATCTGCCGGACGCCCCTGAACCACCTGCTGAGCACCCTGGAACCACCAGCCGGACACGGAAAAATCAACTGCCAGGTACGCCAGAACCACTTGGCAGACACTCCGGAATCAAATGTCTGACATGCCGAAGCCATCTCTCAGATGTGCCAGACCCACGTGCCGGACACGCCGGAATCTCCTCCCGGATAGACCGGAACCACTTGCCGGATGTGCCTGAACCACCCGCCGAGCATGCCAGAACCACTTGGCGGACACTCCGGAAACACCTGCTGCACACGCCGGAACCTCCTCCTGGACAGAACGGAACCACCTGCCGGACACGTCTGAACCACCTGCCGAGCACGCCAGAACCACCTGCTCGACTCGTCGGAACCACTTGCCGGACACACCAACATCACCTTCTGGGTACACAAGAAGCACTTGGCAGACACTCCGGAATCACATGACTGGCATACCGGAACCACCTCTCAGATGTGCCAGAACCACGTGCCGGACACGATGGCACCACCTCCCAGAGTGACCGGAACCCGTTGCCGGACTCGCCTGAACCACCTGTTGAGCACGCAGGAACCACCCGCCGGACACGTCTGAAACATCTGCTGGACACGCAAGCACCACCTCCTGGAAAGACTGGAAGCGCCTACCGGATCCGCTTGAACCACCTCCCGAGCACGCGGGAACCACCTTCTCAACTCGCTGGAACCACCTACCGGACACGCCAAAATCACCTGCCGGGTATGCCAGAAGCACTTTGCGGACACTCCGGAATCACATGCCGGGCATGCCGGAACCACCTCTCCGACGTGCCAGAACCACGTGCCAGACATGTTGGGACCAATTCACGGACAGACAGGAACCACCTGCCGGACCACCGTGAACCACTAGCCAAGCATGCCAAAACCAACTGCACGACTCGCTGGAACCACCTGCCAGACACACCAAAATAACCTGCTGGCTCCACCATAACCACTTGGCGCACACTCCTGAATCACCTGTCAGGCCTGCCGGAACCACCTCTCAGATGTGCCAGACCAGCGTGCCAGACAGGCCGGAGCCACCTCCTGGACGGCCCGGATCTACCTGCCTGAAGTGCCTGAACCACCTGCCAAGTATTCCAGAACCACTTTTTGTCTCCATGGAATCACCTGCCGGACATACCAAAATCACCGGCCGAGTACATCAGAACCACTTGTCTGACTCTCCAGAATCACATGCCGGGCATGCCGGAACCACTTCTCAGACATGCCAGAACCACGTGCCGGACACGGTGGAACCATCTCCTGGACAGACTGCAACCACATGCTGGACGTGCCTGAACCACCTGCCGAGCACGCCAAAACCACCTCTCAGACGTGCCAGACCCATGAGCTGGACACGCCAGAAACTCCTCCCGGACAGACCGCATACACATCCGGACACGTCTGAAAAACCTGCCAAGCACGCCTGAATCACCTGCTCGACTTGCAGGAACCACTTGCCAGATATGCCGAAATCACCTGCCGGCTACACCAACACCACTTGGCAGACATGCTGGAAACACATGCTGGGCATGCTGGAACCATTTATCAGAATTGCCACAACCATGTGCTGGACACCCCAGAACCACCTCCCGGACAGACCGCAACCACATCCGGACGGTCCTGAACCACCTGCAGAGCATGCCGGAACCACCTGCTCAACTCGCCGGCATCGCCTGCTGGACACGCCAAAATAGCTGCCGGCTATGCCAGAATCACTTGGCGGACACCTGAAGTCACATGCTGGGCATGCCGGAACCAGGTCTCAAACGTGCCAGAACCATGTGCGGACACCCCGGAACCACCTCCCGGACAGACAGCAACCACCTCCCAGACACGCGAGAAACACATGCCAACCACGCCGGAAACACCTGTTCGACTCGCCAGAACCACCTGATGGACACGCCAAAATCACCTGCCGGTACGCCTGAACCACTTGGTGGACACTCCAGAATCACATGCCAGACACGCCGGAACCTCCTCCCGGCCAGACCGGAACCACCTGCCAGACTCGCCTGAACCACCTCCCGAGCACGCAGGAACCACCTGACGAACACATCTGAAACATCTGTTGGAAACGCCTGAACCACCTCCCGGACAGACCAGAACCACCTGCCGGACACGCCTGAACCACCTGCCGAGCATGCCAGAAGCACCTGCTCGACTCGCCAGAACCACCTTCTGGACAGGCCAAAATCACCTGCCAAGTGTGCCCGTAACCACCACCTGAGCACTCCGGAACCACCTGCGTGACATGCTTGAAACATCTGCCAAGCTAGCCACAACCACCTGTCAGACAAGCCTGAACCACCTGTTGAGCACACCAAAATCACATGCCGCGTACGCCAGAATCACTTGACGGTCACTCTGGAATCACATGCAGGGCATCTCGGAACCACCTATCAGATGTGCCAGAACCACGTGCAGGACACGCCGGCACCACCTCCCAGAGTGACCAAAACCGGTTGCCGGACTCGCCTGAACCACCTGCTGAGCACGCAGGAACCACCCGCCAGACACGTCTGAAACATCTGCTGGGCACGCCGGAACCACGTCCTGGAAAGACCAGAACCGCCTACCGGACCCGCCTGAACCACCTCCCGAGCACGCAGGAACCACCTGCTCAACTAGCCGGAACCACCTGCCGGATACGCCGGAACCTCTTGGCAGAGACTCCGGAATCACATGCCCGGCATGCCGGAACCACCTCTCCAACATGCCAGAACCAAGTGCCGGAATGTCCAGAGCCACCTCACGGACAGACAGGAACCACCTGCCGGACCACCCTGAACCACTAGCCGAGCACGCCGAAAACACCTGCACTACTCACCGGAACCACCTGCCGGACACGCAAGAATCACCAGCCAGCTCTGCCATAACAACTTGGCGGACACTCTGGAATAACATGCTGAGCATGCCGGAACGACATCACAGACGTACCAGAACCATGTGCCGGGGACGCTGGAACCACCTCCCTGAAAGACAGCAACCACCTTCCGGACGCGCCTGAACCACCTGCCCAGCAGGCCAGAAGCACTTGCTCAACTCGCCGGAACCACCTGCCGGAGACGTGGAAATCACCTGCCGGGTACGCCAGAACCACATGGAGCACACTCCGGAATCACATGCTGGGCATGTCGCAACCACCTCTCAGACGTGCCAGAACCACGTGCCGGACACGCTGGGACCACCTCCCGGACAGACCCCAACCACCTCACGGACACACTGGAACCACCTGCCCAGCATGCCAGACCACCTGCTTGACCCGCCGTAACCACCTTCCGGACACGCCAAAATTACCTGCTGGGTACGCCAGAAGCACTTGGCGGACACTGGGGTATCACATGTCGCACACATCAGAACTTCCTCCTGGACAGAACAGAACCATGTGCCAGACACGTCTGAACCACCTGCTGAGCACGCCAGAACCACCTGCTCGACTCTTCGGAACCACTTGCCGGACACGCCAACATCACCTTCTGGGTACACAAGAATCACTTAGCAGACATTCCGGAATCACAAGACTGGCATTTCGGAACCACCTCTCAGACGTGCCAGAACCACGTGCAAGACATGCCGGAACCAGGTCCCTGAAAGACCGGAACCAACGACCTGACGCACTGGAACCACCTGCCAGGCACGCTGGAACCAGCTGTTTGACGAGCTGGAACCACCTGGTGGACACCCCAAAAATCACTTGCCGGTTATGCCAGAACCACTTGGCGGACACTCCAGAATCACATGCCGGACATGCTGGAACCACCTCTAAGATGTGCCAGAACCACGTGGCGGGCATGCCGGAACCACCTCGGGGACCCAAAGGAACCACCTGCCGGGGGCAACTGAACCACCTGCCGAGCATGCCAGAACCTCCTGCTGGACCACCCTGAACCACTAGCCGAGCACGCCAAAAACACCTGCACTACTCGCTGGAACCACCTGCCGGACACGCCAGAATCACCTGCTGGCTCTGCCATAACAACTTGGCGGTCACTCTGGAATAACATGCTGAGCATCCCGGAACGACATCACAGACGTACCAAAAGCACGTGCCGGGGACGCCGGAACCACCTCCCTGAAAGACAGCAACCACCTTCCGGACGTGCCTGAACCACCTACCGAGCATGCCAGAACCACTTGCTCAACTCGCCGGAACCACCTGCAGGAGACGCTGAAATCACCTGCCGGGTATGCCAGAACCACATGGCGGACACTCCGGTATCACATGCTGGGCATTTTGGAACCAACTATCACACATGCCAGAACTACATGCCGGACACGCTGGAACCACCACAGAGAAAGATGGGAACCAACTGCCAGACGCGCCTGAACCACCTGCCAAGCACCCCTTAACCACCTGCCGGACGTGCCGAAATGCCCTGCGGTGTACGTCAGAACCACTTGGCGGACAGTCCGGAATCACTTGCCGGGCATCTCGGAACCAACTCTAAGACGTGCCAGAACCCTGTGCCGGACATGCTGGAACCACCTCCCGGACACGCCGGAACCACCTCCCGGACAGGCCGCAACCACCTGCCGGACAAGCCTGAACCACCTGCCGAGCATGGCCTAACCACCTGCTGGACTCCCCGGAACCACCTGACAGACATGCTGAAATCATGTTCCAGGTACGTCAGAACCACTTGGCAGACACTCCGGATTCACATGTCGGAGATGCCGGAAACACCTCCCGGACTGACCGGAACCACCTGCGAGACGCGCCTGAACCAACTGCCGAGCACCCCGGAACCACCTGCCAGACACGCCTCAACCACCTGATGAGCACGCTGGAACCACCTGACAGACGTGCCTGAACCACCTGCCATGCAAGCCGGAACCACCTTCTCGACGCGCTGGAACCAGCTACCGGACATGCCAAAATCACCTGCTGGGTACGTCAGAACCACATGGCGGACACTTTGGAATCACATGTTGGGCCAATCGGAACCACCTCTCAAATGTGCCAGAACCACGTGACGGATATGCCGGAACCACCTCTCGCACAAACCGGAATCACCGGCCGGACGCGCCTGAACCAGCTGCTGAGCACCCCAGAACCACCTGCCGGACATGCCTGAACCACCTCCCGAGCATGCCGGAAGCACCTGCTCGACTCGCCAGAACCACCTTCTGGACAGGCCAAAATCACCTACCGGGTATGCCCAGAACCACCACCCGAGCACTCCGGAACCACCTGCGGGACACGCCTGAAACATCTGCCGAGCAAGCCACAACCACCTGCCAGACAAGCCTGAACCACCTGTCGAGCATGCCAAAATCACATGCCGCATACCCCAGAATCACTTGACGGACACTCCGGAATCACATGCAGGGCATCTCGGAACCACCTCTCAGATGTGCCAGAACCGCATGCCGGACATGCTGGAACCATCTCCCGGAGACACTGAAACCACTTACCAGATGCGCCTGAACCACCTTCCGAGCATGCCGGAACGAACTGCCGGACACAACAAAATCACCTACCGGGAATGCCAGAACCACTTGGCAGAGACTCCAAAATCACATGCCGGACATGCCAGAACCACCTGTCGGATACACCAGAACCACTTGACGGACAGTCCGGAATCACATGCCGGGCATGCCGGAACCACCTCTCAGACGTGCCAGAACCACATGCCGGACATGCCATAACCACCTTCCGGACAGACCACAACCAGCAGCAAGACATGCCTGAACCACCTGCCGAACATGCAAAATTCAACTGCTCCGTACACAAGAACCACTTGGTGGTCATTCCTCAATCACATGCCTGGAATGCCGGAACCACCTCTCAAACATGCCAGAACCATGTGGCAGACATGCCGGAACCACCTCGTGGACAGTCCGGACGTACCTGCTGGAGGCACCTGAAGCACCGTGTGAGCACGCCGGAACCACCTGCTCAACTCGCAGGAACCAAATGTGGGACATGCCTAAATCATCTGACAGGTAAAACAAAACCACTTGGCAGACACTCCGGAATCACATGTCCGGCATGCAGCAACCACCTCTAAGATGTGCCAGACCAACGTGCAGGACACGCCGGAACCACCTCCTGGACAGACTGGAGCCACCTGCCAGACGTGCTTGAACCACCTGCCGAGCACGCCAGAACCACCTGCTCGACTCGCCAGAACCAACTGTTGGACACGTCAAAATCACCTGCCGGCTACACCAGAACCACTTGGCGGACACTCTGGAATCACATGCCGGGCATGCCGGAACCACCTCTCTGACATGCCAGAACCACGTGCCGGACACCTTGGAACCACTTCATGGACAGACAGGAACCACCTGCCGGACCACCGTGAACCACTAGCCGAGCATGCCAAAACCACCTGCACAACTCGCTGGAACCACCTGCCAGACACATCCAAAATAACTTGCAGGCTCCACTATAACCACTTGGCGCACACTGCTGAATCACCTGTCGGGCATGCCGGAACCACCTCTCAGACGTGCCAGACCAACGTGCCGGACACGCCGGAACCACCTCCTGGATGGACCGGATCTACCTGCCTGAAGCGCCTGATCCACCTGCCGAGCATGCCAGAACCATTTGTTGTCTCCATGGAACCACCTGCCGGACACACCAAAATCACCTGCCAGGTACATCAGAACCACTTGTCTGACTCTCCAGAATCACATGCCGGGCATGCCGGAACCACTTCTCAGACGTGCCAGAACCACGTGCCGGACACGGTGGAACCATCTCCTGGACAGACCGCAACCACATGCCGGACATGCCTGAACCACCTGCCGAGCACGCCGAAACCACCTCTCAGATGTGCCAGACCCACGAGCTGGACATGCCAGAACCTCCTCCTGGACTGACTGCATACACAACTGGACACGTCTGAAACACCTACCGAGCACTCCTGAATCACCTGCTCGACTTGCAGGAACCACTTGCCAGATATGCTGAAATCACCTGCCGGCTACACCAACACCACTTGGCAGACACGCCGGAAACACATGCCGGGCATGCCGGAACCACTTATCAGAAGTGCCACAACCACGTGCTGGACACGCCAGAACCACCTCCCGGACAGACCGCAACCACATCCGGATGGGCCTGAACCACCTGCAGAGCACACCAGAACCACCTGCTCGACTCGCCGGGATCGCCTGCTGGACACGCCAAAATCAACTGCCGGCTATGCCAGAATCACTTGGCGGACAACTAGAATCACATGCCGGGCATGCTGGAACCAGCTCTCAAATGTGCCAGAACCATGTGCCGGACACGCCGGAACCACCTCTCGGACAGACCGCAACGAGACGCGCCAGAACCACATGCCGACCACGCCGGAACCACCTGTTTGACTCACCAGAACCACCTGATGGACACGCCAAAATCACCTGCCGGGTATGCCCCAACCACTTGGTGGACACTCCGGAATCACATGCCAGATATGCCAGAACCTCCTCATGCACAGACGGGAACCAGCTGCCAGACTCACCTGAACCACCTCCCGAGCACGCAGGAACCACCTGATGAACACGCCTGAAACATGTGTCGGAAACGCCGGAACCACCTCCTGGAGTGACCGGAACCCATTGCCGGACTCACCTGAACCACCTGCCCAGCACAACGGAAGCACCTGCTTGACTCACCAGAACCACCTTCTGGACAGGCCAAAATCACCTGCCGGGTATGCCTGGAACCACCACCCAAGCACTCCAGAACCACCTGCGGGACACGCCTGAAACATCTGCCGAGAAAGCCGCAACCACCTGCCAGACAAGCCTGAACCACCTGTCGAGCACGCCAAAATCACATGCCGCGTATGCCAGAATCACTTGACGGACACTCCGGAATCACATGCAGGGCATCTCGGAACCACCTCCCGGACAGACTGGAACCACCTGCCGGACACACCTCAACCACCTGCCAAGCACGCCAGAACCACCTGCTCAACTCGCCAGAAGCACCTGCCAGACACGCGAAGATCACCTGCCGGCTGCGCCACAGGCACTTGGCGGACACTCCAGAATCACATGCGGGACATGACGGAACCACCTCTCAGACGTGCCACAACCACGTGCCTGACACACCGGAACCACCTCCCGGACAGACCGGAACCACCTGCCGGACATGCCTGAACCACCTGCCAAGCATGTCGGAACCACCTGCTGGCTATGCCAGAACCACTTTGTGGACTCTCTGCAATCACCTGCCAGGCATGCCGGAAACACCTCTCAGACGTGCCAGAACCACGTGCCGGACATGCCGGAACCACCTCCTGGACAGACTGGAGCCACCTCCCAGACTGCCCGGAACCACTTGTCAGATGCATCTGAACGACCTGCCAAGAACGCCGGAACCACCTGCTCGACTTGCCCCAACCACCTGCCAGACTCCCAAAATCACATGCCGGATACACCAGAACCACTTGGCGGACACCCTTGAATCACATGCCGGACATGCTGGAACCACATCTCAGATGTGCCAGAACCACATGCCAGACACGCTGGAACCACCTCCTGGCCAGACCAGAAGCACCTGCTGGAGGCGCCTCAACCACATGCTTGACTTGCCGGAAGCACCTGCCCGACACGCCAAAGTTACTTGCGGGGTACGCCAGAACCACTTTGCGGAAACTCCGGAATCTCATGTCGGGCAGGTCGGAACCACCTCTCGGACAGACCGGAATCACCCTCCGGACACGCTTGAACCAGCTGCCGAGCATGCCGGAACCACCTGCCAGACACACCTGAGCCACCTCCCGAGCACCCCGGAACCACCAGCCGGAGGTGCTGAACCTCCTCCCGAGCACAATGGAACCACCTGATCAAATCACCGGAACCATCTCCCGGACACGCCAAAATCACCTGCCGCACATGCCAGAACCACTTGGCAGACACTCTGCAATCACCTGCCGGGCATGTTGGAACCACCTCTTAGCCGTGCCCGAACCACGTGTCGGACACCCCGTAACCACCAGTCGGACAGAACGGAAGCACCTGCTGTATGCGCCTGAACCACCTGCTGACTACGCCGGAAACACCTGATCGACTTGCCAGATCCTCCTGCTGGAAACGCCAAGATCACCTTCCAGGTAGGCCAGAACCACTTTGGGGACACTCTGGAATCACGTGACGGACACACCGGAACCACCTCCCAGACAGACCAGAACCACCAACCGGACGCGCCTGAACCAACTGCCGAGCACCCCTTAACCAGCTGCCGGAAACACCAAAATCACCTGCGTGGTATACCAGAACCACTTGGCAGACAGTCCGGAATGACTTGCCGGGCATCTCAGAACCACCTCTCAGACGTGCCAGAACCACATGCTCGACACGCCGGAGCCACCTCCCGGACAGACAGGAACCACCTGCCTGACGCACCAGAACATCCTGATGAGCATGCAGGAACCACATGCCGGACGCACCGGAACTAACTGTTGAGCACCCTGGAGCCACCTGCTGGACACACAAAAATCACCCACCGGCTATGCCAGAACCACTTGGCGGACACTCTGGAATCACATGCAGGGCATGCCGGAAACACCTCTCAGACGTGCCAGAACCACGTGCCGGACACGCAGGAACCACCTCAAGGACAGACCAGAACCACGTGCCAGACATGCCTGAACCACCTGTCGAGCACATCAGAACCTTCTGTTCAACTCACCAGAACCACCTGCCAGACACGCCCCAATCATCTGCCGGCTGCGCCAGAACCACTTGTCGGACATTCTGGAATCAACTGCTGGGCATGCCTGAACCACCTCTCAGACGTGCCATAACCACCTGTTGGACACAGCGGAACCACCTGCTGGAAAGACCGGAACCACCTGCCGGACTCGCCTGAACCACCTGCTGAGCACGCCGGAACCACCTGCTCAAGTTGCCGGAACCGCCAGCCGGACATGCCAAAATCACCTGCCGGCTGCACCAGAACCACTTGGCGGACATTCTGGAATCATCTGCCGGGCATGCCCCAACCACCTCTCAGACGTGCCAGAACCACGTGCCAGACACACCAGAACCACCTCCCGGACACACCGCAACCACCTGCTGGACACACATGAACCACCTGCCGAGCATGCCGGAACCACCAGCCCGACTCGTCGGAACCACCTGCCGGACACGCCAAAATCACCAGCTGGGCACACCAGAACCACTTGGCGCACCCTCTGGAATCACATGCAGGGCATGCCGGAAACACCTCTCAGATGTGCCGTAACCACGTGCCAGACATGCTGGAACCACCTGCTGGAAAGACTGGAGGCACCTGCCAGACTCGCCTGAACTACCTGCCGAGCACGCCGGAACCACCTGCTCAGGTTGCCAGAACCTCCAGCCGGACACGCCAAAATCACCTGCCGGCTGCGCCAGAACAACTTGGCGGACACTCCGGAATCACCTGGCGTGCATTCCGATACCACATCTCAGACGTGCCAGAACCATGGCCCGGAAACGCCTGCACCACCCACTGGACTGACCGGAACCACCTGACACATGCGCCTGAACCACCTGCCATGCAAGCCGGAACCACCTTCTCGACACGCTGGAACCAGCTACCGGACATGCCAAAATCAACTGCTGGGTACGTCAGAACCACATGGCGGACACTCCGGAATCACATGTCGGGCCGATCAGAACCACCTCTCAAATGTGCCAGAACCACGTGACGGATATGCCGGAACCACCTCTCGCACAAACCGGAACCACCTGCTGGACGCGCCTGAACCAGCTGCCGAGCACCCCAGAACCACCTGCCGGACATGCCTGAACCACCTCTCGAGCACGCCAGAACCACCTGCTGGAAGTGCCTGAACCACCTCCCAAGCACACCAGAACCACCTGTCGGACGCGCCTGAACCGCCTGCCCAGCACACCAAAATCACTTGCCGGGTACTCCAGAACCAGCTGGCGAACACTCCGGAATCACATTCCGGACATGCCGGAACCACATCTCAGACGTGCCAGAACCACATGATGGACACGCCAGAACCACCTCCCGGAGAGACAGGAACCACCTGCAGGACTCGCCTCAACCACCTGATGAGCACGCTGGAACCACCTGACAGACGCGCCTGAACCACCTGCCATGCAAGCCAGAACCACCTTCTCGACACGATGGAACCAGCTACCGGACATGCCAAAATCACCTGCTGGGTACGTCAGAACCACATGGCGGACACTCCGCAATCACATGTCGGGCCGATTGGAACCACCTCTCAAATGTGCCAGAACCACATGACGGATATGCCGGAACCACCTCTCGGACAAACTGGAACCACCTGCCGGACATGCCTGAGCTACCTGCCGAGCATGCCGGAACCACCTACCGGACACACAGAAATCGTATGCCGGGCATGTTGGAACCACCTCTTAGCTGTGCCCTTACCACATGTCAGACACACCGTAAGCACCTCCAGGACAGAACGGAAGTACCTGCCGGACCCGCCGGAACCACCTACCGAGCACGTCAGAACCACCTGCTCGCCTCTCCGGACCCACCTGCCAGACACGCCCAAATTACCTGCCGGCTACGCCAGAACCACTTGGCAGACACTCCACAATCACCTGCCAGGCATGCCAAAAACACCTCTCAGACGTGCCAGAACCATGTGCCAGACACACCAGAACCACCTCCCGGACACACCGCAAGCACCTGCCGGACACGCATGAACCACCTGCCAAGCATGCTGGAACCACCAGCTCGACTCACCGGAACCACCTGCCAGACACGCCAAAATCACCTGCCGGCTACTCCAGAACCACTTGGCGGACATTCCGGAATCACCTGCCGGGCATGCTGGAACCACCTCTCAGACATGCCAGAACCACCTCCCGGACACAGCACAACCACCTGCCGGACACGCATGAACCACCTGCCGAGCATGCCGGAACCACCAGCTCGACTCTCTGGAACCACCTGCTGGACACACCAAAATCATCAGCTGGGCACACCAGAACCACTTGGCGCACCCTCTGGAATCACCTGCAGGGAATGCCGGAAACACCTCTCGGACGTGCCGTAACCACGTGCCAGACATGCCGGAACCACCTGCTGGAAAGACTGGAGGCACCTGCCAGACTCGCCTGAACTACCTGCCGAGCATGCCAGAACCACCTACCGCACACTCCGGAATCGTATGCCAGGCATGTTGCAACCACCTCTTAGCTGTGCCCGAACCACGTGTCAGACACCCTGTAACCACCTCCCAGAAAAAACGGAAACACCCGCTGTATACGCCCAAACCACCTGCAGACTATGCCAGAAACACCTGATCGACTTGCTGGATCCACCTGCTGGAAACACCAAGATCACCTTCCAGGTAGGCCAGAACCACTTTGGGGACACTCCAGAATCATGTGCCAGACACACCAGAACCACCTCCCAGACAGACCGGAACAATGTGCCAGATGTGCCTGAACCACCTGCGAAGCACCCCTTAACCACCTGCCGGACACGCCAAAATCGCCTGCGGGGTACATCAGAACCAGTTAGCAGACAGTCCCAAATGACTTGCCAGGCATCTCGGAACCACCTGTAAGACGTGCCAGAACCCCATGCCCGACACGCTGGAAACACCTGATCGACTTCCTGGAAGCACCTGCTGGAAACGCCAAGATCACCTTCCAGTTAGGCCAGAACCACTTTGAGGACACTCCGGAATCAGACGCCAGACACGCCGGAACCACCTCCCAGACAGACCGGAACCACCAGCCAGACGTGCCTGAACCAACTGCCGAGTACCCCTTAACCACGTGCCAGACACGCCAAAATCACCTGTGTGGTACGCCAGAACCACTTGGCGGACAGTCTGGAATGACTTGCCGGGCATCTCGGAACCACCTCTCAGACGTGCTAGAACCACCTGCCGGACTCACCTGAACCACCTACTGGACAGGTCAGAAACATCTCCTGAGCACACCGGAACCTCCTGCCGGAAACACCGGAACCACCTCCTCGACTCGCCGGAACCACCTGCCGGACACACAGGAACCACCTGCTCGATACGCCGGAACCAGCTCCCTGACAGACCGGAGCCCCCTGTCAGACACACCTGAACCACCTGCTGAGCACGCCGGAACCACCTGCTCGACTTGCCGGAACCACCTGCCGGACATGCAAAAATCACCTGCCGGCTAGGCCAGAACCACTTGGTGGACACTGCTGAATCACAAGGCGGGCATGCGGGAACCACCTCTCAGACAAGCCAGAACCATGCACCGGGCATCTCAGAACCAGCTCCTGGAGAGACCAGAACCACCTGCCGGACACGCCGGAAATACCTGCCGAGCACTCCGGAAACCCCTGCTCGACGTGCCGGAACCACCTCAATGACACGCCTAAATAACCGGCCAGGCACTTCAGAACCACTTGGTGGACACTCCAGTATCACATGCCAGCCATGCCGGTACCACCTGTCAGACGTTGCAGAACCACCTGCCAGAAACGCCGGAAGCACCTGCCGAGGACACTGGAACCACCACCTGCAATGAACGCAACCACATCCGGATGCAGCTGACCACCTGTTCGACTCACTGGAACCTCCTTCCAGACACACTAAAATCAGCTACTGGCTACGCCAAAACCACTTGGCGGACACTCCGGAATCACACGCCAGGCATGCCGGAACCAGGTCTCAGACGTGCCAGAACCACGGGCTGGACATAACGCAACCACCTCCCGGACTGACCGGAACGACCTGCTGGACACGCCTAAACCACCTGCCAGCTACGCCACAACCACGTGGCGGTCATTCCGGTTTCACATGCCGGGCATGCCAGAACCAACTCTCAGACATGCCACAACCACGTGCCTGACACTCTGGAACCACCTCCCGGACAGACCAGAACCACCTGCCGGACACGCCTGAACCACCTGCCATGCATGTCGGAACCACCTGTTCGACTCGTCTGAACCACCTGCTGGCTACGCCAGAACCACATTGCGGACTCTCCGCAATCACCTGCCGGGCATGCCTGAACCACCTCTCAGACGTGTCAGACCCAAGTTCTGCAAACACCTGAACCAACTGCCGAGCACGCCGGACCACATGCTCGACTCTCCGGAACGATCTTGCGGACATGCCAAAATCACCTGCTGGCTACGCCAGAACAACTTGGCGGACACTCCGGGATCACATGCCGGGCATCTTGGAACCACATCTCAGACGTGCCAGAACCACGTGTCAGACACACCGTTAACCACCTCCCGGACAGAACGGAACCACCTGCTGCACGCTCCTGAACCACCTGCCGAGCACGCCGGAACCATCTGCTCGACTCCCCAGAACCACCTACTGGGAAACTCTCATAGAAAGGCCGGTCAAACGCCATTTCTTCCCAGCCCTTAACTCGCCGCTTTAGAACTTCTGCTTCTGCCACAATTCCACCTTGCCAACCCGGCTCAGACGAAATGCCTACATCTTCCCCTTAAGCAACTGGGCTGAGTCCCAAAGGATCGATCGTCCACGTGCTTAGGAGGAGAGACAGAATACGCCTTTTACAAACCACTGTTGCGCACTGGTGGAGAGAGTGTCAGAAAGCACCTATGTCAGAAAGACCCCTTTGCTCACAGCCGTGCCCTTCATTGCTCTAAACGTGGAAGTCACAATGCACTGGCTCCACCCCTCAAGGGGTGACAAGCCACAGACCATCTTGCTTCCATCTCTTTAGGAAGCTGAGAAAGAACTCGCTTTCAGCAGTGCTCTTTCTGTGTCTTGGCAACATCTCTTACAAAGGCAGCTGAAACGCCGTTTCTTTTCAGCCCTTAACTCGCCGATTTGGAACTTCTGCTTCTGCCACATTTCCACATTGCCAACCCGGCTCCGATGAAATGCCTACATCTTCCCCTTCAGCCATGGGGACGAGGCCCGGATGATTGTGCTTCCACATGCTTAGGAAGAGACAGACAATAGGCTTTTTACACACCGCCATTGTGCACCGGTGCAGAGAGTCTCAGAAGGCACCTATGTCAGAAAGACCCCTTTGTTCTCAGCCGTGCCCTCCATTGCTCTAGAGGTGGAAGGCACAAGGCACTGGCTCCACCCCTGAAGGGTGTCAGAAAGCACCTATGGCACAGAGCCCACTTTGCTCTCAGCCGTGCCCTCCATTGTTCTAGAGGTGGCAGGCACAAAGCACTGCCTCCATCCTTCAATGGGAGACAAGACATAAGCTGTCCTGCTTCCAGCTCTTTGGGAAGCTGAGAAAGAACTCGCTTGCCACAGTGGTGTTACAGCATACGTAGAAACACTCATACAAAGGCAGCTCAAACGCCATTTCTTCCCAGCCCTTAACTCGCCGCTTTAGACCTTCTGCTTCTGCCACAATTCCACCTTGCCTACCCGGCTCAGATGAAATGCCTACATCTTCCCCTTCAACAACTGGGCTGAGTACCAAAGGATTGTGCGTCCATGTGCTTAGGAGGAGATAGACAAGAGGCTTTTTACCAACCACAGATACGCTCTGGTGGAGAGAGTGTCGGAAAGCACCTCTGTCAGAAAGACTCAATTGCTCTCAGCCATGCCCTCCATTGCTCTAGACGTGGAATGCACAATGCACTGGTTCCACCCCTCAAGGGGCGACAAGCCACAGACCATCATGCTTCCATCTCTTTAGGAAGCTGAGAACAAACTCACCTGACTTATAAAAAAGGAATCATGCCCCTTAGATGCCGGAAAACCCTGGGAGACATGCCAAAACCACCCTCCGCACACTCTCAAACCGCCACGCATTCATCCCAGAACGACCCACCAGGCATACCAGAAGCACCCACCATGCATCCTACAACGACCTGTAACCACTGGCCAGAAACAGTGGAACAACGATTCTGACACTGCAGAACCATCTCTCCAACATGCCAGCTGCACACAACAGACACGCCGGAACCACCTTCCAAACGTAGCACAACCACATACCAGACACATTGGAACCACTTGGATATGCTGCAACCAGGTGCCAGAAACACTGAAACTGCCTGCTGAATATGTCAGAAGCAGGGGCCAGAAGTGCTACAAACACCTGTCTTACAACCCAGAGCCAAGAGCCTAAAACTCCGGAAAGACCTGCCAGACACGCCAAAATCGCCTGCTGGCTATGCCAGAACAACCTGACGGACACTCCGGAATCACATGCTGGGCATGCTGGAACCACCTCTCAGACGTGTCAGAACCATGTTCCGTAAACGCCTCAACCACCTGCCGAGCACACCAGAACCACCTTCTCGACTCACCGGAACCACCTGCCGGACATGCCAAAATCACCTGCTGGCTACACCTGAACCATTCGGCAGACACACCAGAATCATGCCGGGCTAGCCGGAACTACCTCTCAGACGTGCCACAACCACGTGAAGGACACGCCGGAACCAACACCTGGACCGACTGGAACCACCTGCCGGACACGCCTGAAATACCTGCCAAGCACACTGGAATCACCTTCTCCAATCTCCAGAACCAACTGCCGAACATGCCAAAATCACCTGCCGGATGCGTCAGAGCCACTTGGTGGACACTCCGGAATCACATGCCAGCCATGCCGGAACCACCTCTCAGACGTTGCAGAACCACGTGCCTGACATGCCGGAACCACCTGCTGAGCACGCTGGAACCACCTGCTCAGCTCGCCGGAACCACCTGCCGACACGCCAAGATCAACTGTGGGCTATGCCAGAACCACATGGTGGACAATCCAGAATCACATGCCGGGCATGCTGGAACCACGTCTCAGACGTGCCAGAACCACGTGCCGGACGTGCCAGAACCACATCCCGGACAGACCGGAACCACCTGCCGGACACGCCGGAACCACCTGCTTGACTCACTGGAACCACCTGCTGGACACGCCAAAATTACCTGCCAGGTATGCCACAACCATGTGGAGGACACTCCGAAATCACACGCTGGTCATTTCAGAACCACCTGTCAGAACTGTCAGAACCAGGTGCCGGAAACTCCTTAACCACCTCCCGAGCATGCCGGAACCAACTGCTCAACTCTTCAGAACCACCTTCCGGACATGCCAAAATCACATGCCAGCTATGCCAGAACCACTGGGCGGACACTCCTTAATCACATGCCGGCCATGCCAGAACCATCTCTCAGACGTGGCAGAACCACCTGCCGGACACGCTGGAGCCACCTGCTCGACTCGCCGGAACCACCTGCTGGACACGCAAAAATCACCTTCCAGGTATGCCAGAACCACTTGGCGGACACTATGGAATCACATGCCAGACGTGCCGAAACCACCTCTTGGACAGACCGGAACCACCTTCCAGACGCTCCAGAACCACCTCCCAAGCACCCTAGAACCACCTCCCACATATGCCTGTACCACATACCGAGCACGCTGGAACCACCTGCCAGACACGCCAAAATCACCTGCCGGGTACGCTGGAACAACTTGGCGGACACTCTGGAATCACATGCCAGACACACCGGAACCTCCTCCCGGACAGACTGGAACCACGTGCGGGAAGTGCCTGAACCACCTGCCAAGCATGCCAGAACCGCCTGACAGACACGCCTGAACCACCTGCCGAACACCCCGGAACTACCTCCGGACATGCCAAAATCACCTGCCACATATGAAAGGACCATTGGCGGACACTCCGGAATCACGTCGGGCATGCCGGTACCACCTCTCAGATGTGCCTGAACCACCTACTGAGCACGCTGGAACCACCTGCTCGACTCGCCGGAACCACATGTTGGGCATGCCAAAATCACCTGCCGGGTACGCCAGAACCACTTGGCAGAGACTCCGGAATCACATGTCGGGCATGCCGGAACTACATATCACACATGCAAGAACCACGTGCCGGACACTCCTGAAGCACCTCCTGGACAGACCGGAACCACCTGCCTGACTTGCCTGATCCATGTCCTGAGCACGCAGGAACCACCTGCCGGACACGTCTGAAACATCTGCCAAGCATGCCGGAACCACCTGCCAGACATGCCAGAACCACCTCCCGGACAGACTGGAACCACCTGACGGATGTGCTTGAACCACTTGCCAGACACACTGGAACCACCTCCCAGACCGAGAAGAACCACCTGCTGGATGCGCCTGAACCACCTGCAGAGCACCCCAGAACAAGCTGTCGGACACGACTGTACCATCTCCTGAGCATGCTGGAACCCCATGCCGGATGCACATAAACCACATGCCGAGCACAGCGGAACCACCTGCTCAACTTGCCAGAACCACCTGCCGGACACACCAAAATCACCTGCCGGCTACACCAGAACCACTTGGTGGACACTGGAATCACATGCCGGGCATGCTGGAACCACCTCACAGACGTGCCAGAACCACGTGATGGACATGCCAGAACCACCTCCTGGAGAGACCAGAAACACCTTCCGGGCATGCTGGAACCACCACTCAGATGTGCGAGAACCACGTGCCGGACACACTGAAACCAACTCCCGGACAGACCGGAACCACCTGCCGGACATGCCTTAACTACCTGCCGAGCACGCTGGAACCACCTGCCGGAAACACCAAAATCACCTGCCGGATACGCCAGAAGCACTTGGCGGACACTCCGGAATCACATGCCAGGCATGGCAGAACCACCTCTCATACATGCCAGAACCACTTGCCAGACATGCCGGAACCACCTCCAGGACAGACCGGAAACACCTGCTGGACACGCCTGAACCACCTGCCGGCTACACCAGAACAACTTGGCGGACACTCCGGAATCAGATGCCGGGCATGCTGGAAACACGTCTCCGACGTGCCAGACCACGTGATGGGCACGCCAGAACCACCTCCTGGAGAGACCAGAAACTCCTTCCGGGCATGCTGGAACCACCACTCAGATGTGCCAGAACCACGTGACGGACACGCCAGAACCACCTACCGGAGAGACCAGAAACACCTTCCGGGCATGCTGGAACCACCGCTCAGATGTGCCAGAACCACGTGCCGGACACACCGAAACCAACTCCCGGACAGACCAGAACCACCTGCTGGACACGCCTGAACCACTTGCCGAGTATGCCAGAAACACCTGCTAGACTCGCCAGAATGCCGGGGTCCAGCCTCGGCAGAGTCCAGGTTCCCACGGGAGAGACGGCGTCGGCGAAAAAACTGAGGGAGGGGGAAATAAAGAGGACGTGAGACTTGGGTTGGTGTTAGCAAGTCCGACTTTACTGTGCACAAGTGTCGTTTACATATTTTTCAGGATTAGTACAGAAATGGTTCTACAAATATTCTCAGAGAGATAAGGAAGTAAAAAAATGAGCACAAGAATATTTATTAGCATTCTATTCTATAGAGCATAAGGTTAATGGTAGTCTTCTCTGCAATTAACTAGTGTTTGTTGTCTCTAAGCTAAAGGAGATAGGTACCTAGGCGTCTGATGTAATTCATGGTAAAGTTAAATCAAAGAGAGAAGATCCAGGCCTCGGGACAGGACAGCTGTTTACATCCTGGGGGAGCCACCCCTGCCTCCCTTAATCATTTACGCCATTAGTGTAGATGGTTAATGGGAACAAAAGGCGACTCCAGGGTGTCTTATCCCCAGGGCTATCTGCATTCTCAGCGGGCAGTTAAACATCTTTACTTTTTCGCTCCCTTCAGGGGATGGAAGCATTCCTTTGTCTTTTAGATTGTGGAGCTAACAGTCCCTTACGCACACTGCCGGAGAAAGTATCACTTTGTTAGTAAAGCAAAGGGCTGAAAAGCTAAACTAAACTATCTATCTTCAAGAATAGAAAACAGAAATAAGTATAGACATAACCTTGCTAGAAATCATGCATATAATTCAGAAAATATCAGGGGTGTCGGCTGGCCATCCTTCACCAAGGGGCATCCCTGTACCCCTCGGCCCTTCCACTCATCAATTATTTATTATTTATTGCTTTTAGGAGAAAACCTCTATAACATTTTAACAGAAAGCAGAAGGTCAAGAAAAACATGTAGATACTTCTTGATCATCCAATTAACCAGCAAACTTAGAAGGATGATGCATATATATTTAGACAAAGAACTGGAGGGAGAAGGAAACATTAACCAGACAGAGGCCATAAACCTAATTCCACATCTTATCTGGGCAGGATTCCTTTCTGATTGTCTCAAATGGGACTGTGTGTTCCTCCAATAATTAACTGAAAAATACCTTGAAAGTTACCTGCAGGTGGTCACATTCTCTTACTATATCTAATTTTCCCAGGAGGTAGTGCCTCCCAAGCAGCCACCCAAAGGAGTGAAAACTGGAGGTTAAGAAAGGAAAAGGAATGAAGGGCAATTAGAAGCAGCACAGGTTTCAGAACTATGTGAGGGGCTGGCCAGTTATTCTTCACCAAGGGGCGACCCTGCACCCCTCGGCGTTAATCGGCTGGACCCTATCAAACAGCTGATCAAATGATGTAGCCACAGCTCCCAGCACCGGAAGGACCTGCCAGATATGCCAAAATCGCCTGCCAGGTATTCCAGAACCGCGTGGCAGACACTGCGAAATCACTTGCTGGGCATGCCGGAACCACCTCTCAGACGTGTCAGAACCAAGTTCCGCAAACACCTGAACCAACTCCTGAGCACGCCAGAACCACCTGCTCGACTCGCCGGAACCACCTGCCGAGCACACCGGAACCACCTGCTCAACTTTCCGGAACCACGTGCCGGGCATGCCAAGATCATCTGCCAGGTACTCCAGAACCACTTGGCAGACACTCCGGAATCACATGTCAGACATGCCGGAACCACCTCTCAGACGTGCCACGACCACGTGAAGGGCATGACGAAACCACCTCCTGGACAAACCAGAACCACCTGCTGGACATGCCTGAAATATCGGCCTAGCACACCGGAACAACTGCTCGAATCACCGGAACAAACTGCCGGACAATCCAAAATCACCTGCGGGGTACGTCAGAGCCAATTGGTGGACACTCCGGAATCACATGCCGGGCATGCCAGAACCACCTCTCAGACATGCCACAACCACGTGAAGGACATGCTGGAACCCCTTCCTTGACAGACCAGAACCACCTGCCGGACACGACTGAATACCTGCCGAGAATACCGGAACCACCTGCTCGACACAAAACAGAACCACCTGATCGACACGTCTAAATCACCTGCCGGGTACTTCAAAGCCACTTGGTGGACACTCCGGAGTCACATGCCGGCCATGCCGGAACCACCTCTCAGAAGTTGCAGAACCACCTGCCAAGCATGCCGGAACCATCTGCATGACTCGCCGGAACCACCTGCCGGACACGCCAAAATCACCTGCCAGCTGCCAGAACCACGTGACGGACAGTCCAAAATCACAGGCCGGGCATGCCAGAACCACCTCTCAGATGTGCCAGAACCACGTGCCGAACATGCCGGAATGACCTCCAGAAAAGACAGGAACCACCTGCCAGACACGCCTGAACCACCAGCTGAGCACCCCAGAACCACCGACTCAACTAGCCAGAACCACCTGCCGGACCTACCAAAATCACCTGCCGGCTACACCAGAACCACTTGGCTGACACTGCAGAATCACATGCCGGGCATGCCGGAACCAGTACCCAGACATGCCAGAGCCATGTGCCGGAAATGCCGGAACCACCTGCCAAGCACGGAGGAACCACCTGCCGGACAGGCCAAAATCACCTGCCGGCTACACCAGAACCACTTGGCGGACACTCCGGAATCACATGCTGGGCATGCTGGAACCACCTCACAGACGTGCCAGAACCACGTGATGGACATGCCAGAACCACCTCCCGGAGAGACCAGAAACACCTTCCGGACATGCCTGAACCACCTGCCGGCTACCCCAGAACGACTTGGAGGACACTCCAGAATCACATCCCGGGCATGCGGGAAGCACCTCTCAGACGTGCCAGAACCACGTGCCAGACACACCGAAACCAACTCCCGGACAGACCGGAGCCACCTGCCGGACACGCCTGAATCACCTGCTGGGTATGCCAGAACCACTTGGCGGAACTCTGCAATCAGATGCCGGGCATGCCGGAACCACCCCTCAACGTTCAGGTACCACGTGCTTGACACGCCAGGAATGCCTGCTGGACAGACCGGAACCACCTCCTGGACACGCCTGAACCACCTGCCGAGCACGCCGGAACAACCTGCTCGACCTGCTGGAACCACCTGCCAGAGACGGCAAAATCACCTGGCACGTACGCCGGAACCACTTGACGGACCGTCCGGAATCACAAGCTGGGCATGCTGGAACCACCTCTCACATGTGCCAGAACCACGTGGTCAACTCGCAGGTATCTCCTGCCGAACACGCCAAAATCACCTGCCGCGTATGCTCGAACCATTTGGCGGACACTACGGAATCACGTGACAGGGATGCTGGAACCACCTCTCAGATGTGCCAGAACCGTGTGCCATGCATGCCGGAGCCACCTCCCGGAATAACCGGCACCACCTGCCAGACAAGCCTGAGCATACCAGAACCACCTGCTCGACTCGCCGTGACCACCTGCGGGTCCGCCAGAACCACTTGGCAGACACTCCAGAATCATGTGCTGGGCATGCCGGAACCACATCCCGGAGAGACCGGAACCACCTGTCGGACATGCCTGAACCACCTGCCCAGCACGCTGGAGCCACCTGCTTGACTCACCGGACCCAGCTGCCGGACACGCCAAAATCACCTGCCGGCTACACCAGAACCACTTGGCAGACACTAAGGAATCAGATGCCAGGCATGCCGGAACCAGCTCTCAGACGTGCCAGAACCACGTGCCAGACACGCCAGAACCACCTCACGGACAGACCCAAACCACCTGCAGGACACGCCTGAACCACCTGCCGAGCACACCTAAACCACTTGGCGGACACTCTGGAATAACCTGCTGGGCATGCCGGAACAACCTCTCTGACATGCCAGAACCACGTCCCTGACACACCGGAACCAACTGCTGGACATGCCTGAACATCCTGCCGAGCATGCCGGAACCACCTGCTCGACTTGCTGGAACCACCTACCGGACACACCAAAATCACCTACTGGGAACGCAGGAACCACTTGGCAGACACTCCAGAATCACATGCCGGGCATGCCAGAACCACCTGTCAGACGTGCTAGAAGCACATGCTGGACACACAGGAACCACCTCCCAGAGAGCCCGAAACCACCTGACCAGGTCTCTGGAACCACATTCTTGACTCGCCAGAGCCACCTGCTGGACATGCCAAAATCACCTGCCTGGTATGCCAGAACCACTTGGCGGACACTCCGGAATCAATGCCGGGCATGACCACACTACCTCTTAGATGTGTCAGAACCACGCACCAGACAAGCCTGAACCGCCTCCCTGACAGACTGGAACCACCTGCCGGACATGCCTGAGCCAACTTCCAGGTACAGCAGAACCACTTGACGGACACTCCAGAATCACATGCCGGGCATGCCAGAACCAACTCTCAGACGTGCAAGAACCAGGTGCCAGACACTCGGGCACCGCCTCCCGGACAACCGGAACCACCTGCCGGACACGCCTGAACCACCTGCCGAGCACGCCGGAACCACCTCCTTGACTCGCTGGAACCACCCTGGGACACTCCAAAATCACCTGCCAGGTCTGCCGTAACCACTTGGCCGACACTCCGGAATAACATGCCAGGCATGCTGGAACCGCCTCTCATATGTGCCAGGTCAATGTGCCCAACACGGCGGAACCAACTGCCAGACACGCCTGAACCTCCTGCCGAGCATGCCGGAAACAACTTTTCCACTTGCCAGGACCACCTGATGGACATGCCAAAATCACCTGCAGCGTACGCCGGAACCACTTGGCGGACACTCTGCAATCACATGCGGGGCATGCCGGAACCACCTCTCAGACGTGCCAGAACCACGTGCCGGACACGCCTGAACCACCTGCTGAGAACGCCGGAACCACCTGCTCGACTCGCCAGAAACACCTGCCGGACATGCCAAAATCACCGGCCGGCTACACCAGAACAAATTGGCGGACAATCAGGACTCACATGCTGGGCATGCCGGAACCACTTCTAAGACGTTCCAGAACCACCTGCCGTACACGCCGGAACCACCTCACAGAATGACCCGAACCACCTGCAGACAAACCAGAATCAACTGCCGGCCACGCCAGAACCACTGGGCGGACACTCCCCAGTCACATGCCGGGCATTCCGGAACCACCTCTCAGACATGCAGGAACCATGTGCCGGACATGCCGGAACCACCTCCCGGACAGACCGGAACCACCTGCCGGACACGCCTGAACCACCTGCCGGCTACGCCAGAACCACTTGGTGGACACTCCGGAATCACATGCCAGTCATGTCGGAACCACCTCCCAGATGTGCCAGAACCACATGCTGGACATGCTGGAACCACCTCCCAGACAATTTGGGACCACCAGCCAGACACACCTGAACCACTTGACGATCACGTTGGAACCACCTGCTCGACTCACTGGAACAACCTGCTGGAAATGCCAAAATCAGCTGATAGCTAAGCCAGAACCACTTGGCGGACACTCAGGAATCACATGCCGGGATGCTGGAACCACCTCTCAGACGTGCCATAACCACGTGCCAGACACGCTGGAACCACATCCCAGACATCTCTGACACGTGCCAGAACCACCTGCTGAGCACACTGGAGCCACATTCTCGACTCGCCAGAACCACCTGCCGGACACGCCAAAAACACCTCCCAGCTATGCCAGCACCACTTGGCTGACACTCCGGAATCACCTGCTGGGCATGCCGGAACCACCTCTCAGACGTGCCATAACCACATGCCGGACACGCTGGAACCACATCCCAGACAGACCACAACCACCTGCCGGAAACGACTGAACCACCTGCCGAGCAAGCAGGAACAACCTGCTCGATTCACTGGAACCACCTGTCAGACACTCAAAAATCACCTGATGGCTACGCCAGAACCACTTGGCGGAGACTCTGGAATCACATGCCGTGCATGCCGGAACCACCTCTCAGACGTGCCATAACCACGTGCTGGACACGCCGGGAGCATCTCCCAGAGAGACCGGAATGACATGCCAGACACTCCTGAACCACCTGCCGAGCACGCCAGAACCACCTGCTCGACTTGCTGGAACCACCTGCCAGACACACCAAAATCACCTGCCGGCTACGCCAGACCCACTTGGCAGACACTCCAGAATCACATGCCAGGCATACAGGAACCCCCTCTCAGACGTGCCAGAACCATGTGCTGGGCACGCCGGAACCACATCCAGGACAGAATAGAACCACCTGCTAGACACGCCTGAACCACCTGCCGAGCACACCGGAACCACCTGCTCGACTCGCCGGAACAACCTGCCGGACACAGCAAAATCAACTGCCGGCTATGCCACAACCACTTGGTGGACACTGTGGAATCCCATGCTGGGCATGCTGAAACCACCACTCAGACGTGCCAGAACCGCATGCCGGACACGCCCGAACGACCTGACGAGCAGGCAGGAACCATGTGCTCGAACCGCCGGAACCACCTGCCGGACACACCAAAATGATGGGCCGGCTACACCAGAACCACGTGGTGGACACTCCGTAATCACTTGCCGAGCATGCCGAAACCACCTCTCAGATGTGCCAGAACCACATGCCGGACACGCTGGAACCACCTACTGGACAGACCGGAATCACCTGCTGGACAGGCCAGAACCACCTGCTGAGCAAGCTGGAACCACCTGCTTGACTCCCTGGAACCACATGTCAGACACACCAAAATCACCTGCCTGCTATGCCAGAACCACTTGGCGGACACTCCAGAATCACATGCCGGGCATGCCGGAACCACCTCTCAGACGTTCCAGAACCACGTGCCAGACACGCTGGAACCACTTCTCGGACTGACCGGAACCATGTGTGGGACACGCCTGAACCACCTGCTCGACTCACCGCAACCACCTGCTGGACACGCCAAAATCACCGGCCGGCTATGCCAGAACGTGGCGGACACTCTGTAATCACATGCCGTGCATGCCAGAACCACCTCTCAGATGTGCCAGAACCACATGCTGGACATGCCGGAACCACCTCACGGACAGACCAGAACTACCTGCCGGACACGCCTCAACTCCCAGCCGAGCACGAAAGAACCACCTGCTCGACTCGTGGGAACCACCTGCCGGAAACGCCAAAATTACCTGCCTGCTATGCCAGAACCACTAGCCGGCCACACCAGAACCACCTCCCGGACAGGCCGGAACTGCCTGCTGGACACGCCTGAACCACCTGCTCCACTCGCCGGAACCACCTGCCGGACATGCCCGAACCACCTGCCGAGCACCCCGGAATCACCTGCTCGACTGAACGGAAGAATCTGCCTGAAACTCCAAAATCACCTGATAGCTAAGCCAGAATCACTTGGCGGACACTCAGGAATCACATGCTGGGCATGATGGAACCACCTCTCAGACATGCCTGAACCAAGTGCCGAGCACGCTGGAACCACCTGCTCTACTTGCCGGAACCACATCCTAGACACGCCAAAAACACCTGCCGGCTACGCCAGAACCACTTGGAGGACACTCCAGAATCACATGCTGGAACCACCTCTCAGACGTGTCAGAACCATGTGCCGGAGACGCCATAACCACCTCCCGGACAGACGAGAACCACCTGCGGGACACGCCTGAACCACCGGCTGAGAACGCCTTAACCACCTGCTAGACAGACCGGAACCACTTGACGGACACGACTGAACCACCTGCTGAGCACGCCTGAACCACCTGATGGACACGCCAAAATCACCTTTCGCTTACACAGGAACCACTTGGTGGACACTCCTGAATCCCATGCCGGGCATGCCGGAACCACTTCTCAGACGTGCCAGAATCACATTCCTGCCACGCTGAAACCACCTCCAGGACAGACTGGAACCACCTCCGGGACACACCTGAACCACCACCCGGGCACGCTGGAACCACCTGCCGGATTTGCCTGAACCACCTTCCCAGCACGGGGGAACCACCTGCTCCACTCACCGGAACCATCTGACGATACGCCAAAATCACCTCCCGCGTACGCTGGAACCACTTGGCGGACACTCCGGAATCACATGCCGGGCATCTCGGAACCACCATTCAGACGTGCCAGAACCACATTCCCGACATGCCGGAACCATCTGCTAGACAGACCGGAACCACCTGCCATATGCGCCTGAACCACCTGCTGAGAATGCCGGAACCACATGCTCGACTCGCTGGAACCACCTGCTGGACATGCCAAAATCACCTTCCAGGCACGCCAGGACCACTTGGCGGACACTCCAGAATCACATGCCGGACACGCCGTAACCACCTCCTGGACAGAACAGAACCACCTGCCACACGCACCTGAACCACCTGCCGAGCAAGCCGGAACCACCTGCTCAACTCGCCAGAACCAACTGCCGGACACGCCAAAATCACCTGCCAGGTACGCCAGAAGCACTTGGTGGACACTCCGGAATCACATGCTGGGCATGATGGAATCACCTCTCAGACGTGCCGGAACCAAGTGCCGGACACGCCGGACCACCTCCAGGACAGACCAGAACCACCTGCCAGATGCACCTGAACCACTTGCCGAGCACGCCGGAACCACCTGCTCGACTCCCCGGAACCACCTATGGGGAAACTCTCATAGAAAGTCAGGTCAAATGCCATTTCTTCCCAGCCCTTAACTCGCCGCTTTAGGACTTCTGCTTCTGCTGCAATTCCACCTTGCTATCTTGGCTCAGATGAATGCCTACATCTTCCCCTTAAGCAACTGGGCTGAGTCCCAAAGGATTGAGCATCCACGTGCTTAGGAGGCGATAGACCGTACACCTTTTTCCAACCACCATTGTGCACTGGTGAAGAGAGTGTCAGAAAGCAACTATGTCAGAAAGACCCCTTTGCTCTCAGCCGTGCCCTCCATTGCTCTAGACGTGGAATGCACAATGCACTGGCTCCAACCCTCAAGGGGCGACAAGCCACAGACCATCTTGCTTCCATCTCTTTAGGAAGCTAAGAAAGAGCTCGCTTTCAACAGTGCTCTTTCTGTGTCCTGGTAACATCTCTTACAAAGGCAGCTGAAACACTGTTTCTTTTCAGCCCTTGACTCACCAATTTGGAACTTCTGCTTCTGCCACACTTCCACCTTGCCAATCCAGCTCAAACAAAATGCCTATGTGTTCCCCTTCAGCAATGGGGACTAGACCCGGATGATTGTGCTTCCACATGCTTAGGAGGAGACAGACAATAGGCTTTTTACAAACCACCATTGTGCACTGGTGCAGAGAGTGTCAGAACACACCTATGTCAGAAAGGCCCCTTTGCTCTCAGCTGGGCCCTCCATTGCTCTAGAGGTGGAAGTCACAAAGCACTGCCTCCATCCTTCAATGGGAGACAATACATAAACTGTCCTGCTTCCAGCTCTTTAGGAAGCTGAGACAGAACTCACATTCCAGAGTGCTGTTACAGCGTCCTGGGAACATCTCATACAAAGGCAGCTGAACGGCATTTCTTTTCAACCCTTAACTCGCCGATCTGCAACATCTGCATCTGCCACATTTCCACATTGCCAACCCGGCTCAGACGAAATGCCTACATCTTCCCCTTAAGCAACTGGGCTGAGTCCCAAAGGATTGAGCGTCCACGTGCTTAGGAGGAGATAGACAACACGCTTTTTACCAACCACCCTTGTGTACTGGTGGAGAGAGCGTCAGAAAGGACCTATGTCAGAGAGGCCCCTTTTCTCTCAGCCGTGCCCTCCGTTGCTCTAGACGTGGAAGACACAATGCACTGGCTCCACCCCTCAAGGGGCGACAAGCCACAGACCATCTTGCTTCCATCTCTTTAGGAAGCTGGGAAAGAACTCGCTTTCAACAGTGCTCTTTCTGTTTCCTGGCAACATCTCATACAAGGGCAGCTGAATCGTCGTTTCTTTTCAGCCCTTACCTGGCCGATTTGGAACTTCTGCTTCTGGCACACTTCCACCTTGCCAAGCCGGCTCCAACGAAACGCCTACATGTTCCCCTTCAGCAACGGGTACAAGGCCCTGATTATTGTGCTTCCACATGCTGAGGAGGAGACAGACAATAGGCTTTTAACAAATCGCCATTGTGCACTGGTGCAGAGAGTGTCAGAACGCACCTATGTCAGAAAGGCCCCTTTGTTCTCAGCCGTACCCTCCATTGCTCTAGAGGTGGAAGTCACAAGTCACTGGCTCCACCCCTGAAGGGTGTCATAAAGCACCTATGGCAGAGAGCCCCAATTGCTCTCAGCCATGCCATCCATTGCTCTAGAGGTGGCAGGCACAAAGCACTGCCTCCATCCTTCAATGGGAGACAAGCCATAAACTGTCCTGCTTCCAGCTCTTTAGGAAGCTGAGAAAGAACTCGCATTCCACAGTGCTCTTACAGCGTCCTGGGTACATCTCCTACAAAGTCAGATGAACACCATTTCTTTTCAGCCGTAACTCGCCGATCTGCAACATTTGCATCTGCCACATTTCTACCTTGCCAACCTGACTCAGACGAGATGCCTACGTCTTCCCCTTAAGCAATGGGGACGAGGTCCGGATGATTGTGGTTCCACAAGCTGAGGAGGAGAGAGACAATACGCTTTTAACCAACCACCCTTCAGCAATGGTTGGGAGAGTGTCAGAAAGCACTAATGTCAGAAAGGCCCCTTTGCTCTCAGCCGTGCCCTCCATTGCTCTAAAGGTGGGAGGCACAAGGCACTGGTTCCACCCCTCAAGGGTGTCAGAAAGCACCTATGGCAGAAAGCCCCTTTTGCTCTCAGTCTTGCCCTCCATTGCTCTAGACGTGGAGGACAAAATGCACTGGCTCCACCCCTTAAGGGGTGACAAGCCACAGACCATCTTGCTTCCATCTCTTTAGGAAGCTGAGCACAAACTCACCTGACTTATAAAAATGAATCATGCCCCTTAGATGCTGGAAAACCCCGGGAGACATTCCAAAACCACCCTCCGACACTCTCAAACCACCACACATTCATGCCAGAATGACCCACCAGGCACACCAGAAGCATACACCATGCATGCCAGAACCACCTGTAACCACTGCCAGACACAGTGGAACAATGATTCTGACACTGCAGAACTATCTCTTCAAAATGCCAGCTGCACACAACAGACACGCCGGAACCCCCTTCCAAACGTAGCACAACCACATGCCAGACACATTGGAACAACCTGTTGGATATGCCGCAACCAGGTGGTAGAAACATGGCAACCGCCTGCTGAATATGTCAGAACCAGGGGCCAGAAATGCCACAAACACCTGTCTTAAAAACCAGAGCCACGAGCCTAAGATTGCAGAAAGACCTGCCGGACACGACAAAATCACCTGCCGGGTATGCCAGAACCACTTGGTGGACACTCGGGAATCACATGCCGGGCATGCCGGAACCACCTCTCAGACGTGCCAGAACCACGTGCCGGACACGCCGGAACCAACTCCTGGACAGACCGGAACACATGCCAGACGAGCCTGTACCACCTGCAGAGCACGCCAGAACCACTTGCCGGACACGCCAAAATCATCTGTCGGCTATGCCAGAACCACTTGGTGGACACTCTGGAATCACACGCCAGGCGTGCCAGAACCAACTCTCAGATGTGCCAGAACCACCTCCCAGACAGACCAGAACCACCTGCCTGACATGCCTGAACCTGCGTTTTGCAGGCCTTTGTATGAGATGTTACCGGGAGGCTGTAGGAGCACTGTGGAGAGGGAGTTCTTTCTCAGCTTTCCAAGGAGCTGGAAGCAAGATATTTTGTATCTTGTTTCCCTTTGAGGTACTGAGGCAGTGCTTTGTGACTTCCACCTCTAGAGCAATGCAGGACATGGTTCAGAGCAGAAGTTCTAATGTGGCGAGATTAGGGCTGGAAATGAACTGCGTTTCAGGCCTTTGTATGAGAGGTTCCCGGTAGGCTGTAAGAGCATTGTGGAAAGCAAGTTCTTTCCCAGCTTGCCAAAGAGCTGGAAGCAAGACAGTTTGTGGCTTGTCTCCCCATGATGGACTGAGGCAGGGCTTTGTGCCTTACACCTGTAGAGCAATGTAGGACACAGCAGAGTAGAAGTTCTAATTCAGCGAGATCAGGGCTGGAAAGAAACTGTGTTTCACAGGCATTTGTATGAGATTTGCCCAGGTGGCTGTATGAGACCTGTGGAGAGCACGTTGTTTCTTAGCTTGAAAAAGAGCTGGAAGCAAAACGGTTTGTGGCTTGTCTCCCTTTGAGGGACTGAGGCAGTGCTTTGTGGCTTCCACCTCTAGAGCAATGTAGGATATGGCACAGAGCAGAAGTTCTCATGTGGCGATATCAGGGCTGGAAGGTAACTGCGTTTCAGGCCATTGTATGAGAGTTTCCCAGTAGACTGTAAGAGCACTGTGGAAAGCGAGTTCTTTCTCAGCTTACCAAAGAGCTGGAAGCAAGGCGGTTTGTGACTCGTCTCCCCATGAGAAAACGAGACAGGGCTTTTGACTTCCACCTCTAGAGCTTGTTGGGCACGGCAGAGCAGAAGTTCTAATTCAACAAGATCAGGGCTGGAAAGTAACTGTGTTTCAGGCTTTTGTATGAGAGGTTCCCGGTAGGCTGTATGAGCACTGTGGAGAGCGAGTTCTTTCTCAGCTTGCCAAAGAGCTGGACCAAGACGGTCTGTGGCTTGTCTCTGCTTGAGGAAATGAGGCAGGGCTTTGTGCCTTCCACCTCTGGAGCAATGTTGGACACGGCAGAGCAGAAGTTCTTATTCAGCAAGATCAGGTCTGGAAAGAAACTGCGTTTCACAGTTCTTTGTATGAGATGTTACTGGGAGGCTTTGGGATCACTGTGTAGAGTGAGTTCTTTCTCAGCTTGCCAAAGAGCTGGAAGCAAGACGGTTTGTGGCTTGTCTCCCTTTAAGGGACTGAGGCAGTGCTTTGTGCCTTCCACCTCTACAGCAATGCAGGACACGGAAGAGTAGAAGTTAATTCAGCGAGATTAAGGATGGAAAGAAACGGCATTTCACAGGCCTTTGTATGAGATGTTCCTGGGAGGCTGTAGGAGCACTGTGGATCGCGAGTTCTTTCTCATCTTGCCAAAGAGCAGGAAGCAAGACGGTTTGTGGCTTGTCTTCCTTTGAGGGACTGAGGCAGTGCTTTGTGGCTTCCACCTCTAGAGCAATGTAGGACATGTCTCAGAGCAAAAGTTCACATGCGGCGAGAACAGGGCTTGAAAGGAACTGCATTTCAGGCCTTTGTATGAGACGTTCCGGGTAGTCTGTAAGAGCACTGTGGAAAGCGAGTTCTTTCTCAGTTTGCCAAAGAGCTGGAAGCAAGATGGTTTGTTTCTTGTATCCTGTTGAGTGACTGAGGCAAGGCTTTGTCTTCCACCTCTAGAGCAATGTAGGACATGGCTCAGAGCAAAACTTCTCATGCGGCGAGATCAGGGCTGGAAAGTTACTGCGTTTCAGGGCTTTGTATGAGAGGTTCCTGGTAGGCTGTTAGAGCACTGTGGATAGCGAGTTCTTTCTCAGCTTGCCAAAGAGCTGGAAGCAAGACAGTTTGTGTCTTGTCTCCACTTGAGGAAGCAAGGCAGGGCTTTGTGCCTTCCACCTCTAGAGCAATGTTGGACATGGAAGAGCAGAAGTTTTAATTCAGTGAGATCAGGGCTGGAAAGAACCTGCGTTTCACAGGCCTTTGTATGAGATGTTCCCAGGAGGCTGTATGAGCACTGTTGAGGGCGAGTTCTTTCTCAGCTTGCAAAAGAGCTGGAAGCAAGATGGTTTATGGCTTGTCTCCCTTTGAGGGACTGAGGCAGTGCTTCGTGCCTTCCACCTCTATAGCATCGTAGGACATGGCTTAGAGCAGAAGTTCCAATGATGTGAGATCCGGGATGGAAAGTAACTGCACTTCAGAAATTTGTAAAAGAGGTTCCCGGTAGGCTGTAAGAGCTCTATGGAAAGGGAGTTCTGTCTCAGCTTGCCAAAGAGCTGGAAGCAAGACAGCTTGTGGCTTGTCTCCCCTTGAGGGAACGAGGCAGGGCTTTGTGCCTTCCACCTCTAGAGCAATGTAGGACATGGCTCAGAGGAGAAGTTCTAATGTGGCGAGATCAGGGCTTGAAAGTAACTGCGTGTCAGGCCTTTGTATGAGAGGTTCCCGGTAGGCTGTAAGAGCACTGTGGAATGCGAATTCTTTCTCAGATTGACAAAGAGCTGGAAGCAAGACGGTTTGTGGCTTGTCTCCCCTTTAGGAAACGAGGCAGGGCTTTGTGCCTTCCACCTCTAGATCAATTTATGACACAGCAGAGTGGAAGTTCTAATGCGGTGAGATCAGGGCTGGAAAGTAAATGTGTTTCCGGCCTTTGTAAGAGAGGTTCCCGGTTGGCTGTAAGAGCACTGGGGAAAGGGACTTCTTTCTCAGCTTGCCAAAGAGCTGGAAGCAAGACGGTTTGTGGCTTGTCTCCCCTTGAGGAAACGAGGCAGGGCTTTGTGCCTTCCTCCTTAGGGCAATGTAAGACATGGCTCAGAGCAGAAGTTCTAATGCGGTGAGCTCTGGGCTGGAAAGTAACTGCGTTTCATGCCTTTGAATGAGAGGTTCCCAGTAGTCTGTAAGAGCACTGTGGAAAGCGAGTTCTTTCTCAGCTTGCCAAAGCGCTGGAAGCAAGACAGTTTGTGGCTTGTCTTCCTTTGATGGACTGAGGCAGGGCTTGTGCCTTACAGCCCTACAGCAATGTAGGACATGGCAGAGTAGAAGTTCTAATTCAGTGAGATTAGTTCTTGGAAGAAACTGCGTTTCACAGGCCTTTGTATGAGATGTTCCCACGAGGCATTAGCAGCACTGTGCAGAGCGAGTTGTTTCTTAGCTTGCCAAAGAGCTGGAAGCAAGACGGTTTGTGGCTTGTCTCCCTCAGAGGGATGGAGGCAGGCTGTTTTGCCTTCCTCCTCTAGAGCAATGTAGGACGCGGCTGAGAGCAGAAGTTCTAATGCGGCGATATCAGGCCTGGAAAGTAACTGTGTTTCAGGCCTTTGTACGCTAGGTTCCCGGTAGGCTGTAAGAGCACTGTAACAAGTGAGTTCTTTCTCATCTTGCCAAAGAGCTGGAAGCAAGACTGTGGCTTGTCTCCCCTTGAGGAAATGATGCAGGGCTTTGTACCTTCCACCTGTAGAGCAATGAAGGACGCGGTTTAGAGCAGAACTTCTAATGTGGCTAGATCAGGGTTGGAAAGAAACTGCGTTTCACATGCATTGGTATTAGAGGTTCCAGGTAGGCTGCAAGGGCAGTGTGGAGAGCGAGTTGTTTCTCAGCTTCCCAAAGAGCTGTAGACAAGACGGTTTGTGGTCTTCCTCCCTTTGAGGGATGAACCTGTGCTTTGTGCCTTCCACCTCTAGAGCAATGTACGACACAGCTGAGAGCAAAAGTTCCAATGCGGCAAGATCAGGGCTGGAAAGAAACTGCGTTTCACAGGCCTTTGTATGAGAGATTCCCGGTAGACTGTAAAGCACTGTGGAGAGCGAGTTGTTTCTCAGCTTACCAAACACCTGGAAGCAAGACTGTTTGTGGCTTGTCTCCCCTTGAGGGAGGGAGGCAGTACATTGTGCCTTCCACCTCTAGAGCAATGTAGGACATGGCTGAAAGCAGAAGTTCTAATGTGGTGAGATCTGGGCTGTAAAGAAACTGCGTTTTAGGCCTTTGTATGAGAGTTTCCCAGTAGGCTGAAGAGCACTGTGGAGAGCGAGTTGTTTCTCAGCCTGAAAAAGAACTGGAAACAAGACTGTATGTGGACTGACTCTCTTTGAGGGATGGAGGCAGTGCTTTGTACCTTCCACCTCTAGAGAAATGTAGGACATAGTGAGGGCAGAAGTTCTAATGTGACAAGATCAAGACTGCAAAGAAACTGTGTTTCACAGGCCTTTGTATGAGAGTTTCCTGGTAGGCTGTAAGAGCACTGAGGAGAGCGAGTTGTTTGTCAGTTTCCCAAAGACCTGGAAGCAAGATGGTTTGTTGCTTGTCTCCCCTTGAGGTAGAGAGGCAGTGCGTTGTGCCTTCCACCTCTAGAGCAATGTAGGACATGGCTGAGAGCAGAAGTTCTAATGCGGTGAAATCAGGGCTCAAAAGACACTGCCTTTCACAGGCCTTTGTATGAGATGTTCCTGGGAGGCTGTAAGAGCACTGTGGAGAGCGAGTGGTTTCCCAGGTTTCCAAAGAGCTGGAAGCAAGAGGGTTTGTGGCTTGTCTCCCTTTGAGGGATTGTGGCAGTGTTTTGTGCATTCCACCTCTATAGCAATGTAGAACATGGCAGATGTTCTAATGTGGCGAGATCAGGACTGGAAATTAACTGTGCTTCATATCTTTGTATGAGAGATCCCTGTAGGCTGTAAGAGCACTGTGGAGAATGAGTTGTTTCTCAGCTTCCCAAAGAGCTTGTAGCAAGGCGGTTTCTGGCCTGTCTTGCTTTGAGAGATGGAGGCAGTGCTTTGTGCCTTCCACATCTAGAGCAATGTAGGACACGGCTGAGAGCCGAAGTTCTAATGTGGCGAGATCAGGGCTCGAGAGAAACAGCGTTTCACAGGGCTTTGTATGAGAGGTTCCCAGTAGGCTGTAAGAGCACTGTGGAGACGAGTTGTTTCTCAGCTTCCCAAAGAGCGGAAGCAAGACGGTTTGTTGCCTGTCTCACTTTGAGAGACGGAGGCAGTGCTTTGTGCCTTCCACATCTAGAGCAATCTAGGACATGACTGAAAGCAGACGTTCTAATCCAGCGAGATCATGGCTTAAAACAACTGTGTTTCACTGTCCTTTGTATGAGAGGTTGCACCTATCTACCTTCTGCTGGAGGTACATTTCCATCTTGCTAACCAGGCTCAGACGCAATGCCTACAACTTCACCCTAAACAACAAGCCCGTGGCCTGAATGTTGGTACTTGCACATGCTTAGAAGCAGAGATACAATACGCTTTTAACAAACTGCCCTAGTGTACTGGTGGAGAGAATCTCTTTCAACTAGGAGAAAGCTCTCGGCCACCAGGGCAAATCAGCAACCAGAGGGAAAGCGTGCAACAGGCTACCTATCACAGCTGTGAGGACCCACGACACAATTTGTCTTGCTTGCCATCCATGAAATCAGATGCTGGAGCAACTCTCTTGCTTCTGGATTTTGGCAAGGCCTGGAAGACCTCCTGCACCACTGCAGTTTGTTTCCTTCAGGTAAGTGGTCCCTGGCAAACAGCAACCGCAGTGTGCACAGGCAGTCAGAAAGCACCTATCTCTAAAGGCACATTTGCTGTCAGCAGTGCCATACATTGATGTGGAGCTGGGAGGAACAAAGCTTTCCATCCAGCCCTCAAGCTGAGACAGGCCACCAACCGTCTTGCTTCCAGCTCGTTAGGAAGCTGAGAAAGAACACGCTTTCAACAGGGCTCTTACAGTATACCGGCAACCTCTGATTCAAAGGGCAGCAGAAAGGCGGTTTCTTTCCAGCTTGCAACTCCCGCCCATCTACCTTCTGCTGGAGGCACATTTCCATCTCGGTAACCGGACTCTGACACAATACCTCCAACTTCCTCTTATCAGCAGGACTGCGGCCTGAATGTTGGTGTTTGCCTATGCCTAGAAGGAGAAAAACAATACACTTTTAACAAAGTGCCAAAGTGGACTGGTGGAGAGAATCTCCTTCAACTAGGAGAAAGCTCCCTGCCACCAGAGGAAATCAGCAGCCAGAGGAAAAGCGTGTGATGGGATCACTATCAGAGCCATGAGGACCCAAGACACAATTTGTTTTGCTTGCTCTCCATGAGATCACAGGCAGGAGAAACACTCTTGCTTCTGGCTTTTGGCAAGTCCTGGAAGAGGTCCTGCACCATAGCAGTTGGTTTCCTTCTGGCAAGTGCTCCCTGGAAAACAGTAACCACACTGCACACAGGCAGTCAGAAAGCACCAATCTCGAAAGGCACATTTGCTGTCACCCGTGCCATACATTGATGTAGAGCTGGGAGGCACAAAGCTTTCCATCCAGCCGTCAAGCGGAGACAAGCCACCAACTGTCTTGCTTCCAGCTCTTTAGGAAGCTGAGAAAGAACACGCTTTCAACAGGGCTGTTACAGTGTACCGGCAACCTCTGATCCAAAGGGCAGCAGAAAGGCAGTTTCTTTTCAGCTTGTAACTCTCGCTTATCTACCTTCTGCTGGAGGCACATTTCTATCTCACTAACCGGACTTAGAGACAATGCTTACTACCTCCCTTTAAGCAGCAGGACAGCGGCCTGAATGTTGGTGCTTGCACATGCTTAGAAGCAGAGATACAATACGCTTTTAACACAGTGCCCAAGTGGACTGGTGGAGAGAATCTCCTTCAAATAGGAGAAAGCTCCCTGCCACCAGGACAAATCAGCAGCCAGAGGGAAAGCATGCGACAGGATACCTATCAGAGCCGTGAGGACACAAGACACAATGTGTCTTGCTTGCAATCCCTGAGATCACAGGCAGGAGAAACACTCTTGCTTCTGGATTTTGGCAAGGCCTGGAAGACCTCCTGCACCATTGCAGTTTGTTTCTTTCAGGTAAGCGGTACCCGGCAAACAGCAACCGCACTGTGCACAGGCAGTCAGAAAGCACCAATCTTGAAAGGCACATTTGCTGTCAGCAGTGCCATACATTGATGTGGAGCTGGGAGGCACAAAGCATTCCATCCAACCCTCAAGCTGAGACAAGCCACCAACCGTCTTGCTTCCAGCTCTTTAGGAAGCTGAGAAAGAACACGCTTTCCACTGGGCTGTTAAACTCTACCGGCAACCTCTGATCCAAAAGGCAGCAGAAAGGAGGTTTCTTTCCAGCTTGTAACTCGAGCCTACTTACCTTCTGCCAGGGGCACATTTCCATCTGGCTAACCCGGCTCAGACAAAATCCCTAAATCTTCCCCTTAAACAACAAGGCCGCAGCCTGAATGTTGGAGCTTGCACATGCTTAGAAGCAGAGAAACAATACGCTTGTAACACAGTGCCCAAGTGGACTGGCAGAGAGAATCTCCTTCAACTAGGAGAAAGCTCCCTGCCAGCAGAGCAAATCAGCAGCCAGAGGGAAAGCATGCGACGGGCTACCTATCAGAGCCGTGAGGACCCAAGACACAATGTGCCCTGCTTGCTCTCCATGAGATCACAGGCAGGAGAAACACTCCTGCTTGTGGCTCTTGGCAAGGTCTGGAAGAGCTCCTGCACCATTGCAGTTTGTTTCCTTGACGAAGCGCTCTCCGGCAAACAGCAACCACAGTGTGCACAGGCAGTCAGAAAGCACCTATCTCTAAAGGCACATTTACTGTCAGCAGTGCCATACATTGATTTAGACCTGGGAGGAACAAAGCATTCCATCCAGCCCTCAAGCTGAGACAGGCCACCAACCGTCTTGCTTCCAGCTCGTTAGGAAGCTGAGAAAGAACACGCTTTCAACAGGGCTCTTACAGTATACCGGCAACCTCTGATTCAAAGGGCAGCAGAAAGGCAGTTTCTTTCCAGCTTGCAACTCCGCCTATCTACCTTCTGCTGGAGGCACATTTCCATCTCGGTAACCGGACTCTGACATAATGCCTCCAACTTCCCCTTATCAGCAGGACTGTGGCCTGAATGTTGGTGTTTGCCCATGCTTAGAAGGAGAAAAACAATACGCTTTTAACAAAGTGCCGATGTGGACTGGTGGAGAGAATCTCCTTCAACTAGGAGAAAGCTCCCTGCCACCAGAGGAAATCAGCAGCCAGAGGAAAAGCGTGTGACGGGCTACCGTGAGGACCCAAGACACAATGTGTCTTGCTCGCTCTCCCTGAGATCACTGGCAGTAGAAACACTCTTGCTTCTGGCTCTTGGCAAGACCTGGAAGAGCTCCTGCACCATTGCAGTTTGTTTCCTTGACGAAGCGCTCCCTGGCAAACAGCAACCGCACTGTGCACAGGCAGTCAGAAAGCACCTATCTCAAAAGGCACATTTGCTGTCAGCAGTGCCATACGTTGATGTAGAGCTGGGAGACACAAAGCTTTCCATCCAGCCCACAAACTAAGACAGGCCACCAACCATCTTATTTCTAGCTCTTTAGGAAGCTGAGAAAGAACACGGTTTACAGTGCTCTTACAGTGTACCAGCAACCTTTTATCCAAAGGGCTGCAGAAAGTTGGTTTCTTTCCAGCTTGTAACTCGCACCTCTCTACCTTCTGCTGGAGGCACATTTCCATCTCGCTAACTGGGTTCAGATGAAATGCCTACATCTTCCCCTTAAGCATCAAGGCCGTGGCCTGAATGTTGGTACTTTCACATGCTCAGAAGGAAACAATATGTTTTTAACAAAGTGCCCCAGTGCACTGACAGAGAGAATCTCCTTCAACTAGGAGAAAGCTCCCTGCCACCAGGGCACATCAGCAGCCAGATGGAAAGCATGTCACTGGCTACCTATCAGAGCTGTGAGGAACCAAGACACAATGTGTCTTGCTTGCTCTTCATGAGACCACAATCATGGGAATCACTCTTGCTTCTGGCTCTTCCCCAGACCTGGAGTAACTCCTGCTGCCTTGCAGTTTGTTTCCTTTGGTGAATAACTCTCTGTGAAACAGCAACAGAATTCTCCAAGGCAGTCAGAATTACCTGTCTTTTAAAGCACTGTCAGCAAAAATAATCCATAACCAATCTATAAATTCCTGATTTTTTTGTTGTTGTTGTTTCAATTTTTGATAATTACCCTCTAGAGGACGTCACCCAAGCTGAACATAAAAGGAAAAAATAATTAGACAGAATGAGAACAATCTAAGGGAACTCTGGGACAATATCAAGCATGCTAACATTCAGACTATAGGTGTCCTAGAAGGAGAAGAGAGAGACAAATGGGCAGAATATTTATTTGAAGAAATAATAGATGAAAATTTTCCTAATCTGAGGAGGGAAATAGACCTCCATGTTCAGGAAGCACAGAGAGCTCCAAACAAGATAAGCCCTGAGAGGCCCACAGGAAGACATATTATAATTAAAACGTTCATACTTGAAGATAAAGTGAGAATCCTACAAGCAGCAAGAGAAAGGCCACAATTGACACATAATGGGAAGCACATCAGGCTATCAGCAGACTTCTCAGACGAGACCCTACAGATCAGAAGAGAATGTCCTGACATATTTAAAGTACTAAAAGGAAAAAACCTACAGCCAAGAATTCTCTATCATTCAAGGTTGTCATTCAGAACAAAAGGAGAGATACAAGAGCTTCCAAGACATGCAAAAATTGCAGGAGTTTATCACCAAGAAACCACTTCTACAAGAAATGCTGAAGGGATGTATTTAAGTGAGAAAGCAATGACCACAGAGATAAAAAAATAATTATCAAAAATCAAAACAACAACAACAACAAAATCAGGCAATACAATCGCTGTAAAGGTAAAAATATAGTAAAGGTAGCAGATCAACTACCTGTGAAGATAATATGAAGGTTAAAAGACAAATGTACTAAAATCACCCATTTCAATGATAAGAGGGTAACGGATAAACATATACTAAACAAGAGACTATATATGATTTGAAAAACATGTAATGTGGGAGGAGGGGAGTGAAAATGTAGAGCTTTTAGAAAGAAGTCAAGCTACAGTGTCTATCAACTTGACATAAACTGTTATATACATAGAATATTACATAGGATCCTCATGGTAATCACAAATCAGAAACCTATAATAAGCAAATAAAAGTAAGACAAAAGAAATCAAACATATTACTAAAGATAGCCATCAAACCACAAGGAAGAGAGCAAGAGAAAAAGACAGGAACAGAGAAGAACTACTAAAATACCCAGAAAAAAATTTAAAATGGCAATAAATACATATGTAGCAATAGCTACTTTAAAAGTCAATGGAGTAAATGCTCCAATCAAATGCCATAGGGTGGCCAACTGGATAACAAAACAAGGGCCATGTTTATGCTGCATACAAGAGACACACTTCAGACCTACAGACACTCACAAACTGAAAGTGAAAGGATGGAAAAAGATATTCCATGCAAATGGCAAAGAAAAGAAAGCAGGCGTAGAAATACTTATATCAGACAAAATATACTTTAAAACAAAAACTGTAACAAGAGACAAAGAAGGGCACTACATAATGATAAAAGGAATACTCCAACAAGAAAATATAACACTTGTAAATACCCATGCACCCAACATAGGATCACCTAAATATATAAAGCAATTATTAACAAACATAAAAGGAGAAACAGACAGTAACACAATAATAGGAGGGGACTTTAACACTCCACTTACACCAATGGATAGGTCATCCAAACAGAAGATCAATAAGGAAACACTGGCCTTAAAAGACACATTAGACCAGATGGACTTAGCAGATGTATACAGAACATTCCATCCAAAACACATTCTTTTCAAATGCCCATGGAACATTCTCCAGGATTGATCACATATTAGCCCACAAAACAAGTCTCAATAAATTTAAGATTGAAATAATACCATGCATCTTTTCTCATCACAAAGGTATGAAACTGGAAATCAACTCCACGAATAAACCAGAAAAGCCACAAAAATGTGGAGATTAAACAAAATGCTACTGAACAACGATTGGGTCAACGAAGAAATCAAAAAAGAAATCAAAAAATTTCCGGAGACAAATGAAAATGAAAATACGACATGCCAAAATCTGTGGAAAAAGCAGTTCCAAGAGGGAACTTTATAGCAATTCAGGCCTACCTCAACAAAGGAGAAAAATCCCAAATAGACAATCTAAAAGTGCACCTAAAGGTACTGGAAAAAGAACAACAAACAAAGCCCCAAGTCAGCAGAAAAAAGGAAATAATAAAAATCAGAGCAGAAATAAACGAAATAGAGACTTAAAAAAATAGAAAAAATTAATGAAACCAAGAGCTGGTTCTTTGAAAAGATAAACAAAATTGGCAAACTCTTAGCTAGACTCACCAAGAAAAAAGAGAGAAGGCTCAAATAAATAAAATCAGAAATGAAAGAGGAGAGATTACAACAGACACCTCAGAAATACCAAAGATAATAAGAGAATGCTATGAAAAGCTACACGCCAACAAATTGGATAATCTAGAAGAAATGGGTAAATTCTTAGAAACATACAACCTTCCAAACCTGGACCAAGGGGAAGTAGAAAATTTGAATAGACCAATCACCAGTAAGGAGATCGAAACAGCCATCAAAAACCTCCCCAAAAATAAAAGTCCAGGACCAGATGGCTTCCCTGGTGAATTCTACCAAACATTCAAAGAAGACTTAATACCTATCCTAGTCAAACTCTTCCAAAAAATTGAAGAGGAGGGGAGGCTTCCTAACTCATTCTAGGAAGCCAACATTATCCTGATACCAAAACAAGACAAGGACAACACAAAAAAAGAAAGTTACAGGCCAATATCACTGATGAACATCAATTCAAAAATCCTCAACAAAATACTAGCAAATCGAATACAACAATACATTAAAAAGATCATACATCATCATCTAGTGGGTTTCATTCCAGGGATGCAGGGATGGTTCAACATCCACAAATCTATCAACGCAATACAGCACATTAACAAAATGAAGTATAAAAATCACATGATCATCTCAATAGATGCAGAGAAAGCATTTGACAAGAGACAGCATCCATTTCTGATAAAAACTCTAAATAAAATGGGTCTAGAAGGAAAATACCTCAACATAATAAAGGCCATATATGACAAACCCAGAAATATCATTCTCAATGGAGAAAAACTGAAAATTGTCCCTTTAAGAAGAGGACCAAGACAAGGATGCCCACTGTCCCCACTCTTATTTAACATAGTCTTGGATATCTTAGCCAGAGCAATCAGGCAAGAAAAAGAAATAACAGGGATCCACATTGGAAAAGAAATGAAACTGTCACTCTTTGAAGACGACATGATTTTATATCTAGAAAACCCTAAAGAATCCTGTAAAAGTTTTTAGAAACAATAAAGGAATATGGTCAAGTAGACGGATACAAAATCAACATACAAAAATCAGTTGCATTTCTATACACTAACAGTGACGTAGCAGAAAGTGATGCAATCCCATTCACAATTGCCACAAAAAGAATAAAATACCTAGGAATAAACTTAAGGAAAGAGGTGAAAGATCTGTACACCAAAAGCTATTCAACATTGTTGAAAGAAATCAAAGAAGACACAAAGAAATGGAAAGATAGTCCATGTTATTGGTTTGAACGAATTAACATCGTTAAAACATCCAAACTTCCTAAAGCAATCAATACATTCAACGCAATCCCTAGCAAAGTTCCTACAACATTTTTCACAGAAATAGAACAAAGAATCCTAAAATTTCTATGGAACAACAAGAGACCCAGAATAGCCAAAGGATTCCTGAGAAAAAAGAACAAACCTGGAGGTATCACACTCCCTGATTTCAAAATACACTACAAAGCCTGGTAATCAAAACAGCATGGTGCTGGCACAAAAACAGACACACAAATCAATGGAACAGAATTGAGAGCCCGGAAATAAACCCACACATTTATGGACAGGTAATATTCCACAAGGGAGCCAAGAGCATACGATAGAGAAAAGAAAGTCTCTTCAATAAATGGTGTTGGGAAAACTGGACAGCCACGTGCAAAAGAATAAAAGTAGACTAATCCCTTACATGATGCACAAAAATCAACTCAAATTTTCAAGTCCCATGTCTGACTGGGAAAGGGAAACAAAAGAAAAAATGAACAAATGGGACTATGTCAAACTAAAAACTTCTGCACAGCAAAGGAAACATCAACAAAACGAAAAGACAACCTAACAATTGGGAAAAGATATTTGCAAACCATATATCAGATAAGGGGTTAATATCCAAATTATACAAAGAACTAATACAGCTCAACAACAAAAAAACCAACAATCCAATTAAAAACTGGGCAAAACATCTGAACAGAGATTTCTCCAAAGAAGATATACGGATGGCCAACAGGCATATGAAGAGATGCTCAACATCATTAGCTATCAGGGAAATGCAAATCAAAACTACAATGAGGTATCACCTCACTCTGGTCAGAATGACTATAATTAACAAGACAGGAAACAGCAAATGTTGGAGAGGATGTGGAGAGATGGGAACCCTTGTACTGCTGGTGGGAGTGTAAACTGGTGTAGCAACTATGGAAAGCAATATGGAGTATCCTCAGAAAATTAAGAATAGATCTACCATATGATCCAGCTATCCCACTACTGGGTATTTATCCAAAAATCTTAAAAACGCAAAGGCATAAAGATACTTGCACCCCTATGTTCATCACAGCATTATACACAATAACCAAGACTTGGAAGCAACCTAGGTGCCCATCAAGGGATGAATGGGTAAAGAAGATGTGGTATTTATACACAATTGGAATACTACTCAGCCATAAGAAATGATGAAGTCCAGGCATTTGTGACAACACAGATGGTCCTTGATGGTATTATGCTGAGTGAAATAAATCAGAGGGAGAAAGTCAGATACCCTATGATCTTACTCATAAGTAGAAGATAAAAACAATGGCAAACAAACACATAGCATTGGAGAATGAATTGGTGGTTACCAGAGCAGAAGGGGGGAGGACAAATGGGGTGATTAGGCTCGCATGCGAGGTGATGGACTATAATTAGCTTTTGGGTGGTGAACATGATGTAATCTACAGAGAATTTGAAATATATTATGATGTATATCCAAAAGAAAAACAAAACAAAACAAAAGAAAAGTAATTTAAAATATCCATGAGGTAACAGAACAAAAATAATAGTAATAATAATAATAAATTATTTAAACTTTAGAAATACTTAGAAAATAGTAGTGGTTTAAAATTGTCTAGCCCTTCCAGCAATCAAACTTCTGGGATATGTATCTAAAGAAAATGAAAACAGGATCTCAGAGAGCTATCTGCACTCGTATGTTCATTGCAGCATTATTCACAATAGCCAAAATATTGGAAAAACCTGAAGGTACATCAATGGTTGCATGGATCAATGAGATGTGGTATATAAAGCCAGTGGAATATTATTCACCATAAAACAGAAGGAAATGCTGACATTTGAACAACATGGATGGACTTTGAAGGCATTATGTTATTATGAGATGTCAAGACAGAAAAAGACAGATACTGTAGGCTATCACTTATATGTGGAATCTAAAAAGTCAAACTTGGGGCTGGCCCAGGGGCGCAGCAGTTAAGTTCACACATTCCACTTCTCGGCCGCCCGGGATTCGCTGGTTCGGATCCCAGGTGCGGACATGTCACCACTTGGCAAAAGCCATGCTGTGGTAGGCGTCCCACGTATAAGGTAGAGGAAGATGGGCATGGATGTTAGCTCAGGGCCAGTCTTCCTCAGCAAAATGAGGAGGATTGGCAGTAGTTAGCTCAGGGCTAATCTTCCTCAAAAAAAATAAATAAATAAAATAAAAAGTCAAACTCATAGACACAAAGACTATAGAAGTGGTTACCAGGGGCTGGGGGGTGGTGGGAGAAATGAGGAGATGTTGATCAAAGGGTACAAACTTATAGTTACAAGATGAATAAGTATTTGGAAGCTAATTACAGCATGGTGATTGTAGTTAATAATATTGTATTATATACTTGAAAGTTGCTAAGAGAGTAGATTTTGAATGTTCCTATCACAAAAAAGAAAAGGTAATTATGTTACATGATGGAGGTGTTACCTAACATTATGGTGGTAAATATTTTATAATATATAAGTATCAAATCAACACATTGTACACCTTAAACTTACACAATGTTGAATCTTAATTGTGTCTCAATAAAACTCGAGAAAACATAAAAATCACTTAGCCTTTATTACCCTATCCTTCTGGATTTTAAAAATTCAGGGTCCAGCCTGGTGGCGCAGTGGTTAAGTGCACATTCTCCTTTAGTGGCCCGCGGTTCACTGGTTCGGATCCTGGGTACAGACATGGCACCATTTGGCAAGCCATGCTGTGGTAGGCATCCCACATGTAAAGTAGAGGAAGATGGGCATGGATATTAGCTCAGGGCCAGTCTTCCTCAGCAAAAAGAGGAGGATTGGCAGCAGATGTTAGCTCAGGGCTAATCTGCCTTGACAAAAAAAGAATTCACTAAATGCTTTTAAAAGAAGTCATATTTTAAAAGATCATTAGTATTGAACATCTTTATTATTTGTTGAGTGGTTTTTAGACCTATAAAACTGATCTAGTCATAAATATAGAGGCTTTCTTTGCTACAAAAAAATAAGCTAAGTAGTTATGCTACATGTAGGGCAGGATGATGCTAAAGTGCAATTTAGTTGGGAAGACTGGAGAGAGGAGATGTTACATTTTGTGTTTGCTGATCACTTCAGGTTCATGTACATGAGATGAAAATACAGTGGAGTCCTCAATAAATAATGGATAGTATTTTCCTTATGTTGATGAAAATAATCCATAACCAATCTATAAATGAAAATTTGGGTGAGTTTATTCTGAGCTGAAATCTGAGGACCATGGCCCAGGACCTTTCTTCCCAAAGGAAGAAAGGGCACCAAAGAAGTGGAGTGCACAGAGAGGTTATATACCCCCAGAGAGGATGTTTCACATAGGATTGAAATGTCCCTAAGGAAATGCCAATGTGGGGGGAAGTTGCACCTTTATCTCAAGGGTCTTTGTTCTGTCCATAGGAAATGTCTAAGCAGATATACAATGCGTGCTCAATAGCCACAGTCAGGCCCTTTTGGAAAAAACAAAGTCAGGCCAAATTAGGTTTATACTATGGGGACTGGAATTGGCCACCCCAAGATACGTCTCTTTGGCATGGGGATTATTTGAGGCTGATTGCTTTTGATAAACTGGGACAGGGAAGGAGGCTCTGAGGAGTGGAACTTGCTTGCTCTTTGTTAGGAGACATTTACATTGTAAAGGAAATCTCCATCTGTAAAGATATTCCCCTCTGTACCAGGAAGAAGAAAGGAGATGACCTTCTCTCTAGAAACTCTTAATCAATGCCAAAGGCAAGGACTTAAATCTGCATTTTGTTTACTGTACTTGTGTGGTAATCTCCCATGATCCACTCCCCCTCCCAACGTTGGCATTTCTTTAAGGATTAAGCATCTTTCCTTAGGCTAGGAACTGATTGCTGTGCTCACTTGTGACCACCCAGCTCAAGACAATAGACTTGCCTTCTGCTGTTTCCGTCAAGGGCTGTGCTGACAGGGCAATCTTGTGACAATTGTGGGAGGGACATTTCAATCATATGTGAAACACCCTGTTTGGGGGTATATAACCACTCTGTGCATCCCACTTCTTCAGTGCCCTTTCTTCCTTTGGGAAGAAAGGCCCAGGGCCATGGTCCTCATAAAGCTTTGTTAATTTTCTCTTGCTATTCTGTCTCATGTGAATTTAATTCATTCTCTGGCCAGACGAACCCACTTTGGATAGAGGAAATGTCTTCCTCCCCACAATACCAAATGGCTTCCTCATATACTCCAATATATCCTATTTCTTGCCATTTTTATTTGTCATTTCCCCCTTTTGATCTCTAATCTTTTGATAGAAAGCATTTATGATCAAAATATTTTCCCTCTGCACCAGGGTGGTTGCTGCCTGCCCTGGGTCCATCATGTCCCTCAGTGCTAGGCTTGTAGCTCATTTATTTGCCTAGTCGTCCACATCGGGGGGAAATAGTGGACAAGCATAGAGTTATGTATATTAACAGATGAAGCATCTCATAGGCTATATAATTTTCAATTAATTTTAGATTGTTGCACAAACATTGTATATGTGCTTTTCTATGATGCTTCACATTTACATTGCGTATGATCATAGAACAAGTACAGTAACAATAATAATTCAACATCTTTGAAAGGATTAGTCTGAAATGAATTCTTAGTCATAATCCCTATCAGAAAAGGAAATTTGTCCAGGGATATAAGACAGATTGACCATCTCAAGCTGTAGAGCAATCATGACTTTAGTTTGTATGCTACTCTTACAACACTGAGTAAAGAAAACAACAATTAGTTTGAATATTATGACTAGTCCAAGAATTCCAACAAGTAATAGAAATAGGAATTGCAATCCAGATTGAAAAAGGGAACAGATAAGGGAGCCAACCAAACAAATCAAACTGGGTGTAGGATCACTTAAGTCATTCACCCTCTTCTTCATGTGCTTTAGCAGAGATGACACATTGGAAGATTAATCAGGTATAAAAGCACAGCATCCAGTCTGAATGATTGTATATGTACCACCTTGGGATGCAGTAAAAATATCTAAAGGCATTCTGTTTTGAAGGACAGCCCTTCTCATTAAAGACATTTCAGTATTTGAATAAGGTCATTCCTGCTTGACTATCATTAAGGGCTTCTTGAGTAAATTTAGTCAGAGCTTTCATATGTAATAATGACATCTGTTAGCCACAAGGAAGAAGCACATATAGCTGAAAATATAGGCATACCAGTGGAACACTGAAAGAGCCCATCTGGCCTTAAAGAGAGGGAGATTGGCAACAGGTTTTAACTCAGTCTGACTCCTTCCCTGCTTTTAAAGGAAACTCAGGGTGCAGTGTCTTAGCCATCCAGGCAGTAGCCAAGGCCAAAGATGTGTTCCACATAACCATTGAGTTCCATTAGATGTCATTCGATAAATGCCTGGCCTTCAAGACCACTCTGTCCCAAATTAATCCCTTTCTTTAAGTATCATAGTATTCCAAACAAATTATAAAATAGGTATACAGTTTAAGCATAACAAAGGTTTAAATGAGGAGATATAAGGTTAGGAATACAGGCCTGGTCCGGAGTCTTGGGACAGCTGTCTACAACAGATGTCATCTTCTTCTCCTCCTGGTATTGTCCTTTCCAACAGGGCTGTATAGAGTCTTATGTTTGATGTCTTTCTCAATAAAAAAAATTCTCCAGGTTATGGTCCAAGATCCTTAAGTTCTGGGAGCTCTCTGTGAAAGAATCAGCTACCAATCTTTCATTTCTTTTAAGCACATCAATAAGACTGTGACAACAACGTAATATATTCCTTAAGTAAAGCTGGTTCATATATTTCTTCATCTAATTGCATAGGCTGTTTTATTATTTCAAAAGGAGACAGCTGATATTTACAAAAAGTATAGATCTAAGATTAAAGAGCACTACCACAAGAGCTTTTGGTCGTGAGAGAGCAAATGCTTCTGAAAGCTTTGCCAATTAAGTTTTGGTTGTGCCATTAGTTCTTTTTACCAATCCTGAGGATTGAGGATGGTAAACGCAGTGGAAATGCTGCAATATTTGCCAAACATTACAAATAGATTTGAGTTCCCCCAGTTACTGTGTAACTCAGGAGGAATTCCTCAAACAGGAATTTATTCTTTTGAATAATAATTTACCTAAAGCCATCGCTCTTCTGCAAGGAACAGCCTCAAAAGAAAAGGAGAACATACAGATCATTACAAGACATATTTATCCTTGAGATGGTGGCATTTGGACAAAGTCCAATTGTCATACCTCAAAGGGTCCCTTAGGAAGAGGAAAGTGGCTTTGTGACTCATCAAGTGGCTTCTCTGGATTATACTTTGGGCATATAGCACAACATGTAGAGGCTATATGAGCCACTGGGAAGGTTTCCAAAAGTATTGTTTTTCCCTTTTGTTGCAACCTATATATATTTTATTTTTCTTCTTCTGTGGTGATTTCTTAAGCCTGTAGAAAGAAATCTTTTTACTGGGTTAACAGAGTTAACAGAAAGTAGCAGGCATTCTTGAGGCTGGACAGCACATGCAGCTTGATAACATCCTTATCATTTAAGTAAGACTCATTTGTAAACCAAATTAAACAATAGAATGCAGTCTTGATCTTCTCCCCTTGTGATGTTGGATGCAAGGTAGCAAGGTTAATGGTTGGAGCAAATTATAAATTAGTTCCTGCATCCAGGGGGCAGGCAGTCAAGAAGACTTCTAGATGTCAAAGTCAAAGCATCTTTTGCAGCTTGAAATGTCTCTGATGATGTCATCTGGCATTCAGGCATCTCTCTGAGTGGCTTACAGCTTACACAACAAGAGACAGGAATGTCTCTTAAGTTTCTATCAAGTCGTTCAGCTTTAGTTAGCAAGGCTTCAGGAAAAAGAGCAGGTTCAATTCTCAATGATTCCAAATGAAAATGAGGTAAAAACTGAAAACATTAGTTTGGAGATTTGTAACAAGATAGAATTCAGGGTCCAGTCCAGTTCACAGGTAGAAAAAAAAAAGCCTCAAAGACAATTAACAGAACTAGGATCCAATATCCAAAAATGTGTATTATAGTTTTTCACTGAAACATAATTCTTCTCTCTAAAATCACCCTCATTTTTACCAAAGATAGCCAAATTAAGACTAATTCGCTTGCAATATAAGTTTAGTTTCAAGAAACTTGGCCCAATTATTTACATAAGTGCAGCAAGAATAGCAATTGATCAGATAGGCTCTTAAATCTGCTTTGCTGGAATTTTTTATGAGGAATCTCAGATTGAACCTTAAAGACTTCTCGAGGCCAGGAAAGCCACACCAAGGATTTGTGCCAACAGGTCTTGCCTGCAGTACCTTAGATTTGGGTGAATTTCTCTCTTGAGATTCCCCAAAATATTTCGAGGTTCCTTGCACCTGCCAGGTAAGCAAGCTTCCTTACTTACCAGGTAAGATTGCTGGAATCTCTCTGTAAAGCAAGGTACCAGGCCCATATTTCCAAGTGGCTTTATTCCAGAAAGTCCAATCTTTGTTCCTGAAAAACTGTCTTGTCATATCCGAGCCTGTATGTGTCAAATATGACATTCCAGTCAAAGTCTTTGTAATATAACCAATGTGTCCTGTCATAAGGAGAACAGATTCTTATTGAACTTATGCAAACAACTATATTGCCACGACATAACCATACTCGCTCACTTACTAGGTTTCCAAACTCTGGAGGGATCAGGTAGGAAGAAAAAGATAAACATTTCAGTTTTGCTCACAAAGGTATAATTTCACCAAATTGCTAATAAGTCATAGTTAGCACAAGAGAAAAAAGTAAAAGATTTTCTTGAATCTGAGAAAACAAAGCAAAACATCAAAAAAAGTCAACAATATTTCAAATAAAATTCACAAAAATTATAATAATCTTCAGTTCATTCACTCCTGTACAATCAGTTCTTGATCTTAATCTTCTCTTAGCAGTTTTATGAGGTCATCAGTTTCTCCATTAGGTTTCTGTAATTTCTTACCCAGTTCAGTTCTATGATCTGAAAGTTTATCAGAAAACTGTAATCCAGAGTAAGTGTCAGAGTACTTTCCATGAATGTCTCTGAAGATGAGACATATTTGCAAAAGCAAAAAGCATCAGAGTAAAACAATAACTGACTGTAAACAACAAAAGACTTAAAAATGACAATTGACAGAGAAACTTATTATTTCTGTGATATACAACACCTTAAAATAATAATTAGAATTACAGCTGATAGCCAGGACAGATCATAATTTTAGGAATGTTATATGATTTTCAAAACACTTACATCAATAACATTTACCCACATAATACCACTTAAGAAAGATTATCATCATTTATCTGACAATGCTTCCAGTATAATTTAACATACCAAATAAGCCTCATTAGTGTAGAATTTTCCACCTTATAGGAAGAGAGAGCGAATTTCTCTGCGAAGTCGCGGGGCCCTCTGAAAATCCCCAGAGAAATCCTCTTCCTTCATCCAGGTCAAAGGAAAACCTTTACTTAGGACTTGAATATTTGTTTGAGGGAGAAGCTTGTCAAAAATATCAAAAGAGTTTTAAACACTTGTTCAGATAGGAAACAACGCTCACTGTGAAACAATGCTCAGGTATCTATTCAAAGTCAAAAATCTTAAGAGTGACTTCAGTCATTATTTTAACAAAACAGATTTGTCTTTTTGGCATACTTAGAGCAGGACAAAAGTTCAAGATAATCATCCTTTGAGAGAAAACCAAATTTTAATTTCTGTACCAGCTTATTTTTAGCATTAAAACTCATTTACTTAATTAGATTCATTTTAATCTTAGCCAGGTTTATTAGCATAAAACTCCTTTCAGAATTTCTCCTTCGCAAACCTTCTACAACTTTCTTTTTGCCTTCAGAATTTGTCCCATACTTTCTTTCTTTCTTTCCTTTCTAGTACATTAGGACAAATTTATCTTTCTTAACCCATCAAACAAAATATTCCATTCCTTTTATACCTTCTTTACTGAAAACTTACACCTTACTTTCCTTGAATACAGAGCTATTTTTCTTATTAATTTCTAGCAGCTTTAATCACATATATTAGAACTCTTTAACCTTTAACAGATCATAGTGAACACTAAAAGGTAAGCAATTGTGAATTGTCTTTTATATCAGCATTCTAAACACTTTTCATAATTTCTAGAAACATGCCACTTCACAATAAAACACCCAAAGACTCTTAGCATCTCTGTAATAAGGCAAAAGTAGATAACTCAGATATGCTTATCAATAATGTTTCAGTGTTCTATCCAATCCAAAAATGACCCAGATACTCAGATTTTTATCATTTAACTTAACTTGGCAAAACTCAAGATTGTTACCAAAAAGAATTTCGAAGCTGTTTTTTCCCCAAGTATACAGACCATAAAACAGTTATTGTACCCACTTTTATCTATTTAAATCAGTTGTTTCCAACAAGTATGTTCAGATTACCCACAAAAACTTCATGAGGCATTAGACAAAGTTGGTTATCATTTAAAGCTATTATTTTGCTGATGAATTTCTAACAGACAACATGAACTTATTTGACTAGTAAACCCAGGCTGCATGCCTGCATCATATTCAAATACCAACAACTCTTAAGGACATGTCTTTTCAATCAAACCAACAAACTTAAACTTTCATTAACCAAAGATTAATTTATATCATGTTATCTTCAAAGACATTTGGGTTAAAACTTTTTGTAAGCACTTATTTTAAGTCAATGGAATAGAGCTCTTTAGAAATTGTACCATCCGGAGGTAAAGTATCACACGTTTGTAACATACATAGACACAGACAGACAGACAGACATATAGAACAAAGATTTTCCTTAGATTTCTGTTCTCATAGCAGACTGTGGTGGAAAAAACTTGTTTTCCCAGGTTTTTTCCCTTTCTCTCTTTCTTTCTTTCTTTTGGCCTTAGCAATCTGGCTTGGGATCCCCCTTTGTTAAGCAATTGCAGTCACAGCATGAAGCCATCTGGAGTCTGGAGGAGAGGCTGACTCCAGATTCAGGAACTGATCTGGCTGTTTTAGAAGCTCGATTTCCTGCTTCTCTTTTAATTTTGTTTTGTTATAAAGTCCGAACAACTTCTAAGGACAGTGTAGTGGGTCAGGAAGTGTGCTGCTTGTGAGTGTTACTCCCTATAGAAAGATCATAAACACTCTCTTACATGCCTCGGTTTCTCCTCCAGTGATCTAAAACCACTGGAGGCTCGGAGCGTACTGGGTGACCAGCCCTTATGTGCACGTCCCCGGACAAGCCTGTAATTAATTACCGTGAATGAGATTGGAGTCCCTATGGGACTGCTGTACCTCATGAGGATTGATCCTCTGACACTCCCGCTGAGGTCCTTAGTCACCTAAGGACGCCTTTTGCTAAAGGCTGGGAGGAGCAAACCTCCCTTTTCTTCGGAGGGGAACACGTTCAGTCTCTCATTTCCCTATCAAGCAGTTTGTTCAGACTTTATAAACACAATTCTTTCCAATTTAAAGCCAAATTAAAAATGTCAGCCTTCCCCATTCACTCCCAAGTTCCTCTAGGCTCCTCTGACCTAGGAACTTCCCTCTAGGCTCCTCTGGCCTAGGAACTTCCCTCTAGGTTTTTCTCCACCTAGGAAAGGTACCAGTACCCCTCAAACCTCTAGTCTTAAGACCTTACCCAGCTCATATAAACTCTTGGACCGTCAACTTAAAGTAAGGAGATTCAGGTTTCAGGAGAACTCACCAGGATCACCTGAAGAATCCAGTGATCTGGGGGGCTAAATGGGCCCTTATTGGTACCAAATGCCAGTTCAGTATAGATTCCAGGTGGCCTCCGGTGGGTTTCTCTGAAATCCTGCCACGACTATGCCAAGAACTGTCCACGAAAATCATCCATAACCAATCTATAAATGAAAATTTGGGTGAGTTTGTTCTGAGCTGAAATCTGAGGACCATGGCCTGGGGCCTTTCTTCCCGAAGGAAGAAAGGGCACCAAAGAAGTGGAGTGCACAGAGTGGTTATATACCCCCAGAGAGGATGTTTCACATAGGATTGAAATGTCCCTTTTACAATAGTTACAAGACTGCTCTGCTGGCACAGTGATTGATGGAAATAGCAGGTAGGTCTGCTGTCTCAGTGAACACAGCAGGGTGGCAGTCTGCTGTCTCAAAGCTGGGTGGTCACAGGTGAGCTCGGTGGTCAAAGGTGAGTGCAGCAATCAGTTCCTAGCCTAAGAAAAGATGCTTATCCCTAAGGAAATGTCAATGTGGGGGGAAGTTGCACCTTTATCTCAAGGGCTTTTGTTCTGTCCATAGGAAATGTCTAAGCAGATATACAATGCGTGCTCAATAGCCACAGTCAGGCCCTTTTGGAAAAAACAAAGTCAGGCTGAATTAGGTTTATACCAAATGGCTTCCTCATATACTACAATATGTCCTATTGCTTGCCATTTTTATATGTCACTTACATAATACTGCTATGGAATTATTAAACATTTAACTTTAACTAAAGCACCTTTTTAGACTTTTTATTCTGGGTCTTGTTTCCGGATCCTGAAGATGATCTTAAGATAAATACCAGTGGCTCCAAGCTGTTCTTGAAAAGGCAAAGTGTTTAAGCAGTCATCAAGCAATGCAGCTACTCTTCTATTGGAGTTGAAATTGAGATTTATTTCTTGTAGTTAGTCATCTTTTTAAGAAAATCCATCAGGAAAGCTCTCAATAATTTTCTTTCTCACTTGTCTTTCTGAGAATATATGAGAACATCAATACCCTTCTCACAGCCAGACACTAATATAACTAAGGGGCTAATAGAAATAATACTTTTGTTTATATACTATCTATCCTAAAAAAAAAAAAGTTCTTTTTTTTTTGAGAAAGATTGGCCTTGATCTAATGTGGGGACTGGAATTGGCCATCCCAAGATATGTCTCTTTGGCATGATGATTATTTGAGGCTGGTTCCTTTGCAGACAAGAAAGCAACTGAAAAGTAGAACTTACCCTTTGTAAGAGACATTTACATTGTAAAGGAACTCTCCATCTGTAAAGATATCTCCCTCCCTGTACCAGGAAGAAAGGAGATGACCTTGTCTCTAGAAACTCTTAATCAATGGGGAAGGCAAGGACTTAAATCTGCATTTGTTTATTGTGCTTCTCTGGTAACCTCCTGTAACTGACTTCCCTCCCATTCCCAATGTTGGCATTTCTTTAAGGATTAAGCATCTTTCCTTAGGCTAGGATCTGATTGCTGCACTCACCTGTGACCACCCAGCTCAAGACAATAGACTTGCCTCCTGCTACGCCTTCCAAGATAGCAGACCACTACCTGCTGTGTCCATCAAGCGCTGTGCTGACAGGGCAATCTTGTGACTATTGTGGGAGGGACGTTTCAATCATATGTGAAATATCCTGTTTGGGGGTATATAACCACTCTGTGCACCCTACTTCTTCTTCTTCCCAAAGGAAGAAAGGGCCCCAGGCCATGGTCCTCATAAAGCTTTGTTTAATTTTCTCTTGCTATTCTGTCTCCTGTGAATTTAATTCATTCTATGGCCAGACAAACCCACATTTAGGTAGAGGAAAAGTCTTCCTCCCCTACAGTTTGGCGACTTGGATGGGATAAAATTTAACTGGCTGGGCACTGCTTGCTCCTGGACTGCTGTGGCCGAGAGATCCCGGACCCCTGATGAGAGCTGACAAGAGGTAAGAGTTCTTACCACGTCAGTCTCCCAGATCTCTGCCTGCAGAGTCCAACGGAAGCAAGAGTGGTGAGCTTTTTTACTCTTCTAAATTTAGATTAGCAGGAAAAAATGTTGGTGAGGCTAGCTTCTTGGATTCAGCGACTCTAGGATTTGAGTACTCATTGGTTGTAGATCCTTTTCCTCCCAGAGATAGTACTTTTCCCTGTCTCTGTCTTTTTGTTGTTTGTCATAAGAAACAGGCATCTCTATAAGCCTGTTGTCCTGGCTTTTTGTCTTGTTCTATGTCTTGAGAGCTTAGTTTTGTGACTTTTCTGGTCTCCGCCATCGGAGGATGCATGTACCGGCATGCATCTTGTCAGCCAGTCCAGTAGATTGGGGTTCTGGGACACTCTCTTTGTCTAGCTGTTTCATCTCTCAGGGGAGTTTGTCATAAGAGGTCTCAATTGCTTTCATAAGGGGCCTTTGTCGTCTCAACCTTTGTTGCTTGCTGTGCAATGAAGGTCTTTACTTTCTTAGGCTGTTTTTGGGAATGAACTTTCTGGATCTCTTTTGGGGATGCCTCTTTGTGTCCTTGGTTAAGCTTTGGGTGAGTCGCTGTTAAGATCCTAGTCATCAATTCAGCCACACGATGGATCACTTGAATTCGGAAAACTTCTAAATTGGGGAAACAAATTGTGAGAGATCTCATCATAATTTTTATTGTTATCTATGAAAAGGCCAAATTAAAAAGGAAACACAGGAAAATGATTACTAGGTTTAAACCCTGACTCAGGTTATAATTGAACTGGTAAAATATAAAGGTCTAAGTCTTGATAAGATTGTAAAGGTTGGAATGTTTGAGCTGATTTTCTTTATAAAGAGGTTATATCAACTTTGCCTGAGTATGTTTTAAAATGTCTGGCTGGGAATACTTCCCTATCCAATAATAGAAGACTAAGACCTGTTGGTTCCTGGCCATGGGTCCTGTCCCCATGCTGCAGATCTTTGCTGCCCATGGGCCCTGTCCCATTTGAATAAATATTGGGCTATTTGAATAAAGGAGTGCTACTTCCAGGCCTTGAGTCCAGGAAGTCTTTCTTTTGACTCCTTGGCTTGCTGAGCCCGCTTGCTTCACCAGCTTGTGAGCTAAAGTTCTAGTCTTCCTTGTGCCTTTGTCTTTTTCAAGGATGGATCTAAATTCACTTGCTCCATCGGGAACCTTCTCGGACAGCTGTATGAATCCATGTTTGCTGCCCATGGCTACTTTATGGGGAAAATTGTGGCATTCAGCCTGAAGAGAATCAGTACCTTAAGCCTGAGAGTGATGGAGAATGAATTAATCCATTCCTTCCTGATTCTATCTCTGATATATAAATTTTACCTGGGCACGGGTCAGCCACTTAAGTCATTAGGACGGTCGCCAATCTCCAAGACTCCTGTGACAGGTTTCTTTTCCAAAGGCTGGATTGGGATCCCTCCCTATGGCTCCTGACCACTCGAACTGTGGGAAAGTCCAAATCAGGACTCCGGTTCAAGGAAAGTACCAAACTCTAACCTTTGGTTGAGTATGGGAACCCCTTCTTGGGAGAATGGCTCCAGGATGCAATTGGGTAGAATGTCCCCCAGACTGGTGGAAAATTCTTCACTGTTTTTCTCTGTTCTTTTATCTTTGGGACAATTCACCTGGCACTTATTACTGCCAGGCATAATAGGGGAGGTATACAAGGGATGCAATGCACAGGGACGCCCCTATCACCCCTTTCTATAGGAACCCCACAGGCAGAACAAGTAGAGCACTGTCCTAGGTTCAGGGGAAATTTTCAAGGTAATGGACCCTTTTCTTTCCTCTCTCTTAAAGTTACAGTGACCATTTTGGGCTCCTTTTGAGCTTTGCAATTGAGAAACAAAGAAAATTTAAAAGTGTCAAAGGCTCCACCCCTTGGAGCACCCGCTCTGGTTTCTGGGCCTGATCACCCCGGCAACCACATGGGGTGCCCTCTATTGGCAATTGACTCGTTAAGCATTTTAGGTGGCCTACTGAGTTGGTTATGAGGATAGGAGACCTGTGATTTATTCTGTGAACTGTCCTGATGGTGTTGTGTGCCCCGGCATGGGAACTGTTGTGTGACCCTTATCTTGATAACCCTTGGGGAAGAAGCCATAATGATGAGGCCTGATCTCTTTACCTTTGTTTGTCACCTCCTCTCTTGTCACCAAGTTTAGGTTAAGTTCAAGCTGGACCTGAGCAGAACCTGGACTTTCTGTAAAATTGAAAACTTGAAAACTTTTTTACCAGGAACTTAACTCTCAACCCTGGCACTGGGAGCCCCGGTCTCCAGCCAGTTCCAGGTCTTTATTTCCTGATGCCTGCCTCACCTTGTGCTGGCTCAGGGACTAAGTGCCTGGGCTAAGTGGGACTTGACTAGATCTCTGGCTGCTGTCAGTTGGACACCAGCTTTACCGCCATGGGGAATGCCTCAAGCATCCCCAGAGACTCACCACCTGGGTGCATTTTAACTAGTTGGAAATGCTTTCAATTGGATGGATTATGCCCCAGAAACTCCAGCTTGGAGAAAAACTTGAGGGGTTTCTCTGTGCCTTTGTGATGTAGTTAGACAGGCAGGTCAATCTAGAATGTCATTAAGTTACAACCCAGTTTCTGAGAAATCAAGAGCAACTGTCCTTGGAAAATCCTTGTAAGGCTGGAGATACAGCTCTAGAGGCAGTTCATATTCCACCCAGTTCCTTTATCTCAAAAAGGATTATCATCTCCCCTCTCCATGAACTACTATCTAGCCCATCACTAATTCCTAAGACTGAAGAAAAAAAAAAGAGGGGAAAAGGCCATAAGTGTTGACAAATAAAAATGGCAAGTAATAGGACATATTGGAATATATGAGGAAGCCATTTGGTGTAAACCTAATTCGGCCTGACCTTGTCTTTCCAAAAGGACCTGACCGAGGCTGTTGAGCATGCATTGTATATCTGCTTTAGAGATTCCCTATGGCAAGAGCAAAGCCCCTTGAGATAAAGGTGCAACTTCTCTCCCCCTCCCAACATTGGCATCTCCTTAAAGATTAAGCATCTTTCTTTAGGCTGGGAACTGATTGCAGCGCTTATCTGTGACCACCCAGCCCAAAGCAACACACCTGCCACCCCACAGCATTCACTAAGACAGCAGACCTATCTGCCGTTTCCATCAATCGCTGTGCTGACAGAGCAGCCTCGTGACTATTGTAAAAGGGACATTTCAATCATATGTGAAACATACTCTTTGAGGGTATATAACCACCCTGTGCACCCCACTTCTTTGGAGTGCTCTGTTCCTTTGTGGAAAGACTCTCCTGGGTTATAATCCTAAGATTTAAGCTCAGAATAAACTCACCCAAATTTTCATTTATAGATTGGTTATGGATTATTTTCATCGACAGTGTGCCCTTACCGAAAAAGAGAAATCTAGCATCTTGAGTGTCTTCTCCACAAATATTAGTAAAAAGGCTCAAAACAGAATTCGGATTCATAACTAGGGAGCTTTGTATTGTACCTGATTCATGGTAGTGATTTTTAAAACAATAGGTGTGAAGGCTCTGTGCATGTGTCTGTATGTGTGTGATATTTTTACCCCTGGATGATATGGCCAAAAAGAAGAGCTCTGTTTAATTGGATTAAAGTAAGCACTTACATAAATTCTAAATGTAATAGAAATTAACCCAGTGCCTTTTAAGTTAAGATGATATAGATTAATCTTTGGTTAATGAAAGTTTAAGTTTGTTGGTTTGATTGAAAAGCCATGTCCTCAAGAGTTGTCAGTATTTGGATATGATTCAAACATGCAGCCTGGGTTTACTAGTCAAATAAGTTCATGTTGTCTGTTAGAAATTTGCCAGCATAATAACTTTAAGTGATAGCTAATTTTGTCTAATGTCTCATGAAGTTTTTGTGGGTAATCTAAACATCATTATTGGGAACAAATGATTTATTTATTTATTTATTTTTATTTTTTTTTTTTAAAGATTGGCACCTGGGCTAACAACTGTTGCCAATCTTTTTTTTTTTCTTCTGCTTTATCTCCCCAACCCCCCCCCATACACAGTTGTATATCTTAGTTGCAGGTCCTTCCAGTTGTGGGATGTGGGATGCCGCCTCAATGTGGCCTGATGAGTGGTGCCATGTCTGCACCCAGGATCCGAACCCTGGGCCACTGCAGCGGAGCATGAGAACTTAACCACTCGGCCACTTAGCCAGCCCCAGGGAACAAATGATTTAGATATAAATGAGATAAGAGTTTATAAACTTTTAGCAATAATTATAGTTTATGGCATGTGTATTTAAAATAACTTCCAAAATCTTTTTGGTAACTTGAAACTTTGAAGTTTTGCTAGGTTAGTTTACATGATAAAATTCGTTGAGCACCTAGATCATTTCCAAATAAGATATTAGACATTAATTATTAAATGTAAGTTTATTTACTTTGGGCTTCTTATTGCAAAGAGGCTAAAAGCGTTTGGGTCTATTAGAAAGTATGCCTTGTGTTTTATTGTAAAGTGGCATGCTTCTAGAAATTATGAAAAGTTTTTAGAATGTTGATATAAAAAGACAATTTGTAATTGTTTACCTTTTTAGTGTTTACTAGGGTCTGTTAAAGGTTAAAGAATTCTAATGTGTATGATTAAAGCTTCTAGAAGTTAATAAGGAAAATGTTCTGAATTCAAGGAAAGTAAAATGTATGTTTTCAGTAGAGAGGACAAAAAGAATGGAAATATTTTGTTTGATGGGTTAAGAAAGAAAAATTTGTCCTAATATACTAGGAAGTAAGAAAGAAAGCATGGGACAAATTCCGAAGGCAAAAAGAAAGTTGTAGAAGGTTTGTGAAGGAGAAATTCTGAAAAGAGTTTTGTACCTGGTCAAGTTGGTTAAGATTAAAATGAATCTAATTAAGTAAATGTGTTTTAATATGAAAAAGTAAACTGGTACAAAAATTATAATTTGATTTTCTCTCTCAAAAGGATGGTTATCTTGAACTTTTTGGCCTGCTCTAAGTCTACCTAAAAGACAGAAAATCTGTTTTGTTAAAATGATTTTCCCATCTTCAGAAAGAGGTCTTTTAAGATTTTGACTGTTTCAGCTATTTACCCTTGACTATTTGTTGTCATTTTGAGTATATACCTGAGCATTGTTTCACAGTGAGTGCTGTTACTATCTGAACAAGTATTTAAAACCTTTGGATATTTTTGAAAAGCTTCTCCCTCAAAAATATTCAAATCCTGAATGAAGGCTTTCCTTTGACCTGGATGAAGGAAGAGGATTTCTCTGGGGATTTTCAGAGGGCCCCTGGGACTTCACAGAGAAATTTGCTCTCTCTCTCTCTCTCTTCCTATAAGGTGGAAGATTCTAAACTAATTAGGCTTCTTTGGTCTGTTAAATTACATTGGAAACATTGTCAGATAAAGTGATGATAATCTTTCTTAGGTGGTATTATGTGGGTAAATGTTATTGATATAAGTGTTTTGAAAATTATATAACATCCCTAAAATTCTGATCTGTCCTGGCTATCAGCCATAATTCTAATCATTATTTTAAGGTGTATATCACAGAAATAATAAGTTTCTCTGTCAATTGTCATTTTTAAGTCTGTTGTTTACAGTCAGTTGTTTTACTCTGATGCTTTTTGCTCTTGCAAATATGTCTCATCTTCAGAGACATTCATGGAAAGGAGTCTGACAGTTAGCTCTGGAATACAGGTTTCTGACAAACTTTCAGATCATAAAACTGAACTGGGTAAGAAATTGCAGAAATCTAATGGAGAAAGTGATGACCCCATAAAACTGCTAACAGAAGATTAAGATTGAGAACCGATTATACAAGACTGAATGAACTGAGGACTTTATAATTTATAATTTTTATAATTTATAGTTTTTTTGAATTTTATTTGAAATATTGTTGATTTTTTTGTTTTGCTTTGTTTTCTTAGATTCAAGAAAATCTTCTCTTTTTTCTTGTGCTAACCATGACTTCTTATAGCAATTTGGTGAAAATTATACCTTCATGAGCAGAACTGAAACATTTATCTTTTTCTCCCTACCTGATCCCTCCAGAATTTGGAAACTTAGTGAGTGAGTGTATTTGCATAAGTTCATTAAGAATCTGTTCTCCTTATAACAGGACACTATTGGAAACATTGATTATCTTTGACGGGAATGTCATATTTGAGAGAAACATACAGACTCGGATATGACAATACCGCCTTTGAGGAATAATGTTGACTTTGTGAAAATAAGCCACTTGGAAATATGGGCCTGGTACCTTGCTTTACAGAGAGAGATTCCAGCAATCTTACCTGGTAAGTAAGGAAGCTTGCTTATCTGGCAGATGCGAACCTCAAAATATTTTGGGGAATCTCAAGAGAAGAGAGAAATCCACGCAAATCTAAGGTATTGCAGGCAAGGCCTGATGGCAAGTCCTTGGTTTGGCTTTCCTGGCCTCGAGAGGTCTTTAAAGTTCAATCTGAGATTCCTCATAAAAAAAAAATTCCAGCAAAGCAGATTTAAGAGCCTATCTGATCAATTGCTATTCTTGCTGAACTTATGTAAATAATTGGGTCAAGTTTCTTGAAACTAAATTTATATTGCAAACCAATTCGTCTTAATTTGGCTATCTTTGGTAAAAATGAGGGTGATTTTAGAGAGAAGAACTATGTTTCAGTGAAAAACTATAATACACATCTGTGGATATTAGATCCTAGCTCTGTTAATTGTCTTGAAGGCTTTTTCTGCCTGTGAACTGGACTGGATCCTGAACTCTTCTGCTGAAATATCTGGTAACAAATCTCCAAAATAATGTTTTCAATTTTTTACCTCATTTTCATTTGGAATCATTGAGAATTGAACCTGCTCTTTTTCTTGAAGTCTTGCTAACTAAAGCTGAAAAACTTGATAGAAACTTAAGAGATTCCTGTCTCTTGCTGTGTAAGCTGTAAGCCACTCAGAAAGATACCTGAATGCCCAATGACATCATCAGAGATGTTTCAAGCTGTTAAAGATGCTTCACTCTGACATCTAGAAGTCATCTTGACTGGCTGCCTCCTGGACTCAGGAACTAATTTATAATTTGCTCCAACCATTAACCTTGTTTTACTTTTATTTCCATAGAAATACTTATTAAATACCTGACTGCTTGCTTCCAAAATATAGGCCTAACTTTGGGAGCCCACCTGTATCACCACCTTCTAAAATGACTTTAACTGGACTGATCAATTACCAGGACTAAGAAATGTGTTCAGTGAGATGAAGCAATCTACCACTCAGCTTCTGGACTGTTAAACTTTTAGTTTCAAAGGTGGGACTGTGGGGATTGGAATTGGCCACCCCAAGATATCTCTCTTTGGCATGATGATTATTTGAGGCTGGTTCCTTGGCAGACAAGAAAGCAACTGAAAAGTAGAACTTGCTTACCCTTTGTAAGAGACATTTACATTCTAAAGTAAATCTCTATCTGTAAAGGTGCCTCCCTCTCTGTACCAGGAAGAAGAAGGGGAGATTACCTTGTCTCTAGAAACTCTTAATCAATGGGGAAGGCAAGGACTTAAATCTGCATTTGTTTATTGTGCTTCTCTGGTAACCTCCTGTAACTGACTTCCCTCCCATTCCCAATGTTGGCATTTCTTTAAGGATTAAGCATCTTTCCTTAGGCTAGGAACTGATTGCTGCACTCACCTGTGACCACCCAGCTCAAGACAATAGACTTGCCTCCTACTATGCCCGCCAAGATAGCAGACCCACTACCTGCTGTGTCCATCAAGCACTGTGCTGACAGGGCAATCTTGTGACTATTGTGGGAGGGACATTTCAATCATATGTGAAATATCCTGTTTGGGGGTATATAACCACTCTGTATACCTCACTTCTTTGGTGCCCTTTCTTCCTTCGGGAAGAAAGACCCCAGGCCATGGTCCTCAGATTTCAGCTCAGAATAAACTCTCCCAAATTTTCATTTATAGATTGGTTACGGATTATTTTCATTGACAACTGTGATATCATGAAGTGCCAAGTTCACTGCTGCCTCTTCAGTCTGCAATCACCACATCAACACAAAACATGCATCATGATCAGTGCATCATGTTTCTCTCAGAGCCTGTCAGTGATTGCTTGGTGTGTATCTGTTATCCAGGTCACATACACACAGCAAATTGTTTAGTTGTGTTGACTCCTTTCCTCCCCACAAAAATGGATAATCAAAAATAGGGAGTTCATCATAAAAAGGATGAAAGTGCAGCAAAGAAATGAAAAGTGATGATGCTGGGAGTGTACTTTGATATGATTAGGAGACACCTGAGCATAGACATGATGACACTGCCACCATGTGAGAGAATGTAGAGGCACAACCAGAGGAATTGAGTGCAGGGAGCTTGTCAACATAAAAGAGGGCACGATGAAGATGCCCCAGAGAAGGGGCATTGCTGAAAGCTTTCACAATAAAGGAACTCTGAGACATTTCATGACATTGAAAGTGCAAAGGGGAAAATGTTGGGAGCCGATTTAAATGTAGAAGGAATATGAAAACCTAGCAAGGCAGAGAAAAGAAATGACACAAAGAAGGCAAGCGCTGTTCAGACAACACTTCATATTTTTAAAAGAAATTAGACACTTTATCAATGTTTTTAATTACAGTATACTAAATAAAGATTAGTTTTTCTATTTTTAAATTTCTCTATACATTTTTAATTGAAAGTAAGAGAGTTTTTAAGGTTTGACAAACAATTTTCAAAGTTGTAAAACAATAGTATTTTTCCCATTCATGAATAAGATTACTTTTTTCAGTTTCAGCTTTCACAGTCACTTTACAGTCCTGCACTACCCTGTGAAGTGAGGACTGTGTGTGTGTGATTGTGTCAATAAATATAACACTATAACAGCAGTGTATTTCAAAGGTGTGAATGTGGATGAAAAAATTGTCTCATCTATAATTACACAAAGCTGCCAAAGGTCTCCTTAATATTTTACTCCCCTGGGTAAACACAGTTGTATTAATTAGCTATGGCTGCATAACAACCACTCTAAAATTTTGTGACTGAGAACTACAACATTTATTACATTCACAGATTCTGTGGGTCAAGAGAGAGGGGCATCTGCAAAGAGCATTAGTCAGGGAAGGAATGAGATGAAACCTCTAGGGCTCAAGTAACATATGGGTAGAGGAGTTCACCTTCTCATGCTGCTAGCCATGACCTGGAGTGTGAACATAACAGAGCTGCTGGGCTTCCAATACCTAAAATTTTGCTGTTGAACAGGAAAGACTTGCCCCTTATCCCCTGCCTCCCCACTCAACACACACACACACACACAATGAGGGGCAAAGGATGTGGGGCACTCAAGTGGGATCACAGTTGTGTCCTGGCCTGCACTGGCCTCTCCTGAGCTGCCTTTGGGTGACTCCTGCCAAATGGCCAGAGGCATTGAGGATGAGGGCTGAGCCAATGTCTACAATGATGAATAAAATTCTCTTTCTGGGATTTCCCGAGCCTAGAGCCTCTGAAAGTCAGGATGCAGCAGGAAAACACCTTGTTCTCTTAAGAGTCTCTGGTCAACTGAGCTTGATAGTGAGCTGTCTCTAGAATGCCGATGCCTGCTTACCAGAGTTCTAAGATCTGTTAGGGTCTATGACAAATGAAGTGAGGTCATTTTTCAAGATCCCATTACCAGCACCCCTTTCTTCAATCAGATTTACCCAAAGCCCCCTCTGTGCTGTTACTTCTCACCTTCCTTCCCCATGCTATCTCCTTAACTGTACACAATGAGCCAATACAGGTGTAGCTGCAGCTCCTTGAAAACATGACTAGGGTCCTAACTTTGAGGAGACAGAGCTGAATTCCTTTTTCTTACCTGTTCTGCATCCTGGGAAAGTCATTGTGCCTCTCAGGTATTTCTGTCTCCAAACCTGCACAGTGGGAATCAGGCTAGAATCTACTTCCTGGGAACATCATCATGTACATATGATATACTATCTATAATAGCTGTGGCCTGGTCAAGTGTATCAAAGTCACAAACTTAGAGATGGAAGAATTACAAAAAGGGGTGAGGCATAGCATGTAACACCTCTCAAAATAGGCCTGGGTTCCAGCAATGTGATATTGGAACAGTCACTTCCAACTTGTCCTCACTTTCAGCTTATCCTCATGACGGGGCTGAAATTAAAGGAAATTCAGATATTGTCATCCTGTGGCATAAAACCGTTCAATTGTTTCCTGTTATATTTAGAATGAGACCCAAGTGTCTCATCTCAGCCTATGAGGTGAACAGCCTCAACAATGGCACCCAGTAATCCCCATCCATGTTTTACACTAAGTGGTTAGTAACTAGCTTATGACCAACAGAATACAGCCAAAGTGATGGGATGTCATGTCTAAATTTTAATTACAAAAAGTCTCTCACTTCCCTCTTCATCCTTCTCTTATGGATCATATATCTCTCTCTGTCATATCCCTGGAACTGGTGAAGCAAGTACTGGTATTTTGAGCTGCTCTATGTAGAAGCCCACATAGAAGAGAAGAAAGGGATTGCTCAGGCCAACAGACAGAAAGGAACTCAGGCTCTCAGTTCAAACTGAATCCTGAAAGCTGTGAGTAAATTTGGAAGCAAATCTTCCCCCTGTCAAGTCTCAGTTGAAGCCTCAGCCACAGCCTGGGAGACATCTTGAGGAAGAGTTGCCCAGCTAAGACATGCCCAATTGCTGGTTTTCAAAAATTGTGAAATATTAAATATTTGTTGTTTTAAAATGCAATGTTTGAGGGCAATGTACTCAGAGAGAAAAAGATAACGACCAGGCCACAGGACTTGGTCCTATCATCCACCTCCATCTCCTGCTCTCTCCTCCCAGGCTCCCTCTCATCCACATTGGCCATCTTTCTAATCTCCTGTGGCCAAAATCATTTCTGCCTGTGAATCTGCATGAGTGGTACACTTTCCCTGACACACTGCTTCCAGACTTGTGCAAGGCTTGCTCTGTCTTGTCATTCTCTACCCAGCAAATGTCACTCCATTGAGGCCTTTCAGACCTTCCTACCTAGTGGTTTCCCAGCCCTTCCTCACAGCCCCCCATTTTGTTTCACTCCAGCACATGATCCTTTGTTTCTCATGTCTTTGCTTTCCTGCTTTTGTCCTTCTCCCCTCCAGACTGTGAACTCCTAGCAGGCAGGGACCACTTGGTCATTTTCAGTCCTACACTTAGGCCCACTAGGGTACTTTGCACAGGGTGTGTACTTGATGCATAGTTGCTGAATGAATAAATGGAAAGATCTTGTACCCCTCCTCCTGCTTTTGACCAACTCAGATTGTGAAGATAAATCCTAGTAATAGGAGATGCTGTTTCTGAGGTAGGAGGACAGCCAGAAAGACCTCTGTGTGACTCTTTGCTGCTCCAGTAGCTCAAGCAAAGCTCAGTGGGGACTGCATAATTTTAAAGTTTACAACATAATGATTTGATATACATACACATGCTTACTTAAATCAGATAATTTCTGTTAAAATTCTATAAAAAGATAAATTATAACTGTTATTTATATTATTATTATTAGACACATTCATTTAACACTAAAGAAGTTCAAGAAAAATGTCGGAAAAATATAAGATATTTCCAGAGGAAACTATCCATTGAAACTCACATAAAAGAAGGCAAGAGGGATGAATCTACCTATTTCAATTCAGTTTAACCATGGAAGCATCCTTAGGTAATTCTTGGAAAACATTATCTTATAGTGTTAGCTCTTTGTGGAATCACAAAGGAAAAACATAAAGGGGAAAACATCTTTCCTTTGGGGAAGAAAGTAGTTAAGGCAGAGAATAAGAAACAGAGAAATAAAATAGAAAATAACAGAGATGACTTGACATAAGAATTGAGTCTGAAATTGAAAGAATAAATTAAACACTGTCTCCTGGGGGCTCCAGACATCAAAAAGAAGAGTATAAAAGATTTCAGGGCTTGATAGTCCTGAACAGTCAAAACAGCCACAGGCTACAGTCAGTAATTTAGCAGGGATACTATGTCAAGGAGAAAGTCCACACCCACAACCTCATACTCAACCGAATTGCATGCAATTGCCTATGACAAGTCCTTGTTGGAATCCTCTCATCATGCCAAACATCCTCAGTATTCTAAACACCATCATGAAGGAAGAAAAAAGTCCCGAGTATGGGGCACAAATTTCCTGTGGAGAAAAAAAAACAAGAAAAAAATGGAATGGCTCTATAAGAAACTTGTTCAAGTGCAAAGATGCTTGTAAATTTTATGGACACTATACTTATAAAATACACATTCTTGAGCTTTGCATCCTAAAAGGTAAATAAATAAATAGACAAAGGTGACTTTTCTCATTACATCTTCAGTTAAAGGACTGGAAAGATTCCAGAATTAATCCTCCTGTTATTGATTTTAAGCTTGCTAGAAGAACACAAGTACTGGCACACAGCCAAAGCATTGCGCCAATGATGTACAATTAAACACTTTCCAAATACTGCTACTCAGGCAGCACACTATTTATTTATTTATTTATTTTAATTTTTATTTATTTGAGGAACATTAGCCCTGAGCTAACATCTGCTGCCAATCCTCCTCTTTTTGCTGAGGAAGACTGGCCCTGAGCTAACATCCATGCCCATATTCCTCTACTTTATATGTGGGATGCCTACCACAGCATGGCTTTGCTAAGCAGTGCCATGTCCACACCCGGGATCTGAACCAGTGAACCCCAGGCCAGTGAAGCAGAATGTGTGCACTTAACCACTGTGCCACTGGGCTGGCCCAGCACACTATTTATTAATGGAGTGCTTAATAACAGAAGAGAACTGAATCCAGTTCACCTATGCTTGGAATGTATTTACAATGTGGGTCTAACAGAACTTCAGTCCATCTAATCCAGAAATGTTAATTAATTAGGCCACTAATATGTGCCAGTCATGGTGAGGTGAGTGAGTTTTCAATCAAATTGAAAATATGGAAACCATGGTAGCAACTGAATGAATGTCAATCTTCTATGTGGAAACTAACCCCAGACATATTTTAGTTCCTGTAACTGGCCTCTGTAATATCCCTATCAGTCATATTATTGCCTAGATGTCACTAATTGTGAGAAAAGGTAATTGTAAAGTCTATTGTGTGGTTGGAGTGTTGTATATACAATGCTGACATGGAATGTGGAGCTGAGAGCGTGGAGGTGAGAGTTCTCGAATAGGAAAGGCAACAAATGATTTAATAATATTGACCTTCAAACATTTAGGGGTAAACTGTGATGAAAGTCATTACTGTTGATTCATAGAGTGATGTAAACTGCAAACTAGTTGCCTCACTGGCTCCAAAAATATTAATGGACAAAGTATAAAAAACATTGCACACCATATTCTCTTTATCATATGGCTTGCCACATTTATTGTTGAGTAACTTCCTATTTTATTATTCATCTTCTCATGCATAAGTTCCTTGAAAGTAGGGACTGTGTTTATATTGGTCACCATTCTATTTGTAGCAAGAAGCATAATATTGACATTTATTCATTCTAAACCTTTATTGAGCGTGTTATATGACATTGTTGTCCTAGCCATTAGAAATGGAGTAGTTAACAGGAAAATTTTGGCCCCTGCCTTCTTTTTTTTTTCTTCTTATTCTTCTCCTCAAACTGCCCACCCCGCCAGTGCATAGTTGTATATTCTAGTTGTAGGTCCTTCTAGTTCTACTATGTGAGACACCACCTCAGAATGGCTTGATGAGCTGTGCAAGGTCCATGCCCAGGATCTGAACTGGCAAAATCCTGGGCTGCTGAAGCAGAGTGCATGAACTTAACCATTCAGCCATGGGGCCACCCCTGGTCTCTGCCTTCTTGATTCTCACAAACTAGTGAGGAAGATGGATATTTATCAAATGATTTTATTTGAAATGGGCTTCAGTGCTATAGCAAAGTACTACAGGGCTACCATGTGACTGTGGGTTAGGGAAATCTTTCTTTAAGGAAGTGATATTAAGCTGTGACCAAAAGAATAAGGTACTAGCTTATTGATGTGAAAAAGGAAGAGATCTTCTAGGCAGAAGAAAGCACATGCAAAGGCCCAGAGACTTGGAGGAGCTTAGAACAAAGAATGAAACCAACATGCCTCTGATTGGATCTTAGAGAATAAACACAGAGAGAGTAGCCCAGGATGAAACTCAGATTTTTGGCTAAAGGTGGACTTATGCAGGGCCTCAGGGGTCATTTAATTATTTTAGAGTTTATTATCAAGTCACAGTAAGACAAAATAGAGTTTTAAGCAGGGGAGTGATATAATGTAGTTTTTATTCATCAAAAGATGAGTTGAGCTGTTGTGTAAAGATGAGTTAGGTGATGGACCAGACTGAATGAGGGCAGACTGGTGAGAATACTTGCAGTGGTGACAGTGAAAGACAGGGAAGCGGACTAGAGTAGTGACAGTGCACATCTCCAGATTCAAGGGCACAAACAAGGGAGAAATTAAGGAAATGGAATTTGCAAGACATGGTCATTGATGGAAGGAAGTATGAGGAGAGAAGATGTCAAGTCAGTGTCTGAATATTCAAGTTGAGCAACTGAAGGGGGTGGCTTTCAAGAATTATTTTTGAGACATTTGTTTCATTAAATATAGCACATCAGATGATAAGTGAGATGCTGCCCAGGACAGTGTACCTAGAAGTTCTGGATACAATATAAAAATCATTTTGCTGAACACATAGATGACCTTGTTTGAAAGTAAAGAAATTCTTCAGAGGCCATGAACAGAAGGAAAGACTAAATTTACAAAGTGTAAACCAGTTTTTGAGATTTGGCTATTTAGGTGGTATTGACCAATCCCTAGATGATTAGAGTTTGGCTTCCTGTTTTCCTTTTTCTTTTTTCAAAAAAAAATTTCAAATGTTCACAAAAGTTGAGAGAAATGTCTAAGAAACTCCATGAACCCATCAACCAAGATGAACAATTATCAACTTATGACTCATTTGATTTCATTTATATCACAATCCACTATCCCCCCTCCCTACATGAATTGCTTGGAAGCGAATTCAAGACATTATATTACTTCATCTGTAAATATTTTAGGTTTTTTTCTAAAAGATAAGGATTCTTGATTTAAATATAACCATAATAACATAATCACACCTGAAAAATGAACACAATTTCTTAACATCAGCAAATATCCAATCAGCGTTCAAATTTCCCAATAGTCTGGTTTTTTTAAAAAAAAATCAGAATCCAAATAAGATCCAAGTTACCATTGATTATCTTTTATAATCCATAGGGATTATCTCACTTTTCCTTTCAATTTATTTGTTGAAGAAATCAGATCGTTAGTCTTGTTGAGTTTCCCCTGTTCTGGAATCTGTAGAGCCTAGATTTAAAGGGCCTCAGATTCCAAGTTCAAGAGACAAATCCTGGAGCAGACAACTTTTTAGAAAGACAAGAAACTCAAAGAGTGACACCCTCAGCAGAGAAATTAAATAAACACTTTTCAGAGATAATCAGAAGAGATGTTTGCCTGCCTTGTCTTATTGTGGGAAGAGGAAATGGGTAGAAGAAAAGCAAACACTCTCTGATGGGATGCACTTTAAATCCAGCCAAAGAATTTCCACAGATAAACATTCAAAGAATATGGGCTCACATCAAAAGTCACCAAAAACACAAGGAAACAAATCCCATAAATCAGAGTCATTAGAAACAACAAACTGTGGAATCAGAGTATCAAAACTGCTGACATGGAAATTATTATATATGGAATCTGAAATATTTGCTAACTTAAAAATAGAGATAAATTGAAATTATGAAGGAGGAAAAACTTATCTTTGCTATTAAATATAACCACTATCTCACGTATTACTAAATTTTTAAAATCAAATGTACATAGTCATTATTGGTTGTGGTAGAAAGAAAAATTTTACACTATCAATTCTGATAGTCTAATTTGACAAGTCTGATTTGAAAAAGAAGCAACTAGAACTTTTAAAATGAAATAAAACTGATTTATATTAGAAATAAAATGTAGAGACATAATAAACAGCAGTTAGACAAAGTTGGAAGAAGTGGTTAACAGAAGATAGATCTGAAGAAATTAGAGAAGATGCAACTGAAACATTGAAGGGAGAGAAATATTCTACTATACACTCAGTGAAAGTTTCAGGAGAAGATAAGAAAAACAATGGGAGGAGCTGTAATTAAATAAATAGCTGAATTTTTTCCAAAAGTGATAAAAGACATCTAATCCCAGATTTAAGAAGCACTGCCTCCTCCTACAAAATCTCAAGTAGGATAAATAAAACAAATCCACATCTAGAACCAACATAGTAAAAATATAGAATACCAGAGACAAAGAACAGATCTTAAAAACACTGAAAAAGTGGATTACTTCTAAGGAAACTACAATTGCACTGACAGGTAATTTCTCAATAACAAAAAAATTCTCAGTAATGTAATCATGAAAGCCAGGCAAATTACCTTTAAATGTTAAGAGAAAATTGTCATTCTGGGATTCTATTCCCAGTGAATTTTTTTTCCAAGAAGGAAGATGAAATATAGATGTTTTCAAAGAGTGAGAGCCTTTATTTATAAGAAATCTATATTAAAGGAATATCTATAGAATGTATTTCACAAATAAGAAAACTAAGCCCAGAAGGAAAATTGATATGCAAAGACAAATGGTGATCTAAAAAAAGGATAAAGCCTGTGAGAAAGTCTAAACACACATCGTACAAAACAATAGCTATGATACTTTATATTAGGAATTGTTAACTAGAGAAACTTGTGAACATGTGTACAAAAAGACATTTATAAAATGCTCAGAGTAGCCTTTTGAATAATAAAATTTTCATCCTGATAAATGTTCTGAAAAAAGAGGCAAAGAGAGTGACTTGGGGAGGACTGCTATTGAGGGGAGGGCTGTTTTATATTAGGAGAAAAGGAAGCTGCCTCTGAAGAAGTGCCCCTGTGTGGTCTACAAACCCCAACTATTTAAATCTAAAAATAAGGACAGGACCCTGAGTTTCTAGTAATGTATAAGTTGCAAACTTATGTAAGTTTGAGCAGTGAGTCAGTATTTCTCTTTCTCTAATAACTTAAGTACAATAGTGGATAGCAAGGGATTTTTTTAAAAAGCATATTAGTCTAAATTGCAGATGTGGAAATTGGGACTTACATTTGGGAATCCTGCATTCTAGGATGGATAAGTTATGCAATTTTCTCTGTCTTCAATTCTATCGATTATAAAAGATTGAGTTGGATTAGATGAGGTCTAAGATTCTTTCTAGCTTTAAAAGTATAGGATGAAATAAAGGCCAATTTGAGGCAATTTTTTTAAAGTTATCTAAGTGAAGTATGTATATGTATGTGTAAAATTTTTTAAGCTGTCTGGAGGCAACTTGACAGTTGTTAAAACCATTAATAAATAACAATATGCCTGTTGAGATATAAAACAAGTTTTTCTTTAAAACAATAACATTTTCACTGAAATATTTTGTGTATTCAAATCACTGTTTCAGATATATGGGTTTTCATATGCATAAAGGTAAAGATTCTATTACATTGCAGTTCCATTAAATGGATTTTCATATTTGTAATGAGGTGTTCATTTGAAGCAGCTGCATATTAACTTTCTATTAAAAAAGGATCTTCTTAAGGGTAAAAAAATAATGATTTATGGGGCCAGCCTGGTGGTGCAGCAGTTAAGTTTGCACATTCCCCTTTGGCGGCCTGGGGTTCACCATTTTGGATCCTGGGTGCAGACATGGCACCACTTGGCAAGCCATGCTCTGTAGGCATCCCACATATAAAGCAGAGGAAGATGGGCATGGATGTTAGCTCAGGGCCAGTCTTCCTCAGCAAAAAGATGATTGGCAGCAGATGTTAGCTCAGGGCTAATCTTCCTCAAAAAAAAAAATGATTTAGATCCCACTGAATTGGGCAATAGTTTCTCAGACTCTCACAAACCAATGGTTTTAGTACTGAATTCTGACAAGAGGGAAAATGGAAGACAATCTGTTTTTATTTATAGCTTAATTTTTGAAAATTTCTGATTTTTAAGTATAAACTAAGAAACTGGGCTATTTCTCCATAATTTCATCAGCCAGCTTCTCTCTTATAATCAATGAAAGGCAACCTGGGTCAAATTTCAATTTATTAATTATAAGAATAGTGCAGCATTCTTTGCTTCCGGTCATCTCTGGACATTTTAGAGAGTTATACCTAACTTTTCAAATGTACTACTACCTCTATTGATTGTCAAAGTATCACAATTGAGTTAGAAAATGTACCAAAGAATCTACAATACCAGCTTTCCTTTCTTCCCTCCTACACTGAACTAGACAATGGAACAATCATTTCACTGTTTTAAAAATATATATTTGAAGTGTATTTTTTTTTTTTTTGCTGAGAAAGATTCACTCAGATCTAACATCTGTTGCCAATCATCCTCTATTTTGTATGTGAGTCACCACCACAGCATGGCCACTGATAAGTGGTATAGGTCCTTGCCCAGGAACTGAACCTGGGCCACCAAAGTGGACCCCACCAAACTTAACCACTATGCCAGTGGGGCTGGCCCCTGAAGTGGATTTTTAAGGGAAGTTTCTTGAAACAAGCATTCTGTCAATCTGATCTAAATGTGGCTTTTAAAAAATAAGAGCTTCTCTGTGGCTAGGAACAGCTTCAAGGCTACAAATCAACATACTATATTTTATAATTTTAAATTTCAAAATTCTTCATTTCTTTCATTTAAATACGTTCTTACTGTTTTTCTCTGTCTGAAGCAATATATACTTTGTTTAAACATAGAGGTAGAACTATGTTTAAGTGTGACAAATTATGGGAGTTAACATAAAAAGAAAAGATTATGTATTGGTTACAAGTAATTAACACTCTTTACACTTTGGGGAAATAAAAAATGAAGGGTAATATGTGTATAAGAGGAAAGGTGAGGAACTAACCTATTAACATATTAATTACATAGAGTCAGATTAATATTTCATTACATCACTTGTTTGAATAAATGTATTGAAGCCCATTCTACCTGTCAGAGGGAGAGAATGTGCTTCATATTCTGAAATGGAGTTAGACCCTATAATATTTTCAAAATGTGTTCCTTTGAAAATTTGTCCTACATGATGCTCTGGTGAAAATAGGGTTTCTTTGTCAAATCAGTTTGGAAATTTCCAAATGTGATTTCCATCTCTTAGAGGGTAATATACATATTCACAGGAAAGCCTCCAAGAATTTCTGCTGAAGAAAAATCTGTTCAACTTTGCTTAAACTGTGGTTTCCTTGCCATCCCTATCTATGGATCTCTCTTTATTATGAATATTTTTGTCACATAGCGCTTGCTCCCATTATACAGAACTAGAGTTCTGAGAAACACACTTTGGGGAAGATTTCAGTGATGATAATAGGATGAGTCCCTCACTTTTGTTTATAATAACAATAACTAATAATAATATACAAGTAACAATGGTTGACATTTATTAAGCTATTACGTGTCAGATATTGCTTTCTTTACATATGTTAATTGGTGCAGTGTTCAAAGAACTATCATGAGTAAAGTATGTTAATTTTTCCCATCTTAGAAATGAGATAACTCGACCTCAGTGCGATGAAGTAACTTGCCAAAGACTAGACCACTGCAAGAGTGAAGTCCAGACTTGAACCCAAGAAGTCAGCATTCAGAGTTCACATGATCCAGCCTTGTGTCTTAGCCCTTCACTTTCAAGACCTCGGTTCACTTCTCTCTTGAAAAAGAGATTTGAAACTACTCTGCAACCCCGAAAAATGTAGGAAAGAAGAAAACAGGAAGGTCCACACAGACACCCAAATGTCTCTTCTCTGTATACAGTCAATTTAAACACTACAGACAACTGGTTTTCTTGTCTCCTAACCAGCCAAGATTTGTTCTATTGCTTTGCACATACCCAGGGAAAGTACACCGAAATGAGGCAGGAGACGTGGGTTCAGAAATGTTTCCCTTTCTCATATCTGCAGAAGAGAGGGCCAAGGGCATGAGGCTGGAAGGCCTCGTGGTGACCTGGATGAGTTTTGAGAAGGAACAAAAAGGTGGGCCACAGCAAAGCTCAGCCAGCTAATGCCAAGACTCTCACTCCAAAGGTTCCATTTCTTTTACAACTACTTCAGGCTCTCAGGAAATCTGACTGCCTTATACCTAACTTTGCCCACCCCCCTTTAATCCCCCCTCCCAAGGGATTCACATAGTTCCTGAGCTTCAGTTGTCCCTCCATAACCTTCAACTCTACCTTTTCCAGGTACTGACAGCCCCTCCCCAACCTCCTGGAGTGACCACGACCCCTTCTCAGTGGCAACACACAAGTGGCATCCAGCCAACTGCCCTCCTTCCCCTTCCCACCCAGGCCTCCCAGAGGGCACTTTGGGCTCTCGCTCAGACTTGGATAGGCTGCAACCACCCCTCCCAGCCTGGCCTGTCCACTGGCAGCTCATCTCCAGCTGCCACTTCAAATGAAAACCAGGGTCCCCACACCCCAAGCCACCCTGCTCTGCCTGGTACACAGCTCCTCCAGCACTAGACTTCTAATGGTGAACTCCATGTAGTGTATATAGAAGTCGAATTATAATGATGTACACCTGAAATCTATACAACATTATAAACTAATATGACATCAATAATAAATAAATAGTTACATGAATAAGAGATTTAAATGGAACTATGTCTCAGTCTCTTCTGCCTGTAAAATTCTAAATTTGTCTGAAGAATGCTGAAAAAATAATTTTTCAGCATAATTACTGATAAATAAGTGAAAAGCAATAGGATGTATTGGAGTATATGAGGAAGCCATTTGGTTTAAAACCAATTCGGTCTGACTTTGTTTTTCCAAAAGGGCCTGACATGGCCTGTTGAGCATGCTTTACACATCTGCTTTAACCATTTACTATGCCCCAAAGAAAAGAATGATGCCGTTACAGATAGGGATGTGGCTCCCCCCCATATTGGCACTTCTTTAAGGATAAGCATCTCTTCCTTGGAACTAAGGATTAATTATCAACCTGCTGTGCTCACTTTGTGACCACTGACCTGCTGACCACAGGCCTGTTGTGCCAGATAAGCACCTTGTAACAGTAGTAAAAGATACATTCCTGTCATATGTGATGTGTGTTCTTTGTTCCAAGATGGTATATAACCACTCTGTACACCCCACTTTTTGGTGACCCAGGAAGGACTCAGGCTATAGCCATCAAACTTGGCTCATAATAAATTCACCCCAATTTTGATTTATAGATTGACTAGGGATTATTTGCATCAACATTACTGATATCATTTATGCAATGGTGTTTATTTAAAATAAAAAATAAATATTTTATATGGAAATACACTTAAGAGCTTAAATAATTATTTGACTTTTTATGAGCCTTTCTTGTTTATTAATGTTAATCTAAGGCTGTTTTGTATGTATTTTTATTTATTATTTATTTCTTTTTATTTTGGAAGAGAAAGCTCTTCATGAGAAACGTAAGTTTTCTTCCAATTCCAAGATTCTGTGATTAATTAAGCTCATAGTGGAAGCTGGTCTGACTTTAAGGACTCACCATAAGGAGATTAAGGTTAACTACAAAAGACATATTGTGAAAACTATAACATTTACTCTTCTGTAATTTTTACTCTTCTGAGGTAATTTTTTACCTCAGAAGCAAATAAAAGAAAATTGTACCAATCTTTTGTTAAGCATTTAGTAAATACCTGGCACTATACTGGATTTATAAGTTTCACACTACTCCTTTGAAATAAGTATCAATATTTATAAGAATAAATATTAGTGAGAAACTTAATTCCAGGGAAATTAAATTGCTCAAAGTCATAGAACCATTAAGTAACAAAACCAGGATTCAAACCCAGAATTATTTGCTTCTAAATCCCAGATGCTTTTCAATTTACCACTTCTTATGTCAAGTCAATGTCCCAAGAGCATTAAACATTACTTTAATCAAAAACATAGGGTCTTAGATCATAAATATCTGTTTTCTATATTTAGGAACATCTTTCTATTTCATACAGCCAGAATATTTTATTGTTATGTACTGGATTTAGTTATAAATATTTTTAAAGCAAGTGATAATTGTCAAATTTTTATATTTTCTGTAAAATGTAACATACTCTTCTATAAAAGGAGTTTGCTTGCCTGGAATTGTCCACCTTCGGCACCAGAAATCTGACTGCAGTAGCCATGTAAAATCTCTCTCTCTCATAAACTATCTAGAGTGGAATTTATAACAAAATTTTTTTGTGGCTAGTGGTTTAGCTTTGACTCAATGAAACAAATAAAACTTAGAAACATTTCACTGGAAGGTTTGCCTAAGCATAAGAAGATACCACAATTATAAATTCTATGTAAAATGTGATATCTTTATAAACACCTTATCATGCTGGACTGAGGAAATTAGGACACTCCTAGGTCCCTTGACTGAAAGAATGAAGCTCTACACTATTTTCTCTCATTACTTCACTTACTGTTTCTAATCAATGACTTCCAGGTTTATAATTCCCATCAATTTTTCCTTTTATAAAGCTCCAAAACTGTGTATCAAATTTCCTATTATTTACTTGACACTTCCCCTTGGATCTTTCATAGGATTGTTAAACTCAACATGCTCAAAAGTGGCAACATATCTCATATCCACTCTTCCTTCAGGATTCCCTAACTTAGTACATAGTGATCTACCCAACTGCTCAAGTCAGAAACTTGGACATCACACTAGATTCCTGTTTCTCCTCAACTGTCTAGACCCAATCCATTACCAATGCTTTTTTTTCTATCCTCTAAATAGCCTTCAAGTAAGCTTATTTTGTTCCATTCCCATTCTCACCTCCTGAGTCTAACCTAAGACCTCTCTTTTATGGATGACTTCAGTGGCTCCCTAACTAAGCTCATCACATCTATTCCTCCCACACATGCAATTCTTTCTTCACATTGTAGCCAGAGGGGTCTTTTTAAAATGTAAATTTTTTGTTCTGTCCTTCCTTTCCTTAAAACTCTTCAATATCTTCACATTTCTTCTAGGATCATGTCCAAATTTTCAAACATGGCCTATAGGACTCTATATAACATGATACCTGCCTCATCTTGAAACACTTTCCACAGTCTCCTGCCAATTTTACTCCAGCCATATTGATCTCCTTTCAGCACCTGCTATATGCCATATTCTTCTCTTTCCCAAGGTCATTGCTTACTAAGTTAGTTGCAATAAAGGTCTGCTGTGTGACAGAAAGCCCAATAACACTGGCTTAAATGAGAAAGTTTATTTCTCTATTGCATAAAAGTTCAAATAGGGTTTCCAGTGATATATCAGATGAGAACCATAGTCCTAATCCTTCTCTCTTGATGTTCCACCTTGCATGGCCTCAACCTCATTATCTATACTGGGTGGCATCTCTGACCCAGAAGCAGGATGGAAAAAAGGACAAAGTAGAAGAGGCAAATGTACTCCCTACTCAGAAGCGGACTCATATACTCTATCTCTTAATGTTCCTAGAAGCAGCCATATAGTATTTCCATATCCATACCATTTGTTCAGAATTTAAATGGATGACCACACTTGGATAAAAGGAAGGCTGGGAAATGTAGTCTTTATTGTGGGTGCATATGTCCAACTAAAAATTTGGGTTAAACAACTTTCTTTAATGGTCACCCTTTCTTTTCCTCTTTGTTGTTGTGTTTGAATCTGTCACCTGGAATATATACAATCATCTTTCTACCTGAGAAGAAAGGGAAGATGAATATGGAAAGACAACAGAAGCAGAAGCTAAGGGTGCCCTGGCTGTCTCTCTCCCTCCACCACTCTGTGTTGCTCATCCTCTTTGCCTTGTAAATTCTTAATCACCTTTTGTGTCTCAGTCTGAAGCCACTTCTTTAAGGAACCCTTTCTTGACTGTCCCCCACTCCCACACATTTTAGACTTCTATCCCACCACCTATGGATTCAATAATATTTTTAATAGACTTTATTTTAGAGCAGATTTAAGTTCACAGAAAAATTTAGGGGGAAAGTACAGAGTTCTCATATACTCCCTGCCCCATCATATGCACAGCCTCCTCCACTGTCAATATCTGGAACCAGAGTGGCACATTTGCTACAATCTATGAACCTATATTGACACATCATAATCACCCAAAGTCCATAGTTTACATTATTCTTGGTGGTGTACACTTTACATATTTTGACAAATGTATAATGACATGTATCTATCATAGTGTGATACAGAAAAGATTGTTTCACTCCTCTAAAAGTCTTTGCTCTGATTATTTGTCCCCACCTAACCCCTGGAGCCACTAATCTTTTTACTGTATCCATAGTTTTGACTTTTCCAGAATATCATATAGTTGAAATCATACAGCATGGAGCCTTTTCAGGGTGACTTCTTTCACTTAGTAATATGCATGTAATGTTCCCCCATGTCTTTTTATGGCTTGATAGCTCATTTCATTTTAGCACTGAACAATAACTCATTGATTGGATGGACCACAGCTTATTCACCTACTGAAGGACATCTTGTTGCTTCCAAGTTTTGGCTATTGTGAATAAAGCTGCTATAAATATCTGTGTGCAAGTTTTTATGTAGACATAGTTTTCAACTCATTTGGATAAACACCGAAGAGTATGATTGATGGATTGTATAGTATATGTTTAGTTTAAGAAGCTTCCAAACTGCCTTCCAAAGTGGCTCTGCTGTTTTGTATTCTGGTTCCTGTTGCCTCACATCCACACTAGTTTTTAGCATTGTCAGTATTTTGGATTTTAGCCATTCTAATAAGTGTGTACTGGTATCTCGTTGTTTTAATTTGAATTTTTCTGATGACATATAATGTGGATCGTTTTTTCAAATGCCTATTTTTCATCCATATATCTTCTTTGGTGAGGTATCTAGTAAAACATTTGGCCCATTTTTTAGACAGGATATTTGTTTTCTTATTTTTAAGTTGTTGGAATTCTTTGTATATTTTAGAAAACAATCCTTTATCAGATACGTCTCTTGCAAATATTTTCTCCAATCTGTGCCTTTTCTTCTCATTCTCTTGACAATGTCTTTTTCAGAGCAGAAGTTTTTTATTTTAATGAAGTCCAGTTTATCAATTATTTCTTTCATGGATCAGGCCTTTGGTGCTGCATCTAAAAGTCGTTGCTATAACCAAGGTCATCTAGATGTTCTCCTAAATTTTCTTCTAGGAGTTTTATAGTTTTGTGTTTTGCATTATGTCTTTGATCCATTTTGAGTTAATTTTTGTGAAGGATGTAGAGTCAGTGTGTAAATTCATTTTTCTTGCATGTGGATGCCCAGTTGCTCCCACATCATTTGTTGAAAGAGAACTTATCTCCATTGTATTGCCTTTGCTCCTTTGCCAAAGATCAGTTGATTATATGTGGGTTTATTTTGGGGATTTCCATTCTGCTCTATTGAACTATTTGTCTTTTCTTTCAACAATACTATATTGTCTTCATTAATGTATATTTACAGTAAGTCTCAAAGTCAGGTAATGTCAGTCCTCTGATTTTATTCTTCTCCTTTAATATTTTGTTGGCTTTTCTAGATCTTTTGCTTCTCCATATAAACTTTAGAATCAGTTTGTCAATATCCACAAAATAACTTGGGGGGATTTTGACCGGGATTGCATTGAATTTGTAGATCAATTTGGGAAGAACTAACATCTTGACAATGTTGAGTCTCCCACCCAAGAACATGGAATATCTCTCCATTTATTTAATTCTTTGACTTTCATGTTTTATTAGATCTGATAGTATTTTTAAAAATTTAGTCATTCAATTATTTCCACAATTTTAAAATCTACCTATCCAGCTAGCCTGTTAGCTATATGAAATCAAAGCTAATGACTGCATTGTTTACTGTATCTCTAGTGTTTCTAGAGATACTGTATTTCTAGTGACACATAATAGACACCTAAGAAATATTTATTAAACAAATGAAATGATAAATGCCATATATGCTGAGCTATATCATATAGTGAATATTGGAGTTATCTCCCCAACATCCATTCTATTCTCAAATAGTCTAGCCACATGGCATTAAATTACCCCTTGCCAGCGATTTGTTCTAAAAAAGGATATGGTCATTCTATGCCATTAAATATTAGGAAAAGTGCTACAAGATTCTGGGGAAAATATTCTCACTCTTAAAAGAGACACTGAGGAGCCGGCCTGACGTTTAAGTTCGAGCGTTCTGCTTTGGTGGCCTGGTGTTCACCCATTCGAATCCCAGGTGCGGAGATGGCACCACTTGACAAGCTGTGCTGTGGTAGGTGTCCCACATATAAAGTAGAGGAAGAAGGGCACGGATGTTAGCTCAGGGCTAATCTTCCTTAAAAAACGGAGAGAGACACTGAAAGAGGTGTTTCTCCTTCTTTCCAGGTACGTTCCTGGGTCTGTATCTGACATCTACCAGCCTCAGCATAATGACAAAATAAAAGATGCAGCCATCTTGCTACCAGCCTCAGCATGAAAACAACACAAAGGATGAAAATATAGAAAGACTAAGAAAAAGTACATTCTAAACTGATCCTTGAATACTATAATTGTGCTCCTGAATCAACCAATCTGGAGCCTGTTTTTCTGCTGAATGTCCTATTATGTGAGATAATTAATATCCCAGTTGTTTAAGCTAATTTTAGTCTCTGTATTATGGGGAAAAGTTGGATATTTTAAAATTCTTTTAGTTTGAAAAGTTCCTGTTTGAGGTCTGCATAAGCTAAAAGCAAATATCCTGCATTAGATAGAAGCATAAAAATTGTGACACTTCCTTGTTGACACTATTTGAAAACTCCACCTTCCTTTCACACCCACTTCCAAGAGTAGGTTATGTGCTTTATTTCTGCCTTGGGTTATCTTTGTGCATACATATTTATTGGATTCAACTAGATAATTAAGTAGGTAATTTTATTTATCCAAGTATACTGTATATTTCCTTTAAAAAATCTAGGATATAATACTTATCACCACCTTAAATTATTGAGGCATAAAAATAATGACCACACAGTTGACCGCAAAAACCATGTATCCTTATAGTTTCTCCTAATATCTCCTAAAAATAGCTTTTGCCTTTTTAGTTTTAATAATCAAATTTCTCTACACAAACATACACATACTATACTCTCTCTTTCAGAAATGTTCTTTTACTCTCCAACAATTATCTTTGTACTGTCTGCATAAATTTGAAATGAAGAGAATTTGAACTAAGTGGATTAAAAAGCTAATTGCCTAATCTTAGTTTTTGTCCTGAAAAGACTGTTTTGACCTATACAAGTTTCCTCTCTGAAAACTAGAAATCTTTTGAAGTATACTTAAATAAGTCAGTCTTATCTTAAGGTTAACTACTTTGATGTCACGACTCTAATGTTAGTTTCTTGGCAACAAATATTTTTCTGTTTTTTTATGCTATTATATTTGGAAAAATTATGATCTCAAATTTGTTTCTGCTAAAAAATATATTGAGAAAATATCTTGGAGAATGTCATAATCATTTTACCATCTTTTCAAGATTCTTGTTGTCTGGAAATAAGTAAACATATCTGAAAAATTAGAGATATTTCAGAAAACATTCTATTTTTATTAAATACATATAGTGGAAAAGTGGTCCTTCAAAGGTATTAGAAAAATACTTCATTTGCAATACTTGCATAAAAAAAGCCTTTAATACATTTCAGTATAATTCTCTAAAGTGCTGGTGAAAAATTGCAATTATTCTCAGTATATCATTAACACTTAAGCATCTCATATTCAGTAATGAGAGTTTGAAATGACTCATGTCTTAAATTTTCCCAATGTGTTATTTGCTTGAATTTTTACACTTTGCTTATATGATAAAAATAAAGCTAGTATTGATTTTACTGGGCTTGGTTTCTTGTGTTTCATCCTAAATGATCATACTTTGATTTCTTCACATTTGATATCTTTTACTTGGATTCAGAGATATTTAAAATATATCTGAATATATTTGATATTAAAACACTACACTGAAAAAGTGACATTTACAAACTTGGCTATTAAGAAAAAAGAGAGAAAACTCAAGTAAATAAAATCAGAAATGAAAGAGGAGAAATAACAACAGAGAGCTCAGAAATACAAAAGATTACAAGAGAATACTATGAAAAGCTATATGCCAACAAATTGGATAATCTAGAAGAAATGCATAAATTCTTAGAGTTATACAACCTTCCAAAACTGAATCAAGATGAAATAGAGAATTTTAGTAGACAAATCACCAGTAAGGAGATCAAAACATTAATCAAAAACCTCTCAAAAAATAAAAGTCCAGGACCAGATGGCTTCCCTGGTGAATTCTACCAAACATCCAAAGAAGACTTAATACCTATCCTTCTCAAACTCACCCAAAAAATTTGAAGAGGAGGGGAGGCTTCCTAACTCATTCTATGAAGCCAACATTACCCTGATACAGCAACCAGACAGGGAAAACACAAAAAAAGAAAATTACAGGCCAATATCACTGATGAACATTGATGCAGAAATCCTCAACAAAATACTAGTAAATTGAATACAATAATACATTTAAAAGACCATACACCAAGGCCAGACCGATGGTGCTGCAGGTAAGTGTGCACATTCCACTTCCACAGGCTGGGGTTTGCTGCTTTGGATCCTCGGTGCAGACATGGTACCACTTGGCAAGCCATGTTGGTAGGCGCCCCACATATAAAGTAGAGGAAGATGGGCATGGATGTTAGTTCAGGGCCAGTCTTCCTCCGCAAAAAGAGGAGGATTGGCAGCAGATGTTAGCTCAGGGCTAATCTTCCTCAAAAAAAAAAAAAAAGATCATACACCATGACCAAGTGGGATTTACTCCAGGGATGCAGGGATGGCTCAACGTCTGCAAATCAATGAACATGATACACCACATTGACAAAATGAACAAAAATCACATGGTCCTCTCAATAGATGGAGAGAAACCATTTGACATGATACAGCATCCACTTATGATAAAAACTCTAAATAAAATGGGTATAGAAGGAAAATACCTCAACACAATAGGGCTATATATGACAACTCACAGCTAACATCATTCTCAACGGAGAAAAACTGAAAGCTATCCCTGTAAGAACAAGAACCAGACAACGATACCCACTTTCACCACTCTTATTTAACATAGCATTGGAAGTCTTAGCCAGAGCAATAAAGCAAGAAGAAGAAACAAAAGAGATCCAAATTGGAAAAGAAAAATGAAACTGTCACTATTTGAAGATGACATGATTTTATATCTAGAAAACCCTAATGAATCCACTAAAAACCTTTTAGAAATAATAAATGAATGCAGACAAGTTGCCGGATACAAAATCAAAAATCTGTTGCATTCCAAACACTAACAACAAAGTAACAGAAAGAGAAATTAAGAATCCCATCCCATTTACAATTGCAACAAAAAGAATAAAATACCTAGGAATAAACTTAACCAAAGAGGTGTCATATCTGTACACTGAAAACTATAAAACATTGTTGAAAGAAATTGAAGAAGACACAAAGAAATGGAAAGATATTCCATACTCTTGGATTGGAAGAATTAACATAGTTAAAATGTACATACTTCCTAAAGCAACCTACAGATTCAATGCAATCCCTAACAAAATTCTAATAACATTTTTCACTGAAATAGAACAAAGAATCCTAAAACTTATATGGAAGAACAAAAGACCCCAAATAGCCAAAGGAATCCTGAGGGAAAAGAATAACGCTGGAGGTATCACACTCCCTGATTTTGAAATATACTACAAAATTTTAATAACCAAAACAGCATGGTACTGGCACAAAAGCAGACACACAGATCAATGGAACAGAATCAAGAGCCCAGAAGTAAAACCACACATTTATGGACAACTAATTTTCAACATTGGAGCCAAGAACATACAATGGAGAAAGGAAAGTCTCTTTAATAAATTGTGTTGGGAAAACTGGACAGCCACATACAAAAGAATGAAAGTAGACCATTATCTTACACCATACTCAAAAATCAACTCAAAATAGATTAAAGACTTGAATGTAAGATCTGAAACCATGAAACTTCTAAAGGAAACATAGGCAGTACACTCTTTGACAGCGGTATTAGCTGCATTTTTTCAAACACCATGTCTGACTGGGCAAGGGAAGCAATAGAAAAAAAGAAACAAATGGGACCACATCAAACTAAAAAACTTCTTCACAGCAAAGGAACCATCAACAAAACAAAAAGACAACCTAACAATTGGGAGATGATATTTGTAAACCATATATCAGATAAAGAGTTAATATCCAAAATATGCAAAGAACTCATACATCTCTACAACAAAAAAAACTAACAACCCAATTAAAAAATGGGCTATTCCACTGCTGGGTATTTATCCAAAGAACTTGAAAACATGAATTCATAAAGATGCATGCACCCCTATGTTCATCACAGCATTATTCACGATAGCCAAGACTTGGACGCAACCTAGATGCCCATCAAAGGATGAAGGGATAAAGAAGATGTGGAATATATACACAATGAAATACTACTCAGCCATAAGAAATGATGAAATCTGGCCTTTTGTGACAACATGGATGGACCTTGAGAGCATTATGCTAAGGGAAATAAGTCAGAGGTAGAAAGTCAAATACCATACGATCTCAATGATAAGTAGAAGATAAAAAACAATGACAAATAAACACATAGCAACAGAGATTGGATTGATAGTTACCAGAGGGGAAGCAGGGAGCAGGAAGGGTGAAAGGGATGATTAGGCACATGTGTGTGGTGAAGGATTGAAATTAGTCTTGGGGTGGTGAACACAGAATAGAAATTTATTATGAAGTACACCTGAAAAGTAGTTAATGTTATAAACCAGTGTTACTGCAATAAATAAATTTTTAAAAACTTGGCTATTTATACCACTCCTGTATAATTTTTAGAAACTTATAAAAGTATAGAAAAACCTGTGGTAGGGCCATCAGAGTTAATATCCTCATTTCATAAAATTACTTTTTTCTTTCACCAGTTGAGAAGACAAGATCCTTAGTTAATAAATTTTTATTCTTCTTTTTGTTCTAAAATACTCATCTTCATTTGGAAAGAGACCTAAGTCAGTATTTGGTCACTTCCATAAAGGAAAGTAGTGGAAAGAAAAGTACTAAACAGGATTGTCAGGGAGGAAAGCAAGCCAGAGTGATAGGGCCTAAAAGTATAGAGGCAGGGAAAAGTGAAACAATAAGAGAGGAAAGAGAAATATAAAAAATCAGAGAATAAATAGCACAAAGAAAAATGCCTATATATATTGGAGGAATGTAAAACCACTATTACAGGAAAGAAGTGCATAGAAAAAAGGAAGGCGATTAGAAACATCTCAATGTCACCTTTGAAATCTTGATATACAAAATTAAACTAAGTGCCTTCAGATTTTCTATTTAGAACCAGAAAAAAATGTTTTCCATGAATGCATCGGATTTAGAAAAAGCAAACACTCTTGCCTCTTAAATATTATGGTGGTTTAAGTCCTACAGATATATCATCTTAGATGGTTAGTTCTAAGTAGCCTGCAAGAGTTGGTAATTAAAAAAATCAGTATCACGTTTTGATCTTCTAAATCCAATTCGTGAATTTTGCTCACTACAATTATATGACTAATTAAGAATTTCCCTTGATTCATTTATTCTTTAACCAATTGATTCATACAGACATCCAGCAAAGAACATTTTAGTAAGTTAATAGTAATTTAAAAAATTTTTGCTCACCACTAGGTTATGAGAAATTGTCGAGCATAGTGATAATCTCATTTGAAAATTAGATAAGCTAAGAAGTGTATATTAAAATATTATTGATAAATTACCTTCTTTAAAGCCAGGAAAGTTAAAATAGAATAAATTTTGGTTTGGTATAAATAAAATATTAGAACTTAAAATAATGTTCTGAACTTTAATACACTTAATTTTCCACTTTTCAATATTTTTCAATTATTTTAAAGTTGTGGAAAAATTAATAACACAAATGAGTAAAAGAATATATTAGAATGCAATCTTTTCTCTTTGCCTTGGGATACCATATGGCTTCATGGAATACTGGCCAATCCCAATGCTTTTTTTATATTAATTTCACACCTATGTATGTTCTTCCCTCTGTCTGAAACTGAATCAGAATTTCTCTCCAGAAACAATCCTGAGTAAAAATGATGCAGGATGCTATGAATTTGACCCTTAAAAACCTTCAGTGAATGGATAATTTTGCAAATTAATTATTGTTAAAATATATGAGGAGGTAAAGAATAAAGCAAGTTAGACCATTCTATAAAATAAAAAGCTTTATTCCCATTATTTAAAAAAATGTATGGGAGAAACCACAGCTAAGCTCCCTTTTCAGCCCTCTGGGCTGTGGACAGGAAGACTTTTCCTCCTGGTGGACTTGGCCCCGAGTTTTCCCAAAGCCGTGGCAGTGCCTCCTGGGTCCTGAGGAAACAAAGCTCTTATCCTCACTCTGGACACAGCTCTGATATCCACAGGTGGACTACTTAGGCACTCCAAGTGGGCCAGAACTGGCAGGTTTGAGCACTGCCTGCTGGCCATGGGGGCAAAGCACAGGAAGCTCAAACCTAGTTATTTGTGGTGTGCACCTTCTTGGCAGTCCTGGTGAATGGCTGAAATTCAGTATTCAGATTATTCAGTGCCATGATTTGAGAAGTTTAAGCAGAAATGAAGCTTGCTGTTCTGTGCCCAGATGGGAATTTATAAAGATACAGTGAAGCTAAGTTCAAAGTCAATACATAAAATTCAGTTGATTTTTTATATGCCAGTAACAAATAATTAGAATATGAAAAAAAGAATATCATTTACCATACACCAAAAGTGAAAAAAAGAAATCCTCAAGTGTAAAGCCAATGAAATATTTACAGATCTCTGTGAAAAAAAAATGAAACACTCTTGAAAGCAATGAAGAAAAGCAGTAACTTGAGATATATTCCTTGTTCATGATCAGTCACAATATTATTAAAATATCAATTCTTCTTATATTGATATAAAGATCCAGTGCAGTCCCAATAAAAATCTCACCAAGATATTTTGTATCAACAAACTCATTTTAAAACGAGTAGTCTAGAAAGTACTAATGAAGAACAAGTTGATGAACTCACACTTCCCAATTTTAAGATTAATTACAAAGCTACAATAATCAAGAAAGCATGCTATTTTAAAACAAATAGATAAATGAAACAGAATAGGGAGTCTACAAATAGACCTATGCAAACACAGACAACTTGACCTTGGCCAAAGGAATAAATGCACTTCATCACAGAAAAGATAGTCTTTTAGTCTTTAGTCACTTAGTCTTTTTGTCTCTAGTCATCATCAAAAAATAGCAATGGTACAAATGGGCAACCATATGGAAATAAACAAAGAACCAAACTTTGCACCTTGGATATAATTTCACTCAAAATCATTCATCGACATAAATATAAAATGCAAAACTATAAAAAATTATAGTGGGAAACAGGAGGAAATTGACATAATTTATAGTTTGATGATTAATTTTCATATACAACACAAAAAACACAACACATGAAGGAAAAAAATCAATAATGTGGACTTTATGGAATTTAAAATGCCCACTCTGTGAGAGACAGAGTTCAAAGAATGGAAAGACAAGTTCCTGACTAGGAAAATATATTTGCAAAACACAGACTTGCATGCAAAGTATTCAAAGAACTAGTCAAACTCCACAATTAATAATTAGACCAAAATATAGACATTTACCAAAGAATATACATATACATGGGAAATAAGCATACATAAATTGCTCAACAGTGGGGAATTATTGGAAAATGAAATGAATTATGCATTAGGGAACAGCAAATTAAAACACGAATGAGATACCCTACCCATCTATTAGAATAGCTAAAACCCCAAATCTCATTCATTGATAACAGGAATACAAATGGTACAACCTCTTGAAAAGACATCTGGCCAGATTCTTGTAAAGCTAAGCATAGTGTCACCATATGGTACACCGGTTGTGCCCTAGTGTATTTACACAATTAGTGTGAAAACATACATCTACATAAAAACCACTAAGAACCTGTATAAATTGGCTTTATTCACAGTGGCCAAAACCTGGAAGGAACCAAGATGTCCTTTAATAAGTGAATAACAACCAAACATCCCCCAAATGGGACAGTGGGTGAAGAGACTGGAGGAACACATGGGCTGCAGGCACAGGATAAGAAAACACATGAGTTCAGACAGGGGCTAAAGAAACAGTAAATGAAAACTGGTTGTCTATATGGACTGGAGGTGTAGAGAATGTCGACAAACATGAGCTGGTATGGGCTGAAGCACAGAGGACAGACACTCTCAGGGATGGAATGGGATGAAGGCACACAGAGTGAGACATTTGAGGTCTGGTATCAAATGCAGGCACATGAGATAGAGACACTTGAGGAAAGATATGTGCTGCAGGTACAGGGGAGAATGATACTAGCTGTCTGATGGGTTTTAGGAAAAGGGAGTGGAGATTCATGGATTGGCATTAGCTGTAGGAACAAGGAATGGAAAATTTGAGAGCCGGTATGGACAGAGGGGATAGAAAAACTTGACAACATTAAAGGGCAGACATGAGCTGCAGTTATATGAGATGGTGATACTGGACAGAAGATACAGGCTTCAGGCAAAGGGATGAAGGCACAAGAATGCTGGCATGGTTGCAGGCACATAGGCTGGAGACACTGTGGGGCAGACATAGCTTCTAGGCACAAGTTTTAGAAACACACTAGGGAAGACAAGAGATATTAGCTAAATCTGTACTTAGAAGAGAATTTTGTATAGCCTTAGATGAATGTATTAGAAGGGAAGAAAGACAGAAAATCAATAATCTCAGCTTCCACTTCAAGAATCAAAAGATCATCACACTTAAAAAAAATACAGAATGAAAGCAATAATAAAGATAATAATCAATGAGATCGAAAAATACTACAGAGGGGCTTTGGTCCATGGCTGAGTGGTTAAGTTCATGTGCTCCTCTTCAGCAGCGCAGGATTTGTCGGTTTGGATCCTGGTCACAGACCTAGACCCACTCATCAGGCCATGCTGTGGCAGCATCCCATATAGAAGAACTAGAATGATTTACAACTAGGACATGCAACTATGTACTGGGGCTTTGAGGAGAAAAAAAAAGGGAAGATTGGCAACAGATGTTAGCTCAGGGCCAGTCTTCACACACACACACACACACACACTCACACACACACACACATATATATATATGTATATATATATGAAAAATACTACAGAAACAAATCAGGCTAAAAGTCTTTTTTTAAATATTAATAAAGTTAATAAGCCACTAGCAAAACTGATTAAGGAAAAGAACAAGAAATGAAACACAAGTAAATAGTATCAGAAATCAAATAAGAAGTATTCTCTATAGAGCCCTTAGATCATAAAAAGATACCTATAACATTTTGTGAAATACTTAGAACTATAAATTAGACAACAGAGGTTACAATTAACATTGTAAAAAGACAACATACTAAAATCAACACAAAAAAATAGCATAGAATAGGAAAACATGTATCTACTAAATAAATTGAATCAATTGTTAAAATGTCAAACCGACTGAAAAATAAAAACGACAAACATTTTTCTTTTTTTTTTTTTTTGGTGAGGTAGATTGGCACTGAGCTAACATCTGTTGCCAATCTCCCTCTTTTTGCTTGAGGAAGATTTTCCCTGAGCTAACATATGTGCCAGTCTTCCTCTATTTTCTATGTGGGATGCCACCACAGCATGGCTTGATGAGCAATGTATAGGTCCATTCTCAGGATGCAAACCTGCAAACCCCAGGCCACCAAAGCAGAGAATGCAAACTTAACCACTAAGCCCTGGGCTGGCCCCAACAAACACTTTTCATAAGCAAAACTCTAAGCCTGGAATTATTAAATATTCCAAACAATAGGAAGAGGTGAAGGAAGGAAGAAGAGGTTCAGATTCCAGATTAGACTGAATGCAAATCTAACATAGGTTTGTCTCACATTGAATACAGGATAAAGATGATTCTATACCACACAGGATCTCTGAAGCCATCTTTCCACTATACCACCCAATAAACTGAAACTAGAGAAGCATTGGAGAAAAAAATCACAAAGCTTAATAAATATTTTTAACACAGTAAGGAAATTGAGGTTATTTAAACTGAAAAGGAATATGCTAATGGGTGACAATTACCATCACCAATGTATAAGGAAGTCCATAGAAGGCTAAATTTAAAAAGTGGATTTAAAGTGAAAGTTATTTTAACTAAATACAAAGAAAAGAATTATTATATAGTAAAGCAATATAGCAGACTGTCAACCAACCAATAAACAAAACAATACATTAATGCATATGATTCATTAGGTATTAATAAACAACAGAACTGGTTTCTGAAGGTTGTGAAGTCTTTGTCCCTGGAAACCTCAAAAATAAACATTTAGCCATTTTTCCTGGATAGACTTTAACCAGTCTCCTGCCAGGTGTTAAGACCCATTCACGTTTCTTCTACTGTTAAAGTAAATGATAGAACTTACTTTTAATTCTACTGCTAAATTTTCATTTACTCTTTAATTTTTTCTACTGCTAAAGTAAATGATAGAAGGCATGGTGAAGTCAAATATGAGTGTGCTGGGAGATTCCTTAGAGGAGTGGTGGAGAAAAAATAAACACACCCAGGATGCTGTGGAGTTCTGAGAGGCAGAGCAATAAAAGTATGTAAAGTGCTTGAGACATATTGGGTGCTCAGTAAATGATCATTACTATCACTAGTAATTCATTTCCAATAGTGTAGATAAAAGAAAGTTGGCTATTTTGTTCAAAAAAAAGCTTACTCAGAAATATCTTAATTGACTGAGGATTCAGTACTCAAAGCTGGCTTTCTTTTTAACCTTCTTTCCTCACTAAGCAGGGGTCCAGGGAAGCAAAGGTATTGGGTGATCTTTAGGAGACTCACAGCCTTGAAATCAGACTAGAGCTTGCTTTTTAACCCCCCGACTGCCTCATTTCTCCCCATTCTAGAGCCTCTAGATCCAAGTGCCCACACATTCAAGGTGTTGGTGGATCTTGATTATGATTTTGATACTTTTGGTTGTCTGTTCAAGCAAAAGCATCATTTGGTATCTTGGGTTTCTATACAAGTTGTTCTCATTGATGTGGCTAGTCAGCAGCATCACCTGGGAATTTGTTAGAGAGGTAAATTCTCAGGCCCAGCCCATCCTACTAAATCACAAACTCGAATGGGCTCAGCATTCTGTGTTGTACTAGACCTCCAAGTGGTTCTAATGCATGTTCAAGTTTGAGAATGATTGCCTTATGAGAAGCAAGTCTTAGGTACAAAGTAGAGTTAGCAAGGATTCCTCTCTCATGAGGGCTTCTCCTGAGGACCCAGAACCAAAATAAGAATTCCTTTTTATAACCATCAGAAGAACCATCAGCTCAAATTCCAGGGAGCCTTCTTCAGGAATTTTTCCTATATGACCAGGAGCTCTGAAATTTGGATTGAAAAAGAAAAAATATTAAAAAATGGTTCAATATTCAAGAAATTTTCCTGCTTCAGATTGAGGATGAAGAGGTAGCTGACATAGGGAAATTTCCTCCAGAACACTGATCTATTATTTCTTGATGGTAACCACTGAGTTCTTTCAATGGAACTGAACAATCACCCGGAGGGCTATGGGTACGTTCTTGTGGTAAGAGGAGAAAGAACAAAGATAAAGAAAAAAAATGAATACATCCAATTTGGAAATTTGTCCTAAATAATAATTTATCAGGTCTGACCACTCTGCTATCTTCCTTCTGCTTTATTTCATTCATATTTCTCAAATTCTATGTCCTGCCCTTGTCTAACTCTTCAGAAACACACCACAATTCAAACTTTCACAAGGTTTAAATCATTTCAACTTCTTTTCTTGCCCTTTTGCACATAATAGATGCCCTAAGGCATTGGATTAGCTTTTAGTGCCTTTAAACAACAACAAAAAAAAACCTTGATAATTAACAGAGTTTATTTTTTGAAAAGTACAGTGTTAGATTTACAGAAAAACTGAGCAGATAGTACATAGAACTCCATAGACCCACTCCACTGCCCCCTCCTCACTCTCCCCCCACCCCTAATTTCCCTTATTATTAACACTTTGCATTAGTGTGGTACATTTGCTTTAATTAGTGATCAATACTGATACATTATTATGAACTATCGTCTCAGTTTAACGTTCACTCTTTGTGTTGTACAGTTCTATGGGTTTTGACACCTGTATAGTAACATGTATCCACCATTACAAACAGAATAGTCTCTAAAGATCCTTTGAGCACTAGAATAGCTGCTAATGACTTTTTAAAATATTAAATATTGTAAGGATAACAAACTTTTAGCATAAAATGTTCTGCAGGTGCTAAATTTTGTTAGTCTCACTATTATGATCACTATTAGAAATGATGAGGAAATGAATACCTATATAAATAGCAAAATTCATAGAATTTTAAAGACAAAAAGGATATTGAATATCAGCAAATCCCAAATTCTTCAAGGCCCTGCCCTCCAGTCTCTCAGCTTACTGTCTCATTTATCTGCTGAGTCTACTGAGAAGAAAGAAAGAAATAGATAAAGAGAAAACAAAAGACAAATTTTGGTTCTAAGTAATCCTCTTAAGCCCAGTTTAGTCAAGTGACAAATTGAAATGTCAATCAATAGGATATATTGGAGTATATGAGGAAGCCATTTGGTGTAAACCTAATTCGGCCTGACTTTGTTTTTTCCAAAAGGGCCTGACTGTGCCATTGAGCACACATTGTATATCTGCTTTAAACATTTCCTATGGCAAGAACAAATGCCCTTAAGATAAAGGCGCAACTTCCCCTACATCGGCATTTCCTTAGGGATAAGCATCTTCCCTTAGGCTAGGAACTGATTGCTGTGCTCACCTTTGACCACCCCGCTTGAGACAACAATCCTACCACCCTACTCTGCTACCCTACCTGCTGTTTACATCAATCACTGTACTAACAGAGCAGTCTCATGACTATTGTAAAAGGGACATTTCAATCATATGTGAAACACCTTTTGGGGGTATATAACCACTCTGTGCACCCCACTTCTTTGGTGTCCTTTCTTCCTTCTGGAAGAAAGGCCCCTGGCCATGGTCCTCAGATTTTAGCTCAGAATAAACTCTCCCAAATTTTCATTTATAGATTGATTATGGATTATTTTTGTTGACACAAGCGTGGGTTCTTTTTTATTGCCTATTTGCATCAGGAACATAATTATTAGCTAGAGACTAATTTGAGAATGCTCATTACGAATGAAAGATGTAATATCTAAGACAAGAATGGAATTCACTGATGCTTTATTCTTTGGAAATTTGTAGGATTAAGTCAGGACACGGTGAGAGTGATAAGTAAGTTCTGTGTCTTTTCCTTCTCCAAGATTGTGAATTTTAGTGACTCCTCATAGCTGTGTAGTTTGGAACAATGGAAAAAAATAAACAATAAGCTTGTTGAATATTTTACCCTCA